>NC_091079.1:32667500-33917500 GCF_032405125.1 Capricornis sumatraensis
AGAAGGAATAAGTTATTTGTATAATGGAAACTTGACCACTTTATGGCCCTTCTTCAATCACTTGGTAAAAGTTCATTTCAGTTAGAATACAATCGAATCCCTTTGACTCTTTTACGGAGCCCTCCACGCTGTGGCATTTCTATGCCTCCTGTACCTCAGCGCATCGCTCTTCTTTTAGGTTTTGAGACCACTCCATTATTCTGTCTCACCTCCCGTCCCCGCTCCCCACACACCCTGACCTCAGCACACATCATGGCCTCTGCTTCAAACACTCTCCCTGTCCCTTTATTGACCCTACTGACTCCTACTTGGCTTCAGCTTAGATGTCATTCCCGCTGGGAGGCTTTCACTGTCTCCTCCAAACTGGGTGAAGCGTCACTCTGTGCTCTATTACCCTACATTTCTCTAATCAAAGCATTTATCACCCTCTATTAAAATGTGCCTCCCCGGTAAATCAACTATATTCTAATAAAAATAATAAAAAGAAAGGGAATTGATGGAATCAAGAGCAAAGAGGAACTGTAGTTACTGAAAGATTATGTGGTCTACATAATGAGTCTGAAGTGATAGGCTGAAATATAATGGTGAGGAGTGCAAGGAATTAAACACCAAGGTTTTGGAAAGACTTTAAGTACATAATAAAGTTGTAGGTAATTAAGATGACAGGTAGTTAATTTTGGTTGTATGGGCTCTACAATTTTATAAAGCTAATATAAACCTGGAGAAATCACTAAGCAAAAATACATGTGCCTCCTGTCAAACTCTAAACACCAAGTCGAAGCTAGGATTTGTAGTTATTGTGTTCAACATCACATCTTCAATTCTGTAAAAGTACCTGGAGTGTCACTGGAACTTATATTTGTAGAATTAAAGACCAGTTGAATGGGAAAATAAATGGAGGAATGCATAAGCGATTGGGTGAATTAATACAGGCAAAGGAACCGGATGGTTTTCCTGAGGTGAATACTAAAAAAGAACTCATAATTATTTTAAGCATGGGAAAGAGGATTTTATAAAGGAATCAGTGGGTTTGTTTTCCTCCAGATGGAAGAGCCTGAAGCTAGGAGATGCTTGGAGTGAAGTTTCTGTTCAAAGAATTTTACTGAAGATAGAGTCGCTTAACAATGGAGCAGATCACCTGAAAGGTAGATATGCCCGCAGAAGAAAAGATGCTGTAGGGGATGCATGGGACGCTATGTGGGGACAACCGGGGACTGAGGGCAGGGACACAGAAAAACCTAGAGGGGAGAGTTTATTCAGTCATCATTCATTCATTTGGCGAACATTTACTGAGCACCTGGGTTCCAGGCGCTGAGGCAGACACCAGAGATTTATGGTTGTATGAGATCCAGTCACAGGGACCCTGATGCCAAAGTACATATATTCTAGAGAAAAAGGGGAAACACACAGCCAAGAGTGTACACAGCTGCCATGATAAAGCTATGTGCAGGATAATGCAGAGGCCAGAAAGAAGGGACCTTACCCCACCTGGTGGGGGCAAAGGAAGGGAGAGAGGTATCAGGGGGTGTCTACAAGAGGGGCCAACTGAATTAATCCCTGAAAGGTGACAAAGTAGTAACCTGAGTCAGTTAACAGTTCAGTCCCTCAGTTGTGTCCCGCTCTTTGCGACCCCATGGAATGCAGCACGTCAGGTCTCCCTGTCTATCACCAACTCCTGGAGTTTACTCAAACTCATGTCCATCAGGGAAGCCATCCAACCACCTCATCCTCTGTCATCCCCTTCTCCTCTCAACCTCAACCTTTCCCAGCATCAGGGTCTTTCCAAATGAGTCAGTTCTTCGCATCAGGTGGCCAAAGTATTGGAGTTTCAGCTTCAGCATCAGTCCTTCCAATGAATATTCAGGACTGATTTCCTGTAGGATGGACTGGTTGGATCTCCTTGCAGTCCAAGGGACTTTCAAGAGTCTTCTCCAACACCACAGTTCAAAATCATCCATTCTTCTGCACTCAGCTTTCTTTATAGTCCAACTCTCACATTGACACATAACTACTGAAAAAACCATAGCTTTGACCAGATGGACCTTTGTTGACAAACTAATGTCTCTGCTTTTTAATATGCCATCTAGATTGGTCATAATTTTCCTTCCAAGGAGCAAGCATCTTTTAATTTCATGGCTGCAGTCACCATCTGCAGTGATTTTGGAGCTCAAAAAAATAAAGTCTGACACTGTTTCCACTGTTTCCACATCTATTTCCCATGAAGTGATGGGACCAGACGCCATGATCTTATTTTCTTGAATGTTGAGCTTTAAGCGAACTTTTTCACTCTCCTCTTTCACTTTCATCAAGAGGCTCTTTAGTTCTTCTTCACTTTCTACCAGATTGGTGGTGTCATCTGCATGTCTGAGGTTATTAATATTTCTCCCGGCAATCTTGATTCCAGCTTTTGCTTCATCCAGCCCAGCATTTCTCATGATGTACTCTGCATATAGGTTAAATAAGCAGGGTGACAATATACAGCCTTGACGTACTCCTTTTCCTATTTGAGACGAATCTGTTGTTCCATGTCCAGTTCTAACTGTTGCTTCTTGATCTGCATACAGATTTCTCAGGAAGCAGGTCAGGTGGTCTGGTATTCCCATCGCTCTCAGAATTTTCTATAGTTTATTGTGATCCACACAGTCAAAGGCTTTGGCATAGTCAGTAAAGCAGAAATAGATGTTTTTCTGGAATTCTCTTGCTTTTTCGATGATCCAGTGGATGTTGGCAATTTGATCTCTGATTCCTCTGCCTTTTCTAAAACCAGCTTGAACGTCTGGAATTTCTCAGTTCACGTACTGTTGAAGCCTGGCTTGGAGAATTTTGAGCATTACTTTACTAGCATGTGAGACAAGTGCAGTTGTGTGGTAATTTTGAGCATTCTATGCCATTGCCTTTCTTTTGGATTGGAATGAAAACTGACCTTTTCCAGTCCTGTGGCCACTGCTGAGTTTTCCAAATTTGCTGGCATATTGAGTGCAGTGTTTTCACAGCATCATCTTTTAGGATTTGAAATAGCTCAACCGGAATTCCATCACCTCCACTAGCTTTGTTTGTAGTGATGCTTCCGAAGGCCCGCTTGACTTCGCATTCCAGGATGTCTGGTTCTAGGTGGGTGATCACATCATCATGATTATCTGGGTCATGAAGATCTTTTTTGTATGGTTCTTCTGTGTATTCTTGCCACCTCTTCTTAATATCTTCTACTTCTGTTAAGTCCATAGCATTCCTGTCCTTTATTGAGCCCATCTTTGCATGAAATATTCCCTTGTTATTTCTAATTTTATTGAAGAGATCTCTAGCCTTTCCCATTCTGTTGTTTTCCTTTATTTCTTTGCACTGATCACTGAAGAAGGCTTTTTTATGTCTCCTTGCTATTCTTTGGAACTCTGCATTCAAATGGGTATATCTTTCTTTTTCTCCTTTGCTTTTTGCTTCTCTTCTTTTCACAGCTATTTTAAGGCTTCCTCAGGCAACCATTTTGGTTTTTTGCATTTCTTTTTCTTGGGGATGGTCTTGATCTCTGTCTCCTGTACAATGTCACGAACCTCCATCCATAGTTCATCAGGCACTCTATCAGATCTAGTCCCTTTAATCTATTTGTAACTTTCACCATATAATCGTAAGGGATTTGATTTAGGTCATACCTGAATGGTCTTGTGGTTTTCCCTACTTTCTTCAATTTAAGTCTAAATTTGGCAGTAAGCTGTTCATGATCTGAGCCACAGTCAGCTCCTGGTCTTGTTTTTGTTGACTGTATAGAGCTTCTCCATCTTTGGCTGCAAAGAACATAATCAATCTGATTTCAGTGTTGACCATCTGGTGATGTCCATGTGCAGAGTCTTCTTTGTGTTGTTGGAAGAAGGTGTTTGCCATGACCAATACGTTCTCTTGGCAAAACTCTATGAGCCTTTGCCCTGCTTCCTTCTGTATTCCAAGGCCAAATTTGCCTGTTACTCCAGATGTTTCTTGACTTCCTACTCTTGCATTCCAGTCCTCTATAATAAAAAGGACATCTTTTGGGGGGTGTTAGTTCTAAAAGATCTTGTAGGTATGTCTTCATAGAACCATTCAACTTCAGCTTCTTCAGCATTATTGGTCAGGGCATAGACTTGGATTATCATGATATTGAATGGTTTGCCTTGGAAACAACAGAGATCATTCTGTCATTTTTGATATTGCATCCAAGTACTGCATGTCAGACTCATTTGTTGACTATGATGGCTACTCCATTTCTTCTAAGGGATCTTTGCCCACAGTAATAGATATAATGGTCATCTGCATGAGTCTGAGTTAACTCCAGGAGTTGGTGATGGACAGGGAGGCCTGGTGTGCTGCAATTCATGGGGTCACAAAGAGTCAGACACAACTGAGTGACTGAACTGAACTGAACTGAGTTAAATTCACCCATTCCAGTCCATTTTAGTTCACTGATTCCTAAACATTCACTCTTGCCATCTCCTGTTTGACCACTTCCAATCTGCCTTGATTCATGGACCTAACATTCCAGCTTCATATGCAATATTGCTCTTTACAGCATCAGACCTTGCTTCCATCACCAGTCACATCCACAACTGGGTGTTGTTTTTGCTTTGGCTCCATCTCTTCATTCTTTCTGGAGTTATTTCTCCACTGATCTCTAGTAGTATATTGAACCTGAGTAAGACATGCCAGTGGAGACAGTGGGAGTTATGGTGGGAAGAAGGAGGTAAATATGGGAGAAAAAGAGGAAGGGCTTTCAGACAGAGATGAATGCTTGTAAAAACAGTTCAGTTTTACTGTAGTGAAAAGGTCAAGGCCAGAAAGAAGTAGCTTCAAAGTTCACTTAAACTTTCAGTTCTCTGAAAAGCTGATGTGAGTCAAAGATAGATGCTCCAAGTGTAAAGAGCTGGTTCTCACAGGTCTGGATCTTGAGGGTTCAGTAGATGCATGCATTAGGGCAAAGCCTTTGGGCAGAACTGCTCCACGGGGCCCTCCATAACTGTTTTAGGATTCCTGTCCCATGTTCTCACTCTGTGGCCACGTGTCTGTGGACAGGACATCATAATGCTATATGTGAAAATAAATCTTTTTGGACAAAGGCCACAGCAGACCCATACTGGCATTCATAAATTACAGCAACCCAGTAGAAGGGCGAATGCCTAGAGATCAGTGTTGTTATTTGATGTCAGCTGTTTGGTGAGAGTTTGGGGAGTAATGAAAAACAGGCTTCTGAAAAAGTTAATTAAATAATTGTATCTTGGGCTGTTCTGGGTCTTTGTTGCTACATGCAGGCTACTCTCTAGTTGAGGTGCTCAAGCTTCTCATTGTGGTGGCTTCTCTTATTGCAGAACGCAGGCTCTAAGCGTGGGCTCAGTAGTTGTGGCTCATGGGCTTAATTGCCTCATGGCATGTGGGAATCTTTCCGGACCAGGGATGAATCAGTGTCCCCCGCACTGGCAGGCAGATTCTTAACCATTGGGCCACCAGGGAAGTCCAATGAAGAACAGTCTTCCTGGTGAGCCTGATAAGATGAAAACTTGATGATTTGTCAGAGCAGTGACTCCTGCACAGTGTGGTTCAATCGGAGCTAACCCTGTACTAAAACAAGTGACAGGCACCGTTCCAAGTGCTCTGAACACACCAGCCACTTAAAAGTAGATACCACTTCCCCCATTTTATAGATTAGGAAGCTAGCACCCAGAGAACACAGATGGCATACAGCAGACCTACTTTTCAGACTCAGGCCATCTTGGTTCAGAGTTCAGCCTCCTGATTGCTACTGTATTCTGTTTTTCAAAGGGGCGGGAAGAAATGAAATCTCAGGAAAATTTTACAACAGATTGGAAAAGAAAAGAAGAATCAGTCTCAAGAAACTTGGGGGATAAGCCTTATCTTATGCCACTTCCACCCTTGCTTCCTCTACTGTCACCCTGGCAGCCTTCTGATAGATTCTGGAACATGCCAGGTTCTTCCTTGCTTCAGAGCCACAGGTCTTGTTACTTCTACCTGGAGTAGTTTTCCCAGTCAGTGCATGGATCCTTCTCATCTTTTAAATATTGGGTAATATGTCACCTTCTCAGAAACAACTTCTCTGATGACCCTGATAGAATTGCCCCCTTAAACTCAACTCCATCATATCACCATTTTTATTCCTTTTGCTAGTATATTTCATAATCTATGTTTACTTTTGAATATGATAGCTTGTTATGAACTAAATGCTTGTACCCCTCCTCTGAAATTCACATGGTGAAACTTGAGCCCCCAGTGTGATGAAATTTGGATGTGAGGGTTTTGAGAAGGTTTAGATAATATCATGAGGATCGGGACACTATGGTGGGATTAGTTCATTTATTGACCAAACCAGTCAATCCTAAAGGAAATCTACCCTGAATATTCTTTGAGAGGACTGATGTTGAAGCTCCAGTACTTTGACCACCTGATGTGAAGACCCAACTCATTGGAAAATACTCTAATGCTGGGAAAGCAGCAGGAGGAGAAGGCAGAAGGAGGAGAAGGGGATGACAGAGGATGAGATGGTTGGATGGCATCACCAACTCAGTGGACATGAGTTTGAATAAACTCCGGGAGATACTAAAGGACAGGGAAGCCTGGTGTGCTGCAGTCCATGGGATCACAAAGAGTTGGCCACGACTTAGTGACTGAATAATAACAACATAAGAAGAAAAGAGAATGCCAGAGCACTTTATATCATGTAAGAACATAGAGAGAGGCTAGCTATCTGAACACCAGGAAGAGAATCCTTTCTGGGAACTGAAGCTGCCAACACCTTCATCTTGGACTTCCCAGCTTCCAGTGAGAAACAACTGTCTCTTGCTTAAGTCACCAGTATTTCATATTTTTTTTATGGCAGCCCATGCTTATTGATGCACAATTTATCTGTACCTTATTTGCTTCCTCCTCTATAATATAAACTCCCCAAGGCAGAGACCACACAATTCTTTACAGGAAGACTTAACAAGTATAATTTACCACTATTTCTCTATCACCTAGGAAGGAAAGAATGACCACCCCCTGGGGAGTTTGTCTTAAAGGTTTCTACTAAAATATCCAATTGTCTAGTTATCTCCTTCACTTCTCAAACAGCAAAAATTTTAATAATGTTCACCTGTTAAAGTATCTGTTAATCGAAGAGGGATAGATTAGATAATCGCTATGGAACTTTCAACATCCCTTCCACAACTTTCCAATCAACCATCCATTCTCAGACCTTCCCAACTTCAACAAATCTTACTTTCACTTCATGTCAGCCATTCTCACAACAGCCTACTCTTGCCCTGGTTACCATCCATTATTTCCTTAGAGTTCTCGGTCACTAGCATCATAGTTATTTACTTCAACTTGCAACTCTTACAGCTCTCTCAAGCTCTCGCTCATTGAACCCTGATCTTTTGTTCTCTGAGAAATTTCAGCTACTTTCAAGTCCACTCTGAAAATCAGGTCTCTTCAAATCTCAAATTTGAATCCGAACTCTCAATCCAAATTTGGCTCCATGATTAATCAGCTAAATCAAAGTTTAACTAACTATGGCCCATGGAACAAATCTGGTCTGCATCTCTTCTTGCAAATAAAGTTTTATTGGCACACAGACATACTCATCTGTATACACATCTTTTATGGCTGCCTATATTCAGTAATGGCAAAACTGAGTAGTTGCAGTTGAGGCTGTGACTCAAGAAGCCTAAAATATTTACTATCTGTCCTTTATGGAAAAAAATACCAATCTCTGATCTACATTATAATTTTCAATATAAACAGTGAAAGATGATTACTTGATGTCAAAGAGAAAATTTTAGTTATTGCTGTCCAAAAGAAGAAAAGCTAATTGAGTTATTTATATTTAATTAGACATACTCTCAGTTCATCTTCCCCAGAGAAGATACCCGCTGGGAACAGGAACAACTGAGCGACTGAACTGAACTGAACCTTAAGTAAACTTCGAAATGGACGAATATCTTTCAAACACTCCTACAAAGAGTGATTAATGATTATACTAGTTAAGTAAAGAACTTGCAAATAATAAGAACTTAGAAGGGCACAAGTGATTCATCAGCCTTATTATGAGGTATATAAAATAATAATGATATAATCATATATGACAAGAAGTCTGTAAAAAAAGTTCTAAATTATCAGGAAGGCTATTTGATATGCAAACTTATATCTACTAGCATTAATGTTGAAATCTGCCCTACTTGTTATTGGTGCCTTGAGCAAGGACAATATGAAGCTACTACTATTAATAAGATATTTACATTTCAGTATCCACAATACGAAAGCAAAGTACTATATTTGAGGGTGATGTTAAATAATTCAATATTTGATCCTTTATTTTACTTTTCAATATTTGATCCTTTACTTTACTATATTTTACTACAGTTTTTGATATTTAGTGGTATTTTTAACAATGTAAGATAGAATTTTCATATCATCAAACATTTTTTTTTTCTTGTCATAAAAAAAGGAGTTAAAATAATAAGTGGAAAGTAATACTGTGGTAAACTAAAATTCATTTATTTTTCAACAAATACTTTTAGGAAATAATTCTGTGGGGGTTTATTCTATATGCATTGTGTGAAATTACAGATGTTTCTGAATGTCTCAACTAAAGATATTTTTTCTAAGTTCTATTTCAGAAGTGAAACAAAGAAAGTACTTTTCAGAAGGCCATTAAAATAATGAATCAGACTGAAAGATCTATTCTCTACAGAAAACTATTAATACATCTATAATAATAACAACAATTACAACAATACTAATAGTGTTTTCTTGCACAGACTGTGCTAAGTTCAATCACCGTTGGAGCAGTTGAAATGGAAACAACAAATTACACATCAAAGGGATTCTGGAGGATATATCTGTAATTTCTCTAAAAATTGCTCCCTGCATCACTCATATTCAAATGAGTAAGTCCGTTTTTTCATGCCAAAAGTAGCCAGAAGCGTTCGAATGATATATTTGTCCTTAATTAATGGGAATGATGATCATCAGGTAATGACAGTGGTGATTCAAGACCCTTAACACACAGGGTATCCTAAATACAGTTCGCAAAAATCTTAAGAAAGTGATACTGCATTTTGACTATTTCAAGATTTCCCATTGAGTCCCAACAAAATGCAATTAAATCTAGAAGATTTATTTACAAAAAGGTTCAATACTATTGTAGAATACTTGATATGATTCCTAAATTAATCTTTGAAAGATCCAACATTCTGAAATCTGATTTCTTACTGCAATCCTGAATATTTTGTGTCATTTGCCTTATCACAAAGCTTTTAAAACTTAAGTTTTTGTTTCTCTCTGTCTCTGTCTCTTCCTCTCTCTCCTTCCTCTTTACTGTGGACAATTTCAAGCAATCCAAGAAAACACGTGAAAGAGTTCAGTAAGTCCTCACGTACACATTGCTCACATACAACCACTCATCAGTTCACAACCACTCTTGCTTCATTTGTACTCACATATATTCCCTCATCCTAAGATTGATCTGGGCTTTCCCAGTGGCTCAGTGGTAAAGAATCCACCTGCAATGCAGGAGGCTTAGAAGACACAGTAGATGTGGGGCTGATCTTTGGGTCAGGAGGATCCCCTAGAGGAGGAAATGGCAACCCACACAAGTATTCTTTCCTGGAAAATCCAATGGACAGAGGAGCCTGGCGGACTCACAGCTGAGCGACTGAGCATGAGTACGATGAGCAAAACACGGGTCTATCTGGGGTGTATCTCATACATAGTGACCTTGTAACCATAGACATTTCAGTGTATATATTAAAAGATAGAGGCTTCTCTTAAAAAATATAACTGTAATGTCATTATCACAAGAAGAAAATTAATAATAATTCTTTATAGATCTCTTGATCAAGTATGTAATATTGTTAGTACCATAAGGTTAGGCTCCACCAAAATTTGCATTTATATTGCTACCAAAAAACCACCAATACTCTTATCTTTAATGCTAGACTCTTATTGAATTTTCAATAGCAGTCACAATAATGTAAAATATCTCACTTTGAGCAGAATGCACTTCCAAACACTCTACTTTTGATTCTATATATTGCACAAAAGGATCAAAAAATTATTGCAATTGTTTTAACTGATTTTCTACCTAAAGCCTCTGATGACACTAACATAAAGCTGACATCACTTCCTGGTTTACTAAGTTTTTCCTACACTCATGAAACCAAAGCACATATATTAATAGCAATTATTTCACTTTTTGTAAGTGCATAAGAAAATATAGAATTGACAATAAGTGAAATTAAACAGAAAATGGAACCATTTGATCCAAATGAAAAGTCATGCTCCTTGTAATAATATATAAACACAGCTCACTCAAGCAGAGGATTTCTGAAATAATGCCTATCTTTTGAAATAGATTCTGACATTTGTTCTGCAGATCTGAACACTCTGGATTTCAAACAGCCTGTGATATAATGACTGCCGCCCTGAGATGAGAACGTGGCAGTTGACTGGAAGAACAGAGTGGATGGCTGCCAAACCCATCCTGACTTAATTCAATGCAAATTGACAACAACTTTACACTTCACAAAAGGAAAACTATGGGACAAATACTAGACCAGAGAGGACACTAGAACAATAGGCTTGAATGAGACTATTTCAGGCAAACTAGAATGTATGGTCATTTACTCTTCAAATTTCCATGGATTGAGATACAGAGAGTTCAAGCCAACTTGTTTGGCTCTTGGAGAGAAAAAGCTAAACGTGAAAACCATTGCTTAAAAGGAATGTTGAAATTTCTTTAATTGATTTACTGAAAAAATGGTCAATTTTTTCTAAATATTAGGTATTAAGGGAAAACAATTTGAATACATTACTTCTTACTATGGTGAGAATGACTAATAAATAACATTCTTCCCAGAGTCAGCTTCTTTCTAGCTCTGTAATTCATTTTTTTTCCTCATTGGTGTGTTCTCATTGCTTCAGGATTAGTTATAAGAATAGTTCTTACTGAGTTTTTGAAACCATCTCACTTAAGACTTTTATCCAGGGCTTTCCTGGTGGCTCAGATGGTAAAGAATCTGTCTGCAATGCCAGAGACCAGTGTTCAATCCTTGGGTCAGGAAGATCCCCTAGAGAAGAAAATGGCTACCCACTCCAGTATTCTTTCCTGGAGAATTCCATGGAGAGAGGAGCCTGGTGGGCTACAGTCCATGCAGTTGCAAAAAGTTGGACATGACTGAGCAACTAATACATTAGGCTAATATCTATGTTTTCCAAAATAAAATAAATGCACTAAAACCCCAGACATCTGTATCTTCTACTTTGCTAGTAGCAAACAGTTAAAAGAAACTGTTTTCACTCGCTCTGTTCTTCTCCTTGTCACCCCTGAACTCATTAGACATGGTTTTTCAGGCACTGCCTTAGCTGGTCAGTTGAATTCTTCCTGCAGGGGTTAAGCCCAGTTTGGGCTGTCCAAGTATCATGTGGCTGAGAAATGTTGGTCTCTTTGGAGAGAGGGGAGGAAGAGGGGACAGAAGGGAAGAGAAGGAGAAGTAGAGAGAGAAATGGGGAGGGGAGTAGAAAGGACTGGGTACCCAATTTCTTCTTCCATATTCACTCAATCACATAAATCACCTCTTATGGGAATGAAAGAGTGCAGTTTCAGCTGGAAGCCAGGAATAAAACTTTAGCAAAACTCCCTGTGTGTGAAGATGAGGGGACTTCCCAGGTGGCACTAGAGGTAAAGAACCCACCTGTCAATGCAGGAGACATAAAAGACTATGGTTTGATTCATGGGTCGGGAAGATCCTCTGGAGAAGGATATGGCAACCCGCTCCAGTATTCTTGCCTGGAGAATCCCATGGGCAGAGGAGCCTGGATGGCTACAGTTTATAGGGTCGCAAAGAGTTGGATACAACTGAAGCAACTTAGCACACACACACATGAACACACACAGGCCCCATCTCAGAATGAGACACTACAGGTCATCAGTCTGGAACAGTTACCTCTGGTTTCTCTGATTCAGCCCAAAGTGCTTCAGCTCCTCCTGCCTGTCTCCATACCTTCCCTAAATGCTCCCATACCTTGGACTGTAGGGAGTACATCAAGATTAGGTTAGAGTACACATGTGTTTGTTCTCTAAAATTAAACTATGAGGCTGAAGTCTCCTTTCCCTCCACCAGGGTTCCCTCCCCACCTCTGAAATCAGAGGTATCATTATAGGTTCAAATGATTTCTGAGATGACAATAATAATCAGATGATAATCATATGCTAATTCTGCTGCAAAAACAGACCAGATGTTTCTACTGCATTAAACGTCTCTTGATACTGTTTAGTTCTGTGTTCCCATCATTGTTGAAAATATCCATTGCAAAACTGTCCCCATGGACCATACTGTCATTATCAAGCAGTATCTAAAGAAAATAGATTAATCAGAAATCTGTAGTTAAAGGCTTCTTTGGGTAGTCCCCAGTGATAGGACACTAGAGAAGGGGAAAAGCTGTCAGAGAAATTGTAAGATTCCATTTCTTTGGAAGGAGAAATTATCATTTCCAACTCAATAACTTGTAATTTAATCACTTGGCACTATACAGGACCAATTCAGGTACTTTGGCAGTAATAGTAACCATGATTTGGGATTTAAAGAAGAGATACAAAGGAAGGAATATGTGGTATATACTTCAGATTATTTGATTTAGTAAAAAAGCAACACAAGCTTTGGGAAAGAATAGACCTGGGTGTAGCACCTGAATCAAAGATTGTAAACCCTGGGCAAGTCTGTTTAATCATCTCTAAAATACGTTTCTCCGTGCATGAGTGCTAAGTCGTGTTGGAGTCTGAGTGACCTCATGAGCTGTAGCATGACAGTCTCCTCTGTCCATGGAATTTTCCAGGCAAGAATGCTGGAGTGGGCGGCCATTCCCTTCTCCAGGGGATCTTCCAGACCTAGAGATCATTTATTAACAGCTTATGCCTTCTGAACTGTATGCTTTCTTATCATATACATGTGCATATAGGGCACACACACATAGGATATAAAAGCCCTGAACACAGTGGGTCCTGAAATGGTTTTAGTTTCCCTTCTCTTTACAAAGGGAATTTGAATACTTACAGTTGGCTAAGAGGATACATCTTAAATGCTCTCACCACACACACACACACACACACACACACACACACACACACACACACGCACACACACAGATGAAAACTACGGGAGGTGATAGAAATGTTAATTTGTGACAATCATTTTACAATGTATAAATATAACAAAACTTCACATTGTACTCCTTAAATATACATAGTTTTTGTCAATTATGCTTCAATAAAGCTAGAAAAATCAAATTATAATTTCAAACCGAAAATAAGAAAATTTAATTTGGGGCTTCTAGCTTCTAAAATTATGAGACAGTAAATTACTGTTGTTTAAACCACTGAATTTGTGGCACTTGTTACAACACTCATAGTCAATTAATGCAGAGTAATAAAGTTAATTACCATGCTGGGTTTGAATAACTTAAAAGAACCAGAACCTGAAGATTTACTTTTAATAAGATCCAGTGTGCGTTTTCTGGTAACTTGGATGCCTTCTGTCTAACAATTCATTCATTCTCTTCTGTTTTTTCCCTTCTGATCCATTTATTTATTTATTTATTCTACTGAAGTTGATTTATAATATTGTGTTATTTTCAGGGGTACAACAAAGTGAATCAGGTATACATCCATCCACTTTTAAAGTGAGCAGGAGCTTCTTGGTTTGGAATGCTCTGCATAAGGCAAATACCACAGGACAAAGTAAGAGTTCACTTTATGCCTGTAGGTTGCTCACATCTGCGCCAAGGATACTCCCTAGTGTATTCTAACAGGAGATGTGACATTATTGTGTACTAG
Organism: Capricornis sumatraensis; assembly: GCF_032405125.1. Lineage (NCBI taxonomy): Eukaryota > Metazoa > Chordata > Mammalia > Artiodactyla > Bovidae > Capricornis > Capricornis sumatraensis. The sequence goes on from NC_091079.1 coordinate 32,681,347, forward strand.
TTAATTTATAAGGAATAACAAAATCACAGTATTAGAGAGTTTACGTGTGTGCAAGCTCAGTCGTGTCTGACTCTTTGCAACCCTCTGATCTGTAGCCTGCCAAGCTCCTCTGTCCATGGGATTCTCCAGGCAAGAATACTGGAGTGGGTTGCCATGCCCTCCTCCAGGGGATCTTCCCAACCCAGGGATCAAACCCAGGTCTCCCACATTGCAGATGGACTTTTTACCATCTGAGCCACCAGGGAAGCCCAAGAACACTGGAGTGGGTAGCCTGTCCCTTCTCCAGGGGATCTTCCCTACCCAGGAATCGAACTGGGGTCTCCTGAATTGCAAGCAGATTCTTTACCAGCTGAGCTACCTGGGAAGCCCTTAGAGAAATTAGATGCCCACAAAAACATCATTCTTAAAGCCAGCCTCTTCGATCATTTCCATCTCTTAAGTTGTTCAGGTGTCACTCAAGCTGAGATTTCTCAGGATGTGCACTGTCCCCCACCCACCCCCCGCACCCTGCCATGACTCTAGTTCACCCAAGGAAGTATAGATAAGGTGAAGGAGCCAGCATCTCTCATCTCCTCCTGGTTGTCTGAGGATTCAGGCCCCCAAATGCTTTATAAACCACAGTTCTATACAAGCGCAACACAGTTTTCACAAATGCCCATTCAGACATTGAAAATTATATAATATAGACAGACTTAGAAATGATTAATGGCAGGCTAATGAGATCATATAAAAGTATGCAGTCCATAAATAGAGTCTTATAAAAAATGAACTGTTGGTCAGAAGATATTGCATTTTGCCAAAATGCCATTCCTATAAGGGCATCGTGTCCTATTAACAGCTCAGCAGCATCCATCATGTGGACACCACTGTCAAAGGTGTGATTAGAATGACTCTAAATTCTGATAAGCTAGCCCAGTCCTTTCACAGAGTTTATTTTAAGCTGTCTTGATTCTTTGTCTCATTCTGGATTTTCAGAGCATGTCCTAGAAAAGCAGTCTTTCTGCATGGTCCAGGATCTAAAATCATCCTGTGGTCTTGAAATTTTTTTCAGTATTCAGTACACCTACTCCTGTTCTAGAAAGAAGTCTGTATTGTCCATGTGGGACATGTTCTTAACTTCTAGGATTTATTACTCACATTTCCAAAGAGGGTTAGGCTTGGTTACTAGTATGTCATGACACTTGACTAGGGGTCAGAAGCTAGGGTTCTTCAGTAGCTTCAGGCCCAAGATCTATGGCTGTATTAGCCAACTTCAAAAACCTGGATTCTCAGCTCAGCACTGTCATGTTTGACTCTACGTATTTAGTAAATCATTTATATTTTCTGAAATAAGGAAAATAAATTTATTGAGTTCTGTCATATATGTATTTTAATCGATGCTGTTACATGTCCAGTCTTTTTTCATTTTTTCACCCTTTTATTATTGAGTAAAAGTCCTTTGTATAAATGTATATGTATACCTTTTTATACATAAAGTACTAATTTACAAAGTATATACATAAAGTATATTACTTTTTAAATAATTTATGTAAGTATAGTATAAAATATAATAATTACTTTATTATTCATTATGGTTAATAAAATGAATAGAATACTTTTAACTTAGGACCTAGATCCGCTACAACTAGCTTGTGATTTTAAGTAAGGCATTTGGTTCTTCTAACTTGTTTCTTTATCTCTATAACATGCAGAATAACCACATTCCTCTCTCCTAGTTTACCAGTTTGCAGTAAGAATTTATACACCCTGAAGCCTCATCCAGACTAGTCCAGCCACCATCCACTCCTGCTTGAATTACTGGTAAACCCCACACAATCCACGCATAGAATATCATGGATCTATAACATATAGAAATCAATGCCTAGTACAGGATATACTCTTTCATGTCTGGCTTCTTTTGTTCAACAGGTCTGTGAGATCAACCCACACTAGCCTGCCAACTGATCTTCCACCATTCTCCAATCAGAAGCCAGGATGAACTTTTAATTATAAATTAGAATATGTCATTTGCTTCCTTGAAACACTTCAATGGGGGCTTCCCTGGGTGGTCTAGCGGTTAAGAATCTGACTGCCATTGAAACATGTATACTGTCATGTAAGAAACGAATCGCCAGTCTATGTTCGATACAGGATACAGGATGCTAGGGGCTGGTGCACGGGGATGATCCAGAAAGATGATATGGGGTGGGAGGTGGGAGGGGGGTTCAGGATTGGGAACTCATGTACACCCGTGGCTGATTCATGTCAAGTATGGCAAAATCAATACAGTATTGTAAAGCAAAATAAAGTAAAAATAAAAATTTTAAAAAATTAAAAAAAAAAAAAAAAGAATCTGACTGCCAATACAGGGAACACAGGCTCAAATCCTGATTCAAGAAGATTCCACATCTTACGCAGCATCTAAGCCCATGTACCACAACTGCTGAGCCCACGTGCTGCAATTACTGAAGCCCACACAAATTAGAGCCCCTCCTTTGCAACAAGAGAAGACACCATGATGAGAGCCTGCACATCACAACTATACGGCAGTCCCCACTCACTGCAGCTAAAGAAAGCCTGTGCGTAGCAACAAAAATCTAGTGGAGACAAAATTAAATTTAAAAATCTGAAAAAACAAAAAAAGCCACCTGAAGCATTCCCCATTATCCGGACCCACTTCCCCTTTGCCCACTCATCTTCACTTCTCCCCACTCTCCCTCTGGTCGACATACCTTATTACTGTGTTTCCAACATGCTCCCTTCAGTCCCACGACCAGAGGACCTGAAGAATGCTTCGCTCCTCTGTTGCAGTTTTGTGGGTTTTTCACATTTGGATCTCGGCTTATATGTCATCTTCTTAGAGGTCCTTTCTGCCTTCTCTGACCAGGCAGAGGATCATGTTCAGTTCAGTTCAGTTCAGTCGCTCAGTCATGTCCGACTCTTTGCGACCCCATGAATTGCAGCATGCCAGGCCTCCCTGTCCATCACCATCTCCCGGAGTTCACTCAGACTCACGTCCATCGAGTCCGTGATGCCATCCAGCCATCTCATCCTCAGTCGTCCCCTTCTCCTCCTGCCCCCAATCCCTCCCAGCATCAGAGTCTTTTCCAATGAGTCAACTCTTCTCATGAGGTGGCCAAAGTACTGGAGCTTCAGCTTTAGCATCATTCCCTCCAAAGAAATCCCAGGGCTGATCTCCTTTAGAATGGACTGGTTGGATCTCCTTGCAGTCCAAGGGACTCTCAAGAGTCTTCTCCAACACCGCAGTTCAAAAGCATCAATTCTTTGGTGCTCAGCCTTCTTCACAGTCCAACTCTCACATCCATACATGACCACAGGAAAAACCATAGCCTTGACTAGACAGACCTTAGTTGGCAAAGTAATGTCTCTGCTTTTGAATATACTATCTAGATTGGTCATCACTTTTCTTCCAAGGAGTAAGCGTCTTTTAATTTCATGGCTGCAGTCACCATCTGCAGTGATTTTGGAGCCCCCAAAAATAAAGTTCAACAATGATTTATCAGATTAGTGAACAAGGGGAGTGAGAGTGCTTTTTATACGATTAAGCATAAAATGCATGTGAACATTTGTTAGTTTTTTAAAGTAACAAATATGTGTAATAAAATGTACACTAACAAATGAGACCATGTCTTCATGGTCACTATGAAAAAAAGCCTGCTCTAGACCTTATGTTCCATAAGCTTACACTTAAAATGTGGAAAAAGATGGAGAAGACTGGAAGTTATCTAATCGTCCAGAAATGTTAACCAAAAAACACATTAGCCACATGTCTAAGGGTGAATGCCTGGCAAGTAGGAGGCTTCTTACAGGACAGTAGAGGGAAGTCTTGAGATCTGTATAAAGACTGGATTAATGTTTCAGGAGGTAATGTCAGGGTGAGGATAAATTAAAATAAAATCAGCAATAAAATTAGTTGCTGATTTATTTTTCATTTTCATTTCTATAAATAAGAATGTTAGTGCATAAGTCATAAGTGAATACAATTTAATAGATTCCATTTTTCTTCTCTTGAAATTAGCAACCCTCTATTCTCTTGGTGTTAAACGTGCAGGCTGACTCCCATGGCATAGTCAATACTCTGGACCAGCAAACAGCTAGTTTCCAGCTCTCCTTCACTTCCACCAATCTCATCATCAAGAGAGAATTGTGCTTGTTCCCAAACTTATGTATTCCTTTGTATTTACTTATAAATTGATGAAATAAAACCCACAACTGTTTCTATGAAAACTAAGATGAATCTATTGAAAAAACTCAATAAAGGTGATTTACCTTTTTGTTGTTGTTGTTGTTGACAAGAGTGTAGATAACACCGTTATAGAACATTTGGATAGGGTTGTAAAACTCTGTAGACATATTCTGCATTAAAACAGTTGTAGGTATCTTCTTGTTCTTCCATAGCTGAAGGAAATAAAAACTCAAATATTTGCTTTTAGGCAACTTATTTCTATGCAAAAATAAAAAAAATCTGGATGTACATCAAAAGATTGGCAAAGTAATGTCTCTGCTTTTTATATGCTGTCTATGTTGGTCATAACTTTTCTTCCAAGGAGCAAGCATCTTTTAATTTCATGGCTCAAGTCACCATCTGCAGTGATTTTGGAGCCCCCCCCCCCAAAATAAAGTCTCTCACTCTTTCCATTGTTTCTCCATCTATTTGCCATGAAGTGATGGGACCAGATGCCATGATCTTAGTTTTCTGAATGTTGAATTTTAAGCCAACTTTTTCACTCTCCTCTTTGGCTTTCATCAAGAGGCTCTTTAGTTCTTCACTTTCTGCCCTAAGTGTGGTATCATCTGCATATCTGAGATTGATATTTCTCCTGGCAATCTTGATTCCAGCTTGTGCTTCATCCAGCCTGGCATTTTGCATGATATATTCTGCATATAAGTTAAATAAACAGGGTGACAATATACAACCTTGACATACTCCTTTATTTATTTGGAACCAGTCTGTTGTTCCAATTCCAGTTCTAACTCTTGCTTCTTGAGCTGCTTACAGATTTCTCAGAAAGGTAAGGTGGTCTGGTATTCTCATCTCTTGAAGAATTTTCCATAGTTTGTTATAATCCACACAGTCAAAGACTTTGGCATAGTCAATAAAGCAGTTCAGTTCAGTCGCTCAGTCGTGTCCAACTCTTTGAGACCTCATGGACTGCAGCATGCCAGGCTTCCCTGTAAAGCAGAAGTAGAAGTTTTTCTGGAACTCTCTTGCTTTTTCAGTGATCCGCCAGATATTGATCTGTTGTATTCTTGGACTGTAAGGAGATCAAACCAGTCAATTCTAAAGGAAATCAGTCCTGAATATTCATTGGAAGGACTGATGCTGAAGCTGAAGCTCCAATACTTAGGCCACCTGATGTGAAGAACTGACTCATTGGAAAAGACCCTGATGCTGGGCAAGATTGAGGAAGAGGAAGAAGAGACAACAGAGGATGAGACGGTTGGATGGCATCACTGACTGAATGGACATGAGTTTGAGCAAGCTTCTGGAATTGGTGATGGACAGGGAAGCCTGGAGTGCTGCAGCCCATGGGGTCACAAAGAGTGGGACACGACTGAGCCACTGAACTGAACTGAACATTAAAAGATTATCGAAGTACAACTCTTCTGATCAGTGAACCAACTAAAGGTTCTGACTCAGGGGGAAAAAGTGCTTCCACTGAGCTGAATATTGTCTCTTTTCCTTCTTCTGGGGGCTTATCAGAATGGAGAAATTGAGACTGCCACTCAGTTTAGTAACTGGCCGCTGCTACATTCAATGATCGTTTCTCAGTCTTCTGCATATGTGAACTTAAGCTTTTGAAACTTAATTTCTTCTTCCTCCCTGAAATAGTTCCTTCATTTTTATCCCCAGGAACCACTCTTTCTGTCTTTTTGTTCCCTCCTTAACCAGATGACATCTCCTCCTCAATTTTTTTTTTTTATTGCTGTTCCTCCTCCTCTTCTCTACCCCAAGGGCTCAATTTTCAGGCCTCACCTCTTATGCCTCTAGACGAACCCCCTTGGTGATCTTGTCTGATCTCATGATTCAAAGTATATATACACTGTCTCCCACATTTGCATCTCCAGCCTAAACTTCTCACCTGAACTTTCGATTTGTATAGCTGTTGCTTCCTCTCCATCTCCATCTGACTATTTAATAGATATTTCAAACTTAGCATACTAAAAACCTCATTTCCCATCTTCCTTCACCCCAAACTGCTTCCCCACTGTCTTCTGCAGCTTGATAAATAACAGCTCCATTCTTTTAGCTATTCTGTCCAACAAACTTGAAGTAATCTGTAATTTCTCTCCTTCACAGTGTATGGTTGCTCTATCAATAATCTGTCCGGCTCTACCTTCAAAAACCATCTCAGATCCAACCTCCTCTTACTTCTCATTCAGTTCGCCATCATTTTAAACCTGTAGGCCACTAGACTCCTCTGTCCATGGGATACTCCAGACAAGAATACTAGAGTGGGTAGCCATTCACTTCTCCAGGGGAATCTTCCTGACCCATGGAAAGAACTTGTGTCTCCCACATTACAGGTGGATTCTTCACCATCTGAGGCACTAGGGAAGGCCCTATTGTGAACCTACATTTATGCAAAGTCTTCTAACTATCTCCCTTCCTCTACTCTTGGTCTCCTCCACTCTAGTCTCAACACAGCAGCTGGAGTAATAATAAAAAGAGAAATAATAAAATATCTTCTTTCTAGGATTGTTGTGAAAACGAAATACAAGGGATTTCAAAGAGTGTGTGTGGAGAGCAAGCAATTATCTTCTCTAATGTTTCGTTGTTATAGGACATACCAACACCAGTTTTTCCATTTCTCCCATGATTCTTTAAAAAAATTCTTCCCTGAATTCTCAAATATGTTCATGCCTCCGAAAATATTTCCTTGAATCACATTACTCTTTAACCTTCTGGTCCAACTCTGATCTCCCTTTAGCAAGCAAGCTTATTTCAAAACTAATATACTTTCTCAGTAAAGCTTCCTTATCTTGCTTATCATCAAAGAGTATACTCTTTGATGAGTATATGCAAGAGACGTATCTTTGCATATACATATTTATGCATACAAGAGATGCATCCTCTTGCATGAGCTGTCATTCACTAAGTCACTGATGCTACAATAAACAAATCCACTCCAATGTTCTCTACTATCTAAAGTGTAGACTGTAACTTTCTTTAAAGTCTCCTCCAGTGATTTCCTTTCTGTGACTCCCTCCAGGATATTCCCTTACTGTGAGGCAACTCATTTAATCTTCATACCTTCAAATGTTAAATGTTACTGTTTGTGAGAACTATGATTTCAAAGCTTGGTCTTCCTCTATATGCTTATGTTGAATCACATCAGTCAAGCTGGTTGTCTTTGTTGTGTTAAGTCACTTCAGTTTTCATCTTCTTTTCATTTAAGGCTCAGACTAAGAACAATTTTCACGAAGTTATCATTGGCTACCTCTGTACATTCATCTTTTTTCTCCTTTGTTCCCTTTGCTCTCTGCATTTCTGTATCACAGCATCAGCATCATTGTTTAAGTTCATTCAATTCTGATTTTTTTTTTTCTGCCTCGCTAACAAGACCATTAGCTTCCTGAAGATAGAGAGATGGTCTTGTCTTATTCCTCCCAGGATGCGTCAGTCTGTGTGTATGGTGTTGATGATCCTCAGTCTTCAATGAGTGTCCCAGTTTCAAGATTATGTAACTGAATGATTGACTGAACTGTCAATCATTTCTCCTGATGTCACAGGATAAATACTTACAATTTCTTAAGTGTCCTTACAAAAATCTTAACTTACTTATTTCTAGGAAGTTCCAACTGGACATAGCATATCACTAGGAACACATCCATGCATATTATAAAGGTTTATTCTTTATGAATGAAAGTATGCCTCCTGCTGCTGCTGCTAAGTCGCTTCAGTCGTGTCTGACTCTGTGTGACCCCATAGACGGCAGCCCACCAGGCTCCCCCGTTCCTGGGATTCTCCAGGCAAGAACACTGGAGTGGGTTACCATTTCCTTCTCCAATGCAAGAAAGTGAAAAGAGAAAGTGAAGTCGCTCAATCATGTCCGACTCTTAGCGACCCCATGGACTGCAGCCCACCAGGCTCCTGCGTCCATGGGGTTCTACATTGGTGAGAAAGACTATGGGGATAAGGAAAGAAACTGATACATACTCATTACCTAGTATGGCCTCTTTTACACAATTTTATTTAATGTTTCCAATAATCTTTAATTATAGACATTGCATTTTTCATTTAATTGAGATGATAATGAGGCTCAAGGAGCTTAACTGCCTCACATAAGATTATATAGTATTTGTGCTTGTAAATACTAAAGGTTAAGTTCTGTTGCACTGTGACTCAGATGGTAAAAAATCTGCCTGCAATTCAAGAGACCCAGTTTTGATCCCTGAATCAGGAAGATACCCTGGAGAAGGGAATGGCTACCCAGTCCAGTATTCTTGCCGGAGAATTCCATGGACAGAGGAACCTGGCAGGCTGCAGTCCATAGGGTCACAAAGAGTCAGACAAGACTGAGAGACTAAGACTTTCACTTCAACACTAAGTTCTGCTGCAGTAAAGAGCAACTCCCAGAATATTAATGTCCTAAAACACTTCTTCCTCACTCATTCTATATGTCCCCTCTGGGTTAGCAAGGGTTTTCTGCTCAGCATAGCCACTCTGGGATCTAGGCTGACCAACCCCTTCTCAAACGTTGTCAGACACCACTGTTCACATTTTGTTGGCTCAAGCTCCCCCTGGCTACATCCACCTCCAAAATGTCAGAGAAATACAATCCTAATATTTTTCCCAGAATGAAGAAATCAAGAATTATTTTCCAGACAATACTAATGACTACCCCAGTTTCAAAATTAAAAATTAAAACCACATCTGCTTAAATTCTAAGTTTATCCTCATTTCTACCACACCAACCATTTCATTTTTTTCTTTATTTGCAAATGTATTGAATTGAAATTAAAATGAAACCTGATATACCGTCTTTGAGGAAAGTAAGGTATATGGTCTCTATATTAGTGATTCTCAAAGTGTCAGTCTCCGTCAGGATCACCTGTACATTCTAGGATTCCACATACAAAATGAGAATGTCTTAGGGAGAGGAGCACGCACTTGTATTGGGGACAAGGTCCCATGGTGTATGGGTTGCTGGTTGGGGGCCATATGGGGAATGACAGTCCTCTAGGTCTAAGCTTTTTATCCTCCACCAACTTATTTTAAATTGTCTCACTTATTACACACACTATCCTTCATCTTCAGTCAAAAGTGTAACACATGCTTCTTCTGAACACATGATCTTCTCAAAGTCTCTTCTAAAACAGAGTCCCTTTTTCTCCTAAATTTCTTTGGGCACTGGAGAGGACAGAGCTTATTGAATAATGTATTTTATCACTAGACAACTTGAAAGGGGCTCTGCTTAATGCAGTAGAAATTTTCAGATGATTCATTCTGAAGCCACTGATCAAAAGTACAGCTAATGGGACCAGGTGAGCTCCAATGATTGATGTCTTTCAAGGGACAAGGAGCAAAATCCTTATCACTAGCAAAGAGGCTGAATACTGAAATCAAGTGTCAGACAGGCAGAGAAACCATTTAGGCTTTAAAATAAATTTAGTCATAGTCCCCTATAAGCCTCAAACTAGATGTTACCATGTCCAAGTGGATTCTATAACGTTGGCATCATGTTTCTGAGTCTGAGCTGATAGAGTCTTGTGGTGTTGGTGAACGAGGCAGGCAAGGAATGAAACTGACAGGGCCAGGAAAACATCAAAAATCCCTCAGAAACACAGTGAAGGAGAAGAAAGTCAGCCCTCATCAGATAGAAAGGAGGCGATTCTCACAGAACTCCTGCATGGATGTCCCTCAGAGGGAGTGCTTCGTTTCACTTGGCTTCCGTGCCAATCAAAATGCCCCCTTGGCAGTGGATAAAATAAAATAAAGAAGGCAGAAATAAATGCCAAAACAAATTCATGCACAGAATGACCTTCCAAATGCTGCATGGCCCTGCTAAGCTGTCCTCTACCAAAATGAATGGAAAGGGCAAAGAAAAAAAAATCTATAATTTATCTTCAACTAGAAAAATCTTTAAAATGAGCTGAGGCACTGAAATATTTGCCCATCCCTTCTTTCTGATGATGACCTAACATTCAATGAATGTCTCATAATGTGTCAGGTGTTTCATATGCATTTTCTTTTAGTATTTCATAATAGCAGTGTGAGATGGATGTCATTGTCTCCAGTTCATGTTTGAGGAAATAAAGGTTGAATAAATTATTCAAGGTCACATTGGAAAGAAGTCAGTCTGAGATACTTATTTCACTCTAAAATCCATTACATATGTTCCCCCACACAACTCTTCAAAGTTGTATTAGGATAAGAAAACTCCATCTGATGCTTCTAAAATGTCAATGTCTTCTCTGTCCTTTGTTTGGTGTCAAGAAATGTGATTCATCCAAAATAGTTGGCTGGATTTAAAGTAGCTGAAGATAAATGTTGTAAAAACATACAAATGCATTTTTCACATCTTTAGTTTAATTGAGGTAAAAGAACTTCGGTCCACAAGACTAGACTGATCTTCAGAGGTTATTCACGAGGTTTGAGGCTTCATTTCACTCTGTTTGAGTGCTTACTAGCAAGGGCAGTACAGTTGATCTCCCAGAACCACCTGCTAAGACATACAAGGATCTTAAAATAATCCAGTAGATAAAGCCATAAAGAATCCAAGGGCAACTACAAAAAGCAAAACCTCCTATCACCAGACCTATTGTATCATGTCAGCCTTGGAGAAAGAAGGCCACGGTTCTCATTATCCCAACATGAGACCTTGGCAGAAATTCGCTCTGAGAGAAGGGACTGTGTACCCTTACTTCACCCCATAGGTTCAGATGGGACTAATCACCGTAGTACCTGCCATGGTGATACTGGAACTGTCACAACCCAGCAGGACTCTCTCTGCAAGACACTTTCTCACCCACAGGGTGCTATTTGATAAGAAAAGGTATCCATCCCCTTCCTCCAATCCCCTAAACAAGAATAAAACAGAGCAAGAAGTTTGAAGAAGGAGGTAAATCCAGAGACTCTAGTAGTGATAGGTCATTAGATCAAAAAATAAAAAGCACACAGGTTCAGGGGTCAGACAGATCTGGATTGTAATCCAAACTCTGTTACTATCTACAGTAGTGATCTTGGGACAAGTTACTTACCAAGAACCCACTTCACAGGCTTCTTGTGTAAAACAAACCACATATTTTCAAAGGGAAGTGATAAACACACACACACTGCTCTATTTAAAACAGAAAACAAACAAGGACCTACTGTACAGCACAGGGAACTCTGCTCAATATTCTGTAATAACCCAAATGGGAAAAGGATTTGAAAAAGAGTAGATACATGTATATGTATAATGGAATCATTTTGCCATTCACCTGAAACAAACACAATATTGTTAATCAATGATACTCCAATATAAAATGAAAATAAAAAAGAGTAAATACGCATTACCAAAAAAGAGAAGCAATATACTGGAATAGTCAAGAATACTGTCTCTGGAAGAAAAGATACCTGAAGACTGTCTCTACAGTTTAATATCCTTGAGGTGCTGTTAAGCAATTACGATTACTTTCTGACTTTCATCTTGTAAAACAGAGCTAGTAAATACATACCTTGTGTTAGAGGTAAACAGAGAAACATCAACGGCACTAAAAGCCAAGCTCCAGTGAAAAAGAAACTCAGGTTACACACTACGTAAGACCACAGCCAAGCAAAACACACCGATGAATACAATGAAACAGTTCTTTGTGAAATGGAGGGATGGGAATGGGGTGTGGAATAAAAAGGGATAAATAAATCAGCTGAAAGGGGTCTGTAGAGATAAATAATAAAAAGAATGCATCCACTGGGGAGTATGATTAACTCAACCCTCTGAAGCAGAGGTCTTCACGAACCAACAATAAATTCAGAGGTAATAACTGGACATATTTCCTGGGGTTGTTCGAAGGTTAATTGTAAAAAAGCTTGGGGCAAGTTTAGCAGAGTATCTACAATATGCCCAAGGCTAGTGATGACTTTGTTGGGTCCTTAATATGTCGCAGTCCTTCCTCCTTTACCATTATGAAGCTAGGACTATTTTTTAATCTGTCTATCCATCTATTACATACCTATTTTATAAATGTATGTGTGTGTGTTAGTCGCTCAGTCGTGTCTGACTCTTTACGACCCCGTCGACTGTAGCCCACCAGGCTCCTCTGTCCATGGAATTCTTCAGGCAAGAACACAAGAGTGATCACCATTTCCTTCTCCAGGGGACCTTCCCAACCCAAGGATCGAATCCTGGTTTCCCGCATTTCAGGCAGATGCTTTGCCATCTCAGCTACTAGGGGATTTATTTATTTCATAAATAGATAAAATTAAATATTTATCTACATATAGTTGAGTTACAATATTATATTAGTTCCAGGTATACAACCTAGGATTCAGTATTTTTTATATATTTCATTTAAGTTTATTACAAAATAATGGTAATATTTCCCTGTGCTGGACAATACATCCTTGTTGTTCCCAGTTTCTCTTTTGAGGTTACTGCCAAGGATGTCTGCCAAATGCAGTTTTTCATCTTTTTCACAGTTCGGGTTTACAAAAGTGGGAGGCCACCTCCCCAAAGTCACTATTCCTTTTGCAAAGGACACAAGCAAATAACCCTCTGGTGTAACACAGAAGACTAGACTTTGGCCTGTATAATCATGAGGATGATATCAGCTAAAAGGGAATTATGTTAACTTGATCATTTCTCATCTTTGAAATTCAAAATGACTTGGCCTGGTTACATTTATTTATGCCTCAGACGATTAAGGGGGCACAGTGGTCTTGTCCCATCTAATCCTTTATTAAACTAAAATTAAAAATAATTTCTGAATTCCATTATTAATATCCTCCCTCTGTGAAAAGGATCTCCCTCAGCAGACCCTATTGACATTCCGTCTAGACACTGCTAGGGGAACTCACTTCATGAATATCAATAAATGTGTTGCATAGAGATGGGAGGATATTAAATTATTTCTGAGCCTTTGACAGTTGACAAAATGTTAGTATAATAATTAAAAGTGCAGGCTGTTTAAATGCTAGGTAGGTGCTCCTCGGTGCAACAGTGAACACTGGTCATACAAGCATCTTTGTTGGAAGGTAGCTTAGGGAAGAAACTTAACCTTGCTTTCAGCTCATTATGGCCTTATACCTTCTGCAAATCCTACACACACACACCAAACAGAAAAGGGATTCCTTTCAAAATATCATTGACAGATCAGATTACACTTTTGATTTCAGTTCAGTTAGTTCAGTTCAGTCACTCAGTCGTAATTAAAAATATTTTATATCATTTCTTGCCATCATTCTCTTTGTCCTCCAGTGGCAGATGAATTTAAAAGCTAATGGATTAATTAGAGGGCAAAAGAGGCCTCAATGGTTACTGTCTCCCCATCCACTCCCACCATCCAGCTATCCTAACCCTCATCCAATGTCTGCCTCTGACATGATTTTTTTTTTCAGTTCTTCTGGATAGGAACTTGGGCTTTGATATTTCTCAAAGGAGCCCATAAATATCATATGTTAATGCATATATATGGAATCTGGAAAAATGGTACTGATGAACCTATTTGCAGGGCAGGAATAGAGACACATATGTAGAGAACAGTTTTGTGGACACAGTGGGGGAAGGAGTCAGTTCAGTCAGTTCAGCATCAGTCCTTCCAAAGGATGGACTGGTTGGATCTCCTTGCAGTTCAAGGGACTCTCAGAGTCTTCTCCAATACCACAGTTCAAAAGCATCAACTCTTCAGCATTCAGCCTTCTTTATAGTCCAACTTTCACATCCATACATGACTACTGGAAAAACCATAGGTTTGACTAGATGGACCTTTGTTCGTAAAGTAATGTCTCTGTTTTTTAGCATGCTATCTAGGTTGGTCATAACTTTCCTTCCACGGAGCAAGCGTCTTTTCATTTCATGGCTGCAATCACCATCTGCAGTGACTTTGGAGCCCCCCCCCCAAAAAAAAATAAAGTCTGTCACTGTTCCCATTGTTTCCCCATCTATTTGCCACAAAGAGTTGGGACCAGATGCCATGATCTTAGTTTTCTGAATGTTGAATTTTAAGCCAACTTTTTCACTCTCCTCTTTTACTTTCATTAAGAGGCTCTTTAGTTCTTCTTCACTTTCTACCATAAGGGTGGTGTCATCTGTGTGAAGTGAAGTGAAGTCGCTCAGTCGTGTCCGACTCTTTGTGACCCCGTGGACTGTAACCCACCTGCTTCTCCGTCCATGGGATTTTCCAGGCAAGAGTACTGGAGTGGGTTGCCATTTCCTTCTCCAGAGGATCTTCCCTACCCAGGGATCGAACCCAGGTCTCCCTCATTGTAAGCAAGACACTTTACCGTCTGAGCCATGATCTGTGTATCTGAGGTTATTGATATTCCTCCCAATAATCTTGATTCCAGCTTGGGCTTCATCCAGCCTGGCATGTCACATGATGTATTCTGCATATAAGTTAAATAAGCAGGGTAATAAAATACGACCTTGACGTACTCCTTTCCTGATTTGGAACCAGTCTGTTGTTCCATGTCCAGTACTAACTGTTGCCTCTAGACCTGCATACAGATTTCTCAGGAGGTAGGTCAGGTGCTCTGGTATGCCCATCTCTTGAAGAATTTTCCACAATTTGTTGTGATCCACACAGTCAAAGGCTTTGGCGTAGTCAAGGAGAGGGAAGGAGAGGGTGGGACAAATCAAGAGGGTGGCACTGACATACGTACACCACCATGTCTAAAATAGATGGGTAGAGGGAAGGCGCTGCATAACAGAGGGAGGCCAGTCTGGCACTCTCTAATGACCTAAAGAGGTGGGATGAGGGGGGTGAGAAGAAGGATCAGGAGGGAGGTGATATATATACACTTACAGCTGATTCGTGTTGTTGTAGAGCAGAAACCAACACATCAAAAGCAATTATCCTCCAATTAAAATTTTTTAAAAGTTCCCCAGTTCTTTCTAGTGTATTATCAAAGCTGAAACCAAAGGAGCTAGAAACAGTGGTTCCCAAATTTTAGTGGGTATAAAGTTTACCTGGGGTGCTCACAAAAAAATAGTTTCCTAGGATCCATCCCTGGAAATCTTGAGTAGGTCTCAGGAGTCTGCTTTTTTAACAGATGCCCAGAGATTTTGGTTCAGGTAGTCCAAGAAACGCATACTGAGAAAACTAGGCTGGTTGCATTTTTCACTTTCAGCTTAAACAGTCTCATTGCCCCAGCTGTTGAAGGAATGCAGTCAAAGGGCAGGACTGCACTCCATGGCCTGCAAGCAAGATATGTTTGGTGCAGACAGCCAAGTACATTTTGCTGATGACATTTGCAAGAGCCAACCCAAAAGAATATGGGGAAAGAGATGTAATATTTACCAAGCGCTTGGTATGCTCCAGGCATTTTACAAATGCTCTCTAATTTAAATCTCAAAGCATACAAGTAGAAAGAAGTTACATATTCTTCCCAGACCTCCTACTGAAAAGAAGAGAGCTGGGGTTCATCTGATGTTCTAGTTGCAAATTTCCTGAGGACGAAGGGCAATGGGCCAGGGGTTGGGATGTCTACATACCGTTCTCTGATGCTTACTCTTCCCTCCTTCCTGTTTGTTATGAGGCAATCACTCAAACTCTCTGTTACTATCTCAACATCTGTCCAGGTAGGAAATGGGGTGGGGTTGGGTTGGGGGCTGCTACTTGCCTCTGCCTGCTTCAGAAAGATCACATGAAGGCAAAGATGTGTGAGTCGTGACCCATGACAGCATTTGAGGTTTACTGGGAGAAAACTATTCTGTAGACAGAATAAGATTTTGTGTATGAAAAGAAAAATGCTAACACAGTTGGACACCATTTTTCAATTTCTTAATCTGACTATTTATTTATCAGACATTATATCGTAAATGGGGCTTCCCTGATAGCTCAGTTGGTAAAGAATCCGCCTGCAATGCGGATAACCCTGGTTCGATTCCTAGGTTGGGAAGATCCCCTGGAGAAGGGATAAGCTACCCACTCCAGTGTTCTTGTGCTTCCCTTGTGGCTCAGCTGGTAAAGAACCTTCCTGCAATGCAGGAGACCTGGGTTCGACATCTGGGTTGGGAAGATCCTCTGGAGAAGGGAAAGGCTACCCACTCTAGTATTCTGGCCTGGAGAATTCCATAGACTAGTCCATGGGGTTGACAAGAGATGGACATGTCTGAGCAACTTTCACTTCACATATTGCTTTCAGAACCACGAAAGTTGAGAAGGGTACAGGTTCTCTGCAGACAATATTTTCAGTTTGGTGGGAAGAGCAGGAGGTGAAGTTGCTGAGAGACAGTGAGAAACAGAGGAAGTAGAGCTGGGAGAGAGACAGCAGGGAGAAGCGAAGGAGAATGGAGGTGGGAGAAGGTTGGACAGAAATAGATCACATTAGTTTGTATGAATGTTTTAACATTTACAAAATGCTTGTTTATCCACTGCATTATTTAATTCCCCTCCTCTCAGACTTTCACATGCCAAAGAATAGTATTTAAACGTATTCCTTGGCTCCACCCCCAGAAATTCTGATTCAGTGGTCTAGGCTGAGACTGAGGGTCATGGGAGAGATGGTGGCCCATGGACAGATCATGCTTCAAGTGGCAGTGATTCAATCATCAGTCCAACTTTATGAGGCAGGCAAGGCTGGCATTAGGCACCCCATTTATCATTCCTATTTTTTAAAAAATAGGAAAGTGAAGTTCAGAGAAATTACAAAGCTGGTTTAAAGTCCCCAAACTACCAGGACTTTCTGATGCTAAGCTGTGAGCTTTTCTCAGTGTGGATGATTTAAGCTTGATATTCTTCAAGGTTGTGCTTGGGGAAATCAAAATAATGGTCATTGCCTTCAAAGTGGAGGGAGTTGCCATGGATACAAACATTGTCTTAATGTCTTGCAAGGAATTTCCTTTAACCATAAATTCTATAAGAAATAGTCCCAGCAAGATATAATCTATTCTGCTTCTTAAAGAATCAACATTCCCACAGCAGGAGAAGTAGATAACAGTTCTCTTTGTGAATATTGGCAAGATTTATGACCTCCTCGTAAGTAAGTTTTAACCACCTTTGGGGATTGTTATAAGGACTGAATGAAGATCAAGTTGACCTACCTGGGCTACCCAGGTGGCGCTAGTGGTAAAGAATCCACCTGCCAATGCAGGAGACACAGGAGATTCAGGATCGATCCCTGGGTTGGGAAGATCCCCTGGAGGAGGGCATAGCAACCCATAGCCTGGGGAACCCCATGGACAGAGAAGCCTGGTAGGTTACAGTCCATGGGTTAGCAGAGTCAGACACGACTGAGTGACCACAATGCACAACTTGACCTAAAGTATTTTCAGCAGTTCCTGACACATAGTAGGTGTTCTGTAAGTGCTAGTTTCCATTTTTCCCTTTCCATTGTTAATCCGTTATTAATAATTGAACCACTAATAAAATAGTGAGAACCTCTATGTTGGGATGTGAACCAGGGCCTTAATTTACATTAATTTGTTTAATTCTCATCATGATCCCAGAGAGCTGGCTCTGTTAGCATCCCCACTTCATGAACAAGGAAACTGAGGTTCCTAATGCTGAAGATCTTCCATTCTCACAGTAACTAGAAGCAGAGCAAGGATTTGATCCCAGGCAGCCTGCTTACTGAGCCTGCTCTCCTAAGCATGTTGTAAAGTTGTTTTCCCAGCTTGTCAATCAAGAGATCTCAAATAGTTAATGGTGAAAGTGAAGGGATAAGACAAGAAGAGTACTTTCAGAACTTGGTTGCCAAGCCTGAGTTTTTCACAAGCACCAGTGCATGGCTGATAAAATAGTGGCCACTGAATGTTGCTTATGCTACAGAAACGGTGCTTTGTCTATTTTTCTGGGACAGGACAGACGAAAATGACTTTCCCCTTACTCCTATTCTCACTTCTTTTGGTCCTGAGTCTTTCTGGCAAAAATTCACTATTTTATCCTTATTCTGCTTTCTGATCCCTGCAACTACTTGTTACCTTGCTTGTCAGCTCTTGTGCTGACAAATGGACCTCTCTGCCGTTTACTTATTCATCCTAATAGTTCTCGGATGCAATTAATTCTTTCATCCTTTCTGTGTGCAGGCACTGTGAGCTTCTGGAGATGTGAGAGTAGACACACTGTGCCTGTTCTTATGGTGCTTTTTATCTGGTGAAGGAGGTAAAGAGATCTACTAAAGAAATAATTGCATTTCTGACTACAGAATTTCAAATTTATATGAGTCCTGCGTGAAAGAAACATGGTCTTATAAGAGAGTAGAGGGAAAGAAATGGACTTGGGTTGTCTATACGGGGGACAAGGTCTACAGTAGATGTCAAGGAAGGAATCCATGGGTAAATGGTCTTTGAGTTGAGATTTAAGGGGCGAATAGAAGTCCACTAGGCTAAGAAAGGTGGAAGAGGGATGGAAAGGGGTTATGACATCTGTATGGTGAGAGGGAGCAGGGCAAGTTCAAAGAACTGCAAGAATGTGAAACTACAGAACAGAACATTGACAGACCCTGCTGCTGCTACTGCTGCTAAGTCGCTTCAGTCGTGTCCAACTCTGTGCGACCCCATAGACGGCAGCCCACCAGGCTCCTCTGTCTCTAGGATTCTCCAGGCAAGAACACTGGAGTGGGTTGCCATTTCCTTCTCCAATGCATGAAAGTGAAAAGTGAAAGTGAAGTCACTCAGTCTTGTCCAACTCTTAGCAACCCCATGGGCTGCAGCCTACCAGGTTCCTCTATCCACGGAATTCTTCAGGCAAGAGTACTGGAGTGGGTTGCCATTGCCGTCTCCCTAAAGATGGCCAACTCAAGAGAAGAAAAAAATCAGCCTTAGAATAGATATCTCTGTGCTGTAGGAAGAACATGAAGTCACTCACTGATGGAACAAATGTGAATTGAATTTCTATTATGAGCCAGTGTCTGTTCCAGATGTAGGAGATGCTACAAAGATGAATAAGATGTGTTCCTTGTCTAGTGATTAAAAGATATTATAAATTCCTTTAGGATAAGGCCATATTTTACTCAGCATTACACCCTATTTGTAGCAAGTATTCAGTGAATATTCATTAAATAAAAGCAATTTCAGGTCACTAATTTTTTTGATTATTGATAAAATAAACATCAATGCATTAGTATTACCATAAACTTTAGACATATATATATATATACACACATTTATATGTATATATGTGTGTATACACATACACACACAAACACACACCAAAGGCTTCCTTCAGAGTTAATAAAGTACAATCCTCAGGGAAGGGACTTTGGCTCCAGAATTTTTTTAAGAAACCAGAAGTGATTCCCATGTGCAATTATGGTTGAGAACCTGGTTGGTATCAAGTTTAAATGAATCGGTCTAGAACAATTCTTTAATATACAAGAATTAAAATTTAAACATATTTCAGTGTCAGTATGAAGTCACATTATTTTCTCCTCCCTAAAACTTGAAGAATGCCACTAAAGAATGCCAGTAGAAATAATGAGCTCACTATCTCAAATGGAGATTGGGGAATGTGACATCCTTAGGAAGGTATATCAGAACAGTTTGAACTCTGTGCCCCTGACTCCCATAACACATCGGTTAAGACCCCTCAAAGAGACATATGCTGTGATTAAGAATTATTCTTGTGGAGAAATTTACTTGACTGATCATTTGCTTCTGCACCCTGGTAACATTAATGAAAGCAAAATTTATGCCAAAGGAACGAAACGATGAGCTTTGACAATACATGATAGCTGAAACTTCGTGAGTCTGCTTTTTGGTGATGACCTTGGCCTCCACTTGGTCATTAGCCAGGGCAGGTGAATGTTTATATGTAGTTTAATTAGTTAATGATAGTTAAGTGCCTCAAGAGCCCATCAACTTGGCATTAAAGGACAATTACCCATCATCACTGAATTCCCAAGCTATTTGATGAAGCTGAATCATAGATCTGTTCCTGAGTGAGGGAAATTAGTCAAAGACAGAAAGAGTGTTTTGCTAAACCCCTGAAGCTCTTACAAACACGGAGTATGGTCTAACCAACCACTGAAGCTTTCAAAGCCAATGGAAAGAATCTTCACAATAGAGAAGAATGAAGGGAAAAACGAGCAGGAACTCTTTCTTAGTCCAGGCTCACCTTAGCCGTGTAAGCCGTAATAACCTGGACTGCATCCACCAGTGACTGGCTCCAGTTGTTTTACAGGAAATCTTTCTTTTTGAAAGCGAGATGCTAAGCTTTTCACTGCCTCCA
The DNA here is from genome assembly GCF_032405125.1 of Capricornis sumatraensis. NCBI lineage: Eukaryota > Metazoa > Chordata > Mammalia > Artiodactyla > Bovidae > Capricornis > Capricornis sumatraensis. The sequence continues at coordinate 32,701,663 of NC_091079.1, forward strand.
GCAGAACATGTTAGTGCCTTGATTCCAAGGGTGTGGATCACATAAATCTGAAGTATCTCTGGTTTCGGTGGGAATAATGAAACCTCTCTCGCTGACGCATCTAGGAATTAAAGCAGTGTAATAGCTTTGAGCCATTGTCAAAAGCCGCATGGAACCGCACTGCTGGAAAGGGTGTTTCATTTTTTTGTGTGATTTAGCTTAGAAGCATCTCCTTCTTAAATCCTTTCCTTCTTTCCTCCACCTACTTTATTTCTACTCCTTATTAGCTCTGCCCCCCAAAAGTTTATAATACAGGAATGTAGACACAGAAAGTAATTTGGGGAATCTGACGGTCATTACGTTGTGCTGGCAAGACACAAAATTTCAACTGATTTGAGAAGATTGGTATGTCTACCCATATATAAACACATCTCATGTACCTCTCATTTTCTGGTGGTCTTTTTGTTTGCTTTTACCACAAGCATTTGCATGTTTGAGAAAGAAATCTTGTAATTACAGGTGACTGGAGATTTTTCTTCTAATTGGTATTCTAAGTCTCCTGTTGGGCAAAAGTGTATTGTTAAAGGAAAGTACTGACTTTCATAAGCCCAGCTGAGTCAATTTCCAACTTATCATGGTGGTGTTACTGAAGAAAGCATGGATGTTTTGTGTTCATTTGTTCATTCATGCACTTAGCAGATCTGCATTTGGGGGTACTCTATAGCAAGACCAGTGTCTAGGAAATAAAGAGAGTAAAGAATAAATAAATTTTGATCTTTTTATTTTTTTAAATAATTTTTACTGGAGTAGAGTTATTTAAAATGTTGCATTATGTTGTTGTGCAGCGAAGTGAATAAATTATGCTGTCTTTCTTAGATTCTATTCCCGTATAGGTCATTACAGACTGTTGAGCAGAGCTCCCTGCGCTATGCAGTAGGTTCTTATCGGCTATATATTTAGTGTACATATGTCCATCCCGATCTCCCAGTTTCCCTTTCCTCCTTCTCCCTCCTTGGTAACCATAAGTTTGCTTTCTACATCAGTGACTCCGTTTCTCTTTTGTAAATAGATTCCTTTTTACCTCTCTTTTTTAGATTGTACATATACATTTTGTCATATGACATTTGTCTTTCTCTGTCTGACTTACTTCACTTAGAACGACAGTCTCTAGGTCCATCCATGGCACTGCTAATGGCATTATTCCATTCATTTTATAGCTGAGCAATATTCCAGTGCATATATGTTTTACATCTTCTTTATCCATCTCTCTTAGCAGCTTACAAAGCTGTGAAGATTAAGAACTTTGTACAATATGTTCCTAGGAAGAATGTGCAGATGTCCCAAGAAGTGGCAGGAGGGAAGCACTGGTTATGGCTGGCGATTTCCGTCAATAGTTCAATGACAAGGCAATTGGCCGGGCCTTGAAGTATGATAAAAAACATGAAAATATGAAGATGGTAAGGGAAAGCAGGCAATTAGAGAGACAGCACCAGGTCAGGAAGCAGAGTTGAGGAACCAATTGTTGTTGCAATAAAGCAAAGCACAATAAAAACAGGTATACTTGGAAATTTATGGTGCTTTGAACTGCTGAACTTGTGGTAATATTTTTTACAGGAGCAATAGGAAAGGAATACAGTGGGTTTAAGTGTAATGTTGGCAAACTTGTTCTCAGGTATCAGATGTCTGCATTAGGTGGTGCCAGGTTAGACATAGGTGATGGTGGGCATAGGGCTAGAGGAACCGAGTTAGGTAGGCACAGCGGCAGATATAGCAGTAAGGGAGACAGCAGGGGTAAAATACTAATGCTTCTCTCAAATAGATGCTCTTAGAGAACGGGGGGAAACTGCTTAGGACAGTAACCTGGAATGTAAGTGCTTAACATATAGTTGGTTAGAATATTGACTCTTCTCTGAGCGAGACAATTCATCGGTGGGTAAAGACCTCAGAGAACACAATGTTTGGTCGTCTCTGAAGACAGTTTTCTACAGGCAAACTTGGATTACGTTGACCCTCAAGGAAGCCTTGAAGTGGGGAAAAGGTCTGTGCATGAACGAGAATGGTTAGAAGCCTGCTCATCCTGGTCCTACCTGTTCGCCTGGCTGACTGTGCTCGTAAAAGCTTCAGGGAGTTTTCGTACCAGCTGAACATGCTGCTTCATCCCGCCTCCAGCTGCTTGCCTCCCTGAGTCATGGCGCTGTCTTCTGCCCTGGAGGAAGTACCTGAGATCTCTTTGAGATAGATCCTGTGCTTACTCATCTCTGTACTGCCGTCACTTAGTGGGATGCCCAGAAAGCAGCAGATGCCCAATAAATCTTCATTAAGTGCATGTACAAAGGGGCAGAGTTCTACTCTTCACACATTTCAAGATTCATTGCAGGGCAGTGGGTATTACAAGGCAGTGAATAATCTTGTACTCAGATCTGCGGTCCAGAAAGATGGTTTCCAAAAGCTGATCCACACCAGTCCACCAGCTGATGTCAGGCCAGTAAAGATGGTTGGTCTCCACCCTATCCATTATGATTCAGTGGGCCTGGGCATTTGTTTCTTTAATAAACTCCACAAGGATTCTGCTTTTCAGGCAAGTCTGTGAACTCTTGGTCTTGACCTCAGAGAGGACAGAGATCAGGCTTCTCTGGTGGCTCAGTGGTGAAGAATCTTCCTGCCAAGTCAGGAGATGCAGTTTTGATCCATCGTCTGGGAGGATTCCTCAGTCTATGGACCACCTAAGCCTGTGTGCCAAAACTATTGAGCCTGTGCTCTACAGCTTGGGCACTGCAACTACTAGAGTCCATGTGGCCTAAAGCCTATGCTCCACAGACAAAGAAGCCGCTGCAATAAGCCCACACACCGCGACTAGAGAGGAACCCCACTCACCACAACTAGAGACAAGCCTGTGCAACAACAAAGACCAAGGGCAACTGACAAGAAATAAATACAATTATATAAATACATGTATATAATGAGGACAGGGTTCATTATGAACCAGGGTGATCAGAGAAAGACTGAGAAGTGGGGGGATCTGAGATGAACCTTCAAGCATGGGTGGTTTTGAGTAAATGCAGATAAGGAAAAAAAGCCAGAACAAAGTTACATCAAGCCGGACACTGTGAGAAACACCACTCTGTATCATTTGGGCTTCCTACTCAAAACACCATTGGCAATCTGTACCACTTATTCCTGCATAATGTGTTATCCTATCACTTACTTTCTTAAACAACAATCAGCACCTATTACCTCTTAGTTTCTGAGGGTTAAGGATTCAGGAGCAGTTTGGTTGAGCTTTCCTGACTTGAGGTCGCTTAAGAGGTTGCAAGTCAGATGGTGACTGGGTAGAGGTCATTTCAAAGGATCCTTTGACCTGATGCTTGGAATAGAAACTCTTAAAGCCAGGACTGGAAGAGTTAGGGCCCTTCTGCATATTCTTCTACCTGTATGCTATTTTTGTATATGATCGCTATAGCAGAGTGGCTTCAGATAGCTGGACTTCTCACGTGGTGACTCAGTGCTCCGAAAGCATGTGGTCTGAGAGAGAGCCCGGTAAGACGAGACAGGCAGGGTGAAGGAGGAATAGGTAGTGGTATGCACGCAGTGCAAACACGTATGCAGGTGAAGAGATACATATTAACAGTAGGTGGGCAAGGGAGCCATGATTTCAGGATTTCAGGAGTACTTCATTTAACTTTAGCCAGACACAAAGATGTTATTCAGCGCTTCTTATTGGAATATGGATTGTATACTGTATAGAAGAATTATCATAAAAGATACCAACTTTAACTATATGATTGAATCTAACTTTACCACAAGGAATTGCAATGCACCTTTCAGTTCTTTCAGCAATGTTCAATATTCTCTGAAGGTCAGGGATCACATTTATAGAAGAATTAGATTTGTGTAGTTGCCATTTTTCCATAATCAAAGGCAGAAGACTGGTGTTCCAGACCTAACACTTGGTAAACTGGGATCCTGGGCAAATATGTAAACTCCCTCTTCATTGAGCTATTTATTTCTCTAACTTCACTTCCTTTGATATATTCCTCAAGCTTCACTCTTTCAAATTTTCGATTACTTGCTTTTTCCCAAAGCATAGAACTCTTTCAAGACTCTCTGCTTTGCACGTAACGGTCTTTGTTTGAGACACTGTGCTTCCCTACTTCTGTCTCTGTAAGGGCCCCTTGCCCTACCTTTCAGCTTCTCAGTAGAACTGTCAGATTCCACTCCTGGCGGAACCCACCCTCTGAGTTCTCCCAGTGCCCTGCATGTATCTGTATCATCATCCAGCTCTTGTTGTTTTCACTACTAGACCAAGAGTCTCTTAAGGAGAGATTTATGCCTTGTTGATCTCTGCTGTGTCTGCCAAGAGCATAATGTCTGACATACAATAATCTATCAGTAAATATATATTGTGCTTCAGTGAATAAATAAGTGCATGAAGGCAGGGAAAAATATTTTAAAATGTGAACCCTCCATTCTTTGGCTTGATTGGATGGTGCATGTGGGACTTCAAAGGACATTAGCTAAATTACCTTTTCATGATCATCAAGTTGTCAAGACTGAAAAAATTAACAATAAAAAACAATTTTACTGTCTCTGCATAACACAGCAAAAGCCTTAGACTTTTGAGTCTACTGTGTTCTTTCTCATTGAGAATCCTGTGCAAAGATGAAGTTGAACTTAGAAAGCTCCAATGTTTATCTCTTTGTATCAAGAGTATAGTTCCTTCTACTTTTCAGCTACTATAGGTGACAGACACCTTTTCTTGCTCCAAAAAGAACTGCAGGCAAATTCATTCCTGGTGGGCAGTGGATGCCTATCAAGTGAAGGTCAATAGCAATCTGACTCTCATCTCACACTATCTCACTGGGACAGAGCCAAACAGGACTTGAGGCGTGGCCTTGTTGCTTTCCCACTCCAGCAAGAGACTGAGCTAAAATATGGACCTGTGGCTGCATAGATACCACTGAGAGCTTGCTCCTATTAATAGCCAGCAATTTGATCTCACTTTTCTGAGTTCCTGTTTCTCCACCAGAATTTGAAGATTGTGACATCATAATGCTCAGCTCAAAAAATGGGAACTCTTCTGAAGATTGAAAAATCCCTCAGCAAAATCACCCAGCCTATTCTCTAATATACAGTGGGTGCTCACAGATGTTCATCTTTTCCCTTCTCCCACTGGACCCTCCTAAGAAGAAAATATTCTGGCCATCCATGATAAAGAGGTCATTACTGGCTCCTTTTTTCTGCTTAGTAAGGATAGGGTAGGGTTCCGGTATCTCATGTGTATTTCTCTGGCTTGCATACCCAGGCGCACCCATCTACCAGGCTTTGTTTCCTTAACCTCAAGTTATGTAATGAGTAGGTGTAGGGCCCTGGATCCATTTCCACAGGGACCTGTTTCAAAATCCCTGCTGATTGCTCTATGTTGAGTCTGTGTATGAAAGAGAAAGGCCCACACATGTTTCCCACTTGAACCTCCCGGCCTGAATTAGGTCATGCAATCATTGCATTTTTCACCATTTCACAAGCTGCTGTTATGGCACAAAGAATAAGGCAAGAGCAGGGAGTTGCTTAACCTTGCCCTGTATTTACACATACATGTTGGCAGGGAAACCATGACTCATTCCCCTCACTGGAATACAACGGGGAGGCCAGCTCTTAATGACTTTATTTTAAAAGACTACTTTCCCTCACCTTCAGCTAAATCCTCTACAGCTGAACTTAATCTCTGGAAGTACAGGGCATGTTCGGAAGAGTATTAACCTGTTCTACCCCCTAGGGTACCATTGGGTAACATTTAGGGAATACACAGGCAGTATCCAAGGAACCCTCCCTAAAACTGTGGGAAGTGAAATTGACAAAAGCTGATGATTCAAAGACTGGTGATTGGTGACAGTGTCCTATAGAAGTTTCTACCTACTATGGGCCAGGTGCTTTGTCTACATTTTCTCTAATCCTCATGTCAACCCAGCTCATCTTGTAACTGATGCTCGGTCATGTTAGGTAATTTCTCCAAAGTACCAATGTTAATAAGCAGCAGAGTTGGGACTCAAATCCAGACACATCCAGTGCCAAAGCTCCTGCACCTTGATCTGTGTGCCTCACCTCCTTGAAGTTGAAGTTGGGTGTTTTACTTCCCTATCACACATCTCCCTAGAACTGCCACTAGGCGTGGACATACCCCTCCTCTCTCTGACACTTGTGTTCTCTATTCTAACATTCTGGACTTTAGTGAAGTCATATTTGTACAGAAGGCAGTTGAAAGAACATCAGCTTTTAACACTCCTTTTAAGATTCTGTTTCCTTGGTTACTTTTCCTGAGGTCTGGTTGTTTCTTTGATCTGGAAATTACCAATACAGTACCAATGCAAGAAGTATTTTACCTCTATTTTTATTTTTTTAACCTAAGTCAGCCTGAGACAGCTTCTGTTGCATGCAACCATGGTCCCTAATGGGTGGACACTTTGCACGCAGATAATAACTCGGCTGAATGCAGAAGTTCTGCATCTGAAGACAGTAGTTCTTAAAAGTTAGCAAGCCCTAGTATCACCTGAAAGGGTTCAGAACACTGACAGCTGGGTCCAGCTCCAAAGTTTCTGATTCCAAAGATCTGAAATAAGGCCTAAGAATGTTCACTTCCAAAAAGTTCCTGATGCTGACATGGCTGGTTCAGGACCACACTTTGAGAACCACTGACAAGACATACAAACAAGTGTGCTCTGATAGTCTAGTGACTAGAAGTAATTGACAAGCATAGTTATGCTTCCATAATATCAGTTTCTTGAAAACTCTCAATAAATATGTAATTCAGAATCTAACTTCCAGAACTCACATCCCCTCTATTCTCAAACTTATATATCCCTGGTATCTTTGAATATTTTGTCTTTTTTTGTAGAAGGCAAGATCCAAAGCTTTCTTTAAAAGTAGGATTTTTAAAATTGATACTTGACTTTTTCGAGCAGTATTAAGTTCATGGCAAAACTGAGAAGAAAGTACAGAGAGTTCCCATACGCTCACTGTTCCCACATATGCACAGCCTCCACCACTGGCAACATTTCTCACCAGAGCAGTACATTTGTTAAAAGCCATAAACCTACAATGACATGTCATTATCGTCCAAAGTCCACAGTTTACACGAGACTTCACTCTTGGTGTTGTACATTTTATGAGTTTTGACAAGTATATAATACAATATTATATAGAATGGTTTTGCTGTTCTATAAGCCCTCTATGCTCTATTCACCCTTCCCTCCCTGTTAACCCAGGGAAACTACTGATCTTTATACTGTCTCCCTGGTTTTGCCTTTTCCAGAATGTAATTTAATTGGAATCATCCAGTAAACAGGTTTTTCAGATTGGCTTCTCACTTAGTAATATGCGTGTAAGTTTCCTCCGTGTCTTCTCGCAGCTTGATAGCTCTTTTAGCTCTGAATAATTTTCCATTGCTTGGATATATCAGATTATTTACCCATTCACTTACTGAAGTACATCTTGGTTGCTTCCAGGTTCTGGCAATGATGAATGAAGCTGTTATAAACAGCTGAGGATTTTTGTATGGATAGAAGTGTTCAGTTCTTTTCGGTAAATATCAAGGTGAACCACTGCTGTATGGTAAGAGTACAGGTAGTTATGTAAGAAACTGCCGAACTATTTTTCAGAGTGGCTGCACAAACTATTGTGTTCCCATTGGAAATGAACGAGAGTTCTTATAGTCTCGTATCTTTGCCAGCATTCAAAGTTGCCAGTGTTTTGCGTTTCACTCATTCTTAGAGATATGTAGAGTTACCTCATTGTTGTTTTAACTTACAATACCCTAATGACATACAATGCTAAGCACCTTTTCATATGCTTCCTTGTCATCTGTATGTCTTCTTTGGTGAGGTGCCTATTAGGATCTTTAGCCCATTTTTAAATTGTTTTTATTTTATTATTGTCAAATTTTAGAAGTTTTTGTATATTTTGGATAACAGTTATTTATTGATGCGTCTTTTGCAAATATTTTCTCCCAGTTGGTGTCTTCTGATTAGCTTGACTTTGTCTTTCGTAGAGCAGAAGCTATGAATTTCAATGAATTCCAGCTTATCAATTATTTTTCTCATAGGTCATTTATTCAGTGTTGTATCTGAAAAGTTATCTAAATACCCAAGGTCAATTAGGTTTTCTCCTATATGCTGTATAAACTTAATACTTCTTTACCCTAAAAAAAATTTGTATATTGAAGTCCTGATCCCTAATATATTTGGAGTTTGGGCCTTTGGAAATTAATTAAGTTTAGATCAGGTCATGAGAGTTTGGACTCCCATAATGTGATTAGTGTCCTTATACGAAGAGGAAAAAGAGACCATGTCTCTCTTTCTCTCTCTAACTTGTGAGCAAACAGCAAGAAGGCAGCTGTCTGCAAGCCAGGAAGAAGACTCTCTCCAGGAACTGAATATGCTGGCAGCTAGTCATGGACATTCCAGCCTCCATGATAAATAACTGTCTTTTAAATATACAATATTTTGTTCTAGCAGTCTGAGCTAATCTTCTAGAACTTCTATAATTTTGAATTTTACATTTGAATTTTGAATTTCACATTTGAATTTTGAATTTTACATTTAGGTCTACATTTGAGCTGATTTTTGTGAAATATATAAAGTCTGTCAAAATTATATTTCTTTATAAATTTAACATAGATGTTAAGTTGTTCCAGAACCATTTATTGAAAACACTACTTTACTCCATTGTATTGCCTTTTATCCCTTGTCAAAGATCAGTTGACTGTATTTATGTGGGTCTGTTTTGGAGTTCTCATTCTGATACATTGATCTATTTCATCAATACCACACTGTTTTCATTACTATAGCTTTATAATAAGTCCTGAAGTCAGACAGTATCAGTCTCCTGGGCTCTTCTTCAGTATTTAGTTAGGTTATTCTGGGTTTTTGCCTCTTCATGTAAACTTTAGAATCAATTAGTTGATATACACAAAATAGTTTTCTGGTATTTTAATTAGGATTTCTTTAAATATATAGCTCAGTTTAGGAAGAAATTACATCTTGACATTTTGAGTCTTCCTCTCCATGAACATGGAATATCTTTTCATTTATTATTTTTTCTTTAGTAGCTTTCATCAGGGTTTTGCAGTTTTCCTCATATGGATTTTGTACATATATTCTTAAATTTGTACCTAAATATTTCAATTCTGAGGGGTTGCTAATGTGAATTATAATGTGTTTTAGTTTCAAATTCCACTTTTCACAATGGCCTGTAGGAAAGTGATCGGCTTTTGTATACTAGCCTTGTATCCTGCAGCTTTCACATTACATAATCACTTATTAGCTACAAGAGTGGGTTTTTTGTCAATTCTTTTAGATTTTCCACACAATCATGACAGAGTTCTCAAGAAATGGAATAACATAATGGTTGAAAACATTAGTTCATGCTAAAAGTAAATTAATGCATTACAGAAAACTTGTAACCTTTTTTTCTTTTGAGTACTTGCTGTGTTCTGTGAACTACCACTTTATTAGTATCTTCCAACTGAACCCTGTTGACAACTTTCTGATATCTGGCTGCTATTGTCTTTGTTGTAAACGTAATAACTTGATAAGACAATAATTAATATGCCTCAAGACACAGAGTTAATGTGTAGTATCAAGAATCTCGTTGGGATAGTCTGATTTCAGGGCTATACTTCTAACAGCTGTAAAATACTGACTTTCATCATACCCATGCATCTTTCTACCACTCCACTCCACCCCATAAAATAATTAACACTATGTTATTTAAGTGCATGTGCTTAGTCGTGTCCAACTCTTTTCAACCCATGGACTGTAGTCCACCAGCCTCCTCTGTCCATGAGATTGTCCAGATAAGAATACTGGAGTGGGTGGCCATTTCCTTCTCCAGCAATATGTTATGCTTCCTCTAAATCTTTGTTTTCCTGTAACCAATAAAAGAGATGATGAAGGAAAAGAGTACCTAAAGTGCCATTAATAGCATTAATGGGCATGATGAAATCCTTTTATGTATTTAAAAATATATATTGAGCATCAGCCTTGTGCCAGGCACTGTTGCAGGGATGAAGCAATAGACAAAAATCTCTTCCCTATTGGGCTTGCATACTTAGTTCCTTTAGTCTTGTCCAATTCTTTGAAACCCCATGGACTGCAGCCCGCTAGGCTCCTCTTCCATGGAATTTTCCAGGTAAGAATACTGGAGTGGGTTCCCTATTTCCAGGGGATCTTCCCAACCCAGGGATCGAACCCACATCTCTTATGTCTCCTGAATTGACAGCGTGGGGGGCAGCAGTTGTTTTACTTTTGGTTTTTAACTTAGAAACCTTAAAAAGTTGTAGCCTGGGTGGTTATCAAATTCATTTTGAAAATATACAGTTCAGTTCAGTTCAGTTCAGTCGCTCAGTCGTGTCTGACTCTTTGCGACCCCGTGAATCACAGTACGCCAGGCCTCCCAGTCCATCACCAACTCCCGGAGTTCACTCAGACTCATGTCCATCGAGTCCGTGATGCCATCCAGCCATCTCATCCTCGGTCGTCCCCTTCTCCTCCTGCCCCCAATCCCTCCCAGCATCAGAGTCTTTTCCAATGAGTCAACTCTTCACATGAGGTGGCCAAAGTACTGGAGTTTCAGCTTTAGCATCATTCCTTCCAAAGAAATCCCAGGGCTGAGCTCCTTCAGAATGGACTGGTTGGATCTCCTTGCAGTCCAAGGGACTCTCAAGAGTCTTCTCCAACACCACAGTTCAAAAGCATCAATTCTTCAGCACTCAGCCTTCTTCACAGTCCAACTCTCACATCCATACATGACCACAGGAAAAACCATAGCTTTGACTAGACAGACCTTAGTCGGCAAAGTAATGTCTCTGCTTTTGAATATGCTATCTAGGTTGGTCATAACTTTTCTTCGAAGGAGTAAGCATCTTTTAATTTCATGGCTTCAGTCACCATCTGCAGTGATTTTGGAGCCCCCCAAAATAAAGTCTGACACTGTTTCCACTGTTTCCCCATCGATTTCCGTGATGGGACTGGATGCCATGATCTTTGTTTTCTGAATGTTGAGCTTTAAGCCAACTTTTTCACTCTCCTCTTTCACTTTCATCAAGAGGCTTTTTAGTTTCTCTTTACTTTCTGCCATAAGGGTGGTGTCATCTGCATATCTGAGGTTATTGATATTTCTCCCAGAAATCTTGATTCCAGCTTGTGTTTCTTCCAGTCCAGCGTTTCTTCCAGTCCAGCGTTTCTCATGATGTACTCTGCATAGAAGTTAAATAAGCAGGGTGACAATATACAGCCTTGACGTACTCCTTTTCCTATTTGAAACCAGTCTGTTGTTCCATGTGCAGTTCTAACTGTTGGTTCCTGACCTGCATACAGATTTCTCAAGAGGCAGGTCGGGTGGTCTGGTATTCCCATCTCTTTCAGAATTTTCCACAGTTTATTGTGATCCACACAGTCAAAGGCTTTGGCATAGTCAGTAAAGCAGAAGTAGATGCTTTTCTGGAACTCTCTTGCTTTTTCCATGATCCAGCAAATGTTGGCAATTTAACCTCTGGTTTCTCTGCCTTTTCTAAAACCAGCTTGAACATCAGGAAGTTCACGGTTCACGTATTGCTGAAGCCTGGCTTGGAAAATTTCGAGCATTACTTTACTAGCATGTGAGATGAGTGCAATTGTTCAGTAGTTTGAGCATTCTTTGGCATCGCCTTTCTTTGGGATTGGAATGAAAAGTGACCTTTTCCAGTCCTGCGGCTACTGCTGAGTATTTCAAATTTGCTGGCATATGGAGTGCAGCACTTTCACAGCATCATCTTTCTGGATTTGAAATAGCTCAACTGGAATTCCATCACCTCCACTAGCTTTGTTCGTAGTGATGCTTTCTAAGGCTTGACTTCACATTCCAGTATGTCTGGCTCTAGATGAGTGATCACACCATCATGATTATCCGGATTGCGAAGATCTTTTTTGTACAGTTCTTCTGTGTATTCTTGCCACCTCTTCTTAATATCTTCTGCTTCTGTTAGGCCATACCATTTCTGTCCTTTAATGTAATCCATGAAGGTAAATACTGTCACTGCCAACTTCTCATTCATACATTCAACAATTATTTCTAAGGTTTGCTATGTGCTTGGGCACATCAGTTCAGTTCAGTCACTCAGTCATGTCCAACTCTTTGCAACCCCATGAATCACAGCACACCAGGCTTCCCGGTCCATCGTCAACTCCCAGAGTCTACCCAAACGCATGTCCATCGAGTTAGTGATGTCATCCAGCCATCTCATCCTCTGTCATCCCCTTCTCCACCTGCCCTCAATCCCTCCCATAATTAGGGTCTTTTCCAATGAGTCAACTCTTCGCATGAGGTGGCCAAAGTATTGGAGTTTCAGCTTCAACATCAGTCCTTCCAATGAACACCCAGGACTGATCTCCTTTAGGATGGACTAGTTGGATCTCCTTGCAGTCCAAGGGACTCTCAAGAGTCTTCTCCAACACCACAGTTCAAAAGCATCAATTCTTTGGTGCTCAGCTTTCTTCACCATCCAACTCTCACATCCGTACATGACCACTGGAAAAACCGTAGCCTTGACTAGATGGACCTTTGTTGGCAAAGTAATGTCTCTGCTTTTTAATATGCTATGTAGGTTGGTCATAACTTTCCTTCCAAGGAGTAAGTGTCTTTTAATTTCATGGCTGCAATCACCATCTGCAGTGATTTTGGACCCCAAAAAATTAAAGTCTGTCACTGTTTCCACTGTTTCCCCATCTATTTGCCATGAAGTGATAGGACCAGTTGCCGTGATCTTCGTTTTCTGAATGTCAAGCTTTAAGCCAACTTTTTCAGTCTCCTCCTTCACTCTCATCAAGAGGCTTTTTAGCTCCTCTTCACTTTCTGCCATAAGGGTGGTGTCATCTGCATATCTGAGGTTATTGATGTTTCTCCCGGCAATCTTGATTCCAGCTTGTGTTTCTTCCAGCCCAACGTTTCTCATAATGTACTCTGCATAGAAGTTAAATAAGCAGAGTGAGAATATACAGCCTTGACGTACTCCTTTTCCTAGTTGGAACTAGTCTGTTGTTCCATGTTCAGTTGTGGCCCTAATTTAAAAATAATAATAATAGTACAAACTATGTACCCTCAGGCAGCTTGCAGTGAATATTAGGGATAAGTTAAATCAGCAGCAATTTATATAGTGCTGTCTTCTGGGAACAGATATGAGGATGAGATTGCTTGGAAAAGAGGTTGCTGAGAGAACTACAGAAGATGTGTTTAACCATGATGAGTTGATGTCAACCTTTAAAAATCTATAGAAAAATTTAAAAAATCTATTAAAAAAAGGACAAACAACTGACCACTTCAAATATCTCATACTTCATTACGTTTGCAGAGAGGGCCCCATTCTAATTTCTCAGTAACTATTCCTCCAATACCTAGTCTTACTGTTTGATCTCTCTAGCTTAGTCAGAGCCATCAAAGGATGTAATTCTAGACAACAACAAGTATATTTCAGACAACCAACGGAGCTGGGAAGATGACTTCAGCTTTAAGTTATCTTTGCACTCACCAAACATCCTGTTTCCTGGGGTAGAGCTTTAAAAGGTCTCCATTACTTAACAGTTATTTTTCTGTAACATTTTTTTATGTGGGTTTCCCACTAGTAAATTCAATGGCACAATGACTTGGGGAATGATATGAATTCTGCAGGAATATCACTACTAATGACAACAACCAATCAAAATCAGCAAAGACAAAATACCAATCATTCCAGATTACATCTTAAAAGTAAAGGTCAGGAAAGAAAGATGTCTCTGGATAGAGTAGAGTTTCCTGTATTGAAGGAAATATGTCCTCTGAGTTGAGTATATTATATTAAAAAGTTACCATTGTTATTGGCATTAAGACTGGCACACCCAAGATCATTTCAAGGCATCTGTATGCTGGGGGAAGGAGGGCAAGAGGAGAATGTGGGTTATTTTTGTTTGTTTATTTTAATATCTGTGTATTAAAGTCAAGAACAGTAGGTGATATAAGTTTAAAAGATACATTAAAGTAATGAACCAACTATTGTATCCCAATCGATTCATGCTAAGGATGTTATTCTACAGCAAGAAACAAAAAGAGTATTAAGTAGTCTGTTGTAGCATTATATATAATACCACAAACTGAAGGTTCCAAGTAGCTTACAAATTATGGTAGACTATGTAGGTTAAGGAAAATAGTCACGAAGACTATGAAGTTGTGAGGAAATGTTTGCAACACAATGTTAAAATAGCCAATCATATATTGAAAATAAGTTAAATGGGATTACATTCAAACATTGAGATACAAATAAACAAAGACAGTAGCATTAAGATGGTGAGACAATGTCTTCTTGCTAAAAACATCTCCTTAATGCTATTGTTTTATATTTTAGAGACACACAAAGAGGGAGAAATAGAGACATACTGACTGAAACAAAGTCTTGGAGGGAGAATTTAAATTTCATTCTCCCCTAAAATGCACCACATGGAGCCAAATAAACTTTTCAGAGCTAAGGGGAAAAATGGCTGACCAATGTAAAAGTCACGTAATTGCTGGTGGTGTTCAATTCTGGCATGATTAGTTCTGTATTGAGATGAGAAAACACTCTTCTGCCTGTCTCAGAAACTCAGACACTTAGTGTGGACAACTATTTCTCTAACCATATGGTTCTGAATGAGTCATCTTAGCCCAGGCCTTCAGCAGCCTTGGAGTAAAGTGATCTCATTGCAGCAAATGTCAAGGCCAGAGCGACTGAACAATTCACTTGTTTATGTCATGCTACATCATCCCTGGATTGCATTAGTTTCCTTCTCGCCACTTAGGGTCTTGAGATTAAGGTTCTACTCGGAAAAATAATGAGAAACGGGAATGGAGTATTCCAGATGGCGCCATTGTTGTTTTATTTTTCTTGATAGTGAAGCAAATAAAACAAAATGCTTGTTTCTGATGTGATTTTCTTAGTGGATCCAGATGTCAAGTGCCAATATTTCAGGTTACTGAGGTCCTCCTGTCCTTTATTGCCTTCAATAAAATCAGCTCAAGACTTGACATCTCACAGAGACAGAAAGTCAAAGTTCTCTCCACCCTTCCGCAACTATTTCTTGGGCCACCAAGGGGTGATTAGGTCTTCAGAAATTACACCTCTAATCGCCTTAGCCCCATTTTCTATGGTTTTTTTTTTCTCCTACTCTGTGTCTTACCTCTTTCTAATGATGTCTCTTTTGGGTCCTGTAGAATTTAAATGCTCCTCCCTTTCAGTAGGCTTAACTGGCATTTTAGTGCAGCAGACACAGAAGCAGGAAACATCTCACAGTTCACAATAGACCACTTAGGCAATTTCAGTCAGTTCACTCACTCAGTTGTGTCTGACTCTGCGAGCCCATGGACTGCAGCATGCCAGCCTTCCCTGTCCATCACCAACTCGCAAAGCTTACACAAACTCATGCTCATCGAGTCTGTGATGCCATCCAACCATCTCATCCTCTGTCATGCCCCTCTCCTGCCTTCAACCTTTCCCAGCATCAGAGTCTTTTCCAATGAATCAGTTCTTCACATCAGGTGGCCAAAGTATTGGAGTTTCAGCTTCAGCATCAGTACTTCCAATGAATATTCAGGACTGATTTCCTTTAGGATGGACTGGTTGGATCGCCTTGCAGTCCAAGGGACTGTCAAGAGTCTTATCCAATACCACAGTTCAAAAGCATTAATTCTTCAGCGCTCAGCTTTCTTTATACTCCAACTCTCACATCCATACATGACTACTGGAAAAACCATAGCTTTGACAAGATGGACCTTTGTTGGCAAAGTAATGTCTCTGCTTTATAATATGCTGTCTAGATTGGTCATAGCTTTTCTTCCAAGGAGCAAGCATCTTTTAATTTCACGGCTGTAGTCACCATCTGCTGTGATTGTGAAGCCCAAGAAAATAAAGTCTGTCACTGTTTCCATTGTTTCCCCATCTATTTGCCATGAAGTGATGGGACCAGATGCCATGATCTTCGTTTTCTGAACGTTCGGCTTTAAGTCAACTTTTTCACTCTCCTCTTTCACTTTCATCAAGAGGCTCTTCAGATCTATTTCACTTTTTGCCATAAGTGTGGTGTCATCTGCATATCTGAGATTATCGATATTTCTCCTGGCAATCTTGATTCCAGCTTGTGCTTCATACAGTCCAGCATTTCACATGATGTACTCTGCTTATAAGTTAAATAAGCAGGGTGACAATATACAACCTTGATGTACTCTTTTCCTTATTTGAAACCAGTATTTGTTCCATGTCTAGTTCTAACTGTTTCTTCTGAACCTGCATACAGATTTCTCAGAAGGTTGGTCAGGTGGTCTGTTATTTCCATCTCTTGAAGAATTTTCTACAGTTTGTTATGATCCACACAGTCAAAGGCTTTGGCATAGTCAATAATGCAGAAGGAGATGTTTTTCTGGAGCTCTCTTGATTTTTCTTTGATCCAATAGATTTGATCTGTTTGATCTCTGGTTTATCTGCCTTTTCTAAATCTAGCTTGAACATCTGGATGTTCTCGGTTCATGTACTGTTGAAGCCTGACTTGGAGAATTTTGAGTATTACTTTGTTAGCATGTGAGATGAGTGCAATTGCGCAGTAGTTTGAACATTCTTTGGCATTGCCTTTGTTCAGGATTGTAATGAAAACTGACCACAAGAGACAGCTTAATGTAGGCTATTAGCTACCTCAGTTTCTCTGTCTCTGGGTCAATCCAGCTCTGGGGAACTTGTTACTGGCTACTACATCTCCTCAGTGCACGGCTTCCCACTGTTTTGCTTTTCTACCTTAGTTTCCACATTCCTCATCTTTCTGGGTCCCTTTAACCGATCTACTTGGACTCTCTTGAAGTTAAAAATTCTTATGTCAATTTTACACAACAGTTTGAATTTCTCTGTATTACTCTTCCACCCACTAGATCATTCCATAAGCTCTCTTACATAAGTAGACGGGCTGAGAAAGTCCCAAATCACCAAGTCCTGGAAACTGTTTCCTTAAGAGTCTTCCTGCAATCTCACTCTCTCTCTCTCTCCTTTCCCCCACATTTTAATATGAGCAGCAAGATGAAACAAAATTAAACTTTCAACATTTTGCTTGGAAACTTGATCAGCTAAATTTCCAAGTTAATTATTTGCAAGTTTTGTTTTCCATGTAACTTTAAGGCACAACTCTGCTATTAAACATGTTCTTATTTTATAGTTCTGAAGGTTAAAAATCTGAAATGGTCTTATTCAGCTAAAACCAAGATGTTGATGGTGATGCATAGTTTTTGAAGCTTTAGGAGACAGTTGAGCTCTTTGCCTTTTCCAGTTTCTAGAGGCTGCCCATATTCCTTGGCTTATGGTCCCCTTCCATCTTCAAAGCCAGCAATGGCTGCTTGAGTCTTTCTCCAGCCCTCTGGCACTGCCTCTCCTGCCTACCTCTTTCACTTATGAGAACCCTTGTGATTATATTGGACCCACCCAGATAATACAAGACTCTCTTCCCATTCAAATCAAACATTTAACAACTTTAATTCCATCTGCAACCTTAAAACTTCCTTGCCATGTGACACAAGATCTCGACAGGTTCTAAACATGGATATTAAGGGAGACCAATATCCTGCTGACCACACTAGTCTCTGCATAATTTCTGTAAAAACAGTAATTATCTAATAATTGATGGTTATTGTCACTATTATTTGACAAATAATTATTGAATACCTACATAGAGCAAGCAATGAATTAGAAGCACAGCAGAGACTTATATTTTATTCTTGTCCTCCTGAAGTTTACAATCTAACAAAACATGTAGCTTATTGAATAAACAATTTAAATACAGGGTGGTTAGGACTGAAGGGTGGGGAGAACCATGGAAACACATAGGGAAAGTATCTCATCTATGCAGAGCTGCTAACAGTAGAGTTTCAAAAGGTGGAAATAAAAAGAATATACCTGAAGGTTAAGTTAGGTAAAAGAGGGCATGATATGTGGAGAGACAATAATCAAGACCAACTCAAGTAGAGAAAATTAAAGAAAAATGGGGCTAAACTATAGCAAGAGGGTGTAGGAATGGTAGGGGAGAGGTAATCATAAGCCATATCAGGAAGAGCCTTTAAATTTCATTAAATACTTTAGACTTTAATTTATAGGCAATAGGGAGACCTGTATGGAGTTTTAATCCTTGATGTGAATAGGTTTCCATTTCAAAATCATCAATTTATCGACAAACTAGGGGACCTCCTGAAAATTCTATTAAATAAGAAATAATAAAAATATAACTACAAAATCATATATGCATGGATATTTAGAAACCCACATTTAATTAACTCATAAATACTGATACTACTGATGTACTGAACTGATACTTCTACCAATAAAGATATTATACAATAAGACTTGTTGGATGCAGGTAAAGCAGCATTCAGAGGAAACTTCAGCCCAAAATGCTTGTATTAGAAAAAAGAAACAGTAGAAAATTAACAAGGTAGATATCTAATTCAAGAGTCTAGAAAGAAAATGAGAAAATTAAAGAAAGAAAATAATAAAGATGTGTCAATGAAGTGATGCTTCAAGGAAAGATACATTTTCTGGGAATATGGCTATCATCTTCTATGGCTACCTACACTGCAGAGATGTGCTTCACCCAAGGTCATGTACCTTCTTGGGCAGCTCACATCCAATGACTACAGAATACATAGACCCAGCCATTTTGGTCCAGTGGACTACTGAAGGACTCTGAAAGATCACTTTATCTCCCTTTGGGGATGGTGGAGTCTCTGATGAAGCTGGAATTGCTTCTGACTGTCTCCCTTTGCCCAATCCTTCTTCTTTTCTCCTTGCACAGAAGTAGATTCCTAGGTTACTCCCTGGGAAATTTTGGCACAGTCAATTAGGAAATTTGTAAATAATAACAGGACTCAATGAAGTCAAAGGTGATTCATTAAAAAAAAAACTAAGAAAATGAAGAAACGCCTAGCAAAAATTGGTCAAAAGTGAATAGGGGAATGCACGTCCCCTCAAATTTATGTTAAAATTCTAATTTTCAAGGTGATGGCATTAAAAACTGGGGCCTTTGAAGTGATCAGGTCATAAGAGCAGAACCCTTATAATTGAGATTAGTGCTCTTATGAAAGACAACTCAGAACGCTCCCTTGTCCCTTCTATGACATAAAGATACAATGAGAAGCCTGTGACCCAGAAGAGGCCCTCACCTGACCTTGCTGGCACCTTGATCAAATTCTCAGCATCAAAAACTGTGAGAAATACATTTCATTTCTTTTATAAGCTATTCAATCTATAGTATTTTGTTATAGCAACCCAAATGGATTAAGACAAGAGGACACAAATGCAATTATTAAAGAGATTTAAAAGATAATGGGAATATTAAGAACAGCTATATATTAATAAACATTACAGTCTAGATAAAATAGACATATCCTTAAAATATGCATCGATAAAACCCCTATAATATATCCCTATAAATGCATAGATAAAAAAGACATATATCTACAGAGTTTATAAAACCTTATGCAACAAGCAGAAAAGTTAATTATTTCTATAAACATTAAAGAAACCAACCCAGTAGTTTCAAACCTCATTACAAAGAAAACATCAGGTCAGTTGTTTATGTGGATAAATTTTACCAAATATTCAAGGAACAAATACTTCTAATCTTAAACAGTTTCCTCAGAATAAATAAAAATAAAGGCCTAGAATAATGTTGATAATGACACAACAAAACTAAAAGAATAAAGAAAAATTACAAGCTATGTCACTCATGAACATAAGTGCAAAAACTAAACAAAATACGTCAACCTAATTCAATAGTATATAAATATAAGAATATGTCATGATGAACTAATTTTTTCCTCTGGAAATCAAAGTTGGTTTAACATTAGAAGATTAATTAAATACTATATCATATGACTAGATTAAAGGGAAAAATCCTATGATTATCTTAATGGATGGAGAATACTTATTGATGTTTTAAAATCCATTCATGACAAACTTAAAAACACAAAAGAGAAGTTTCATATCTCAGTAAAGGGTATTTACCAAAAATGTAAGGCAAACATCAGGTCAGGAGCTGTTTCAATTATATACATAACATAGTTGGTGTCTTACATTAGGCTGATGGCTTGTGTTTGGGGTGGTGACAGAAAATGGGGAAAAAATGGACATAAGGGTATTTATCACCTCCTTATTGGAAAAGACTCATCCTGTATATTTTCTGAGTAGCATCTCACCCAGGGCTCTGCACATAATAAATTTCCAAGAAGTGACTATTGACTGATAGGTGAAGGAGTGTCATAAGATACTATGATCATTTCAGAATGGTGTAGCTTAGGGATTGCTATACCTTCCAGCAGATTCTTGCTTGGAGTTGTATTATGGTCACAATCCAACCAAAGTGGTCATGTATCAATCATTACACCTTTTACATTCAGCTGCCGAAAGAACTCATTTGTCCAAAAACTCAAACTAGCTTTCTCTAAGTTTGTTCTGGATAATTGCATTGTTTGAATAGTACCCATAATAACAGATTTCTCTAAATGATATATTTTTTCCAGTGATTAAAAAATACTAGAAAAGCACTTGACTTTAATGGGCCTTATGAGATGAAATAATCAAAGTACTAGATAAAGTCTGAACGAGATGGGCTTTTAGTCCTGCCCTGGTTATTAATAACCAGTAACGTGACCTTTGATGGGGTTCAAAATTGTAGGTCCCTATATTCTATTCTGAAATGTACTACATGATTTACTTATTCATTCAACAAATTAAGAACTTATTACATTATATCAGGCATTATGTTCTTCCCTATGCTATTCAGATGATGGGAAAATCCATACTAATAGGATTTATGAAAAGTGCACTGTGAAAGCAACTTGCTACATAGAAAGCTGGTAGATTCGGGCAGTGAAAGAATCCAACAACTACTGACTGATCAAATAAGTCTCAGTCACTTCTTATGTATTCAGTATTTGCACAATACTAAGTTCTAGGGGGATGCTGCAAAAATAGAGTCAAGGACTAAATTCAATACAAGATCAGTCTTTCTTTTCAATACAGAAGAAGAATGGATCCTGGTCTGCCTTAACTTGAACAAATGTACAACCTTGAACAAATCACCCAATCATCTTCTTATGAGTTCCTGAAACAGATCTTATAACAAAAACCTGGAGCAGTGAGTTTATTTGGAATTTGATCCCAAATAAGAGAGAGAATGGGGAAAGTGAGATAGGAGAAGAAAGACAAAGCAATAAAGACTGTCCCAATGAGCCATTACCACTGTGGGCCTCTGGTGCTCAGTCTTTCTGGAGACCATCTCAGTAATCCTGTAAAATGCAGCTCAGAAAAGATCTGGCAAGAGACAAGGCAGCTGGGATATTTATCTACAGGTTCTTTTCTCTCACTGTGTGAGAGCTGCCCCTGGCACTTTAAGGCTGCCTTGTCTGAGAATGGAAAAGTACCTGGAGTGAGAAGTTGTCAGCTTCGGGTGAGCTCAGTGGTAATGTGGAGTCGGAACTCAACAGTATCTTTTGTAGGAACAAATGTCAATTCTGATATTCTGGTTTATAAATAAAAATTTCTGAAGCATTACAGGACAGCTGCGGCATTAACATGGCCTATGTCCATCTGTTTTGAAGAAGGAATGTTTGCTCTAAATGCTTTGGGAAAAGGGTGATGGCTACAAAAAATATGCAGCTGTATGGTTCTCAGGACTCATGAATCCTATGACCTGGGAAGCAGGAGGTGTAAGCCTGTCTTGTCTTCATAATCTCCTTTGAGCACTGTCCAAGAGAAGATTTTGATAAGGACTTGATGAAAGAGGGCAAGTGGAAAAGTATGGGTTCATTGCAAATGTTTATTTAACTCAGATACTTCAAAAGCATTTATTGGAGAAACATTTGAAGATTCATGTCAGATGAATCAACATCCTTCACCCATATCAGAGTCATAGCCTGGGGGAGTGAATATAGTTAGTTAACCTGTAGTTCACATGGTATGAGACCTACTTGAAAAGTTTTGACAATCCAGAGTCAAGTTCCTGGGCTACAGTTCCCATTCTGATGCAGGAAGGGCAAACCTGAGCTGTGGTTGGTGAAGGGCAAGTGGTTCTCAAATCTGAGTGTTCACCAGCATCACTTAGAGGGCACTTTACAACATAGATAACTGGGACTCACTCCCCAAATTTCTGATTTAGTGGGTATAGAGTGGGGCCCCCAAGTCAGCATCTCTAATTAAAATTCCCAGGTGATGCTGATGGTACTGGTCCAGGGATCAGTTTGAGAACAAATGCTTCAGAAGAAATGAGTCATGAATGAATGGGGCAAGGCAGGGGTGGAGGTAACCAAGGACTCTGCTAAGAACTCGATTATAAATCTGCAGCGCAAACGCATGACTTCTTCTTGGTCTCCAAAGATGTCACTGCATGTTCATAATCTCAAAGGACATTTCTATTTACTTTCCATTCTGCATTTTGCCCATTCCTAACCCATGACACTGTGGTGTTGGAGAAGACTCTTGAGAGTCCCTTGGACTGCAACCAGTCCATTCTAAAGGGGATCAGTCCTGGGTGTTCTTTGAAAGGACTGATGCTAAAGCTGAAACTCCAATACTTTGGCCACCTCATGCAAAGAGTTGACTCATTGGAAAAGACTCTGATGTTGGGAGGGATTGGGGACAGGAGGAGAAGGGGACAACAGAGGATGAGATGGCTGGATGGCATCACCAACTCGATGGACAAGAGTTTGGGTGAACTCTGGGAGCTGGTGATGGACAGGGAGGCCTGGCATGCTGCAGTTCATGGGGTCGCAAAGAGTCGGACACGACTGAGCGACTGAACTGAACTGAACCAATGACGCACAACTTTACCACACCACAGCATTCATATTGGCTTTCTGAAGCAAGTCAGTGCTTGGCAGAAAAGGGTGGATTTCACTGACAACCAGACTCTGCATGGAAGAAATATACAAGGGTTAAAAATGAAGAAAAGAGAGAAAGAAGAAGGGAAGGGAGGAGTAAAAAGGAAAGACAGGCAAGAAGGACATACTATGAATATACGTTATGTTCTAAGAGCTCTGCTTTGAAAATTCACATACTTCAGAATGTTAAAGCCTCACAAATAGTCTGCCATTTATTATTATTCCCAAGAGGAAAACAAGGTTTAAACAGATTGCAGGATTTTCCCAAGTAGATAAGACTTGTAAGAGGCACAAGCAAGACTGAAAGCTAGAGGCATTCAATTCCAAGTCTAGTGAGATGTCTACTGTCCTCCACCGTCGGAAGTTGGAGGAATCTTACATTATTTGGAATTGCAAAGGGAAGTCACACGGGTGCAGCAGTGATTGCCTCAAATGTTCTAAGGAGTCTTGTATTTAAAATCTTGGTGTCATCTATGGCCCTTTTTCCTGGCTCCTTGAACTTGAGATAAACCCTGGGTACCTTTCACAGTGTTGTTACAAAAATGACGTAGTAACTGTGAAACTCCCTGCCTTTGTATATGTTAATCTCACTACCTGGGAGGCTCTCTCCAATTCTAGGTATACGTTATTATGTTGCAGATACACTGGGAATAGTGCTCTTGTTCCAGGCAGAGATCCCTCACTGCAGGGCTTCTCAGAATGCCCAGGAAGATGAACTTGGGGACACAGACCTACTAATGCTGAAGCCTAGGGAGACCTTAGCCTAGTCTGGATGGGGGCATGATATAACCCAATGGCTTGACAATTGATGGCATGCAACCCAGAGAAACACCACCATTCCATTAGAAAGTGCCTATCAAATGATGAAATGGTGATTTTAAAGTGGTTATTTTTCTGTTCCAATTTTAAAACTTCTACACAAACACCTCTACCTTCCTCTCTTTAAGACAGGCCACTGACAATATTTGTTATTAGTTAATTTATCCTGGCAGTATGCAGAGTTCAAAAGAAACACACAAGAGCGAGAACTACAAGGGGGACTGCTTTCACTGAAAGACAGGGGCAATTCCTAGCACTTGTCCTTACACAGACATAGGATGATCTTGCTAAGGCATCCTGATCCCCTTTGATGGCATTAAATCAGAGATGGGACAAATGTTTAAAGAGCATACTGTGGAGAACTGGGTAAGTGCATGGCTCTCTGCACCTTGTAGTCCAGGCTGAGTGTTTGGAAACACGGGATCCAGGGAGAGATGAGAGTCATAAGAGGGATCCATCACTAACCTCTTGGAATACCCAAGTCATTCACCTTCAGCTTCACCCTATTTTGGCAGCCCACTTCAGCACTCTTCCCTGGAGAATCCCATGGGGGGAGGAGCCTGGTGGGCTGCAGTCCATGGGGCTGCGAAGAGTCGGACACGACTGAGCGACTTCACTTTTACTTTTCACTTTCTTGCATTGGAGAAGGAAATGGCAACCCACTCCAGTGTTCTTGCCTGGAGAATCCCAGGGGCGGCGGAGCCTGGCGGGCTGCAGTCTGTGGGGTCGCACAGAGTCGGACATGACTGAAGAGACTTAGCAGCAGCAGCAGTAGCAACACCCTATTTTAGATGAGGAAGAGGTACTAGTTCAGTATCACCCAGACTCTGAAAAGACACTAGACTGAAACAAGAAATAGCCTCTTTGAACTAGTAAGTAAACACATACTACAAAAGTGCACCTCTCCAGATTAGGCAGTTTTTCTAAGTACAAACCACAACCACATTTTAAACCTAACTCATAAATGATATTCAAATATGTGGTTCCTTACATGGTCCGAATGGGAATTAAGAAGAACATGAAGGGGATAGGAAGGGTAGGGATTTGCAATACAATTTGTTTGAAGCTTATTTGCATAGAGAAAAAAGAGATTTGCCTGTGAAGTCCCTGACACATGTAAAGCAGAATGCCACTCTTATTAAAATTGGGTGATCTGATCTGTAAATTAAAACAATGATACCATTTTTTAAATATGATTCAACACAGATTTTTTTTTTCTTTTAACAATAAGCCTCAGTGACGGTAAACTTAAAATCCGGGTTCACCTTACTTATGTAAATTAGAATAATACTGCACACTGACAGGAATGTAGCATTTAATGAAGTTAAAAAAAATATCCAAAGCTCCTTCAGTGAAAGAATTCAGACACTAAAACATTAAAAATTGAGTTCTAGGAGCAAGGGGACCCAGGATTATCTCAAGTCACAGGGAAAATGGTGGAAAATTCATTGCCAGAAAGAGCGATTTATGGCTTTGTTTTTTTCTTAAGTTCCCAATCTGGCTTCACACTGTATTTCGTGTGGGCTTTCATTCCTACATCTTGGATAAACTCCTTAGCCTTAACCTATCAGCCTCAAAAGTATTGAGCTGTTGTACTGCTTGGATACCTCCTCATTACTGTAGTCATCGGTTCCGTTCAGTTTAGTTCAGTCGCTCAGTCGTGTCTGACTCTTTGCGACCCCATGGACTGTAGCACACCAGTCCTCCTTGTTCATCACCAACTCCCAGAGTTCACTCAAATTCCATGTCCATTGAGTCGGTGATGCCATCCAACCATCTCATCCTCTGTCGTCCCCTTCTTCTCCCACCTTCAATCTTTCCCAGCATCAGGGTCTTTTCAAATGAGTCAATTCTTCTCAGGTGGCCAAAGGATTGGAGTTTCAGCTTCAGCTTCAGTCCTTCCAATGAATATTCAGGAATCGGTCACATGTTCTTAACTGGAATAAACATGATGAGTATCTCTCTCCACTTAGTTCCATTCAAACAATCACAGGTAACTAGGCCAAAAATCAACAACAGAAGGAATACCAAGAAGAGGCCATTCCAGCACTGAGAGATATTCCTGTTAGTGAAGTAAACCAAATGTTCTTTCTTGCAGTCAAAGAACTTTATACCAAAAACTGAATTGTATGTAGAGCAATATCAAGCATTTATTACAAAATTTTATAGTTTTACTATAAAAATAGTTCCTAATGGACAGAATAAATAAAATATTGCATCACCATATGGCAAAAAAAAAATTGAGTTCCGCATAAAAGGGGCTTACATTTGAAGACCACACTCTCCTATCCTGGAAAGCATTCTAGAACAAAATGCTTGTCTTCTTTTCCTTGAACATGTGTGTCTGTGTGAAAAGCATATTTGTGGCAAAACTAGATGGCAGAGCAAAAAGGAGTCATTTTAGAATGATCCAAAGAGGTATTCACTAGGAGTCCCAAACAAAAGTATAAGCAATAGAGTAAGAAGGATACAGAACCAGAAAACCAGAACCTGAGGAAATGGGGGAGATGACAGAGGGCATCTCTGTCAGCTGACAGCAGTGTTTAATGATGGTCTTGGTAGACGGGCATGCCTGGGTTCCCACTCACACCACTTGCTGGTCATACTGACTAAGAAAAGCTATTTCATTGCCCAGAACCTTGGCTGTTTTATTGGTAGAATAGGGAAAACAATAACCACATTATTGAGTTATTGTGAGATTTAACTGAAATAACATAGGTAAGGTATCTTGCATAATTCCCCGCACTTAAGTGGTTAATAAATACAGACTAGTGCTTACTGGGGATGGGTTGGAGAGGTGGGGCAGGTGGGAAACAGATGCCTACAGGGCAAATGCAAACAAAATCCATTTTTTGAACTTCGCTTTCAGTGCCATCAGTTCATGTGGAACAATGTAGGCTGATAACCCTAAGATAAAAGGCCCAGAGAGCATACTTCGAAGTTGAAATAAAATTACTCACACAGACCCAATTATTTATATAAATGTCTGCCACATGGTAAACATGCAACAATTCAGAGCCCTTATTTTTATTAAGAAACTATTTCTCACCTTAGGTTTATAACTGACATTAACTAGCATGCTAGAAAATGGTTTTATTGTGAATATACAAGTTCCAAGAAGGAAAGTTAAACAAATAATAATAATAAACATGAAAAAATATCCAACAAAAAACATAAAGCAATGGTGCCATTTTTTACATGGTGCAACATAATTTTATTTTTCCTTTTAATGATAAGCCCTAGTGATGCTAAGTGGTCAAATAACAAATAAACTTAATTATTTGTTATTCGAGTATACGTTACTATGGGGAAAACAGATAAAAATGACCCTTTAGAAAGACATTTAGCAATACGTATTAATAATAAGAGCCTTCAAGTGTTCAAAACCTTTACCTGTAATTCCATTTCTTAAGACCTAACCTATGGAAATAACTAAAAATACAGGGAAATCTATATAAATGTGACTCTGTGACATCCTTTCCAAATGTAAATAATGGAAAACAACCTAAACAGTGAACAGAGTAAGAATAGTTGCTTATGCAGTTTCAACTTTTCATTTTTATTCAATGACGCATTAGACAGCCATTAAAAATAATGCCAATAAAAAGCTTAAAATAACATATTAAAAGCTTATAACCTGTACTGTCAGGTTAAGGATAAAAGCAGAATATAAAAGTTTTTAAATAACAGGTTCACAGTATATAAAACAACGTACTAATAACTAAAAGAAAATATACTAATTTGATCATGATTGAGTATGTTAGCAATTTTTCTTCCTGTTTTTATATATTGCAATGTTTTTCCATAACAAAAATAATTTTTGTATAATAATGATATAATTCCAATGAGATTTCTCTTAAACATTCTAGCAGCAAGATTCTCTAGCACAGGAGTCAGAGAACTATAGTCCTTGGGTCAAATTCAATATGACACTTGCTTTTGTAAATAAAGTTTTATTGGCACAGAGTTTCACTATTTAATTGATGTATAGTTTACAGCAAAGAATGCTCAAACTGCCACACAATTGCACTCATCTCACACGCTAGTAAAGTAATGCTCAAAATTCTCCAAGCCAGGCTTCAGCAATATGTGAACTGCAAACTTCCAGATGTTCTAGCTGGTTTTAGAAAAGGCAGAGGAACCAGAGATCAAATTGCCAACATCTGCTGGATCATCAAAAAAGCAAGAGAGTTCCAGAAAAACATCTATTTCTGCTTTATTGACTATGCCAAAGCCTTTGACTGTGTGGATCACAATAAACTGTGGAAAATTCTGAAAGAGATGGGAATACCAGACCATCTGACCTGCCTCATGAAAAACCTATATGCAGGTCAGGAAGCAACAGTTAGAACTGGACAATAACAAATAGTTTCAAATAGGAAAAGGAGTTCATCAAGGCTGTATATTGTCAACCTGCTTATTTAACTTATATGCAGAGTACATCATGAGACATGTTGGGCTGGAAAAAGCACAAGCTGGAATCAAGATTACCGGGAGAAATATCAATAACCTCAGATATGCAGGTGACACCACCCTTATGGCAGAAAGTGAAGAGGAACTAAAAAGCCTCTTGATGAAAGTGAAAGAGGAGAGTGAAGAAGTTGGTTTAAAGCTCAACATTCAGAAAACTAAGATGATGACATCTAGTCCCATCACTTCATGGCAAACAGATGGGGAAACGGTGGAAACAGTGTCAGACTTTATTTTTTGGGCTCCAAAATCACTGCAGATGGTGATTGCAGCCATGAAATTAAAAGACACTTACTCCTTGGAAGGAAAGTTATGACCAACCTAGATAGCATATTCAAAAGCAGAAGAGATATTACCTTGCCAACAAAGGTCCATCTAGTCAAGGCAATGGTTTTTCCAGTGGTCATGTAAAGATGTGAGAGTTAGACTATAAAGAAAGCTGAGTGCAGATGAATTGATGCTTTTGAACTGTGGTGTTGGAGAAGACTCTTGAGAGTCCCTTGGACTGTAAGGAGGTCCAACCAGTCCATCCTAAAGGAGATCAGTCCTGGGTGTTCATTGGAAGGACTGATACTGAAGCTGAAGCTCCAGTACTTTGGCTGCCTCATGTGAAGAGTTGACTCATTGGAAAAGACCCTGATGCTGAGAGAGGTTGGGGGCAGGAGGAGAAGGGGACAGTAGAGGATGAGATGGCTGGATGGCATCACCGACTCGATGGACGTGAGTCTGAGTGAAGTCTGGGAGTTGGTGATGGACAGGGAGGCCTGGTGTGCTGCAATTCATGGGGTCACAAGGAGTCGGACACGACTGAGAGACTGAACTGATAGTTTACAGCAACTTTTGAAGAGCTGAGTAGGTGCAATAGGGACTATACATCACACACAATCCCAAATACTGTTTGAATTTGACAGGGGAGAATCGCCCACTTCTAATTTTAAACACTGCATCCAGAGGATCTGACATAGCTCCATATATATGTTTTGGATACTCAATGATCCCTTAGAGTTCTGAGTTAGTAACTATTTTGGAGCAACAGGCAAATCCCACTCAACAATTTGTTACACAGTCATCGACTGGCCTGATCATGGTTAGCTAGTGTGTTTTCTAAGAAGTCCAGTCCCACGAAATGCTCCACCTAGAATTCCCCTCATGCAAAATCACTGTGAACATAAAGGGCTTTGACAAGTCCTATAGTTTAGCTTTATTAGAGTGAGCACTACTGCTGTGGCTTACTTTATAGTGTGCAAAATGTTTCCCTTTATGTATTTATCTCATCCATTCACCCATTTACCTATTCAACCATCCTACTTTTACTGAGTACCTAGTCTACCCAACTTTGGCATTTAAATGCATCTTTTGGAAATCATTCATTCTTCACAACAGCCCTTTGGAGACAGATGCAGAAGAAAATTTATTATCTTTGTATAACCAATGAGGGATCTGAAGGTCAGGAATATTGACTACTTTTTCCAATATTACACAGGTGTTCAGAAAGGAAGATTGGAAGAGGAGAAGCTGGGACTTCATCAATATTGTGACGTCTAGACTACTCAAGAATGTTTAGAGACAGAGAACACCCACAGGAAAGGAAAGTATGGGAACAAATCCTGGATTCCTACACAAATCAGGCATTTGGGTTGAATGTCAGGGTCGCATCAGGTTTCCAAATAATTGCTTGTTGCTTTAACACAACTGAGCAAACATGGATGGAGTCTCACTTCAAAATTCTTCAGTTCTTTTTTTTTTTAATTTGATCATGTGATTTTAAATGTGCAGAGTCTCATTTTGGACACTGGTTAGACTGATGGACAAGCCAAAGAATAACAAAGAATAAAACTGTTTAATCTGGCCAAACAACAATAGACTGCCTGTGAGCAGTTGAAGCCTAGCTGTGTCAGAATATTCTGGATTCAGTGAGAACCTCTGTTGGAGCATCTATTGGCCACAGGAGAATTCCAGAAACTCCCTGTATTTGGAAGTGTAAGTATTGGAACTTCACAGCATGGGTTGCATATGTCTGGAACTGGAAAATAAAGTTTCACACAGGACTAAATATAACTTCCTGCCAGGCAGGTAGGGACTGCTTGCCAAATTATGATGGTTGTTCAGATCCAAAAACGATGAAGAAGGCCAATGTTTTGACAACTGAAATTGCTTTCAGGATGGGTAAATCTGCCCTATTTCAGGGGAGATAAGAGTTGCAGGAACTGGTTAATTACCTCTCACCTCCAAACGTTCCAAACTTCAAATATAGCAAGTTCATCATTTACTTTAGCATAAATAGAATTTAAAGTAAGATAATGAAATTATATCTTGGGCTCATAACTGACTTTTCCACGAAAAGACAACTTGGAAAATCTAACTGGCAAGGCACCTTAATAAGAGGTAAATAGGAGTAGTCAGAGGAAAGCTCAGTTTCCTCAAGCAACATGGACTGGACACTGCCTCTTAGAACTTCTACTGTTCTTGTTTTCTGTCAGCTAGAAAAAGGTCTGTCTTTTCCTTGCTGTATTCCCAGCTCCTGGGAATGTGCCATGCCCTGCACATGAATTAAAAGACTCTTGAGTCATATCTGATGGAGCCCATGAATAGGTACATCCTATTTTTGAAAGTAGAAACATAGTTGGTATGGCTAAGATGTTTTTGCATTCACAGGGTAAATGTGTAGCACTGGGGATGAAGTTAAAGGGTTCTGCCTTTCTTCAGAAATGCAGCTTAGATCTCCCCAGAATGAAAGTAGGCAAGGGTTCTCAGAGTTTGGCAAAGCTGAACCTTGGCAAAATTGGGAGGCATTCATTTTGTCTATATTTTTTAAGCAGGCCTTGTGTCTCCAGGTACCTAACTGTGGTACAATGTCCTTCTATAGCTCACAGACTGGGAAATGCACAACCTCACTGTCTGCTGGAAAAATCCTGTTTCTCTTTCCTTTCAGTTTAGTTCAGTTCAGTAGCTCAGTTGTGCCCAACTCTTTATGACCCCATGAATCACAGCACACCAGGTCTCCCTGTCCATCACCAACTCCCGGAGTTCACTCAGACTCATGTCCATCGAGTTGGTGATGCCACCCAGCCATCTCTTCCTCTGTCATCCCCTTCTTCTCCTGCCCCCAATCCCTCCCAGCATCAGGGTCTTTTCCAATGAGTCAGCTCTTCTGATGAGGTGGCCAAAGTATTGGAGTTTCAGCTTTAGCATCATTCCTTCCAATGAACACCCAGGACTGATCTCCATTAGAATGGACTGGTTGGATCTCCTTGCAGTCCAAGGGACTCTCAAGAGTCTTCTCCAACACCACAGTTCAAACGCATCAATTCTTCAGTGCTCAGCTTTGTTCACAGTCCAACTCTCACATCCATACATGACCACAGGAAAAACCATAGCCTGACTAGACGGACCTTTGTTGGCAAAGTAATGTCTCTGCTTTTGAATATGCTATCTAGGTTGGTCATAACTATCCTTCCAAGGAGTAAGCGTCTTTTAATTTCATGGCTGCAGTCACCATCTGCAGTGATTTTGGAGCTCTTTCCTTTAGAGCCCTGCTAACTCATAGTCTCAAGTTCAAGAATGACACGGACTGGAAGAGATAATCAACATGAAAGACAACAGTGTCAAGGTGACAAAATTAGGTAGACAAATAAGCTGAAACATAGTACACGACATGGATGATAATGCTCCCCATTTTGATTTAAAAGGTTCATTATTTGATTTCAGTGTAGAAGACCAGGGTGGTGTGGATTATTAAAAAAAAAAAAAAAATTAGAAGGGGGAGAGGTAAGGCAAGTATTCTACTGCAAGTTGAAGCTGGGCCAGGAAGAGTAAGGTAACCTAGTAGACACAGGTGGGGATGGGGAGAGGGGTGGCTCTGGAAAGAAATACTCAGGCCATTCAAAGAAATTGAATGGCCATAATGTCACACCACAGGAGCATCACAAGGAAGCATGCTATGCTACTTCCTGTGTCTCTTAATATCACTAAGCCTCAAGGCCTCCACTTATATAACGGAAAGAATAAACCCCACCAGGCCTCATTTTCAGCGTTATCATGAAGATTAAATGACATATGCAATTATAAGTTATTCTGATATTAGTGTCATTTTTAACAGTAACAATAACAAACTAAAAGTTTGAAGAATATTGGGGCATTTTGAAGAGTAGTGGAAGAATGAAGATGGAGACAAGAGTTCCAGTTTCATAAAAGAACTTGATAGTTCAGTCACTCAGTTATGTCTGAATCTGCGACCCCATGAACCGCAGCACACCAGGCCTCCCTGTCCATCACCAGCTCCCGGAGTTCACTCAGACTCACGTCCATCCAGTCAGTGATGCCATCCAGCCATCTCATCCTCTGTAGTCCCCTTCTCCTCCTGCCCCCAATCCCTCCCAGCATCAGAGTCTTTTCCAATGAGTCAACTCTTTGCATGAGGTGGCCAAAGTACTGGAGCTTCAGCTATAGCATCAGTCCTTCCAATGAACACCCAGGACTGATCTCCTTCAGAATGGACTGGTTGGATCCCCTTGCAGTCCAAGGGACTCTCAAGAGTCTTCTCCAATACCACAGCTCAAAAGCATCAATTCTTCGGCACTCAGCCTTCTTCACAGTCCAACTCTCACATGCATACATGACCACTGGGAAAACCACAGCCTTGACTAGATGGACCTTAGTCAGCAAAGTAATGTCTCTGCTTTTGAATATGCTATCTAGGTTGGTTATAACTTGGTAGAATATGTAAATTATAGATACAAATGTACATAATACAAGCTGAAAATGTACATCAAGCTAGACTCTGTTTTTTGAACTAGAGCTCTCATCCTTTAACAATAATCTTTAATAATAAAGTTCTGGTTGGCAATAGAAATTCGTGGCTATATGGTGATTCAATTTAATTTTTAATTGTTTTTACCATAAAGCATATACTTCTCTGAAATACTATAACAGGGTAAAGAAAACCATAAGATCATGCTATACCAAAATATTCAAAGTTTCATTAATAAAGTCATATACTTACCTAGACAGTTTGTTAATTACATACCTAATAGCCTCTCATAAAATCAAGGCAGGAGAAAGAATATGTTTACATTCTCCTATGGTAGGAGGTGTTTTGTAATTCCTTCCAGAAAATGCTTCCTCAAGTTGAGCCAGAATTTTTGCCTGGATGGGATTTCACCTGAAACCCAAGATACTTCAGATGAAACTACAGCTCATCAATTTTGTTTTCATCTGTTTGCTGCTGAACAGTTGACCTTCCAACAGCCATGATGCCTCTTGTCTTCAGGCCTTTCCATTACCAGACCCCTCCCACTTGGAATGTTCTCCTATCCTTTTGTCAGTTTATCTGTTTGAACTCCTTACCCCCAAAGAGAAACTATATGTACATATTTTGTAATCAATAAAAGTCTATGTATTTTAGGCATGGAGGATGTGAGCTAACTGGTTTTAGGTTCCTCTGCTGGTGGGCTGCCGTCTATGGGGTCGCACAGAGTCGGACACGACTGAAGTGACTTAGCAGCAGCAGCAGCAGAACTTCTATAAAGCAGAACTTTCAGGGTCTTAAACAATGAAGGTACCACTTCCCAGTGGTGTGTGGGAGCCTGAGGAAACTGACTCACCATTTCCTGCATGTAAAATGGCATATTATTCCAGGGAGAGCCCCAAGAGACCATCTTAAGAGCACCTTTCAGCCAGAAGCTTAGAAGCACTTTCAGAGCATGAATACACATATTCTTATTCATAAAACACATACACACCTACTGGTCCTGATCATAAAGTCTTTTCTTAAGCATTCCTCTGTTCCCACATTGCTGATGCATTTTCTCAGCGGAGTCTAGCCTCCCCTGTGGCCTCCGTTTCTGGGCTGTAACTCAGTAACTTTACCCTTCAGACTGCTTTGGCTGCCTTCAGGAACAGCAGTGTCTCTGTTCAAATCAGGAGAGCATAATGAAACATTGTCTGCTATAGTATCAAACATGAGAGGTTTCCGCTAAACTAATTGGTAGGGAAACCATTTTGCCTTCATCAAGTGGCAGGGCCTGAAGTCAAGAAAAAGGGAAATGGGCTGGGGGAGGTTGGGGAGGGCAGGCAGATCAACTGAACGGACTGGAAGAAAAATTTGCTAGAAGCTGAAAAACTTTAGTTCGGGGCTTAAATGAAGATAGTGTTTTGGTTATCTCTATGGTCTAGGAAGAAGAAGCAGATTAGGGCTGAAAAGACTTGAAGTCTAAACAAGATTCTTCCATTAACAAACTTGACTCAGTTTACACTTTGGCCAAATTATAATATTGTTGTGTACAGAGATTCT
Source organism: Capricornis sumatraensis (assembly GCF_032405125.1). NCBI lineage: Eukaryota > Metazoa > Chordata > Mammalia > Artiodactyla > Bovidae > Capricornis > Capricornis sumatraensis. Next base: position 32,736,161 of record NC_091079.1, read on the forward strand.
TAAACATATTCTGCATAAAGCTCAGGTGAAGCACTAAAATAGATATGAAAATGTAACAAACTTTTAATGCAGCTGTTTTCAACCAGGATGGAAGTAGAATAAAATTGAATTTGCGTCAATATATTTATTAAAACAAATGCCTCCTTCACTTCCCTTTGCCTTGGCATTATAATTATTTGAAAACTGTATGCCTATGTAAGCAGAAAACAGCAATAGCAGCAACAACGATGCAACCACAAGACATTTATCGAGTGTGTTCTATGTGTTTGGCACTCTGCTAAATCATTCACATACTTTACCTTACTTAATTCTCATCACAGCCTTCTGGGCTGTGTGCTACCATCATTTCCCCTCCACAAATGAAAAAGCTGAGCAAATGAGGACGTGTGTTTAGCTAACTGTCCCAGTTATACAGCGTCACTCTGTACGCTTTGAAAATTGGGAGGAAAAGGATCACATTCTTCATTTGGGAATCCCATGCCAGAATAACTATTCCAAGAGTAAAACTCACTGTCAAACATTTCCCCTGACTCTCCTCAGCTTCTTCTGTCAATTAAAACCACTAAGAAGTTTCCTTTACTGCAACCTCTTCTTAAGAATAGGTCTGATTTTGGCTAGTTTCACTGTACAGATAATTTTAACAAGTGTTTTAAGAGATGCAATCACAGTTCACTGGACTAGAAGTTCACAGACTCAAACTTGGCACCCCTCCTCTACAGACTATGCAAGCTTCAGTGGGTCACTTAATCTCCCCAAGCCTTGGGGATTTCCTCTTCTGTAATATAATGGGGCTCAGCTGGATATAAGCTTTCCCCCTACCATTAACATAACCTGTTGGCAGGTTTGTCTCCTTGATCTAGATGTTAGGAACTATTCTGGCCCTGTTAAAGAGGTAGTGAGATGGAGCTGCGGGTAACAAAGAACTTAATACACATCATCATCTTACAAAGTCAAGGTTTTCACATCTGCTTATGGGTCAGGAGATCATAATAAAGCAATCAAATACGAATGACAGGAAGATTCAGCCAAAGAATAAGATGCAGAGGAAGAATGTGAGTTTAGTACATAGTCATCAAATCTCTATCATTTTCAAATTCATCTGCAAATCAAAGATAACAGCAGTACCTACCTCTTTGAGATTTTTCAAAGTAAGATAATATACCTAAGCTACCTAAGCTATGAAAACATGATGGGCAAAATAAAAATAATATGTCTGTGAAATCAGTCACACCCTCTTCCCTCCAAGTTCTCTGAACCAATTATGTGAGAGAGACAATAGACCATTGCTAGTGAATCTGGACAGAGAAGGCAGTGGCAACCCACTCCAGTGTTCTTGCCTGGAGAATCCCAGGGACGGGGCAGCCTAGTGGGCTGCCGTCTCTGGGGTCGCACAGAGTCGGACACGACTGAAGCGACTTAGCAGCAGCCACAGCAGCAGTGACTCTGGAATGAAAACTCTGGTTAAGCGCCAAGCCCAAACAGGTTCCCAGGCATGTCTCCCAGCTTTGGATGAATTCAAGATGGGCAAAGCCACCGATGAACAGCTGGCTTGTCTTACCATGGGAAGAAACTCACAATGTGCCATCGAGGAGAATTTGTACACCTGAAGAGCTATCTGGATTAGAAAATAGAAGTGTTACCTGTGCTCAGAGCTTTTTTTTAACAATCTCTTCAATGACAATCTGATTATACATTCTGCATTTCTTGGAGAAGAATAAGTAGGTGGGGAAGAGAAAAAACAAAGCAAAACAAGAATTTTAGACTGTTCCTAATATTACTGGAAACAGATGAATGGAATACTTAACAAACAATAGAACTCACCTCATTGAATGGGTCCTGACATTTTATGTACAGTACAGGGGAAGTTCTTTTAACTGACTTCCTAACTGACCTCCAGTATCACTCCTCACTCTCTAAGCCATTCTAATCCATCTGTAATAATCTAATACTGGTTTCCAGTAGGCCAATTTCAGGCAAGCCCTTATACTTCTCTTATTAGCAGTTAAGTTTTACATGTGTCCAGAACCAGCTGTATTGACTTTCTCGTGGAATTAATTAATTAATAAAAAGCTATATAAACATATCAGATAAGATTTTTAAAGAGGAAAAGGGTTTTCTTCTATAAAAAATGAGGGAATATATTGAAGAGGTGATTACAGTCAGCTTTGCCAAAGTGCATGTACCACATTGGGAAGAGATCAGGGAAAGCTTAGCGTTCCAGAGGAGCTTGCCTTCAGATCGCTGTTCATGCTCTTGACATTCTCCTCCCCACTCAACTGGAGCACAGACAGAAATCCTGTATACGTACTAATGGATTATGCGTGTAGCTTATGAAAGAGAGGTGACAAGTCTGATTTTATGGACTCTTACCTGAATGCAAAGCCTTAGCTCTTCATTGAAAGGCTGGTGAAAGTAATATTGACCAAATGTTTGAAGTGTCAGGCACTTTGATGGTCCCAAGAGTTAAAGAGGTGAATCATATATTCTCCCTTTCCTCAAGGAGTGTTTGAGTGACCTGGGGAAAGACAGACATAAGAGACAGGCAGACACACAGAACAGAAGGTACCTGTCCCCTTGAGCACAACTCCCAGTTTGGACTGAATGTGATTATGCTCCCATTCTTGCCCCTTGCTGTGTATCCAGCCCCTCCTCTAAGCTAGCATTTCTCAGCTCTCACAGGAGAGATTGTGCTTATTGGGAGCTGGCTGAGGAGAGCATCAGCCACTTGAGAGCTCTCAGCTTTCACAAGGCCGACAGTGCCATCTTCCATCAGTGAGCTCTACAGGGGTCCACACAGCAGAAATGTGCTTTATATTTTCACCATCATAAGTTCTCCCTCACCTCTTAAGGAAATGAAGTGGCAAAAAAGAGGACCAGAACTTGCTCAAGCTTATCGATTAAATCTTGGGCAAAAGGACAAACTCTCATACATGTTTACTGTTTATTTATAAGCAAACAAATGGAAAGATCCTAAATAGGACCACAAAATCAATCTACACTGCTTCTGACTTGACAAATCTTAGAGAGAACTTTACTAAAATACTCTAAGCACTTTAGAATATTATCCACTTATAAATTGCAGCAATATTTTCTTAGATCAGGCTCCCAAGTCAAAAGTAATAAAAGCAAAACTAAACAAATGGGAATTAATCAGACTTTAAAGTTTTTTCATATCAAACAAAAACCATCAACAAAACAAAAAGACAGTGTACTGAATGGGAGAAAATATTTGCAAATGATGTGATGAACAAGGGATTAATTTCCAAGATATACAAATAGTTTAATAGCTCAATATTAAAAAAAAAAAAAAAAAACAATGAAAACAATGAGCAGAATTCCTCCATTTCGCCAAAGCAGACATACAGATGATCAACAGGCACATGAAAAGATGGTCAACATCACTAAATTATTAGAGAATCGTAAACCAAAACTGCAGTGAGGTATCACCTCATATTAGCCAGAATAGACATCATCAGAGTCTACAGATAAATACTGGAGAGGGGGTGGAGAAAAGAGAACCCTACAACACTGTTGGTGTGAATGTAAATTGGTGCAACCACTATGAGAAACAGTATGGAGCTTCCTCACTGGGGCTTCCCGGGTGACTCAGTGGCAAAGAATCTGCCTGCCAATGCAGGAGCCGCAGGAAATGCAGGTTCGATCCCAGGGTTGGGAAGATTCCCTGGAGGAGGCGATGACAACCTGCTCCAGTATTCTTGTCTGGGGAATCATCCCATGGAGAGAGGAGCCTGGCAGGCTACAGTCCATGAAGTCACAAAGACTAGGACATGACTGAGCACGCACCCTATAAAACTAAAAATAGAGCTACAATACAATAGAGCTGAAACTAGAGCTACATAATACCCCTCCTGTGTATATGTCTGGGAAAACTTAAAACTCTAATTTAAAAAGATGCATGTATCTCAATGTTAATAGTAGCACTATTTATGATAGCCAAGATATGGAAACAACCCAAGTGCCCATTAACAAATGATTGACCAATACAGTATTGTAAAGTAAAATAAAGTAAAAATAAAAATTAAAAAAAAAAAACAACAACAAATGATTGGCTTAATATGTGATATATATATACAACGAAATATTGCTGCTGTTGTTTAATCACGAAGCCATGTCTGACTCTTTTGCGAATCCATGGACTATAGATCACCAGGCTACTCTCTCCATGGGATTTTCCAGGTTAGAATACAGGAGTGGGTTGCCATTGCCTCCTCCAGGGGATCTTCCCAGCTGAAGGATAGAACCCATGTTTGCTACATTACTGGGTGGATTCTTTACCCCTGAGCCACCAGGGAAGCCCCAGTAAAGTGTTACTCAGCCATAAAAAATAATGAAATATTGCCACTTGCAGCAACATGGATGGACCTAGAAAATATTATACTTCATGAAGTAAGTCAGACAAAGAAAGTGAAAGTCACTCAGTCGTGTCCGACTCTTTGTGACCCCATGGACTGTATAGTCCCTGGAATTCTCCAGGCAGAATACTGGAGGGGGTAGCCTATCCCTTCTCTAGTGGACCTTCCCAACCCAGGAATCGAACTGGGGTCTCCTGCATTGCAGGCAGATTCTTTACCAACTGAGCTATGAGGGAAGCCCTGACAGACAGAGAAAGACAAATACTATATCACCTATATGTGGAATCTAAAACATAATATGAACGAATCTTTATACAAAGCATCTCATGAACATGATTACCAAAGAGGAGAGGGAGGAGGTGAGGGACAAATTAAGAGTATGGGATTAACAGATGCAAACTACCATACGTAAAACAGATAAGCAACAAGGACTTACTATATAGTACAGGAAATTATACTCAATATCTTATAATAACATATAATGGAAAATAATCTGGAATATATATATATATAAATATAATTGAATCATTTAGCTATACACCTGAAACTAACATGATATTATAAATCAACTCTTGTTGTTTAGTTGCTAAGCCATGTCTGACTCTTTTGCAACCCCATGGACTGCAGTCCATGAGGTTCCTCGGTCCGTGAGATTTACCAGCAAGAACCCTGAAGTGGGTTGCCATTTCCTTCTCCAGGGGATCTTCCTGACCCAGGACCCCCATGTCTCCTGCATCTCCTGCACTGGCAGGCGAATTCTTTATCACTGAGCCACCTGGGAAGTCTGGAATGAAAAAAGATGTTGCTCTTTACTAACTAAAAAGATCATAGTAAGTTGTAAAGTGTGAAAAGATCAGATTACAAAGCAGACTGTGCAGTGTGATCCTAAACAAATACATATGCATATTTATACATGACATACGTATACAGACAAAACCCTTTGTAATGCATATGCAACAGTAATTTAAAGGATAAATTACTGACCATTGTGTTTCTTTTCACCTTCTGTACAGACTTTTTCACACTAAGTAAGCAATATCTTTATAATCAGAAGAAGCAATAAACCATTATTGTTTTGAAAATAAAATTCCTTAATCACTTCTAAATATGTACTAAAAAAGAATAATGGTATACAAATAATAAAAAGTTTAATATCAAAAGCAAAAAAATGAGCATCATTTCTCTTTATATAACATTATAACATAATTTCATATAACTCCCATTTTAATAGTATTAACTATATAATAATGATGACATAGAGAGAAATGCCTACCTCAGTGAAAAATAATGCAATATCTATAGCGTATTATTTCAAATTACCTAATGCTGCTTCTATGAAAGCTATTTCACAATGCTGAACATTGTAAGTAACTGAGAGCAAGGTAGTGAGTCTGGTCCACAGACAGGCATTTGTCCATTATGTCCAACAAAAGTCAATTTCTCTGGCCCATTGTAGAAGAAACTGATTTTTCTTCCATTTACAGATTCTTTTTAACATTCCTGATCTATAAATGTGTCTGCCCTCTGGAATCTCCTTTGAACTGGTTTTTAATCCCCCACTAATTCCCTCATTAATGAGTTAAATGACATCTTCTTTAACATAGATTTACTTTTATATCTGCGTGTCATGATTTTACCACTTTTTGAAAATTATCTTTTAACAATTATCATAATGTTAGCTAATATTTACTAAGAACTTTCCATGTGTCTAGCTCAATTCTGAGTTAGTTATATGACTTACTTCATTTTGTCTTCACCATCTCTGTGAACAGCTGATGCCAACTCCACTTTTCATATGAGCGCCCAGTGTCTCCTAAAAGGTAATGAATTTGTCCAGGAAGTAAGAATACATGGTAAAGCAGAATCCAAATTATAGCTGAGTCCAGATATGTGCTTAAGCATATAATACCATTCCAATTTTTCCAGATGAGAAAACTGAATCTCAGCAAGGTTAAAATGCCTCTTGCTTTTCCACTTATTCAACAAATATTCTGAACACCTACTATGAGACAGACTCTGAACTAGTTTTGGTAGCACAGAAATCATAAAGGTAAGGAGACAAAACCCTTGCTTTTCATGTAGCCTAAAAGCTTGTGATAATTGACTCAAGTCCAGTGCTGGTATAGCTAGATAACCTCTGTCTTTATTTATTTATTTTTTTAACTTCTTTAAAAAAAAATTATTTATTTTAATTGGAGGCTAATTACTTTACAATATTGTAGTGGTTTTTGCCATACATTGACATGAGTCAGCCAGGAGTGTACATGTGTTCCTCATCTTGAACCCCCCTCCCACCTCCCTCCCCATCCTATCTGTCTTTAGAAGGTTATATTCTTCCAGCTTCCTTTGTACTCACTTCCAGGCAACTGGGAACATTCAATGGACTGGAACTTCTAGTAAAAGCACCTCGATGTCATCTTGTATCCTCATATCACTTGGAGAAGAATGTATTCAAATAAACCCAGAAAAGGAGACAAGTAATGAATTCTTTGTAAGTCCCTAAGATAAGCTTCCAATCTGACTTCCCATTGAAAATGCCGTGTCTTTTGTTTGAAATGCCCTTTTCTTCCCTACCTAGTGGATCCCTGCCTAGTGAATCCCTGCTCCATCTGACCCTTCTAACTCTGTTCAGTCTTCAGAGTCTTTCAGAAGTCTTCTCAGACTTGACCTTCTCCTCCCAAGTTTATGACCTCGCTTCTCTTTTCACTTCAGCATCCCCTGGCTTTTGGATGTTTCCATGTTGCATGTATCTTGTGTCATCACTTTTCTTTATGTCTGTTTCCTTCATAAAAGTATAAACCCCCCACAGAGAAGCACTGCAGCTTATTTATCTTCATTTCCTCAGCACCTGGCATGTTAGAAGCTAGCAGAGGGGTGAATCAGTGATGTGCTGGTAAACAATTATTTCCATACAATTTATGAAAAACAACTTTCACTTCTTCCAGTGTACAGAGTTCTCTTGTCTCCAAATCTTTATATTTACTGACACTATCTCCAAACCCCGTTCTCCCTCACTTCCTAAGGATTTCTTTTAAGATATCAGTTCTTCCCAAAGCACACTTTAACCTTGAATTGAATGCCTCTTCTTTGTTATCTTCTATCTCCTTAAATTTCCCCCTTATTACATGTTCACACCGCTATATTTAAAATAGATAACCAACTAGGGCAGGGGATTCTGCTTAATAATCTGCATTAACCTAAATGGGAAAAGAATTTGAAAAATAACATATGTATGTGCATAACTGAATCACTTTGCTGAACACCTGAACTAACACATTTTTAATCAACCATACTCCAGTATAAAATAAAACTTTAAAATAAACCATTAAATCATTTTTCATCCTGGAGTATATTTGCCTATTTTTATATCTGCATATATGCATATTCATTGGCAAAATCCATGAGGGCAGGAACTATATCTATCTATTTCACATCTATATATTCATATCCTAAACTAATCTAAGTACATATACTCATATGCTTATTTACATATAGGTAAATATATGCCAAATGAGGGAAAAATCTCATTCGTTCATGTTTGCAGCTGTCCAGAAGAATTATTCTTAGGGTACAGTGTGATGGAATAGAAAGGCCAACTTTGGAGCTAGAAACATAGATTCTATTCTTGGTACGTTCATTCATCAGCTGTGTGACTTTAAAGAAATCACATCAGTGTGTTTTACTTTAATTTCCTTAAGAGTAAAATGAGAATAAAATCTCTATTTTGCTCTATTGTTGTGAGGACTAAATGAGATACTGTGTGCTGAGAGTCTGATGCTAAGTAGCCATTTCCTTCCCCTTCTATTTGTGGCCAGTGCTAAATTATAAAGACAGCATTTGGGCACATAACAGGATATCCTACATGAGTTGGAATGGCTTCCCAGAGTAATAGACGGTGTTGCCAACAATAGTGAAGAGAATGAGAGGAAGTCGGCACATAAACGAACCTTCTCAAGGTTTCGCCCTTAAGGGTTCAATGTAAGGTTCAAAGGATGACTCTGAACATTAAACATCATCGTGGAAAACCCAACAATGTTCGCAGCTGTGGCAATTAACCAAAACACATTCCTGCAGGCAAGGGGGTCCAGAAGAAAGACAGGAGACCTGGAGTCAGCACTGAGTGAAAGGTTAACACTGAGACACGGTATGCAAAGCATGTGCCAATGACAATATCAGATCCACCTCTTCCTGCACTACCCCTGCCCTGGAACAGAGACCGTGAAGGGGTGGCGTGAGCTTCCTGCATGGCGTTGTGACTGGTGTTCTTTCCTCCAGGGTTGTTTTAAGGCTTCCAAGTTTCTATCAAGTAGCTCCTGCTATAGCACCCTTGAAATAGAACCATATGTTGTAACTACAAGTTAAGTGGCAAGCATAACTTCTCCAGACAAATATTATAATCAGGACCAAAATGAAGGATGCATATAATGCAATGTTTCCTGGGCTGCTAAAAGCCCACCTTATATTTCCTGGTAGTCATCTGATCTTTCAGTTGTGTTGTTTTAAGGAAGACCCACTTTCATTCCATTGGCATGTGGTCAACTAAGTGAAACACTGAATTCATGCTGAAGAAGTCCTACCTGCCTTTTCTAGTGACAAAAGATTAGAGACTTAAACCTCTTGCATTCAGGAAATAAGCCTGTTCCTAGAGACGTGCGATTCTACTTTTCAAATTTTATCCTTTCTGTGGCTGTTATCATAAGAGACACAGCAAAGTGGAAATTCAGGCAACCGGAAAGTGGAAAAGAGAAGTAGCATGGCACTGCCTTAGCAAGAGCGCTCCACTGGGAATGCAGAGATTTGGATGCTTTTTGTACCGGACTGTTCTGTTAACTTCGTGGTGAGCTTGGCAAAGATAATGACAAATATTCAGAGTCTACTTCACTCTTGGTCCAATGCCAGATCCCCTTATTATATAGCTTCTATTTTAATCTCTGGTCAACACTAATTATAAAAGCCATTGCAGATATGAAGAAACTGAGTTTCAAATTGGTTGATTACTATGTCTAAGGTCAAAACTAGTGGATTAGATTTTGAACCCAATTCCATGTTCTTTCTGCTACTTCAGTTCAGTCACTCAGTCATGTCTGACTCTTTGTGACCCCATGGACTGCAGCACACCAGGCCTCCCTGTCCATCACCAACTCCTGGAGTTTACTCAAAATCATGTCCATTAAGTCAGTGATGCCATCCAACCGTCTCATTCTCTGTCGTCCCCATCTCCTCCTACCTTCAATCTTTCCCAGCATCAGGGTCTTTTCAAATGAGTCAGCTCTTCTCATGAGGGGGATTGAAGTCCTTCTCCTGACTGGCCTTTGCATCTTGTTCATCTTGTTTTCACCATCCTTTCTTCATCCCACCTCTCCTAACTGGGAGAAAGGATTCTGACATCTGACTTCTCTTGTTACTTTATCCATATCTCACTTTTGGTGCTTATCACCCTCTGCTTCCTGTGGTGGTTATGGTGGGTTTATCTTATCTCCCCTAGAACCTTGTAAGTGAGCTTCCTCTATTTCCTTGCAAAGGCTGGTATTCCCTAGGACAGCTAGCCCACTGTCAGCCCAGGGGGTAGGGTATTGATATGCTCTATTTTTGTTGAAATAGAAATCTGAAGTATCAGAGGATTTCAAATTTAAACTCAAGTTCCACAGACACTATTTTGACAATAATCCAAGTTGTTAGTTAGCAGAGAGTTTGGATGACAAATAATGGGTCTATGTTGTTTTACAGCAAGACTTTTCTTGTTATCTGGTTTGAACAATTCCAGTTTTTAAATTAATTACCGCTCTATCATGGTTCAGTGCTTTTGTAAAGTGTAATGGAATGAATTACTGGAAAAATTGAATATAAAGATAGGAAAATATGGATTCAAAATGTGTATTACTAGGTTCAACAAAAGCAAAACCCCTCTGTCAAATTGCTATAAATTTTACAAACATTTACTCTCAATTTCAATGCTTATCTCATGGACTAGCAATAAATGGATACTATGACACCAAACCTGCACCTGCATGCTTTGGAGACACTGACTGTTTTATTGTTTATACAGCAGTTTTAGAATCCTAGTAGAAGCTGATGAGAATCTTAGCAGTCAAATGAGAGGAAACCACTAGAGGCCAGAGGTACATCTTCAGGCTTTTCTTCTGGTCTTTGAAAAGGAAGACCAAGACAAAGTTTGAAAAGTCAAAGTATCCTGGAAAATAGGATCAGAAATCATTTTCAATAGCATCCAGCTCTTGGTGGGGCAAGTGTAACTGTCAATGTCTGTTCCATATTCTTAATTTAGGAAAGAACATTTGTTTTCTATTCATGTGCGTGCTCAGTTGCTTCAGTCGTGTCTGACTCTTTCAGACCCTAAGGACTATAGCCCACAAGGCTCCTCTAGGCCTTGGGATCCTCTAGGCAAGAATACTGGAGTGGGTTGCCATGCCCTCCTCCAGGGCATCTTCCCAACCAAGGGATTGAACTCGCATCTCCTGCATTGTAGGCAGATTCTTTACTGCTGAGCCACTAGGGAAGCCCTTATTATCTATTTAGGTGAAGGCAATGGTAACCTACTCCAGTACTCTTGCCCGGAGGATCCCATGGATCGAGGAGCCTGGTGGGCTGCAGTCCATGGGGTCTCTAAGAGTCGGACACGACTGAGCGACTTCACTTTCGCTTTTCACTTTCATGTATTGGAGAAGGAAATGGCAACCCACTCCAGTGTTCTTGCCTGGAGAATCTCAGGGATGGTAGCTGCTGTTTATGGGGTCGCACAGAGTCAGACACGACTGAAGTGACTTAGCAGCAGCAGCAGCAAATGTATCCTGCACTGCCATCTCATTTGTAAACTTTCCTCTGTTACTAACTTATTTGTATTTCTATTTTTTTAACCCTTCAAGGTACATTGACAAACATTTTGTTTAATTCTTCCCAAACCCAAGGAGACAGCGATGAGTACTGTCCTTATCCTGCAGGTGAGAAACCTGGCTCCAAGATGTTAAATGACATTCCCTGGTCACTCAGTTATTAGGTGGTTGAACTGAAATTTGTACTCAAACCTGAATCTAAAGCTGAGTCTAAAGTCTGAGGCTAAAACTCCTTCTCTGTTAACAAACTTCATTGCCTTTCTTGTACATTCTGTCTTATTAATACTTACAAAATCTAAATATACAGGAACCTGTAAGGAATTATGCTTTTTTTCAATAAGCAGAAAAAAATAAATCTCCCCACAAATCCCTGGGATAAAAATCATAGACATAAACATGCCTTGTGAATGTTACATGGTCATACAACCACTGTATTTATCTTATGATTTTAACCTCCACAGAGTCTAATCAGATATGTAACTATCATAAATACATTCTTAATAATTAAGCTATAAGTGCTACTCTTGCAATCTCTGATTTATAGGATCAAATCATTATTAATGAATAGTTGAGTATTTGATGTGATTGTCTAAAACAATTGCAAAACAAACCCATTCATTATAATGATTCAGTTGGTGCATATTAAAGAAACATCTACAACAGTATTTTAACTTTCTTGAAATTAACCACGTTGTCGTAATACACTGCAGGAAATATCCATCAAGAGATGAGAGATAGTTTTATGAGCTACTCATGTAGCAAATTATGACTGATTTGCTCTCTTTCTCACCCATATACGTTTTCAAAGAATGGGGCAAAAGTGTTTCACATAAATCTTCAGTTCAGTTCAGTCGCTCAGTCATGTCCGACTCTTTGCGACCCCATGAATCGCAGCACACCAGGCCTCCCTGTCCATCACCAGCTCCCAGAGTTCACTCAGACTCACGTCAATTGAGTCGGTGATGCCATCCAGCCATCTCATCCTCTACTGTCCCTTTCTCCTCCTGCCCCCAATCCCTCCCAGCATCAGAGTCTTTTCCAATGAGTCAACTCTTTGCATGAGGTGGCCAAAGTACTGGAGTTTCAGCTTTAGCATCAGTCCTTCCAAAGAAATCCCAGGGCTGATCTCCTTCAGAATGGACTGGTTGGATCTCCTTGCAGTCCAAGGGACTCTCAAGAGTCTTCTCCAACACCACAGTTCAAAAGCATCAATTCTTCGGTGCTCAGCTTTCTTCACAGTCCAACTCTCACATCCATACATGACTATTGGAAAAACCATAGCCTTGACTAGACGGACCTTTGTTGGCAAAGTAATGTCTCTGCTTTTCAATATGCTGTCTAGGTTGGTCAAAACTTTTCTTCCAAGGAGTAAGCGTTTTTTAATTTCATGGCTGCAGTCACCATCTGCAGTGATTTTGGAGCCCCAAAAAATAAAGTCTGACACTGTTTCCACAGTTTCCCCATCTATATCCCATGAAGTGATGGGACCAGATGCCATGATCTTCATTTTCTGTGGCTCAGATCATGAGCTCCTTATTGCCAAATTCAGACTTAAATTGAAGAAAGTAGGGAAAATCACTAGACCATTTAGGTATGACCTAAATCAAATCCCTTATGATTATACAGTGGAAGTGAGAAATAGATTTAAGGGACTAGATCTGATAGATAGAATGCCTGATGAACTATCGACTGAGGTTCGTGACATTGTATAGAAGACAGGGATCAAGACCATCCCCATGGAAAAGAAATGCAAAAAAGCAAAATGGCTGTCTGGGGAGGCCTTACAAATAGCTGTGAAAAGAAGAGAAGCAAAAAGCAAAGGAGAAAAGGAAAGATATAAGCATCTGAGTGCAGAGTTCCAAAGAATAGCAAGAAGAGATAAGAAAGCCTTCCTCAGCGATCAATGCAAAGAAATAGAGGAAAACAGAATGGGAAAGACCAGAGATCTCTTCAAGAAAATTAGAGATACCAAGGGAACATTTCACGCAAAGATGGGCTTGATAAAGGACAGAAATGGTATGGACCTAACAGAAGCAGAAGATATTAAGAGAGCTGGCAAGAATACACGGAAGAACTGTACAAAAAAGATCTTCAAGACCAAGATAATCACGATGGTGTGATCACTCACCTAGAGCCAGACATCCTGGAATGTGAAGTCAAGTGGGCCTTAGAAAGCATCACTATGAACAAAGCTAATGGAGGTGATGGAATTCCAGTTGAGCTATTTCAAATCCTGAAAGATGATGCTGTCAAAGTGTTGCACTCAGTATGCCAGCAACTTTGGAAAACTCAGCAGTGGCCACAGGACTGGAAAAGGTCAGTTTTCATTCCAATCCCAAAGAAAGGAAATGCCAAAGAATACTCAAACTACCACACAATTGCACTCATCTTACATGCTAGTAAAGTAATGCTCAAAATTCTCCAAGCCAGGCTTCAGCAGTACGTGAACTTCTAGATGTTCAAGCTGGTTTTTGAAAAGGCAGAGGAACCACAGATCAAATTGTCAACATCCACTGAATCATGGAAAAAGCAAGAGAGTTCCAGAAAAACATCTATTTCTGCTTTATTGACTATGCCAAAGCCTTTGACTGTGTGGATCACAATACACTGTGAAAAATTCTGAAAGAGATGGGAATACCAGACCACCTGACTTGCCTCTTGAGAAACCTATATGCAGGTCAGGAAGCAACAGTTAGAACTGGACATGGAACATAAATCTTAGGGTAAGGGAATTCCCTGGTGGTCCTGTGGTTAGGACTCCACACTTTCACTGCCATGGGCCTGGGTTCAATCCCTGGTCAGGAAACTAGGATCCCTCAAGCCTTGCAGCACAGACAAATAAAAGTCTTAGGATGAGGATTTCTTTGCAAAGTGTCTCATGAAATGAGGATTCTTTAAAGGAGATGTGCTTCCATGATACTCAGAGAAACAATTAACTGCATACATGCTCCTTCAAGAGTGTGAATTAGCTGCTGTTACTTCAGACTCTTTCAATCCAGACTTTGAGGTCTCAGTTCCATCTTTAGAAGACATTTTTCCAACAGAAGAAACTGCAAATTCTAAGACACATGAAGATCAACAGAAGTACAAAATATTTGGGCTCAGATGGGCTCCACTGATAGATGAGGAAATTGAAGCCCAAAGGGGTGAACTGATTTGCCCAAAATCACACAAGTAGCACTGAAGGTGACTGGAACTCAATCTGAATCCACCTGCTTGGAAGAAGCCAAATTTAACTTAAAACCTAAACTGACTGTACATGCCTCTCTTCTTACTTCTGTTGGCAGAGACTGTCTTCTTTCTCATTTCTCTACTCCCTGCATCATGGTGCCTGATACTAAATAGATGCTCAGTAAATGTCCGTTACACTGAATTAAATTAGCCAAAGTACCAAGGCATAACTGTGGGAAGTCATTGTACGTGCATACTTGTAGGCTTTGAGTGCTGATAAGATGGGGTAAAAGCATGTCTAATTCCCCTCGCCTCCTATAATCTTTGCTGTGAAGGAAATGTAATAGCTCTCAGGTTTCCTATTACTACTGTCAGAGGGATGAATGACTCAAAGACCTATAAAGCTTAATATACAATTAATATCATGCCTTGCATTTGTCACAGGCTCATTGTTCTACATTTTGACTGTCTAGACAGGTATCTCAACTTTGACCTTCTGAGCTAATGAGACTACAAAAGAAAGAAAGAAAATGCACAGAAAACAGAAAATCAAAATCATCATGGTAAATTTAAAAGCCCAAATGCAACAGTCTATTACTGCTCTGTCACTGAAAGAAGCCAGAAGCATCCTTTATTCTTTGCCTCAGAAGTGAAATGCAGGCAACACTGAGCCATTGCACACATCATATGGAATTGCTGACGGTGGGGATTTTAAATCAAGGTGATATTTAACCAAAGCAGCCACAAGGCTTGTCCAGACCCTGTTAGCTCCCCATAAAATAGGGTACATTTACATGAAGGCACTTTACCTTTCTGGCTTTCCAAGGGACTGTAGATAGACAGACAAACACACACATGCAGAAACTGAAAGAGTATTGATGGGAAATACTTCCAGTGAGTCCAAAACTTTCAACCGAAGTGACAGTAAGGAGGCATTTGATTTCTGCCTGTTACTACAGATACATTAAATTAAGTCTTTTCCCCTGTTCTTAGAAACTTCATAGGACCACATGCTGGGCCAACAAGAAATATATCATGAGGCAAAGCTGCAGGAAGCACGAACAAATTCATGTTTTCTGAGACTTGTAGAGGGTTTCAGGTAACTATGTATATATTCAAGAGAGAAACTACATATTCATCCATCCATCCAGCCAACATTTTTGACCCTCCATCTATATGTCAGTCATTGTGCCAGACACAGAGATAGAATGATGGACAAAGCAGATGTGGTCTTTGGCCTCCAGGAAAGACAGGCATATATAGAGATAAAACAAGATTAGACTGTGGGCTTGATAAATAGAGGCTTATTGTGGGAGCATATGAGATGTTTCTGGAGGAAATGACATTTGATTACAGATGAATGCGGAGGAGACTACTGGCACTGTGCCACTGAAGGACCTGGGAAGGAACTTTCGGAAGTTTCCTTCCTTCCCCAGGCCTTGGCTTCCTCATCTGTCAACTGTAAAGGCTTGTTTAGATGACACCTCACATCCTTTCCTGTTCCTCTCTTATGAAATCTCTTACTAACAATGAACTTCTTAACACAGCTAGCCCCGAAATGAACCAGAAAGTTGGCAAGCAAGACTCAAGTGAGCCTCTGAACACTACCGTAATCAGACGCACTAGTTCCACCTGCCTCCTTTACACACAAAACTTTTCTTAGGGAAGAAGTAGCTCTCTTAAAACGTTTCTTGTTTCAGAACTATCTTGAGCCACTGTTGTGAGGCAGGGGTGGTCGAGAGTGAGGGGATGGGTGCAATGGAAAGGGATGCTTAACTTTTCTTTAGATGAGAAAAACTCCAGAATCAATGGTCTGGTAGGGGTGGTAATGGGGACGTGAATCTGATTCAAGTGTTCCTTTTTGCATTTAGAGTCTCCCCATCTCCACTCCAAAATGACAGGGGTATTCCTATTTCATTCTTCAATATCCTCTGGAGGGCTTTGGATGACACACCTTATTAGCCTTAGCTTCTCACCCATAGACAGCAGAACCCACCTCAGAGAGTTGTCCTGAGGATTGAAAGAGGTGGTTCAGGCAAAGAATTTACCAGAGTGATTCATTCTTCTAAGTACCTTCCATGATTAATTCTTTTAATCTTCACAGTAGCCTTGAGAGATATTGTACATTTTATCCTCATGTTTTAAGTGGGGACATGGAGGCTCAGAGGTTAAATTATCTGATC
This sequence comes from Capricornis sumatraensis, assembly GCF_032405125.1. Taxonomy (NCBI): domain Eukaryota; kingdom Metazoa; phylum Chordata; class Mammalia; order Artiodactyla; family Bovidae; genus Capricornis; species Capricornis sumatraensis. The sequence goes on from NC_091079.1 coordinate 32,752,736, forward strand.
AGAATCACATGGCTTCTATAGAGTGGGAGAAGGATTCCCTCCAGATGGCCCACCTCAGAGTCTATGCCTGTAAATATAATGCTAAGATATCTCTTACTAAATGCTGGGATCATCTTCCCTTTACTTACCACCTTAAGACAATTTGCCCTTTGTCCTAATATAATACAGGGATGTCATGTGTTACTTGTCGATGACAGGATTTTGTGGTCTTCCCAGGTGGTGCTAGCGCTAAAGAACCTGCCTGCCAATGCAGGAGATGTGAGAGATGTGGGTTCAATCCCTGGGTCTGGAAGACCCCCTGGAGCAGGATATGGCAGCCCACTCCAGTATTCTTGCCTGGGAGATGTCATGTACAGAGAAGCATATCATGGAATACTTTTAAGTTTCCCTGGTGGCTCAGACAGTAAAGAAATTGCCTGCAATGCAGGAGACTTGGATTTGAACCCTGGGTCAAGACCCCTGGAGAAAGAAATGGTTACCCACTCTGGTATTCTTGCCTGGAGAATTCCATGGACAGAGGAGCCTGGCAGGCTACAGTCTATGGGGTCACTAAGAGTTGGACATGACTGAGTGACTAACACAATCACACTTTCTTTCATTGGATAATGATCCCCATAGACGACCATCACCAAAAATAAGACTTTCAGCTAGGACTGGAGGATCACTCCCTTCCATGGAGTATAACAATAGGCTGTCCTTCTGGTCATAATGATTGGCTGCAACATAACTAACCCTGATGCCTAAATATGGAATCAATGCAGCACTTGCTAAGATCATTTCAACACTTCATCTGTCTCCCTCCAGAATGGCTTCTGTGCTAATTGTGTTTGCTTCCTTCTTTGCATCACAACGGTAGTTTCTATTTTGGAATTTTATTGTTTGTTGCAGCTTGGAGAAATTCTTATTCCTGCTCTGATCTGGCCTTGGCTATGTTTCAAAGGTTCTAAAACCTCTAGACAAGTTGGCTTCATTTATCTTCTGGCACTGGCATATGTCTTTCCAAGAGAGGCTCTCTAACCATTCCTTAAAAATAAGCATATTAGGAGAATTAAAAAAAAGGCTCCTTAGATTATACTAGGAGCAAAGTTGGCTAGGAATAAAACAAAATGTAAAATCCAATTCCTGTCTGGTAAAATTAGCTCAAATGATTATCTTCAGATTTCTTTTATCTCCAAAATTAGAAGTGTTAATCATTGGTGTTATTCTGTAAAAACATTTCAGAGTTTGCAATTAAAACAATAATATTGTTTGCTCCATAGCAGAGTTCATCGGGGATTCTTAGCATCCTCTCTACATTATATAAAGAGCACAGCAGCTGCTCTCTCTCAGCTGCCTGCCGGGGGCCCAGGAAAGTCCCCATATCCTAATACCTTTCCTAGTAATGGTACTTGATAAGACTACATGGATTTTAATACCTCATTTAGTGAAAAAGTTGGCTTAAAGCTCAACATTCAGAAAAAGAAGATCATGGCATCTGGTCCCATCACTTCATGGGAAATAGATGGGGAAACAGTGGAAACAGTGTCAGACTTTATTTTGGGGGGCTCCAAAATCACTGCAGATGGTGACTGCAGCCATGAAATTAAAAAACGCTTACTCCTTGGAAGAAAAGTTATGACCAATCTAGATAGCATATTCAAAAGCAGAGACATTACTTTGCCAACTAAGGTCTGTCTAGTCAAGGTTATGGTTTTTCCTGTGGTCATGTATGGATGTGAGAGTTGAACTGTAAAGAAGGCTGAGCACCGAAGAATTGATGCTTTTGAACTGTGGTGTTGGAGAAGACTCTTGAGAGTCCCTTGGACTGCAAGGAGATCCAACCAATCCATTCTGAAGATCAGCCCTGGGATTTCTTTGGAAGGAATGATGCTGAGGTTGAAACTCCAGTACTTTGGCCACCTCATGCGAAGAGATGACTCATTGAAAAAGACCCTGATGCTGGGAGGGATTGCGGGCAGGAGAAGAAGGGGACGACAGAGGATGAGATGGCTGGATGGCATCACGGACTCGATGGATGTGAGTCTGAGTGAACTCCGGGAGCTGGTGATGGACAGGGAGGCCTGGCGTGCTGCGATTCATGGGGTCGCAAAGAGTTGGACAAGACTGGGTGACTGAACTGAACTGAACTGAACTGATAACTTTTGTGGAATATTCTCATTATTCCCATTATGCAGATATATAAAATCAAGGCTCAGAAAATCAAACTATGTTACTCAAGTGTTACTTGCTCAATCATGCCCATCTCTTTGGGACCCCATGGACTGGGACCTGCCAGGCTCCTCTGTCCATGGGATTTCCCAGGCAAGAATACTGGAGTGGGTTGCCATTTCCTTCTCCAGGGGATATTCCCAATGCAAGGATCAAACTCAGGTCTCCTGAACTACAGGCAGATTCTTTACCAACTGAGTCACCAGGGAAGCCCATGTTACTCAAGGCCCTTGAGCTAATCAATGGTAAATTTGGTCCCTCTAGGGCTCAAACCCTCAAGCTCTTTCTGGTAGCCCATGCTGCTGCTGCTTTGGTACTTCTAAGTGAGGGTTCTAATTAAAATAAAATGCTAAATAATATTGGTGAGCACTTACTATCTGCCAAGCACTCTACTAAGAATTTTAATATATTATAATCACTCATTTTTTTTTGAAGTGAAGAAATGATTTTTGAATTAGCAATACTCATTTACACAGGCAGAAACACTTCACTTCCAAAGAAAATATGAAATGCCATAAAAGCATTTTCATAAAAGCTTTTCAAACTTGATAAAAACTTCTGAAAATTTATATAACATGTTGATGAGTTAAGAAGCTGAAAAGATTCCAACAATCTATCAATAAAAAAAACAAATTGCTATCAATAATAATAAAAATAAGACTAAGTTATTTTTAATTTTCTCTTTATGCAGCTAAAAAATTTTAAGAAGAAATACTACAGGGTTGTGTCAAGCCATTAACAAATAAAACCAAATATTATTTTTCTGAATTGTGTGACTGTGGCATTAGTCAAGATTTTGAATTTGTTTTAATTCTTCTCTTGATTCTAAATATTTACTCTTGAATCTAATTTATATTCATACTGCTACTGCTAAGTCACTTCAGTCGTGTCCGACTCTGTGCGACCCCATAGACGGCAGTCCATGAGGCACCCCCATCCCTGGGATTCTCCAGGCAAGAACACTGGAGTGGGTTGCCATTTCCTTCTCCAATGCATGAAAGTGAAAAGGGAAAGTGAAGTCGCTCAGTCGTGTCTGATCCTTAGCGACCCCATGGACTACAGCCTACCAGGCTCCTCCATCCATGGGGTTTTCCAGACAAGAGTACTGGAGTGGGGTGCCATTGCCTTCTCCTTATATTCATAATGCTGTATTAAAAATAATTGTTAAAGCTCAGGCCCCATAAAACATGGATCTACTGATGCAAATGAATTCCAAGTCAACAACCTAAGAGACTAAAAAGATAATAGTAAAGATATATTTTCAGAGGAGAAAAATATATTTCAGTGTTGTACATGGTGACCGTAGAAGCATGTGGGGTACTGACATGGTACAGTTGATTTAAGAGCGAGGATAGAAATGATAAAAATTTGTGTTGGAGGGGGTCAACCATATGGTGTTTATAGTCAAAACAATGAAGTATTAATGGATAAAATTTCAAAGATGAGTCCTTAGAGATGGGAAAATGAGCGGGGATGAAAATCTTCCTAGGATTATACCTTGCATTATAAACACAGTCCTGTCAAATACCTCTAAGACACTCTTAGGTAATGTATGCGATAGATGTACATGAGATCTGGAAAATTCAGTCAAATATGTAAATGTGTATCCATAAAAGCAAAATAAACCATTAAAAAAAATCTGGATGACTTTTCAGTCTCTCTTTTGACCTCAAGTAGTGTGTGTACCTCTCTGCCGGTCCTTGTGATTTGGATCAAAAGTCATTCAACAAGATGAATCCCGCAGCTTAGTGCAATGGAAAATGCATAGGATTTGGAGCTGTAGAGAACCAGTCCCTATTCTTCTCCTTAGTAATCCTGCTGGCAAGTGGCAAAGACAATGCACCATGGTCAGCAAATCTGCGTCCCTATCCTCCTAAGCACACACGGAGACTACACTTCCCAGACTCCCTTGCAGTGAGATGAGGGCATGTGTGACTCAGTTCTGATGAATGGAATGTGTGCAGAAGTGATGTGGGCCAGCTACTTCCAGCCTGCCTGACCTGGGACTTCCCGGGAGACTCTTAAAGCTCTCTCGTCTCTGTAGACCGAATGCAGATGATTCTCTGCAGGCTTTTGAGTTCATAATATGATGGAGCTATTAAATAAGAGGAAGTTGGGTCCCTGAACCTCTACTTGCAAGTCCATTACCAAATATCCCATCAGATTATAATGTAAGAGATACTTTACTGTGTTGAAATACTGCATTTCTGGAGCAGTTTGTCACACAAGTCAGCCTGTCCTGCCAGTAAAGCAAGTTTTTCAGTTTCCTTGAGCCTCAGTTTCCTCATCTGTATTACACTTCATAGGGCTCCTTTGATTAAAATATATTGCAAGTCTACATACATATATGAGGCTTTCCTGGTGGCTCAGTGGTAAAGAATCCATCTGCCAAAGCAGGAGGAGTGAGATTGATCCCTGGGTAGGGAAGATTCCCTGGAGAAGGAGATGGCAACCCATTCCAGTATTCTTGCCTGGATAATCCCAAGGACAGAGGAGCCTTGCAGGTGACAGGCTCAAAGAGATGGACACAACTTAGTGACTAAACAACAACATACATGTATATTCCGTGCTGATGCCCATTCCCTTTTATTCCATGTTCACGATCAGACAGAGTTAGGACTAGCCCACTGAACACCTCCAGAGGGCACTATCTCATTCTATTTGCTGAACATACATGTAGAGTACAATATGGATCATGTCCACTAGAGCTGTGCAGCTCAGCAAAGTTCATTTGAGGAGAAGAAAAAGCACATTTCCTTCTAAAGTGTCCATAACAAAAGAACTGAGTACTACCATCTTAGATTAAGAAAAAAAAAAAAAAAACAGAAAGATTAAAGCAACAATAATTTTAAAGATAGAATAATTTATAACTTTTCTATCAATGGCTTTACAACCTCCTCATGCCATAAAAAGGGGATTTAATCTTTTTTTTTCTTTACATATTTTTCCTTTCTTTTGCTATAAGAAGACAGACTCTACATGTCTCAGCTGATATAAAGTAGGCAAAAGAAAACCTTCTGATCAATATTCAGCTTTGGTACTTGTGTACATTTTATGTTGATTGAAACTTAAACTCCTACCAGCAACTCTTGCTGCCAAAATCACATTTTCTCTTCAGATGCCTAAGGTTGGAATTGAGTATAGACCAACTGGAACTGATTGCTTGAAACTTGAACAGTTGAGAGTTTAATTTCTCTAGTTTGGGTAAATACTACCTATCACCAAGCTGTCCACATTTTCAAGTGTTCAGAGTCACACAAGATCCAATATTTTAGGCAATGCACAAAAGAGGTATTGCCGCAGTGCTGTAAAGTTGTGAAAGACAGTTACACTCCAGAAAGCCCTCAGAGAGTAGGTAAAGCCCCAGGAACAAACTGGTAGATGCAGTGTTATCAGGCGGTGGTTTCTGCAGCCATTTGCTTTCCATTTGTATGAATATCTGAACAGAAAAAAAGAAAAAATGACATTACAAGATTCTGACATCTGGACATTGTGAGACATACAGTTTTTACACTAATTTAATGCATATTCTCACATTACAGTCATGTTTAACAGTGATCCATGTGTCACTCAAAAAGATGCATTGTATGAAAAGAATTTTGGCAACACAGAAGCTCTGAGCTGCAGCACGAGGTAATAATAAATGAAACACTTGTGCAAAGACTGTCTACTTAGCACTTATTCATAGCTAGCCTCATAGAATGGTAGGATGGAAAAAGAACCCAGTTATTTCTGATCCTGTTGATTAAAAGATGAAGAAACTGAGATTCTTCGAGGGGAAGTGACTAGGCAAGGAGCAAAGAGAAATGAACAGGAGTAGAAAGTTCCTGCCCAGTCCAAAATGTGTTCTGTAAAACCATCTCGGGTCTTTTCACGACTGCAGATTCGCATGCCAGTGCTGCATTTCCCTTTGTACCTGGACCAGACAAAGAACAAAAGCAGAGGGTAACCTCAGGTCATCGGGCTAGTTCGTAATTCTTACTTGATCAGGCAAATGCCGGGCAGAAGGTTACATTGGCCTTCCGTCAATCCGCACTGGCCCATCTGTTGCATAGGATCGTAATTTTACATTTTTAAGATAGTTTTTAGCATCCATATGCTGTGATTCTTGTTTTTCTCTAAATGTCTACTTAACTGAGAGGTGAACAGAGGTGCTGTGCCAGAAGCCAGGAGTCTTGGTTCTGAGAAAGAGCTACTAACTAACCAGGTGTCTGGGCGCAAGTTCCAACCTCCCGGGGCCATTTTTCTTACCTATAAAGTGAAAAGGAAGACATGCTAGTAGAGCAAACGTCCTGAGAGATTTAACAGTTCACAGTTTAAAAGATTTCATCTTATGCCAATTCCACACCCCACTTTTCCACAGTAAATGCAGTAATGAAGGTGTCCCAGCACTCTGCTAGGAGCAGTAGAAAAGAAAGAAAGAAGCAAAACCCTTGTTGTTGGAGTAAGTCATGGTTTAGTGGGGCAAGACAACACAGTCTTATGAAGAAACGATACCTGATCATATGCCTAAGAGAATGTCTTTGGAGCAATCTTCCTGGTGACTGGACTTTCTTAGAACTAAGCGAGACAGACTAACTTAGTTAGAATAATTAAAAAGTAGAAATTATCTTCACTGAGTTATTACCTGCTAGGTACTATTTTAAGCATAAAACATATATAAACTCATTTAATCCTCATAATTGTATGAACTACATATTATTATCCTCATTATGTCTGTGAGGAAACAATAGCAGAAAAAGGAGAACTAATTAGCCCAAGGTTACAGCTGGTTGAGCCAGGATTCAAATCCAGAAAATTCAGTGTTAAAGTCTAAGCTCTTAATCACTCTGCAAAGTTCTTATAACAAGGAAGAGACAAAGAAGCAGAAGAGAGAGGCCTGGACAACCATCTGGACCGAAGCAGGAATCCAGCTACCAGGAACAGATAGCCTTGTGCATTGAGCACCTACATTGTACCATGCACTGTGTTAAGTATCTTGCCAGCATTATCATTCATTCCCCACCTGATCATTCATTCAACATTTATTAAGGGCCTACAGTTCAGTAGCCACTTGTGCAAGGAACTGTGATGAAATTTCTGTAATTATTCACATTTTATTGATGAGGGAACTTCAGCTCAGCGACATTTTGTAGCTTATCCAAGGCCAAGGTCTACCCCCAAAGTCTGGGTCTCTGTCACAGGTGAAAGTCTTTGGGACAGCTTTCCACTCCAGGAAATCAATTATAGCCTGAGGCTTTGTGATTAATTTAACATAAAGTATTAGTCATTCAGTTGTGTATGACTCTGTGATCCCATGGACAGTAACTGACCAGTCTCCTCTGTCCTTGAAATTTTCCAGGCAAGAATATCGCAGTGGGTAGCCATTCTCTTCTCCAGGGGATTTTCCCAACTCAGGGACTGAACCCACATCTCCTGCATTGCTGGCAGATTCTTCACCATCTGAGCCACCAGGAAAGCCCAATTTGATACAAATGCCTCCTCTACTCAAGCACTAAATATACCTTTTAGTTTTGGGGTGTGTGTGTGTGTGTGTGTTTGGGTATGAAGAGATAAGGCCACACAGGAAGTCAGAGTTGCTAGACACATGGACAGAAGAGGAATTGGTCCAACCCTCTATCACTCGGCAAGTTAACTGCTATTTGCTGTCACTGCCTTGCTGTCACTGCCAAAGTAAGAGGCAAGAAGCTTGAGTGGCAGCGTAAACAGGTGCTGACGTGCTGGGGTCAAGCAGAGACAGTGCCTTTAAGGCTACAGTGTGACTCACCAAAACTGAGTGAGTGGCAAGGTACCTGGCCTCCAGGAAAAAGAAAGACCCTTGGGTCATGGTGAGTGGCAAGTTCATCGGGAGTCAATCATTCTCATTGGTTCGTCGACAGTCTAGAAAGTTCTATGTGTTTGAGACCAACCCAGAACTGACTTGTAGTAGAAAAGGCCTTTTGTACCACAGCAAGTCAATGAAGAAGCCTAAAAACTGTAATTGAGGTTAATGAATAGGTCCTTTGGAGGAAGTGGCCATTCCTTGTATAGTTCCATATAGTTTCATAGTCTTTTCATATCTATGATCTTAGACAACCCTGCCAGGAAGATAGCAGCATACTTTTCTCTCAATCATACTGATGAGAGAATGGAAATTCAGAAAGTTAGGGTGATTTGCACGAGCTTATAGCACTGGGTCTTGAGCCAGAATATAACAATTTACCTGAAAGATGGAATGAATCACCCTTTGATGTAATTGACCACTAACAATACAGTATCTTGAGAAGAATCCCCAGTGAGTCCTTAAAAATGTGGCTGGCCTGGCTGGTGCACTTCCCCTCGGTAATCAAGCAGGTAAGTCCCAAGTGGTGTCATTGGAGGGCAAGTTCTTGATAGCATCAGTAAGCGCCACTCTTCCCTTCGTCTGTGTCCAATTCCTTGAAGTTAATGGAGCAAACAGCTATGGCCTGAGATGAGAATAAAAGCTGGCGGCTGGGCACAGCCATTGCCTCCACTTCATTCCTCTTTTGTATTCTCAGAATTCCCTCTCACTAGCTTTTGGTAGGGACAGTTAACTATGTGGAATAAAGGGGAGTGAACTGTAAAAAGAAAGAGTGAGAAAGTAAGCATTTTTTGGTCCCAAACACCAGCCTTGGAAAGTATCTGAAGCTTTGTCGCTTGTTTCGGACATCCACCTGCACATGAATCAAAGGACGGGAAGGAAATAGAATTCAGCTGGGGCAGCAAATAGATGTGCAAGGACATCTCAATATCTTCACCACTGCAAGCTCAATGGCTTCTTATTGCCTGTCATGCACAGTTAGGAGGGCTTTCAGCCATGCACATTTATAAGAATTTCTCAGGATAGTTGGTTTTTAGAAATATTACTTGATGCCATATTCTCGCCTTCCCAGCACTACTGGAAATATCTGAAACAGATGACAGATATTTATAATTTTCTGTTAAGTTAGATGACTTAATTTAACAGAAAATGCTATGTCATAGCAATCACAAACATTAAATGACTTTTAAATCCATAGATATTAGGACTTCCCAAAGGACCTCAGGGTGTAAAGTCCTTTTGCCTCACTTGCAATCACTGATCTTCACTCATTTAATAAAGGGGGATTGAAGCTTTGAAATCCCCTGCTTCTGTCTTCAGTGCCCCCCTCTCCTATTCTTCCAACTTCTCCAGAGCACTGATCATGCTCTGAATTTTGAAAATAATCAAGAATTCCTCCTGAGCTCAGGGGTTGGAACATAAAGGGATGCTCTAAAATTACTCATTGAAGAAATTTCCCTTTCGTTTCTAAGGCACTAAATATTTTATGTTAACCCTTAATAAGAAAATTTGCATTTTATTTGAAAAGTCATAGAGAGAAGGTCAGTGGAATAGAGAAGACTGCTATTAGTGGAATTTCAGGATAACATGAAAAGACCTGCCTGATATTATATTTGTCAAAATACACAATGAAGTGACTGGTGACGTGGTCCAGATGTTGGACTGGCATTGGCTACTGGGCTTACCAGTGAAATGGATGAGTTTGCATTGACTATTTTATTTGTTTATTGGTATGGATAAAGAGGAGTAGAATTCCCACCTTTAATTCATTTCCAACTTAGAGGTACCTAGTATAATGCCAAATTTTGTGCTATACACTTTCACATACCCTATTACTTAATTTTCATTATAGTCTTGTGAGAGAGATAAATTACCACCCCAGAATTACAGATGAAGAAAGCTAAGGTCCAAATAAGTTCAGTAACTTTCCCAAAATCATATGGCTAGTAGCTCAGAGTCAGATTCAATCCGGTCCGTTGCTTCTAAGTCTAATAATGTTTCTCACAGAAGACCCTAGTTGCCTCCCTAAAAAAATGACTTGTGTCTGTAACCATCTTTTCCATTCATCAGCGTCATCATCATCTGCTTCTTCTTTATCCTCAGCTATTATTTATTATTATTTATTAGTTCCTGACAGTGCACTAGCATATTTCATACTTTTCCTGTGGGACAGGTTATTTCATTGTCATCTCCATTGCGCAGATAAGTAAACTGTGGCTTTTTACATTTGAGTAGTTGCAACTTTATTCTGACATATAAGGACCAATAAACATTCTTGGTCTATTCCCTCATCTGTATAACGTCAACAGGCATATAGGGTGGATGGCTACACATATCCTAAAGTTTTTCTACAGATGGTATGCCTTTTTGTATGCCTTTGAATAACCAATTTATCATCTGTCAGTTCTTTCTTACTTTTAACTGAATTCTCTCCTGCTATAATAGAAGACCACTTCATCTTGTTTGCACCCTTCCACTTTTATTCAAATGATAAACTTTGCATGTGTTATTGCATGACATTTCAGCTGCACAACCCTTTGCAATCATTATAGCCACCAGGCAAATTCACACTGTGATTAAATATAATGTGAGAGGAAGAAAGTTTTAGGTAAGAAGCAGAGCATCTTCTCTGGGGTCATTTTCTAGAAATCTGTTTTGCTGCTGCACCAATCAAGAACATATGATCATTTGTCTGCACCCATAGTGGCATTGCTGATGAATGCATGGCTATGCCCCTGCTCACAATAGACCAGAACAGAAACTGCATCTTCGACCCTCCATGAAGGTATTCAACAGGGTTCTTAGAGGAAGTGAAAAAGAAGAACCAGATTATTCTTCAAATTGCAGGTGTCCATGACACCCTTGTAATTTTCTCCCACATTCTGAATGCAGAAGCTGGATAGGATTACAGGGAAATAAATGGGAAAACAGTGGAAACAGTGTCAGACTTTATTTTGGGGGGCTCCAAAATCACTGCAGATGGTGATTGCAGCCATGAAATTAAAAGATGCTTACTCCTTGGAAGGAAAGTTATGACCAACCTAGATAGCATATTCAAAAGCAGAGACATTACTTTGCCAACAAAGGTCTGTCTAGCCAAGGCTATTGTTTTCCAGTAGTCATGTATGGATGTGAGAGTTGGACTGTGAAGAAAGCTGAGCACTGAAGAATTGATGCTTTTGAGCTGTGGAGTTGGAGAAGACTCTTGAGAGTCCCTTAGACTGCAAGGAGATCCAAACCAGTCCATTGTAAAGGAGATCAGCCCTGGGATTTCTTTGGAGGGACTGATGCTAAAGCTGAAACTCCAGTACTTTGGCCACCTCATGCGAAGAGTTAACTCATTGGAAAAGACTCTGATGCTGGGAGGGATTGGGGGCAGGAGGAGAAGGGGATGACAGAGGATGAGATGGCTGGATGGCATCACCGACTCGATGGACATGAGTCTGAGTGAACTCCGGGAGTTGGTGATGGACAGGGAGGCCTGGTGTGCTGTGATTCATGGGGTCGCAAAGAGTCGGACATGACTGAGTGAATGAACTGAACTGAACTGAACTGAACTGAATCCAAAAATGAAAAGACATGAATCCCATTCTCCCATTGCTCTGCATCTAATAATTCAAGTCAATTCCACAAGCATGTTTTAGGTGCCTATGCTGTGTCATTCACCATGCTTGCTTCTCAAGGTAGGTAGATGAACAAGACTTGACACCTGCTCTGAGGAGAGAAAGGATATGTGCATGCAATAACAAAAATGCAGGGCAGAAAATGACAAATATCAGAGAAAATCTGGATCATGAATGGCTGTCATTCAGCAAGGAAACGACTAATTCTGAGTTTGTGGAGGAGGAGGAATTTGAAAGACAAAAAAATGCTCTTCTAGGTGGAGGAAAACAGCAAGAACAAAACCCTAGAGAAATGAAAGTGTGAGACACAGCGGGTTGTGTGATATGGCTGAAGCATCCAGTCCTGAAAGGGCAGAGTAGGACAGCAGCTATGAATGCAGGGTTAGGGGTTTGGACTTTATTTTATAGGTAATATAGAAGCCATTATAGTCAGTGTGCAGGGAGATAAACAGATATATGCATATATTTTATATATAATCTATCTACTTAACTCCAATATATTTATATATATCCAACACAGGAAGCACTGGGATCTTTGAGGAAGGGACCAGCATAATAATGAACTTAATTCACTTAATCCACTTAATTCATAAATCCTAGTAACTGCTTAAAGCACATGATATCAACCATATAATAATATCAACCCTATAATAAATACAAAAGATACCTCTTTTTTAATAAATGGTAACATTAAAACCTAAAAGTCAAGGGGCTTGTATCTAGGAAACATTAGGCCCTTTGCATCATGTATGTTTGACTGTGAACACATCTTCTCTTTCGTCAAATTTGTCCTGTACCAAATGGCTAGTGTGTGGTTCACAGATTAGAAGGAAATCCAGGCAGAGGTCAGAGAAGGGGAAGAAGTGGGGACATTGATGCACAGTGTGGGCAGTGGAGACAGGAAAGAATGAAACAAGGGAGTCAGAGAGGAGAGAACACATTGAAATGATGTACTCAGGCGATGTGGGCTTTGCTGATGGCTCAGCTGGTCAAGAATCCACCTGCAATGCAGGAGATCCTGGTTGGATCCCTGGATTGGGAAGATCTGCTGGAGAAGGGATAGGCTACCCACTCCAGTATTCCTGGGCTTCCCTTTTGGCTTAGCTGGTAAACAATCTGCCTGCAATGCGGGAGACCTGAGTTCGATCCCTGGGTTGGGAAGATCCCCTGGAGAAGGTAAAGGCTACCCACTCTAGTATGCTGGCCTGGAGAATTCCATAGACTATATAGTTCACGGGGTCACAAAGAGTCTGACACGACTGAGCAACTTTCATTCACTCACTCACTCACATTCCTCAGGTGGTGCTGAGTAGCTGGCACCTGATTAGTCATGGGAGAGTGAAGGGGAAGGAGAAATTAATACTATTTTAAAGCCTGGGAAAGAGAAGTCTTGAGGGTTTTAGACACCTCATGAGGTCCCTGCATTCCAAAGTTATAGGTCCCTGGAATTTGGGGACCACCTGGCAGGGCTTCCTTTGACGTCAGGCTGCCGGACTGGACAACTCTCCTTGTAGGCACTGCCATAGAAGAGGCCAGAGTCACCAGCATCTCTCCACAAGGTTACAGAAATCTGTCAGGGTTTTGAAGAAAGTGATCTCTTTTCTCTGCCAGCTCCTTCAAAGCCTGGAAGCTGGGGCATCTTGCTGTCACCATGCCCGCCTGTGTACATGCAAATGCCAAGGAACTCTGCTCAGCTCGGGGAGTCTGCGTCCCTCTGCTCCGGGCACCCAGTGACTGGGCGTCTAGAGTTCTGAGACTAACCCCTGACCAGCTAACCCAGGACCACTTCACCTCCTGGAAGCATAGAGAAGTAAGTGAGGGAAATCTCCCACTGCTATGCTCACAGCTAGCTCAGGGGCTCTCAGGGCCCAGGCCAAAGAAACTATCTGATAATTATGGACATCGCTTCAGAGATGGAATGGCCTCTGGCTAGCTCACTAGGGTTTGGAAGTGAGATCATTTATAAGCTTGCTGTGTACAGCACTTTCAGAGCCTCACAAGGCAAACCCTAAAAACATGATTGAATCTTTATCCTCCCTGACTAATGTGGAAGAAAATGCAGCAAGAAAATGTGGAGCTCTGGATTCTCAGCCTCTGAATGACCACACCGACCACAAGTATCTCTGAGCTGCCCGGGACTTCTGCTTCTATACATTGGTGAAGAATTTTGTGGCCACATGGTTAAAGGTTGGATTTTTTTTCCCCTTAAGGGGTTATAATAAGGAAATCATATGGTAAAGAGGCAAATGTGACTCACAATTTAAATGAAGTACCTCATCAGAGTTGGTGATAGAGTAAATAAACACAGTCCTTGAAGGGCTTCCCTGGTGGCTCAGATGGTAAAGAATATGCCTGCAATGTGGGAGACTTGGGTTTGAGCCATGGGTTGTGAAGATCCCCTAGAGAAGGGAACGGCTTCCCAGTCCAGTATTCCGGCTTGGAGAATTCTGTGGACAGGAAAGCCTGGCAGGCTACAGTCTATAGCATCACAAAGAGTCAGATAAGACTGAGCGGCTCTCACTTTCATTTTTCATATGAAGAAAACAGACAATTAGACAGTATTTACCTTGAGGCTTGGCAGGACTGGGATGGAGTGATGGGAAACAGTGCATACTTGCAAGGCATAGAGCCCAGCACAGGAAAAACCAAGTTTGTCTGAGGATGGTTCCACAAAGGGGATGATATTTAACCTTGACAAATGAATGATGGCTGGAAAAGGTGTCCCAGCGAGGGGGAACAGCTTGTGCAAAGGCTTGCCTGGTCTCTTTTCGCAGCAAGCAGCAGTCGTGACTACCCATCGGCAGATGACTCATTACCACCCCTTCCATCACACAGCACGCAGAATCGGAGGTCCCGCTCCACACTCAGTGGTCTGATTTACGGCAACTCGCTGAACCTCTCCCAGGCTCCGCTTCCAGATTTGAGTTGTTCTTTCCACTTCAAAATTTCTTAACCCTTAGAATTTTTCAAATGGTGTATATACAAACTACTTAACAAGATGCTGATACATGAGTTTAATTATGTTATGACCAACCTAGACAATATATTCAAAAGCAGAGACATTATTTGCCAACAAAGGTCCATCTAGTCAAGGCTATGGTTTTTCCAGTGGTCATGTATGGATGTGAGAGTTGGACCATAAAGGAAGCTGAGTGCTGAAGAACTCTTGAGAGTCCCTTGGACAGCAAGGAGATCCAACCAGTCCATCCTAAAGGAGATCAGTCCTGGGTGTTCATTGGAAGGACTGATGTTGAAGCTGAAACTCCAATACTTTGGCCACCTGATGTGAAGAGCTGACTCATTGGAAAAGACCCTGATGCTGGGAAAGATTGAGGGTAGGAGGAGACGGGGACGACAGAGGATGAGATGGTTGGATGGCGTCACTGACTCAATGGACATGGGTTTGGGTGGACTCCCAGAGTTGGGGATGGACAGGGAGGCCTAGTATGCTGAAGTTCATGAGGTCGCAAAGAGTCAGACATGACTGAGAGACTGAACTGAACTGATAAGGAGATGAGTCTACAGTGATTTGTTCAGAAAAGGAGATATTTATGGGATGCTTGTATATACAAGACAGTATGGAAATAAGATACAAAGTAAAAGACGTCATCATCAAATAACTTAAAATCTAGGTGTAGAAACAGCCATAAACATATTAAGCATAAAGAGATTTAAAGAAGAAAGCAGGCCATAGTGAGGTTTGGCTAATGTAGCTGATGAATTCCTAAATGAACTAGACTGACAATTATGATAGGAAAAAAGAATAAGCTGTTATATAAAAGGGAGTAACACTTAAACCAGAGTTTCAATATTTAATAAACATATTTTTCCTCTAAGTAATAAGCCATTAATTACTGGAGAATAGGGGACATTGCTAATAAGGAGAAGATGGAATACTGTCTTACCAGGAGTAGAATGGGGGAGCGGTAAAGGTTACATTCTAAAATTGATACAAAGGTAGAAAACTCATGTGTGTGTGTGTGTGTGTGTGTGTATACTCAGTTGGGTCCGACTCTTTGCAATCCATGGACTGTAGCCCATCAGGCTCCCCTGTCCGTGGGATTTTCCAGGCAAGAATACTGGAGTGGGTTGCCATTTCCACCTCCAGGGGATCTTTCCAACCCAGATATTGAACCCAAGTATCTTGGGTCTTCTGCACTGGCACCTGGGAAGCCCCTGCAGAAAACTGTTCAGCATTACTTCTCCTTGGAAATCCATTACCTATTCCAAAGTAATTTTTGGAATAAGTACACATACAATTGTCAATTCTGGTATATAGCTTTCAGTTTTTAAGGAGATTGTTGTTTCTGGTTGAGCAATGAAGTACTAACCTTATATTGACAGGAAAAAAAAAAATTTTAAGACACCAGAACTGTACCAAGAGGCAGAAGGTGGTCAATGAGAGACACTATGGGCCTTAAGATTTGAAATTATCAAAAGAAAGTGCAGACTCCAAACCACAGCTATGCTCACTCTAAGATATGCTGTGGAGTTAAATCAGGATGCTATTCCCATCTTAAATTATCATTTTTTTTCTTTTTTTGACAGATGCTGAATCAACATGATTGCATTCATGTAATTTATAATACTTATAAGAGGCAATTCTCTAGTGTCTCGATGCAGTTATAGAAAGAGTACTAGGCTTTCAGCTAGAAAACAGGGATATAAAGTCTCATCCTGAGCAAGCAAATGATTCTGGACACGTTGCCTAAACACTGAACTTCAGATTCCTCATCCACAAATCAATAGACTGCGATGAAATGATTTCTATGCAGTCTTCGATCCCTAGTATTTAATGGTTTTCTCATATTGTTAGAAAAGTTTCTAGTCATCAAGTCTTTGGTTTGGGTGCTATATTAAATGAGTAAATACACTGGGGCTCATATGGCAGATTTCTTTCTGGAGGATTCTAGGAATCTTTGGGGGCCCTAAACTCTATTTGGGCTTCAAATCTACTGGCACTGAAGAAGAGAAATTGCTGGAACTCTGAAGGGCAAATGTTAGATAACTGACTTCTACAGGCATGCTAGAAAGCAGTTATTTTAAGAGCACCACACACCAACAGCCTATAAAAAGTGATGGTAGTAATCCCATCATTTAATTATTCCAAACTAGATTTCAGAGAAAGCTACAGGCTTGAAGTACAGCTGCAGGACAGAGGACAGAGTTCAGAATCCAGAATTCAAGTTCTGGAATCTTCATGTCCTGGTTTGAGACCCAGTTCTATACATCCAACTGCATAATACATGGCCATTTACTGAATCTCTCTCAGCCCTAATTTTCTGCTCTATAAAACAGACTTAACAATGATCAGGATCATGACGTAATACGAGCAAATGACTCTTAGGGTTGTGGTGACCATTGTACAAAAAGAGGTACATGAACACTCATTATAGCTATCAGACATTGGAGAGCTTTGAAGGCAGCATCCCCGCCAGTTCTAGCACCTAATAAGTGGTCATCACAAGCTTACTGATGGATGGCCTGGTAAACAAGCATGACAAAAGTTGCTCTTCTCACTTCCTTAAACCTAGCAAAAGACTGGGGGCAAGAGACAAATATAATTCATGAACGGAAGGAAACAAAAGGGTTTAGAGGGACATGGAGTGACAAATTTCTAACTTCCCTCCAACATGTTTAAACGATGTGTCCCTAACGGAGTGACAGTGCCCCTGATTCTGCTGTTTCTATTTTCAGCTGCCATCACCTAGCTATCAGGAGAAGAGATAACTAGGGAAGCATGAAGACAGGAAACAGGACTTCGATGGCTTTAGATAAAGGGTCATTGTGTCTGTCAGGACCCCATCTCCACAGCACAGACATCACAATGGGTGTTTTTGGTCAGCCCAGACATGAAGTCATTCGAGTGGGATGCTGAGCCAGTGTCCTCTCTTCACAGAGTTCACACAGAGTTAATTCTGTTTGTTACTAAGGGTTCCAGGGCCAAGATTCCATCAAATACAGATTAAAGTGTCCCCAGAACACGACAACATTGTTTGGCCAGTACCATATCCCCAACCAAAGTGCCAGAAGGGCTGTTTCAGGAAATCATTCGAAAGAGATTTCATACCCCTTACGTACCTCTCTGAGTCGAAGCCACTGAGAGCTGTTTAAAGGAGAGTCCTCGTGTCCTGCAGCATCTAGTCACCCCACTCCCATGTTTCCCACTTTCTTTCCCTGTATCGCATGCTCTGCTCCATATCTGCAGCTGTATTACAAAATGCTTATCATTCCTTCTCACAGAAGGAAAAAAAGAGCATCTATAGCAAAGAAATGGCTACAGCCTAGGTCAGGAGTCAGTGATTGTTTCCTATAAGAGTGACTATTTCAGGCCTTGAGGGGAATGTACGGTCTCATCTCCACCTCCCGTCCTTATTTCCCCCTCCTCCTCCTTCTTCTCCTTTCCCTTGCTCAACTCTTAGAAATGGAAGAGCAACTCTTAGCTTACAGGCTACAGAAGTATAAAGCTCGTGGCTTGCCGACCACTGTCTGCCAACGCCTAACCCAGGTGCTAACATATAAAACAATAACAACAGTGGCAATGTGGGATTATAGGATTTCAGTTAGGACAAAAATGTTGTAAGAATTCGTCATTCTCACTGTAGCAACAAGAACAAGCTGTATAAACTACAAAAATCATAGCTGCTGTCATCAGGAAACACACTAGATATAAAACCTAAGTGAAAATGAAAGTCTCTCAGTCATGTAACAGTCCATAGACTTCTTCAGGCCAGAATACTGGAGTGGGTAGCCGTTCCCTCCTCCAGGGAGTCTTCCCAACCCAGGGATTGAACCCAGGTCTCCTGCATTGCAGGCAGTTTGTTTACCAGCTGAGCCACCAGGGAAGCCCAATAAAACCTAGGTAAACTCAATTCCATATAGCAACAAGTCCTTCTAAAAGAAAGAGTGCTTTCGTTGCTTTCATCAGTGATATAAGAGGAAGAAGAAAGCAACATTGATAAATAAGGAGGAAACAGCTGGATGTTTAATGAAGTTTTAATAGCAAAGTGAGCCGATGAGAAGATTTGGAACCTTAGCCAGAGAACTGGTCTGCACATACTGATCAACATGCAGGGTGAGGACAGAGAAACCCCTCTGAGGCACTTCGACCCCGTACTGAGTGTGGGACAACGGACGGCAAAGCTGGAGCCAGCAGACAGTGCAAGGCAGGAGGCGCCAAAGGCTGGAGACAGGGTGGGAGACTGAGAGAAACTTCTGGAATCTTCTCTGAGGCTTCAGAGCATGAACACGTCTCTAAAGGCTGGAATAGGCAGTAGAGAGAGCTTAGTATCCCTCAGAAGCAGAAATCAAGGAACTTGAAAGAAAGCCCCAAATTTGGTAGCTTGCCTGCGTGCATGCTCAGTCATGTCCGACTCTTTGGACTCCATGGACTGAAACCCACCAGGTTCCTCTGTCCATGGGATTTTCCAGGCAAGAATACTGGAGTGGGGTGCCATTTCCTCCTTCAGGGGATCTTCCCAAGCCAGGGATCGAGCCCACGTCTCCTGTATCTCCTGCATTGCAGGCAGATTCTTTACCTGCCTGTAGACTGTAAAGCAAAGAGTTTGAAAGGCCAGTTGATGGGCTGCAGACCACAAGGAGATGTCCCAAGTCGAAGTGCTCAGACTCCCAGACAGCTGAAGAAAAATTCCTAATCCTAATCTTAAATCATTAGAAGCCAGTGGTGTTTAGTGTTCAGAATTGAAATAAAATAAACATAAATCCCAGACCTAGCTCGGCTACAGGCTAGATTAGCTCAAGCTTCCATATTAGCAGCCTGAGAGAAAAAGGTCAGACCTTTTCTTGGAAAAACATTATTTTAGTCTCTACAGTTATTTACATATAATATCTGAAATAAAATAACAACTAGGAGATACGTAAAGAATCAAGAAAATGTGAAGTCAAGATAATAAAGAATCAAGATTAAAAAAGAAACATGTTCATAGATGTCCCAGATGGTGGTATATCATGAAGAGAAATATTTAAGGAATCTAGTGGAAAGCTGGAGGCACACTTAAAGAAGAAGGGAAATAGAGTTTTAAAAAGGGACTATAAAAGTAAAAATGACAAATCTGATATGATATTAAAGGTGAAGAATCTAAAGTGATTATCAGAAGACAGAATTAGCACAGGAAAAAAGTTAAATCAATCGAAATTACTTAAACTAAAAGACAAAGAGCAAAGGGGTAGAAAAACTCAAGACAATGAACCATCGTCTGGATAGCAAAGGGTCTAATGTACATGAATTAGGGCTGCCAAAAGAGAGGGGGGAAAACTAGGAGAGAAAATGTATTTGGTGAAATTATGGACACCAATTTTCCAAAATTAATGAAATGTATCAACTCACAATTTCAAGAAGCTTAATAAGCAGGATATAAACAAAGCAAACCACACCTAGACACATCACATTGAAGCTAATGAGAACCTAAAGAGAAACGTTTTAGAAGTAGCAAAAGAGAATAAAAGACATGTTATACACTGGTACACAAAGATAAGATTGTTGGCTTGTTTTCTTATTAGCAAAATAATGTTTTGTTTCCATGAAACAATGGAAGAACTTAAAGGAAAAAATAAAAATAAAAATAAACTATCAACCCAAAAGTCTATATACAGCAAAAATAGTTTCCAAAATAAAGGTGAAATAAAGTCATTTTAAGAGAGAAGTTGGAAGTAATAATCCAGTGTATCTATGTACCACATCTTCCTTGCCCACTTGAAGACACACACAGAATTGATATGTTTTCTTGGCAGGTTTACCCCTTGATCATTTTGAAATGTTTCTCTTTACAGGTGGCAATATCTCTTGCTTTGAAGTTTACTTTGTCTCCTTACAGCCACTTGAACTTTCTTTTGATTAGTGTTAATTATAGTAAAAGGAACATATTTCAAGTCAGTCCTTCAATTACTATGTGCAAGAGACAAAAAGCCTTCATTTTCCAACTATTAAGCATTTAGAAAATAGATCTTATTACTTCCAAATAATTGTACACTGTAAAATTATGTAAGAAAATCCCAAATGATGGTAAGATACCCATTATGTCCCTTCTCACTCTTCTGTAGGAAATCAGACTTGTAGCTTGCCCATTTTGAGAAGTGAGCAAGTGATGCCTCTGCTGTGCTGGGTAGAGAAAGGCAGAAACCAATTCCAATTTTCAGACTCTCACAGTTTGTTTGGCTCTATAGGAAGACCTATTTTTAGATAAAACATAGGTTCAAGGAAATATATCGTCCAATAATCTTCAATTGGAAAGTAATCTGGTCCAAAATATCACTTCAATACAGAAGTTACCTTAATATCACCTCAAAAACATAGTCTTGCTAGTCAGAAGGGTAAAGAAATCTTCTACCACATGAGGCTAGTCTTTTCTCCAAAACGATTTAATTACATTGACAGATAACTTTTATTAGCACTTCCTCTATGTTATGCGTTTTGCATACATCATTATTGATTACCCCTCAGAATAATCCCACAAGATAGGTAACAATTGCACTGCTATTTCTTTTTTGCAAATTAGAAAATTGAGGTTTAGAGATAGTAAATAACTTTTCTGAATTTACCCATATAGTAAGAGTTTTTTTTTCAAAACTCTAGCTGGTAGCTATTGGGCTCTAATATTATCAATACAGGTAAAGTTTGTATAGATTTAGAGTTGGAGTATGTATGTATCAGTGTGTGTGTATTGGGGTTGTTATCGGCTAAATGTGCACTGCTGGTTCGTACTGACTTTGCAAATTGGAATTCACTAATATCTGTGCATGATCTGTGTTTAAGACACAACATGCTAATTGTATGTATCCATTCACATCTACTTATTTTTTAACTTAAATGCAAAGTTTTATAATTATCTCTATCAATTTTAAATAAGTCCTTGAATCATCCCACCTTTTTTTTTTGCCTTACTGAGCCCTAATTTAATAATTTTCTTCCAGTTTTCTCTTTCATGAAGTTTGCATTTTAAAAAAAATACAGAAAAGACAAAAATTCTAGCTTGAAAAGATAATGCACCCCAGTGTTCATAGCTGCACTACTTACAATAGCCAAGACATGCAAGGAACCTAAATGTCCACAGACAGAGGAACTGATAAAGAAGTGGTATATATATATATATATATATATATATACACATACATACATATATATATGGAATATTACTCAGTCATTAAAAATGAAATAATGCCATTTGTAGCAACATGGATGGGTCTAGAGATTACCATACAGAGTGAACTAAGTCAGATACAGAATGCCAAACATCATAAGACATCACTTACAAGTGGAATCTAAAAAAAAAAGTGATACAAATTAATTTATTTGCAAAAGAAACAGGCTAATAGACATATACAAGTGTATGGTTACCAAAGGGGAAAAGTGCATGGGGAGGGAAAAATTGAGAGTTTGGGATTAACAAATACACACTACTATGTATACAAAATAGATAAGCAACAGCATTTACTGTATAGCACAGGGAACCACGATCAATATGTTGTAAGATGCTCAGTTATCCCGAGTCTTAAGTCCAATGTCCCATATCTTTGTCTTTATAAGTATATGACAAATATCTATTTTCCACTGACTTGAAGCCCACTTCATCACTGCCACCATTGCCTACCATATCTTTAACTGCTTCTAAGGATATTAATATTTTATTTAATGCATTACTGTATACTTCATTCTTGGATTGTAATAATAACCATTAATACCAAACAACAAAATGCCAGTTTATTGAAGGCTACACACCAGCTACTATGCTAAATATCTGTATGTATCATTGCATTTAACCCTAATAATATACATGAATTAGATGCTATTATTTCTAAAGGAGAAAAAAATGGGGATTAGCAAAGGCTAATTAATTTGTAATCCATCATCTTTTAGTCTTGGAATCATGACTCCCTAGGACTATCTGTTTTGAGCCTCAAATTACTTTTTCATCTTTTGAATTCATGACTTTCTACCAAAGCTGGGAAACAAGCCCTAGGCCACTCAAAGCTCAGATTCAAGTAGGAAAGTTTCAAGTAAGATCCAGGCAGCTGGCCAAAAGACATTAGTAAGAGCCCAGCTCTCCTCTCTATGCACCTTTATTTGAGTTTTCACAAGGATGGGTCTGTGTCTGGATGGTGAAGTTGGGACATTGTAAATGAGAAATTGTCTCTCCAGGCCAGGAGAAAGGTGGGATGAAGATCAAACATGCATGCACACACCTCTCAGGTGCAAGAACAAAGGAGCAACACGCCTTCAGTGCCAAAGAGGAGAGACTGTGCGCAGAAGAGGTACCTTCCGAATCTGAGAAAAGGAAAAGTGAACTCAAGCTTGAGACCATGGAGATATACAGTGCTGGTTTAAACCAGGGTTGAAGAGTTAGGGGATGCAAGAGACTTCAAAGGCAATGAGGAGGGATTCACATAAAATAGCAGACTACTCAGCTGTCTAGGACTTCACTGGAGTTAGTTGGCCATTCATTAACTCAACAGTCTTTTGCTGAATAATCTACTGTGTGTAAGGTACTATGCACCTATTGCTGGGTTGTCTGTCATTGTTCCCATCAGAAACAGGGGTCACTATTGATATGATAATCTTGGTCACCCATGTGTTGACTGATGGAAACTACATCCTGTTGAGGCTACTTAGGTCCAAGTTTCAGAATCTAAAAGCTAAATTTATAACCTGGTCACTTTGTCCTCCAGTTAACCCACATGGCCCTTAGGCACATAGACACCTCATGCTTTACATTATGGTGCACTCTCCAGGTTTCCCTTCTGTATTTAAAGACTTATTACACAACCGTATCTGTCAGTTCCTTTTGAGAGCATCCCTGCTGAAAGGAGTCGCCTTGCCAGAGGCCATGCCCTTTCCTGGGGTGGCCTGCATACAAGGACTACTTGATGCTTCGGGATAAAGGCCTATAACCTTGTGATCCAATTCAGGACATCTCTGAAGAGTCATCTCATCTTCAGACTTCTTCATAGGGCTAGATGATGGCATTAAATCGTGACTTCTCCCGCTTCACAATCCTATTTACTTCCCTTATTTTCCACATGTACTGATTCCAAAACATCCCATAAACATTTGCATGCTAATATCCATATCTGACTGTTCCCTAGGGAACCCAGCCTATCATACATTTTCTTCTTTGGATCATCATTCAAGTACCCAGCCTGTTCTTCTTCCTTGTCCTTTTTTTCCGTATGTTGGCTTAGTCACTGAGGTGTCTATGTCTGATTATCTTAACTGTTCTCTTTAGTCTTTCTTTCCTACTGTCTTTATACAAGGCTCATATTAACTTATTCCTTCTCAGAAATCCATCTCTCTTTCATCATCTTTTCATCTTTTTACCCATCAAGTCAGCTAGAAAATCTACATTTCACATGTCAGGGCTTATAAGAATATACACTTTTTTCTCAGTCTCAGAAGACTCCTAAGGTCTTCATCAATGGCTTTTATGGAAGAAATGAGACAGAATCTCTAGAACATTCTGCGTAAAAGCACTCAAACAGCTCTAAAAAGCCAGATAATTGTTGAAAATAAAAGCTACATGAGGCATCAAATAATAACATTTGTAGAAAGAAGATAACTTGGTTTGGAATTTGAAAGAAGAATTTCCAACTGAAGGATGATAAAAAAATTTCTCATAGAATGGTCAATATATCAGTTGAATTTCAAAACCTAAGAATGATTTATACATGAAATTGTGATAAGGAACTGCTTCAGGTGATGAGAAGAAAAGGCAAAAGACAAAGTTACAAAGAGACAAAGAGGGAGAAATATATGGAGTATGTAAAGGATGCTAGCATGACTGGGGTGTAAAGTGTTTATAGAGAAATAGTGAAAAATAAAATTGAAAAGAATAACTAGAATATTAGTATTCCAAAGTTAAAACAAAAAGAGTGGCTAGAGTGGGACAATTCTTTGTACTTGAAAATACGATACCATACGAAAATACAAAAATAAAACAAAAAAAAGTGGGAGAGGCATATGTTATCCCCCTTTAACAAATAAATAGAATAGCACATATTTCTAATGCTCTTTTCCTCAGTTCCAAAGATTTACATTTCCAAATGTTATGTCTGTTTTGCTCTTAAGAGGATCACTTGGAGGTACTTAGAGAGAGGTGAAGGCAAAACAAATTGACCTCTCACTAGAAGAGTACTGGAATGTTTTACTGAAGACCACAACTCTTGTCATATCCAACAATACTTGATGGTAGTATCACCATTCACTGACTCACTTCACCTAAACTCAAATTAACCTAATTCCTTCCTCCTCTGAATCTGGCATATAAACCTCTCGACTGCAAGACTTCAGTTCCTTGAAGGCAGGAATTATGTCTGAATCACCTGCACAATCCTAATGTATAACAATACTAAAACAAAAGGACTGACAGGACCTGCTTCATAGTGAAAATCTCCATGACACAAGATTCTCCCTGAGGGAGCTCCGTTGAGCCTGCAAGTTTACGAATCTGTTTGTTGGCAAGTCACAGAAAGCAAATTTTGCTCTTCAGATGAAAAGATAATTTATTGAAAAGATAATGGAATAGTCAAAGCTTCAAGTGAAAAAGTAAACTCTTGAAGTTCAGGAAAACAACTAAGGAAACTACTTACTGGGAGTTCAGCATTAGGAGTCTGTGAGCCTTTTCTGCTAAACTGATGCCACAAACCTGACTCTTCCCCTACTAATCTCAATTCTTGTGTCTCTCATTTTAACGTCAAATTCCTAAGTGGGAGAATTTGTTCCAGCTTTGGTCAACAAGTCCCTCTTCTTAGTTCAACATAGCTGGGGGTCACCAGGCAAAGAGGACATCACCACTAGGTGGATCATCTGGACACGGGCAGCCACCCCAGAGTGCGCCTTCTCTCTCCTACCTGATCAGCGTCATCTATCCACTGACCGCTTGGCAGAACCTGGATTCAAATCTAGTCGATTTTTAAATTTCAGAGCCTGAGACATTAAGTAATATGCTGGAAGGCTTAGAGTCAGAGCCATGTGAATTTCCACCTAGCCATATAAGGTCTTCACTCAACAACCAGATTATAAAGTCTTCACCAGCTGTCCCACATTCTTCTTCTTTTCAAGTCCCAACAGTGAAAAATATAGGGCTGGGTCCTGGGAGGTTCTTATTAAACCTGCTGACTGATTCCATAAAATCTGTACTCCACCCACCTTGATAATACTCAATTCACAGACAGCCTTTTCATCATTTTATTTCCTTCTTTTCATTAAATACTGAATAGTTAGGTTTTAACTCCTCTCCAACCTCTATTTCCTGGAGATTTCTAGTACCATACTAATATTTGGAAAAATACGTATTTTTAGTCACTCATCCATTCATTTAAATTTGCCTACTAAGTGCCAAGTAGCTAAAAACTGTTAGAAAAACAGAATCAAATAAGTCTAAGCCACTGTCCCAAAGGAGACTACATAGCTTGATGTGAAAGAAGAAAATGCAAGCCAAATGAAATAATTTGATTATTAATAAGATTAATAGAGAAGGTCTGCCATCTTCAACCTTACGCCCACCTACGCATCAAGAGCCGTAATCAGTGATGGACATCTGCCTTCCCCATCATGGATGAACAGTGCATGCCTGGGGCTAAGGCCAACCCTTCACCTTGTGTAGCGGATCATCTCTCTCACCTACCCAAGGGCGACACTCTCTCTTTTATCATCAAATTTTCCTCTCTGTTGGATTACTCCCTCCAATGCACAATCATGTTATTCTTCCTTCCAAATTAAAACACACACACGAAAACTACAGAAAAACTCTCTTAACCTACCCTTTCTCTCCTGTTAACTCATATTCCTCTGTTCCCTTTCACAGCAAACTCCACAAAGATATTTCTTTAATCTTTCTCTCATTTCCTCTTACACTTACTCCTAATAGGCTTTTGGTCCATTTTGAAACCACATTGTCAAAGTGATCAGTGAGTTTCGTGTTGCCAAATTCAAGGATCAGTTCTCAGTCTTCACCTAACTTGATCTGTTGACACACACCTCACAAGGTCCAGAGACAAATGATGCTATGGCTGTTCTGCCCCAGCGGTCAGACTATTTCCTTCCAAGAACTGAAATCTGCCTCCTTGAAGTCTGCAAAAACTGGTCCCTGCTCCAACTTTCGGAACACCACTGACAAAGCTTATCCTCTCTTTCAGGCAGGTTTTTCCACTATTTGAGAGAGTGTGTCCTGCACAAGCACACCTTTTCCCTAAACACCACGTGTATTCAATGGGTTTCTGACAATCAGTAGAGTCAATCATGACCTGAATGCAAGAAGGAACCATTTATCACTTTAGTTGTTCAAACAACAGATGTTTCTTGAGTGTCTTGTTTTAGGCACAATTTTACACAATAGGGGTATGGCAGTGAGCAAAACAGACATATCACCTGCCTTCAGGCAACTCACAGAGTAAATTCTATTGAAAATGACTGCAATACTCTAGGTCAATGACCCCCAACCTTTTTGGCACCAGGGACCGGTTTCATGGAAGACAATGCTTCCACGGACCAGGGTGGGAGTGATTTGGGATGATTCAAGAGCATGGCAATTATCGTGCACTTTATTTCTATTATTATTAATTATATCAGCTCCACCTCTGATCATCAGGCATTAGATCCCAGAGGTTGAGGACCCCTTCATTTTTCTCATGTTTTATACATATTAATGCCTACATTTAGTGGGATAATGCTCTGAATTATGATCTAGCACATTTTTTCATCTCTAAAATGCCCTTTTCCCTTCCATTTTGCATTTCCCAGCCAAAGGCTGTAGAAAGATGACAGAAAATAATCCAGAAGGAACAACCAGTCAAGTTGATGGCTTTGAGTTCCAAAGGAGATTATTTTTAGCTTGTAGCAAAAACAATGGTCATGAAAAATGAGCTGCAACTAAGCATCTGGTAAAGTTTCCCAAATTCTAGGTTTTAAATCATAAGAGAAATATCTGTAGGACTCAGAACGTGGAGTCTATATAATAAACCTAAAATAGGAAGCGATAGAGTGAGCAACTACAGAAATTCTAAGCTCCATCCCACTGATGCTGGGAAAGACTGAAGGCAGGAAGAGAAGGGGACAACAGAGGATGAGATGGTTGGATGGCATCACCGACTCGATGGACATGAGTTTGAGGAAGCTCCAGGAGTTGGTGATGGACAGGGAAGCCTGGCATCCATGGGGTTGCAAAGAGTGGGACACGACTGAGCAACTGAGATGAACTGAAGCCGCATTCACTGGCTTTTCATCCAAGCCTGCAAAGATAGCTTCCCATGATTTCTACAGGGCTCTCAGAACTGTGGCCGGGTCTTTTCCTATTTCCTGGTGAGGACATGGTGCTTTTTGACACTGATGAGCTATAGGCCTCACAGTTGCCACCGAGTTTGAGTCATGGCATACAAGCTCCTTCACGTACAACACCACCCCTCCCTCTCTTTAGTATTCAGTGCCCCCATTCTTTTTCTAGTTTGGCTATTTTACTTAAGACTCACAGCAATTAAGAGCTATATTAGAGGAAATAGTCCAATCTGGATTTGAGTCTCGGCTCAATCACACACACACACACACACACACACACACACACACACACACACGAGCTTTGTGACCTTTGTGCTACGCTGTGCTAAGTTGCTTCAGTCATGTCTGAGTCTGTGTGACCCTATGGACTGTAGCCTGCCATGCTTCTCAGTCCATGGGATTCTACAGGCAAAAATACTTTGTGACTTTTAGCAGGTAACTTATTTACTTTGTGCTTTAATTATTCCATCTGTGATAAGTATAATTTCTTAACAGAGCTGTTAGGAATATTGACTAATATATAAATGTAGAAGTCTTAGCTCACTGCCTAGACTATAGCAGTGTCTCAAGTTGTCTTAGTAGTAGTATTAGCTTTATGTTGTAGACAGTGTATCTTTTCTTCATAATAGGAGATCTGATCACAGCTCGAAGAGGATGCATAACTTTAAGCAACCAAGGTCTGAGCCAAAGTAGCTCATTTTCCTCTAGAAAGATGATTGTTTCTGTTAGGTTTTCTACCCTCCTGCTTGTTTTGGGTTTGTTATTGTGAAAACACTATAAAATAAAAACAAAGCTCCAAACAAGCAGATTAAAAGACAAAAATGCATGAGAATTTCCCACCCCAGGCTAAAGCCTCCAAACTGATTTTCCTGTTTTGCCTCCTGTTTCGCCTCTGTCATCACCTCCATGCAGCCAGTACCATCTGCAAATGGAACCAAGTCTCGACCCCACATGAAACCCATCAATAGCTTCCCACCACATCCTCCAGACAAAAGTCCAGGCTACTTCGTGAGGCAAACAGAACCTTCCAGAATCTGTCTCCAGCTGCCTTTCCAGCTCCCTTTCACTCCGATTCCTACTCTCCAATCTATGCTCATCCTCCTGCACAGAAATTGTTGTTTCTCATCTTTTTATCTTTGTTAACATTGTTTTTCCACCAGGAAAGCCCTTCCTCCATCCTAGGTCTGGCTAACTCAGCCACTTTTCAAGGCCAAAGTCAGAGATCATCTTCCACATGAGCCCTTCGTGAATCCTGGGTTGGACTGGGCTCCTTTTCCTGTGTTTCCTTTATTCATTTCACTCCCTTTGCTCATTTCCCAAACAATCTACTCAGATTATCAGATTACAGGTCTGACAGATTGGAAGCTCCTGAAAGATTGGTGCATGTCTTATTTTAAAAACATGTTCAATGTCTAGAGCAATGATTACTTAATAAGTTTAAAAGCTTTGGGCCATGCATCAGATGACCTAGTATCTCATTCCACCTCTTCCATTAATTAGTCACATTATTTTAGTTAAATTACTGAAAATACTCAGTTGTTTGTTTCCTCCTATCTGAAATGAGAATAATTCCCTTAAGTCTTCACCACCTACCTGGTCTCCTTAAGAGTTACTATGGAAAAAGTAAAACAAATTTAAAAATTCACGTGTTGTTTTTTTTTAATTACAAGATGCTAAGCAAATATAAAATATTGTTAGAGAAAATGAATAATTTGGTTGGAACCATTGGAGATCACTATAAAAATATGTCATGGAGGTAACTAAGCCTTCATTCCTTTCAGTTGGAATTAGGAACAACAAAAACAACAAAATCAATCACAGAACTTGAAGTTTCTCAGAGAATTTTACAAAGCTCCAGTAAATGAATTATAAACTTGGAAAACTCTTAGGAATTATCAATCCTTGTTTTATAAAAACTGATTCTGAGACTCAAAGCTATTATGAACTTGGCTAAGGATTGTTAAATTGGGGGACGATAAGACTCAAACCTCTGGATTCCCTGTATGTTTCTCTCTATAATAAACCAAGCTACATCTGGATTGTGCTCAGTCACTCAACAGTATCCAACTCTGCGACCCCATGACTGTAGTCTACCAGGCTTCTCTGCCCATGGGATGTTCCAGGCAAGAACACTGGAATGGGTTTCCATTTCCTCCTCCAGACCTAGGGATCGAACCGGCATCTCCTGCATTAGCAGGTGAATTCTTTACCACTTGAGCCAGCTGGGAAGGATTCAGTTCAGTTGCTCAGTCGTGTCTAAATCTTTGTGACCCCGTGGACTGCAGCACACCAGGCTTCCCTGTCCATCACCAATTCCCGGAGCTTACTCAAACTCATGTCCATCACGTTGGTGATGCCATCCAACCATCTAATCCTCTGTTGTCCCCTTCCCCCCTCATCTTCAATGTTTCCCAGCATCAGGGTCTTTTCCAATGAGTCAGTTCTTCACATCAGGTGGCCAAAGTATTGGAGTTTCAACTTCAGCATCAGTCCTTCCAATGGATATTCAGGGTTGATTTCCTTTAGGATGGACTGGTTGGATCTCCTTGCTGTCCAAGGGACTCTCAAGAGTCTTCTCCAACACCACAGTTCAAAAGCATCAATTCTTTGGCCCTCAGCTTTCTTTATAGCCCAACTCTCACATTCATACATGACTACTGGAAAAACCATGGCTTTGACTAGACAGACTTTTGTTGTCAAAGTAATGTCTCTGCTTTATAATATGCTGTCTAGGTTGGTTATAGCTTTTCTTCCGAGGAGCAAGCGTCTTTTAATTTCATGGCTGCAGTCACCATCTGCAGTGATTGTGAAGCCCAAGAAAATAAAGTCTGTCATTGTTTCCATTGTTTCCCCATCTATTTTCCATGAAGTGATGGGACCAGATGCCATGATCTTAGTTTTCTGAATGTTGAGTTTTAAGCAACTTTTTCACTCTCTTCTTTTACTTTTTAGTTCTTGGCTTTCTGCCATAAGGGTGGTGTCATCTGCATATCTGAGGTTATTGATATTTCTCCCGGCAATCTTGACTCCAGCTTGTGCTTCATCCATCCTGGCATTTAGCATGATGTACTCTGTATATAAGTTAAATAAGCAGGGTGACAATATACAACCTTGAAGTACTCCTTTCCCCATTTGGAACCAGTCTGTTGTTCCATGTACCCATTAATTCATGACTAAACTAAGTACAACATTAGATAGCTTTCATGCTTTGGGTTCTGGAAATGCTGCAGTCTTATAATGCCACTCTGTAAATCCTATTGTCCACAAATACTCTATGAGGAACTTAGATATTTATATAAGGTCCCAGAATGCCTCCTCAGAGGCTGTAAACTTTGAGATGCATTTTCTTTTTTAAGCAAATAATAGTCACATCTTATAGAGCTATTGAGAGTAAATTGGAAACAGAGTCTGTGTTTCAAATGACAACTGTTTATCACCATGGTCCTCAAGTCCTACACACTACCCAGTCTATTCATCACCATCTCACAGGTCAGCCAAGTTTCTCCATTGTAGGGAGTCCAGTAAAGAGCCCAGTCCTCAATGCCTTCTGAACCAGAAACCTCCCAGTGAAGGAGCTGATTCAGTGTATGCAAGGAGCTAGGAAGCTGAAGTCAAACAGCTGCTCTTGGTAAAAGTTTTCTGCCTTCCAGGAGCTCTTTTTGTGTTGAGCCTCTGTGGAAGCCAAAATTATATTTAACCACAGAGTAAGTAGATTGAGGTTGGAAGGATTCAATCATTTCTTTCAAGTGCTAGATATTGTACTAGGTGCCAACAATAGAGCAAAGAACAAGACCAAGTTCTGGCTCGTGTATGGCTAGTTTTTGATGGCTTGTTTATCTGTTTATTGGAAGTGGGCCTGAAATTAGAGAACTGGATTTTGGTTCCAGTTCTGCTATTAACTATTGACAGCCTATGTATGTAATTAAGCATCTGCTTTAATTTTCACAGCTATAGAGCAATAATTATAATCTCCATTTACAGGGTTATCTGTGAAGATCAAACAAGATCCTTCATGTTCCTATTCTCTGAAACATACAAAGATATACAAAATAGTATGTAGGAGCTTTCTCATATGCATTTTTCACAGTCTAGCCCCATTCATCTTTTCAGATGTATCTACTCTTGCCTTCCCACAGATTGAGCCTCCTCATCCAAACTCATTTTCACTCTCTCCCATCCACACATGTATTTTCTTCCCTCTTATTCGTTGTTTCTGCTGTTTTTCCTTCCTAAAATATTCTTCCCTTTATCTCTGACACTGTGTCTGAAAAGTTTAAAACTTAGTTCCCATGGAAGCTAGGCAGGTAATATAAAGTTAGTGAGGATTGCCTGATACAAAGGAAGGAGCTGTAGGAATGGCAGTGAGGGGAAGTGCACGTTTTCTAGAGCTGATGCTCACTGCACTGTTGATTCTTCTAAGTGAAAATGCAGGCTCAGCAGGAATATGGGTATTCATACAGCTGATAGCATCTCATAGGTCTTTGACACCACTAATTTTCATTCTTTCATTCTTTTTCTGTTCCTCCAATGGGCCAACCTCAATTGACCTATTTTTAAGTTTGCTAATTCTTTCTTTGATAATTTCAAATATGTTGTTGGGGGTCCTTGCACGAATTTTTCATTTCAATTACTTATTCAGTTCCAGAATTTTTATTTAGTCCCTTTATAGATTTGAAACTATACAGTTATGTTCTAGGGCAATATGGAATGAAACTAAAACTTCAGTAACAAAATGAAATTGGGAAAATTCATGAATAAGTAGAAATTAAGCAACACACTCCTAAATAACTGATGAGTCAAAGAAGAAATTAAAATTTATATTAGAAAATGGTTGAATAAATAAAAATTAAAACACAAGGTATCAAAAGTATGCAACATAGTTAGAACATTTGCAGAATATCTATGGCTCTAAACACTGGCATTAAAGAAGAGACCAAAGAAGAAGAAAAAGTCTCAAATAAATATTCTAACCTTACACATTAACAAAATAGGAAAAGTCCAGACTAAATCCTAAACAAGAAGAAGGAAGGAAATAATAAAGAATAGAATGGAAAAACTTTAATAGAAATACAACAAAGAACATCAACCAAAAAAAAATTGTTTTTGAAAAAAAAATGGTTAATGTTTAGCAAAACTGACCAAGAATAAAAGAGATAAAGCTCTAATTACTAAAATCATTAAAGAAGCCATCACAATTGATCTCACAGAAATGTTATTAAGAAAATAATAAACAAATATATGCCAACAAATTAGATAACATAAGTAAAAGGGACACATTCCTAGAAAGACAGAGCCTACCAAGATGAACTCAAGAAGAAAGAGAAAACCTAAAGAGTTCAACTACAAGTAGAGAGACGAAGTTATTAATCAACAAACTTCTCACACAAAAAAGCACATGACCACATGTCTTTATGGATGAATGTTACCAAATGTTTAAAAAAAATTATTCATACATTTCTTTACATGTTCTTCCAAAAAATAGAAGAGGAGAGTTTCCAACTCATAATAAGAGACTAGTATTACAATGATTCCAAAACCAGATAAAGACACCACAAGAAAAAAACTCTAGACCAATAACCATTATAAATGTAGATACAAAAATCCTTGACAAAATACTAGGAAACCAAATCCAGCAATATATAAAAGGAATTGTGCACCATGAAATGGTAGGATTTATTCTAGGAATGCAGTTGTTTTAGCAAACGAAAATCAATCAGCACAATTCACCATATTAAGAGAATGAAGGACAAAAACTACATAATCATTTTAACAGAGACAGAAAAACCATTTGATGGAATAAACATCTTTTTGTGACAAAAACGCTTGACCAAATAGGAATAGAGGTTACCTTTTATTCTTAATCTGTGAGAAGACATCGACTGATAACCCTCAGCTAGCACCACGCTTACTAGTCACAGACTGAATGCTTTCCCCACTAAGATAGACAACAGGAAAAGATGGTTCTTGCCACTTCTATTGAACATTGCACTGGAGGTTCAAGCCAAGGCCATTAGCGTAGATATTTTTAAAAGACATCAGATTGTAAAGGAATAACTAAAACAGATGAGATAATGTCTTGTGTGGAAAATCCTTAAGAAACTCTGAAAACTAATAAATTCTGTTGCGGTGCAGGATATATTAATATACAAATTGATTTTGTTTTTATATACTAGAAATGAAAAATCCAAAAACTAAACTAAAAAGTAATCACATTTATTATAGCATTCAGTTCAGTTCAGTCGCTCAGTCATGTCCAACTGTTTGTGACCTCGTGGATTGCAGCACGCCAGGCTTCCCTGTCCATCACCAGCTCCCAGAGTTTATTCAAACTCATGTCCAATGTGTAGGTGTTGCCATCCAACCATCTCATCTTCTATCATCCCCTTCTCCTCCCTCGTTCAATTTTTCCCAGCATCAGGGTCTTTTCAAATGAGTCAGGTGGCCAAAGTATTGGAGTTTCAGCTTCAGCATCAGTCCTTCCAAAGAATATTCAGGGTTGATTTCCTTAGGATGGACTAGTTGGATCTCCTTGCAGTCCAAGGGACTCTCAAGAGTCTTCTCCAACACCACAGTTCAAAAGCATCAATTCCTCAGCACTCAGCTTTCTTTACAGTCCAACTCTCACATCCATACGTGACTAGTAGAAAAACAATAGCTTTGACTAGACAGATCTTTGCTGGCAAAGTAATGCCTCTGCTTTCTAATATGCTGTCTAGGTTGGTCATAACTTTTCTTCCAAGGAGCAAGCATCTCTTAATTTCATGGCTGCAGTCACCATCTGCAGTGATTTTGGAGCCCCCCCAAAATAAAGTCTGTCACTGTTTCCATTGTTTCCCCATCTATTTCCCATGAAGTGATGGGACCAGACACCATAGCATTAAAAAGAATGAAATACTTAGGAGTCAACTTCACAAAAGAAGTGCAAGACTTGTACACTAAAACATCGTGGGAAGAAATTAAGGAAGACCTAAAAGAACGGAACAGCATCCTATGTTTATTGACTGAAAGACAATATTGCTATAATGACAGTATACACCAAGTTGATCTACAGATCCAAGAGTCTTTATCAAAATGCCATACACATACATTGAAGAAACTGACTACTAATTCTAAAGTTCATCCACTCCTGGGCATAAGTCCAGAGAAAACCATTATAAAAAAAAAAAAAATACATGCCTCCTAGTGTTCATTGCAGCATTATTTACAACAGCCAGAAGATGAAGCTACCTAAATGTCCATCAACAGAGGAATGGATAAAGAAGATGTGGTGCCCAAATACAGTGGAATATTACTCAGCCACAAAATAGAACCAAATAATGCCATTTTAGCAAAATGGATGGACCTAAAGACTGTCATGCTGAGTGAAGTCAGACAGAGAAAGAAATACAGTATGATACCATTTAAACCTGGAATCTAAAAATACAACAAACCAGTGACTATAACAAAAAAGAACCAGACTCACAGATATTGAGAACAAACTAGTGGTTATCAACAGTGGGGGCACAGAGGGCTGGGTGAGTGGGAGATACAAAGTAGGCAGTGCAAGATAGGCTCAAGGATGTATTTTACAACACAGGGAATATAGCCCATATTTTGTAATAACTGTAAATGGAAAGTAACTTTCAAAATTATATAAAATATGAAATTTTAAAATTAATTAATCAATTAACTAATTAACTTCATATGAAACTGTCTTGGGGAGTCAAAACACTATAGTAAAAGAAAAATTTTAGAGGACACACACTTTCTAATTTCAAAACTATTACAAAGGTACAACAATCAAAATAGTGTGATATTGTTTTAAAGATAGATACTTAAATTAATGGAATGAAATCAAGAGTCCAGAAATGAAACTGTATATTTATAATAAATTGCATTATTTGACAAGAATGTCAACACAAGAAAAAGTAGTCTTTTTCAATAAGTGGTGGAGGAAAAACTAAATATCCACATCAGTTCAGTTCAGTTCAGTTCAGTCGCTCAGTCGTGTCTGACTCTTTGCGACCCCATGAACCACAGCATGCCAGGCCTCCCTGTCCATCACCAGCTCTGGGAGTATACCCAAACCCATGTCCATTGAGTCAGTGATGCCATCCAACCATCTCATTCTCTGTCATCCCGTTCTCCTCCTGCCCTCAATCTTTCCCAGAATCAGGATCTTTTCCAATGAGTCAGCTCTTCACATCAGGCGGCCAAAGTATTGGAGTTTCAGCTTCAACATCAGTCCTTCCAATGAACAGCCAGGACTGATCTCCTTTAGGACAGACTGGTTGGATCTCCTTGCAGTCCAAGGGACTCTCAAGAGTCTTCTCCAACACCACAGTTCAAAAGCATCAATTCTTCAGCACTCAGCTTTCATTATAGTCCAACTCTCACAGGCATACATGACCACAGGAAAAACCATAGCCTTGACTAGACAGACCTTTGTTGGCAAAGTAATGTCTCTGCTTTTGAATATGTAAACCTGGACTCTTACCTCACCACTTGTAAAAATAAATAACTTCAAGTGGACCATGTGTAACAGACCTAAATGCAATAGCTTAAACCATAAAACATTCAGGAAAAACAATAGCAATTAAGGTTTGTTACAAAGGATTAGGCAATAGCCTTTTAGATATAACAGCAGAAACACAACAAAAAAGAAAAAAAAAAAAACTACATAAATTGAACTTGACCACGATTAAAAAAAAAAAGTTCTCTGAAAGACAACCCAAGGAAGTGAAAAGACAACTCAAATAATGGGAAATAAAAGTTTGTAAATCATATATCTGATGAGGAACATATCCAAAATATATAAAGAATTCCTTCCTTTCTCCAGGGGGTCTTCCCAACCCAGGGATCGAACCTGGGTGTCCTGCATTGCAAGTAGATGCTTTACCATCTGAGCCACCAAGGGGGGCCCAATCTGTACTTTCTTGTGCTTTTGATGCTGAATTCGTTGACTCTCAGGATGGTTCACCTGTGAATATTTGACTAGTTATTCTGCATTTAATTAGCTAACACTTACTGAGGGCCCCCTTCAGGCCACCAGGCATTAAGGATACAGCTGCAAATAAACTAGATAAAGATCCTGCTCTTGTGCAGTTTTCATTTCAGTGCGGTAAGGGGAAAAGATAGAAATAAATAATTGAACAGCAAGTATGATAAAAGCTATGGGGGAAAAGTAGAATAAATGGAACAGAGAATGCTTGAGGGTGGTTGCTATGTTATACACAGCAATCAGGGCAGGATTCTCTGATAACGAGACATTTGAGCAAAGAGGGTAAATATTTAGATTAAATTCAGTTCTGCCACTAATTCTCTGTGCAGCCTTTAGCAAATCACTCCCCTTAAGATTCAGTTTCCTTGTATAAGAAATAATGAAATTCTAGGTTCCCTTTAAACTCTAATATGGGAAATGGCCATTATTCAAGGACGAGTGAAATATGAGTAAATAGTCTAGCCGTGTAAGATGTGGGGAGAACTGCTGATCAGTTTCCTGGTCTGTAATAAAATCTTGTCCTTTATTCACGGTCAGTGTAAGTCAAGGTCAGAGCTTCTCTTCTCTCTGTTTCCTCCTCACCTGGAACATTTCTCACCACAGCTTGTATTCAACAACTGCTTCAGTCTTGGTGGATTTTTGTCATTTTCCACAGGGATTCAAGTGGCTTAATTTCAAATTCAGGAATTGGGAGTGTGATTAAATTCCACGAGGAAAGAATGCAGCTTGGGAGGGCCTATGTATAGTCTAGTGGTTCTCAAATTTGAATCTATATTAGAATCATCCAGGAAGCTTTTTAAAAATCCCATTGCCCAGACTGTGCCCGGAAGAATTAATCAGGATTTCTCAAAGTTTATTTAATGCTTTTCAGGTGATTACAGTGAACAGCTACAGTTGAAAACTTTGGTTTAGGGAAAAGAGCTTGGTTTCAACAATACACACATCTTGGCTTGACATCGGATTTCAGCACTTGGTAAATGTGTGCCCTTGAGTAAATGTCTTCCCTTGATTCTCATTTTCCTTATTTGTAGAATTGAAAAGAAAAATATTTAACACCACATAAATGCATGAACCAGTAGGTAATCCATAATTGATATATTTTTCCCTAAGATTTATTTTAAGTTCTTATCTACTAAAGACTTAGCTTTATGTAATTCTGAACTAGCTCTATGCAGATAAATGCATAAGCCATGTTCTTAGGAGCTAAGAATTTTTATACAAAGCCCCAAAGACTTAGAGAGGATAGAAAGACAATGTAAATCAAGGCCAGGGGCAATCTATCAATAAGACGGTACATCCTGATAGCCTGAATATGGCAGTCAGAATTTTCAAAGATAGAGGTCTCAGTTATCTATTCTGCATTGAAAACTTACTGATAGATATAATGTCTTTAAGCAATAGTATTTATTATTTCAGTCTGTAAGCCAAGAATCTGGGACAGATTAGTTCGGTCCTCAGATTCTGGGTCTCTCACAAGTCTGCAGTCATCGTAAGACTCAACTGGCAAAGTTTTGCTTCTGAGTTCATTCACATGACTGTTGGCAGGATTCAGCCTCTCGGAGGTTGTTGGACTGAGGCCTCAGTTTCTTGCAAGTTGTTAGTTAAAGACCTCTCTTGGTTCCCTGCCATGTAAGCAAGAGGGCAAAAGAGAGTGCCAGCGTAAGGGAGAGTGCTGGTGACATAGACGTCATAGCCTTTAGGTAACCTACCCATGGAAGTGACGTCACATCACTTTCACCATATCCTATTCATCAGATGTGAGTCCTGAGATCCAGCCACACTCAAGTAGACAGGATTACCCAAGTACACAAACACCAGGAAGCAGGGATCATTGAGAGTCCTTCCAGTCTATCACAGCAGATGCTTGAAAGTTCTGCTTTTTCCTATAAAAACATACTTGTCAGTTCTCCGAGGAGAGACTGAAAACATGAAGCACCAGTATTACTTTATTTCACTTATATTTATAAGAGTCAAACTTCACCTTCACCATAACTGATCTTGGGGATTACATCTATTGAGCCGCTACTCCATACATAGCACAATTCTAAAGACCAAGAGGTGACTCTGAAATGAATAAAATAGTAGATTTTTAGCCTTCTAAAAGCTCACCAGCAAATGAGGAAAACAGAGAAGAGAATTTATTTCCAATGATGATAGCAAATTTCATTATAGAGAAACCGTGTGCTATAGTCTAATAAGTAAAGAAAAATCCTCTACTATTTGTGGATGGAATAAAATTTGACCTACACCTTAAGGATAGAGAAGACTTTAAGAAGGAGATCCAGGGTAAGGAACAGCCAAGGCAAAGTGGCAGGAAAAAGGAACATTTCAGCACTTGTGAGGATGAAATATAGGATTCAAGGTACTGAACAGAGAAACAAGGCAGGATGCAGTTGCTGCTGCTGCTGTTTAATCGCCAAGTCGTGTCCAAGTCTTTGCAACTCCGTGGACTGTAGCCCACCAGGCTCCTCTGTCCATGGGATTTCCCAGGCAAGAATACTGGAGTGGGTTGCCATTTCCTTCTCCAGAGGATCTTCCCAACCCAGGAATCAAACGCATATCTCTTTCATCTCTTGCACTGGCAAGTGGATTCATGACCACTAAGCCGCCTGGGAGGATACAGGTAGCTAGAGATGACGTATAATTCAGTGGAAGGACCACTGACTATTTGAGAACAAGAGGTTGATATAAGGTCCATATGCATGGCAACAGAGTAAAAAAAACAACAAAAATTGGAATGGGGACAGCTGGAGAAGGGGACAGGACACAGGAGGCAGGGAAACCAATGAGAACCTTCGAAATGATGCAGCCAATAGGGAAAGGAATCTCTTTATAGACAGAGAAAGTGGGAGTATGAAAGTTTGAGGGAGCACTCTGGAGACAGCACTGACAGAATTTAAGACGACCTTTGAGAAAAGTTTAGGTAAGAGAAGTTGAGAATGACTGACTCTTAACACCTGGATGGCTAGATTTGTAACAACTCAGGGGGAGCATTTGGAAACATGAAGATAAAGAATCCATCATGTGTTTCATATATCCTTTTGAAATCGTTCTCTTCTGAGAAATAAGTTCCTTATTTGCCTGGGAAAATAAGAACTGAAATGTCACTGTGGATTGTGTGCGCTGTTGTTTGTTTGGAGAGAGAGTAAAACACAGGCATAGATTCAAAACTACCTAGGAGGGTGGTGAAGCAGAGTCAGTAATCAAATTTAGATTTCTCTGACTTGAGGCTCTCAGTTTCTTGATTGTCACTGAGCAGATTATACTATACCGCGTAGACAATAAGTAGCTAAGGCAACTTGTTTTTTCTCCTCTTTGTGTTTCATTTTGTGAGGGCTTTATTTTGAATTGATTACAATTTAGGAGTTTCATAGGCACTGCAACTCCATTAATGGATTTAACATAGCATGTCTAATGAATAGGTATACACAAAGATTGTTGGAGAAAGGAATGTCTGTTTTCATTCAAGGGTATTTGAAGAAGCCAGGATGGAATTTAGGCTTGGCCCTCAGGGAAGAGCATATGTCTTTACTGCAAAGTCACCATGCAGAGACGAAAAGAATATTTGACTGGTGATTCAAAAACCAGCACCAGGAAATACCGCTATGGAGAAAGCAGAAAGGGGGATTGAGAGTGGAATAGCTGAGTAATTTGGTTCTAGAAATAGTGAAACTGGAAATAGGCCCTGAGGTTTTCCCGATGTCCAATGTCCAGGTAGCCAGGTGACCTGGTCCAACGCACAAAGACCATGGGGTGTCCCCGGGAAGAAATCTCTGCCTCTTAACAATCTGACGCCAAGGGGAAGATTAAGTTCAATTCATCCAGAAAGTTCTCTAGTCCATTCCTCGATGTTTGTTTAGGCTGATTCTTTTTTCTCCTAGTAGGAGAAGGCAATGGCAACCCACTCCAGTACTCTTGCCTGGAAAATCCCATGGACAGAGAAGCCTGGTGGGCTGCAGTCCATGGTGTCGCGAAGAGTCAGACACAACTGAGCAACTTCACTTTCACTTTTCACTTTCATGCATTAGAGAAGGAAATGGCAACCCACTCCAGGGTTCTTGCCTGGAGAATCCCAGGGATGGGGAAGCCTGGTGGGCTGCAGTCTCTGGGGTCGCAGAGAGTCGGACACGACTGAAGCGACTTAGCAGCAGCAGCAGCAGCAGTTGAATCTTAGACAGGGATTTTACAGCAAATATAGTTGGCTCTTAAACAACGCAAAGTTAGGGGTGCCAGCTCTCTGCACAGTACAAAATCTGCATATCTAATTAATAGCTGGCCTTTCATAAGCATGGTTTCCTGTGTCTATCAGTTCCTCTGAATCCATGGTTCCACATCTGCAGATCAGACTGCTTATCTTGTAGTACATTTGCTATAGAAAAAGAAATATGCCTATAGGTGAACCAACTCAGTTCAAACCTGTGTCATGAGAGGTCAATTGAAGTTAATTTCAAAAGCGATCCCAAGAAGCACTAGTAGGGAGAGCAGATGTAAGAAAGAGAAGGGGAATGATTAATAAAGGCTGTGTTAATGGGCAGTTGTTATTGAATTACACCAGAGACCTCTGGGAGAGAATATGGAAGAAGCCTCAGATGTTCACCTGAGAGACAAGGAAGCTAAAATATTTATCCTCCAGGGTCTGTTACTCATCAGTTCAGGGTTATACTTGGAGAATGTCAACTTCCCAGCCTTCTGACCAGTCCCAGGCAGAGGCTGAGTGCTCCGAGCACAGCCTTTAGGAGGGGCGTCCCAGACGCTAGGAGTCAGAAGCTATCGGCATGGCATGCCCAGGATGACTGGTGATGGGAGGAAAGCGCAGAGCAGGCACGGCGCAGTTACACCTGGCCTGGGGTGCTCCTTCCCAGCTGACAAGGCCTGACCTGTTGCTCTTTCATTACATGCTTATTGAGTGTGTGCCATGGTACACAGTTCAGCTACTGGGACACACAACAAAAGCTAAGGCAGACCTGTTCCTTGCCCGTATGGTTTCTACATTCAAGCATAAAACACATAAAATTTAGCCTGAAATTGTAATCAACATTTACATTATAAAAATTTTCAAACATACAGAAAAGATGAGAGAATTTTATAATGAACCCTCAGTTATCCAGCGTTCAGTTGGAGAGCAGTGGCTAGCATTTTGTCCTATTTGTTTCGTCTTGTCTTGTGGCTTTTGCTAAATTATTTAAAAATGAATTATAGACATTATAACATTGACTTCTGTGTGCTTTAGCGTGTATCTTTAAAAACAGAGAGACTGTTACCCTGTGAAACATGATAACAATTTTAGACTTAACAAAATCAAAACAAATAATCCTCGGCATTGCATATCCAGTCTTTAATGTTAATTAACATATAGTTCGATAAACTCAGAGTATAGACTGATCCCTTATATAATCCAATGCTGCTGCTGCTAAGTTGCTTCAGTCGTGTCTGACTCTTAGTGACCCCTTGGACTACAGCCCACCAGGCTCCTCCATCCATGGGATTATCCAGGCAAGAGTACTGGAGTGGGGTTCCATTGCCTTCTCCGATATAATCCAATAGTCTAATGTTACGCCTTGTAATTTATGGCATGGTTGTGGTGACCAGGAAATAATGTCTGAAATAGGGGTCAGAAGATCTGGTTTTAAGATCTGTCATTAACCTAGTGACTATTCAGTTTTGTCTGAGATCAAAATGGTTCAAAAAGAAAGGGCTTTTGTAACTAAAATGTATAGTTATATCAAAGCAATAATAATGCTTTTAATAAATAGTCACATAGAAAGCTCTACTCTAAGCATGGGATTCCTAGGTGGTAATCTGCCTGCCAGTGCAGGAGACGCAGGAGACACAGGTTTGATCCCTGGGTTGGGAAGATCCCCTGGAGGAGGAAATAGCAACCTACTCCAGTATTCTTGCCTGGGAAATCTCCTAGACAGAGAACCGTCATGGGCTACAGTCCACGGAGTCAGAAAGACTGAGCATGCACACACTCGAAGCACGTGCACACAAACACACAAAGAATCATTCATTTCTCATAACAACCTCATGAGGTAGGCTTCCATTCATTAATGTCATTTTACAGATAAGGTGATGGAGACATACAAAGACTGAGTGTCTTGCCTGAGGATGTCACACAGCGTGTCAGTGGCAGAGCTGTGACTCAGATGAAGGTTGTCTGGCTCCCCCATCTGGCTTAGGACGTGGCGGGTCCAGGGACTCAAGCTTTGCCTACAGGACCCACCTTCCTCCCAGACCACGCTCTCTCAGTTGTTCCTTGGCTCCATTTTCAAACCAAGCTTCCTCCCATGATTGAAGCATGGTTTTCATTTGTTCCACCTTTACTCTCAATCACCCTCATAGAAAACACACATCTCTTTTTTCCAACAATTTCCTGTGAAAAGGCTTCTTATTGAGTTCCACTGTGTCTGATTAACCTGACTTGAGTTTCGACCTACCCCTCAACAAATCACTAAGTCTGGGGAACATTTTTGCCCTCAGAACTGGGACTGTGGTCACCCCTTTTGAATGGATAGAGACTAAAAGAAATGGTGACTCCTCAAAGGAACCCAGAGTACTATTTCTGGAAGAATGGGAACCGAATGCTGAGTGAACACCCCAAGATCCCAGCAAGAGTTTGCTGC
The DNA here is from genome assembly GCF_032405125.1 of Capricornis sumatraensis. NCBI lineage: Eukaryota > Metazoa > Chordata > Mammalia > Artiodactyla > Bovidae > Capricornis > Capricornis sumatraensis. The sequence continues at coordinate 32,796,273 of NC_091079.1, forward strand.
ACAAACCCTCAGTTTTCTTACTTGCAAAGAGAAGGCAGTTGGACATCCTGCTTTCTAAAGTAGGCTTTTAGCTCCAACATCTAAATTCTATTCAATTCAGGAAGTAAAGGCTGAGAGACAGGGAAGCGTTTGCTCTGAGTGCCAGAGACAGTAAGCGGCAGAGCATGGGTTAAACCCTGAGATTCATCGATCCCAGGCCAGTGCCTACTCCTCCCAGTTCCAGAGCCAGTGACATGTGGAGGGCCTGGACTAAAACTCTACAAAAAAAAAAAATCAATTGCTCGAATTGCTCCTTAGCTTGAAGAATCTGTGGCTTTGCAAAAATGAAAAGGATTATGATATAATTCTTGACCTCATTTGAAAGATAAATATTAGATCAGTAATTTTTAATAGAGCTCCCAAAACATACAAAATGACTTTTTCAGAGGATCCTCCAAGATTAACCTGAGTTTCCACAGGAATGCATGGCTGATGTTGCCAGGTAGTACTTGTCTGATGTCATCAAAGGAAGTAATGGCTACAGATAGCTTTACCTGGCCCAGCATCAAAGCTGTTGACAAGCAAGCAAGAGAAAGTCCACCCAAGCCTGGCGCGTCTGGATCTGTACAAACTTGTGTTGATCTTCATCTCTCAGCCACTTTGAAGTAAACCTTCCTAGGAAACCAACTCAGGGACCACGAAATACCTCAGGCTTGAGAACAGAAGTCAAGTTCTAAAGAAAGAAGAAAAAAAAAAAAAGAAAACGGAGCAAGCTTTGTCCAAACTTTTGGCTGGGAGGTAGATTTTTGTGAAGGATACGCTAGAAATATAGAGGAAGGGGGATTTGTTGTTTAGTCACTAAGTCTTGTCTGACTCTTCTGAGACCCTATGGACAGTAGCCCACCAGGCTCCTCTGGCCAGGGGATTTCCCAGGGAAGAAGACTGGAGTGGGTTGCCATTTCCTTCTCCAGGGGGTCGTCCTGACCCAGGGATTGAACCCATGTCTCCTGCATTGGCAGGCATTGACAGGCAGATTCTTTACCACTGAGCCACCATGGAAATATCGAGGAAGAAGGGTTAGTGAACGCCATATGCTACTTATGGGCTCCCCAGGTGGTGCTTGTGGTAAATAATGCACCTGCCAATGCAGGAGACATAAGAGGTGACGGTTTGACCCCTGGGTCGGGAAGATCCCCTGGAGGAGGAAAAGGCAACCCACTTCATTATTTTTGCCTGGAGAATCTCATGGACAGAGGAAGCCTGGCGGGCTACAGTCCATGGGGTCAAAAAGAGTGGGACATGACTGAGCACACAGCTCATATATGTATGCTACTTATAGTCTTGTTATTTAAAAAAGAAAACAAAACAGGAATTCAGTGGAGGCACACACACACACGTACACATACACAAAAGCTTCGTGACAGCATGTACTCTGTTTGGCCGTCTGCTTTATTCTCCCTTGATTGGCCAATTTCTTTTTATGTTAGCCCCGCTTACACAGGAAGCCAGATTGATTGGTATTTGGTAGCTGTCAATCACCCCTGATATCAAAACTCCTTGTAAGTTATCAGCTACTGGTACTATTGAGTCAGCTGCCCACTCTATGTTGTACTGGCCATGCTTGCACCAAGAGAGGTGAAGATCACCAGGAGTCTGTACAGACCCAGAGGCACCAAGCTTGGGTGGACTTTCTCTGGCTCATTTGTCAACAAGTCTGGAAGTTCTTTCTAAAAAAGTGACGTTATGAGTAGAAAAGTTCAGATGAAACGGGATGTGAGAAAGGATAAGACGTCATGACAGGCTGATCCGGTACCTCTGCTCTTCTGAAACCGCGAGACAAATCTGATTTCCAGTATTTTCTTCTTATTGCCATTTTCAGTGATGAACCCAAATGCTTATATTGGATTTGTGATCCTGTGCAAGCAAAACGTGTGCAAATATCTGGTCTTCCTATGGTGCAGGAATGTTCCTTTTGGCCCCTCAGACCCGTGTTTTGGTATGAAAAGGAGAGTTTCTCCTCTTCCCTAATGCTTTGCACAAAACTCTAAAACACTCGATGTTTACCACTCCCACATCCCATTTGCCACCAGCCCCACTGCCATCTGTGTGTGTGCTCAGACGCTTCAGTCATGTTTGACTCTTTGCAACACTAAGGGCTGTAGCTCGCCAGGCTCCTCTGTCTCTGGAATTCTCCGGGCAAGAATAGTGAAGTGGGTTCCATTCCCTTCTCCAGGGGATCTTCCTAACCCAGGGATCGAACCTGGGCCTTCCACATTGCAAGCAGACTCTTTACTGCTCAGCCACCAGGGAAGCCCCCGCTGCCATTTACCCCCTCACTAAAGTACAAATTACATAATAGGGAGGAAGCAAAAGAAAGACTCAACATTTATTGAGCACCTACTTAGTACCAAGAATGTGATACCCTGTGACTTACATATTTTGTCTCCATATATTCCAACAACAATACACAAAGTAGATCTTATTATCACTATTATATAGATAAGGAAATTGAGACTCAAAAATGTTAGTTGACTTTTCCAAGATCACCCACCTCCAGCCCTGGTACTCAAAGCCAGTTTATAGGTCTCACCATCCGTATCTCATCTGCCCATTCACTCCCTTTGTTTCTCTTCACAGCGTCTCGCCGGGTGTTAGGAAAATGGAGAACAACACATAAACCCCAGCCCCTGGTTATGGTCAATATAAAAAGGTTCTGTGATCAAATATCTTGGCTATTTCTGTATATATTTCTCCCATAAAATTCATGGTACCACTGACATATTAATGGCTCTAAAATGTCCTAAATAATTCAGTTTAGTTTTCCTTGGCCAGTGCTTCCTAGATTAACTTGATCACAGGATGCTTTTGAAGATAGCACCCATGAATACCTCATAAGCACAAAATTTCATGGAAAACTCCTTGGGGAATATGACATTGCATGTTGCTGTCTTCCCCTCATTTAATGAATGACAATATTGGGTTAGAAACAAAATTGTCATTTGTGAGTGACAATTCTGGCTGCGACGGAAGTAATGATTTGTGTTAGGACTCATAGCTAATGATTGGTGGAACTAGGGGGACAGAGGTCAGGGTCCCAGATGTAACAGTTACATTAATGAAGCCTTAATGTAAGAAAGTCACACATCTTTGCCTTTTCTTCCATCCCCTCCCCTGGGATGTCATTCACACATCTGTCCTCATGACAAAATCTTACCACCTAACCAAGGAAATGTGTTCAATCCACTTTTTTGGATCCACTTTACAGTGATCTCTCTCCCTTTCTTTCTCTCTCATAAACTCTTAAAACATTTACAGAAGCGTAGATAAATGCAAAAGGAAAAAAAATGCTGTTCCCCCACATTGTGCCAAAGGCTGATATCTCTAATCAAACGTGTCACTTCTTTACCTTGAACCAAGGTATAATTCAACCTGAATTTCTTAATACACACTCAAAGTACCCTGTATAGATCTCCCTGCACTGACATGGAAGAAAAAACACGTTTGCCATGCCAAATTTAGAGCACAGCTTTGTGTTGTGTGCTGGCTTTCCCCTTCCTAGTCTTTTATTTTGCTCTGAGGTGGCAGGTAGAGATTGTGTTTTCTGTCCCTAAGTCTCTCAGGGTACTTGGCACACAGTGGAAGATGTTATGTGCAATTATGGTCTCAAACCATAACATTTCAGCCCTTCAAGAGATGGTAGCTTCACCGAATCACAAAACTTTAAATCTAGAAAAAAAAAATCCGATAAAGAGGGAATCAAAGAGTTGAATGTTCAGGGAACAGGTGTGGTCACAACAAGACGGAGCTTGGGGCCCTCTGAACACCAAAGATTTAAGGAGTTGGGGGACACAAGCGCTCCACATCTGTCTTTCTTATCAGCAGGAGAGTAATCCATCATAAATGAGCCAAGCCTTGCAGCCTCTCAAATTCTTCTGAGAAGAACCTCTGGGATTTAGCGTAGTATTGGTAGTTTTCTGCAACTTACAAGACAAGTAAATCACTTGGGCACTTACCCATCCCCACAAGGCATGCTTTCTCCTCCTTTTAGGCTTTTGAAATCCTACTGGAGATTGCCAAGTAATATGTATGTCCTCTTATAAAATTCCCCAAGTCTGAGGTATAAGAGTAGAAAAGACTGTTGTAATGTCTATATGTGAAGCAAATGGACCCACTAGGTTCTTCGCTTTGCCAACTGGCTGGCCCTGCCTTCTCTTTCCCTTTAAAAAATTGAGCAAATCGCCCAGAGATAGAACCAAATCTACCAAAATGGAGAATGGAAAAAGTGAAAGCTTTAGTCACTCAGTCATGTCTGACTCTTTGTGACCCTAGGGAATGTAGCTCACCAGGCTCCTCAGTCCATGGGAGTCTCCAGGTAAGGATACTAGAGTGGGGAGCCATTCCCTTCCCCAGGGGATCTTCCCAACCAAGGGAATGAACCCTGGTCCCCTGCATTGCAGATGGATTCCTTCCTACTGAACCACCAGAGAGAATGGCAGAGAAAACACAAATTAAAAATGAATCCATAAAGGTCAACATCTGAATACTAACAATTCCAGAGAATTATTTGAGAAAATGGAAGGAAAGAAAAAATAATGAAAGAATATGAAAATAATTTCCAGAGGAGAAGGACACAGTACCTCAGGTTAAAAACCTACCTGAGTCCTCAATACTGAAATGTTAAATGTCCCACTCTAAGACCATGACAATGAAAATTTTAAAACACTTGGAATAAAGAGTTGAAGAGCCATTTTCTCAAATCAAATGACCAATTCACAATTTTCCTTTTTTCTTGATCTTTTAGTTGCATCTAACACAGCAGATTACTTCCTCCTCTTAAAATGTTTGTCATGTGACTTCCATGGGCTTAGGAAGTGGCGCAAGTGGTAAAGAATCTACCTGCCATTGCAGGAGGCACAAGAGACTCCAGTTCGATCCCTGGGTGGGGACGAACCCCTGGAGGAGGAAACAGCAACCCATTCCTGTATTCTTGCTGGGAGAAGCTCAAGGACAGAGGAGCCTGGTGGGCTAAAGTCTATGAAGTCTCAAAGAGTTGGATGCAACTGAGCACATAGCACACGTTTCACTCTGTAACATTGCATTCCTGTTTTTTGGCCCCATCTCTGTCTCTTCTGCCCTTTCTCTCTTTCTAGATTGTCCTCATATTCCTAAACTTCTGAGAGAAGCCTCTGGCCTTCACTCAACTAAACGTCAGGTAATCCTCCCATTCATCAGGACAAGCAAACTATCCCCATAAAATTCCAAACCATCTCCCACAAGCAGTTCTGCAGAAAATTAGAGCCACAACATGTGAATAGTTATTAGTGCATTTTGCCTAACTTGGGGCCTGACTTTGGAAATGTCATCCTCTATCTTCAGACCTCAGTTTCCTGGTCTCCTAATTGAAGACACTGTTCTAGATCAAGGGTAGGGGTAGCAGCAGTGTTAGTCGCTCAGTTGTGTCCAGCTCTTTGCAACCCCATGGACTGTAGCCTGCCAGGCTCCTCTGTCCATGGGATTCTCCAGGCAGGAATACTGGAGTGGGTTGCCATTATCTTCTCCAGAGGATCTTCCCGACCCAGGGATTGGACCCAGGTCTCCTGCATTACAGGCAGATTCTTTACCATCTGAGCTACAGGTAGCCATGTTAAATGTCAATGGGAAAGGCAGGTAACATAAATTAAAAGATGAGTCAGGAATGAAGAAAATACCACACAGCTTGGTTCAACTTTCATGATCTCATTTTTTCAGAGATAAATGGGTCATAAAAATAAATAATTATTTTATTTATTATTTATTAAATGAAAGAATTATTCTTTCAAAAAATAATGTTTTTGCAACAGTGCCAAGGTGATATAATGACCCTCGACCTCAGTGCTGGACACAGAGAGAGGAATGCGACCATATCACAGGGAAACCCCCATCTCCTACAGGGCCCAGTGGCTATTGAACTTCATTTAATTGTTACCAGGTGGGCTTGCCAGCCCAATGTTAACATACCTTCCATTTTCTCAAAATAATCCAAAATGTTCAATTTTTAAAGTGCAAAGCATGTGAATGATTAAATGCCCTTTCATTTCTATTTTAAAATATCATTAAAGTCAAGCAAAACACATGTATAAGATGATTTAGTTCATAGCTCCCCTGCTTGCCCCCACTATTTCTCCTTCCATCTTTGAAGATTATTCTAGGGCAAATCCTATTAATGTTACCTTTTGGGGATTGTGTTAAAGAGGAAATTCCTAGAATTACAAAAAGCCCACTTGTTAGAGGGTTAGTCCAGAGGGCTGGAATTTGGTGCCTTTCATTTCAAACATGAAAGTCAGAAAGTCTGCTCTAAGATTGTTTTAGAAGCGAAACTGGTTATCTAACTTTAAATAAGCCAACACACCCAGGCGAGGTTATATGTCCAGGACTTTCTTGGGAGTTTATTTATTTATTTATTTTTAGAGAAGGACAGGATGCAAGGCCTGCATTTCCTTTAAATATAGCACCACCCCTGACATTGTTTACACTTTCCCCTTTGCAGCACTTCCAGTGCACTTTAAAGGAAAGCGATAAGGAGAAAGGAAAAGGGAAGTCACTTATACACCCCCCTACTCGTGAGGACCACAAAGTGTCTGTTCTAGGGGGTGTGGACCAAGCTCTTCAGCCGCCCTTGTTTTATCTATTTATTTCTTGTTTTGTTTTTTAAGAGAGTAAACTTCATTCTACATCTGGAACGTGCTTCCTAGGAAGTGTAGGAGGGCCATAAATCTTTCCTCTCAAGGATCACTGTATGAATGGGACAAAGAGACAAGTGATGTGTGCATTAGGTCTGCAGTGCACAGTCTGCTCAGCTATCAGCTAGGGGAAGGAAGCTGGAGTAACAGGATATGGCAGGTTAGAAAACAGTGAATGCTAAGGAACAATACCCAGCTCCCCTAGAAGGCCAGTCCTCTTTGGATTATTGCAAGTTCAGACCAGAGGCTGTTCAAGCAGGAGCTGGGTGGGGGAAGTCAGCCTACTGTCAGAACAGGTCTTTGGTGCCCAGCCTCTTGCTACCAGCTTGGAAGGCAGTACACGGTAGTGAGCACACACTTTGGAGTTAGACAAATGTGGGTTCAGATCTCAGATACTCCAGTTGTCAGCTTTGCAATTTGTGGAAAGAAATAATTCTTTATTTCTCATATATTTACATATTATTTCTCTCATGTGTGAAATGATATGAAGTTGGCCAAATGTGGTTTTGCAAGATTAAATACTGTAATGAATATAAAGTGAATAGTATATTGCCTGACAGTAAGTGCTCAATAAATTTAGATTTCTTTTTTTTTTTTTTCTGAGTGCCAAAAGAATGGATCTATCTTAGATCAACTGCTTGAATAGCCAGTTTTGTGCTGGACAGTATACTCAGTGACAGTATGTTTAATCTCAGGTTTACATTTTTAAAGACTCAATATTTTGTCAAATTTAATAGTGGGAGATTTTTAAATTGCAAAGATTACTAAGCAGCAGGTACTGAAAAATTATATCTTGCCCCAGTCCCTGCTCGCCACAATCTCCTCTCAGCTGATATGCAATGACTAGGGAAGTGTTCATATTACCCCCTTTTCCCAGATGAAAAAATGGAGCTCAGGGAGCTTAAATACTTTGTCCAAGTTGACATAGCTATGAAGTGGCTCATGTAGGCTTAGGGATCTCATCAGTTTAAATTCAGAGTTTGAAAACATAACTGTCATACAAACCAGGGAGAAGCAGCATTTCCCGTCACTCTGGCTAAGCGGTTCTGAAATTAATCTGCTAGGTCTTCACCAAATGGAGAAACCATGTGACCATCTGTGAAGATCTTATGCGGCAGCTTCCTCAAGAATTCCCTAGGTCAAAATGCCCATCTAGACATTTTAATCCAAATCTCCATGTATTGGTTGCCTTTCCAGTTCCTCTGAGAACTGAACTTTCAAGCCGAGCTGTTGGCTGGGGAAATGGTGTTCTTATCCCCATTTTGCTGTAAGCATTCCCAGCCTTTAATCTCCATCCCACAAATCTCTCAAGTCTGGGGAATGATGATTACATTTCTCTTGTGATCCAGTTTCATCTCTCATGAACCTTCTCTGGCACACTTTCTCCCTTTCTTGGCAAAACTAAGTATAGAAAAAAGAAGAACTTTAGAACCACAGGGACCTGGATTCAAATGCTGACACAGCTAACTGGACTTGTGTGATGTTGGGGAAGTCGCCTGAGCCCTGTGCACGCCCATGTTTTCATCTGTAAGATGCTGTAAGCAACCTCGGGGGGTTGATGTGAGGCTGAAAGAATTGCATCCTAAGATGTTAGTGTAGTGACTGGCACACATGCAGTGAATGTTATCTATCCAGTTTTGCCACTTCCTAGCTCTTTGACCTTAGGCAAGTTACCTATCCATTTGCCTTCAGGTGTTATGTATGAAAATGAGGATAATCACGTTTATCTCACAAAATTATGACAGTGAGCACTGAAGACAAAAACACATGAAAAGCACCTAACATAAACCTGACACACAAAAGTGGGCTTCCTTTAATTTTCTGTAATTCCTGGACTCTGGCTAGTGATATTTAAAAAAAAATAAAATTAATTAGTTTAAAAATAAAGGAAAAATAACATACCACTGCTGCTGCTGCTAAGTCACTTCAGTCATGTGCGTTTCTGTACAGCCCCATAGATGGTAGCCTACTGGGCTCTGCCATCCCTAGGATTCCACTATCACCCTATTAAATTATCTAAGGTGAAAAAAATTCACCTTACCCAGAGTTGGTGAGGACAGAGAGCCACTAGAACTCTAATACGCTACTGGTAGGAATTAGAAATGGTTACAACACTTTGGAGAACAATTTGGCAGTTTCTTAAAAAGCAAAATATACACATAACATAAAAGCTAGCCATTCTGTTCTAAGTAATTTTCCCAAGTAATTTATCTTCTTATGTTCATAAGAATTCTACACAAATACTCATAGAAACTTCACTTGTAATAGGCAAAAAACTGGAAACTACCCAAAGGTCCATCAACATGTAAATGGATTTAAACAAAGTCTGATCTATCTATAAGAGAATATTACTCAGCAATAAAAATAAATGGACTACTGACTCATGGAACAAAATGGATGGGTTTCAAAATCATTATGCTGAGTAAAGGAAATCAGGTCCTGCCAAAAGTATACCATTCAACTTACATAAAATTCTAGAAATGCAAATTAACCTATGATGAAAGAAAGCATATTATTTGTTTCCTGAGAGCGGGAGGTGAGGAAATTATGAGCGAAGTATTATTATACAAAGGGTCATGAAGAAACCTTAAAGATCGTGCATATGTTTATGTTCTGACTTTTTTGAGGGGTACAAACTTCACATTAAAACTTATGAAATGGCACATTTCAATCATGCACAATTAAATATATACCTAAGATAATACTACTGAGTTACAAAGCTAAGATTTTAACCAAATCTGACTCTAAAAATCCATGTGTTTGTAATATATGTGCATGTGTGCTAAGTTGCTTCAGTCGTGTCCAACTCATTGCTACCGTATGGACCATAGCTTGCCAGGCTCCTCCTCTGTCCATGGGATTCTCCAGGCAAGAATACTGGAATGGATTGCTGTGCCCTCCTCCAGGTTTGGAATACACACACATATATATATAGATACATATACACATTCATACACACACATACACATATATGTATACATATCTTGCCTCAGCTGAACCAGAACTCGAAGTCTGAAGACTAAGCATATAGGAGGAGAATAAAATAGTGGGAAAGTAGACAGGCATTAATAACACTAGGGTTGGCTGACAAAGACATGCATAGGAGAAGTGTGGAAGGGAATGAGAGCCCTAAGGAGATTTACTGATGATGAAGGTGGCTCAGTGGCAAAGAATTCAGCTGCTAATTGCAAGAGATGCAAGTTCCATCCCTGGGTCAGGAAGATCCTCTGGAGGAGGGCATGGCAACCTATTCCAATATTCTTGCCTGGGAAATCCCATGGACAGAGGAACCTGGTGAAAAACAGTCCATGGGATCACAAAAGAGTTGGACACAACTTAGTTATTAAACAATGGTGGTTTAGTCACTAGGTCGTGTCTGACTCTTGCGACCCCATGGACTGCAGCCTGCCAGGCTCCTCTGTCCATGGGATTCTCTAGGCAAGAATACTGGAGTGGGCTGCCATTTCCTTCTTGAGGGGATCTTCCTGACCCAGGAATCGAACCCAGGTCTCCTGCATTGCAGGCAGATTTATTAAACAATAACAAGTTTCAAATACCTCTCAAAGCTTCACTGAGTGATTGAAATCTCAGCTCCCATCTTCCCTTCTCAAGGGGACTCTTCTTAATTACCCAGTTCCACATGGTGACACCACTCATAACCTTCTTAGAAAAGACTCTGTTAAAATCCCTATTTTATTTTCTTCTCAGTCCTTAACCCCCTCTGAAAACATTCTGTTGATTTCCAAGTTCAAAAAGTCATTTTCTGTCTTGCATTGCCTAGCGCACTACCGTCTGCCAGCCGCATAGAGGCGCCTGCCGAACAATTGTGTGTTGAGTGGATTTATTCATTTCTATTTTAGATTTGCCTTGGGTTTGGGGCTTGACAATCTCAAATACCATTTGCCAAAACTTTTTCCCCTTAATTTCTAATCTCATGTCTGTTATCAAGGAAATTAAAACCAGATGTTTCTGAATCATCTGCCAGGAACTCAACCAGAATTTGGTGTTGTAAGAGCTGAGTTACAGAGTAAACCAGTGCCCAGAGAGGAAGACAAGCAGCCTCCAGAGATACAGGATTAAGGAGATGGAAAAGAAGAGCCTGAGCATCTCTAAGTTGCATTTCCATTCAGAGTTTTGACAGGAGTTATTGGGGAATGAATGTAGTAACTGTTTACTTCTACCCTTAGCTTTCTTTGGCAAGATGGCACACTCTCCTGGACTGCTCCACTAAGAAAGCTCACATTCTCCAATGTATAGTGAAAACTTTTACCTGAATTTTACACCCTTAGATAATGCCAAGGCAGGTTACTTCGTCCCGTTCTTATTTTTAACTTTGTTTAATACAATTCTTTGGAACCAAAAGCCTGGTGAGGATGCTAAGGCACTTTTATCATTCAGTAATAGCTCTTTCAAGGCAAGTTCTAAAGACAGAGTAAGTCTGTTTGGGAACTGTCAAGCCACTTTTTGTTGTTTTAAGGGGGATGTATATGTATATATGTGTTTTAGTACAGGTTTAAAGAACGAATATGAGTTTTCAAACAAGACTAATTTGTGGTTCAATTCCACTTCTATTTAACTGGTAGTATTCCTGGGGTGTTGCATAAATTTCCTGATCCTCTGTTTCTTTATCTCTAAAAATTGAGTTTAAATAGTATAAAATTGTCATAATGATGAAATGAGATTCTTTTGGTAAAGAGCCTGTCAAAATTCCCAGTACATATTAGAAGCATTAGAAAGCAGAGGAAAAAAAAATTAAATGAGAAATTGCGGAGAGAGGAAGGAGGGGGAAAAAGGAAGGACACAAGAGAGGAAGGAAGGGAGGGAGGCAAGGAGTGAGGAAGGAAGGAAGACAAGCAGGGTTGTGCTGGTAGATGTTTAACAATTCAGGAACTGGTTCTGTAATAATAAATAAATACATGAAACCCAGAAGGGTAGTGTTTGCCAATGTCCACGGTGTAAATATTTGCATTATGGCTAATTTCATGCCTTCCATGAGAGATCAGCACAGCTCATAACATTTCTGAAAAATCCAATAGTCAATTCTTTTTTTTTTTTAATTTTACTTTATTTTACTTTACAATACTGTATTGGTTTTGCCACACATCAACATGAATCCACCCCAGGTGTACATGAGTTCCCCATCCTGAACCCCCCTCCCACCTCCCTCCCCATACCATCTCTCTGGGTCATCCCAGTGCACCAGCCCCTAGCATCCTGTATCCTGCAATCAATTCTTGCAAGCTGGTACAGGGGGCGGAGTGCCTATATGCTACTCAAGAGGATGTATAAAAGGCCAGAGTTGAGGGAAAAAAAAACACTGGTCAGCCAGTCTTTATGGTGAATTCAAAATATCACTTCAATACCTTTTCAAAAAGGATACTGCACTTGAAACTGTCATATGAGCTGGGCTTTCAAAACCTTTATTTATTATACTCCCTGAGTCTGGTATTTGGGGGTTCAATGGCAACCCACTCCAGTACTCTTGCCTGGAAAATCCCATGGACAGAGGAGCCTGATAGGCTGCAGTCCATCGGGTTGCACGGAGTTGGACACGACTGAAGCGACTTAGCAGTAGCAGTAGCAGCAGGATTTATACGTAAAAGTTAAAAATAAATCTAAACTCATAAGCAGGGACGCTTTGTAGGCTTTGTAGGCTCTAACTTATGGTTTGCCTGATCTCCTTATAAAGAACCCTCTGAGCTGCTAAAGTGAATTGCACTGTTAGGAATATGTTGAGTTCTCAAAGCAGTTTCTCCAGGATAAAATGCAAAGATAGTCTTAACAGGGAATTGCATTTTGACCATTATCATTCATTAATACCTCAGTGCTTGATTTGCTTATTTCACAACCAATTCTTTAGCATGAACCCGAGGGTAAGAGGCAGAGGGCAGGTAAGTTTTAGGATGGGGTCTGGGGAGTCAAAATCATCACAGATCTTAGGTCACTGGAAGGAGGTTGGCCTGTGGTGGGTCCTGAGCCACAAGGAAGTGATGAGAGGACCTATGTCCACAAGGGCCAATTTGAGAACCAGTCCTACATGAAAATAGTGAGTTTTTGTTTTCACATTATTTTTAATTAGAAAGAAAGAAACCTGTATCCTTATGTTTGAGTAATATTGGACAAATGGCTTACTCATTCTGATTCCATTAATATCAGTAAATTCTTGTAAGTGTGCAATGAGGTAAGTACGCATCTGGAATGAGGCAAGGTGTTAGCTTGATGACCCTCTGCTTGTTTTCTTAAGTTTCTTTCTCCTTTACAAATATTCTCTGCAGGGAGGAAATGGAAAGACATGAGACTTCCATGATAGAGGCAGCAAGACAAGCAAATGCCAAATGAGTGTGTGTGTCTGTGTGTGTGTGAGGGAGAGAGAGTTAAAATATGGACATCTGACTTCAGCTCAATAGGTGGAGGAAGCTTTTCTAACAACCACATTTTCTTTTTCTTTTTTTTTAATTCCTTCAGTTCGTTTCAGTTCAGTTCAGTTCAGTCGCTCAGTCGTGTCCGACTCTTTGCAGCCCCATAAATTGCAGCACACCAGGCCTCCCTGTCCATCACCAACACCCGGAGTTCACTCAAACTCACGTCCATCGAGTCGGTGATGCCATCCACCCACCTTATCCTCTGTCATCCCCTTCTCCTCCTGCCCCCAATCCTTCCCAGCATCAGAGTCTTTTCCAATGAGTCAACTCTTCGCATGAGGTGGCCAAAGTACTGGAGTTTAATTCCTTAGAAGTTACCAACCAGGTTAGGTTAGAAAACCCTTGATGTCCCCCTCCTTTCAGAGCATATTTCAGATGCTGCCTCCCTACCTAGGCTTTGCTTAATTCTCCCAGCAGAAATTAGCCCTCACCCTAACACCTGCAGTTTTCAGCTTCCTTTCCTTTTGCTCTAAGAGCAAGTCCTGTGCTGCCTTGCAACACAACCATCTTGTTGGGCCTGGATTTTAATCTTTTGTTCAGAGGAACACAGGCCTCCCTCACGTTACTTCGAGTTATCAAACGTTATTGTAAGGAAATGCCAGACCTTGAGAAAAACAGGGATCTCAACCAGGTCTCATGGAAACAGCAGCACCCACACAATCTGGCCTCCAGGAAAAACAGAGTTGGTCATACATCTAGGCCGCAGGGAGACAGAAACACCTTCAGGTGCAGGAGGGTCACCTGGATCCTTCACACAGACACAGAGGGTGTTTTGGGGCATCCACACCCTGCCTGGCGAGTGCCTGTGCCTCTCCTGCAATGGGGTTCCCTGGGCTCTCTTCACCCTCACTCCACCGTTATCCCTGTCCCTGCTTTTCCCTCCCTGCTATCTGCTCATCTCCAAGAGAGAATCTGATGGTCAAGGGGTCACTGTTATGCTACTGGCCAGCCCTTCCCTGTCACGCATAGCCAGCTGGCCAGTTGACAGTCTTTGAGTTAGATGTCCACGTAAATCAACCTTGGCCAAGGTGTTGAGTTCACACCTGGCACTAGCAAAGTTTCCTAGGTGAGTGGCTTATGTTTGTTCGAGAATTCCAACACTGTAGCTGGCATGGCAGCGTCTAAAACAAGGACTCGCCAGGGAACTATCTTATCTCCATACTGCTCTTTAAATTATTTTACGAGATAAGCAGACTGTCTCTTGTATGTCTCTGCATCCCCAACAGAAACTAATAGGTACTGCAGGGATAATTTAAAATCCAATTTTACTGATGTTTTCACTAGATTGGTCTTAGTTTCTCATTAATTCTGACGCTGGTTTGAAAACAGTATATCTGTGCCTGTGATATGTGTATTTATCCATGTACTACAGACAGAATGACATACCTTAGAAAGGCATTACAATCGTCTATAGAAAATAAAACAGCATGCAAAGGGTCTGGTATAGTTTAAAAATAAATTTTAATAAGATGCCTCAGGACTTCTCATCTGGAGAGAACTTTAAATAGACATATCACATCTTCGTTCATTTATTATTTTTCTTACACAGTTGTGGACTATACTCATGGCTATGACCCAGTTTCCATTAGATATTCAGTTGAAGCCCATTTATTTTACAAGTACAACATATAGGTGTACAGTCTTCATTCATTACCTTCTCAGCCTGCTGGAAGAGTTACTTTGAATGAGGTCTGATTATTAGAAGATAACCTTTCTGATGAGGAAAGACTGCTATCTCCTGAGTCTTATTGGCTAGAGATCTCAGCTCTTGATGATCAAACCTCTCCAGTGGGATAAGTGGGAAAAGGCACAAAGAACAATTGTACTGATTTTTGTTGTACTTATCATATTGCATCATAACATTGATTTATATGTCTTCAATCATACTAATGGGCTTCCCTGGTAGTTCAGTTGGTAAAGAATCCGACTGCAGTGCAGGGGACACCAGTTCAATTACTGGCTTGGGAAGCTCCCCCGGAGAAGGGATAGGCTACCCACTCCAGTATTCTTGGGCTTCCCTGATGGCTCACACCATAAAGAATCCACCTGCAATGTGGGAGAAAAGGAAAGATATATCCACTTGAAGAAGAAAAGGAAAGATATATCCATCTGAATGCACAGCTCCAAAGAATAGCAAGGAGAGATAAGATAACCTTCCTAAGTGATCAATGAAAAGAAATAGAGGAAAACAATTGAATGGGAAAGACTAGAGATATCTTCAAGAAAATTAGGGATACCAAGGGAAATTTCATGCAAAGATGGGCACAATAAAGGACAGAAACGGTATGCACCTAACAGAAGCAGAAGATATTAAGAAGAAGTGGCAAGAATACACTGAACTGTACAAAAAAGATCTTCATGACCTAGATAACCATGATGGTGTGATCACTCACCTAGACATCTTGGAGTCCAAAGTCATGTGGGCCTCAGGAAGCATCACTATGAACAAAGCCAGTGGAGGTGATGGAATTCCAACTGAGCTATTTCAAATCCTAAAAGATGATGCTGTGAAAGTGCTGCACTCAGTATGCCAGCAAATTTGAAATACTCAGCAGTGGCCACAGGACTGGAAAAGGTCAGTTTTCATTCCAATCCCAAAGAAAGGCAATGCCAAAGAATGCTCAAATTACCGCACAATTGCACTTATCTCACACTCTAGTAAAGTAATGCTCAAAATTCTCCAAGCCAGGCTTCAACAGTACATGAACCATGAACTTCCAGATGTTCAAGCTGGTTTTCGAAAAGGCAGAGGAACCAAAGATCAAATTGCCAACATCCATTGGATCATCGAAAAAGCAAGAGAGTTCCAGAAAAACATCTACTTCTGCTTCATTGACTATGCTAAAGCCTTCGACTGTGTGGATCACAACAAAGTGGAAAATTCTTAAAGAGATGGGAATACCAGACCACCTTACTTGCCTCCTGAGAAATCTGTATGCAGGTCAGGAAGCAACAGTTAGAACCGTACATGGAAAAATGCACTGGTCTCAAATTGGGAAAGGAGTACATCAAGGCTATATACTGTCATCCTGCTTCTTTAACTTATATGCAGAGTACATCATGCAAAATGCCAGGCTGGATGAAGCACAAGCTGGAATCAAGACTGCCGGGAGAAATATCAATAAGCACAGATATGCAGGTGACACCATCCTTATGGCAGAAAGTGAAGAGGAACTAAAGAGCATCTTGATGAAAGTGAAAGAGGAGAGTAAAAATCTGGATTAAAACTCAACATTCAAAAAGCTAAGATCATGGCAACTGGTACCATCACTTCACGGGAAATAGATGGGGAAACAGTAGAAACAGTGACAGACTTTATTTTCTTGGGCTCCAAAATCACTGCAGATGGTAACTGTAGCCATGAAATTAAAAAATGCTTGCTCCTTGGAAGAAAAGCTATGATCAACCTAAACAGCATATTAAGAAACAGAGACATTACTCTGCCAACAATTGTCTGTCTAGCCAAAGCTATGGTTTTTCCAGTAGTCATGTATGGATATGAGAGTTGGACCATAAAGAAAGTTGAGCACTGAAGAATTGATGCTTTTGAACTGTGGTGTTGGAGAAGACTGTTGAGAGTTCCTTGGACTGCAAGGAGATCCAACCAATTCATCCTAAAGGAAATAAGTCCTAAATATTCATTGGTAGGACTGATGCTGAAGCTGAAACTCCAATACTTTGGCCACTTTTGCGAAGAACTGACTCATTGGAAAATACCCTAATTCTGGAAAAGGTTGAAGGCAGGAGGAGAAAGGGATGACAGAGAACGAGATGGTTGGATGGCATCAGTGACTCAATGGACGTGAGTTTGAACAAACTCTGGGAGTTGGTGATGGACAGGGAGACCTGGGGTGCTGCAGTCCATGGGGTTGCAAAGAGTCAGACACGACTGAGCAATTGAACTGAACTGAATCATACTAATCTCCATTCATCTTAATACCCCTGTCAAAAATGCTGGCTGTCCCGGGCTTCCATGGTGGCTCAGGAGTAAAGAATCCACCTTCCAATGCAGCAGACGTGGGTTTGGTCCCTAGTCCAGAAGATCTCACATGGCACAGAGCAACTATTCCCATGAGTCACAACTGTTGAGCCTGTGCTCTAAGACCCACGAGCCCCAACGACCGAAGCCCATGGGACCCAACGACCGAAGCCCATGGGACCCAACTACCGAAGCCCATGGGACCCAGCTACCGAGGCCCATGGGACCCAACTACCGAAGCCCATGGGACCCAGCTACCGAAGCCCATGGGCCCCAGCTACCGAAGCCCATGGGACCCAACTACCGAAGCCCATGGGACCCAACTACCGAAGCCCATTGGCTCCAACTACTGAAGCCCATGGGACCCAACTACTGAAGCCCATGGGACCCAGCTACTGAAGCCCATGGGACCCAACTACCGAAGCCCATGGGACCCAACTACTGAAGCCCATGTGTCCTAGGGACCATGCTCCACACAAGAGGAGCCATTTCAATGAGAAACCTGAGCACTGCATCAAGAGAGTAGCTCCCACTCATTGCAACTAGAGACAGCCTGGAAGACTGAAGACCCAGCTCAGCCAAAGATAACTAAATAAATAAATAAATAATTTTAAAATGCTGCTGTATAACAGGATTCGGTAACTCTTTTCTAAATAAATCTTCAAATACACAAATGTACTAACTAGTGAATGAAAGTTCTTTCTCACCATGATTTTTATTGTTAATTTTTTCCAACACCTTCTTAATTTGATGGCCTTAAATCTTATTCCCTTCTTCACTTCATCTATTTATACTAGGTAGGGTTGCCAAGTATAACCAATACAGAGGACACCCAGTTAAAATGGAATTTCATGTGAACAATTTCTAATGCAGAGTTAAGTATGTCCCACATGAATTTGTTGTTTATCTGTATATTTAACTGAGAGCCCCATGTTTTTACTGGCAAACCTAATACACGCCCGATTGTTTAAGTCTAATTTTAGGCTACAGGTCTTCCCATCCCCATCACATCTCTGATCACCCCCTATCCCATGCACCCCTGGCCCTTGCAACATGGATCATACTGGTGGGCTGGAATGTCAGCTGGAATGGCTCTTGTTTTAATGAAAGGAGAAGCAGGGCTTCTGCCCCTGCCTAAAAGTGAGCAGTCTCCAAAAACTTCCTAAAGAAAACAGGGACTGCCAGGAGAAGCGAGCCGTCCCTCTGGAACACTTGCCTCTTTTGTCTAAATCAAAGAAAAGAGCCATTCAGAAACCAAACTGATTATAACTGAGGGAAATTGCCAGACCATTGATAACTGCAGCGAAAGGGCAGTGGTCAGTCCAAGGGATCGCCACTTCAGAGGGAGTTGTGCGCCAACAGCCAATCAAGTGCATTAGCAAGAAGCAACCTTTTAGTGACCCGCAGTTCCCTCCTTAGGGAGCATTTCACAAAAGCCTTTAAAGCCAGGCCAAAGCATTTTCCACACCATATTTACCTTCAATTCCCCAACCTAGGGGAACTGAAAATCATTCAGTCTCCAAATGTCTTTCACATGCTCAAGAGATGAATGAGACTGGCGTCCACCAGCACAGCTCTCTCCATTCTCCAGCCTTTGAAATACGGCCAGTGGGCAAGATCTAGTGCTCTGCACACCCCAGTGGGACTCTGGTTACCCACCGTCCTGCAGCCCCATCAGACAGCTCGGAAATGCTGCTTCTGTGCAACCCCATGAAAACCTGAGCGCTCGTCTGGTTTGTGTGTTTTGCTCCTACGTCCTCTCACATGGAGTTTTGACAAAGACAAATCTCCCCTCGGTTTAAAAGCGAATCTGTATTTATAAACTCGGTGAAAGAATTTTGACCTGGAACCTGGGAGACTGAGAGTGGTCCTGGCTCAGCCATAGACATGCTGAATGGTTTCTGGAAAGCTGGAGAATATTTGTAGACAGCAACTTTCTCATTGAAAAAATAACAAAATTGGATGTGGTCCATGGGTCAAAACTAGGCTAATGGCTGCGATACCTGGAAATGCCAAAGAAAAAGTACTATATAGACATAAAATTTAATAAATATATAAACATAATTTTAAATAATAGGCTTAAAATAATGCTTGCTAAATATTTTCTTCTTTGAAATTTCCATATGTATGCTCTATATGTCAGTTCAGTTCAGTTGCTCAGTCGTGTCCGACTCTTTGCGACCCCATGAATCGCAGCATGCCAGGCCTCCCTGTCCATCACCATCTCCCGGAGTTCACTCAGACTCACGTCCATTGAGTCTGTGATGCCATCTAGCCATCTCATCCTCGGTTGACCCCTTCTCCTCCTGCCTTACATAACTATAAATATATGTGCATATAAAATACAGATATATTTATATGTGCAATTTATGAATATGTATATTTAAATGTATGTGTATACATGTGTGTATACATATGTGTATACATGGTTACATATATGTATTATATATTCGGTTCAGTTCAGTCGCTCAGTCAGTCATGTCTGACTCTTTGTGACCCCATGAATCACAGCACGCCAGGCCTCCCTGTCCATCACCAACTCCCAGAGTTCACTCAGATTCACGTCCATTGAGTCAGTGATGCCATCCAACCATCTCATCCTCAGTCGTCCCCTTCTCCTGCCCTCAATCCCTCCCAGCATCAGAGTCTTTTCCAATGAGTCAACTCTTCGCATGAGGTGGCCAAAGTACTGGAGTTTCAGCTTTAGCATCATTCCTTCCAAAGAAATCCCAGGGCTGATCTCCTTTAGAATGGACTGGTTGGATCTCCTTGCAGTCCAAGGGACTCTCAAGAGTCTTCTCTAACACCACAATTCAAAAACATCAATTCTTTGGCGCTCAGCCTTCTTCAGAGTCCAACTCTCACATCCATACATGACCACAGGAAAAACCATAGCCTTGACTAGACAGACCTTAGTCGGCAAAGTAATGTCTCTGCTTTTGAATATGCTATCTAGGTTGGTCATAACTTTTCTTCCAAGGAATAAATGTCTTTTAATTTCATGGCTGCAATCACCATCTGCAGTGATTTTGGAGCCCAAAAGAATAAAGTCTGAGACTGTTTCCACTGTTTCCCCATCTATTTCCCATGAAGTGATGGGACCGGATGCCATGATCTTCATTTTCTGAATGTTGAGCTTTAAGCCAGCTTTTTCACTCTCCTCTTTCACTTTCATCAAGAGGCTTTTTAGTTCCTTTTCACTTTCTGCCACTATATGTATGTATGTATGTATATATATATATATATATAGGCAATTCCAAAGGTGTCCAGAATATGTACAGATAA
This sequence comes from Capricornis sumatraensis, assembly GCF_032405125.1. Classification (NCBI taxonomy): domain Eukaryota; kingdom Metazoa; phylum Chordata; class Mammalia; order Artiodactyla; family Bovidae; genus Capricornis; species Capricornis sumatraensis. Next base: position 32,816,657 of record NC_091079.1, read on the forward strand.
CATTTATGTGTCTGGGATCAGCAAGTTGTAAAATAAGCTCTCTGGGTGATTCGACATATTAGACAGTTCTAGAAATCAGTAAGCTCTCTGGGTGATTCTGCAGATTAGACAGGTCTAGAAATCACTAGAGAAAAAGGTTGTCAGTCTTGTCCTGGTTAGCATTTCCCTTCATGGTAGGAACGTTGAGTGTTGTTTCTTTCTACCTATGCTCAGGAGCCTAGAGGCTGGACAAGGACGGGAAGGAGTGAATCAGGGTCTCTGAGGATGTCTAAACAGTCAACAGGTCCACACTAAGAAGGGAAGAGGAGGTGCCCTTTGTCCTCCAGCCAGGAAATCCACCCCTCTTGCTAGGAAGGAACTTACTTAGAGTAGAAGGAAGAGTGAATACCCCAGCTGCCTCTGGGGACAGGCTGGAGTCAGCTCAGTGCTTTCCATAAGCCCTGCCCTGCCCTGTGGCAAGGAGGCTTTGTTTGAAGGACTGCCTTATTATTTGAATTGGGCCATGAAGGCCAGTTCTGCATTGCAGATCTCCTACCATTTAGGAATTCTCTATAAGAATGGACCCATTGAGGGGTGGGGGGTTAAGATGCTGACAGTCTCTGAATTCTGGGTGGTAAAAGAGTCAGATATGACCAAGTGACTAAACCACCACATTCTTCTCATAGTTTGAAATGAATTCACCGGTGGTAGTGAAGACAAGTTTCTTTTGTAATTTTTTGAAGATTAGATAGATAGATGATAGACCCAAACATCTTTATCACAGCTCTTCTCCTAGGGAAGGCACAGGACAGGAGGTGTGGGTGGAAATTAAAAATCTGGTTCACCCAAGCTATTGGAAAACTTTCCCACAAAATTAGATTTCTGCTACTTTGGGGGGAATTCTCCATCCCCACTGCCACTGTGCAGGGCCCACTACCTCCTGCCAAAGCGCTGTTTCCTACTGCGTCAGCTAACATCTTTGCTCTCAGCTCGATCCATGCACTTTTCATATTGCTGCCAGTAAGATATATCTCACATCTGCTCATGTCACTCCCCTTGATGAAACCATTCGGTGACTTCCTACTGTCTACACTCTAGGCTCATCACAACCAAGCTTTGATTTTGTTGTTCATATTATCTACAGATACTTCTTTTTCAAATTCTATGCTCCATTGGACTATTCACCACTTGCTGCTGCTTTTAAATAATATTCTGCCTTTTCACAGCTTAATGTTGTTTCATCTGCTATTTCTCCTCAATCTGAATTCACTTCTCGCTACTCATAACTGGTGAACTCCTATATACCCCTCAAGACCCAATCAAAGTTAAGTTGGATTACAATTTAATTTAATTGGATTACAACTCTGGTCCTAGAACAAAGCAGGAGGAAATGTAATAATAATAACAATCAGTATTAACTGGGTTGATGAAATAGAGAACAGGTATGAACAGCCTTCCAGGAAAGAGAATTTCATAGACCAATATTGTTGATTAGCTTTAATGTTTAAAAGTCACTGATTCTATTAATAGCTAATCAGGGAGACAGAACAGTGATTGGACTACAGTCTCTGATATCTCCCTGGGTGCAAATCCCAGCTTTGCCACCTCCTACCTATATGAATAGAAATTAGTCCTGTCTAAAGGGAACTCAAAAGGGACACCACTGTCCAATGGGGAACCCACACCAATAGGTCACTGAGAATTTACCATGTTCCAGAAGTAAGTGGTTATGCTATGCATCTTATCTATATGAAACAATCCAATGAGGTGGACACAGTTATTAGCCCTATTTTTAGGAGGAAAAATCTGTGATGCAGAAAGGTTATATAAGTTCTCCAGTGTCACAGAGTCCCAAATGACAAATAGAGTCTATGCACATCGTCACAGTCGTTGTCTCATTGGTCATTAAGAACTCTTGGACATGATATATTAGAAATATTTGTCCTTTCAAATGTTGGTTGCTCATATACATATAGACCAAAAATTTGTGATTGTTATATCATAAATTTGAACAGCATCTCAGTGATGTGACATTTGCAGGCACTAAAACTGACTCTGCCTCCATAGCATACATTACCCTTGAAATGTATTTCAGCTTAATTGTGCTGTACAGCCAAAGAGCCTTATGTCATGAGTGATGCCCAGGATGACTTTCAGTGGTCGGTAAACAGCATTAAATGCTGACTGTCCAAGAAGAAAAAAAAGGCTCACAGTTTGACTGAAATAACTTCACGCCATATCAAAGAAAACTGAGGCACAGTATAGTTGAATAAAATCTTACCAACAGGGATGCACGTTTACTTTCATGGTGACGCGGAAACTTGAATTTTAAACTCCTGACTCACAATCTAGAAAAGGGTCCAGCTGCCCAAAGTCTTAGCAAAAAATCACAGTAACCTTTTTAGCTCATTAATTATGCATTTGGCCTAGCAAAATTAGCACAACTTGTGTTTATTTGAGGTCTCAGTTTTTTATAAAGATAAGCTTGTTGTCCTCTCATTTATATACCTCATCTCTCCAGCTTGAGAAAGAGGGAGCAAAAATTGGGCAATCCTCCTGCCTGTATTGGCTCATCTCTTCCCACAGTCATTCCAGGACAGTTACATATAGGTCTGTCCAAAGCAGAGGAATGCAATAACATTTAAGAATATTCATAACACTGCAATTTCCTGTTCAATTTCCAGCCATCTTTGTTAGACTTTGGGCCGATGAAATCACCATGATTACTGTATTCAGCATCCCCAGATGTCCAGCAAAGGTTTTGTTAAATGGAAGATGGTCAATAGATTTTTGATGAAGAGTGAAAGGAAAAGATCATACTTAAGAATGGTCATCTGTTGGCCAGACTAATCACATGAATTAGATTTCTCCTCCTCAACTACTAGAGAACTTTATTTTACATGAGCCTCAGTCTCTAGCTTCAGACTATGTTACTCAAATCCACTAGCATATAAACTTCTTGATGGCACACACTTTGCTCCTTTTTTTGCAACCCACTCCAGTACTCTCGCCTGGAGAATCCCATGGACAGAGGAGCCTGGCGGGCTATAGTCCATGGGGTCGCAAGATTAGGACATGACTTAGTGACTAAACCACCACCAACAGTCATGCACGTCCCCACCAATAATCCTAGTTTAATGCCTGTTCTAGGCGCTCATGACGTGTTTATTGAATAGACTGTGTGTGTGTGCAGTCATTCTCCTGTGTCTGACTCTGCAACCCCATGGACTGTAGCTTTCTAGGCTCGTCTGTTCATGGGATTTTTCAGGCAAGAATACTGGAGTGGGTTGCCATGTCCTCCTCCAGGGGATCTTCCTGACCCAGGGATCGTATCCTTGTGTCTTGCATTGGCAGGTGGATTCTTTACCACTGCACCACGTGGGAAGCCCCTTATTGAACAGAACTAAATCTATAATCAAAAAGTTAACCAGAATGGCCTGTCAAGAACACTTCCAATTCTACTAATCCATAATTTTGGAGTGCTACAGAGATATCTTCTAAAATGTCCTCATTTATTTCTGTATCTTTTTACTAAGCCGTCTGTGATTCAGTCAGTCAGTGGTGAGGGAATTCCCAAGGAATATTCATGTATTTTCATCTATATCATTCCTTGGTCTACCAACCTTGGAAATACATACTTCCTTTGTTAATGTATTCTAAGACGGGATGCACTATACCCAGATGCCAGTCAAGGGATTTTAAACGATGCTGCAACATTGTCAATTTTATATTTTTTTCTTTTATTTCTTTTACTTTATTTTATTCCTAAGAAGAATAAACATAGCAATTTCTAAATCCAATCAAATATATCTCAAGTTATACTAACTGGAGCCAAACGACATCCTTATATCAGAGGGCAACATAAAAGATCGTCACATTCTTCAGAGAGCATCTAACACAAACCATACTTCTTACAGATTATGCCAGAATAATATCAACTACAAACTGGCACTCGACAAGAGCTCTGACCAGTCTATCCTAAAGGAAATCAGTCCTGAATATTCACTGGAAGGACTGATGCTGAAGCTGAAACTCCCAATACTTTGGCCACCTGATGCAAAGAACTGACTCATTGGAAAAGACCCTGATTCTGGAAAGACTGAAGGTGGGAGGAGAAGGGGATGACAGAAGATGAGACGGTTGGATGGTATCACTGACTCAATGGACATGAGTTTGAGTAAGCTCTGGGAGTTGGTGATGGACAGGGAAGCCTGGCGTGCTGCAGTCCATGGGGTCGCAAAGAGTCGGACAGGATCGAGCAACTGAACTGAACTGAACTGAACAGCATTGCCAGTGACGGAACAACAAGGGCATTTGCCATCTGCCTCTGCAGAGACTGAACCCTGCTGCAGCTGTTGATCTTCAACACCCTCTGAGGGAGTTCAGGGTGGAGTGAGGCACTCTGTGCTCCAGGGAATCTGGTGGGACAGCTCTTTAGATGACTGGGTATTTTCAGGAACTGATTCATGATCCTTATCCTGGCATCTCCTCATATCTAGAGAAAAGCACTAAATCCTTTCATGATGACATCAGATCCTCATGAGTAGCAGAAAATCTCTTGTAAACTAATCACTTGATGGTATTGAACTGCCCCTTCACAGAAATTTTATACATTGACCTTCCCCGACTGCCTCTTTGGAGCAGTCCTCTCAGAGCTATCTGAGGGCTGCCTCCTGGGCTGCAGTCCTCATTTTGCCCCCAAATAAAACTCAACTCACAACTCTCATGTTGTGCTTCTTTTTTAGTTGACAATAACATGAGGATAGAGTTCATGATCTAAGATTTTTTGATGTATGAGAAAGTCAGGTAGCACTGGGTCTTTACAGTAAACTGCTAGAAGGAGTCAGGGTGCCCAGAAAACTGAATTCCTGCCAGAGTAAAACATTCTGTGCTATTTACAAGTGGGAGTTGTCAGGTCAGCTAAATCAATTATTCACCATTTGTTCAATTTGGCTTTGTATAAATCTTCATTTTCTCACATAGCAAATTCCCAATTTATTATGAAGCCATGCAGTCAGTAATGAGCACAGAATGTCAAACATTAAACTGAGGACAGTTGCAAAATTTACAAGTCCTGCCTCCTTAGCTGGCTTCATTTCTCTGCATCTTCCCCTTGCCCAACAACCGTCATGTTGTCTGATTTTCAAATGTAAGTCATAAACAGAAGCACTATCTCATCACCCAATGAGCCAGAGTTGTACAACATCTTTGTTTATGATTGAAAGCCAGAATTCCAGCTGATACCTCACTTGGGAGGCTGGTAAGGGTTTCAAGAACACAGATGATAACAGTAGTAATAGCTCTTAGCAAGAACTATTTCTGTTTTGCTACTTTCTAGAAACAAAGCACTTAACATTTTATTTAATCCTTACAACATCCTATGAAGATATAATTTATACCAGTTTACAGTTGAAGAAGCTGAGATTTTAGATGTTAAGAAGCTTGTCTAAGGTCACAAGGTTAATACAAGCAGAGTCAGGATTCTAGCAAACCAGAGGCATTTAATAAATGGTAGTTTTGACCCCATCCTTCCCTTCTCTTGATTTTCCTTCTTGAGCATAAGCCATTTTATCTCTCTGGTCACCACTGCTGAGTGCTCTAATTTCAGTCACTTCCCTATTCCAAAGCCCCTTTGGGGATGATCTTTTATTAACAACATGATCCATTTATAAGAATATTTCTAAACTCGGCCTTTGGAATGATCTTTTATCAATCGACTATAGGAAATTCTCTGCATGGAACCTTGAGGAAGAAAACAGATCTAAGAGGAAGTACCCCATAATTAAAAAGGACAGGCCACCCCTACTCCCTTACAAGGCAGAAAAAAGGAGCAAAAATGATTTAAAAGTTGATGGAAAATTCAGGCCCAGAGACCCAATTCCAGAGTACATGAATTACTTTATAGCTCTGAACCTTTAACTGAGTCACTTGAATCAATGGCATTTGCTGAAGAGCTCTGCTGATATAGTGGGCGCAGGGCTGGCCCAGAGGACTCAGGTCTCTGAAGTCAGGTCAGTGACTTTTTGGCTGGAGATAGGCATCTCTCACAGTGAACTGCAACAGTAGTGGTCAGTCCAACAGATACAGCTTTTGTGTCTCATATTTGCTGTATAAAGAAGCTTCTCTTCTTATCCACTTCTGGCTTTAAAAGGAGACTTGATGGAGATATGTTTTTAATTTTTAATTTTTTTAAACACCAAAAACATTTTGTATTGGGGTAGAGCCAATTAACAACGTTGTGGTAGTTTCAGGTGAACAGTAAAGGGACTCGGCCGTACATATACATGTAACCATTCTTCCCTAAACCTCCTCCCATCCAGGCTGGCACATAACATTGCGCAAATTTCCATGTGCTATACAGTAGATCTTTGTTGGTTATCCATTTCAAATATAGCAGTGTGTACATGACCTTCCCAAAGTGCTTAACTGTCCCTTCCCCCTGGCAACTATAAGTTTGATTTCAAAGTCTGTGAGTCTCTTTCTGTCTTGTAAGTTCGTTTGTATCATTTTTTTTTTAGAGTCCACATATAAGGGATGCCATATGATATTTCTCCTTCTCTGTCTGACTTCACTCAGTATGACACCCTCTAGGCCCATCCATGTTGCTGCAAATTGCATTAGAGAACTTTGTTTAAGAGAAAAAGTTCCTAGGTCCAAATTGTGGTTCCTCTGTCTACTAACCCTGTGGCTTTGTGAAAATCACATAGCCTTTGTAAGCCTCCGTTTTACCATCTCTGAAATACTGAAAAACTTTCATTAACACAAATGAAGCAGTGAGTCAGAGTAAAATTTAATCAGCTTCCTTAATGGCAAGAATCATTGCTAGCATATCACTGTATATTTAGACTTCTGATGAACAACTGCACTTATGAAATGCATTTAGGAAACTGGTTCATAATTAGGAGAGCTTCCATATTGGGGCCTTGAAGAGCTTCATTGATTGCATATTGCAGCTGGATATCAATATCAAGTTATCTACTTTGGTGGTACCCAAACTAGATTCCACTGGGCACTAGGTTGCCACAGTGGAGATTCAAAAATCTCTAGGGGGAATAAGGAACATGAGTGCCAATGAGTAGATGAATTTCTTACCCTCCGTCCCTTCTTTAGGCAAATCATCTATGACATAATAAATATATATTTGGCCTCTGCTCTAGTTCCTGATGCAGGGCTCCTAAAACCCTTGTAAGTTCCTGAATGATGATGGGAGTGATAAATTCTTACACAGGTCTCCTCAATCTCCTAAAGTTTCCTGGGTTATGGGAGCTTATTTTGTTCTAATGTGGCAACTTTTGGTGGGCTCCTAAATGGGTTCAGGTTAGGGGCTGGTCACCAGAAAGATTAAGTCATGACTGGAAGCTTGGAACTCTTAGCTCCACCTACCCACCCCCAACCTCTGAGGAGGGGAGAGGGGTCAGAGATTGAGTTAACAATCAATCATGCTTATATAATGATGCTTTCATTAAAAAAATCCCTAAACTACACACTTCAGGGGACTTCCCCTGTGGCTCAGGGGTAAAGAATCTGCCTGCGGTGCAGGAGATGTGGGTTTGATCCCTGGGTCAGGAAGATCCCCTGGAGGAGGACACGGCAACCTAGTCCAATATTCTTGTCTGGAGAATACCATGTAAAGAGGATCCTGGAGGGCTACAGTTCATGGGGTCACAAAGAACTGGACAACTACTGAAGCGACTGGGCATGCACGCACGCATAGACTTCGGAGAGCATCTGAAGTGGTGAACGCATCCATGTCCAGGAAGGTGGTGTACCCCACCTCTACAGGGACAGAAGTCCTGTGATGGAGGCCCTGTGCGGAACTCACCCCCTGTACTGCCTCATCCAGCTATTCACTGGTATCCTTTACAATTAAGGATAAAATAAAGTGCTTCCCTGAGCTCTCTATTTTAGCAAATTATCAAACCCAAAGAATGGGCTGGAAACTCTCACTTTGTATCCAGTTGTTCAGAAGTACAAGTGACAGCCTAGACTTGTGACTGGTATCTGAAGCGAGGGCAGTCTTGTGAGACTGAGTTCTTAAATTGTGGAGTCTGTGCTAACTCCAGGCAGATCCTGCGGGAATTGAATTTTATTGTAGGACATCTGCTGGTGTCCAGAGTTGGGGAACGTGGTTGGAGTGAGAGGAAGAAACCCACACATTTTGTGTCAGCAGTATTGTGAGTAGAGAAACACTTTTCCTTTAGCACCTTTATTATTATCTGCGCCATGTACTGAGATTCTAAGTATTTGTTCTGGGGAATCTATTGATAGAAAAAGACCTAAAATAAGAAAGGCCTAATTCACTCTTAGAGTGAGTTCAGTGGCTTGGCCACAATTGCATTAAATAGGCTGGGAGCACAGAATAGGACTCAGAGCTGCCTCTAACTTCTGATTCAGGAGCTGAGTTAATGTTATTGTGTGATTCTGGCTTTTTGTCTTGGTCCAGCAGCGTCTGGTAATGTCCATTCAGAGGTTCAGGAGGTCACAGATGGGTCATGAGGAAATAGCCTGAATGCTTGGTTCACTGGCTCCGCTGGGATGACTTTGAGGTGGTGAACTTAGGGGAACAGCGAAGGAAGAAACACAAAAAGCTTGGCATTGCTCCCTCAGCCCCTGGCTTCCTCCACTGACTCATGTGGGGAACAAAAACACAGGAAAAAATACGGAGTACCTGTCCCTTGTTTAACGATAAATCGGTCTATAGGGCAGCCTGGAAAGTAGTGACTAAGTTGGAATCTTGAAACCAAATGGAAGACCAGCTCTTCTTGTAACATTTCTTAAAACCAGTCTTTTAATCCAGATTTTTAAAGGTTACTTAAGAAAATCTTAATAAAAGATTGATTGGAAAATAGGATGACAGTTCCTCAAGCAATTCAATATAGAATTACCATATGATCCAAGAATCCCACCCCTGAGTGCATATTCAAAAGGACTGAATCCAAGGTCTGAACAGATATTCATTCACTTGTGTTTATAATGACATCACTCACAATAGTCAAAAGGTAGGAGCAACCCAAGTGTCCATCAGTGGAGGAATGAATAAATAAAACATGGTTTATTCAGGCAATAGGAAGTTATTCAGCCTTAAAAAGGAATGAAATCCTGGCTCATGTTATGGCTAGATAAACCTTGAAGATGCTATGCAAAGTGAAATAAACCAAACACAAAGGGCAAATGCCTTATAATTCCACCTATATGAGGTACAGAGAGTAGTCAAATTTGGAGACAGAAAAGACAGTGGTTGTCAGGGGCTAGGAATAAGGAGAATGGATTGCTATGTTTAATGAGTACAGAGCTTCAGTTTGGGAAGATGAAAAGTTTCTAGAAATGGCTGGTGGACATGGTTTACACAGGGGTTTCCCAGGTGGCTCAGGGGTAAAGAACTCACCTGCAATGCAAGAGACAGGGGTTCAACCCCTGGGTCTGGAAGATATCTGGAGGAAGAAATGGCACCCCACTCCAGTACTCTTGCCTGGAAAATCCCATGGACAGAGGAGCCTGGTGGGTCACAGTCCATAGGGTCACAAAGAGTTGGGCATGGCTGAGCACACACGCCAGATGTCAATGTTTACACAACATTGTGAATGTCCTTAATGCCACTGAGCTACACATTTCAAAATAGTTAAAATGATAAATTTTATGTTACACATATTTTACCACAATGATAAAAAAGATTGAATCTAGGCAGTGTTTTTGAGAAGTACATATATGTATAGGGCATTTAATGAAGGAGGAAAATTCTAGGCATTACACCCGTGTGTATCTTTGCCCTTTAACTCTGTTCAGACACTTCCCAGTTAGGACAACTTCACATCTACAGTAAACAGGATGCCCATTGTGGCAGGAACTGGATTTCTGGGGAAGGATCCTGGATTGAATCTTTTTAGGAAAAATCACATAACTCTGATTTATTATTAGTGTCTTAATGGTGTGAGTTATTTTAAAGAGATAGTGCTTTTCTCAGTGGCCACCTGGAGGGAAGAAGTGGCTCAGACCTCAGGAATGGTCACTTGTAAGCACACCGGAGACATGGCCCCTTCCTGCCCCTCCGTACACAACTGCTCTCACAGCGCATTGTTTCGGGCATATCCTTATCTTTTTATGGAAAGCCTAGAAGAGAAACAAGGGCCTCTTCCTATCGAGGTTGTGGAGAGGGTAAATATGAAATCAGTGTATGCAAAAGTGCTGAGCAAGTGCCTTGCAGACATCAGGCAACCAAGGAATATTCTAGAACTTTGGCTGTAGTTGTCCGCTATATCCCAGGTATTTTCACACATCGCAAAGCAGCAATTGAGCATCTTATCATGTGCCTGGCTCTTTACAAATCACAGACGGTAAAACAAAGAATCCAATAGTCTCTGCTTTCATTCTAGAAAGGGAACAGAGACCATACAAGAAGAAAGATAAAGTTATTGGTGTACATGCAGAACTGAAAGCAATGGATGGAATCAGACCAGATGGGAGACTAGAGAACTTCATCACATAGAGTGTATGATGTACCCTGAACAGTGGATTCACGCCATGGTTAAGATTAAGGTGTTGGAACACACTAGTCTGAGGGTAAATGTGTTCTTAAGCAAGTGACTTAATCTTCCTAGGCCTCTGTCTGCTCAACTGTATCCAATTCATAAGAGTGTTGTGAAAATTATTATATCCAATACCTGCTAAGCTCTCAGAAAATCATCTATCATTCTCTTGCTTAAAACCTGTCATGACCTCTCTTTCCTCTTAAAACAAAATCCACAACCCCAGGCATGGCCTCCAAGGTGCTGCCTGAACTTGGCCCTTGCTGGCTTTTCCAACTCCACTGTCCAGTCTCCCTCCCAGTCTCCAGATTCTTCTCACCTGATCATGGCTTTGGTCCCTTGCCACACCAAGGCATTGCCTCCAAAATCACTTCCCTTTCTTGTTCTCCTGGCTCTTGCTCATCCTTTGAATTTCAGCTTAAATATTATCACTTCCTCGACCAATGGTTCGCTGGATAAACTGACAGCATCACCACATTTAGCAACCCCTACATGCACATCTGTATTCAAGGCGAAGATACAATTCATTTGCACTGCTGTTGGCAGACATGCTAGTGAAATCTATGCTACTCACTATCAGATGGAGAAGGGGAAGGAAATCAATGTTTTTAAGGTATCTGTTTGATTTCAGATACTATAGTGGGTACTTGCTATATATTTTATCTATTAAACTTCCAAAACTCACTGAAGGAAATGTCATTGTTTTTCTTTAAGATATGGAGAAGTATGGATGAAGAAGTGATAGGTAGATTCTAATATTTATGCAAAACCTTTTAGTCTGAATGCTGGGCCTGAGAATATGAGCTATTATTATTTGCCTTCCATCATTGTTGTTGTTATTAATAGTGAAGTTGTGTCTGACTCTTTGACACCCTATGAACGGTAGCCCACCAGGCTCCTCTGTCCATGGAATATCCCAGGCAAGAATACTAGAATGGGTTGCCATTTCCTCTTCCAGGGAGTCTTCCCGACCCAGGGATTAAACCTGCATCTCCTGCATTTGTAGGTGGGTTCTTTCCAAGTGAGCCACCTGGGAGGCCCCAGGTAGATCCTGGTCTCTATATGGGACTTCCGGAAGGATAAATCAGCTTTATTCTCTTTATTTGGGCTAAGAAAAATTATATCAATATTTAGAGAATAGTGTCTGTAAAGAATAGGTATCTCTATACCCCTAAATTATGAAAATCAATTGTTTTACTCACCTTACATATTCCCATTGATTGTGTCTTGAAAGTCAGCCCAGGATTACCAAAAGAACCTGAAGAAAGTGGACTTGATGTTACTAATATTATTAACTAACATCGGGTATCAGAAAGTACTTAGTAAAGAGTATATGCTCAATAAATATAGCACATACTATGAGTCAGGTATTTTCACCTGCCTAATTCCTTAATTTTATAACTTAATTCTGTAAGTTCTACCACTCAGTTCCTACCATATATCAGGCAATGTGCATAATGGGGTTAAAAATAACAACAATTATGGGCTCAAGTTTAGAGTCTATTGCAGGGCTACATATAAGCATGGCTCAAAGACATTGTGGGTTCAGTTCCAGACCGCCGTGATAAAACAAATACCACAACAAAGCAAGTCACATAATTTTTTGGGTTTCCCAGGCATATAAAAGTTTACACTTTACTGCAGTTCATTGAGTGTGCAATAGCATTATGTCTAAAAAAGAACAGTACGTATGTTAATTAAAAACACTTTATTGCTAAAAATTACTAACCGTCATCTGAGCTTCTAGCGAGTCTTACTCTTTTTACATTAGTAATATCAAAGATCACTGATCACAGATCACCCTAAGAAATATAATAAAACAAAATAGTTTGAAATATTGTGAGAATTACCAAAATATGACACAGACATGAAGGGAGCAAATGCCATTGGAAAAATGGGTGACAGACTTGCTCTATGCAGGATTGCCACAAGCCATCCATTTGTAAAAATATAGTATGGGCAAAGTGCCATAAAGTGAAGCACAATAAAACAAGGTATGCCTGTAATGAAATAATAAAATTATAAATAATTATTAGTGAAATGTTGCTATGAAAGAAACAACAGAAAGCCATGACAGAAAATAATGGGGAAGGAACTGCTTTATGATAAGTGGCAGAAATGGCATTTCTGAGGACGTGACAGTTAAACTAAGACCTCAGCGATAAGAAGGAGGCAAAAATGCATGTCCTCCATGAGGAGAACAATCCAGGCAGAAACAAGAACATGCATAAAACCTACAAGGCAGGAAAGAGTGGTGGAGTGTTTGCGGACATTAATAATATCTGCATGGTGGAAGTGCAAGAAACAAGCCATGCACGTGTGCAAGACATGCATGCAGAAGTAAACAGGCGTCAGATCACAAAGGGACGTACTTCCATAATTAGGAGGTTATCACAGACACAGCAGGAAGCTTCTGAATGCTCTTCAGCAGAAGAGTGAAATGATATGTATTTAAAAACAATCGCTCACTGCTGCTGCAGAGAGACTGTATTAGGCTGGTTTCACTAAGAATAGGAGACTAGGAGGAAATTTTTTTTTTTTTTTTTTGGTTTTCTTATTTGCTTTGCGGTGACTTATCACACAGCTTCCAGCAGGAAATACTTTTAAACAAGGAATTTGGGGATTTTATAGGGGGTTAAGATGAAGGCAGAGCACAGGAGAGTCAGAAAGGACAGAGCAGTTTCTTGGGGACAAGCGCTAGTACAGAGCCATCACTACACCAGACAGGAAGACACAAATGGAAGGAGGGGTCACTAGAACATAGGACAGAGGGCTGCCTTCTGACGGGAAATGAGACTGGCCATTGAGAATCCCTGCAAATCCATGCCCTCCTGAAAGGAGGGAGCCCATGGAACACACACCCCAACTTCACTCTTCTCCCTCCTTCCAATTTCCCACCCCTACTCACCATTAGACTTCCCTGGTGGCTTAGAAGATAAAGACTCTGCCTGCAATGCAGGAGACTTGGGTTCAATCCCTGGGTTGGAAAGATCCCCTGGAGAAGGAAATGGCAACCCACTCCAGCATTCTTGCCTGGAAAATTCCATGAACAGAGGAGTCTGGCGGGTTACAGTCCATGGGGTCGCAAAGAGTCAAACACAGCTGAGCGACTTTCACTCATGCTCACTCTCCAAAAGCCAGAAGCCCAAGGGCAAGGGGACCTACTGGTACAGCTTATACAGATAAACCTGCTGAGGAATAGAGCAGGATGGAGAATGGCTCTGGGAGGAAAAATGGAAAATATGCCACCCAGAAGGTGACATGCCACCCAGAAGGTGACAGTGAATATAAAGGTCAGTGGAAGAATCCAGGCTATCCTCAGGTATAGAATTCCCATGAGATGCAGATGTATATTTTATAGAGAGTAGAGGAGAGAGAAGTATTAACTGTGAACTCTAGGCTTCTACCTGGAGTCACGGGGTTGATTATGGCACTGTTTAGGGTAGAATGGATTCTTAAGGAGAAGCTCAAGATTCACTAGCATGTTAAGGGTAAGGTGTCTGACCATCCTAGTGGAGATGTCGAACAGGCAGCTCGATGGCTAAGACTGTATCTCAAAAGACACACCTGGGTTGGAGAGATAAACTTGAAAGTCGTCAGCACACGCATAGAGTTTAATGAGATGATAATGGGTAATATCTAGAGAGAGCTTGGAAAGAGAAGAGAGAGCCTATTTTCAACTTCTGAGATCAGATAAAAGAGGAGAAACCAGTACAAAAGCTGAGCAGTATAGCTAGAATGGCAGAAAGAAAACCAGGAATGTATGAGGTCACAGAAATTAAAAGAAGAGACTATTTCAGGGAGTGTGGTGGGTTCATTCTGATGAATATATAATTGAAATGATAGCACTTTTGGACTGGCTTCAGTTAGTGGAGTAGGCAGAAGCCAGATGAGAGCAGATTTTCATAATAAGCTTGCAATATATATGTGTGTGTGTGTGTTTCATTTTATATATAGGTTTCATTTTTTTTAAACAGGTGAAAATTAAAGCTGAGATGAGTTAAGCAGCTCTTTTATTTAGTTACTAAAGATTTGACAGCAGATCTTGAATCCCAACGTGTGCCCTTTCCATTCTGCTGAGTAATGTTCCAGCTGTATGATTCACGCTACACGGGGAGAAGCTTGGAAGGAACCGTCAAGCTAGCATCTCACAGGGAGAAGTTTGGAAGGATCCATCAAGTTAGCATCTCATTCCAGGAGCCTGCCAGATATGACCTTCTCTCAGCTCTGGCTCCTGAAGGCAAAAGATGAGTAAAGGCTTTCCCTCCAAAGGGGAAAAAAATAACATAAAATAAACGGCAAGATATTAATCTTGAGACCATTTACAGAGAGGTGTAAAGTGCCCCCACTGGCATTAATAGCAATGAGCTTCGAATATCACTTGTACAGCAAACAGCTTAGCTCTGCAGATAACAAGTCACAGCAGGCCTTCTTGCGTTGCAAATGCAGTCTCTTTGTTTGCCAATTAACTCTTTCCCACATTGCTTTTTATGTAACCAAGCCAGGAAGATTTGCTGAGGGAGCTCGATCTGCCAGAAAACGGCACTGGCCTGGGAGTTGGAAGAGATGATGCCACAGAGGCAGCGGGTGATGGTAGTAACAGACAGAGGTAATAGCAGTGGAACGGTCATTAGTAGCCAGAGCCCTCGAAGGCTATTTTCTGAAATAAATTCCCATGCCTTCTGAGCTTAGTATCAGTCAATGTCATAAACAAGACATTGTCCTTTCATCTCAAGAAATTTCAATTTGCCTAAGTTGTCTTGAGCATGCTAAACAAAATACGCTATGGTCTTTCTGAGTACACTGCCAATAGTCCTTAAATCATCGGTGATACTACCGGTTAGGCTTCTCCAGGAGCAGGTGACTTGGTGGTCTAGACAGAGCTGCAATCTCATTCGTTGGAACCATGACTCCCAGCAGGTGAGATGCAGGAATCTCATGGATGCTACTTGCCTGCTTGGCCCTCCAGCAACATTTGACAGAGCTGACAATCTCACCTTCGCAAAGCATGCTGTATTTTGCCTTCCTGCCATAATTCAGGTGTTGTTCCTTCCTCACTGACGATTCTTTCTCAGTCTCTTGTACTAATTTCTCTCTTTTCCTCAGTCTATAAATGTTGAATCACCCTGAGGTCTTTCCGAAGCTCACTTTATCTCTTCTTTTTATCTTTTTCTCCATGGAAGGTACTGATACAATTTATCATCCAAAACAGGACCACCTTGAGAGACTGAAGATGCTAAGCCAGGCAATCAGTATTACAGGACCACAGATGCGTTTCTGTGGGTGCCCACATTCTCTACAGAGCAAAGATTCTTTTTTTTTTTTTTTCCTTAAACTTTTCTCTGTAGACTCTGGGCCCACATACTCGGTGGCCAACTTGACATTTCTACTTAGACTCAAACGGGCACCTCAGTCATAACACAAGAAGAGAATCCTTGAGCTTAGTCTTGCACATCTGTTTCTTCTTAGCCATCGCCATCCATGTAAATGACCCCCATCATTCATTTACCGTTCATAAAGCCAGGCATTATCTTTGATTTATCTTTCCTTTGTCCACTAAATCTAACTCGCCAACAAGTCTTGTTGACTCTCCTACCTTCTTGAATAAAGCTACCAACACTTCGTGGCTAGATACTACAACAATGTCTCAGCTGGGCTTTCTTCTCTGATTATTGGCTTTCTACAAACTACACTTTGGATAAAATATATGCTCCAAAGTTCATCCTGAATAATTTTACTTCCTTATTTTTGGCTGTGCTGGGTCTTCGTTGCTGTGCAGGCTCTTCTCTAATGGAGGTACACGGGCCTCTCTTTGCAGAGGCTTCTCTTGTTGAGGAGCGTGGGCTCTAGGGCGTGTGGGCTTTGGTAGTTGTGGTGTGTAGCCTCAGCAGTTGCGGTTCCCGGGCTCTAGGGCACAGGCTCAATAGTTGTGGCACACAGATTTAGTTGCTCCAGGGCAAGTGGGATCTTCCCCGACCACGGATGGAACCAGTGTCTCCTGCTTTGGCCGGTGGATTCTTCACAACTGAGCCACAAGGGAAACCCCTCCAAACTGATGTACAAGATTCTCCATGGCTTGACCCTTTCCCACCTCCTTTGTACCATCTCCTTTCCCCTCTCTTCTCCTCTCCTTCAGTCTCCTTCTTAGGGCTTTCCAGGAGCCCTTCTCCTTATTTTGAAAACTCTTATCTTCAGATGCTAACTTCTTTTTGAAATCTAGAATGTTATTTAAATGATACCTCCTTGGAGAGACTTTCTCAACTACGATTCCTTATCTGAACCACAAAATCCAGCAAATGACTTCAGAACAGGCCCCTCCCTAATTTTCTAGATGTGTGTAAATTAGAAGTTAGTCAGTTAGATCCAATGTCTGCCTTAGGACAGTTGCACTTAATTCTTTAGGGAACCTTTGTTGAGAAAGGCAAAATATGCTCTTTCATTAAGTGTTATTCTTCTAAAAGTGGTTATTACCATCTGATATTTTTTCTTCATTTGTTTACTTTTTTGTTTATTCCCTATTTCTTCTGCCTAGATTGTAAATTCCTTAAGAGACTATGTCCATTTTCTTCCCTGGTGCCTACTATATATTAAGTATTTATTGGAGGTAAAAAAAAAAAAAAAAAGGTACAGTGAACTAAGATGGAGCAGCTAGGGGGATGAGAACTGCTCTCAAACCCTTTCTTGTTGTTGTTCAGTTGCCAAGTCATGTTTGACTCTGCAATACCATGAACTGCAGCATGCCAGGCTTCCCTGTCCTTTACTCTCTCCCCGAGTTCAGTCAACTTCATGTCCCTTGAGTCGGTGATGCCATCCAACTGTCTCATCCTTCGTCACTCTTTTCTCCTCCTGCCCTCAATCTTTCCCAGCATCAGAGTCTCTCCCAATGAGTCAACCATTCTCATCAGGTAGCCAAAGTATTGAAGCTTCAGCATCAGTCCTTCCAATGAATATTCAGGGTTGATTCCTTTAGGATTGATTGATTTGACTTCCTTGCAGTCCCAGGGACTCTCAGGAGTCTTCTCCAACACAACAGTTCAAAAGCATCAATTCTTGGAGCAGAAACCCTTCGCAAGGTTGGCCTTTACTATACTGTTGACCCCTCCAGTTCCTTCCTTATATTATGCTATGCTGTGTTTTCTTCAACAGTCCTCATCACGTCTGTAAGTATTTCATTCTTGTGCGTGTGTACTGTCCCTCTCCTCTCGCTAGAACATGAGTGCCATATACTGAGTGACTTATCTGACATGCTCTCGTGTGTATTCTCAATATCTCATACAATGCCTGGGACAAGGCAGTTGTATTATTTAAGCAAATTAAACAGAGGACAAGTCCCTGCTGAAAGAAACTTTGGTCCAGGCTGAATATAAATCAATCTTGCCATGGACCTTTGAGCTTGTCACTAAGCCTGCCTGTGTGTCAGATACACAGACAGCATCTTTACCTTCCCCTGAGATCCCCATCTGCAAAATTAAGACCCACTTTATACAGCATAAGGAATAAATCATTCTATGTATAATTACCATGCGCTGTCTTAGTTTGAGTTCCCCAGAAGCAATCTCTGAAACAAAGATTCCAGTCCAACTAACTTAGTTAACAGTGAAGAGAAAGAACCCTGATAAAGGAGTGGGGAGAAAGAAGAGAGTCACGAGAACAGGCAACTGAGCTTAACCCCACCAGGCAAACTGGGAGACAAAGCAGCGTGTGCTCCTCAGACTGACCCCACCACGGGGAAAGGGAGCTGGGGCATCAATACACCTGTCAGTAATGGATGGAGGGCCGTTCCCAGCAGACATACATTCCCAGGTACGTCCGGGTGGTCTGGCTAACTCTAAAGAAAAGCACTTAGGCCGGGAGATGCGGGAGCTTCTGCTGGAAGTTAGGTTTGCACGTGCTGCAGTGGTAAGGGCAACAGGCTATGGGGTGTAGGGTATAGGGACGCTTCCAGAAGCAGCTGCTACAAGTGTCTATTGTATGCTTGGAGTAGCCCAGGGTCTGGCATAGTAACCTATATCAAGCAGCGGTTTTATTCATGAACCCTCTGAAATGTTATTCAAACTGGATTCTCCATTTTTTTAGAGGAAAGATGCTTAGCAATTATCAGACATTCAAAAGGATCCCTGACCCCAAAGATTTAACAGCCACTGGTATAGAAATCCAGCTGACTCCAGGTTTGGCCCTTTCCTAGTTATCCACTGAAAAATATTGCTAGTGCACCACAGAGTAAGCATAAAGGCTGTATCTACCCAGAACATCACGGTAATCTCAGGGGAAGATAAAGATGTTCCCACCAATGAGAGTGAAGATCTGAGCCAAGTGTAACCTGCCAACTTGCCAAGGAAAAGAGGCCCTGCCCCCAGCACACACCTTCAATACACCAAATGGGAGATAATAATCTCTCTCTTATGATCTCTACCTTATAAGGCTGTTGGAAGAATTAAAAGGCATAATGTATGTAATGTATTTAGGATTTCCCTGGTGACTCAGTGGTAAAGAATCTACCTGCCAATGCAAGAGATGTGGGTTTGATCCCTGGGTCAGGAAGATCCCCTGGAGAAGGAAATGGCAACCCACTCCAGTATTCTTGCCTGGAAAATCCCCATGGACAGAGAAGCCTGATGGGCAATAGTCCATGAGGTTGTAAAGAGTCAGACCTGATTGAGCAACTAAACAACAACGACACCATGTAATATATTTAATTATCTCACTTAGGTCTTAGCACCACAGGTTTTAGAGAACTAATGCAGAGACCACATTTCTATTCTTCACTGAGGCACCTAGAATCCTTGGATGCATAAAGACGTGTTGGGCTGAAATGTAAGTAGAGGGAAAATGAGTGACAGGGTGAGTTGGCATCTGGACCAGTGATTTTTGGCCTATTGGATATTTCCGGAGAGGCCCATTTAAAGCCAATGACACACAGAGAGTGCATTTATTGCATTTTAGCGGGCTAGTGTCATTGAGATTGGACTCTCTGAGTGCTTACATGACCCCGTGATAATGGAGACAGCTGGAAGGTCGGAAATATGGAGATGCTTCGGATGCATTTCCAAATGTTTCCCTGATGCAGGAGGTGGGGGAGTCTGATAGAAATTGGTCTCCTGACATTTGTCTATAGGATGCCTAGTCAACATGCTGAACTGAATAAATTTCCATCTTAGGTACATTTTTTTAAATGGCTTGGCTGGTACATTTTTTGCACTGTCTGCATGTTGGGCAAAGAGCCGCCTAGAGAAGGTAAATAAAATCACAGCCTCACAGATCTTTGGACTAGAAGTGTTTTCAAACACTTGCTTAGAAGCAGTGCTATAGCCTGGGAAAGAATCTGAGCTTTAGTCATCAGATGGCCTGGATGAAAATTCTGGCCTTCTATTTACTTTTTTTCTCCAAAGTAAACTTTAATGGTTCTGAGCTATTACAGACCAAAATTCAATACAATCATGTTCAATATGGGAGGTGCATTATATAATGGGGGTGCTCCAAATTAGATTCTTTGGGATAATACAATCAATATTTATTAAAGGATAAATTTAAAATTAAAATATGTTCAAATTTGAATATATATATATATATATATATATATATATATATGTTTAATATATACAATCAAAGTCCAAAGATAACTGCCAGAATTATAGAGCCTAGACTCAGAAAATATATTTTTCAGGGAGAGGCATTTTAATACTGACATTGTCTAGAATTGCCAACAAATATTGTTAGTAAAAAGAACACCTTTAATGATTTCAATACTGGTTTTATGACCTTCAACTCACTACACATAAAGAATTAAATCAAATGGCCCTAAAACTCGTTGCACTTACACAGAAACGAAATCCAGGTCGTGAAGATTAGTAATGTGCACACACACACGTGTGTATGTAGGGGTGTGTGTGTGTGTGTGTGTGTGTGTGTGTGTTGAGAGCAAAACCAGTAGCTGTTATGAGTATCCAGCCCCACCCCTGCTTTGAGATTTCAAGGGTGAACCAGTTAGGAGGCAGGAGCTGGGCTAATTGACTCAGTTATGCTTATAAGTAAGCAAAATAGAGCAGAGGTCAGCAAACTGCTCCCCACAGGCCGAATCCACTGGGCCTGCCAGTTTCTGTAAATGGTGTTTCATTGGATGACAGCCACACCCGTTTGTGTCTGCAGTGTCTACGGCTACTTTATAAAACAGTCCCAGAGTTGAGCAGTTGTGACAGAGATCAGATGGACCACAGGCCTAAAATATTTACTATCTGACTCTCCACTGAAAATATTTGTTGACCTCTGCAATGTAAGACAAGTGAAATCCATATTAGGAGCGTGTTCTTGCACCAACTTTTAAAGCCTGCATCACCCAGAGCTAAGAGCTAAGAGCATTCCAACACGGTGGGGAATACTATCAGAACTGCCCTTGAAGGAACCTCTTCCTTCCTCCACATTCTGCCATCTCCTCCATCCACACCCATCCCCTCATGGTGATCCCGAATTCTCTCTTGCCCATTTAGGGGAGACAGGGACACAGATCATAAGTGAGTTGCTCAAACCACAATGTCGTGATCCCTCTGCAAACCATGGTGTGGTCTGAATGACCCCAGCCTACATCCCTGGAATATCAACTTTATAGAAAAATATGAAAATCTCATCTTTCATGAAAGCAAATAAGGAGACTGAGGTGGAGTATAGGACTGCAAAAACTTCCCAGTCTGCTTTGGAAACCCTAATGTCTGCTCCTGAAGGGATAGGCTTACCCTCTTCTGGGTTTTTTAGAAAAGAAATTTGGCAAGTTTTCTTGTCGGAGCTTGACACTTCAGTGTCAGACTGAGCTGCACTTGACTCTTTGTTCCATGGCTAACTGGCTGTGTGTCTTAAGTGCTCCAAGAGACTTAGGGCCTCCCATTCTTAGGGCCAGGCAAGGGGTAAGAATATCTTCCTGGGAAGACTGCAGGTGAGTTGGAAAAAGAAGCTTTGTATCAATGGTTCTCAAACCCCGCTGCCCATGAAAATTATTAAGGAATTTTCTGGATGCCCAAGCCCCACCCTCAGACCAGTGAAAATCAGTGCTGGCATTTTAAAAATTGCTCCAGGGGATCCTACTGTGAAGCTTGGGTTAAGAAAAGACTGATGTGCATGGAACGTTAGCATGAGTCATAACTGGTTATCAGTAAATGGCAGCTTAAGGTGAGGGCTGGGAGGGTGGGGGGTAAGCATATGGCTCTCACCTGGGACTGCCCTGTCCTCTGCAAGCTCCAACTTACCCCACTGGGGCAAATATCCCGGGGTTAACATGGCACCCCACCTCTATCATCTATTTGTATCACAGACCCTAATGGCACCCTTAAATCACATCAGGGAGACAGCTCTGGGCTCCACCTGCTGATAGTCCCAGGTGTAAGGTGGTTGATGCTGCCAAGGTATCTTGGGGTGAACACTAGGCCCATTAAAGCCCAAGAACCCAAGAGTCCTGACAAGCACATTCCCCACCCTTTGGGGACCACTGGCAATTTATGGGCTGCCCTGGAAACACTCTGCTGCTGCTAAGTCACTCCAGTCGTGTCCGACTCTGTGCGACCCCATGGACTGCAGCCCACCAGGCTCCTCCATCTGTGGGATTTTCCAGGCAAGAGTACTGGAGTGGGGTGTGGAAACACTCTAGAGTTCATCAAACTCACCCCTTGTTCCACTTTCTTGCTATGGATGTGGAGCAAAGTGTGTGTGTGTGTGTAGACTGAGAAACTCCCGACCCTGGAGTCAGAGGCCTGGCTTCTCTCCCACCTTGTTCCAGCCTGGGTTCCCAAATGAAGAGCCCGAGTTAGAGGCTTGCATCTTGGTACTTTATTTTGGAAGTGATCCCAAGGACAGTGAGTGAAGCACCAGTGAGTAAAACAGGAAGGAAGAGACACGAACGTAAAAATATGCTATCAATTCGGCCATGACTAGGAGTGCTTGTGGTTCAGTCTCCTGCCAGGTAAAATATATCTGAGAACAATCCACCTGGGAGAATGAAAAGAGGGTGTTATTTATTCAATGGGATTTATTCAACAGTTCCAGCCCCACCCTAGGTCAGGAGTGGTCCCTGCAGCATCAATCTCTCGCATAATCCATCCTTAGAAGCTGAGCAAAATTTTACAGTGGGCCAGAGAAGCTGGGCAGATTACCCTCTCCCCCTCCCCAAGCAGAAAAGCTGTTGAAACTGCATGGAACTGTTTGCAGAGACTATGGGGCTGGGGCCAGGGGAAAGAATGTAACAGGTACTCCATACGATACTCAGCTTTCCCATGGAGCCCCTGCCACAGCGGGTGCTCTGGACAGAATCCCATCTGGTCCTCCTTCATCCCCAAGGGGCTTGGAACATTTTCATTTCACAGACTAGGAACCTGGACCTTAGAGATGGCAGGTAACCTACAGGCGCTAAAGGGGACTCAAACCCAGACTACCCGCCTTGGACTCCTCCCTGGGCTGGCAGATGGAGATTCCAGACACATAGTGGCATCTTTCTGATTCTTGGCATCCTTGTCTGTAAGACCATGTCGATAAACTCTGCCGCCTATGATGAAGATAAAATGAGAAATGCGTGTAAGCTCTAAAGGGAAATATATATGCAGGGGTTTATATTCTTTTCATAAGGCAAAAAACAAAACAGTGTAAAAGCATGTTCCTAGTAGCAGTCGAAGGGGTGAACAGGTTTGAAAGCCACATCTATAACTTGGGTGGTTCCACTTGAACAGACAGGCTGCCACAGAGAGCCGGGAGCGGAGGCAGGTTCCTCCTGGTTAGGAGACAGCCTTTCTCTGGCGGTTCAAACAAACATCTAAAGCACGGGGGCAGAAGGACAGTTGCTGGGTGTGCCTCTGGTTGTCCTAGGGAAACAAAAGCTAAGAACTACAGCTTCTCTCACACGAGGTGAAGCAGCTTTGCAATTGAAAGACATACAGCAATCCGCCTGGAGCAATTATGTTTTCATTATTATTCCCAAGCTGCTGTGTCACAAATCTCATTTTCCGTCCCGGGGCGTGTTGGTGCAGAGCTGCTGACTGCGGTTCCCATCACTCCACCAGCTGACTGCTCCAGCCGGGCCCCAGGAGCAGCAAGCCAGCCTGGGGCTCATTAGCTGCCATACTGGCACACAGACTGCCAACCCAGCCGAGCAGATGCTGTGTACTGAAGGAAAACTCCCCGTTTGAAAACGACTACAGAGTCTTTTTACTATCAAATTCTTGTTGGTTTTTTGTTTTTGTTTTTGTTTTCTAGAAAGAAAGACCTTGAAACCCTTGAAGATTTCCATGTCGATCTGCATTACCGCTCAGCTAAGAGTGCTGAGACTGGGTGTGACTCTGACTCGCTTGCACAAACACAAAACACACCCAGGCGCCCTGGCTCTATTTTAAGTGGCGGACTCCAGAGCTCAGGTGCGCTGCTGTGCTCATGCCGCCATCATGTGGTTAGAGGAGGAACTGCACCAGGAATCTGCCAAGTTTGATGAGGACTTGTGTTTCCTTCGGTGCTTCCTTTCCTTCCTTCCTCCCTCCCTCCCTCCATCTTCTCACTTCCTTCTTCCCATCTTTCTTTCCACCATTCTGACGCTGCAACAAACACTGGGACATAAAAATGCATCTGAGACACCTCTTGCATGTAAGTAGCCTAGTGAAACAGAAGAGGAAAAGTGAAAGGGAAATAATAATTAAGTTCCACTTCTTCCAGTCCCTCCTCCTGGGTTCTTGAGAATTATCACAGTTAATTCTCACAAAAGCCCTGTGTGGGAGAGGCCACTTGCTTCTCCAGGGGATGTTCCCAGCCCAGGAATCAAACCTCCTGCATTGCAAGCAGATTCTTTACCAACTGAGCTACCAGAGAAGCCTTTTTATTGACAACTAGTTGTCAAGTGAATTTGAAGGGTCAGGCAACATATCTTTGATTACTGTTTGTAAAATAGACCAGGTGAATTCAGTGTCAAAATTGCGCAGCTTATATTTAGGAAGAGCTAATTTCCACAAAACTTCATGGGCTTTACATCTAGGGAACACAGAACAAATTATGCTTTTGCTTGCTTGTTGCTTTGAATAAAAATCAACACTTTGCCCAAAAAAAGGCCTTAAAACTATGTCCTTCCTATTTGTCTATTAGATTATCTGTCTTATAATTCTTACTTGTAGAAGTTCTTTGTATCCTCTGGATAGCCTAAAGCTGTTATCTTCTGTGTTATATGAGTTGTAAATACTGTCTCATAATCAGTTATTTGCTTTCTCTGTTTATGGAGTTTCTTAACAGTTAAAATATTTAAAATTATTGTTTTTGAAGTAAACTATGAATGTGAAAGTCACACAGTTGAGTCTGACTCTTTGCTATCCCATGAGATGTAGCCAGACTGGCTCCTCTGTCCATGGAATTCTCCAGGAAAAAATACTGGAATGGGTTGTCATTTCCTTCTCCAGGAGATCTTGCCAACCCAGGAATCAAACCCAGGTCTCCTGTATTGCAGGCAGATTCTTTACCAACTGAGCCACTAGGGAGCTGTAAGCAAGGTAAAAAGACAAGCCTCACAATGGGAGCAAATGAAACAATTGGCAAAGAACTAATCTTCAAAATATACAAGCACCTCATGAAGCTCAATACCAGAAAAGCAAACAACCCAATCAAAAAGTGGGCAGAAGACTTAAACAGACATTTCTCCAAAGAAAATATACAGATGGCTAATAAACATATGAAAAGATGCACAACTTCTACAATCAAAGCTACAGTGAGGTATCTCACACCAATCAGAAAGTCTGCAAACAATAAATGCTGGAGAAGGTGTGGAGAAAAGGGAAAGTCCCTCTTGCAGTGTTGGTGGGAATGCAAATTGATACAGCCACTATTAAAAAACTAGGAATAAAACTACTATATGACCCAGCAATCCCATTAGTGAGCATATACCCTAAGGAAACCATAATTGAAAAAAATAAATGTATCCCAACGCTCAGTGCAGCACTATTTACAGTAGCTAGAACATGGAAGCAACCTAGATGTCCATGGACAAATGAATGGATAGAGAAGTTGTGGTACATATACACAGTGGAATATTACTCAGTTATAAAAAGAAATGCATTTGAGTTTGTTATAATGAGTTGGACAACATAGAGCTTATTATGCAACATGAAGAAAGTCAGAAAAAGAAAGACAAATATTGTATATTAGTGCATATATATGGAATCTAGAAAGATGGTACTGATGAACCTATCTATAAGGCAGCAATGGAGATGCAGACAAAGAGAACAGACTTTTGGACACAGTGGAGGAGAAAGAAGGTGAGATGCTTTGAGAGAGTATCATTGAAACATATACATTGCCATATGTAAAGTAGACAGCCAGTGGGAATCTGCTATATGATTCAGGAAACCCAAAGGCGGTGCTCTGTGACAACCTAGGGGGGTGGGATGGGGAGGGAAATAGGAGGGGGGCTCCAGAGGGAGGGGACATATGTATACTTGTGGCTGATTCATGTTGATGTCTAGCAGAAAGCATCACAGTATTGTAAAGCAATTATCCTCCAATTAAAAAATAAATAAAATTGTTTTTTAAATAACTAATGCTGTTCATTTTGTTTTCCCTTTACGGATTCTGAGTTCCCTGTCTTCCTTAAGAAGGCCTCCTCCACCTCAAAGTATGATAGAGTCTTAGTGAATATTATTTTTAACAAATGATTTTATAATTTTATTTTTATGCTTATATTTCGTTCATGTGAATTTATTTTTGCACTCTGTTTAAGTTAAGCTAATTTCATTTTCATCCAAATGTGAAATCAATTGTCTCTGCAACATTTAAAAAAAATTTTCTCCACTGAACTGAAATGGCACATTTACCATAGAATGTATGCCCATATATAGCTGGATCTTTTCTGTTTCTCCAACTTATTTACACTTCTCCACTACTATGCTATTTTTATTTAGGGTAGGACAAATCCCCACCCCCTACTATTTTCTTGTACAAAATATAGCCATAACTAAATGTCAGCTTCAATATCATATATGTATACATTGTCTGGATTTTTACAGTAAATAGGCATTAGTTTTGTTAATAGAAACAGTCTTTCATTTCTTTACCTTCTGCAGAGCTGACATTGGTTTTTTGGTTTGTTTTGGTTTGTTTTTGGATGCCAGGGAGAGCCTGGACCTGTCTTTGAACCTGCTGGAGGGAATTCAGTTGGCCCAGATTGAGTCAGCCCGTTCCACTGTCGTCAGGGGAGAGGTCTCATGACCGCCAGGCGCCCGCCCCTAGTAGTGAGCAGTGGTTGTTCTCAGGAAATGGAGTAGAGTGAGATGGACAGAGATCCCAGCGGTGTTTAACCCCATCTCATTCAAACATCACGCATTTATTGCTGTTTATTTGCCAGAGCTTGGGGATGGGGACTCAAAACTGTATCAGGGACATGCTTTGCATCCAGAAAGTAGACGGTCTAGAAGAGGTAGACATCTGCGAGGACAAAATAAGTGCCTCACTAGACAGGAAAGTGTAATGGGTACATGTGCATCCTGCCGGGGCTTTGGAGTCCGACGGGAGGGGTGGGTGGAAGAGGGCAGTGAAGTCCTCCCAAGTGAGGCAAGAATGTGACAAAGAAGTAGTTGAGGGCTTCCCAGGTCGTACGGTGGATAGGAATCCACCTGCCGATGCAGGAGACACGGGTTTGGTCCCTGATCCGAGAAGATCCCATACGCCTTGCAGCAACTAAGCCCCTGCACCACAACTATTGAGCCTGTGCTTTAGAGTCCGGGAGCTGCGACCACTGAAGCCCGAGTGCCCTCGAGTCCACGCTCCACAAGAGCAGCTACCACAGTGAGACGCCCGCGCACTGCAGCCAGAGACTAGCGGCCCTCGCTCACTGCAGCTGGAGAAAAGCCCAGGCAGCAGTGGAGACCCCAAATAGAAAACTTTCATTTGTTATAAATAAATAAATGTTATAAGACAAATAAAATAATAAATTTATTAGAAAATAAAATGAATGTCATTTATTATAAAATAAATATTATTCGTGTATTTATTATAAAATAAATACATAAATAATAAATAAATAATACAAAAGTAGCAGGTGCTGTGCGAGGGTCACACGGCACCTTGTTCTCTCCCCCACGGAGTCTCCGTGTGTGATGATTCTTCTCAGCGCACGCGTCGTGTGCGCGCACGGGTCGTGTGTGCAGGCTGGCCTGGTCCCCTGCCCAGGAACCTAGCCAGAAGCCACAGAAGCTGCAGACTTGGGTTGGAGGGTTTAGGACGGAAGCAGCTCGTCCTAAACTGCTGCTTTTTCCCTGTCCTCAAGGGACAACACAGGCAAGCGCCTGAGACACACATTTCAAGAAAACAAAGTTCTCCCTGTCCCAGGACACGGGAGCTTATACCCCGAATAAAGACAGCTTCATGCTGTCGCACCTTCTCCCGCCTCCCTCTGACACACAAGTGCTATTTGTCTGAAAGTTTATCTCGGCTGGAAGTTTTAAGGAAGGCCCCCTCGACACTGCCGTGGATCCCGTGTTATGCCTCAGCTGTTTTTTGATGTTCGTCTGTTCACACGTTTGAAGTCATGAAGATCACAATCTAGGGCAAGATGATATTTTCTGCAGTAATTATTGTTCTTGGAAATGAGGGAATGGGACGGATGGACAGGATCTAGGCAGCCATCCAATGCACCGCGGGGTAACCCCTGAGGGAGCAGAGACCAGAGAGGTGACATGACTTCGCCAAGTTCACACAGCTCGTTCGTTTGGCACAGTTCAGTTCAGTTCAGTTCAGTCGCTCAGTTGTGTCCGACTCTGTGACCCCATGAATCGCAGCACGCCAGGCCTCCCTGTCCATCACCAACTCCCGGAGTTCACTCAGACTCACATCCATCGAGTCAGTGATGCCATCCAGCCATCTCATCCTCTGTCGTCCCCTTCTCCTCCTGCCCCCAATCCCTCCCAGCATCAGAGTCTTTTCCAGTTAGTCAACTCTTCGCATGAGGTGGCCAAAGTACTGGAGCTTCAGCTTTAGCATCAGTCCTTCCAAAGAAATCCCAGGGTTGATCTCCTTCAGAATGGACTGGTTGGATCTCCTTGCAGTCCAAGGGACTCTCAGGAGTCTTCTCCAACACCACAGTTCAAAAGCATCAATTCTTTAGCACTCAGCCTTCTTCACAGTCCAACTCTCATATCCACATATGACCATAGGAAAAACCATAGCCTCGACTAGACGGACCTTAGTCGGCAAAGTAATGTCTCTACTTTTGAACATGCTATCTAGGTTGGTCATAACTTTTCTTCCAAGGAGTAAGCATCTTTTAATTTCATGGCTGCAGTCACTATCTGCAGTTTGGCACAGATGTATCTAAAGAGAACTTTTCTAGGAAGGTTTCCCCATCATATCATTATGTGATGAAATGGAGATAGCCTTTCAATAGAATATATCACCTCTTATCTTCCCAACATCAACAGCAGCCTTGAAAGTGTCAGTCGCTCATCTGACTGCGATACTATGGACTGCGGTCTCTGTCCGTGGAATTTTCCATGCAAGAATACTACAGTGGGTAGCCATTCCCTTCTCCAGGGGATCTTCCCGACCCAGGTATCAATCCTGGGTCTCCCACAATGCAGGCAGATTCCTTACCATCTGAGTCACCAGGGAAGCCCAAACATCAAGATCAGGGTTATTTATATTTTTTTGTACGTGAGAGTTTGTAAATATAAAATTTGATTAAAGAGACCATTAGAAAGGTAATACAATGCACGCCTCTGTGCTAAGTTGCCTCAGTAGTGTCTGACTCTTTACGACCCCATGGAGTGTAGCCCACCAGGTTCCTCTGCCCATGGGATTCTCCAACCAAGAATTCTGACGTGGGTTGCCATGCCTTCCTCCAGGGCATCTTCCTGACCCAAGAACTGAACCTGTGTCTCTTAGGTCTCTTGCACTGTCAGGCAGGTTTTTTTACCACTAGCTCCACCTGGGTAGCCCAATATAATATACATATTTATAGAAAGAGAGAGAGATAGAGAGAGAGATATATAGTATCTTGCCTAGTATTATCAGTGCCTGGGATAGTGTGCTTTAATCAAACACATTAATATCTATCAGCAAAATACAGTATATTGACAAAATGTGAGATAAAGAAAGACCCCAACAAGCTCCATGTCAGGTCAGGTCAGGTTTAGTCGCCAAATGAGTTTGCCACGGGCTTACAAAAATATATCCTGCTGTCGGGTATTTGGGGATTTTAGAAATGCAAATGAGGCATTTTGGATTTGTATTACTATCTCCTTTGTCCTTCTGCAAATTAAAACAGCAAGGCTTCATAAGTAGCTTCTCGTAAGCAGCTGGGTGTGAGACCCAGATCATTCTCAATCCACAGGACGGCATGCATCAAGGTCTTAACCAGGATGCTCTACAGTCTCAGAGAAACACCTGTCAGGTGGTGAGGGTCGCCACCATGGGCCTCGAGTCTCCTCTTCTGCACACTAACCATCCGCACACAACCACTGTCTCAAATCTCGTGATGATGGATGCTCTCCTTGGAACACACAGCTGTTACCCTCGGTACCCTTTTAACCACACCACACAACAAATTTCACACCATCCAGAGGGAGCCATCTGCTCACACAAGACCAGAAAGGTGTGGTGAGGAATTCTACTCTTCAGTGGTATCAACCACTTGTTCAATGAATTAAAAATAAAAATTCATAAGCAGATGACAGGGCCTCTACTTTTATAGTCCTTACAATTTTAGAAGGAAAAAACAAAAGAGAGAGCCATCATTGGTTCCAAACCGTTTTGAGAAACTTCCTGCCAGGTTCTAGTGAAATCACAATTTCTCATATAAATTATTCTGGAAAAGTCACAAATATCATAAGAATTTTAATAATAAAACTGTATAAGCTCTGTAGTCAGCTTATCTGGCTTGAATCTCACTCCTATCAGAGTGACTGAGCAAATTATTTAACCTCTCTTTGCCTCACTTTTTCCATCTAACTATTGGGGATAATATTGCTTACTCTGGGGAGTTAGTGCAAAAGTGAAATGATTTCACACATGTGCATTCTCTGGCCATGACAAGGACTCAGGAAATACGAACTTTGCACCATTATCATCACAAACATAATCATTATCATCATGGATATATTTTAACCTATAAACTGTGGTTTCCCAGAAAGGAAAAAGGACAGAAGCAAATTTCAGAGGCAGATCTATCTCTAAAGCTCAGGATCTTCAGCATTAGACTCTCTTACTTCATGTGCTCAGGAGCTGTGGTGCCTGGAAACCAATCTAACCCTGAAATTTGAGGACCCTTACAAAACCACACCAAGGAGCAATATCATGTCATTCCCTATCTCAGAGTCAGTGCAAAACGGAACAAACATGCACGGCCATCTACGTGGAATCTCCTGAGTGTATTAAAGTGGCTTATATCTGCTCCAACACTATCATTATTAAACGTTTTACTAGGGGTGGGAATTCATGTGGTGCTCTCCAAAGAAACAAAGGAGGTTCAGACAGTCCTAGTCATCAAAGAGACCTCCCCCTAGTAGAAGTCACAGTGTTTATAATTATTAGGGCTTTCCCAGTGGCTCAGCAGGTCAAGAGTCCACTGTAACGCAGGAGACACAGGAGACACAAGCTCAGTCCCTGGGTGGGAAAGATCCCCTGGAGGAGGAAATGGCACCCCACTCCAGTGGTCTTGCCTGGAGAATCCCAGGGGCGGCGGAGCCTGGTGGGCTGCCGTCTATGGGGTCACACAGAGTCGTACACGACTGAAGCGACTTAGCAGCAGGATATATATTTCACTTTTGTTAGACGCCTGACATGTTGTTCTTAATACTTCTTCGCTGCATCAGAGTCCAGTTTATTCAGAGACAGTGATTTCTATTTTCTCCTATGAATTCTTGGATTTTTAAAAGGAGAGGCCATGTTTTGCCTATTTCTTTATCCATATTGCCTACAAAATGAATGCTTAAGGAAGGAGGGGAAAGGGAGGGAGGGAAGGAGGGAGCAGGGAATGAATGACATGTGTGTTCCGCGTCTCTAATGGGAATCTACCATATTGACTCATGGTCCCCAAAACAGTCTCTAGAGCACCCAGCAAATACACCCCACAGTCAGTACTCCCATCAGTCCTCCCCCCACACCCAGGCACGCCCTCGCCTGACCATGGGAAAACTGTTCCCTTGGAAGCTGTAGGGAAGTGAACCGTCTAAGACCTAAACACAGCAAGGCCGATTTCTCTTTTCTCTTTTAATCACCTTTGCCAAAATGGAAAGGGGAAGTCAAAAATAAAAGGAGAGTGGGTCCTAAACGCACCTTGATCTAATAGCAATGCCGGTAAAGTTTACCTTGGGGGTAAGCGTGCTTCAGTAGCTGGCATATAAAGAAGTTCTGGTTTCCCCTACAGTCTTGGAGGGGTTTTGAGGGGACCCCCACTGAGCACACTGTTGCAGTGTCATTCCTCAGCTGCTGCACACCTCGGTGTGACGGCCCCTTCCCTGAATGCTTTACTCACATTGCCAGTGGCACCTAGCAGTTGCATTAGGGAAACAAATGCAACCTGGATTCAAATCCCTCCACTCCATATACCAGCTGTGTGAACGTTGGCAATATCCTCATCCTCTGTAAGCCTGTACTTCCTTACTTTAAAATGCACATATCATAGCAGCTGCCTGATAGAGCTGTTTTAGAAATTAAATAATCTGCATGGAAAGTACTCAGCTCACTGTTTCACTTTCCTGGTGTTTCAAATAGTAAAGAATCTGCCTACAATGCAGGAGAACTTCCCTGTAGCTCACACGATAAGGAAATTGCTGGCAATGCAGGAGACTCAGGTTCCATCCCTGGGTGGGGAAGATCCCCTGGAGAAAGGGAATGGCAATCCACTCCAGTATTCTTGCCTGGAGAATCCCACGGACAGAGGAGCCTGGCGGGCTATAGTTCATGCGGTCTCAAAGAGTCAGGCATGCCTGAGCAACTAACACATACACACATTGTTTGACAAAAATGTCTTACAAAGTATATGAAACTATTATTATTTATTGCCTTGATAACATGTTGCATTTACTAATAGATGCTCCTTAGTTTGTAATTTAAGTATTTAATGCATGTTTGCTTTTTTTTTTATGGCAATAGCTACATACTGAATTTTTGCTGTAGTCTTGAAGTGATTAATATCAGCACAATTTTAGCAAGAAAGGATGGTTCCTGGCAAAACTGTGACATAGGTCAGAGCAAGCTGTGCAGCAGTGGCACGAGTGTGTCTTAGGGCTATTTTATCTTCTCTGACCAACTTTCAGAGAAGCCATCACCTGCCCATCTCTAGAGAGAATATTCTCCCAAGTCCAGGAAACAAACTGGAAGTTGGATCCTGTGGTAGGTTATACTATGTGCCAATGAGAATACAGGTTTCTGATAAGCTGTATTTATGATGAGGAGATTATCCTGGAACATCCAGGTGGCCCAGTGTAATCACGGGGTTGAGTAATGAGGAAGAGGGAGGCAGAGGGATCAGAACCAGAGAGATGACATCATGAGAAAAATCTCACGATGTTGCTAGTTTGGGGAACGGAGAAAGAGAGCCTTGAGCCAAGGAACACAATCAACTTCTAGAAGCTGAAAAAGGTAAAGAAACAGAATCTCCCCAAGAAGTTACAAAAGTCATGCTGACATTTTGATTTGACCAGTGAAGTCCATTTTGGATTTCTGGTCTCCAAACTAAAAGATAATTAGCTTCTCATTTAAGGCATTTCATGCAGGTGAGAGTTCAGTCGTTCAGTCATGGCTGACCCCATGGACTCTAGCATTCCAGGCTCCTCTGTCCACAGGATTTTCCAAGCAAGAGTACTGGTTGCCATCTCCTACTCCAGGGGATCCTCCTGACCCCGGGATCGAACCTGCACTTCCTGCATCTCCTGTATTGGCAGGTGGATTCTTTACCGCTGAGCCACCTGTGACTTAAGGCATTGAGTTATTTGTTCCGGAACCAAGAGGAAACACATACTGGCCCCTCAAGGTTATATAATGGAGGAGCACCCAGGGACAGGGATGGCTTACAGAGTTTATTCAGATGCCCTGGGAGAGCCTGGCCAGAAAGAGAATGTGACCCGACAAGTCAAGGAGGAGGAAGATGACAGAGCCCGAACCGTCATTCTGAGCAGGAAGATGGGATGACAGGGCAACCTAGTACAGAGACAAATAACAAGGCAAGGAGTTAGGAAGCTGAGGGCAGCGGGGCTAGGCGATAGGGGCAGGGGCGTTGAGGTTCCAGACTGGCCCTGGGAATGGCGACAGGGATGAGACGAGAGGCTCCTCTGCATTTTGACGAGGCTAGGATATGCCTGATATTTCACAGTTCTAGCAGCTCTCTTACTGGGGGAGGTCTTGACAGTTCTCCATGCTCCGGCTGTGGTTCCACCAGGATGTGTATCTGGACCTCTGCGACTTCCTCCACGGCCACTGACAGCAAATCAGCTCTGAATATATGCAGACGAGAGGTCTGTGCAAAGAAGTCAATGCCACTGGTCAGTGGGGTGATCCCTCCCATGAGATGCAGACTCTGTCTACTTGTGGAAGCACATCTTTCTCTTCACAATAGTCCTAACATCTCACTTCATGTGGAGAAAGCCAATGCCGGTAACGCTCTATGTAAAGCTCACTGTCATAACGTTTTATGTTAATAAAGAAACAGTAGGCTTTGGCTTCTTCCTCTTTCTTCTCATTCTCCTTTCTCTTTCTTTCTGTTCATAGTAATAGTCTAAAAGCTCTGAATGTCCCAGAGAATGCAAATTCCACCGAAATCATGGTCTCCAAGGAGATGGGAAGCATGAAAGACGGTGAGCGTGTTTTGTAGCTTTTTTGCAGGATACCATGGACAGTGTGATGGTCTTTTCTCCTGTGTTTCTTCTCTTCTTTTCTGTCTGACGTTGCTGTCTCCTGGCTCTGTCTCAGTGTTCCGTGTGCTTGGAGCAAGGTGGCAGCACCAGTCCCTGGGAAGCAGCCTAATTCTCCCCAGATATCACTGGAAAAGGAAAGCAGCTTTCAAGTTCAGTGTCTTTGATCACCACCAACAATGCCTAATATCTGAGACAAGTATTAGGAATTTTATTTTTAAATTGGGAATGCCTAAGGAAACAAATAAAACAAGACCCCCGAGAGTGATAGGAAAACACGGTGTTCTTCACATTGGAGAGCTATTTCCTCTTAATGACAGTTGCCAAAGGACATCCAGCATGTATAATTAAAACCTGCACACTGCATTGATTTACAGGGCAGGGGAAATGAGGGCTGGCAGTGGGCCAGCAGGAGGTCCGGGGCCAGATTTCTTTCCACTGACTGTGTGTCCTTGGACCAGTCTCTTCCCTGGATCAAGGCCTTTGAGTTCTGTGTCATCCAAGCTTCACTTGGGCTCTGAAGGTCCATGACTGTATCATCCTAGCTAAATGTCATTGTTGTTTTTTCCAAGGTTGCTTTCACTGTCAAGGAATTCCAGGATCAAATGTAAGTGGTGTGTCATGGTGACAAGATACTCTTGGCTAGCTGGCAGAGCAGTCACTGGCCACAGAGCAGCAGAAAGGAGCGGAGAAGCTGTATCCTGGACACGACGCTGGGTGGGCACCAACTGGTTCCCAAGGCTACTGCTAAGGAGGCTACCGTCACAAGATCCCAAGTCCCTTCCCACTTCCTTTTGTAAAAAAATGAATTTCAACTTCAATGTCAGCATTAGAATGAAGGAGGCAGTCATGATCTTAGAAATGAAAGAGGCCTTAGAGATACTCTGCAGCAAACCACAGCTCTTCCCCATACTCAGTGCACCCATTTATAGGTGCTGCTGTGCTGTGCTTAGTCTCTCGGTCATCTCTCTTTGCAACCCCGTGGACTGTAGCCTGCCAGCCTCCTCTGACCATGGGGATTCTCCAGGTAAGAATACTATTGTGGGTCACCATGCCTTCCTCCACGGGATGTTCCCAACCCAGGGCTCAAACCCAGGTCTTCCACATTGCAGGTAGATTCTTTACCATCTGAGTCACCAGGGAAGCCCTATTTATAGATGGGGACACTCAAATCTCAAGAGAAGTTGGCCCACAGGCCCACTCACATTAATGGCACAGTTAAATTTGAATGCCAGTGGCTCCCCCAGCAGACCCTGCTTTTTCTGTGATTGCAAAGGCCATCTTTTATTGGAGTCTCTGTATTTGGCTAAAATACAGTCCCACAGAGTCCTTGTTTTGGAAAAGGTGGTCCATGATCCAGCACCATTGGCATCAGCTGGAAACTTGTGAGAAATGCAGAGTCTCAGGCCCCTCCCCGGAACTACTCGATTAGAATCTAATTCATGATAAGCTCTCCCAGGTGATTCATATGCACTTGACAGTTTGAGAAGCACCAACACCAACTGTTCTTAACTCAGTACAAATAGCCACATTTTCCCGATAATCTTTGAGCTTCGTGTAGTCCAACGCTGGGAATTATTACAGTTCTGTGTGGCCCAAGAGGACCATAATGGTTACGTGTAAACCAGCATTAGCAACTGGTTCTTTAGTCCTCTATGCAGAAATCTGTGACCTCCGTGGAAGAAGCCTTAATGATTTTCAATCTCTACTCAGGAATCAACATCCATTTTGGTATCTAGGAAACAAGGAAGCTGCTTGAGGTTTTTTAAATATCAGATGACTGTGACTCTTTCGTTAACTTCTGCTTACTTTGCCTTGGCTTTGGTTTCATGAAACCAGAACCTCCTATTTACACAGGGTTTATATAAGGTTCATTGTTCCTTCTTAGGCACAAAGAGGCAGCCTAGGGAAGAGAAAAGAGCAAGGGCCTTGGGCCCAGAGTCCCCCATAGCTGAGTTTCAGTACTTTATCAACTATTTAATAGATGTGTGACCTGGAGCAGGGCATTTTACCTCTCTGAGCTTTTCTCTCCTCATCGGTAAAATTGTTATGTCAGCAATAAGGAACTTATGAGAGTCATGAGAGATTATATATACGAAAGTACCCAGAATGCAGCAAATATTTGGTAGAATTCAGAGCTGTCTGATTTAGAAAGGTAATAAATAGAGCATGCAATAAATATTTCTTGAGTATCCACAATGTGAGTAGACACTGGGAAAACAACAATAAATAAGACTCATATAACTAACCTAGACAGCATATGGAAAAGCAGAGACATTACTTTGCCAACAAAGGTCCATCTAGTTAAGGCTATGGTTTTTCCAGTGGTCATGTATGGATGTGAGAGTCGGACTGTGAAGAAAGCTGAGTCCCGAAGAATTGACGCTTTTGACCTGTGGTGTTGGAGTAGACTCTTGAGAGTCCCTTGGACTGCAAGGAGATCCAACCAGTCCATTCTAAAGATCAGCCCTGGGTATTCTTTGGAAGGAATGTTGCTAAAGTTGAAATTCCAGTACTTTGGCCACCTCATGCAAAGAGTTGACTCATTGGAAAAGACTGTGATGCTGGGAGGGATTGGGGGCAGGAGGAGAAGGGGACAACAGAGGATGAGTTGGCTGATGGCATCACGGACTCGATGGATGTGAGTCTGAGTGAACTCCGGGAGTTGGTGATGGACAGGGAGGCCTGGCGTGCTGCGATTCATGGGGTCACAAAGAGTCGGACACAACTGAGTGACTGAACTGAACTGAACTGAACATCAGTATGCATTAGAACTGTTGTCCATTAAGAAGGTTAGAAAATGATGGCTGAGTGCTTGCTATGCATGAGGCGCTGTTCTAGGAATTGACATGGATTGACTGATTTAATCATCAATGCTCTTCAGTGGTTATTAGGTATTATCCTTTATTCCCATTTTACAGATGAAGAAACTGAGGCATATTGGCACATAATAACCTGGCTAAAAGCTATACAGTTAATAGGTAGAAGCACCTAGGTTATGGTCCCAGACTGGTCAGTTATGGAGCCCAAGTACTTAAGCTCTATGCTAACCTGTCTTACTGTAAATAGATAGAAATATTTGATTCAAAAGGAGATGGTCAGAGGGCTAGGAGAGTGTATTGGGGGGCCCAATCTTGTCTGAAGGGTCAAAGAAGGTTCTCTGTGAAGGAGACGAGCAGGAGGGTGGGAAGGAGGTGATGGGAACTCAGATAAAGGAGGGGAGGGGTCATCCCAGCAGGGTCAGAATAGAGATGAAGACCTGGGATTAGTTGAGAACTCAGTTAATTTCATATTAAGTAACAGAACTGTGCTTGATTCCTGAAGAGAACTGAAGTGCAATAATGAACCAACCCACACATACACTCACAGACACAATCTCGTGAATGCTATTTCTGTCATAAATACGTTCCCAGCTATTAGCCGTGGACATTGTCTCTATCTACCCTTGCAAGAGGTACAAATGAAGGACAGGTGAGCTGGCAATGAGAAGGAGACAGAGGGCTTTGGCATCCGGTCTGGTTGGTCATGGATCCACTGATTCCTCCTTTCTGTGTGACCTTGAGAAGTTTATTTAAAACTGTTTTCTAAACGTTGGTTTCCTTATCTAGAACATAAGAATCATAACGCTTACTTCTAATGCTTGTGGTGAAGATTAAATAAGACATGCATGTGTGGTGCCTGACTTATAGTAGGGGCTTAAGGAATGTTATCACCTTTCCCCTTTCAGTGTTCAAAATCAGAAGCTGGCAGTTGTAGAGAAACCAGACAAAAATCTCTTAACACCCAGGTCCCCTCATTCGTCCTCCATCTCTGAAGGTGTTTGATTTTTCTGATATCTTAAGCAAGGGCCAGTTATCAAGTTCTCTTACAGAGCATCACAAGGCTTTCCAAAATAGTCTTTTGCTTGTTTAAGATCCTTCAAAGGAAGCAAAACTCCAATTTGAATGAAGACATCTAAACACCCTATTGGCAGTCTCTCTTATAACCAAATAAATAAATATGAAACTGGGCAACAAAATAACAATATAAGAAGACAGCCTCTTGAGGGTGCCTTGGACTGCAAGGAGATCCAACCAGTCCATTCTGAAGGATATCAACCCTGGGATTTCTTTGGAAGGAATGATGCTAAAGCTGAAACTCCAGTACTTTGGCCACCTCATGAGAAGAGTTGACTCTTTGGAAAAGACTCTGATGCTGGGAGGGATTGGGGGCAGGAGGAGAAGGGGACAACAGAGGATGAGATGGCTGGATGGCATCACAGACTCAATGGACACGAGTCTGAGTGAACTCCGGGAGTTGGTGATGGACAGGGAGGCCTGGCGTGCTGCGATTCATGGGGTTGCAAAGAGTCGGACACGACTGAGCGACTGAACTGAACTGAACTGAATGAAATTAATGGGATTATTTTTTTTCCCCTAGCAGTATCTGCTAAAGGAATATGTATGATCTCAATCTTCAGCAAATGCCAGAAAGAGTAATTTGGAGTCAATAAATTCTGACTTGTTTAGGGATACTTGGAATCTAAAAACCAAAATCATCTTAAAGGATTCTGGGTTAAGTCCCTCATTTTCCAGCATATTTGAGTGATTTTTTAAAGCTGAACTGCAAATCACATGGATTATTGGCAAAATGAAGACTTGAAGTTAAGACTCTTGGGGTAGTCTAGGGGCAGCATATGCACTGATCAGCTAAGGAGATTGGCCACTCAACACAAATAATTCAAGTTTCAACATTTAACCAGAAATCTGTGAACAACAACTGTGGATAAGTGGCTAAATTACCTTCTCTGATAGAGGAAAAAATGGAGCTAAAACTGCCCTAAAGCAACAAAGCCTCAATTCAACAAATTTAAGAATATATTTTCTTTTCCTAATAGATGTAATAATCCTCAAGCTTGTCACTTCTCACTGACCTCTTCGTGGAAAGTTAGTACAGTTTGCTTAATTTGCATGTGATTTCCATACTGGTCACCCAATCTTAAACTCACATCAGTGGGAAATCACAGACCAGTCCCTGTTCTAGCTGTCAGTCATTAAGCAAGAATGTTGCGTGCCTTGGCCTCTGCCAGGCAAAGTCATCACCCAAGGAAAGCAAGACTATTCTCCATCATGGCCTCCGTCCAGCTGGGCGTCAAGGCAACCTTCCTAATCCTGATGTCCTTCAAATGCCTTTCAAGAAGCCTCAAAAGACTCCTCAGTGAAGCACTGTGTGGTCTGAACAAATGAACTATGAGAGAAACATCTGGGGCAACTGAGGACATTTAAATTGGGGATGGACATGATGTAGCACCAGGAACTGATTGTTAATTTTGACAGATATGGTAATTGCATTATTGTTACGTAAGACAAAAGCCTAACTTTTAGAGATGTGCTATGGAATATTTGGGAGTGAAATGTCAAGATGGCTGTAACTTGCTTTAAAACATAAAACTGCTTAAATACTAACCAAATTTTAAAGACGGATAATCAATTACAGCAAAATGTTTCCAGGTAGAAGTAGCCATTATACTTTTCCACATGTGAAAATTTTCATTCAAAAAAAATTTTAGAGAAATTTATTCTGCTAGAATTTAAAAAGAGCTATGGAACATCTCTTCTTGTTATTCTGTTTGATCAGCCAAAAGTCAACCTCCAAAAACAGGTGCTATGATGAAGAAAATAAGAGCTCCTTGCTTTTTATGTAAAACAGAGGTAACTAATATGTGAATATTTACTCGCTGCATAAGCTCCCAACATCAAGAAGTATTACAAGTAACAGGTGAAAGTCTCGCTCTGAAGACTGACCTCTCCATGTCCACTTCCCTCAACAGCTTCCATCCCCACCCTTCCCCCACCATTAACAGTTTAGTGGAAGTGAGTAGGAAAACGAAATTGTGCTCTTGGGCCAAATTCAGTGGTGAAATCATCCATTAAAAGAATGATAGAAGCAGAGTAGTAGGGTAGAGTGGGGGACAAGGGAGAAGTGAGAGGAAGCAAGCTTTCTGACTTCCCTCATGGCTCAGATGGTAAAGCGTCTGCCTACAATGCAGGAGACCTGAGTTCAACCCCTGGGTCTGGAAGATCTGCTGGAGAAGGAAGTGGCATCCCACTCCAGTTTTCTTGCCTGGAAAATCCCATGGACGGAGGAACCTGGTAGGCTATAGTCCATGGAGTCACAGAGAGTCAAACACTTCACTTTCACTTTTCACTTTCAAGCTTTCTGAAGTGCTAGAGAGCTGGATGCAGGTATATTACTTTTGGAAAGACACTGAGGTCTTCACTCTGTCCTTCCCCATGAGGAGAATATGGCCTTTCTACTAGTGAGTTCAGTTCACCATCCAGGAGTCGTGCCAGTGAGTTCAGTTCATCATTCGGAGAGCTTAAAGTTTG
Organism: Capricornis sumatraensis; assembly: GCF_032405125.1. Classification (NCBI taxonomy): domain Eukaryota; kingdom Metazoa; phylum Chordata; class Mammalia; order Artiodactyla; family Bovidae; genus Capricornis; species Capricornis sumatraensis. The sequence goes on from NC_091079.1 coordinate 32,857,373, forward strand.
CAAATACTCCCTTAAACTGAAATGCCCAGGTTGGTAGAAAGAAAGAAAGTGGAGTCACTCAGTCGTGTCTGACTCTTTGGGACCCCATGGACTGTAGCCTACCAGGCTCCTCTGTCCATGGGATTTTCCAGACAAGAGTACTGGAGTGGGCTGCCATTTCCTTCTCCAGGGGATTTTCCCAACCCAGGGATCGAACTCGGGTCTCCCATATTGTAGACAGACACTTTACCGTCTGAGCCACCAGGGAAGTCCTCTACCACCAGGTTGGCAGAGTAAAGGCAAGTCCTGGAAGACAGTGTCACCTTCAGTTTTCAGCCCTCATGAGAATACTAGGCTCCAGGGTGGAAGCCATTACAAGATGGCTCCCTTCCATCCTGAATCACTTGGTTAAATGAAACAGGAACTTATGCTAAACCTGTAGGTGTCATCTGTTTTAATTAATCGGCAAAACGGGCACTGCATAATACCAAACACATTGGTGGTTTCACAAAAATATACAGTCTGGTATGATTCATACCTTATATTCCCTGAAACTTGACAGAAGCAGACTTTATATTAACAGCTCATGTACAACAGCTTACACCAGAAATGACAAAGAAATCATCTACCTTTAGAAAATGTGACTTGAGTCCTCTCAGCGTGCTCAAATGCACTTAGGTTTCAGCAGGAAGAATCGAACGCTCAGGGTCTGGTGGAAAACACTGAGCAAACTGTTGGGAATGCTTCACATTGTATTGAAACAATGGACTGGGTCTCTTGTTTGGGTGGTATGGTTGTGATTTCCAGAAACTGGATGAATCATTTGTCTCAAGCAGGTAATGGCCATGCCAACTTGGCTGGGTACCAGGTGGCCTTTTCTAAAAGTTGCAGAAGAAATACGTGCTATAAATAGAAATATTCCAGAAGTATTTCCTGGAAAAAAAAATCCTCGGTGACCAAGATCTCCTTTTCGGCTATTTTTCTACCCCAAAAAAGGGCTCCTTTGGGGTCTTTCCTCTCTTAGATCTGTGAGTGTAAATAATATAAGAAGGATCAACAAGCCATATTTATTAGAGAGGGAAAAGAAAGTAGTATTTCTCACTGCTATAGTCATGTATATCAGTTAAGAATGCTTTGGGTTGCAAATAAGAGAAACAAGATCTAACAGAGGGTTAAGCAAATGATTTTTCTCTATCATATATCAAGAAATGCATAGATGAATAATCCTAAACTAATACGAAAACTCAAGGACACCATTCAAGAACATCTATCACTTCTACCTTTCAACTTCACTATCCTTTGTCAACTAAGGTCCGTCTAGTCAAGGCTATGGTTTTTCCAGTGGTCATGTATGGATGTGAGAGTTGGACTGTGAAGAAGGCTGAGTGCTGATGAATTGATGCTTTTGAACTGTGGTGTTGGAGAAGACTCTTGAGAGTCCCTTGGACTGCAAGGAGATCCAACCAGTCCATTCTAAAGGAGATCAGCCCTGGGATTTCTTTGGAAGGAATGATGCTAAAGCTGAAACTCCAGTACTTTGGCCACCTCATGAGAAGAGTTGACTCTTTGGGAAAGACTCTGATGCTGGGAGGGATTGGGGGCAGGAGGAGAAGGGGACAACAGAGGATGAGATGGCTGGATGGCATCACTGACTCGACGGATGTAAATCTGAGTGAACTCCGGGAGTTGGTGATGGACAGGGAGGCCTGGCGTGCTGCAATTCATGGGGTCGCAAAGGGTCGGACACGACTGAGCGACTGAACTGAACTGAACTGAACTGATCCTTAATAAATTGGCCCATTTTCCTTATTGCTTTGTCTAATGGTTACAAGATGGATCCCAGAGCTCCAAGAAATAAAATTTCAAATAAGGCAGGAAGAAAGAAAAAAAGAAGTTGTCTATCTGTCCCCTTTATCTGGAAAGAAAACATCTCAACCTTCCATCCAAGTTCCCCTTAACTTTCATTGGTCTGAACTGGATTACATCATCTCCCTTAGCTGAAGGGGGCCAAGAAAAATGCCTTTTGCAAAGGAAAAAGGTGTTCGTGACTGAATTCAACTAATTGATTATTTGCTGACTGGAACTATATACATTGCAAAGGTGGTTGTTATCAAGGAAGGAAATAGACGTGGATATTAAGCATATAACTTACACATCTGTCCCATCAGATGACTGCCCTCTACCTTCAGTCCCTGTTCTCTGTCTCTTCTTTCCCCCTCTCCCTTCTGCCTTGGACACAAATAGAATATAAAGCATTATCATTATTTTAAGGCTGGGTTTAGTTCTTTCTGAATGGTCTCCTCGGGGACACCATCTCTAAGGACTTTATCTCACAGAAAGCATCCCGCAGAAATCATTGACTGTTTGCTGTAAGCCAAACATAGCTAAGTTTGAACTATTTTTGGTAATTCTCAAATAATCCCACCAAATATTTAGCCCTCCCTTATCATATAGCAAATTTTCTCCAATCAGCACAGTGAGTATGGAGTGGAGCCTTTATTTGAACTCAACTCCGTCTGGAGTCAAAGACCTTCTCTCTTTCCCCTCTCACATATGTCCTCTTTCTCTCTACTGAATTCCAGTGGAATTTAGTTTTGCCAAAGCCTCTGTTTTCTCCTGCATTACTCTATGAATTATTTATTTGTGCAAATTATACAAAAAGGCTTCTACTTCCGAGGGTCAAGAAGGTCTTCCAGTTGTCCTTGTCATTTATTTCCAATCATATCTAACAAGCCAGATGAACTTTCTTTACAGAATTTTACCCCCAGGGCACAAGGAAAGCTTCTCAATGAAGACTTGACCTAATTGCCCTTGCTTCACCAAGGGATAAGGAATATTTGTTAATATTATGGTCCTTGGTTCTCAATCCTGGCTAGTTTAGCTGGTCTATGGTGGGGCCTGGGTAGAGCCTAGACAGTAGTATTTTTTTAAAACCTCCTTAAGTTTTCCTGTGAAGCCCAGATTGAAGTTATAAGATGAGACTGAGTCTCTGCAAGTTAACCCAGCAGTTTCAGCCCATTCTAATAATCAGGCTCTGCATATAAGTTAAATAAGCAGGATGACTACTTACATCATGAGAAATACCAGGCTGGATGACTGTCAAGCTGGAATCAAGATTGCCCAGAGAAGGGAGAAATAACAACAACCTCAGATATGCAGACCATAACAGTCTAATGGTAGAAAGCAAAGAGGAACTAAAGAGCCTCTTGGTAAGGGTGAAAGAGAGAGTGAAAAACCTGGCTTAAAACTTAACATTCAAAAAACAAAGATTATGGCATCTGGTCACATCCCTTCATAGCAAATAGAATGGGGAAAAAGGAAGCAGTAACAGATCTTTGGCATTGCCTTTCTTTGGGATTGGAATGAAAACTGACCTTTTCCAGTCCTGTGGCCACTGCTGAGTTTTCCAAATTTGCTGGCATATGGAGTACAGCACTTTCACAGCATCATCTTTCAGGATTTGAAATAGCTCAACTGGAATTCCATCACCTCCTCTAGCTTTGTTCATAGTGATGCTTTCTAAGGCCCACTTGACTTCACATTCCAGGATGTCTGGCTCTAGGTGAGTGATCACACCATCATGATTATCTGGGTCGTGAAGATCTTTTTTGTACAGTTCTTCTGTGTATTCTTGCCACCTCTTCTTAATATCTTCTGCTTCTGTTAGGTCCATACCATTTCTGTCCTTTATCGAGCCTATAATAGCATGAAATGTTCCCTTGGTATCTCTAATTTTCTTGAAGAGATCTCTAGCCTTTCCCATTCTGTTGTTTTCCTCTATTTCTTTGCACTGATCACTGAAGAAGGCTTTCTTATCTCTTCTTGCTATTCTCTGGAACTCTGCATTCAGATGCTTATATCTTTCCTTTTCTCCTTTGCTTTTTGCCTCTCTTCTTTTCACAGCTATTTGTAAGGCCCCCCCAGACAGCCATTTTGCTTTTTTGCATTTCTTTTCCATGGCGTGGTCTTGATCCCTGTCTCCTGTACAATGTCACGAACCTCATTCCATAGTTCATCAGGCACTCTATCTATCAGATCTAGGCCTTTAAATCTATTTCTCACTTCCACTGGATAATCATAAGGGATTTGATTTAGGTCATACCTGAATGGTCTAGCGGTTTTCCCTACTTTCTTCAATTTCAGTCTGAATTTGGTAATAAGGAGTTCATGATCTGAGCCACAGTCAGCTCCTGGTCTTGTTTTTGTTGACTATATAGAGCTTCTCCATCTTTGGCTGCAAAGAATATAATCAATCTGATTTCGGTGCTGACCATCTGGTGATGTCCATGTGTAGAGTCTTCTCTTGTGTTGTTGGAAGAGGGTGTTTGCTATGACCAGTGCATTTTCTTGGCAAAACTCTATGAGCCTTTGCCCTGCTTCCTTCTGTATTCCAAGGCTAAATTTACCTGTTACTCCAGGTGTTTCTTGACTTCCTATTTTGCATTCCAGTCCCCTTATAACGAAAAGGACATCTTTTTTGGGTGTTAGTTCTAAAAGGTCTTGTAGGTCTTCATAGAACCGTTCAACTTCAGCTTCTTCAGCATTACTGGTTGTGGTATAGACTTGGATAACTGTGATATTGAATGGTTTGCCTTGGAGACGAACAGAGATCATTCTGTCGTTTTTGAGACTGCATCCAAGTACTGCATTTCGGACTCTTTTGTTGACCATGATGGCTACTCCATTTCTTCTGAGGGATTCCTGCCTGCAGTAGTAGATATAATGGTCATCTGAGTTAAATTCCCCCATTCCAGTCCATTTTAGTCCGCTGATTCCTAGAATGTCGACAATCACTCTTGCCATCTCTTGTTTGACCACTTCCAATTTGCCTTGATTCATGGACCTGACACTCAATATGCCAGCAAATTTGCAAAACTCAGCAGTGGACACAGGACTGGAAAAGGTCAGTTTTCATTCCAATGCCAAAGAAAGGCAATGCCAAAGAATGCTCAAACTACCGCACAATTGCAGTCATCTCATATGCTAGTAAAGGAATGCTCAAAATTCTCCAAGCCAGGCTTCAGCAATACGTGAACCGTGAACTTCCAGATGTTCAAGCTGGTTTTAGGAAAGGCAGAGAAACCAGACATCAAATTGCCAACATTCGCTGGATCATCGAAAAAGCAAGAGAGTTCCAGAAAAAACATCTATTTCTGCTTTATTGACTATACCAAAGCCTTTGACTATGTGGATCACAATAAACTGTGGGAAATTCTGAAAGAGATGGGAATACCAGACCACCTGACCTGCCTCTTGAGAAATCTGTATGCAGGTCAGGAAGCAACACTTAGAACTGGACATGGAACAACAGACTGGTTCCAAATAGGAAAAGGAGTATGTCAAGGCTGTATATTGTCACCCTGCTTATTTAACTTATATGCAGAGTACATCATGAGAAATGCTGGGCTGGAAGAACACAAGCTGGAATCAAGATTGCCAGGAGAAATATCAATAACCTCAGATATGCAGATGACACCACCATTATGGCAGAAAGTGAAGAGGAGCTAGAAAGCCTCTTGATGAAAGTGAAAGAGGAAAGTGAAAAAGTTGGCTTAAAGCTGAACATTCAGAAAAGGAAGATCATGGCATCTGGTCCCATCACTTCATGGGAAATAGATGGGGAAACAGTGGAAACAGTGCCAGACTTTATTTTTTGGTCTCCAAAATCACTGCAAGTGGTGACTGCAGCCATGAAATTAAAAGACACTTACTCCTTGGAAGAAAAGTTATGACCAACCTAGATAGCATATTCAAAAGCAGAGACATTACTTTGCCGACTAAGGTCTGCCTAAGGCTATGGTTTTTCCTGTGGTCATGTATGGATGTGAGAGTTGGACTGTAAAGAAGGCTGAGAGCCGAAGAATTGATGCTTTTGAACTGTGGTGTTGTAGAAGACTCTTGAGAGTCCCTTGGACTGCAAGGAGATCCAACCAGTCCATTCTGAAGGATATCAACCCTGGGATTTCTTTGGAAGGAATGATGCTAAAGCTGAAACTCCAGTACTTTGGCCACCTCATGTGAAGAGTTGACTCATTGGAAAAGACTCTGATGCTGGGAGGGATTGGGGGCAGGAGGAGAAGTGGATGACAGAAGATCAGATGGCTGGATGGCATCACTGACTCGATGGACATGAGTCTGAGTGACCTCCAGGAGTTGGTGATGGACAGGGAGTCCTGGCATGCTGTGATTCATGGGGTCGCAAAGAGTCAGACACGACTAAGTGACTGAACTGAGCTGAACTGAACTGAACAGAACTGAACAGATCTTACTTACTTGGGCTCCAAAATCACTACAAAGAGTGACTTCAGCCAAGAAATTTAAAGATGCTTGCTCCTTGGAAGAAAAGCTATGACAAACATAGACAGCATATTAAAAAGCATAGATGTCACTTTGTCAACAAAGTCCATAGAGTCAAAGCTATGGTTTTTCCAGTAGTCATGTATGGATTTGAGACTTGGACCATAAAGACTGAATGCTGAAGGACTGATGCTTTTGAACTTGGTGCTGGAGAAGATTCTTGAGTCTCTTGGACAGCAAGGAGATCAAACCAGTCAACCCTAAAGGAAATCAACTCTGAATATTCATTGGATGGACTGATGCTGAAGCTCCAATACTTTGGCCACCTGATGCGAAGAGCCGACTCATTGGAAAAGACTCTGATGCTGGGAAAGATCAAGGGCACGAGGAGAAGAGGGTGACAGAGGATGAGATAGTTAGATGGCATTACTGACTCAATGGACATGAATCTGAGCAAACTCTGAGAGATGGTGAAGGATACAGAAGCCTGGCGTATTATGGTCTATGGAGTCGCAGAGTCGGACATGACATTAAGCTAGGTTTTTGTATTAACCCATTTTACAGACCAGGGAAATCACCTAAAGTCCCACAGTCAATAACTGGTAGAACCAGGGGTCCAATCCAGGAAGTCTGACCCTTAGTCTCTGGTTTTCTCTATATGGTGCTTCCTGCTTTAGACCACACTGGAGCCTCTCTGCTGAGCCAGAAAAGAGGCAGGGAAGTTAGAGCCCAGGATTGGCCTATCTTAGATCAAAGGAATCTGATATAGAAAGAGAAACAAAGGCAGCTATTATCTATCAAGGGATTTATGATTCTATAAAGTCAAGCTAAAGAATCTTCCGACCAGGTGTAAGACCTCATGCTATGCACAAGGACTTGACCTTTTCAAGACACAGACAGAGGTTATTTCTAGGCAGTATGACACAGTGACTTAACAGAGTCTAACAGTTTGCATGGCCACTCCAAACAACTTGGGCCCCATAAGCTAATGCCTTTAAGTTTCTGAGCTTCAATAGCCTCAACTGTAAAAAAGAATAAAATGTTATGCCCTCAATGGGTCTGAGAATAAATGGAGATAATAAACATGCAATGAAACGGAAAGTGTTAGTCGCTCAGTCCTGCTCAACTCTTTTGTGACCCCATGGACTGTAGCCACCAGGTTCCTCTATCCACGAAATTCTCCAGGCAAGAATACTGGGGTGGATAGTCATTCCCTTCTCCAGGGTATCTTCCCAACCCAGGGATCAAACCTGGGTCTCCTGCATTGCAGGCAGACTCTACTGGCTGAGCCTCCAGGGAAGCTTGATAATAAACCTAATAGCCCATAAATAACTATAAACAACTATGTAGTTCTGTTGTCTAGAAACACCCCTTCTGTTCAGCCGTCAAATGGTTAAGAAACCCAGCTTGAGTGTAATCACGAGGCTGAGATATTTTATTTCTGAACAAAGCTTCTATAATTTCAGTTTGGCTATGTCTATACCCAGCTCCTCACCAAATCCTTACGGCAGCCTGTGAGACTTGTAAGCAGATCCAGAGCTCTGCAGTAATGCTCTTTGAAAAAGTATTGTGTTTTAATAAGTCACTTTTCTCTCCTCCGGCTAAGTTCACATGAATTAGATTGCAAAGCACTTTATGCAAAACGTCTGACCTTCACTGGCTCTGATTTGCATTGTCATCGTTCCTTTATTCTTCTAAAGTGCCTTCATTTTGCATAATGTTATAATGTTATTCAGGCTTTGCAGTTAGCACTATTTCATTTCTCCAATTATAACCATTTTAGGCAAAGCTATAGATAACCTTCAGATACCCATGCCTGTTTCATATTTCATTCACAAGGAGGAAGCAATGAAATTGGACTTAAAAAAAGCGGGGGGCGGGGGGGGATGTTAAGAGCTCATTTTGGGTGGATTTTTAAAACTCCAAGTCTAGATTTTCTTTCCGTTTTAGGGATTAAGAGAGAGTGTTGTCTCTGTTCCCCATGAAAATCTCTGCTTTGCTGTTTAGTTATTACTGACAAAGCTTCCTCTTGCAGCAGAGGCATTCACTTAAGCAGAATAACCCAATACTGTAATGTGAAGAGCTTCTCAACCTAAGACCTCTTTCAACTGTTTCTATAAGTCACACCCCACTGTGGGAATGCCATCCCAAGGCCAGGAATTGCTGTTGCTGTTGTTTAGTCATTAAGTTGTATCCGACTCTTTGCTACCCCATGAACTATAGCAAGCCAGGCTCCTCTGTCCGTGTAATTTCCCAGGCAAGAATACTGGAGCAGGTTGCCATTTCCTACTCAAGGGGATCTTCCTAACCCAGGGATAGAACCCATGTCTCCTGTCTTGGCAGACAGATTTTTTTTACCACTGAAGCACCAGAGAAGCCCAGGCCAAGGATAAGAATCAGTTAATGAACCAATGTCTGTATGAAATATGACATAGGACTTTCCCTGTGGCCCAGTGGTTGTGAATCTGCCTGTTAATGCAGAGGACACAGGTTTAATCCTTTGTCCAAGATCCCGCATGCTTAGCAACTAAGCCTGTGCACTGCTGCTACTGAAGCCCGTATCCCCTAGAGCTTGTGCTCTTCAACAAGAGAAGCCCCTGCAATGAGGAGCCATGCACCGCAAGAAGCATAGCCCCACTTGCCACAACTAGAGAAAGACCATGCACCGCAGCAAAGACCCAGCACAGCCAAAGCTAAACAGATTAATTAACAAATTTAGAAAAGAGGCGTGACATATTAAATTCATTGTCATCAGTCATGTGCTTATGTAAATGAGGTTCTGATCCTTTCTTTGGTGGTTGGAGAAGACTGAGAAATACATTCTGAGAGTGAAGTAATGACCCCAAATATCAACACTTTCCCACTTTTGTAAAGACCCTTGATTACCGTTTGGATATACTAAATAGTCAAAGGATTTCCCTGGTGACTCAGTGGTAGAGAATCTACCTTCCAATGCAAGAGATGCAAGAAACAGAAGTTCAATCCCTGGGTTGGGAAGGTCCCTTGAAGAAGGAAATGGCAACCCACTGCAGTATTCTTGCCTGGGAAATCCCATGGACAGAGGAGCCTGATGGGTCATAGTCCATGGGGTCTCAAAAGAGTAGGACACAATTTAGTGATTAAACAACAACAACAGGAGAAAGAAACATTCATTTTGCATATTTATCAATTCCCTACTATTCCCAAGACAAATCAAGCAGTGTGCAATACAAAATGCACCCACTTTCATCAGGGCTCACCACCCTAGTCACAAGGCTGTGGTGGGCTAAGCAAACAGTCAATAAATCATGAGAGATTGAAGATTCACAGCAGAATTAGATTTTGATATATGAAGAGCATATTACTCTTTTTATTTCTCTAACTTACTTCTTTTCACATGAACTGCAATTTGCTAAATACTTAAGGAAATGGTATTTAAAAATTTAGACCATACAAGTTAAGAAATGAATCTAATCAGTAATGAAATCATTTACTTCTGTTTAAAGCCATCTCTTTGAAATAACTGCTGTTTTTCTTGGTCCTCATCACCCCTGCTCTTGTAAAAGGATGGCTGACATGACCCTAAGAAAATGCGTGGAATGTCATTCCTAAGGTTGGATATATGAGTGTATGCTGGGCAGCATCTCATCAAAGTACCCTTGATTTTGCTTCATCCCTGAGTGCTCACAGATACTGACATCCATGAAGAATGAACTCTTCTATAAACTTTTCTCAGATGCCTACTTGAATCAGATGCCTCTACCCTGTAAGTTCCCACTAAGAACCTTCTTAGTTCTTACTGACATTACAGAGCTTTCTGAGTCTGGGCTATTCCTTCTCTCCAGCCCTGGCAAGGAAGTCATCCCTTGGCTTGTGCTGAAGGGTCTCCTCAACCCCACTCTAGCTGGTGACCCTGTAAGATAAAGGGTTATAATCTGACTGTGTTTTCTGTTGTACAGAAATTAAGGAAATTTCAAGATTGACAACAAAACCCTCTGTCTATTGCAAGCCAACCTCTTAAACCATGCTGGGACTTCTCTTATTGGCTGCGCCTGCTCTACGTTATAGTGTCCTCCTTGAGTCCTCAGTAGGGAGGTGGGCCAGAGCCCTCTGCCCTAAATAATCCCCAACCTAGACAACACGTCTTTCCCCCTTCCAGAGTGAGAAGTAGAGTTACATCCCTGGTTGCCATTCTCTATCCCTGACTTTCTTCTTGGTTCTCTAGATTCAGAAGGAGAGAGAGACTTTCCTTTGCATCCCAAGGGCATTCAATCTTGCCCCATTCCCTGGGCGGTACCGGGAAGTAGGACATGGGGAAGCAGAAATATTAAAGTCAGTTAATATGTTATATATATATATATATATATATATATATATATATATATATATATATATATATATATATACATAAATATATAATGTTTCTAAAGAAACATTCTTTTTACCCTTAAATATTCAGATTCTGTCATCAAATGCTTAGACTAGCAATTATTTTTGCTTCTCATTTTATAGATAATAAGACTAAAATAAAGAAAGTCCAAAATAAAATTAACTTCACAATAAATATCCATCTCTCTAGCAACACTAGACTTTGGAAATTTTCCAGCATAATTGTATCTCATGTTTTTTTCTTTGAGGGATGCTCTTCTTGCCATTGAATCATCAAAAAAGCAAGAGAGTTCCAGAAAAACATTTATTTCTGCTTTGTTGACTATGCCAAAGCCTTTGACTGCGTGGATCACAGCAAACTGTGGAAAATTCTTAAAGAGATGGGAATACCAGACCACCTGACTTGCCCTGTGAGAAATTTGTATGCAGGTCAAGAAGCAACAGTTAGAGCCAGACATGGAACAACCAACTGGTTCCCAATTGGGAAAGGAGTACGTCAAGGCTGTATGCTGTTACCCTGCTTATTTAACTTACAGGCAGAGTACATCATGCAAAATGCTAGGCTGGATGAAGCACAAGCTGGAATCAAAATTGCTGGGAGAAATATCAATAACCTCAGAAATGCAGATGAGACCACCCTTATGGCAGAGAGCAAAGAAGAACAAAAGAGCCTCTTGATGAAAGTGAAAGAAGAGAGTGAAAAAGCTGGTTTAAAAGTCAACATTCAGAAAACTAAGATCATGGCATCTGGTCCCATCACTTCATGGAAAATAGATGGGGGAAACAATGGAAACAGTGAGAGACTTTACTTTTGGGGCTCCAAAATCACTGCACATGGTGGCTGCAGCCATGAAATGAAAACATGCTTGTTCTTTGGAAGGAAAGCTATGACCAACCTAGAGAGCATGTTAAAAAGCAGAGACATTACTTTACCAGCAAAGGTCCATCTAGTCAAAGGTATGGTTTTTCCAGTAGTTATGTATGGATGTGAGAGTTGGACTATGAAGAAAGCTGAGTGCTGAAGAATCGATGCTTTTGAACTGTGGTGTTGGAGAAAACTCTTGAGAGACCCTTGGACTGCAAGGAGATCAAACTAGTCCATCCTGGGATCAAATCAGTCCTGAATATTCATTGGAAGGACTGATGCTGAAGCTGAAACTCCAATACTTTGGCCATCTGATGAGAAGAACTGACTCATTGGAAAAGGCCCTGATGCTTGGAAAGATTGAAGGCAGGAGGAGAAGGGGACTACAGAGGATGAGATGGTTGGATGGCATCAGTGATTTGATGAGTTTGAGTAAGCTCCAGGAGTTGGTGATGGACAGGGAAGCCTGGCATGCTGCAGTCCATAGAGTTGCAAAGAGTCAGACAAGATTGAGCAACTGAACTGAACTGAACTTTTTGCTGTTGACTTTTAAAACAGAAGTGTCTCTCCAAACTTAGTCCCTTGGTTGCCTTATTATTTTCTCTTCACTACTTTTTTATGTGTGTGAGTTCATCTACTCTTAGCATTTAGCCAGACTCTTTCAATTTAGACTCAACATTTGCTCCTTATCTCACCCATTTTCCCAACTATTGTTGGATATTTCTGCCTTGGGAGAATGCTAGTTCTTCAAAACTGGACATTCAGAGAACTAACTGAATGGTCCCCATGGCATTGACTTTCTAATTTCTATTCATATCATACTTTCTTCAAACATCTAACTGTCATATTTGGCCATGTTGGTTTACATAGATTCTATCTTCTTGGTCTCCATGATACCTTATTCTTATCTATTAGTCTCTCTGTCACTGCCTGGCATCATACAGGACCTCATTACCTCTAACTGGGGCATGAAGTCAGGTAAATGTGATGGAGTATGAAGGGAATGGATTCACATCCTATCTTGGTATTCTGGCATCTTAGATGACCCAATACTTGGCCCCAAACAGATTTTGCATCTTATCTCCTGCATTCCTATTCATCCTTTACAGACTTACTTAAGTTGGCAGCTCATTCTCCTTGAATATGGGCTTTCCTGTCTCTGTACAGCAGCTGAGGTTTTATTTCATTTTTTCTGTCTTGAATGAGCTTGGCAAGTCACTCCACTTTTTGCAATATACTCACCAACCACTTTAGATACTACAACTTTGTGAACAGTTTCTTGAATGGCTGTCTTTTCTAAAACCCAATAATATACTTTCCTCACCTGTACAACTCTTCTTCAGCCATATGAATGAGCCGACTCCTTGAAGAAACTTTCTTTGATCCTTAAGACCAGGTTAGCTTAAGCATTCCTTCTGTATTATCTCAAAGTTTTAGGGGAGAACCTTCTTCTATCTCTGGCTCCCTCCTTCCATAAACAGACACCATTGGGAAAGAAACATAGTTACTTTCTCTGTTTCCATTCCTCACTCACTCCTTCTTGTTGAAGGAAGAATGAGGTATCTGATTTCTGCACTTAGGAGAAGGGACTGAGCAAGTTTATCACCACCTCCTCTTTTCCTTCTCTCCCTGTTTCTCTAGCCCCTGAAGCTTAGCATACATTCTGGTCTTCTCTCTGCTCAGTGGTATGACTTCTCTCTATGGGGAAAGCTTCTGCTTTTAGGCTATTATACCAGAAGCCAGAGGGGTAAGTTCAGTTTTGGTCTGGAGTGTTATTAGTGAGACCCCTGGGTGACAGATCCGGTATCACAGTCTCTAATTCACTTTTTATCACTCACAGAGCTGACATGCGGCTGTCCATGTGTTTCTGCCCTGTGCGTCTCAACTGACTGAGAACTTCACAGAGAAAACAAGAAGCACCTCACACCTCCTCCGTGATGGTTTTCAGTATGGCCAATACCAGTTTCTTTCTCTGTCTCTTCACTCTGGCCTGTAAATTCCTGAAGACAAAGACATTCTATTTCATTTTTGTATCCCCAGTGTCTGTCCTATTATCTGGTTCAAAGAATATCTTCAGTGAATGAATGGATGACTGAAAACCTTATACACACACATGGCGTGTAATATATCTTATAACAGAATTGCATAAGTAAGTGAATGAATGAATGACATTTACTTTTATACCTTCCATAATTAGCTCTGATTCCTTATCACAAGTTGCCTACCAGCTTGGGCAATCTGAACTTCACAATTTTGCTGCAGGCCTACAGTTGAACTACACTTGTAGCTCTTCCTCACTGCTTTGATCTTCCAATGCCGATGACATTTAAATTTGTCCAGGGAGCTGCAGAACTATTCAACCCTATCACCCAGAGCCAGATCATCCACTAAGAAGTGCATCAGAGTTGGTTGGTAGCATTCCTCTACCCACAGTATTCTCTTTCTTTGCTGTTCTGCTCTACCTTTATAAACCAATTCTGTCTCTTCCTGTTTTTCACCAGCCTTCTTTATCAGGAACAAGCTGACACAGAAATTCAGGAAGCCCATTATGTCTATAGAAAAAGATACTTTTTTGATAATTTTTTTTTTCCCCCAAACTCCTGTCCTCTTTCCCAGAAATTTAGTTGTGCTATTTTTAACCTGAATTAGGTGTGTCTCTTTCCAGGAGACTTCCTTTCTGCAACGAGTGGGAAATATTTCAGAATGCATCCTTAATTTTAACATTTCAGCAGTTATGCTATTTATTTATTAACCATTTCTACAGCCTGGGTTGGTATTCTAACAAAGGGAATTGGGGCTAACTTGAGCATGATTTTCATTTTTGGGGCTTCCAGATTACCACCATTTGTATAGAGTAAGAAAGCTTCTGATGATCCCAGAACATTTCATCCTTCAAATTCTTTGATGAACCAATCATTTACTAGTAATGAGTAAATATTCTATACTCTCTCTACCAGTTAATTATTGCCGTGTAACAAGTCACTCCACAATTTAGCAGCTTTAAAATGAAAGCCATGTATTCTTTCTCAAGAATTTACAGATGAACAAGGAAGTTTTGCTGATCTGGGCTGATTTGGTTGATCTTGACTGGGCTCTCTCAAGCATTTGTGGTCAGCTGAGTTGGCTAGGCAGCTCAGCTAATCCTGGCTGAGCTTCTGTGTCACATGTTGGAGGGTGGACGGGTCCAAGATGACTTTGTGACAACTCAGCTCTGTTTGATTTCTCCTTCTCCAGCAAGCCAATCCAGGTTTGGTCCCATACAGTCGGTAGGATTCCATATTCAAGAAAACTCAGTCATGCAAGAGAAGAGGAAACACTCAGGGGCTCTTCAAGCTTCTACTTGTGACATGTTTGCTAGCATCCTAATAGTCAAAGTAATCCACAGTCCTAGCCCAAAGTTCATAGGGGGACAGGCTTCTAGTTACAGAGTAAAGAGCATGAATAATGAGAAGCCACTAAATACACCCAACAGTGAAATTGATTTACCACTTTCTAAACTCTCCTTCTGATTGGTGGACCTCAGGAGACCATAACTCTAACGCCCTACCCTAGTATTATCCTTGCTGGGAATAGCATCATCAACAACAACAAAATAGGTTTTCATGGACCACCCATCACAGTGCTTAAACTATATACAAATGTTTTCATTGAATCCACTGAACCCTGTAAAGTAGACACCGTTTTTGTCTCAAGCCTGGCACTCTAACTCAAACTTCCATGGGTACAAGCATGAACCCAGTCTTCTGAAAAAACAGGTTTGCAATTCTGTCTCCTATGTAAGCATAGATCATAATGATGGCTTTTTGTCATAGTTTGTTCTTGTGTCTTGGTAAAAAGTCCTGCGTGAAGAGTTTCTACACCAAATCTCTCCTTACAGTGTGAATTATTTGAATGGCTAAAAATGTGTGAATATACAAGCATTTATGAAATTAAGAGGTACAGTGATAAATATTACTCATGGATCATTTCTCAGTCATGGCTCACAAACCACTTTATGCCACATCCTCCAGATTTTGAAATCTCTCTTTCCCCTCTCAAATTATTGCTGCTGCTGCTAAGTTGCTTCAGTTGTGTCCAACTCTGTGCGACCCCATAGATGGCAGCCCACCAGGCTCCCCCATCCCGGGATTCTCCAGGCAAGAACACTGGAGTGGGTTGCCATTTCCTTCTCCAATGTATGAAAGTGAAAAGTGAAAGTGAAGTCTCTCAGTCGTGACCGACTCTGAGCGACCCCATGGACTGCAGCCCACCAGGCTCCTTGGTCCATGGGATTTTCCAGGCAAGAGTACTGGAGTGGGGTGCCATTGCCTTCTCTGCAAATTACTGCTAAGCAACATCAAAAAAAGAAAAATTGAAAAGAAATTGCTTCTGGGAGCATCCTTCCGCTCGGAGTCCATCCTTTCTAGACCTGCTTCCACAAAGACGCTGGATTCAGGAAGGAAGTGAGAAATCCATGAAACATGGAGCAAACTCAGCATATTTAGTAGTGGTTAAGGATGAAGGGGGCTTCCCAGATGGCCCTGGTGGCAAAGAAGCCACCTGCCAAAGAGGAGATGTGGGTTTGATCCCCTGGAGGAGGGGATAGCAACCCATTCCAGTATTCTTGCCTGAAAAATCCAGTAGATAGAGGAGCCTGCAGGGCTACAGTCCATGGGGTACAAACATTTGGACACAACTGAGCATAGCACAAGAATGAGGGAGCTTGGGGGTAGAAAAGATGCCTGGAACTTATTAAAGAAGCCATCATCTTATCAAGCCTAGCTTAGGTTATTCTTTGATGCAATAGACTCTTCAACAAATTCTAGAAAGTAAAAACTCCCTTTATCTAAAATTTCATTGCCCATCAAATAAATTTCTGAAATGACCAACCCTGTTCAGCATGATAGTGTTTAGATGGTAGTGATTTCATCCTCAATGAAGGCTACACTGTGAGGTGCAGGGGGACATTGGGAAGTATGTCATAGTCCTTATGGTAGGTCCTTTGTTGTGAGTGTTTGGGTTTAATTTGCATAACATGTTCCATGGCCCCTGGGAGTGCCCCAAGTAACAATGTAAGTCAAGGGTCAATAAAGTTTTCCTGCAAAAAGGCCAGATGAGAAATATGTTAGATTCTTAGGACACATGATCTTTATTGCAATTCTGCCACTTTGCACAAAAATAGCCAAAGACAATATGTAAATGAATGTTCATGGTTGTTTTCCTGTAAAACTTTATTAGAAAAACAGACATTGGGCCAGATTTGGGCTATAGGCAATACTTTTCTGATGACTGGCCCAAACAGTCAAGATGTCTCTAGAGAGTAAATTCTGTTGCTTTGGGGAATGTTTGACTTCTGAGTAGGGTGAGGCCTAGGCCAATTCGAGAAGCTTAACTTTCCCTTCTTGTCATACTCAACAATTAAAATTTAAAGCCTAGGTTAAGAAAGACATGATAACCAGTGCGCTTGATAGTCAAGAAGGGGATTCTGTTGGGGAAATCAAGTCTCCCTGGGAAAAGGAGACTGTGGTCACAGAGGAACCTTGCTTACCTCTGACACAAATTCAAGGTTTTCTCTGGCAAAGGCTCAACTCTAAAGTGCTTGGGGATGTAAAGACAGGATGAACCAAGGGATTCAAGATAAATATTTCAAAAACACTGGATTAGAAGCAACAGAGTATGAAGCCTAGTTCTACTCTTGCCACTAACTAACCAACTAACCATACCAGTCAGTTATCTGATAATTGTGCTCAAGTGTTCCCTGACTATTAAATAAGTGATTCTGATGTTTTGCATCTGTGTATCCACCCATCTGCATCAGAATCACTTAGGTTGCTCATTTCAAAGGCAAATTTCAGGACACCACCCTAGTCCCATTGAGTTATCCTCTCAGGGTTGGAGCCTGGTGACATGTATGAATAACATGAGCTCTGGGTCTTCTAAACGTCCAGTAAAGGTTGAGAACTACTGGACAAGAAAGATCCTCTCCAGTAAGCCTTCCAGCCCTGACGTTCTGGGTCTCTGAAATGTGGCGATGATAAATCTTATCAACTTCTGCAGGGCCGACTTCCCAGGGAGAAAGGCCTGTTAGCTGTGACGCATATGGCATTCATTAGAGCTGAGTGGAATTTCAGAAAGAATAACCAGCCTCACCTATACCTCTGCTTGGAGAAATGGTCTCTTGGCCTGGGCAGATGTGTTATTTGACAATCAGAAGGGGGAAAAAATAACTCCACACCCTTTTCCTCAGGCCAAAATGCAAATTTGGAACTCACCCTGCGTGCCTTCTCAGGGAGGTGGCCACAGCTGACGAGGGACTTCGCACTTGTAGAAACAAGCCCTGGAAGTTGAGTCACTTCTTCGAAGCTGACGCAGCTCCCACAGCTCCCAGAGCAGCTGAGGGAGAAGGGAAAGGCGTGTGGATGTGTAGCTGTACTTTTTGTGATATGTGTGTTGTACCTGTGTGTGAGACTGGGTGTGGCACGGTGGGGGTGGGGGAAGGTGTTTGCACGTTGGTGCTTGGTGTGTGGTGCACGTGGCATGTGTAACGTGTATTTGTGGTGAGAAACGTGGTCTTTGTGTGTACGCTGTAGGATCTGTATGTGTGTGGGTATCAAGTTTCTGGGTGGGGTGTGTATATGCTGTGTGTGAATGTGCGCATGGTGTGTATGTGGTATGGTGCACTGTATCGGGGGACGGTGTCTGCTGTTTACACCTTTGTGCTTGGTGTGTGGTGTGGTATGTGTGATGTTTGTGTATATTGCACATGCAGTGTGTATGTGTGGATGTGGTGTCTGTGGGTGTGGCGGGCATGCATTGTGTATGTATATATATATATATATGTATATATATATACCTGATGTGTGTGTATGTGGGTGTATGCACCCATGCTAGCAGAGGACAAGATACTGGAGATGGTTAACCCAGGAGAGTCAGCATCCACAGATTCAATACCCCCTAACTTGTGCCAAACCCAGACCAGGTGCTAAGAGTACAAAGGTGAATTAGAACAAGTCACCGCTGGGAAAAATCTGAGTCTGGTGTGTAGCCTTTCCTGAGTGTCATGAGGCAGACACTTTCCCTGAATCACCCTGATAACAACCCACGGAGTCAGAGATTGTGGTTGTTCCCATCTTCCAGCTGAGGAAGGCTAAGCTGAGACAGATGAACAATGGAGCACTGCGACAAACTCACCCAGGCAGGTCTGATTCCAGAGCCTGTTCCTATCAACTGCCACCATCACAGTAGCTCATTGTATTGAGGGTTTTGCAACGTCAGGATCTCAGGATGTGTGCAAACAACCCCGCAACACAGACGCTGCTATCCTCACTGTGCCCGCGAGAGAGCTGTCCAGAGGCGCAGAGTCAGTCAAGGCAAACCCGGGATCTGAAGCCAGGCATGGTTGCCCCAGGGTCTGTGCTCCAAGTGTTCTGTTACTTTGCCTCAGAAAGGCAGACAAATATGGAAATAACCAACAACATAGAAGGTGCGCATACAAGGGTTAGAGGAAGGGAAGGACAGCTTTCTGGAAGAGATCACAGAAGGCTTCCCTAGGAAGTGCTGTTTTCTTGAATTTGCAAACCTGACTCTTGGAGAAACAGCAGAGCCCATATTCCTCTGGACGTAACTTTAAAGACAACAGAAAGAGTCTGATGGTTGTAATTTCATACCGGTTTGTCTCTGCTTGGCAGGGAGCAGAGGGTTGCGTGCTATATCTTTTTCTTTCTTTGAACATAAACTCCCTTGATGAAACGTGAAATGCCTCTTTTGGTCATGTCAGTAGCTTCTTACAGCCCCCCACTTCCCCTCCCCTGAAACCCCAAGGAGCCAAAGAGTAGCCAAGGGCAGTGAAGCCTGAATATGATCAGAAAAGAGGAAAATGAAAAGCCTGTATATGCAGAATAGTGCTTCCCAGAGAGCAAGGGGCTGGAGAATTGTAGAAAAGTCTTGTTGTATATTTTGCCCCCAGCTCTACCACAGTTTTTAGTCCTCTTTCCAAATAATTAGAAATGATTTATTAGCAAACTCATAATCATTATGTATCTCAGTAAGATTCGTCTGACTAGCGATATTTGCAGAAGACTATCTTCCCAATGGTAGCTTATTCTACAAGCTTGAGTTTAACTGTGCAGGACATTAGTGACTGTATCCAGAGCCCAAAGTCTGTTGTAACTACGGTGTGTTTGTTTTTATAAAGAACAATTTGAAAATAAAGCAATATACACAAGACAAGGATCCAACTTAACTAAATAAATAAGAAGAGAAACTGCACTGGAAGACCCCTTAACAAGCCAACTGAGCCAACTCGGTGTGAGTGTGTGTGTCTGTGTGTGAGTGTGTCTGTGTGTGAGTGTGTGTATGTATGTGTACCTGTGTGTATGTGTTTGTGAGTGTGTATGTTCCACTCATCACTTCTGGTCCCCTAGCTCTTACATGCTTCCAGGAATGGGAGGTCACCACTTGCCCAGGCAGGTCATGCCATTGTTTTTAACTCAGATGGTTAGCATGGGCTCCTTATAATATTCATCATGTGTCCCCGTTCTGACTTCTGAAGTTACTCAGAGTCAATTCTGAATACTTTTTTAGTGACTTCAAAACCTTTTTGGAAGAAAGACATGAAAAGCAAACGTATATAAGTAAAATAAAGAAACACACCAATTCTTCTCCACATAAAAAGACCATTGATTATTTGACCATGACTAATAAATCCCTCTAATCCTCTTTTCCATCTAGCTTAAATATCAAACATCGCTTCTGCCTAGCTCCACTCCCCATGTCCAAAGTCACATGACACTCTCCATGTACACATGTGCACACACACACACACTGCCAGTTGGTGGGTTCAACTCTCCTTTAAAACTCTGTGCCTGAGGTTGTCCTTAAGGAGAGTGTGGAGTGCTCAGGAGACTTACTCTAAAGTGAAGTCTGATGATGGTCCAGCTCAGTCCTTAAGCAGCAATACTATCATACTCTTTGCTCTGTGCACAATTTTCCAGCTGTAGCTTGGCTCATCACTGGGTCTTGCCATTTCTTGAGTGTGTCCCCATCTTAAAACCACCTTTCTGGTGGTTAAACACGAAACTCTTATTTCTTCTTGGACTGAAGTTTTGATTCCCAGCAATACTTCCTGACACCATGGCATCAGATGTTTTAACAAACTCAGTACTCATTTCCAACAATCAGCTAAGTGTTCACAGAGAAGGCCAAAGACAGACAGGTATGCAGGTAGCTAAAGATTACTCTGTTCTTCAAGCAGTTGTCTAGCTATTGGAAATTACTGTCAGGAATTCCTTGGCTGTCCAGTGGTTAGAACTCCATGTCTTCACTGCCGAGGGTGTGGGTGGGTTTGATCCTTGGTCAGAGAACCAAGATCCCACAAGCCTCGTGGTATGGCCTAAAGAAGAAAATGACTATCATCCATCTTTCATTTCTCAGGTTTTCCTTCCAGAATACTCTGAAGGAAACTTCCAAGTCCCTTGCTGAGACTGACATACATGGTATCAGAGCACTTGATGCTTTGCTGGTGTAGCAGTCCTACCAGAAAGGAAAAGAAGATAATATATCATCAGCTCTCATATCCTTAGGTAAACCATACCAGTTTCTGGTGATCACTGCTTCCTTCTCTAAGTTCTGGAAAAAAAAATATTATACGTATGCACACATACACATATGTATATATACACATGGGCTTCCCTGGTGGCCCAGATAGTAAAGAATCTGCCCGCAGTGCAGGAGTCACAAGTTTGATCCTTGAGTCAGGAAGATCCCCTGGAGAAGGGAAAGGCTACCCACTCCAGGATTCTTGCCTGGAGAATTCCATGGACAGAGGATCCTGGCAGGCTACAGTCCACGTGGTCACAAAGAGTGAGACACGATTGAACGACTAACATACACACACACACACATATATGTGTAACTTTTTTATATATACACATTTTCAGCTGTAGGGTTTTCTTGGGGACAGACATCAAATTTAGATGGAAATTCTACCACTTTTATTTTCTTCCTATTTAACTTTGAATAATTTGCCCATCTTCAGTCCTCTGGAATTGTCCTCTGCAATTCCTGGAAGATTAGAGTTACAACTGTGTATTCAAATCTTCTCTGTATTAAAAGTCATTTATTCCAGGTGGTGACCGTGAGCAAATGATTTATTTTCTTCCTACAGTTTCTTTACCTGTAAAATGGATATAATACATGTCTTCCAGAGCTGCTGTGAGAAAGGAATCCAACTGCGTACCTAAAGCGCCTAGCACAGTGCCTGACGTGCCCTTTAATAAAGGTCTGCTTCTGCCGTGGGGACCTACTTGTTTGGTTTCTGCATCTCGACCCCCGTGCTTCCACGGTATTTCCTCATGTATCTATCCTCCTCTCCATGTCTGTCCTTTCCAGCCGGAAGATCATTATCCTTGACAGAGATGATATTCTACAAAACTTACTCAGCAATGTCTCTTTTCTCTTCTCTGTTAATATTGTTTTCTGCCCTGAGCAATGAGCCTCTTCCTTCTTTATTCTTATTTTGAAAATAGCTTCTAAATAGTCCCACTGCAACTCCTAGTACCCTTTCAATTCTGAGTACTTTTCACAAGCCTCAGGTTATTCAGCAACTATTAATTACAGGCTCACTGTGTCCAGCATGTACTCAGTGTTGAGGACACCCCGATGAACTGTTAACAGGTCGACAGGGCCCCTATCATGACTCATCTCTCAGGGGGCCTCAGTTTCCTGTAGGTGAAGCTGGGTTTCACTCGTGCCCTAGGTTCTAGGGTGAGTGCAGCACACCGTGGAATTAGGATTCCAACCTAAGTGCCCTCTCTTCCATGTGATCCTGCCACAAATGAATTTTTTTTGAGAAATATCAACCACACCAAGGAAATATCATGAAGTATACTGTTAGCAGGTCCATGATCCTCCTTCTGACATCATCTGCCTCCACTCAACTGATTATCCACTAATCCTTCTCAAGTGGTTACTGGATAGGGAAGTTAAGGTGTAACTGATAAGCCAGCAAAGGCGTCAGCCTCTTCCAGTGGGAATGCAGTAAGTGGCTTTATTCATATCCACCCACTCTGAGAGGGGGTGGGAAATGATTTAAGAGGTGTCCTCCCCGCCATCATTTACCAGTTAGTCTTAATTCAGTCCTTCGGCAGCCCTCAAACATTAAGCTCTAAGTACCATGAACAGAAGGTCATTATATTCCAGGATTACACATCCTTTGCCTCTACCTCCTTCTGTGCTCATTCCCCATGTAGTGAGGTATAAACAAGGTCTTCAGTAGCAGCGGGGGGTTGGACCTGGACTCTTATCTCACTCCTATCATTAATTCACTGTGTGACCATAGGAAATCATTAGAACTCTCTGAACCTCCTTTTCTTCAACTCCTAAATCAAGGACTTAGATCTGAAAATTCTTGAAAGAAAGTCTTGCTCTGAAGTTCTAAGGGGGGAACCTCCTTGGTGGTCCAGAGGCTAAGATTCTAGCAATGCAGGGGGCCCAGGTTCAATCCCTGGTTAGGGAACTAGATCCCACATGCCACAGTTAAAGACACCACATGTGCTGCAACTAAGCCCCAGTGCAGCCAAATAAAGAAATAGTAAAGTTCCAAGGACTCAACTGCCTGGTTCCAGAGATACTTGGCTGCGTATAGGTGTTAGCAACCTGTATCCAGTCCCAAGAGCACTTAGCTCTGTACAAATGAGGATACAGCTCTTCAAGAGGGTTCCCACAGTAGGACCCGAACACTCACATTCTCCCTGGAGAGCTCATTTGTTCATCCAGACAATCTGCATGGGGCTCTTACCATGAACAGAATTGGATCTGTAGCGATGGCACCCCACTCCAGTACTCTTGCCTGGAAAATCCCATGGACGGAGGAGCCTGGTAGGCTGCAGTCCATGGGGTCGAGAAGAGTAGGACACGACTGAGCAACTTCCCTTTCACTTTTCACTTTCATGCATTGGAGAAGGAAATGGCAACCCACTCCAGTGTTCTTGCTTGGAGAATCCCAGGGACAGGGAAGCCTGGTGGGCTGCCATCTATGGGGTCACACAGAGTCGGACACGACTGAAGTGACTTAACAGCAGCAGCAGCAGCAGAGGGCTTGTAGCCTGGCTGTGCTTCTTACACACAGTGTGGCCTTGAGGAAGCTTGAGGTGACCTCTCTGAGCCTCTTTACTTCGCCTGTAAATTTGTCATAATGGTACACTTTAAAGCAGTGGTGAGTCTAGAAATTGTATGACTGTATTATTGATCTGATTGGAAGATGGCCTGAGAGATTTGCCTTGAACCTGTGATTCTGAAGTTAGCAAGCATGAGCACAGTGCATGTGTTTAGATTGTTTATCTTCTTGGGGTGTCTAGAGTGAGAGCACATTTGTAGGTTATATAAGGTGGTGGGACTCAGGCTTCATCAAGTTACCCAACAGCGCAGTCATTATTCACAGAGCTGCTGTGACAATTCAGTGTGATTCTTTATCCCAAAGTGCCTGGCGTGAGCATGCTGGTTTTGAACATGAGTCTGCTCTGTGTCAGCTCTAGGTGATATACACATCAGCCTGAAGTCCTCTGTCCTGCAACAAGGTCCATGACAGGAAGACAGCATTTCTGTAGGGGCAGCATGAAAAGAAATAAAATGATCCTCTCTTGGGATATACTGTCTTATTCTTAAGATTTTGAGGTAAATCACTGAGAATTTTGGAACGTATCAGATGGTAGCTGCATGACTCCATCAATCCTGTTTAAATATGCTTGCAGAGCTGAGGAGTCAGGATTTGTTTATCCTAGTCATGACAACATTTGGAAATTGACTTTGTGCCTGAAGGCTAGCAGGCCTTCAATAAGTGTTCAGTGAATCAACAGATGAATTAGCGTATAAATGGGGAAAAAAAAACAAAAAACAATCACAGACTATTTCATAAGACCACCTCTGGGAATTTTCCATTTCCACATATATACCCAATTCCCAGATTGGTCTATCTGAAGGATTATACCCATACATTTCTACATGCATAACCACAGGAGAATGCTCAAAGTATTTTGTAAACTTCTCATTTTTCTTCTGAAAGTGAAAATGTTAGTCATGTTCAACTCTCTGCCACCCCATGGACTATAGCCCACCAAACTCCTCTGTCCATGGGATTCTCCAGGCAAGAATACTGGAGGGTTGCCATTTTCTTCTCCAGGGGATCGTCCCAATCCAGGGATCAAACCTGGGTCTTCTGCATTGAAGGTAGGTTCTTTGGTATCTGAGCCACCCAGGGAAGCCCCATTTTTCTTCTAGCCCTGGCAAATTCTACTCTTGGATTATAGATAGACAGATAGACCATCCTCTGAAATCTAAGGGGGTTATCCCCACTATCCTTTCACACCTTCCTCCTCAGTAACAGAGACCTGTTTTTTCAGTTGGACATGTGCCTGCATGGGACAAACACTACATTTTCTTGCCTCCATTTCAACTAGGTATGGTCATGTGATAAGTTCTGCCCAATAGAATGTGAGCAGAGGTAGTGACGGCCACTTCCTGGAAATGTCCTTAACCAAAGGGAGCTTTCCTTGCCTTTCCTCTTTCCTCAGAAATGCCAGCTGAAAAAATAACCATCTTGATGATTGAGATGAACTTGGGAATGGAAGGCCTGTGTAAAAGGTAAAAGATAGGAAGGTGGTCCCTAATATGGGTCCCTTAAGACCTTCACCTCAAAGAGAAATAAACCTCAGTTTGAAAAACAAAAACCATATTTTGGTGTTTTCTTTCCCACAAAGTCAAAACAAATCCTGACTTACACAGAATTGACGCTTAGAAATTTTGGAAATGCTGTTCATTACAATGTGCTCACAGAAAATAAACACAGGGCTAGAAAATGGTTACTGGACAGAGTAAAGTATAACTTTACTCATGACAATAATGAACATGAGCTCTGGTCCAGCTTCTATCCCTACTTAGCTTGTTGACATTCAATAAACCACTTCCTTTCTAAAGCCTCAGTTTGCCCCTCAGCAGAAAACGAGCATTAAAAAACATATCTCCTCTACAGATTTACTCACCAACTCAATGGACATGAGTTTGAGCAAGCTCTGGGAGAAGGTGAAGGACAGGGAAGCCTGGTGTGCTGCAGTCCATGGGGTTCCAAAGAGTTGGCCACGACTGAGTGACTGAACAGCGGAAAAACAAATTTATTAGTCCATGATAATTTGAATCGCCAGTCTATGTTCGATGCAGGATACAGGATGCTTGGGGCTGGTGCACGGGGATGATCCAGAGAGATGATATGGGGTGGGAGGTGGGAGGGGGTTCATGTTTGGTAACTCATGTACACCCGTGGTGGATTCATGTCAATGTATGGCAAAACCAATACAGTATTGTAAAGTAAAATAAAGTAAAAATAAAAATTTAAAAAAAAAAGAAAAATACAGCATGAGCTCCTGTGTGAAATATCCTGTCAAGCTTGAAGATTTAAGGAAAGAAGAATCTGGTTGTAAACATACTCAGTCAATATTTGCTGTGCACCTGACTCACGCCAGGTACTATGCTAAGTAATGGGAATACAGAACTGACCCAAACAGAGACATTAGCAAATATTGATAAATAATTGTAAACAGAAAAAGATTTGCATAGAAAAGAAGCATATAGCTTATGGAACCAGGTGTCAGAGGGACATAACCTAGTTGTAGGAAGAGGAATCAGGAAAAAATACACAAGAAAGTGATATTTAAACTGAAATGTGAAGGCTGTATAGCAGGTGACTAGGTTGAAAACAGGGAAGAAAGAAAGACACAGAAACATCTATCTTAAGTAAACTTTAAAGGCTCCTTAAGGACAAGTTGATTAAGATCATTGGGTCACAAAAAGAGACTCAGATTTACTTTCTCCCAGGCCTGGCCCTACTATAAACTTGATGCCTCCCAGCAAAATCTCCACCCAATCCTTAATACCCATGACTTCAGCTCTGGAAGGTATTTTTTCTTGAAGTTGCAGTAGTGAGAATTTTTAGACTAGATACTCTCCCTTTCACTTTTACAGCAGTTTTAAACTTACTGCTGAATATACAAGGTAGACAGTATTAGCCTCAATTACAGGGCAGAAATGGAAAGCTGGTGAAGTTAAGCAGCGTACTTGGGTGTAAGCGATGGGACCTGAATTTTTCTTCTCATATTCTATTTCCTGGTCCAGTGTCTGTTCACCCCTATAGGATACTGGAGTGGGTTGCCATTTCCTTCTCCAGGGGATCTTCCCAACCCAGAGATCGAACCTGGATCTCTTGCACTGCAGGCAGATTCTTTACTGACTGAGCTACAAGGGAAGCCCATACCTTTCTAGTGTAGATACCATTTTTACACACAAGTGTGACTGTAAGGGAAAGAAATTAATTTATCTCTTTGAAAGGAACTTCTCTACTTAATTCAACAATGCTAATGAGAGAGATTAAAGTCAAATAATTTCTTCACTCCATTTAGGACCTGCTTCTAAGCCACACAAGAAAGTAAATAAAGACTTTAAATCCACCCTTTGGTTTTTGACCCCAAACATTATAACACAGCTTGATCAGAACCTTTATCCAACAGAATTGGCTCTACATGACACTTGTCTCTCCACCCTCGACTCCACCCTCCGAGGATAAAGATTCAGCACCATAGGGAAGAAAGAACATTCTCAAAAGAATGAGCTATAAGCCCTGAAGGCAGTTCTCAGGAATGTCCAAACATGTTTTGAGCAATGGCGATGCCCTCTGAATATCAGGGTTCACCTGGATGAGATCTTTAACTCTGATCAGCAGTTCTTCAAATGATTTGGTTCTGATATACAAAAATACATGGAATGATACACTTTTTAGTGGGAATTATATCTCAATAACATGATTTTTAAAGTGTAATCTCATTGGTTTGGGCTTCTCAGGTGGCTCAGCGGGTAAAGAATCTGCCTGCAATGCAGGAGACGCAGGGGACACAGGTTTGATCCCTGGGTTGGGAAAATCCCCTAGAGGAGGGCATGACAAACCCACTCCAATATTCTTGCCTGGAGAATCTCATGGACAGAGGAAACTGGAGGGCTCCAGTCCATAGGGTCGCAGAGTCAGACACGACTAAAGCAACTGAGCATGCACGCATGCACTCACTGGTTTTTCTTGTACGTAATGTTACCACTAGGATAGTTGCTGGAAGGCTCAGAGGAGTAGTTTATACTTAACTGCCTATAGGTTGCAGTTAAGTTGAAAGTGAAAGTGAAAGTTGCTCAGTCTTGTCTCACACTTTGTGACCCCATGTACTATACAGTCCATGGAATTCTCCAGGCCAGAATACTGGAGTGGGTAGTCTTTCCCTTCTCCAGGAGATCTTCCCAACCCAGGGATCAAACCCAGGTCTCCCACATTTCAGGAAGATTCTTTACCAGCAGAGCCATAAGTGAAGCAGTTAAGTTGGAGACACGTAAATCTACCATTACCTTGTTCCTTCCTGCTCATGGAACAGCTGGTGACCTCTCATCACCTCCTTTTCGGTTCCATGAGCTCATCACCTTCATTACTTCACAGGAGCCCAGGGACCTAGATGGAGCCTTCCTATCTTTCTTCAACAAAGATCTCTGCAATGAGAGATTTTAAAAGAGAGGAATCTTCGTGTCATGAACCAGCTGCTTTGGAGTCTCCAAGTGTTCACAGAAACTCACTAATCTCCCAAGGCTCCTCATGAAAACCATTTCCTCTGGAAGACTCCCCACAGCAGAATTCAAGGAAGCTGCAGACAACTCCAACGGGTGAGGGCAGCAAATGAGGAAAACAAGGCTGGAGAGGCTAAAGCTAATCTCTCTGGGGATTGTGTTTGCTCAGTGGCCTGAGGTGTCTTAAAACTAGCAGTGGAGTTAACTCCTAGTTGGGAGGTTGAGTGAAAGGCATTCACACTTTTATATCCAAGAGAACATCCTTATTAGCAAAACACACTAATGATTGAGAGAAACCAGATGAGGAATGCAAGAGTCATTTACAAAGACTTTTACCTAAAACTAACCTAAATACACACACACACACACACCCCACATGTCATTTTGACATTCATGCTATGCATAAAATTCTCTCTTTATTTTTTAATATATTCTTCCTTTCTTTCTCACTCCTTCTTTCTTTCTTTTCCCACTCTCTCTTGTTTACTCATTCATTAAAGGGTGCCCCCAGTGCCAAACACTGACAGGACAACACTGCCATAGTCCCTCCTCTCACATAATTTACGGTTATTGGGCTATGTTCAGATTAAGAATCTAGAACACGGCAAAATCCCTTCTCACACTCCTTACTGCAAGTAGTCCAGTCCAGAGCCATACGTGAAAATGTGTCATTTCTGGAAAATGCCTCCTTTGGTCAAGATTACATTGAATTTGGTCACCAACCAGTCTTGGGATTTCCAGAGGCACCTCTGAAGCTTGGACAAGTCACAAAAGCCCAGAGACTCAAAGTGAAGTCGTTCAGTCATGCCCGACTCTTTGCGACCCCATGGATAGCAGCCTGCACCAAGCTCCTCCATCCATGGGATTTTCAAGGCAAGAAGTCCTGGAGTGGGTTGCCATTTCCTTCTCCAGGGAATCTTCCCAACCCAGGGATCGAACCCAGGTCTCTCACATTATAGACAGATACTTTACCTTCTGAGCCACCAGAGACTCAGGGAAATGCTAACTGTAAATATTTCTGGAATAGAATGGGAGGCCCCAGATCACAGGCAGCTTGGTTTTCACTATCTACCTGGTCACAAAAAAACCCTGGTTTTCTTTAATTCCTCAGAACTGGGAGAGGCTTAAACATCACAATGAATGATTTAAGAGCAGGAAATACGTCAACCTACTAATGCTGCAGGGCCCCAGTATCACTGACACCTATCGGTGAGTAGGTGGAAACACTAAGTACTTCGGTATTGACTCAAACTCCAGAGTTGCAAGTCACACAGGAATAGCATTTCCAAGATTAAAAAAAAAATCATACATATTTGCGTTCATTTGGACTAAGTTCTGCTGTGAGTAAAAGAGACATAGAAAATTATTGCCTAAGTAAAGAAAAAGTTCATTTCATTCTCAAATTTGAAAGCCTTAAGGTAAGCATTTCACAGCTGATACACTGGCTTCCTGTCACCAGCAACCAGGACTCTTCTGTAATTGGTCCTTCAATTCCCAAAATACCCTCATGATCCAAGTTTCTTTCTGAAATTAGCAGTTGCATATTCTAGGAACTAAACAGAATTAAAGAGTTGAAGGACATACTTTCTCTCTTTTAAAGAGAACATCTGGAAGATGCAAATGCTACTACTGCTTATATAACATTGGTCAAAATTTAGTCACATGATCACATCTTGTTGTAAGGAAAGGTGGGAAATTTGGTCAGGTAGTGAGCAATATGTTCATGTGAATAATTGGACCTGTTGCTAAATGAAAACAGAGAATGGATTATGAGCTCTGCTACAGATAATCTCTAATAATGGGTTAGCAAAACAAAAACAAAAACAAAACTTTTAAGTTTCCTAAGCCTGGGAAGGAAAACTGCCTCTCTGAGCCTTGGTTTCTCCAATTGTAAAATGAAGATGCGATTACTGAGGTATCGTCTGTCTCATCTCTTTTTAAAACCTATTCAACACAGGCCAATTGTGCAGAGAACTTTTTTTTTTTCCAATTCTGAGACTCTAAGTATCTTCACAACGATCTGCAAAACCTGAGTATCTTGTGGTAATAGGTGTCTCACAGGATATGTCACATTCAGCGAAAAGACAAGCCTCTCAAAGTGTGGCTGAGATAATGACAAGGAAGAACAAGATCCGTTCAACTCCAGGTTAATTGCCAGTAAGCGGTCAACTCCCAATTAAGCACCTGACTTAAAATCAGACAGAATATTATATTGGTCCTTATTATTTTTTCCAAAACAGTTTCAGTGAGTAAAACTAAATCTTTTCCTTGTATTGAAATACAACTGATCCTCTTTGGGGAACCCACTGAGAACCCAGAAGGCAAGAAAATGAACTTCACAGCATCTTATGCAACTTTCTCAAACACAGATGCTAATTCAGCTTCTGAAAATTTAAATCAATCTGTGTGTGCACACACATGATTACAAGGGGAAAGAAGCTTGTCTCAGAGAACTCCGTATGCCAAGGTTTTTCTGGCAATTGGCCAAGGAAAGTACAATGTTCCTACTGTTGACCTAATATCTAGAATAAACTCTTTAGCTTTCACCTTCACTGCCCTTCAGTCACTGAACACAGACCTGTCCCTTAGATAACACCAGCACCAAGAGCTAATCCAATTCTAATATCTCAGATTCTAAAATTCATGCATTAACACAACCTGAAGTGCCATTACAATGTTGAGGCTAAGAATTCAGTCCAGTTTAGGAACTGGATGGCTGAGGGTGATAGTTCCTATTCTGAAATTTATAAGCTGTGTGACATTGAACAAACAACTTCTATAACCTCAGTTTCCTCATCTGCAGTATTAAGAATGATCATGCCATTTATCTCAGTTTCCTCATCTGCAGTATTAGGAATGATCATGCCCTTTATCTCAGTTTCCTCATCTGCAGTATTAGGAATGATCATGCCATTTATCTCAGTTTCCTCATCTGCAGTATTAGGAATGATCATGCCATTTATCTCCGTTTCCTCATCTGCAGTATTAGGAATGATCATGCCACTTATCTCTTTATGAGAGTATAAAGTAAATATTAAAAAATCCTAGGATGTAAACAGCTGATAAATGCTATGTTTTAAAAAGGCAAGCAAGCTTTTATTCTTCACATTCCACTTCTTCATTTCCACTAAAATTTCTCTTTGCCCTTGTTTCCAACTCTATCCCCAAATCCCCTCCCACTCTCCCAGATCTATCTCTCTTGAGTCCTCTACTAGCTGGAGACCAGGGGGTAGCTGTTTCAGCTACAGTCGTGCAAGTCCCCTGCTGTCTCTTCTTGACCTTCCACGTCATCATCTGCCTTTCCAATTTCCAGGTTTTTGAGTGCAGAAAAGGAGAAAAATGCTTATGGCGCTAATCAGCAAAACCATAAACTGCCCACCCCCAGCTGGATTTCAGATGCTGAGTGGTACCTCTGTTATTCACACCTAGTTCCCACTTTCCACAGTAAGGTTCCCACTTTCACACACAAAGCTGTTATGCCAACCCTGCTGTCTCAGCATGAATGAATTCTTTTCTTCATATGAGTCCTAAATTCACTCAATCAATAAATATTTACTCAGTCTCTACCACAAGCTAGATTAACAGTTTCCAAAGAGGCTACTCCCACTAAGGGAAGTCAGACTCAACTCTTCATTCATTCATTCAAAATGATCTTATCAGAACACCCAGACCTTTATTACATTTCTCTCTTTTTCCTCCAAATTTTCTCCCTAACTCAGTCCACTGTCTAAGAAAGAAAAGCTTTTCATTGCTTTGCAAGTCTAGTTGCTTCATCTGTATTCTTTTCCAGTCTCATCGTTTTCCTTTGATATCCAGTTTCACATTTCTTCTTTTCTCCCCTTTGGCTAATCCTTTAGTCTTCAATTATTTTGAATGTTTGCATTCAAAAAGCAAACATGCCTTATTATCTACTTTGTTTTATTTTTTGCTCTCTCTCAATCTTCTTTTCCCTCTTCTTTTTAAACATGCCAAACATATCTAACACTTTCCCAAACACTCTCCCACTCACTCCTGGAACTCACAGGAATGTAAGCCCCTCAGACGGATGCCCTCCTCCAAGGTCACTAGTGACCATCAACAACAAGTTCCAGGATCCTTCCTCAGTTCTCACATTACTTCTCTTTCCTTTCTGAAGCATTTAGTCCTGGTGACTCCCCACCTGCTTGAAATATCACTGTCCCTTCATCATTTTACTCTGAGCACTTTCTGAAGCATTTCTGACAGTTTCTTCCCTGGATCCAGGTCTCCTGACCATCTATGAAAGCATTCCCCAGAAGTCTGCTGTCTCTTCCTTTTGTTACTGGACACCTCCATATAAATGGCTTCTCAAAAACATCTCAAGAGGAATACACAGCCTTCATTGCACTCTGTGACACTTCTGCAAAGACCCCTTAAATAATGGTCCATTTCAGGTATCTTGCCAGCCTGGTATCAGCCTCATTCATTCATTCATCTAGTCAATCAAATATTTCAGTACTCACTATAATCTGGGTATCGTTCCAACTTTCTAGGCATCAGTGAATAAAATAGGCCAAAATAGTAATAATAATACAAAATTATTCAATAATTTTGGTTTCAAACTAATACAAAATAATCTTGCATTATTGTTGTTGTTCAGTAGCCAAGTCATGTCCAACTCCTTTGCAACCCTACGGACTACAGCACACCAGACTCCTCTGTCCTTCACTATCTCCCAAAGTTTGCTCAAACTCATGTCCGTCGAGTCAGTGATGCTAACTATCTCATCCTCATCAAGTATTATTGTTGTGTAACCTTTATGGAGCTCCCATTTTTGCATGAGTTTATCCCCCACGTTATGCTAAACTCCCTTTCGTCTGATCCATGCAATTTTGTGTTTCACTCTTTCCTTGCTTTGCCTTAATGCATGGAATTTCTTTTATTTCCTTTTCTCCCGACTTTGTTTTTAGAATATCAGCCATGATCATGAATAAGATTCCAGAAAAAGAGGTTCATCAGTGGCTACCATGCCACCACTCCTCATCCTCATTCTCTCCCACACGCCAAGACGCACCATGGGTCTCCGAAACTCCAAACTCCTGTAGCCCCTGGAACGGCGACGCCCTCTCCCTGCTCTGCACCTTTGCTGCCGGGCTGATCCCAGCACCTAGAACACTTCTTCTCCCTTCTTTTCCTGGTTAACTCCAGAAAGACAACCAAACGGAACAGTTAGAACCTGGATTAGAATACTGGCACCATCCACTCTTTATCTCTAGCATGACCTGGACAGATTATTTAATCTCTCACGGTCACAATTTCGCCACCTGTTCAATGAGGCTAACAATAGTAGTAGTAGCTATATTGTAGAGGGGTTGCCATCACTAAATGAGATAAAACGCAGAAAGCAAATGGAACGCTCTGACACGTGCAAGGCCTCAATAAGTGTTAGCTGTTACTACTGTTGTCACAGTCCTGTGGTAGAGATAAACCAGGAGCTATGACCACACTTCAGAAGAACAGTTAATATAACCTTGGGAGGTCTGGGGAGATGGCAGGAATTGCCTCTTTTCATGTGTGTTCACAGACTCTGGTTTATTTCTAACACAGGGATGTGAAATATATTTTAATTGAATATTTACATATCTGCACGCTGGGAGGGGAGGTGCCACGTCACACTTCTTTTGTATTCATAACACATAATATAGAGACTTGCTTTGTAAAAACTTAATAATGCTGACTAAATAAAGGAATGCTCCCAATCTAACTTCAGAGTCAGCTTCTCCTCAAAGAGCACTTCTGGTGACTTTCCTGGCAGTCCAGTGATTAAGATGGAGGATGAAATGGCAACCCACTCCAGTATTCTTGCCTGAAAAATTCCATGGACGGTGGAGACTGGCAGGCTACAGTCTATGGGGTCAAATGACTAGGCGACTGCTTACCAGTGGTTAAGAATCTGCCTTCCAATGCAGGAAATGTGGGTTCGATCCCTGTCAAAGAACTAGGATCCCATATGCCTCAGGCAACTAAGCCCCCACACTACAGCTACTGAGCCTGTGTCTTAACTCGAGAGCCCACGCGCCACAGCGGAGATCCCGAGTGTTGCAGCTAAGACTCCATTTGCTAGAAGAATGCCTAAAGGGGCTGGGGTTACTCTTGGACACCGAGTGGCTAGAAACACAATAACTGAACTGCCGAAAGCACTGCCATGAACCTTGAGTGGGTGGCCAGGTCTTGCTCACACTTCCTGCCTTCCCCCAGAACCCGATGCTTGCACAGCTAAATGACCCAACTCTCTGTGTGGCAAAGCTTTGGACTCTAGCTGCTAAAATCAAAAGAAGGGAGAAAGCAGAGGGGCCAGGGAGTCATTTGAAATGACTGTCCTGAGATCCCATTTCATTATGTGCATGCACTGAGTGAAACATCAGGAAACTTTTCTCCAGCAGCAATTTTTTCCCCTCTCCACTTGTGGACATGTTGAAAGATCACACATACGTTTTCAATGAAGTCACTGACAATCACGGGAAGCCAGCAGCAACAGCTGGTGGGTGAGTTACCCTGAGGCGATTTAATCTCTTGGCCTCACATTGGGAAAGTAGTTTGAGGAAGGTAAAGACTTCATTAAAAAAAAATTTTTTTTTTGAAGAAAGAAAGAGATCAAGAACAACAAGGAGAAATTGTGTGACTTGAACAGCTGCTGCTGTTGCTAAAAACTGAGAAAGGAGGCAGGAGGGGTCCCGCCCCCTGGATGACAGAGAGGCTTGTTATTAGCAGCCAGGGTGGCCAGGATTAGTGCTCCCGGGAGAATATCACTTCCTGTGTGGAATGAGATAGAAG
Source organism: Capricornis sumatraensis (assembly GCF_032405125.1). Taxonomy (NCBI): domain Eukaryota; kingdom Metazoa; phylum Chordata; class Mammalia; order Artiodactyla; family Bovidae; genus Capricornis; species Capricornis sumatraensis. Next base: position 32,892,297 of record NC_091079.1, read on the forward strand.
ATTTCCAACTCCCAGCAGACCAGAGAAGGGGGAGTCTGGGATCGGGAACACTTTCTGAGCCGGATTGCCTGGACTGAATGTCAGTATCGTTCATGAGACATGAGTACAGGAGAGGGACAATTCATAGGCCAGGGAAACCTGGAAAGTCATTAAAGTCTTGAAAGATGCAGGCAGTGGTGTGGTACAGCTGTTGAGTCTGTCAGTCATGGGTTCTGGGGGAGAATGCCATTCCAACAAAGCCAGCAGTTCTCATCCTGCCTGCCTGCACCACAGGCACGATATCCCACAACATAGCCTCTTTCCAACTTGCCTGCCAATGCAGGAGACATGAGAGACATGGGTTTGATCCCTGGGTTAGGAAGATCCCCTGGAGGAGGGCATGGCAACCCACTCCAGTACTCTTGCCTGGAGAATCCCATGGACAGAGGACCCTGGTAGGCAATGGTCCACAGGGTCACAAAGAGTCAGACATCACTGAAGCGACTCAGCACACATGCACAGAGGTCCCCTCAACCTCCCAGATTTCCCTAATGGTTGAGGTCCCCCCGACGCTCACATATTTCCCACTGAATTTGGAGGTCTCCGTTTTCTGATTAGGATTTCATGATCATATTTGCGTTCATCAGCCAATTAAAAGAAACTATCCTTTTCCGAGGGAAAGTTTAGCTCCCTCGGAAACGAAGACATTTGTTAATCAAAAGGAATAGCTGACTGGGAGAAATGACCACCTCTACTATTACAATTAATGAGACTGAAACTCTACTGTCATAATGCATGATCAGCTCCAAAGGCTTTTTTTATTCCACATTCACAAGACAAATAAGGTGCAGTCACTGACCCTGAGGAATCCAACAGTAACAAGGTGGAGAGCGCCGCGTAAACAGGTGATTACGATACAGGGGCATGTGTGCCTCAGTGGAGGTTTGTGAACAGACACTGAAGAGAGGAGAGGTGAGATCAGGGCTGAATATGGGGAATAAAGAAGACGGGGAGGCTCGTGGTGGCAATGGGAAGCGAGGTCAGGCTGCCCGGGTGCACAGTGGTCTCTTTGCCACCGTTTTCTGCATTTGTACTTGTGTGGTCTTTCACTACTTCTTATATAAATGTTAATTGGTATTCTGTTCCTTTTCTGAATTTTTTTCAACTTTTTTTTTTCTTCTCAACGATTCCATTTCCAATTCACTGCATCCTACTGTAGACTGCCTGCCTATTCACACACGTACCTGCTTCATTCCTGACATGCAGTGTGCCCTCTCCAGTGCTTTCAGTATCTTCATCCACCCGTCATTAAAGTCCTATCTTCCTGTTACTGCTTATTTTTAAACTTATCTTTTTGGGACCTCCCTGGTGGTCCAGTGGCTAAGACTCTGTGCTCCCAAGGCAAGGGGCCTGGGTTCGATCCCTGGTCAGGGAACTGGACCCCACAGGCCACAGCTAGGAGTTCAAGTGTCCCAACCTAAGATTCCACATGCCACAACTAGGACCCAGTGCAGCCAAATTAATAAATAAATATTTAAAAATAATCCTTACCTTTCAACACATGGCACAGGGACTTTTGCATCCACTAATTTCTGCGTGTTTGGGCTTGCCTGATGGCTCAGATGGTAAAGACTTTGCCTGTAATGCAGGAGAGACCCAGGTTCAATCCCTGGGTCAGGAAGATCCCCTGGAAAAGGAAATGGCAATCCACTCTAGTATTTTTGCCTGGAGAATTCTATGGGCAGAGGAGTCTGGCAGGCCACAGTCCATGGGGTCACAGAGAGTCAGACACAACTGAGCGACTAACATTTATCACTTATCTTTCAACACAAGGATTTTTGCACCCACTAATCTCTGCTTGTTTAACAATGCACAAGAGAATAAATATGGTTGTTAAAGATGCCTATATAAGAGGGGATTCATTTTGGTTTTGCACTGTTATTGCCTCATCACATACTCAAATCATTTCTACTTGAAGTATACAAAAGGGGAGATACATTTTGGGTGACAGTATCTTTTGGCTTCAGATGCTGTAGAAGATTTGGGTTGCTCTTTAGCCACCTCTGTGTTTTCCACCACCACCACTCTGCTCTTTCTGAGCTGGTCAATCATATGGTGCATAGAGTCAGACCGTGATCCAATCTGCTCAATTAGAATATCTCTTCCCTGGCCACAGTGACTGACTGTGGCATGACGACAAAACACAGGCCCCAGCAACTCAGAGCCACCCTCGGATGTTTTCCTGAAGCCATTGTGGGCGCGTGGGGGCGGAAGCAGGGCCGGGAGCGAGGGCGGGAGCAGGGGTGGAGGGGGGTGGGGGGGGAGACTATCTAGATATCTGAAATAGGAACGTCATGTGAAGAAAGGCGGGTAGCAATCTTAGACACTGTGTGGAAAAAGGATGAGTGAGAATAAAGTTAAGCGAGAAAACAGAGGGAGGACAAAGGAGGAACAGCAAGAGAGAATGGCTTTCTCTCCTTTGATTCGGCTGTGCCCGAAAGCAGCAGGACCACTCTGAAACTTCTCAGTTATGTAAACTTGTTAACTCGGACTTTGCTGCTTAAAGTTAGTTTCCATTCAGCGTGTGACTCTTGCAACCAAAAGCATTAAAAAAAAAAAAAAATCCAGCTATACAGGCATATATCAACTGACACATTGATGTATCTTTATATCTTAAATGAAAGCAGAGTATCACATATAGTTTATCTAGTTGCTTTTGATTTTGCTAATATATATATATATATATATATGTACATAGGCATCCCAGATGTCTCTAATGGTAAAAGAACCCATGCAGGAGACATAAGAGATGTTTGGGTTTGATCCCTGGGTCAGGAAGATCCCCTGGAGGGGGGCGTGGCCATCCACTCCAGTATTCTTGCTGGAGAATTCCATGCACAGAAGAGCCTGACGGGCTACAGTCTATGGGGTCACAAAGAGTTGGACATGACTGAAGTGACCTAGCACCAGTACACACATATATGGCAGTTGGGCCACAAAACAAGCCTCAACAAATGCTAAAGACCTGAAATCATACAGGGTATATTATTTAATCATAATGGAGTCAAACTAAAACTCAACAGTAAACAACAGTAGGAAAATCTCAAAACACTTGGAAATTAAGATACACACTTTTAAATAGCACATGGATTAAAAAGGAAGTCTCAAAGGAAAATTCTTTTAAGAATACACAGAACTGAATAAAAATACAACATATCCAAATATGTGAGGCATATCTTAAGCCATGCTGAAAGGATAACTTATAGTACCTAAAACATCAGAGACGATAATAGGTATCGATAATCTGGATTCTTACCCCCCAAAAAATAAATAAATAAATAAATAAAAACCTAGAAAAACAAGAGCAATATAAACACAAAGCAAGAGGGAAAAATAAAGTATCAAAGATAAGAGCAGAAGTAAATACCACTGAAAACAGGAAGACAATACAGGAAAATCAGTGAAACAAAAAGCTGGCTTCTTCAATAAAGCTATAAAACCTTTATCAGGACTGACAAAGATACAAGATGAAAACACATAAATCAGCAACATCAGGCATAAAACAGAGGATATTACTATAGATCCTGCAGCCATTAAAAGGATAACAGGAGAATAATGCAACTTTGTGCTTCTAAGTTTGACAACATTAAAGAAATGGACTAACTCCTTAAAACCCACAAACTATCACCATTCAGTCAAGATTCAATAGGCTGCTAAAGGTTCCTATAACCACTAAAATTTTTTAATTTGTAATATGTGTGCGCTAAGTCGCTTCAGTTGTGTCCAATTCTTTGAGACCCTAGGGACTATAGCCTGCCAGGCTCCTCTGTCTATGGAGATTCTCCAGGCAAGAATATTGGAGTGGGTTGCCATGCCCTCCTCCAGGGGATATTCCCAACCCAGGGATCGAACCCACGTCTCTTATGTCTCCTGCATTGGCAGGCAGGTTCTTTACCACTCACGCCACCTGGGAAGCTCTAATTTGTAATATAAGTCTCCCCCCAAAGAAATCTCCATGCCCAGACAGTTTCAGTAAAGAAATTTGCCAAACATTTAAAGAAGAATTAATACCAAGTTTACATAATCCCTTCCAGAAAAACAGAATAGAAAGAAACCCTTCTCAATGTGTTTTTATGTGGTATTACTATGATAAATATTAAACCAGATAAAGGACTGTACAAGAAAAGGAAAACTGCATACCAATATTTCTCATAAATTGAGATACAAAAATCTTTAGTGAAATATTAGTAAACTGAATCCAGCAATGTATAAAAAGAATTACAGGTCACGACCAACTACAATGTATTCCGGGTATGTAAGACCTGGTTCAATATTCAGACATCAATTAATGTAATCCAATATGTCAATAGAGTAAAGAAAATCATATGATCTTATCAATTGGTGCAGAAAAAGAATTTGACAAAATCCAATACTTATTTACGATAAAAATTCTTAGCAAATTAGGAATAGAGGAGAATTACTTTAATTTGATAAAGAAAATGAACAAAAAACCCTGTCACTAATATCATTATTTTAAAAGTGAAAGATTGAATACTTTTACCATTAGGATCAGGAACAAGGCAAAGATACCTATTCCCACCATTCTTATTCATCATAGCACTGGAAGTTCGAGCTAGCCCTATTCAGTGTGTCTAAAACAGGCCTTATATTGGCAATAGGGTTGGGAGCCCGGGAGTTATCACAGGAAAGAAACACACAGGCATTTGGAAACTAGCGAGTGGGTAGAACACCTGAGTTGTGTGAACTATAGAGGTGTAAATGGGTGGGAGATTTGAGCGCGTACTAGCAAACCGGAAGTGTGTCCGACTCTTTGTGACCCTATGGACTGTAGCCCACCAGGCTTCTCTGTCCAAGAGATTGTCCAGACAAGAATGCTGGAGTGGGTTCCCATTTCCTTCTGCAGGGAATCTTCCCAAACCAGGAATCAAACCCAGGTCTTTCGTATTGCAGGCAGACTTTTTTTTACTGTCTGAGCCACCAGGGAAGCCCAGCAAACTGGAAAGACCAGAATTCTTTCTCCCCATTATTAGGTAACAAATAGGAGACACAAAGCTAGTGTCCCGGGTTACAAATCCCCCCACCCCCATGTCCCCAGCAAATTGCCCAGTGAATCACAGCAGCAGAGCTACATTCTGTGCAGCACAGCAAAAACGGTGACTCTTTGCACCTAAAGAGCAATTTTAATTTTATCAGGCCAGCTGGAGCTTGTTTTTGAGCCTGTGGAAAGATAGGAAGCTTTCAAACAGGAAGTTGGGATCTGGTTACACTGAGAAATCTGTAATTTTGTTCATGACTTTAGAGCAGAAGAATGTTCTGCTGGGAAACAGCATTGCTGCAACAAAGTCTAAATTTTATGTATATGTGTGTGTGTGTATATATATATGTTTAGGCCAATTTGGCTGCTTAGTGCTGGTTCTTATTCTCAGAGTTTGAGTGTTATCTTTGTTTTGGCCTAAGAAAAAACCCCCTTCCCTTATTTAGTGAAGCTGTCTTCTTCCCACGTGGCTTAGTGGTAAAGAATCACACTGCAATGAAGGAGACATGAGTTTGATCCCTGGGTCAGGAAGAGCCTCTGGAGGAGGAAATGGCAACCCACTCCAGTATTCTCACCTGGAAAATCCCACGGACAGAGGAGCCTGGCGGGCTACAGTCCATGGGGTCTCAAAGAGTCGGACACGACTGAATACACACATCCCCTTCCCTGGGACAGTCTTCAGGATCCCCTTTCAAGTTTAAAGCTTAAAACTCTTAACTGGATCTCCACACTCCTAGTTTTTTCAGAAATCTCTAAACCTCCCTCTGCCTCCTCTCATATTTCCAACATCAAGTCCTGGCATTTTTGTCTCGGAAATGGTACTTAAATGCGTGATCTGTTCCGCATTAGGATAGGCATGACCCCAGTTCAGATCCTTGCCATCTCTTATCTGCGCCAGTTTCCTGCATCGTCTCCTGACTCAGTAAGTCTTTCTTCACCTTGCTGCCAGCGTGACATTCCCAGGACACACATTTGATTGAAGCATTTCCCTGCTGACATCATTCCTGGTGGTTTGTCATCCTCAACTGGGAGCCGTTAACCACTGTGCCCTTGTGCCACAGCTACAGAAGCCTGTGCACCCTGGGGCCAATGCTCCACAGCAAGGGAAGCCACCGCGATGAGAAGCCTGAGCGTCTCAACTGGAGAAGCACCCACACAGCAGCGGAGACTCAGCTCAGCCAAACATAAATACATAAATACAGAAATATATATATATATATATTTTTTTTAATGGATGAAGCATCTTTAGCACTCTTGGTTAATCTGTCTGGGCTTTCATTTCTCCTTTTATCACATTTCGGATTTGAACCATAAGATGCCTGCATTTCCTTTTAACCTCAAATATTGTACTCTAGGGGTTGCCCAGGTGGCACTGCTGGTAAAGAACGTGCCTGCCAGTGCAGGAGACATGAGACGCTGGTTTGATCCCTGGGTCTGGAAGATCCTCTGGAGGAGGAAATGGCAGCCCCCTCCAGTATTCTTGACCGAAGAATCCCATGGACAGAGGAGCCCGGTCCGTAGGGTCACATCCTATACAGTCCATAGGCTCATGAAGTGTCGGACGCAACTGAAGCGACGGAGCATACAGGCATGCACTGTCCTTGAGAGGCAGAGAAGTCACGTCACCAGAACTCACTTCCTCCAGGCTCCCCTGGAAGATGGTCTTTATACCCCCTACCCTTGCCCCCTGTACCAGTTCCTCAGACTCTAAACCCAAAAGTTGACAACCGCAGGAATGTACGTAGTTCTGTTTTCCTGAGACTTTTCATCAGGTCTTTCTTGATATCAACATCTTTTTGGTGATAATGATCTTTCAGTTGCTTGTAGCCAGGTGAATAAAACAGAAATAAAACAAGAATTTCAAACTTGGATTTTTTTCTACTGATGTCTTCACTGGGTGTTGTTGGGAAATTGAGGTGACAAGAAAAGGCATGTTTCAACACAAACATGGCATATGCTCACAGGCCTGGCAAAGATCAACTGATAGTCATTCCCATATCAAACAATAGATCTGGAACATCCCCAATTAAACCAATCACACTGGAAATGAGTTGGTCTTGTGGGTGATCCAGTCCAGTAAGTTTCCATTAAATCTACTGAGGTCAGAGATCTTTCTCTTCTCTCCATTCTATCAGATTTCACAGAAATACAGGTTAAAATATGTTGTTCTTTTAGATCAATTGTTCTTTTGTTCTTTTCAGATCAGATCCAAGTCTCTTGTACCCACAAGACTTCTGAGCAACAGACAATTCTTTCTGGACCTTATCCAGCATCCGATTCTCGATTTGGAATAAACAAGTTCTATCGGATGAAATTCTTCCATTGCTTATATTTGATGTTGCTAATAAATTGATTTAAGTCCTCTTCTGTGTCACAGCAGTAGCACGATCAGTCATCATTTTCCACTGCGCTGCTGTCTGGAAAAATGGGCAACACGCTTTAAGGCCACAGTCTCCTTTCTGAGCCTTTCTCTTGCCCAAAACACGTATCCCAGCCCTTTCATGTCTGGCTAGAACTAACACATCCTTCAAGTTTCAAATTAGATACCACTTCCCTGGAACCCCTTTTGTATTTCCCAAGCTGGGACAGATAACATTCTTTCTTGTTCCCATAGTATCCTTGAAAACCAGTGTTTGAAAGAAAAGGGATAGGAATGCAAATGTCAAATTATACCTAACTTGATAGTGAGCAGAGCAACTAGAATGCCTTCCTTTTGAGGTGGTCTACCCCAGTTCAGTCTAATTTTTAGAAGAAAAAAAATTAAATTAGCAAAGACTGGAGAGCCTGACATCTTTATTTCCTCAGACAATTCTCCTCAGAAATACTCAACTGAGTCAAAATAGCTAATAAGATGGTCAAAGATGCTGCAAATATAATTGCTCTACAATGGGGGAGTTGTATCACTGGGAATGCCACAGTTAGGTAAAGTCCTTAGATAGTGTGTGCTGTAGAGGCTTTCTAAGGAGTCAGACATGAATTCATCCAACGTATCACTTCTCTTTTAGGGTACCTCACTTCTCTTCTCCCCCCTCCCCCGCATAATAACTCCCCATGATTTTGGCATATGATTCTGGGATAGCAATTCTTCAACCCAAGACCGTAAGAGAGAACGATAGTGCTACTGGTCTCTGGGGCAAGCTTTGCAGAGACGTCTGTCACTGCAGAGCGCCACTGTGTCTGTCCTCATCTTTCAGATTCCTTTCACTTTAATTGACAGTACAGACCTCCCCCCACCCTCCCCGCTCCTTCCCTGGTGCCATATCCAGGAGCCTGCTACAGCATTAGTGTTTTTAAAGCAATATTCCCAGCAGGAGTTCCCAGAGCAGACTACACACCCAGGAGGAAGGAGATAAAGGTCTGAAAACTCAATTTTAATTGCATTTGGATTTGGGAAGCCTGTTTTGATTAACGAGTTACACTGTAACGGCATATCTCTTACGATTTAAGAAAAGGGTTTTTTCTCCCTCCTTAAGAAAGTGAAAGAGGGAGTCAGATAACTCCAAGAAGCCCCCATCTCTAACCCCCAAGCAATAATTTGATTCACGCTGGCTAATTTGAATGCTGAGACTGCGACACACACACACGCAAAACCCTACTTTCAAAGGACTCTGGCGCCCTCTGCTGGCAACCGGTGCTGAGACCAGTAACACAGAAAGGTCACTGAGTATTAGTGTTACCTATCTGCTGAAGCTGAAACTCCAGCACTCTGGCCACCTCATGCGAAGAGCTGACTCATTGGGAAAGACTCTGATCCTGGGAGGGATTGGGGGCAGGAGGAGAAGAGGACGACAGAGGATGAGATGGTTGGATGGCATCACCGACTCGATGGACGTGAGTTTGAGTGAACTCCAGGAGTTGGTGACGGACAGGGAGGCCTGGCGTGCTGCGATTCATGGGGTCGCAAAGAGTTCGGCTCGACTGAGCGACTGAACTGAACTGAACTGATCTACTCCACTCCATTCATTTAATGAACAAGGTAGGGATGAAGAGCCTCACTCAGTAAAGCTTGTTGATAGGAATTGTATGTGGCCCAAGTACCATGTCAGGAAACCTCTTTTTTTGAATACTATGCATATCTTCCCCAGGTATGGCTTTCTACAAATTATTGATCCCCTCCAGTCTCAGTTTCCCATCTCAGCAAGAAGACAACAGGTCCAATGGCCATTCTTTGAACTGTGCTATTTACCTGTTAGTATTTTGCTGGCATTGCCTTCCTCCTACTGATCATCAAGGTTGCTGGGACAATCAAGTTATCAGGGCTGATGGGTTCCCATTTCTTACTTACTGTTCTATGAGTTAGGCTAATGAGAACATGGACAGTTCTTTGGTTGAAGTTATGGAAATAACTGCTCCTGCAGACATCTGATCTGTGCCCATATTCATGGCAAATGATAATCCATACAACTTGAGAACTAGCTGAAGTGTAGTTACGGCATCCACTACCAACCGTCCTGATCAGTTTACTAGGATAGCACCTTTTTCCTCTGGAGAACAACTGAAGACCCTCTCTTCTTTTTCTTTGCTCAATTCAGCATCTGTTCTGCCTCTTTCTTATCTCAGAAGTAACATGCTGATGACAGGGAGCTCTCGTAATCTTTGTGTAATTGTGCGCCTTAGTCTTTGAACTACTTTGGCAATGCAAAACCTGGATGAATTCTGAGATGTTAGAAGGCAAGGAGGTCCTCCAGCGTGAACTTGATCTGATAAATTCCTTTTGCCTGTGAAAGCCACTACAAAAATGTTGGCTCTGGTAAAAAGCATTTTACAAACCCCCCCGGCGTTAGGCAAGAAAAGTGTAATAGTTGGATTGGGTATTGGTGGAAAAACTTTTTCTCCCTTGTAAAGAATTCTTTGCCTCAGATTATTAAATGTCAGATATATGTGAGCAATATAAATTGTTCTTAATATAGGATGGGGGCTCCCCTGGTGGCTCAGATGGTAAAGAACCTGCCTGCAATGCAGGAGACCCGGGTTCAGTCCCTGGGTTAGGAAGATCCCCTGGAGAAGGAAATGGCCTCCCACTCCACTACTCTTACCTGGAGAATTATATGGACAGAGAAGCATAAAATATTGTTCTTAACATAGGGTACACAGAGAGCAAGAGAGACTGACCATGGCCCCACAAAGCTATTGTCCAGCAGAAAGGATGGTTGTCAGCGATGTATCATTTGATTATTTTTTTCCTTGTCACCATAAACCATCCCTACTGTTCGCAGTAACTATGTGTAGAGCTGGCCGTAAGCTATTTCCCTGCAATTTTGCTATTAAATATTTTGAATATTTTAATGACTTTGAATATACACACAGAAATAAGTAGTAAATTATAGACAGCTGTCCCAGATTGTAACATAATATGCCCTAGATATTATATGAATGTCCCAGATATTCTAACTCCCAAGTCCTACTCCACTGGAGTCTTCAAGCTTTGGTGTTCAAAACATTTGCCAGAGGGAAGAGTCTAAAAGTGAGCATTCTTTTTTTGTTGTTTTTAAAAAAACAAAAATTTATTTATTTATTTGGCAGTGATGGATCTTAGTTGTGGCTAAAAATGAGCATTGTTATGTCTCGGTCCCTACATTTCCGGTCTGTATGTGCGAAGTAAAGTCCAATATTCTGATGTGTGTGGCCTACAGACAAAAGTCTGAGAAATACTGCAGGGCAGCATGGAGATTTCTAACTATTCAGCAGTGCTTTTTCAACTATGATTTTGGGAGCTGTATGTTGATTGGGTTTACTGGATATCTTCTGTATGTCAGGCACCCTGTGTGGCACTTGACCACAGTGATTCAGAATAGTGCACGTGCTCAAATTCCTTTAGTTGTGTTGGACTCTTTGCAGCCCTATGGACTGCAGCCTGCCAGGCTCCTCTGTCCATGGGATTCTCCATTCAGAATAGTGGTTAACAGCAAAGAAGGCAGACCCTCTGAGTTCACCTCACAGCTCACTTCACCACTCTGTAGCCATGTCTCATTTACAAAAGGAAGATACTGATAATACCCTTCAACAGTAATTGTGATGATAAGAATGACAGCAAAAAGCCCTATGTGAGTTTAGAAGAAACACCTTCATCCTGCTTGAAGGATTTATCCACCTTCTGGTGAACAAACAGATGTCTGGGTTTACGTGAGTTGGGATTCCAAATTTCCAGACACCTTGGATTCAATGAGAGCAAAATGGGAAGTTGTGGTTTCTAACAAGCCAGGCAGCATACAGATCTCTGGGCTTCCCTGATAGCTCAGCTGGTGACACGAGAGACACAGGTTCGATCCCTGGGTTAGGAAGTTCCCCGGAGAAGGAAGTGGCAACCCACTCCAGTATTCTTGCCTGGGAAATTCCATGGACACAGGAGCCTGGTGGCTATATAGCCCATTGGGTCACAAAGAGTCAGACACAACTGAGCCTTGCCAGGATTAGGTCTGAGAAGTGGAGCAAGTCCATTCTGTAATGATTTCTCACACTTGAATGTAGTCAAAAGTTCTTTCCTGGAAGTAAAAGGAAAATCTGCCTTGTGGCCACCAAAATCCTTTCATCCCGTTATCATCATCTGAAATGAATCCCAGGTACATCACATCACTGGTTTAAAAATACGCATGTCTTTCTCAAAGATGGTATACTTGGTATAACCATTGAATCAATCAATGCGTAATAAAACCCAGAGCAATAAAACCCACTTTTATTTTTATGCTCCATCTTTTGACAAGTGCTGAATTAGACAGATGAGGGTTTGGATATAGCAGCATTTTCTGACATTTCTGTATCACTCAGCACACACACATGGAAATAATGCTTCTCATAATAATGGTCTTTTATTAAAAAAAAGAAAAAGAAAAACTGTAAATTCGATTCTCCTAAGTTGAGACATTGAAATCATCAGACTTGGCATTCAAATCCGTTTGTTGATGGCGTGTTAAAGATGATTTCTACATTTGAATATTTGAACTTGTTCTTTCAAACAATAAAGTTCTACAAAAGAGTAGATGCCACGTCTCCCAACAACAGTTTCTCTCTAAAGGAATGTGCGAATCTGCATTGCCCATTTCCATTCACATACAAATTAATTATCATCCCCTCTAACACATTCTACTGCTTTCTCAGCTGCTGACTCTTTTCTAGATTACTTAATTCTCTGTCCACTCTCACAAACTTTATAGCTCCCAGATGCCACGATCATGATTTTGTTTAATGGTTAGCAATTATAATGGCCGTGACTAAATTTAACCAGTAATCGTGCAAAAGTCTGATATCCTTGTGTAATCCAAAAGTTATCTAGCTTTACAGACAAAAATACAAGAAATAGGATACCTTGAACAACAAATGTGAGATAACAAAGGACTTTCTTTGGTTTTTAAAATAAGGCAATAGGGGATTTCAGCTAAATGAGGGAAGAATATAAGAAAGGGGGTCATACCCCAGTTGGTTAGGAGGAATTCCCTGAGATTTAGTGGACAGGAATGGAATGTGCTATCTGGGCAATATATACAAAGAAGAAAATTCTGAAAACAGAAAAAAATTTCAGTTTTACTTTCCAAATTAATATCAATACACTTCTATGCAGCTAAAGACAGAGCTCAGGAAATGAGAGATCGGTCCTTAGTGCATGGATTCAAGAGATAGTATACGTGTATGTATGCGTGTCTATACGCACATATAGTATACCTGTGTACATGTATACATGTGTGTATCTGCACACACATACACAATATGCACACACATGCTTGTAGATGTAAGACTACATGACTAAATGAGACAGGAGAACATGCATTGACTTCATGTTCTGGCAAGGTGGATACAGTACAACTATCAGAAAATGAGAGGAGACGGGAGCATGTACAGACTGTAGGTTAAGCTTGCGGATGGTCTTCTGCAGCACTGGGGGGAAAAGTATTATTTCAATCCAGATGCTGGGGAAGAGGGCATCAGCTAAGCTAAACAGTGTCACAGGACAAACTCAGTAACAAAATCGATGGATAATACCTGAGAAAAGGAAGACACTAAGGAAAAGGAAGGCACTAAAATTCACACAAAATTGTGAATACAAAAGCAAACCACCATCACAAACGAATTGGATTGGGTTGTGTGTGCGTAGTCATGTCCAGCTCTTTTGGGACCCCATGGACTGTAGCTCGCCAGGCTCTTCTGTCCATGGGGTTTTCCAGGCAAGAACACTGGAGTGGGTTGTCACTTTTTCCAACCCAAGGGTCGAACCCATGTCTCCTGCATCTCCTGCATTGGCAGGTGGATTCTTTACCACTGAGTCACCTGGGAAGCCCATATCACAAATAAATACAACTTACTAACTAACAAAAGTTTTACTGAAAGAGAGAGCAAGTTAAACATATAGAATACTGTATCTTTTCTATTTAATTATGCATAAGTACATATCCTACATATGCAAATATGCAGGGCTTTCATGGCAGCTCAGATGGTAAAAAATCTGCCTGCAATTAAGGAGACTCAGGTTGCTTCCTGGATTGGGAAGATTCCCCTGGAGAAGGGAATGCAACCCACTCCAGTACTCTTGCCTGGAGAATCCCATGAACAGAGGAGCCTGGTGGGCTACAATTCATGAGGTCACAAAGAGTCAGACAGAACTGAGCAGCTGAGAACACACGCACACAAATGAGCACTGGCCTAACATAAATCACCAGTTGTGCTAGCCCCTAACAAGACAGTCATCTTGTCCTTTGAGAGTCTGTAGTCAAGCATTGATTTCTCCTCTTTAGCTATAGAAGTCCTAGATGGCATCTTCTTCCAACATAAGGCTGTTTCATCTACACTGAAAATCATTTTTGTTTCATTCATTCATTGTCTTAGCTAGATCTTCTAGGTAACTTGTTGCAGCTCCTATGAATATGTCAGCACTTGCTGTCTCACCTGACACTTTCATGCTATGAAGATGGCTTCCTTAAAACTCATGACCCAACACCTCTTTTGGTTTCAAGCTTTTCTTCTACAGCTTCTTCACCTCTCTCAGCCTTCACAGAACTGAAGAGTCAGGGTCTTGCTCAGGCTTCGGTTCAAGATAACATTATGGCTGGTCTGATCATCTGCCCAGACCACTCAAATCTTTTCCATCTTAGCTATAAGGCTGCTTTGCTTTCTTATCACCCGTGTGTTCACTGGAGTAGCACTTTCAATTTCCTTCAAGAGAACTCTTCTGCGTTTACAGCAACCCTGTGTTGAGCAAGCCTTTGGCAGGCGGGTCAAAAGGTCAGTCGGTGTCAGTTTGCACCATGCTTTCCCCACTAAGCCTTATCATGTCTGCTGCTGCTGCCGAGTCGCCTCAGTAGTGTCTGACTCTGTGCCACTTATCATGTCTAGCTTTTGATTTACAGTGAGAAATGTATGATTCTTCCTTTCATTCAATACTTGGAGGTCTGATAATTGGCCTAATATCAAAATTATTGTGTCTCAGGGACTAGGGAGGTCCAAGGAGGGGAAGAGAGATGGGGAAACAGCTGGACAGTAGAGCAGTCAAAACATATATTTATGCATATTGTCATCTTATATGGCACCCCCCAAAATTACAACAGTAACATCTAATATCACTGATCACAGGTCACCACAGCAATGAAAATAATAACGAGAAAGTCCCTAACATTGTGAGAATCACCAAAGTTTGACACAGAGACAGGGAGTGAGAAAAACGCTCTTAGAAAAGAGGCGCTGACTGCCTTGCTGGATGCAGGGTTGCTGAAAAACTGTAATTTGTAAAAAGGGTGATATTTATGAAGTACAATTAAGTGAGGCATGCCTGTATAAAAAAGTTAAAATGAGGATCACTGCCTACAACAGAATATATTGTGTAAATGAATAAAAGATTTAAGTATGGAAAAAAAAGACATGAGTTCAAGGAAAAAACATCAGTAGGTTTTTTCACAAATGGAGGAAATGTTTCCTAATTATACCTCCAAATCCAGAAGCAAAATGAAAAATGGTTGGTAAATTTGAATTCAAAACATTTGTCAAATGCCAAAACACAATAAGCCAAGTTAAAAAATTAGGGGAAAAAAATATTTACAAACTTGTAATTTCCCTATTGTATAAACAACTTGTAGTAATGGAGAAGGCAATGGCACCCCACTCCAGCACTTTTGCCTGGAAAATCCAATGGACGGAGGAGCCTGGTGGGCTGAGACCATGGGGTCGCGAGGAGTCGGACGCGACTGAGTGACTTCACTTTCTCTTTTCACTTTCATGCACTGGAGAAGGAAATGGCAACCCACTCCAGTGTTCTTTCCAGGGACGGGGGAGCCTGGAGGGCTGCCGTCTATGGGGTCACACACAGTCAGAGTCGGACATGACTGAAGCGACTTAGCAGCAGCGGCAGCAGAAGGAGATAAAAGGCCAAAACCTTACCAAAAGGGGGCGGAGGTAAGCAGCGATCTTGTTGATTCACAAACCCAGAAGTTTCCTGGGTAAAATCTGAAAACTACCCCCATACAGAGAGGGTAAGGAGTGCCTGAAGAAGCAAAGACAGGGGCATCCACTCCAAACTGGTACGTGGCGGGTCTCATAAGTAAGGAAACTCACACACCAGACCCGTTTAGGGCAGACACCGGACAAGCAGATCTTGGCATCCGCCCACCAGAATCTTACAAGTTTATGTAGAGGCTTTAACGGGGTTTGGTCACGGACACTTTCCAGAGGGTCTCAACAACACCCTACTCTCTCAAGGCTGCCTCCTGAAAAGAGCTCCCGCGGTGGGAATGGAGGGCAGAGAGTATATCCCAAGGCCTGGGGAGGGGAGGAGCCTCCAAATGCCTGGCCCAGGGCTCAGGTCAGCTGGGAGTTACATCCTCTGAATCACTTCCTTCAGCACTTACAAAGTGATCACAGAAGAAAAAGAAACGCAAATGGCTTTTCAATTCATTAAAAGACCCTCATCCTTGCTTATAGTAAGAGAAACAACAGCTAAAACTGCACTGCCTGACAGAGCAGACTGTGGGAAGACAGTTTTTAAAAAAATATTTGTTTATTTATTTGGCTGTGTTGGGTCTTACTCGCGGCATGCAGAACCTTTTTTTTTTTTTTTTTTTTTTAGTTGCAGCCTGTGGAATCTTTAGTTGCCACATGTGGGATCTAGTTCCCTGACCAGGGGCAGAACCCAGGCCCAACCCCCCCAGCGTTAGGAGCACAGAGTCTTAGCCACTGGACCACCAGGAAGTCCCAACAATGTCATATATAGATTCTTGATTTTTTTAAATGTTTTTAATGTTTAAAGTACTATGAAAGAGAATTTGGTGATATTTAGAAAAATTACGTGTGTACTTAATCTGTATCCCAGTTATCACACTTCTAGGAATGTATTTCAAATATACATTGACAAAACTTTACACAAGACTGCAGTAGATTAGATTTCTCTCCAGCCTTCCTAGGACCCACAATTCTGCCACGGCCTCATCCCGGGTGCAGTGATTCTTCGTCTTTGATATTGGGCTTGACCTGGAGGCTTGTCTTGAAATGATGCCATGTCAATGGAAATGGCAGTGTGCTGGACCCAAAGCTAGGCTTTAAGAGACATAAACAATAAATGATTATTTTTATATTCAGCTAAGTCTTGGCAGTTGTTTACTACTTGGCATTTTGTACCAAAAGCTGATACAAAGGAAACATTGTTTATTATAAATAGCATGTCATTGGAAACCATCCAAATGTCCGGCAACAGATTATGGAATGAACAAACCGTGGACAAACTACACAAAGGATTATTATGCTTTATGCTTAAATTTTTTAACAGCAAGAGTAACTGCCATTTAACTAGATCAATTTAAGATATTCATAGGCAATTAGCTCTTCTGAGAATCTTCAAATTTTATGTATCAGTTCAGAGCATTTAATTTTTCACAGTAACATTTGTGTTAATCAAGGCACCAGCCCCAAAGCACTGCTTTCAGCCTTAGTAAATCAGACGTGTAAAGTATCAAATCTGGATTGCTCTTCCCAGGAAAATCATGAGTTACTGTGGGCCAGGAGTCTCAGACTTTGCTCATCAAAAGTGATCTCAAGCTCCTAATGGCCACCACGCATGAATGAATAGGGAAGGATTAGTTGGAGGTATAAGTTGCTGACTGTGCATGGTAGCTGACTCTAGGTTTTTCCTTGATTGCTGGGGGGAGCATGACACATAAGATGACAGGTTCGAGGTCAGACACCTGAGCTCTAATCCCTGACATTTTGAAGTATGACCAGCTTAGTTATTGTAAAACTCAAGTCTCTTATCCATCAATCAAGGTTAATAGTACCTACCACTGAGCTTCGATGAGGATGAAAAGAGGGAGCAAATATTCAGACTGTGCACAATGTCTGAAAGATCATAGACACCCAAATGTATTTGTACATCCCTTCTCATCAAAATTATGGAATCTTGAATATAAATGTGGGCTCTGAAATCTTAATTTAATCTTAATCTTAAATTTAAGATATCCCTTAATATTTTCAAAGAAATTTATATAAATTATTGCAGTACTCATAAGGCAAAATTCACTACATCTGGCATTCTATCAGAAATGACCAGGTGTGCAAAAACAGCATAATATCTACAATGAGGATATAAATCAGCAAACCAAAACTGACTCAGAAATGACAGAAAATGGACTTTGTTTTCATAACCTGAGAGACTTTGATTTGAACTTGAGGCTAAAGGCTTTGGCTTTAAGATATCTTTGTTGGGATATTTTGAAATTTTATCTCTCTTGAATTCAAGATCAATAACATCTCCAATCAATTTTTTTGTTAATCTACCCAAGATTTTCCCTATGCTTGGAACAGTAAAACAGATCTTTCAAGGCATCTCCATCCACAATAGTGCCTGGAAGTCTTGATTCATTTGTTTATTGTATCACTACATCTCAGTCCTTGAGAATCTGGAAGGACACATTTTATCTTAAACCTGCAGAAAACTAGTCTCCATTGTATACAGTAATGTTAGTGACAACCAACCAAGAAAGCAGGGTCATAGAGAGGTGCGTTCCATAAGACCACTAGATGGCGCAATATCTTCACATTTCATTAACAACAATAAGCCCAGAAGGGAATTTAGTCCTTTATGAGGGACTCTTAACCAGAAAGCTATCCTAATTTGTCATTCCGGCTGCCTGCCTTACTTGCTGATGATCTTGTGAGAAGGAACTGAGTCTTAATACATCTTCGCTTTGCTTTAACTTTAAAGAGAGCTTTCTAATTTTTTTTTCTTTCTGTTGATGCTGTGGTGAGAGTTTGAGTATTTTCAAACACAGATCATGAGATGAATTCTAATTCTCCCATTCCCCAGCTCTGAACACCGGCTGCCTGCCTTCCCGTCAACCTTGACCCAGATTCCAGCATTCTGAAAGGTCTAGGGTGGCTTCCTCTCCTGTCATAAGCCATCACTGATCTTTCTAGTCTACCAGCATCTATTTTTTCCTAAATTCTTGTAATACTTTTGTTAGTTCCTTACTAAACAAGACAGTACAACACTGGGAAAGTTTCCTAGTTTGAGGCTCAGTTTGTTCCTCTATATAATGGAAACCGCTATAGTACATCACTCATGTCTAATACACAACAAATTCTCATAAGCATATTTATTTATGAGTCTTTAGTATAATATTAGGTATGCTCAGTATTTCCTGAACATGGACAACTTTCCAAGCAACTGCTTACTGATGTAGATGGAACAGGGAATACAATGTATGCAAGCCGTGGTCTTACAAGCCTTATAGTAGAGGAAGGAAGAGGGGGATAAATCATCCCAGCAAGATCTACAGTGGACTCTGGGAACATGCAGCAAAGATAACTTCTCTTGTCAGCTAGAATTAGGACAGTCCCTTTCAAGAAAGTATTATCTAAACTTAAGCTGATAAAAATAGCAGTGATTAGCCAAGTAAAGAAAAGAAGGGGGTGGGGCTTTAATGTAGTCTGTGCAAGTCCAACGGAGAAGGCAATGGCACCCCACTCCAGTACTCTTGCCTGGAAAATCCCATGGACCAAGGAGCCTGGTGGGCTGCAGTCCATGGGGTCGCTAAGAGTCGGACACGACTGAGCGACTTCACTTTCACTTTTCACTTTCATGCACTCGAGAAGGACATGGCAACCCACTCCCATGTTCTTGCCTGGAGAATCCCAGGGACAGGGGAGCCTGGTGGGCTGCCATCTATGGGGTCGCACAGAGTTGAACACGACTGAAGCGACTTAGAAGCAGCAGCAGTGCAAGTCCAAAGGCACCAAAGTGAAGTGAAGTGAAGTCGCTCAGTCGTGTCCGACTCTTAGCGACCCCATGGATTGCAGCCTACCAGGCTCCTCCATCCACGGGATTTTCCAGGCAAGAGTACTGGAGTGGGGTTCCATCGCCTTCTCCAACTAATTCACTAGTTTAGTATACAATAAATTACAAGAGGCTTTGAATAAGTTAAACTGGCTAGTAACAACTAATCAGTTTTCTTCAGTGATTACTATTCTTCTACATAGGCAGGATAATTAATTCACGGCCAAATGGCTTCACTAGTGAACTTCAACAAATATTTATTTAAAAAAATAATGCCAATAAATAGATAAATAAATAAAAATTTAAAAAATAATGCCAAAACTTTACAAAATCTTTCAAAAAATAAAACTTTTTTTTATTTTGAAAAAACATTTCCAAATCATTCTCAGTTCAGTTCAGTCGCTCAATCGTGTCCGACTCTTTGCGACCCCATGAATCGCAGCACGCCAGGCCTCCCTGTCCATCACCATCTCCCGGAGTTCACTCAGACTCACGTCCATCGAGTCAGTGATGCCATCCAGCCATCTCATCCTCGGTCGTCCTCTTCTCCTCCTGCCCTCAATCCCTCCCAGCATCACAGTCTTTTCCAATGAGTCAACTCTTCACATGAGGTGGCCAAAGTACTGCAGCTTCAGCTTTAGCATCATTCCTTCCAAAGAAATCCCAGGGCTGATCTCCTTTAGAATGGACTGGTTGGATCTCCTTGCAGTCCAAGGGACTCTCAAGAGTCTTCTCCAACATCACAGTTCAAACGCATCAATTCTTCGGTGCTCAGCCTTCTTCACAGTCCAACTCTCACATGCATACATGAGCACTGGAAAAACCATAGCCTTGACTAGATGGACCTTAGTCAGCAAAGTAATGTCTCTGCTTTTGAATATGCTATCTAGCTAGGTCATAACTTTTCTTCCAAGGAGTAAGTGTCTTTTAATTTCATGGCTGCAGTCACCATCTCCAGTGATTTTGGAGCCCCCAAAAATAAAGTCAGCCACTGTTTCCACTGTTTCCACTGTTTCCCCATCTATCTCCCATGAAGTGATGGGACCAGATGCCATGGTCTTCATTTTCTGAATGTTGAGCTTTAAACCAACTTTTTCACTCTCTTCTTTCACTTTCATCAAGAGGCTTTTTAGTTCTTCTTCACTTTCTGCCATAAGGGTGGTGTCATCAGCAGATCTGAGGTTATTGATATTTCTCCTGGCAATCTTGATTCCAGCTTGTGCTTCTTCCAGCCCAGCATTTCTCATGATGTACTCTGCATAGAAGTTAAATAAGCAGGGTGACAATATACAGCCTTGACATACTCCTTTTCCTATTTGGAACCAGTCTGTTGTTCCATGTCCAGTTCTAACTGTTGCTTCCTGACCTGCATATAGGTTTCTCAAGAGGCAGGTCAGGTGGTCTGGTATTCCCATCTCTCTCAGAATTTTCCAGAGTTTATTGTGATCCACACAGTCAAAGGCTTTGGCATAATCAATAAAGCAGAAATAGATGTTTTTCTGGAACTCTCTTGCATTTTCCATGATCCAGCGGATGTTGGCAATTTGATCTCTGGTTCCTCTGCCTTTTCTAAAACCAGCTTGGACGTCAGGGAGTTCACGGTTCCCGTATTGCTGAAGCCTGGCTTGGAGAATTTTGAGCATTACTTTACTACATGATCATCTCAATTGATGCATTTGAGAAAAATCCAACACCTGTTCATGATAAAAACACTAAACAAATAAAAATAAAGGGAAACTTCCTCAACCTGATAAAGGACATCTATTAAATACCCACAGTTAATATGAAACTTAGTGGTAAAAAAAAAAAAAAAAAACTGAATATTGTTATGCTAAGATCAGCACATATCACTTCTATTCAGTACTGTACTTGATGGAAGTTCTAGTCAGGACAATTAGGTGAGAAAATGAAACAAAATCATACAATTGGAAAGAAAGAAATAAAGCTATCTCCTTTTACAGATGATTATCTTGCATATAAAAATCTTAAGGAATCCACTAAACACCTATTAGAACTAACAAGCAAGATGAGAAAAGGTCAAAACATGAGAAACAATTGTATTTCCTAAACACTTGCAATTAAAATCCAAAAATAAAACTAGGAAAATAATTTGCTTACTAGAGTCAAAAATAATAAAATGTATAGCAATATATTTAACAAAGTACAAAATATCATGCTCTGAAGACTATAAAATGGTGTTAAAATCAATTAAAAATAAATTAAAGAAGTTCTAAATAAACGGAAAAGCATCTTAGCTCTATGGATTGGAAGATTTAATATTGTTAAAACGACATTACTCCCTGATCTACAGACTAGGTATAATCTCTGTCAGAATTCTGGTTGGTTTCTTTGTAGGAATTGACAAACTGATTCTAAAATTAATATGGAAAATCAAGAGACACAAGATAGCTTGAACAATCTTCAAAATAAAGAGTACAGTTGAAACTCACACTTTCTGATTGCAAAACTTACTACACAGCAACAGTAATTAAGACACAGTATTGTTGGCATAAGATACACAGAATGGAAGTGAGAGCTAACTTATTATATATACAATATGTACATATTTTTTCAATTAATTTTTGACAGCAGCATCAAAATCATTGATTAAGAGTATTCTTTTCAATAAATGATCCTGGGACAACTGGATACCCACATGCAAAAGAATGCAGTTGGACTCCTACTTCACACAAAACTTTAACTCAAAACTGATCAAAGACATAAATCTAAGCGCCAGAATTACAAAACTCTAGAAGAAAGCATACGATTAGATTCTTATGACCTTGGATTAGACAATGATTTATTACTTATAACACCAAAAATACAACCAAAACAGAAAGTAGATTAATATGATCTTGCCAAATGACACCATCAAGAATATGAAAGGACAGATCACAAAACAGGAGAAAATATTTATAAATCAGATACCTGGCAAGGGAATTGAATCTAAAATATATAAAGAATTCTTACAACTCAACAATAAAAAGACAATCCAGTTAAAATATAGGCACAGGAACTGAATAGATATTTTTCCAAAGAAGACAGTATCTGAAAAATGCTCAAAATCATTAATTATCAGTTCAGTTCAGACAGTCGCTCAGTCGTGTCCGACTCTTTGTCACCCCATGAACCGCAGCACGCCAGGCCTCCCTGTCCATCACCAACTCCCGGAGTCCACCCAAACCCATGTCCATCGAGTTGATGATGCCATCCAACCATCTCATCCTCTGTTGTGCCCTTCTCCTCCTGCCCTCAATCTTTCCCAGCATAAGGGTCTTTTCCAATGAGTCAGGTCTTCACATCAGTTGGCCAAAGTATTGAAGTTTCAGCTTCAACATCAGGGGGACGCAAATTGAACTAGAATGGAATACTCTCTTTACACATGCTAAGACAGCTATAATCAAAAAGACAATAAGTATTGGCAAGAATGTGGAGAAATCAAAACCTTCATACTTGAGTGGTAGAAAATACAAAAACAATTTAGCTACTTTGGAAAATGAGTTACCATTTCATGCAGTATTCCACTCCTAGCTATATAATATACCCAAGAAAAATTGAAACATATGTATACACAAATCTTGCATACATATCTCCATAGCAGGATTACCATACTAACTGAAAGGTGGAAACAACTCAAAGGTCTAAGCAATGATAAATGGATAAGTAAAATGTGGTACAACCTTACAATAGGATATTATTTGGCCAAAAGAAGAGAAAATAATAAAGTTCTGATACATGCCACAAAATGAATGAACCTTGAAAACATTATGCTAAGTGAAAGAAACCAGTCACAAAAAGCTCTACCTTGTATGGTAACATTTATATGAAATGTAAGGAGAAGGCAATGGCACCCCACTCCAGTACTCTTGCCTGGAAAATCCAATGGACGGAGGAGCCTGGTAGGCCGCAGTCCATGGGGTTGCGAAGAGTCGGACACGACTGAGTGACTTCACTTTCACTTTTCACTTTCATGCATTGGAGAAGGAAATGGCAACCCACTTCAGTGTTCTTGCCTGGAGAATCCTAGGGATGGGGGAGCTGGGTGGGCTGCCGTCTATGGGGTCGCACAGAGTCGGACACGACTGAAGCAACTTAGCAGTAGCAGCATATGAAATGTCCAGAATAGTCAGATTTATAGAAACAGAAAGTAGATTAATCGTTGTCTGTGGTTAGGAAGATGGAGGAGTAGGGAAGCACAGATAGCTAAAAGGTACAGGGTGTCTATTGTAGGTAATAAAATGTTCCAAATTATACGATGATGAAGGTTGTTCAGCTCTGAAAATATCCTAAGAACATTTAATTTTACACTTTAAATGGGTGAATTGGGTGACACGTGAATTATATCTAAATAAACCTGTTAAAAATTATTGGTCATGACCAACCAACAGGCTGTGTGTGACCTGGTACTCTGAAAAGCACTTTGTTAAGAATTAAAAGAATCCCAGTTTGCCTAGGATACAGGGAACCAACGGACTACTGATAAGCAGTAGGGTTCAGTGATTTTTGAAGCCACATAGCTAGAGAGAATGGAGTTTGGAAACTAGATCTGTCTCTAATGTGTGTGTTTAAGCATTATGATACACAACTGTAGTTTGCAAATAAAAAATCTTAGGTGCGAGTTCAGGCTCACCAGCTTGCTAAGAATGTGAATCTCAGGTAAGCATCTTAGAAAGTGGGGAGAATTATATTCATTTCCTGTGCTCTTTGTGTGGAATAAATGATACCACATAAAATACCAGTAATCTAGCAGGCAAAATAGAAAATAGTCGATATTGTTGCTGAGAAAATTTGGATGATTGTTATGTAGTAGGTTGCATTTTACTCTTTGAAAGATAACTTCAATTCTGACCAGAGGAGATGGGCGTGGTGAATGGAGGTTGTCAAGGCAGGGGAAAACATGATAAGCAAAAGTGGAATCAAAAAAATGTGAGGACTGAGAGAACGCTGAGGGCATCTTGGCTGAGCACAGTGTGAGTCAAGAACACAGGATTAGGCCCTTGAAGGACAAGCCACAAGTGGGTCTTTAATTAGGCAACAAAGTAGAGCCACAGAAACTTTCACGCTGAATGAGAATATGTTCCGATTTGTGTCTTAGGAAAATGCATCCATCAGTATCTGGCATAGAGTAGATACTCAGCAAAAGTTCTCTAGATGAATGGCAGCAAAGTCAAATATGATGTGAAAAACAAGAAGTAGTGAGTAGAGAATCCAGTTAGGGGCTGTAACACACTGTTGTTCATACACTCAAACCCCATCACCCCACCCCATTCCTTTCAAACAGAATTTGGCTTTCTCCCTCCTCCATGAAGGAATGTATTTCAGAGAAGGTTGGCCCCAGCACCAGGAAATAAGTCCTGCATAGCCAGAATAATTCAGTCAGTCCTTCCAGGGGTTGGTTTCAGAATGGGTGTGTACTGGAACACTTGCCTAGGGAGACACAGGGAGATTCTGCTAGAGAAACACAAGGAAAACAGGAGAAGCCCTTTTCATGCCTCTGGATGTTTTCGTGTCTGTGTGTGATGTCTAGGCATTTTCCAGGTGGGGCTAGCGATAAAGAACCTGCCTGCCAAGGCAGGAGATGTGAGAGATGTGGGTTCGATCCCTGGGTCGGGAAGACCCCCTGGAGGAGGGCATGGCAGCCCACTCCAGTATTCTTGCCTGGAGAATTCCATGGACAGAGGAGCCTGGCAGGCCACAGTCTATAAGGTCACAAAGAGTCACACGACTGAAGTGACTTGGCACACAGGCACGATCTCCAGAATGGCTACAGCCATCCTGCAATCAGGCTGAGGGTAAGGCTGACCAATCAGGTGTACAGAACCAGAAGAATGCAGAGAAGTGGCCCCATGTCTACTGTCTCTGGAACCACTTAGATTCCTTATTACGGAGAAAATACATGGACTTATTATTCAAGCCAGTAGGGTCAAAGTTATACAATACTTATAGCCAAACACTTGCTGATGGATAAAAGACCATTACAGCTCTCCAGGCAAAGGGTAATTAAGGCCTGAGTTTAGACAGTGTCCTCAGGAACAGAATGAGTTGAATACATTTGAAAGGCAATTTAAGCATGGAGTCAGATTCTCAGATTTAGCAAATAAAACTAAAGGCACACAGTTAAGTTTGAAGTCCAGAAAAACAATGAATCATGTGTGCTCAGTCACATATAACACTTTGCGACCCCCTGGACTGTAGCTGCCAAGCTCCTCTGTCCATGAGATGGATTATCTTGGCAGGAATACTGGTGTGGGTTGCCAGTGCCTCCTCCAGGTGATCTTCCAGACCCAGGGATCAGACTCACATCTCCTGCGGCTCCTGCGTTGCAGGCAGATTCTTTACCACTGAGCCACCTGGGAAGCCCAAGCAATAGTATAAATATGTGTTGTGCAACATTCAAGATGTACTTATGCAAACGTATTATTTGTTGCTTCTCTGGAATTCAGATTTAACTGGGTGTCCTGTATTTTTGTCTGGCAACTGGAGCGTAGAACCTCCAAGATTTAACTATGGATTTGATGTGAGAAAAACATCAGCAGAAAGAAGTTACAGATTCCTCTGAGGTTGTTAGCCTGAGTCGCTGGGAGCCTTGGGATACTACCATATATAAGAAGAAGTCAAGGCATTTTGTGGAGAGGATAAACATTTAATTGGGAATTTGTGGTGAGAGAGATAGTCATCACATCATCTTGGAATAGTAATTTTCAAGCAAGGGCATTCTGCCCCCAGGGGATATCTAGCAATATCTGGAGACACTTTTGATTGTCAGAATTTACCTGGGGGAGGGAGGGCAAATGCTATTGACATCTACTGGGTAAACATCCTACAATGTTGTTGAACACCCTGCAACATACAACAAAGAATTATCCCACCCAGAATGTCAATAGCAGTGAAGTCGAGAGACCCTACATTAGAGGAAGGGGTAAAAAAGGATGCTTTTAGAATTTGTATAACTTCTTCCCTAGATTTTGATCATCTGATTTCTCTATTTGTTCAGCAAGCATTTACTGAGCATTTAATATGTAGGACACTTGTTGCCACAAACAAGAGGAGGAGCAAAATACAGCAGGGTATTTCCAGAAGCTCAGCCTACCAGGGGACACAGATGCGTAAAAGTGTCTGGATAAAAGCAACCGAGGAGTCAACTGGGCTTCTGGTGGCTCACGGGTAAAGAACCTGCCTGCCAATGCAGGAGACAAGGGTTTGACCCCTAGGTTGGGAAGAGCCCCTAAAGGAGGAAATGGCAACCCACTGCAGCATTCTTGCCTGAAGAATCCATGGACAGAGGATCCTGGTGGGCTACAGTCCATGGGGTCGCAAAGAGTCAGACACGAGTGAGCCACTAAACACCAACAACAAAGTGAACGGAAGAAAATGCGCTTTTATGTAAATTTGAGAAACTGCAATAAGGTTGCTGCTTCCCCAAAACACGGTCTCCAGAATATTAGACTGGCAGATACTCTGTCTATGAGGCAGACAGATCTTTCTTTATCCCAGAAAAACATCATGCAGCTATATAACTCCACCACAGTCTGGAAGAAAATTACTATGGATTGCATTTTAGGCTCAGAAAGGCAGGTACAAGCACCTGTGCCTAGCATCCTCCTAGTGCCATCATATGTCAACTCACTTATTCACAAAAGCAGAGCGAGCTGACTATTACCATTTCACAGGTGAGAAGACTGAGACTCAGAGAAATTGCATAATACATAGAGTATGTCTTACAGATCCTAGCACCCTCCCTTTTCAGATTGTTTTCCCTTTTTAATGCTTGTGGTTTTACCTGCTTTAGTTAACTAAGCCTATGTTCCAAATCTCAAAAAACAATTGTTGGGGAAAAGAGAACTAAAACGGTGCAGTTACGCAATCAGACTATTATTGGAATAACATTGCAAGAATATTCCAATAATGATGGAATATTATTCAGCACTAAAAAGAAAATGAGCTACCAAGCCATGAAAAGACATAGAGGAATCTTAAATGTGTATTACTAAGTAAAAGAAAGCCAATTTGCAAAGGCTAGACACTGTCTAATCCCAACGTATGACATTGTGGGAAATAGTACCACTATGACAAGAATAAAAGGATGAGTCTTTGCAAGGGTTATGGGGAGGGATGAATGAGCAGAGCACAGAGGATTTTTAGGGCAGTGAAACTATTCCGTAGGATAGAATAATGGTAATGCTAAATGCTCATGCTTAGTCACGTCCAACTCTATGCGCCTCCAGGGACTGCAGCCCGCCAGGATCCTCTGTCCGTGGGAGTCTCCAGGCAAGAATACTGGAGTGGGTTGCCATTTCCTCCTCCAGGGGATCTTCCCCACCCAGGGATTGAACCCGTGTCTCCTGTATTGAGGGATGGATTCTTAACACCAAGCCACCTGGCAAGCCGTGGAATAATGGCAGATGCATGCTATTATATCTGTTTAAAGTGAAAGGGCTACTTGAAGGGTTCTGTTTGAAAAAATGGTATATCCCCTTTGGTGTGTCCCTCAGGCTGTTTGTCCTTTGTATTTGCCCACTCTTACTGATGAAGCCTCAGTCCCCTGTTTTGTGAAAGGACGTATTCCCTTGAGAATTCACACTTTCACACATCCTCTCTGGAAGCATACAGCTAAGAGGCAGTGGGTGGAACATGGGCAAGCTGTGGATTTTGAACTCTCCTGATTGATGGGTGAATATAAGTGTTAAGTGTAAAGTGTAAGTCACGTCAATGGACTAAACTTCAGGTTCTTCATCTTTAAAATGGAGCTGATATTGATAATTATATTTAATTATTCATTATCATCTGACTATTGTGCTAGAGAGCAAGGTCCACAAATTCAGGAATAATGTCTATTTTCTTCCGTATCGCTTCCATAGTACTGGCACAGAGCAGATGCTAATAACGCTGTATTAGGGGAATGGACAGATGAATACATGATGGAATGACGCTGCCTGGCATGCAGGGTGATTGTGAAGCCTGAACAGCCAGTGCAGAGAGTAATGCCAGGTGTCTCCTTTCTATAGCCCTGTGAATCTGTCTTTTCACCGGAAGCAATCCTCAACTGCCACCAGGAGAATTACTCCTGGCAATTAAGAAAAACCATAGGCATCCAGACAAAGAGATTCCAGAAATATGACTGACCTAGAGAAATGACACACCTGCTCCATGTTCCCTTAACAGCATTTACAAAAGTAGGCCTCTGTTCTTTCCTAATTGCACATTGGAGAAAGCATGTCAATTTAAATGTAACCTATTTCAGCCAAGGGATAGGCTATTTCTAGCCCATGTCTAACGGAATGATTCCCAAGAAGCCTCAAGCCTACTGATTCAATTAATCAAAGAAAACTTCTCAAGTTGAGATAGGGTTTATTTTAGACCATGTTATCATTTCCCTTGATTCTAAAGAGGGCAGAATGAAGAACAGAATGAGTGGCACTCGGCTGGAAGAAAAGAAACCTATGTCTTATTCTGACTCTGTCAACAAGCTGTGTGTACTTTGGGAAAATTGTGTCCCCTCTCTTGGCTTCAAGTTATGGATTTTAAAAACCTAGAAATTAGCTACATCAGTAATTGTCCAGAGTACATGTTTGGAGAAAATACTGGGTTAATATTCTGATATAATTTTATACTTGGAAAAACAAAAATAGCCATCATTTAAAAATAGCAAACTATATGTTTTGATTTGTGGAGGACTATGGCAAATACAGTGACTATAAATGGACCCTGTTCTTAACCATCACTCCCTCTCAATTCCCAAGGAAATATGCTACCATTTAAGGAGCTCTAGGTATGTGGTGTTGGAGAAGGAAACGGCAAGCCACTCCAGTATTCTTGCCTGGAGAATCCCAGGGACGGCGGACCCTGGTGGGCTGCCGTCTATGGGGTCACACAGAGCCAGACACAACTGAAGCGACTTAGCAGCAGCAGCAGCAGGTATGTGGTGTGTGTTGAATATATGAGTCTGAGGTATTTTGTTGTTTATCACAATGTAGAATACAGTAATTAATTGAAGCACTGATTGTGTGATTCTGATCCTTTTGCCATTCCAGATCTCAGTTTAAAATATCTCATTTAAAATGATAAAGATGATTATTAGGGTTTTAAATATTGAGTTCTTTCTCATGCATAAGGTATTTGTACTCACTCCTCAATGGCCACTAGATAAATTATAGGAGAATATCTCAATTACGTTCTATATCATTTCTCTCCTGGATTCACAGGGTGGTGAATGTTATTAGTTATTAAACTCACAAGTCAATTTGCAAGTAATGAGATAATTGCTTTTCACAACAAAGGCCTAAGTTAATGAACCAATAATGGGGTAACTGCAGTTTAAAGTTATTATCAGGAATCTGGACATTTATAATACAATGTACTCTGTACAAGTTTCTTACATATGGGAAGAAAATTGGTATTTATTAACTTTCAAAAATGTGGCTTTGTCTTCTGATTTAGTATTTTAAGTGGTTCACATTACTGACACACAGTAGGTGCTCAATAAATGCTTACTGAGTTAACAAATGAATTAATCAGTTAATTACAGTCAGTATTCATAGATGAGGAAACTGTGGCTTCTAGAGACAGTCTGAAGGAGGGCTAAGACTCAGGTGTGTCTGGTGTCAATGCCCTGCTCTTCCTTGTCTCTTTGCCCTCTTGGGTCCCAAGATCGATCCTTGACTTCCCAGGAGCATAGAACATAACACATATGCTCCATGTGGCTCGAGTTATTTTTAGCTAAAATCACCTTCAAGATTTGAGTTATATATCAAGCAAAAGTTTATAATCTACAAAGATAACTGTAGAGATGACAGGACAGTGACACAAGCAAGAAGAAAAAGAAGTAAAATAAGTAGATTAATATTGATCACCTCATTGGAGCCCTAACAGTGGCTTGTCAGCCCTCTCAATTCCATAACACCTCTGCTTTTAAAGCTTAGTGATGTTCTTCTGTAAGATGAATCCTTTTATGAACAGCATGTAGCTACAAATATTGAGGATGGTGTTGGTGACAAAACAATAAAAGCAAAATTAATCTATTAAATACAAGAGCAAGAAACTGAATTCTTGAAATAAAGTAATACCTTTCATGAGCAGGCTTACACTTCATTGGCAATCTGACAACAGCTTTCTCCTAAGGCTTCATGAAAATTAACCCTCCTCCGTTCCCAGATGTAGACTATTTCAATGGCTTTAATTATTACTCAAAAGCTGTAATAGAAATAAATTACTGGGTTTGAAGAAGAAATATGGGAACTTATGGAGGAAATGGGTCCTACCTGATAATCCAGTTAGTTAGGAGATAAAACATCACTCTCATCCCATCTCATTTCTCACCATTTGCCATTTTCTGGTAACACATACACACACACACACACACACACACACATACACACACTCACACACACGGGCTATGTGTCAGTGGTAAAGAATCCACCTGCAATGCAAGAGACGCAGGTTCTATCCCTGGGTCGGGAAGATCCCCTGGAGGAGAAATGGCAACCCCTCCAGTATTCTTGCCTGGAAAATACCATGGACAGAGAAGCCTGGCAGGCTACAGTCCATGGGGTGGCAAAAGAATTGGATGTGATTGAGCAACTAAACGACAATAACAACACACATAAATAATACATACATAAATCACAGAACTACTTTTTCATTGCTCTGAAACTGATTTTCAGGTGCTGAATGCAATGTAGTATTAACATTTAGAAAACAGACACATAAATAATTCAATAAGATCAACAAGAATGCAATGATTCAGAGATAACCACTGTTAGAATGTTGTTAGACTCAATAGAAATTTCGGCAACAAATATAGGTAAGCAATTCACAGAAGAGAAAAATTCAATAAGTATTAAAAGCATAATAACCTGTACTCAGCCCCACTGGTTGTTCAGGAAATTGAAAATAAAACAATGCCACAAATATAAAAGCTAACATGAGAGACATAGCTGAAGAAAGTGTCAAAGAAGAGAAACATAAAATCAAGGACATTACCCAGAAGGTAGCCTACACACATAATAGTGAAGAAGTAGAACGCATGTCTGCCCTCCAGAAAATATGGAAAACATGCCCTCTTTTTCTCACGCTTTCCTTCCCTTTCATGTGCCTCCTCTGGATGATGTCGCTGTGAAGCCATCAGTGTAGACGGAGCAACTAGACAGTAGTGAGCAGGAGTGCTGCATGGCATGTCAGAACAAGAGCAAGGTGAGCTGGGGGTCCACGCAGGACGAGAGGGGAGGCGACATTGACAGTGAGATCCCAAGCAGGCTGAGGGAGGCACGCCTGTTGAGGAGTGGCTTGGTATGGAGTGCCAGAACCTGAGCAAAGTAAGGTCTTCTTTGTAAGAGGGACTTGATGAAGAGAAGACTTGTCAGAGAGTCAGACCAAAGCAGGGTGAGGAGGAATGGCCTACGTTTGAGAATGGCCTATACTGGAGAATACATGTACATGTACATATCTCATATATCTCTAAACGGGAGATAGCTGTATTTAGGTGAAAAGTTTAAATGGCAGAATAACGTGAATATGACATTACTTCTGTAAAAGACTGATGTCTAACAGAATATCATTAGCCCTAAGCACTTGTGCATATGAGCATACACATTTGTTCTTAATGCACATGAATTTGTTAATGTGTTATCTTGGGAGACAGAAATGAAAATGTTATGGGATAAGATCATTAATTTTTAAATACAATTTTACATTGTTTTATTGGTTCAGGAGAGGGTATGTTACTTTCTTAACACACACAAAAAAAGAAAAGAAGAAAATCTGTAAATACTTTATGTCTGCTGGGGACATTTTAGAATGTGTAGTTTCCAAAGTGTGTTCCAGCGAATTGTATTTGATGGTAATTTTAAAGAATTCTCCTCCCAAATAAGTTTGCGAATCTGGGGTTAAAAAAAAAAAAAAAACAGCATTTTTTCCACTAAATTATTTATGATATGACTTAATAATTTTACTTGTGATGTGAATTTCTGAGATGACGCCTTCACTTGTAGAATTTCTTGAATATTTTGACAAGCTGGGATATCTCCGGGAACCACTGCTTCATAAAGTCAATTTTCTGAAATAACTTGCTATTCCAACTCCTAAGACATTACCATTCTCAAGACCAATTCTTTGTAGTCTTTTTGCTACCATTTTTCCATATCGTAGATCATACGGTACACAAAATTTTTACTTCCTGTTCCTTTGTAATGCTATATTGTTTTACCACTGGAGAGATTTTCATGGAATTCCAACAGAAATGTTCATGCAAAATGTAAACAACAGAATCCTAAAATCACAATCCTAAACATAATTAACCTGTAAATCATGTACTTGTGTAATCCACACTAAAAGATTTAAAGGGACTGACCAGAGATGGTGGATGTCTGGAGAGAGGTGGAAAGCCTTCAGGCAGAAAAGGAATTTGAAAACACAAGATCAAGGCAGCTCTGGTCAGGATGAAAAGACGTAAGAAATGAGCTCAGGATACAGACTCTAGCTTCTATTAAGAGAGTAATCCTACTGATTAATATAGGAGATCACAAAGACTTGAGGATGAGATGCAGTCCTACAGAATTCAACAACAATTCTGTTGTTTTTTAGTCACTAAGTCCTGCCCAACTCTGCAATTCCATGGACGACAGCCCACCAAGCTTTTCTGTCCATGGGATTTCCCAGGCAAGAATACTGGAGTGGGTTGCCATTTCCTTCTCCAGGGAATTTTCCCAACTCAGGGATCAAACCCTTGTCTCCTGCATTGGCAGGCAGATTCTTTACCACTGAGCCACCAGGGAAGCCCACAGAATTTTGTAGAAGGAAGCAACATCTGTCATTATGTAGCTAGCTCTGGACTGTGGTAACTGCGACCTATAATAAAAAGATTTATGTTTCCACATACAGTGAGCTGTCTTCACTGTTCCACAACAAATCCCTTATGCATAGAAATGGTTATCCCCTGAAGAGAAAACTGAAAGCCTGTCACAGTCTGTTCAGGCTGCTATACCATAGCATAATATACCATAAACTGGTATATCATAACTGGAATACCATAAACCGGGCGGTTTAAACAACTGACATTCTTTTCTCACAGTTCTGAAGGCTGGGAAGCCCAAGATCAAGAAGCCTGCAGATCTGATGTCTAGTGAAAGCCTGCTTCAGGATTCTTGCCGTATCCTCACATGGCAGAGAGCAGAGAGCAAGGCCAAGCTCTCCTGTCTGTTCATATGAGAAAACCAATACCACTGATGAGGGCTCCACCCTCATGACCTGATTACATCCCAAGGTCCCCACCTCCTAATGCCATCACATAGGGAGGTAGCCTATAGCTGTTGAGGGGATACATATAATAAAGCTACTCTGATAATTTATCTGGAAGCTGAATAAACCCTTAAGTGAGTATTAATAAGTACTAACATTTTTAGAGTTGTTTACTAATCTCACTTACATCCAATATCTAGTTTCATCTAGCTTACCCTACCTGTGAGAGTTAGGTACCATTATCTTAGTGTTATAAAGAAATTAAGACTCAAAGAGTTGGAGTGATGGCCCAAAGTCACAGAGTTAATTAGTGAGAGAGCTGGGATTTACATCCAGATGTTTCGTAGTAAGTTCCTTCCGCTGTTCCATATATTCTTTCTCCAATATTAGGCACTCGATGATAAAAAACAAAATATAGTAGTATGTTTAACTTGTTGCCTATCCATTCTTGATTTTGTTTAAATTTGAATTTATTTTGTAGTCAGAGTATCTCTTCGGGTAATTTCTTTCAAAAAAAAATACACAAGTGGCATATCTCTCTCTTTTTGAACATCTGAGACTGCATTTCCGTTGTCACATACTTGAAAGATAACTGGGATGTATGTAAAGACTTTGAACCCAAACCTCCTCCATTAAAAACCATCAGTTGTCACTCCTTACATCCTAACTTCTATATAATGAAGTCTAAGCCAGGCTGACACGTGCTTGTGTGTGTGTGTGTGTTTAGTAACCTGTTTATCTTTTCTAAATGTTCCCCTCACTGGAGCACTTGTCACAGTTTCCTTTGTTCTGATCCATCATAAATTTTGCCAAGGTATGTTTTTGTCAGTTCTTTTCCACTGACTTCATCAGAGCAGCAAGAACCCTTTTGTCTTTACTTTCTGCTCTAATTACTTATCAGGATTAAAAAAAATTATATTGTTGATGCCTATGTTGCAGTTGCTCTGATTTTTTTCCTTGTGAACACTAGATACGTTTAAGTAAAACTCCTTTCTCTGTCCTCCATATTTATCATTTCTGTTATTTTTCTCACTTTTTTTTTTCTGAGAATTTCAGAACTCCTCAGTTTATTTCTTCAGAAGACAGACATTAATTAAATGTTACTCTGTGCCACACATTGTCCTGAGTGTTTAGAATACAAGACTGAATGAGAGAAACAAAAACCCCTACCTTTGGGGAGACTACAAAAGAAAATAGAATATTTCAGATATTTGTAAATAATCTGGAGATAAATAAGGAAGGTAAGTGCTAGGAGTGTGGAAAGTTGCGTTTTTAAATAGGAAGGGAAAGCAAGATCTTACCAAGAAGGAAAAGTGAAAATGTTAGTTGCTCAGTTGTGCCTGACTCTTTGCGACCCCATGGATTATACTTCACCAGGCTCCTCTGTCCATGGGATTTTCCAGGCAAGAATCCTAAAGTGGGTAATCATTCCCTTCTCCAGGGGATCTTCCAGACCCAGGGATAGAATCTGGGTCTGTCACACTGCAGACAGATTCCATCTCAGCCACCAGGGAAGCCCTAAGAAGGAAACATTTAAGTAAAGATCTGAAGTAGGTGAGTGAAAGTGAAAGTGAAGTCATGTCCGACTCTTTGCGACTGGTGGGCTGTAGCCCACCAAGCTCCTCTGTCCATGGGATTCTCCAGGCAAGAATACTGGAGCGGGTTGCCATTTCCTCCTCCAAGTAGGTGAGGGAGTAAACCAAAGGGATATAGAAAAGAAGAACAGACTGGCCAGAACAGCAAGTTCAGTGACCTTGACTAGCGTGGTTTCAAAGAAGAGCAGAGACAACTACTGAATTGTCTACAGTGTGCCTGGTCTAGAGTGAGCGAGAGTGAGCAAGGCTGGGGAGAGGGGAGGGGTTGAGGGGAGTAGCAGGAGATGAGGCCACTGGGGTAATACAAAGGCAGATCAGGTAAGGCCATGTGAAGAGATGGTAAGAGCAAGAATCTTAGCAGTTGCTCTAAGAAGACAGGCCAGTGAAAAGTTATGAGCAAAGAAGTAGTGTGAGCTGATTTTTAAAAAATTTTTTATTCATTTAGTTAGTTACTTTCTTGGCTGTATTGGGTCTTCATTGCTGCACATGGCCTTTCTCTAGTTGCAGTGAGCAGGGGCTACTATCTAATTGTGATGTGCAGGCTTCTCATTGCAGTTCCTTCTCTTGCTGCTGAGCACTGGCTCTAGAGAACGGGCTCAGTAGTTGACTCGCAGGCTTACCTGCTCCTAGGTATGTGAGATCTTTCGACACCAGGGATCGAACCGGTATCCTCTGCATTGCAAGGAGGATTCTTAACCACTCGGCCACCAGGGAAGCCTGATTTGCTTTTTAGTAGGATGGCCCTATCTGCTGTGAATAGGGCCAAGGTCAGAAGGAGAGACACCAGTGAGGCTATTGCCCTAGTTCTGATGAGAGTTGATGGTGCCACGAACCAGGATGATGAGGGAAGAAGTGGTGATGTGGTTGAACACTTAATGTACCTCAAAGGTAAGGTACATTAAAAAACCAATAAGACTTTCTGATAGATTGGATGTGAGAATGTAGATTCTTATCCTGGGCAACTGGATGGACAGAGTTAAATTTTAACACAGAGAAAATTCTAGGAGAAGAGAAAGGAGCTCAGAAACATTGTTTGAAGAATGTTATCTGTGTAATTTTTTTCTTGGGGAGGAGTGGTTTCTTTTTGCTCAAGATTTTATTTGTAATATTCATACACATTAACAAACATAGTTGCAGTCCATCTATGTTCACTGACCTACAAAAGGGATTGGCAAACTTTTTCTGTAAAGGCAACATATATATATATATATATATATATATATATATATATATATATTTAAATTGGCTTTGAAGACCAGATGGTCTTTACTGCAATAACTCAACTCTGTTATAGCATGAAACAAGCTATTAGCAATATATAAAAGAATGAGATTGACTGTGCTCTAATAAGATGTATTTGCAAAAACAGGCAGTGGGTCAGATTTGGCCCATGGGCTATAATTTGCTGAACCGCTTAATCTATAGTACCCTATTGAGTGACAGTATCACAATTTATTTATTCTGCTGTTGATGAGCATTTGGGTTGTTTCAAGCTTGGGGTTTTTACAAATGATGCTCCTAAGAAACTTCTTGAGAATGTCCTTTGGTGACCACATGCTGATATTTCTATCTTATGTAAATATAAGAAGTGGAATTGCTGTGCCATAAGGCATATTAATCTTCAATTTTGATAACTCTAATAATTTAACTTAACTCTAGTGATTTAACAATTATAGTAATTTAACTTCCACCAACTGCCTATGAGAGCTCCTGTTTTCTCACAACTTTGCTATCAATTCAGTATTGTCAGTCTTAATTTTAGTACTCTGGTGAGCCGTTAGCTGTACTTTGTTTTTATTTCAATTTGTACCACATGATTGCCAACGAGGATGAACACTTTCACACAGGTTCTGGCCACAGGAGACTTTCATATGGGACTGGTTAAAGAACGGTGTACATATTCCTACTGGATTGTCTTTTTTCTCGTTGTTGTGTAAAAGTTTCTTATAAATTCTGTGTATATGTTGCAATTATATTTACCCACATATTTACTATTTTCTGGTATTCTTTATTCATTCTTGCATTTCTTAGCTTCCATGTGGCAAATATTTCATTGGTATTGAATAACTCTTTTTAGAGTTTCATTAGAGCTGCTCTGCTGGTGATGAATTCCCTTAGTTTGTGTTTGTTTGAATATCTCTTAAATTCACAATAAAACTTGAAGGGATTTTTTTCTATGTTAACATTTTAGATTGTCTCTCATGTTCTTTCAGCACTTTAAATATATTATTCCTTTGTCTTTTGCTTTCTATAGTTTCTATTGATAAAATCAGCTATGTGTCTTATTGTTGCTCTTCAGAAGATAATATGCCTTCCCCACTTCCCCTTTTTCCTTAAGATTTTTATCTTTGTTCTTAGTTTTAGCAGTTTTTAATGATACTCTTCAGTATCATAGTTTTCTTTATATTCTTCCTTCATGGTGTTTATAGGACTTCTGGAATTGATGGCTCAATTTCTTTACTATTTTTTGGAAATTTGTATTGCTTTTTGCCTTTTTCCCCCTTTCTCCTCTCCTTCTGGGTTTCCAATTATATGCATGTTAGACTCCCTTATTGGACTCTTATGTACATTACACACTTTCCTGTATTTTCATTCTTTTGTCTTTATATGCTTTATTCTGGATATTTGTTGTTTTTCTTGATATTATATCTTACCACCTTGTATGGGTATAAATGTGTATTTTTTAAGCTTTGTAAATATTTTGTCCATTTTCTTTTTCTCAGCAGCAAGTCAGTTGGAACTATATAAGCTGTCATTCAGGAAGAATGATTTCTGACTCTTCCTTCATTTTTTTCCCCCCACAAGTTATTTTAATTGTGCAACTGAAGTTTTGGTGTCTGTATTTTCAGCTTCTCCTAATATGGTTTCTCTCAGCATGTGTTACCTTATTATGATGATCTGCTTCTGTTTCCAAGAGGCACTCTTTCTTTACTCTTATATCAACTGGTTTCTAAAACTGTGATAAGCTTTCTGTTCTTCTGGACAGACAAAGTTCCCTTTTCTTTATCAGTTTTTAGAACTGGTTTTTCACTTTATTAGTGATTTAAGGAGAAAATCTTTCCAAACGTGTTGACAAAATTAGTAGCTCACTATTACTCTGCTTCCTGTGAGCTACAAGTCTGCTTAAGGGTTAGACGGAGACCTATAGCTGAATGGAGACTTGACATGGACAACTTTCATGCAATTCTTAGTAGGCTTTCCTTGAGTAGATTTTAATTAGACTAAAAGACAGTCTCTTTGAACATACAAAAATATAGAATAAGAAACATTATATACCCTAGTATATATACTCCATTATATTCTTCCTGTTTTTACCTTGTTCTTCCTACTCATAAAGCCACTTAGAATATTACACTACCCACTTGCAGCAATACAGACTGTTCAAGAATATGTTTAAGGTAGTCCAGCTTTGACCATTCTATCAATATTTGTACATGTAATTTTCTTTATTTGTAAAATAGGGATACTAAAGAGTTGTTCTTGTAAGACTATTACTTGAAATGATGTGTGTAAACTTAATAGCATAATTGCTGGCACATATAATTAGGTAGACATTACCCATTATTAAGAAGAGGTGGCAAGAATACACAGAAGAACTGTACAAAAAAGATCTTCATGACCCGGATAATCACGATGGTGTGATCACTCACACTCACCTAGAGCTGGACATCCTGGAATGTGAAGTCAGGTGGGCCTTAGGAAGCATCCTTACAAACAAAGCTAGTGGAGGTGATGGAATTCCAGTTGAGCTATTTCAAATCTTAAAAGATGATGTTGTGAAAATGCTGCACTCAATATGTCAGTAAATATAGAGAACTCAGCAGTGGCCACAGGACTGGAAAAGGGCAGTTTTCATTCTAATCCCAAAGAAAGGTAATCCCGAAGAATGCTGAAACTACCACACAATTGCACTTATCTCACAGGCTAGTAAAATAATGCTCAAAATTCTCCAAGCCAGGCTGCAGCAATACGTGAACCATGAACTTCCAGATATTCAAGCTGGTTTTAGAAAAGGCAGAGGAATCAGATCAAATTTCCAACATCCACTGGATCATCAAAAAAGCAAGAGAGTTCCAGAAAAACATCTATTTCTGCTTTATTGACTATGCTAAAGCCTTTGACTGTGTGGATTACAATAAACTGTGAAAAATTCTGAAAGAGATGGGAATACCAGACCACCTGACCTGCCTCTTGAGAAACCTGTATGCAGGTCAGAAAAGAACAGTTAGAACTACACATGGAACAACATGGTTCCAAATAGGAAAAGGAGTACGTCAAGGCTGTATATTGTCACCCTGCTTATTTAACTTATATGCAGAGTACATCATGAGAAACGCTGGGCTGGAGGAAGCACAAGCTAGAATCAAGATTGCCAGGAGAAATATCAATAATCTCAGATATGCAGAGGACATCACCCTTATGGCAGAAAGTAAAGAAGAACTAAAGAGCCTCTTGATGAGTGAAAGAGGAGAGTGAAAAAGTTGGCTTAAAGCTGAACATTCAGAAAAGGAAGATCATGGCATCTGGTTCCATCACTTCATGGCAAATAGATGGGGAAACAGTGGAAACAGTGGCTGACTTTATTTTTCTGGGCTCCAGAATCACTGTGGATGGTGACTGCAGCCATGAAATTAAAAGACGCTTACTCCTTGGAAGGAAAGTTATGACCAACCTAGACAACATATTAAAAAGCAGAGACATTACTTTGCCAACAAAGGTCCGTCTAGTCAGGGCTATG
This sequence comes from Capricornis sumatraensis, assembly GCF_032405125.1. Classification (NCBI taxonomy): domain Eukaryota; kingdom Metazoa; phylum Chordata; class Mammalia; order Artiodactyla; family Bovidae; genus Capricornis; species Capricornis sumatraensis. The sequence goes on from NC_091079.1 coordinate 32,932,139, forward strand.
GTTTTTCCATCATCATGTATGGATGTGGGTTGGACTATAAAGAAAGCTGAGCACCGAAGAATTGATGCTTTTGAACTATGGTGTTGGAGAAGACTCTTGAGAGTCCCTTGGACTGCAAGGAGAGCCAACCAGTCCATCCTAAAGGAGATCAGTCCTGGGTGTTCATTGGAAGGACTGATGTTGAAGCTGAAACTCCTATACTTTGGCCACCTGATGTAGAGAGCTGACTCATCTGAAAAGACATTGATGCTGGGAAAGATTGAGGGCAGAGGAGAAGGGGACGACAGAGGATGAGATGGGTGGATGACATCACCAACACAAGGACTTGGTTTGGGTAGACTCTGGGAGTTGGTGATGGATAGGGAGGCCTGGCGTGCTGCGATTCATGGGGTCACAAAGAGTCGGACACGACTGAGCGACTGAACTGAACTGAACCCATTATTTGTAGACATAACTAGTAGTACCAATATTTTGGCTGTTAAGTTGCTGTCTCCTTCTTCCTGCTCTGAACTTAACCTGGATAGAAATGATTTGATGAACTTGTTGGTGTCCAGGGAACAAACTATTTGTAGTCTCAAGGCACTATCCATGCATTAAAGAAACTGATACCCAGTTTTCTTACAGGTACAGTTTCCTACCTTTGTTAAAGATGGACAATGGAAGAAGCAGAAAGCAGTCTAGAATGCCTGTGGGTGTAAAACATAACAAAAATGAGTGCATTAGGCAAATGCACTTAAAAGGGACTGTTAAGGACCGTGGAAAATCTGAAAGCACCTGCCTCACATTTTACAGGCATCCATACTTCAGTTTCAGTTAGTTGATACTCCCTGGAAATGTGTGATGAATGATTTCACCACGAGGTAGCCATCGGTATTTGTAAGTGAAATCGCATTTTATATTTATGTAAATTCATTTTTAAAAGACCCAGGATATCAAATAATCTGTCTGAGCTACCTAGGATATATATGGCTTATGGTATGCTATTTTGTGACTTCTAACCTACAAGATAAAGCCCACCACCTTGTCAATAGGATCCCATGACTTGGCTCCAGAAATCCTCTTCAAAGTTATTTTCCACCTCTTCTGATTTTAACTTTGCTATCTGGTAATACCAAAATGCTCCCAGGAATCCTCTGACTGCCTTCTAAGCTCTAGGCTTCCCTAAGTGGCCCTAGTATAACTTTAATACCATTCTGGGCATACAGCCATAAGAGACCTTGCAGCACAATTTTTAAGCATGTTTCCATCATCCCGTTCACCCAAAAACTTCTTGGGGTTGGAGACCACGTTGTGTCCACCTCTCTTCCCAATGCCTAGCACAGTACTGGACACATAGTAGGCCCTCGGGTAACATTTGTTAAATTGGATTGAATTTTTTTGGAAAAGGACATGGTAAGTGATATGCTCATTCTTTGTAGAAGTTGAAATGTGATACAGAGGGCATGAGTGCAGAACACATATTATTCATCATTTTCTTTACTCATTATCTTTGGGCCTGAAGAACCAAAGACCTGGAAGAGCTCTAAGGCAAAATATACTCGAGAAACTTCCAACAGTCTGATTTCCCTATATATTATCTGATTACAACATCCAAATATCAAAAGTAAAATTAGTATAAGTAATAGTGCGAAGAGTTGACTCATTGGAAAAGACTCTGATGCTGCGAGGGACTGGGGGCAGGACAGAGGATGAGATGGCTGGATGGCATCACTGACTCGATGGACGTGAGTGTGAGTGAACTCCGGGAGATGGTGATGGACAGGGAGGCCTGGCGTGCTGCGATTCAAGGGGTCACGAAGAGTCGGACATGACTGATCGACTGAACTGAACTGAACTGAATTGAACTGAACTGAATAGTGACTATAGCTATTATTTATTTATGAGGCTACAGCACCAATTCTTTGCTAAGTAGTTTAAAGGAACTATGTTTTCTTCAATCTTTATGCCGTCCATAAAAGGCATATACTTTCATTTTTCCCATTTACCGGATGAAGACATAGCGACTTAACAGAGAATATCCATGGTACTACAACTAGAAATCGGTGGATCCAATATCCACACCCACGTCTAATTCCCCTTCACTTCTTGATACTTCTCACCAGTGTCAAATGACATCAATGACCTATGGATGATTTTCTTTTTCTTAAAGACCTGAACTTCAGAAGGAATCTACCCTCCTTTGTGACCTTATCATGACAATTTTGAAGTGGTAAAGAATCAGAACAGGATCAGAAGATAAAAATGACTTCATTTCCTTGCTTTGATTGTACCTCTAAGCATTCTTTTTGGTATACAGATCCTTAAAAAAAAAATAAGAAAAAAAAGAGGCATTCTAACTAATAAGAAGGTTTCTGAAAAATCACCTCTCCCTTCCTGTGACTAGAAGACAAAGCAAGGACCCTGGAGTCATGGATTCTTGAGATCAAATCCCTACCCTGTTCCTTTATGAACTGATTACATTCTTTCAGGCTTATTTTCCTATATATAAAATAGAATTCATAAAGCTCTTCTGGACTCACAGGTTTGTTATGAAAATCAAGTAAAAAATGCAGGGGAAAGTGCTTTTGAACTGTAGAGCACCAGGCACGCAGGAAGACTGGCTATTGTTTTGCAGAAATGACATCCTCAAGTCATTTTATGAGAGATGTGGAAACTGGGGTCAGGGCATAGGTACACACTGTGTATCATGGTCCTGCTTTGATATAGTTCAGAGGTTTAAGTAGCCAGCAAATCAACGGAAATCAGGCTATTAACACTGGACAAATATAACATATTAATATGGACCTTTACTTTGCCAGAGACCTATAATTACACCTTATAATAAGCAATATACATTTTGCAGCATTTTAATAAAATGTACATCCATAAGCAATGAAAACTGAGCCTTCTCAGTTATTTCCTTAATAACAAAAGAGATACTGGAAGGGAAATCATACCTTTATGAGGATAGGGGGAAGAAATTCAGTATGCTTTTTATTAATACTTATGTAGCACTTGCCCAAACTCATCTTTGTAAGAATTCCAGCCAGGTAGACATGATTCTATCATACTTATGTCTATACAATAGAGAGGAAATTTCCACTCAACTGACAGGTGGTCCTAAGAAAACAAGACTGGGTTCTCTTTCCTTCCTGAGGCATTATGCGTACCAAGCCCAGCCTTCCTGATTTGAAGCTATGCTTTGTATGAAAAGCTGTTCTACAGTACAAAGCAATCTCTCTCACCTCCCACCCCCTGCACAATCATTTTACCAGGAAATAAACAACTCACTTGTTATCAATTTATCATAGATTGACACTGAGAGAGTGCCCTGGGACTGTGGGACTCTGTGCTACAGAATTAACAGATGTGCTTTCAGTAGCATTTAATAGTGCGAAGAGCCCGTCTCGCCAAAACTTCTCTCGTTAACTATTAACTAAATAACTAGTAGATGCTTCACTGCAATAAAGAAACCAGTAGGTGAGAGAGACACTCCAGTAGATGAGAGCATGTGCTCATTAAGCAGGAGAAAGACAATCTGTAACATTTAATACGAGGATAATAACGATAATAACAATATTTATTGAGTATTTACTATATATCAGGCAGCATACTAAGCACTTGCATAGACTATTTAACTCTCAGAACAACCGGTGAGGCAAGCAGTATTATTATCTCAATTTTACAGATGAGGAAGCTGAGTCAGAGAAAGGTTAAGTAAAAACCTCACAGCTGCAGAGGCAGAAAGCCTACAAAGTCTAATTTAAGGTAATCAGTCATTCTTTTTTTTTCTGCTTTGATTTTCTTTCTTTCTTAATCATCAAAGGTTATAACTGTATGATATTGAGACATACAGGACAAAATTGAGACATACAAAATACAATTAAGAGAGGACAACTGCTTTACAATATTGTGTTGGCCTCTGCCACACATCAACATGAATCAGCCACAGGTATGCATATATCCCACCCCTCCTGAACCCATCTCCCCCCCCAATCCTAGCCCTTTAGTTTGTCAAAGAACACTGGGTTGAGCTTCCTGTTTTCAAATAATCCCTGGTGCTGTTGGCCTTTCCTTGGCATAAGGACAGAAAATTTAAAAAATAATCATCCTTGGCTTCTAAGAGCTACTTTCTCTTTTCCTTTATTTGCCTACCTTATTCCACTTTCTGGGCACAGGCTCACCTTCCTACTCACTGATCACCTTCTGCCTCCTGGGACATGAGTTCACCTTCACTTTATTGATCTAGTTCTGCTTCCTGCATCAAAAGCTCACCTTTCCACTCACTGACTTTGTCCTACCTCCTGGATCATTAGCGCGCATCTCTTCACTGACTTTTATTTGCTTTTTGGCTCTCCTGACTAGAATGTAGACATTCTACAGGTTCCCACTGAACCTGGGAAACAAAGAAGCAAAACTAAGAACTATTGCCTTCATAGTTCTTGCCTGACAAGCATTATCAAGAATGAAAGAGACCTCTGTCTATCTGAAATCTCTTTGTCTTCAAAGTGGCAAAATATTAGAGAACCTAACATTTAGGCTGAGGCCACAAAGGGTCTTTAAAGACTCATTCTCTGAACATAATAAAGGGGTATTACAACTATGAATTCAGACCCTGTTGGAATGTTGTCTCAATGAGAGTAATTCCACCTAGAAGCAGTGAATCTTGAATACCACTCAACTTTTTTAATGGAGACATCTATGTATGAGTCCTCTTCCTTTTAAACACAAACATACATGCATACATAAATATCATGGGGATCAGGTCAACATAAAAAACTATAAACTATTAAAGAACACTACTAGCCACTCACTACTGGGTAGGTAACAGACTTGAGATCAAAGAAACCTAGGCTAGGCTCTGTCACCACCAACTCAGATTTTGGAGCCTTAAAACTCACGATCCATAAACAAGAAAAAAGCTCAAACCTCTCAGCATATCTCCAAGTATAACAAATAAGAATAATTAGCCTTTATTAAGATTTACTAGGTGCTAGGCACTGTGCTAAGCTTTTAGTAGACATCATCTGTGGCCTCACACTGGCAGTCTATGACATATTTGTTTGTGTATTTGTATTTTTTTTTAACTGATGGATGTTTTAGTATTTTGAATCAGTTGTCTTTATTTAAAGCTTAAGAAATCTCACCATTTTCCCCATTTATGGCTATTCTTTTTTAAACAGTGGCAAAGCTGAATAGCAAATGCCTACGTGAAGAGTTGACTCATTGGAAAAGACTCTGATGCTGGGAGGGATTGGGGGCAGGAGGAGAAGGGGACGACAGAGGATGAGATGGCTAGATGGCATCACTGACTCGATGGACGTGAGTTTGAGTGAACTCCAGGAGTTGGTGATGGACAGGGAGGCCTGGTGTGCTGCAATTCATGGGGTCGCAAAGAGTCGGACACGACTGAGCGACTGAACTGAACTGAACTTAACTTCAGGTTGTACATGCACTCTCCAAAATGCTTCAGGCCCTCCCCTTCCCTGTTGCCTGGCATTCAGCCCATTCTCCTATGTGTACAATCTTCTTGGCTCCTGCAGACCCTTTTTTTCTTTTGACATCTACTTTATGCAGATTAGCAGGTTACATAACTACATCTCTTTTCAGAGATAGGTTGAAGTGTGTGTTTTCTTGCACAACAGTTCAAGCAACACATTGAAATTTCATTAAATCAGATTAAGAAGAAGAGAAGAGGCTGTTTGGATATGTGGTCAATTTCAGGTTTTTTAAAAGATGGCAATGACGACCCTGTATGCAAGACAGGAAAAAAGACACAGATGTGTATAACGGACTTTTGGACTCAGAGGGAGAGGGAGAGGGTGGGATGATTTGGGAGAATGGCATTCTAACATGTATACTATCATGTAAGAATTGAATCGCCAGTCTATGTCTGACGCAGGATACAGCATGCTTGGGGCTGGTGCATGGGGATGACCCACAGAGATGTTATGGGGAGGGAAGTGGGAGGGGGGTTCATGTTTGGGAACGCATGTAAGAATTAAAGATTTTAAAATTAAAAAAAAATAAAAATAAAATAAAACCACTATCTTAACTTGTGAGTTTTCATTCCAAAAAAAAAAATTAAAAAAAAAAATTTTAAACTTTTTACTTTATATTGGGGTATAGCTGATTAACAATGTTGTGAAGGGACTCAGCCATGCATATGCATGTATCAATTCTCCCCCTAACTCCCCTCCCATGCAGGCTGCCACCTAACATTGAGCAGAGTTCCATGTGCTATACAGTAGGTCCTTGTTGGTTATCCATTTTTAAATACAACAGTGTGTACGTGTCCATCCCAAACTCCTTAACTATCCATTCCTATAGGAAACAATGTTAGTTCTCTAAGTCTGTGAGTCTCTGTTTTGTAAATAAGTTCATTTGTATCATTTGTTTTTAGATTCCACGTACAAGGGATGTCATGCAATATTTTGTCTTCTTGGTCCCCAGTAGGCTTTTGAATTTGCCATACCTATGGCTCAGAGGTTAAAGCGTCTGCCTGGAATGCGGGAGAACCAGGTTTGATCCCTGGGTTGGGAAGATCCCCTGGAGAAGGAAATGGCAACCCACTCCAGTATTCTTGCCTGGAGAATCCCATGGAGGGAGGAGCCTACAGCCCATGGGGTCACAAAGAGTCAGACACGACTGAGCGACTTCACTTCACTTTCATGTCACATCTTAATCCCTAAAAAACCTTTATGAGGTAACTATTGCCTTTTCATGAGAACAATTTTATTTGTATAAAATTGATTTTTAAAAAATGTTGCTTAATACATACTAGTTAACTTTCTTCTTCACTTTTTATCCACAAAATTTGGTTGGATTCCAGTGTCGAAGGAAAGGCCTATTCTTAAAATTTTAATTAAATACAGCTAAAAATAGAGGCTCTTTGGTGAAGCTTTTATTCAAAGAATCACAAATGCTCTTCAAAGGGAATTCAAATGCAAAAATAAATCTACCAATGTCCACTTTTGCTATTGAAGGTAGATGAGCTGCATCATCACCTCATTTCAACCAAAGAGCCTATTAAGGTGAAAATGGTTTTAGAATTTGATTATATATTTGAACTGGAACTTGAATGTGGCATAAACCATTGAATGTGTAAAGCAAAAAAGGTTGAGGGAACCAATTTAGGAGGTGGGTTATAAATTATGTATGGGCCTTTTGAAAAAGGTCAGCATTTTTGTGTAATTCCACCAGGACCTTCTGAGAAGTGCAATACGGCTACTCTAGATGCTTCTTCCTCAGGACGCCTGTTCTTTATTGGTGTATCTGTCTCCATGGTAATAGGTTAGTGCTCATCCTCCACCCCCACCCTGACCTCCATGCCCCGAGCCTTCAAACCTCAGCAGGAGGAAGAGCCCTCTGGGGTGCCATGCACTGCAGCTCCAGGACATAAACAACTCCATGGGTGTCTGCCATGGCAGTTCTTCATCCACAATATAATTACCCCAAGGTGTACTGGTGATGCACTTATGTGCATCGAATCAAGAACAGTCACTTCTCAATAAATCACTCCAGCCAGGTGGTCACCAAAGCTAGTGTTCTGAGAAGCGTGGGTTACAAGGCAACCAAGGCCATAATTCATCATTAGAAACAACGATAGACCTGGAGTCCATCCCGGGCATGAAGGACCCCTCCAGTTTTATAAAAGAGAGCCACAGGGTTTCATAAAAAGAATACCAGGAAAATTCAGATTTCATCCAAGCAAACCTAGAGATGGTGCCTTTCGTCTTTTACTGAGCAGTTGTGGGGACTTACTCAAATTGCTTTGCCTATCTGAATATAGATTTGCTCATTTGTAAAATGCAGATAATAATATATCTTATAAAATTTTGAATTTATATGTGAATAATGCCCAACATGTGATGACAATTATTAATATTATTTTTATAATGGGAGAGAGGCTCATAAGTTTTGGAATAGAAGATAGTCATCAAATAATTAAAAGACAAGATCTTCCAAATCAAAGGACCCATTTATCTCTCTTCCCCACCCAACCGTGTTCATAAAGGGATGTGGCTTATAGCCACTTACACTCAAAGATGCGAGGACAGGCAATGCTGAGGCTAGGGAGTACATGCGGACATGGCTCATCTATCGTTCATTGCTTAATTCCTCCATCAGACAGTCTACTTAGGCCTGGCATGTACTTCTTTCCCAGTGAAGGTCTTACCTCTATACCTTCATAATAAGAGCAGCATATTTCAAAATTGTATTTTATGAGAAAATGAAACTCCTCATGGATTAATCCTCCTGCTAACCAAAGGCATGTCACCTCCAGCACTGAGCTTGTCTTTGTCTTCCTCTCAATCCCTCATCACCAACTGTTCTCCATTTTCCTGTACCTAGGATTTAAGCAAGCATTCTCCCAGTCAAGAAAATCAGAAGTGAGCCCCTATTCTCAGTAACGTTTTAAATGTGTAAACTGTTGATCACAGAAGTTATGTGACAGTCCACACAGTTAGTTAACAGCAGGGTGAGTAAAACACAAATTGTCTGACCTTAACCCATTACTCATTACATGGCATCAGCACGCCTCTCCTGCTGTTGCTGCTAAGTCGCTTCAGTTGTGTCCGACTCTGTGCGACTCCATAGACAGCAGCCCACCAGGCTCCTCTGTCCCTGGGATTCTGCAGGCAAGAATACTGGAGTGGGTTGCCATTTCCTTTTCCAATGCATGCATGGATTCTAAGTCGCTTCAGTTGTGTCTGACCCATGCCTCTCCTAATATTTGTTAAAAAAAGAAAAACTATGACATTGGAAATATGTTTTTCATACTATCAGAGTTACTCTCACTTTCAAAAGTCTCAGATGTTTCGAGCAAAGTTACTAAAAAGTCTACTTTTCACAGAAGCGACGGAATTATTTGAACCATACAGTCATTAGTGATTAAGCCTGATATATATGCTATTATTTCTCAAGCTCAGTTTTTACTTCCTAACACAGAAGTTACCTATTTAAGCAAGTAGACATCTGCTTCATTTTATTTTAGCTTTGCTGGTAATATTCATGCATGTGTTTAATTTCATGTTTCATCCAAACTTCCCCCATTACACCTTCGTGTAGCAGGTTCTTTTACATGAATGCAAATATGCTTTTACAAGTTCATTTGGCTTGCCTGAAAGTTTTAACATTTTCATTTTGTCAAGTTTTCCGTGATCTTGCAGGATTCAGAACTGGAAGAATTTATGGTTATAACTCACTGTTTTACAAGAAGTTTCTTTAATAACCAGTCTTTTCCTTATTGTCTGAAGTTTCACAAGTTTCTCTATACTCCAAGAATGGAAATTTTTATAAAGCAAATTCTTTCATATTCCAAAAAGATAATGTGGTTAAAAAGAAAAGTTAGGGTTGAACGTGCAAACATTTCTATGTCTGGTTTCCAGTTATAGATGTCCCAGTTTTCCCTTGGAAATGAAATTTCTTTGTGTAAATAACCTAAGAAAGACAGGCTTTTCTTTAACATGAAAACTATCTTCCTGGTAGTGAGTAACTTTATGAGCCCTCATTTGTTCTGATTTTTATTTTAAAAAATAAATAATTCTTTTAGGGGAGTGAAACTACCCTGGATGATACTATAATGGTGGATACATCTCAAAAAGCATTTGTCAAAGCCCGTAGAATATCCTACATATATAACCCTGAAGTATACCACGGACTTCAGGTGATAATGATGTATGACTATAGATTCATCAATTGTTACAAAGGTTATCACTCTGCTGGGGGATGTTGATGATGCAGAGGCTTGTTCAGGGGTCAGGGCAGAAGATATATGGGAAATCTTTATACTTTATGCTCATTTGCTGTCCACCTAAAACTGCTCCAAAAAATAAAATCTACTGAAAAATAGATTAGAATGAAGAAGTGAAGTGAAGTTGCTCAGTCGTGTCCAACTCTTTGTGACCCCATGGACTGTAACCTACCAGGTTCCTCTGTCCATGGGATTCTCCAGGCAAGAATACTGGAGTGGGTTGCATTTCCTTCTCCAGGGGACCTTCCCAACCCAGAAATCAAACCCAGGTCTCCCACATTGCAGTCAGGTGCTTTAACCTCTGAGCCATCAGGTAAACCCCCCAAAAAAAATCTACTGAAAAAACAGATTAGAATAGTTGACATAAAACATCTTTCTTGCAGATACATAAGCTTATACCAAATAAGACTGAGTTCTATTACAGCCATTTTTTTTTCTCTTTGCTTTGCCCATATCTCTGTTCCTGCAAAGATCTGGCTGCTATGAGTATGTGTGTGTGTGTGTGTGTGTGTGTGTGTGTGTGTGTGTGTGTGTGTGTGTGTGTGTGTGTGTTTTAAAGTATTTCAATTTAAGAACTATGTGATTATGATTTTATCATCAAATGATTAGTTAATTTGGATGCTTCTAATGGGAATTTGGGGGCCTCCCTGGGGGATGAGTGGTAAAGAATCCACCTGCTGTACAGGAGACATGGGTTTGATCCCTGGGTCAGGAAGATCCGTTGGAGAAGGAAATGGCAACCCATTCCAGTATTCCTGCCTAGAGAATTCCATGAACAGAAGAGCCTGGCAGGCTACAGTCCATGGGGTCACAAAAGAGTCAGACACGATTTATCAACTAAACAACAATGATGGGAATTTTATGCACAGCTTGCAATTCTTAGTTGAGATTATAAAGGTATGAGAAATGGAAGTGTTAAAAGTTATTTCAAAAACTTTCCAAAATTTAAAAAATTCTTTATCATCACTCCTTTGAGTGTAACTCATCAATTACAGGCAATTCATAGCCATTTTGAGAATCTCTTTATGAGCATCATTTGTTAGTTGTCACATTTAATTATTGTATATTGTGTCAAATAATAAACTTGGCTGTTCTTATATAAATCATATGGTAGGTAATGACTTTCCCTTACATTCTTCTGAATTAGCAAAGTTTAACTACATATGATTTTTTCCTAGTAGCTTTGAAATTTTGATTCAAAAAGAATTTAACAGAGATTTCTTCCTATTTTTCATGCATTTATGGTGGTGGTGGTGTAGTTGCTAAGTCACGTCTAACTCTTGCAATCCCATGGACTGTAGCCCCCAGGCTCCTCTGTCCATGGGATTTCCCGGCAAGAATACTGGAGTAGATTGCCATTTCCTTCTCCAAGGGGTCTTCCCAACCCAGGGATCAAACCCATGTCTCTTTCATTGCAGGAGGATTATTTACCACTGAGCCACCAGAGAAGCCCTCATGCATTTATACATGATCCAAAATCACATGCAACATAGATGCATAGGACATATTCATAAAATGTTCAATAAATTCTATGTAAATTTTATAATCCCTTTTGATATCTTATCTATCCTAGGTTTTCTCAGTCTTGGCACTGTTGACATTTGGGGCAGGATAATTCTTTGCTGTGGGAAGATGATGTGTACTGTAGAATATTTAGCAGCATCCTGGATCCCTCCACACTGAAAGCCAGTTGTACACCCCACAACTGCGACAACCAAAAATGTTTCCAGACATTGCCAAATGTCTTCTGGTGGGAAATCTCCCCAGTCAAGAACCACTGGGCTCACCAATAATTGGGATCACAAAGTTCTCCTTTAAGAAATGTACATACACATATGATTTTTAATTGTGCTTGGCCTAACAAGTTAGCTCAGCTCTTTAGAACATTGTACTGAGTTCAAGGTCATAAGATTGATCATGAGATTTAATGCATTCATTCAACAAGCATTTATTGATTGGCCTACAATTACATTGCACTGCGCAAGGTGCTGAGAGGAATGCCACAAAAACATGGAAAACAACCAGTGCCCTGCAGGAGTTTATGATCCTGCACAGTGAGTGAGAAAAAGTCAAAATGAGTGGTGGGTTCAGGGGACACCAGTGGTTGAGGAAAGCTATGCCTGAACCTAGTACTTAAGAATAGAAAAGAATATGGTTAGACAGAGAGGGGAAACGGTTGATTCCTCCTCTAAAGGAGAAATAACAAAGAAATTTATTTATCATAAAAGGTTAACATATGCTAGGTGCTGTGCTAAGTACTGATTATATCATATTTCTGTATATGCTGTATATGAAAGCGCAGGTGGTGGCGGCGGGCCATGCACTAAGCACAGGCAGTGGTGGCAGGCCAGCGCACTAAGTGCGGCCAAGGGCTACTCCATGTCTGAAGTCAGAAACAGTGGCCCAGAGTGCCAGGCTGTGATGGTGCAGAAACGGCAAGGAGGAGCCACCCAGCGTCCGAGGTCAGGGGCGGTGATCCTGAGGAGCCAACCCCAAGCCGAGGCCAGGGCCAGCTGCCAGGAGGAGCAACCCAAGGAGTGGTGGCTGAGCAGGCACAGGAGGGCCTAGAGGAGCTATCCCATGTTGAAGGTCAGGAATGGCAGCGGTAAGGAGATACCCCTCATCCAAGGTAAGGAGCAGCGGCTGTGCTTCGCTGGAGCAGCCATGAAGACATACCCCATGTCCAAGGAAACAGAAACTGAAGTAAGATGGTAGGTGTTCCAAGAGGGCATCAGAGGGCAGACACACTGAAACCATACTCACAGAAAACTAGTCAATCTAATCACACTAGGACCACAGCCTTGTCTAACTCAATGGAACCAAGCCATGCCTGCAGGGCAACACAAGATGGGTGGGTCATGGCGGACAGGTCTGACAGAACACGGTCCACTGGAGAAGGGAACGGCAAGCCACTTCAGTATTCTTGCCTTGAGAACCCCATGAACAGTATGAAAAGGCAAAATGATAGGATACCGAAAGAGGAACTCCCCAGACATTAGGCGCCCAATATGCTACTGGAGATCAGTGGAGAAATAACTCCAGAAAGAATGAAGGGATGGAGCCAAAGCAAAAACAATACCCAGTTGTGGATGTGACTGGTGATAGAAGCAAGATCCGATGCTATAAAGAGCAATATTGCATAGGAACCTGGAATGTCAGGTCCATGAATCAAGGCAAATTGGAAGTGGTCAAATAAGAGATGGCAAGGGTGAATGTTGACATTCTAGGAATCAGCAAACTAAAATGGACTGGAAAGGGTGAATTTAACTCAGATGACCATTATATCTACTACTGCGGGCAGGAATCCCTCAGAAGAAATGGAGTAGCCATCATGGTCAACAAAAGAGTCCGAAATGCAGTACTTGGATGCAATCTCAAAAACGACAGAATGATCTCTGTTCATCTCCAAGGTAAACCATAAAAATATCACAGTTATCCAAGTCTATGCCCCAACCAGTAATGCTGAAGAAACTGAAGTTGAACCGTTTTATGAAGACCTACAAGACCTTTTAAACTAACACCCAAAAAAAGATGTCCTTTTCATTATAGGAGACTGGAATGCAAAAGTAGGAAGTCAAGAAACACCTGGGGTAACAGGCAAATTTGGCCTTGGAATGCGGAATGAAGCAGGGCAAAGACTAATAGAGTTTTGCCTAGAAAATGCACTGGTCATAGCAAACACCTTCTTCCAACAACACAAGAGAAGACTCTACACATGGACATCACCAGATGGTCAACACCGAAATCAGATTGATTATATTCTTTACAGCCAAAGAAGAAGAAGCTCTATACAGTCAACAAAAACAAGACCAGGAGCTGACTGTGGCTCAGATCATGAACTCCTTATTGCCAAATTCAGACTCAAATTGAAGAAAGTAGGGAAAACCGCTAGACCATTCAGGTATGACCTCAATCAAATCCCTTATGATTATACAGTGGAAGTGAGAAATAGATTTAAGGTCCTAGATCTGATAGATAGAGTGACTGATGAACTATGGAATGAAGTTCGTGACGTTGTACAGGAGACAGGGATCAAGACCATCCCCATGGAAAAGAAATGCAAAAAAGGAAAATGGCTGTCTGGGGAGGCCTTACAAATAGCTGCGAAAGTAAGAGAGGCGAAAAGCCAAGGAGAAAAGGAAATATATAAGCATCTGAATGCAGAGTTCCAAAGAATAGCAAGAAGAGGTAAGAAGGCCTTCTTCAGCGATCAATGCAAAGAAATAGAGGAAAACAACAGAATGGGAAAGACTAGAGATCTCCTCAAGAAAATCAGAGATACCAAGGGAACATTTCATGCAAAGATGGGCTCAATAAAGGACAGAAATAGAATGGACCTAACAGAAGCAGAAGATATTAAGAAGAGGTGGCAAGAATACACGGAAGAACTGTACAAAAAAGATCTTCAAAACCCAGATAATCATGATGATGTGATCACTAATCTAGAGCCAGATATCTTGGAATGTGAAGTCAAGTCGGCCCTAGAAAGCATCACTACGAACAAAGCTAGTGGAGGTGATGGAATTCCAGTTGAGCTGTTTCAAATCCTGAAAGATGATGCTGTGAAAGTGCTGCACTCAATATGCCAGCAAATTTGGAAAACTCAGCAGTGGCCACAGGAGTGGAAAAGGTCAGTTTTCATTCCAATCCCAAAGAAAGGCAATGCCAAAGAACGCTCAAACTACAGCACAATTGTATTCATCTTACACACTAGTAAAGTAATGCTCAAAATTCTCCAAGCCAGGCTGCAACAATACGTGAACCGTGAACTCTCTGATGTTCAGGCTGGTTTTAGAAAAGGCAGAGGAACCAGAGATCAAATTGCCAACATCCGCTGGATCATGGAAAATGCAAGAGAGTTCCAGAAAAACATCTATTTCTGCTTTATTAAGTATGCCAAAGCCTTTAACTGTGTGGATCACAATAAACTGTGGAAAATTCTGAAAGAGATGGGAATATCAGACCACCTGACCTGCCTCTTGAGAAATCTGTATGCAAGACAGGAAGCAACGCTTAGAACTGGACATGGAACAACAGACTGGTTCCAAATAGGAAAAGGAGTACATCAAGGCTGTATATTGTCACCCTGCTTATTTAACTTCTATGCAGAGTACATCATGAGAAACGCTGGACTGGAAGAAACACAAGCTGGAATCAAGATTGCTGGGAGAAATATCAATAACCTCAGATATGCAGATGACACCACCCTTATGGCAGAAAGTGAAGAAGAACTAAAAAGCCTCTTGATGAAAGTGAAAGAAGAGAGCGAAAATGTTGGCTTAAAGCTCAACATTCAGAAAACGAAGATCATGGCATCCGGTCCCATCACTTCATGGGAAATAGATGGGGAAACAGTGGAAACAGTGTCAAACTTTATTTTTTAGGTTCCAAAATCACTGCAGATGGTGACTGCAGCCATGAAATTAAAAGATGCTTACTCCTGGAAGAAAAGTTATGACCAACCTAGATAGTATATTCAAAAGCAGAGACATTACTTAGCCAACTAAGGTCCGTCTAGTCAAGGCTATGGTTTTTCCAGTAGTCATGTATGGATGTGAGAGTTGGACTGTGAAGGCTGAGCGCTGAGGAACTGATGCTTTTGAACTGCGGTGTTGGAGAAGACTCTTGAGAGTCTCTTGGACTGTAAGGAGATCCAACCAGTCCATTCTGAAGGAGATCAGCCCTGGGATTTCTTTGGAAGGAATATTGCTAAAGCTGAAGCTCCAGTACTTTGGACACCTCATGCAAAGAGTTTATTCTTTGGAAAAGACTATGATGCTGGGAGGGATTGGGGGCAGCAGGAGAAGGGGACGACCGAGGATGAGATGGCTGGATGGCATCACTGACTCGATGGACGTGAGTCTGAGTGAACTCCGGGAGATGGTGATGGACAGGGAGGCCTGGCGTGCTGCGATTCATGGGGTCGCAAAGAGTCAGACACGGCTGAGCGACTGAACTGAACTGAAGTTCTAGCTCTAAAGTCTCCAGACTTTGCTTTAAATCCCCACTTAAGATTTGAGAAAACACTATTTAAAAATTAACTTTTTATGCATAAATTGGGAATAATGATATAGTATGGTTTTCTGAAGCCTAAAAGAGGTGATACATGAAAACCAACTTAATATAGTATCTACACTAATAATAATAAGTGAATATTTTTATTCTTCTTATTATTATTAAATAATGATTTACTTAGCTATTTAAACCCAGGTTTATCTGTGTTCAGAACTGTGCATTCTACAATTCACAGTGTTCCCATGGTGAATATAGGCCTTGTTCTGAGAGCAACAGAAGTTCCAAGTTCTGCCTGGAGAAGACAGTGGACTATATAACAAGAGGTTTGACCTATTCACAAACAACAGGGAGTATTAATGACTCTGAACATTGCTCAAATGACTTCCCAAGAAAAGCCACTGTAGTGGGGTAATAAAAAAATAAAAAGAGCTGGAGGAAATGCGGTATTACACGGAAGAAAAACGGTGGGAAAAGTGTAAGCAGAGGCCAAACCATGCAAACCCTTATGGATGATGATAAGGAGTTTGAATTTATCCTGAAATCACTGGGAAGTCACTGAAGGGTTTCAAGCAGAGAGCTATCAGAACCAAGTGTGTCCTCTGAAAAGAGAGTCCTGACCATTTGAAGAATGGGGAATGGATTGACGTATGACAAACAAAAAAACAAAAGCAAAAAACTGGGAACTGAGGCTACTGAGGAGACTAAGTGATAAATAATGGCAGTCTGGACTTAGTAACAGAGAGACAGGAGAAGCAAAAGGATTTAAAGATGTCTTTTGGTGATGGAATTGATAGAATATTCTTTAGCTAGTAAGTGGCAACGCCCAGTCATTTGATTCCAAATCGAATACATTTTCACATACATTTATAGTTACATTCTTATTTAACTTAGCTACCTATAGGCCACTAGACACTGAGATAGCAAAAATAACTCTATATAAGTCAACATTGCCTCTCAAGAAATGGGAAACAACTCAATTTTATAATCTTTGGATTTTTTTGTTGTTGTTGTTGAAAACAGTAAACATCTATGGAAAGAATAAAATAAATGATTTTGGGTCAGTGATGTCATCTCTACATGACATGCAGAAAACATGACTTGCCTGGAACGTGGTATTTACTTCAATGTGGCCCATTAGCACTTAGCATTTGCCAGATTATCTGTCTCTTCCGGGACAAATTTGAATTTAGTGTGTATTTTTTAAATCCAGAGGTGCTTTTGGTTTGATATCTAGTACATAATCATCTTAGAATGAAATGGCATTTATGGATGTCTTTCTATAAGCATTTATGGATGTCTTTCTTTCTATAAGCATTTATGGATGTCTTTCTATAAGGGGGCCTCCCTGGTGGCTCCGAGGTTAAAGTGTCTGCCTGCAATGCAGGAGACCTGGGTTCGATCCCTGGGTTGGGAAGATCCCCTGGAGAAGGAAATGGCAACCCACTCCAGTATTCTTGCCTGGAGAATCCCATGGATAGAGGAGCCTGGTGGGCTACAGTCCACGGGGTCGCAAAGAGTCGGACACGACTGAGCAACTTCACTTTCGATAAGCATACCTTTGATTAACTTTTCATGTACTTACTGATTTATTCAACAAATGTGTTTTTAAGTTAGTACTTGGCCATGTGTCATATTTGATGCTGGTAATAAAATGAAAATAAGATAGATTATCTCCACTCTTAACCAGTTTGTATTTGAGAGAGAGAGATTAGACAAGTAAACAACTAATGTCAACAAAGACAACAACTGGTTGGATGGAGTAAGTACAGGATACTAGTGGAAGGGGAGGATAACTAGCCCTCTCCTGCAGGAGCTGACATTGACATGGAAATCTGAGGATAACTGGGGTCAGCCTAGAAGAAGTTTAATGGGAGGGAGACCGCTTTGGGGGAGGTCAGAGTATAAGCAAAGGTCCAGAAATGAAAGAGAAAATGACGTATTCATGGAAAAGGAAATATTTCAGAATGGTTGGCAAGGAAAAGTTTAGGAGTGATGAACCCCCTGAGGGAAAAGTCATGAAAGAATTTATAGTCCATGTTAAATAGCCTGAATTCATTCAAATAGCAAAAAGGAACGATGTAAGCATTTTTCAGCAGGAAAGAGACATGATCAAGTATAAATTTAGAAAGACCTCCTTGAATACATACAGGATAGAGAATGCATGGGTGGGGATGAAGCGATCAAGTTAAAACACAAGCATGTCAGTTGGAAGTCTTTTGTGTTAATTATAGACTAGAAACTATGCATTCTAAGAAAACTGAGTGGATAGGGAGAGAAGTAGGCAAATTTTAAAGAGACTAGTTGATAAGACAGGCAGGTCTTGGAGATTGGTTGAATGTGGCAGATGAGTGTTTGGAAGTATCAAAGATGATACCCAGGTTTCTGATAGGAGTTAGGAAATACAGAAGAAATGGTTAGGATATGGTAGTAAGTTGTACCCTGGACATGTTAAGTTCCATCTGTTTGTAGGTCACTTGAGTAGTGATGGACACTAGGTAACCGAATTCACTGTATTCATAGGAGAGCTCTGTGACAACTCAGAGGTCTTGTTGGCAACAGCATGTAGTGCAGCAAGAATTTTGATTGAATATTGTCGATGAGCAGGAGAGTCAGAGAACTGTGACAGTATTACGGGAATTAGCCCTTCACAGCTACCCTGGGGCGGTTATAATTCCCCTCTGTAATCAACGATGCAGCAAGCAAATAGTTTTCTGAGGGTCACTCCAATGACCTTGTTGCATTAATTTATTATTAGGCTTCCACTGATTACCATGATTCCAATCTGCAGCCAATATGCCAATCAATATCTACGTATTGAATGCCCCATATATGCTCAGCACAATGGCTATCTGAATCTCTTTAGAGTTTTAGATGTGGTAGGCTAAAAATAAAGGACAGGACCCTAGACAAGGTGACTGGGCAATGAAGAGACTTGCAGAGAAAATTGCAGTTTTAGGCACAGAAAACAGCAAGGGTCAGTTTGTAAAAATCAAAATCAATGTGCAAACCCAAAGGGCAAAATAGTTTCAGAAATCAAGAGACAATGCCAAGGGTGAACAGATAAGTAGAACAGGATAGTACAGGTGCAAAGCCAGGAGGAGAGCATGAGGGGCCCAAGGTAACTACGATGCTTAAGCATCCATATATTGACTTCATTATTTATCAAGGACATGATCCTTGGATGGGTCAAATCTGCCTACAAGTTATGGGTTGTGATAGATAGTAAATACCTATACTGGCTTGATTCTTTCATGATTCTGAACATTTTTCATTAAGGCAGTATTTCCACTTAAAGTAGTTCCCCCATTGTCTAAATCCTTTAGATAGGGACTCTCCTGAAATGATTCCAATTAGGTCTCATTTAATGAACATTTATTCTATGTCCATAAGTGTGCATTTTGCATAGTGTCCCATTTAATCTTCACAACATCTAACTGAAAAAACTGAGTTCCTCTGTCACTGGGAAGAAAACAAAAACTCTGAAGATATGCTGTAAAACTGTTTATCCTGGCTTTGCTTTCCTCTCTTTTTTCCTCCAGAAACTTGCTCCAGTTCATTCTCTTGTTCCACTCACCCTGGCCTTCAAAGCCACCATTCTTCAGACCCCAGGATATTTGCACAGACTGTTTCCTCAGTTGGACATTGTTTCTCTCTCACTTTGCTATCTCTTTTAGATCTCAACTAAAGGATAGCTTTTTAGACAAGCTCTCCCTGCCTTCCCTGTACCAGTCAGTACCCTTAGTTACGCTTCATAGAACCACACTCCTTTACTGTTGAGCCCTGAGCTCAGAATATAGAAGGATTTTATTAGAAGGATTAGGGCTTCCTAGGTGGCTCATATTCTGCATTGCAGAATATGCTTGCAGTGCAAGAGAGGCAGGCAGACGGAGGTTCAATCTCTAGGTCAGAAAGATTCCCTGGAGGAGGGCATGGAAGCCCACTCTAGTATTCTTGTTTGGAGAATCCTCACGGACAGAAGAGCCTTGGGGCTATAGTTCATAGGGTCACAAAAAGTTGGACGCGACTAAAGCAACTGAGCACACACACACACTCAGCAGGATTAGTCATTTAAGATTTTTCACCCTAAATGACTGTAAGCACAATAATAGGACTTAGTATGTATTTCTTTGCTCACTATTATATCCCTGATATCAAGGTTACACAGTTTTACATATATAACTTTATTAACAAAGTTTATATATATATATATATCTTTATTAACTTTGCCAACAAAGTTCCATCTAGTCAAGGCTTTTCCAGTAGCCATGTATGGATGTGAGAGTTGGACTATAAAGAAAGCTGACCACAGAAGAATTGATGCTTTTGAACTGTGGTGTTGGAGAAGACTCTTCAGAGTCCCTTGGACTGCAAGGAGATCCCACCAGTCCATCCTAAAGAAGATAAGTCCTGGGTGTTCATTGGAAGGACTGATGTTGAAGCTGAAACTCCACTACTTTGGCCACCTGATGTGAAGAGCTGACTCATTTGTAAAGACCCTGATGTTGGGAAAGTTTGAAGGTGGAAGGAGAAGGGGATGACAGAGGATGAGGTGGTTGGATGGCATCACCAACTCAATGGACATGAGTTTGGGTAAACTCTGGGAGTTGGTAATGGACATGGAGGCCTGGCGTGCTGCAGTCTATGGAGTCACAAAGAGTCAGACGCAACTGAGCGACTGAACTGAACTGAACTTTATTAAATCCAATCAACAACAGAGGTCATTTTTCATTATTTATAAATTATGAAAATGAGGGCTAGAAAAGTTGTCACTTATCTAAGATCAAACAACTCACTGATTAGTACCAAAATTACAGCTCAGAGCTCCTACCTCCCTGTCCATTTTCTTTTAAAAAATATTAACCCCAATGTGCTTGTGTT
The DNA here is from genome assembly GCF_032405125.1 of Capricornis sumatraensis. NCBI lineage: Eukaryota > Metazoa > Chordata > Mammalia > Artiodactyla > Bovidae > Capricornis > Capricornis sumatraensis. The sequence continues at coordinate 32,952,768 of NC_091079.1, forward strand.
TGACTTTCCCTTTGTCATCTCCATTGCACAGATGCCCAAAGGGAAATTCAGAAAATAAGTCTACGTCCTAACAATACAAGCTTAATGAACTACCCAGAAAAGTAATCCCACCACTGAAAAGCTAAATTAACATACTAAAACCATAACTAAAAACATTGCTTCCATCTGACAACTGCAGTTGTCATTTCTATAGAGTGTGGGCTTTTTGCATATGGAATATTTCCCTTCAAAGAAAATCAAGAACTTGTATTGAATTGTGCCAGACAGAGCCGTAGCTGTGTTGAACATTCTACCAACATTCCTTGAAAAGCATGTGTCATCTTGGCATCTTATTTAGATATATCGTTTAAGGAAGCAGTTGTCGCTATGCTGTAAGCTAATGGAAAGGAACTGCAGTTTCTTTTTAAAGTCATCTGGGCCCCCAGAGCAGAACAACGATTCAAATCATGACTATTCAGCAGCCACTTAAGTGTATGACTTCCCTCTGGCAAAGTTCTGAGTTAAGCCCATGGATCATATTATTCTGAGTCAGTTGATACCTCTCCGAATGCTACTGCCTATGTTTCTGCAAGTAAATTTATAGAGGAGTCTTTGCAATAGTACTACACCAACTCTTGTATATCTTCTTGATTATTTCTCTTCTCTCTTTTTGCCCACATTGTCAGGTACAGACTAGGAGCAGAAAGCCCCAAAGCTAACAAATGCAGAATGCATTCCATTGACTCAAAATGTGATAACACAGAAGTGTTTCTCTCGAGAGGATTTTTCGTCATTAATCCAGCTGGATCTTTCACTAAAAACCCACTAAGAGAGTAGTTGAATATGGGACACACTGAATTTTCTTTCAGTACTTTCTAAAGTCAACTGATCACTTCTAAAATCAGAACACCACCCACTCTTTGCTGACAAAAAGTATTACCTTTATTAGCACTTAACCAAACAACCTAAAAAGCACCTGACCTTTGAAAAAATTGAAAAGAAGATAAGATGAGGATTTGAAGTAATGATAATGAAGACACTTCAGTTTTGTGAACTCAGAAGAGAACTAATAAATGAGAGAGAGAGAGAGGAAAAAAAAAAGAAGAAATGGTGAAGAAAGTTTTGGTGACCATCAGGGAACAGGAAGTATAATACAAAAACAGTGTAATGCTTCCCTGGTGGCTCAGAGGTTAAAGCGTCTGCCCGCAATGTGGGAGACCTGGGTTAGATCCCTGGGTTTGGGAAGATCCCCTGGAGAAGGAAATGGCAACCCACTCCAGTATTCTTGCCTGGAGAATCCCATGGACGGAGGAGCCTGGCGGGCTACAGTCCACGGGGTCGCAAAGAGTCGGACACGACTGAGTGACTTCACTTTCATGGCCCTCATATAGCCTAGGGCTTCCCTGATAGCTCAGTTGGTAGAGAATCGGCCTGCAATGCAGGAGACCCCTGTTTGATTCCTGGGTTGGGAAGATCCCCTGGAGAAGGGAAAGGATACCCACTCCAGTAATTCTGGCCTGGAAAATTCCATGGCCTGTATAGTCCATGGGGTCTCAAAGAGTCAGACATGACTAAGTGGCTTTCACTTCACAGTCTTGAGTCAGACATACCAAAGTTCATTTGTTTCTTAATTCACTTGACAACAGGAGCATGGCATAGTGGTTCAACCAGAGAACTAGAATCGAACTGCATTCCACCACAGCCAAGCCATGAAGCCTTCAGCACGTTCCTCAAGCTCTCTGGCTTCAGGTCACTCATGTCAGGCAGCCATGGTAATGGGTCTATGTCACTAAGTTGCAAAGAGGATTTAATGAGTCATAGATAAGATGACTAAAACTGTGCCTGGCACACTGTGAACACGAGGTCAGTTTCACTTTTCCTGTTATTCTCCCCACGCATCTGCTTATTCCAACCCCCACAAAAGTGCTGAGTACTGGAAAGGGAATAAGATAGACGCTGTGCCTCATTAGATCATGATAAATATTATGATAGAATGGATTAGGGGGATGTGAGAGAAAAGAATGAGGCTGTGGAGTGATTTTACTCATTGAATGGTGAGGAAACACCTTTCTGGAAGAAGTGTCATTGAATCTGAAAACCAAAGTTTGATGGGATAAGGGTTAGTTAGGTGACTTAAGGGAGATAAAATGCCCAGTTAGAGAACATGTCGGGTGCTCGGCACAGGTTGAAGATCTTGGCTGCTTCTGAAGAACTGAGCTAAGGTTTCTATGTCATAGACACCGTCAGGGTGGTGAAGGGTGGGAAATGAGCCTGGAGATGTGGGCAAAGGCTAGACCACCAGGACAGGACCTCTTCCAGACAGGCTTTATTCTCAGAACAGTGGAAGACTACTAAAGGATGTTATGCAGAGAAGGAATATAATCAGATTTTTTTAAAGTGAACAGACTAGTTTTTTAGAGCTGTTTTGCACTAAGCCTCTTCAGTCATGGCCAACTCTTTGCGACCCCATGGACTGTTGCCCACCAGGCTCCTCTGTCCATGGGATTCCCCAGGCAAGAATACTGGAGTGGGTTGCCATTTCCTTCTCCAGGGGATCTTCCCCACCCAGGGATCGAACCCACATCTCTTACATCTGTATTGGCAAGTGGGTTCTTTACCACTAGCACCACCTGGGAGCTCAATCAAACCAAAGTAATCAAATCAAACCAAAACCTCACCAACCAGAAAGTCACCTTCAAAGTCAATGGCAAACAGCCCCAAATGTGACCTCCAAATCCTACTAAACCTGTGACCCTTGTCCGAAATGCCTTATACACAGTTTCCCTTCACAGGGGGAACACTCCAAATTGGAGCCTGGAACTGAAGCTCCCCAAATTGGAGCCATAGCCCCCAAAAGGACAAGGTCAAAAAGGCCCTGGTAGGACCCTGATGTTAAACTGTTCTGGGGAAAGGTTACTTGAGCGTTTAATTTGCAAAGGGGAGTGGTATCTATTAGAGCAGTTTCTAGGCTTACAGATAAATCCCACAGAAAGTATACAGATTCCTATAAATCCCTAGTTCCCTCCTCCCCCACACTTTCCGCTGCTAGTAACTTCCTGCACTATGCGGTGCATTTTTTATAATCTATAAACTACTATTGATCATTATCATCACTAAGGTCCAAAGTTCACATTTCAATTCACTCATTGTGTGGAACAATTCTATGAGTTTTACCAAAGCCTACTGTCATGTTTCATAAATGCCAATGTCACATAGAATCATACTGAATACTTTCACCACTCTGTATTTTTAATTGGAGGGTAATTGATTTACAGTGTGGTATTGGTTTCTGCCATACAACATGAATTAGCCATAAGGATACATATATCACCACTCTATAATGTTTTTATTTAACTGTACTAGCTCAAAGTAGGTGGAAAATGTGGTTGGAGCAAGAGTCTTGATGAGAAACTTATCAAATGGCTGTTGCCACTGTCTTGACAAACTCAGAAAAATCTAACTCTAGAGTCAACAAACATACTCATCACTATAGACTGACTGTTACCACAATTTGAATTTGAACCGTATCATCTTGACTTTGTCCTGACTGAAGAACATGCCTCAAGAACATCATTTTTGGATCTGGCATATATTCCCTATTGTCTTTTAAATTAGATTTATGAAAGTATTGGCTTAAAAAAAAAAATCTTGAACCTGCTGTTACCTGGCTCCAGATGAGTATCTCTGATACCTCTGCTATTTCATCACATAGGGGGCAGCTTTGTGTCTCTGCTCTTCACAGCAGTTGTTTTTAGGAATTAGAGCCTTATGTGATTGGAATCAAAATTTATACATGAGAGGGCTAATGTGTGTATTGGGGTGGGAAAGGAGCCTGAAGTGGCAGAACTGGCAGCAGAAGGTGAATGCCTGCTATCCGTCAACAGTCTGTTAGTGTGCCGCCTTAGCCCAGAGTCAAGTGTCAGGAGGCGGAAGAAGCAATTCACTTATTTTGCAACAATCTGATACAGAAGCTGCTTGTCAGAATCTTGACAATGCATCTTGATTAGGCTTTGGTCTTCCTCTGAGAAAGAAAGGTCTTGTTCTAAGGACACAGCCAGGTGGTGTCTATAGACTCCTAATTCTTTTCTCCTCCCTCCGCCCAGAAAATGACCCACCATCACTGGAAGCCTCATGTTGCGTCATATGACAATTGCTGAACTGGCTTTCATATCCAAAGCCATGCTTTTGTTTCTTTTTCCTTTTGTTTGAGGCTTTCCATGCAGTAGGTATAAGGTATGGCGTCGTGGAGCCGTGCCTACTGAGAAACAAGAAGCAGGCTAGAGAGAGCAGCGTAAACATACTCCTTGTAAATGGCGATTGTTAAGTGGGGGGCGGGGGCGGCAATAACAGCTGGTAGAGAACTGTCTTGCCCTTCTCTTCTTCTGGGAAGAGAGTCTGATCCTGAGTTATCCAGAGGGGGCTGACCCCATAGGATGACCAACGTGGATATTGCTTGGTATAGTTAAGAAACACACTCTGGAACCAAATATTCTGGGCTCAAGTCCTGGATCTGACATATAATAGTGTGACCTTGAACACTCCCTGTGTCTCAGCCATCTGGAAAATATGGATGATAATAGAATATATTTCATAGGGTTGTTACATGAGTTTTGCTTGAGACTTATCTACTGGATAGCAGTTCATACGAGAAAGATTTTTGCTTATTTTTTCCAGCAGAAGAGTGGGTTGAGGGAGATGGTTTTCCTTTCTGTGACTTATTCATTTGCAGAATCTTCAAGGCTGATTAGATGCAGTAATTAGAATTTAGTATATATTTCAAAGGCCATATTTAATAAATTAATTACTATGTTTTATCAGGTGGTTTATGAAACACCAACATGTAGTCCCAGAAGAGGCTGTAAAGACTGACACTGATGTTCAGACAAAAAGATCAGTGGCAATTCACTGGGGAACTTTTGTCTTGGCAAATGAGGTGAATGTGACTGTGATAACAATAACTCTGATTCTTTGCGACACCATGGACTGTAGCCCACCAGGCTCTTCTGTCCATGGAATTCTCCAGGCAAGAATACTGGAGTGGGTTGCCATTCCCTTCTCCAGAGGATCTTCCCGACCCAGGGATCAAACCTGGGTCTCCAAAATTGCAGGCAGATTCTTTGCTGTCTGAGCCACCGGGGAAGATACAAGATACATACAGAATTACTTTAAAAGCATTGTAAAGTGTTCTCAGAGTCAGGGATTGTTACTAATTGGAGGGGGATCAGGGAGAGCTTCATGGAAGAGGTGACATTTGAACTTAGCTATGAGGAGGCAAGGAAGAAGTTGTTTAAAGAGAAGGAAAGTGTGGGGTTGGAGGCAGTAAGCATGGGGAATAGTGAGGAATCAGTTGAGCAAGAGGTTATAGATGATATGGAGCACAATGGGGGAAGTATGGCTGGACAGCTTAGAACTTTACAGAAAAATGTAATTTATCCAGTAAACACTGATTCAGTGTCTGCTGTGCTGTGTGCCAGGCATTGTGATAAATGGTGGTTTTATTCCAGAACTAATACAGAAGATATGATTTTCCCTTAGCTGGACCCTAGAGCTCTGCTACTAGCCACAGTTGTGGGATCAAACAGAAGCTTAGCAAATGACTGTACTCCCCAAAGCAATCTACAGATTCAGTGCAACCCCTATCAAACCACCAATAGTAATTTGCACAGAACTAGAACAAAAAAATTCAGTTTGTATGGAAACATAAATAGCCAAAGCCATCTTGAGAAAGAAAAATGGAGCTGGAGGAATCAACCTTCCTGACTTGAAACTATTAGCATTCTTATCACTTACAACTGAGAAGTAAGAAAAATATTACAATATAATTCTTCTTTAAAAATCCAAGTCATATAAAACTATACTTTGTACAAGATACAGAAATTATAGAAACTGAGGAACAGGGAAAGGAGACTGAAGTCAGGGAAAAGGGACAAACATACCCTCCAATGGTGCAAAAAGAAACCCATATGTTATTTTATAAACATTTTTTTTTGGATTTCAAAGGCATTATGTGTTTACTAAAGAACATTTCTTTTAACTACAGAAAAGTACAAAGGTAAAGGAAATTCACCCACATTTCCACAGTCATAAATAATATTCAGTTTGGTGTTTTCTTTCCAGTTTTTATACACATATGCTATATAGACACACTCCATTGATGATCACAGTGTACATGCTTAATTAGTTAAGTGAGGAAAAAGATATGATTCCCTTAATTTTATTCTTTTTATCAATAAAAATTAAAAAATATTAAACCAATTAAAAGACAATTTATAGAATGGGAAAAAACACTTCCAAAACTTGTGACCAATAATAGATCAGTCTCAAAAGATACAAACAGTTCATGCAGCTCAATATAAAAAAGAATTCTCCATATCACACATTATGAGAGAAATGCAAATCAAAATGACAAGAAGGTATCAGTTCATACATATCAGAATGGCCATCATGAAAAACACTACAAATAACAAATGCTGGAGACAGTGTAAATAAAAGAGAAACTTCCTATACTGTTGGTGGGAAAGTAAATAGGAGAGCCACTAAAACAGATGTAATTTGTTATTTAAAACATGTTATTTAAACATATGTTATTTTTAAAAAAACCAAAAAACCTACCAAATGATCCCCTAATCCCGCTCCTCGATGTATACCTGAAGAAAATGCTAACTCTAAATGACAAATGCAACCTTCATTCAACAACACTTACAATACCCGAACATACACATGATTAAAGTGTCCATGGACAGATGGATAAAGACGGTGCAGTACATGTATGGAAGGGAATATTACTGAGCCAGGAAACAGGATGCAGTGATGACATTCGCAGCAACAGGGATGGGCTTGGAGATGACCTTACGCAGTGATGCAATTCATAGAAAGACAGGCAAACACCCTGAGATGTGACTGACGCGCTGTGCTGTGCTAGGTTGCTTCAGTCACATCCCACTCTTTGCAACTCCACGGACCGCAGCCCACCAGGCTCCTCTGTCCATGGCATTCTCCAGGCAAGGATACTGGAGTGGGGTGCCATTTCCTCCTCCAGGGGGTCTTCCTGACTCAGGGACTGAACTCATGTCTCTTACATCATCTGCATTGGCAGGCAGGTTCTTTACCACTGGTGCCACCTGGGAAGCCCGATTGTGACTGATAGGTGGAAACTGAAAATTGATAGAAATGAAGTACATTTTCTAAACAGAAATACACTTACAGATTTAGAAAACAAACTTATTCTAACCAAAGGGGAAAGGAGGAAGCCAAGGGTGCATCAGGAGGATGGAATCGAGACATACCCACAAATATATATATATATATATATATATAATGAATAACTGTCAAGGACCTACTATATATCAGAGGGACCTAGACACAACACAGTAGTAACCTACATAAAAAAAAGTAACTGAAAACAAGTACAGCTATGTCTGCATATAACGTAACCAACCTGCTGTACACTTTAAACAAACATAACAGAATAAATCCACTATACTCCAATATTACCTAAAAATTGACTTTAAAAAATGGAATGCCTAGTATATTCTCTTAAAACTTCAGTGTCCCAGGCTAGTTCACATTCCTGGTGCCTGAACAGCCTTAGTTCCCAAGTCTGGACTATCGTGTGGCTGAAGAAGCTTTGAAGGATGTGCCAGCAAATGAGAGCCCCTTGGACCTGTAATGCGTGGTCCCCTGTGGACTGGATGACAGTGTCCAGAATATGCAGAACCTCCCACAACTAAACCAAGGGGGAGGAGCCACCTGGTCCCCAGGTCTCCTGGTGCTGGGGTTCCCACCTCTGGCTTCCTTCCTTAGAGTTGCCCAAACTTCAGACGGAACACAGCACCCTCAGCAGACCTTCTGCAGGGTTTGGGATTTCTCCAATGGGGTAAAAAATACGGGGGAAGGAGAAATGGGACACCAGGCCTTGGCATTTGTTCTGGCACATTTGGCTCTCCTTTACAAGTCAGAAGGTGGACTTCCACCAGGGCTCTGCTTACCCTAGCAAGCTGGGTGGGGCATGAGGAAATCCTGCTGCCTTGTGGCTACTTGGCATAACTATACCCGTGAAAACCAGTGCCTAATGGCACTTCTGCTTATTTAACTGTCAGTCACCCTGCTTATTTAACTTTTATGCAGAATACATCATGTGCAATGCTGGGCTGAATGAAGCACAAGCTGGAATCAAGACTGCCAGGAGAAATATCAATAAGCTCAGATACGCAGTTGACACCACCCTTATGGCAGAAAACGAAGAGGAACTCAAGAGCCTCTTGATGAAATTGAAAGAGGAGAGTGAAAAAGTTGGCTTAAAACTCAACATTCAAAAATTAAGATCATGGCGTCTGATCCCATCACTTCATGGCAAATAGACGGGGAAACAATGAAAACAGTGACAGTCTTTATTCTCTTGGGCTCCAAAATCACTGCAGGTGGTGATTGCAGCCATGAAATTGAAAGACGCTCCTTGGAAGAAAAGCTATGAGAAACCTAGATAGCGTGTTAAAAAGCAGACATTACTTTGCCTACAAGGGTCCTTCTAGTTAAAGCTATGATTTTTCCAGTAGTCATGTATGGATGTGAGAGTTGGACCATGAAAAATGCTGAATGCTGAAGAATTGATGCTTTTGAACTGTTGTGTTGGAGATCGTTGAGAGTCCTTTGGACTGCAAGGAGATCAAACCAGTCAAACCGAAAGGAAATCAGTCCTGAATATTCCTTGGAAGGACTGATGCTGAAGCGGAAACTCCAATACTTTGGACACCTGATGCGAAAAGCTGACTCATTAGAAAAGACCCTGATGCTGGGAAATATTGAAGGCAGGAGAAGGGGACAACAGAGGACCAGATGGTTGGATGGCATCACCAACTCAATGGACATGAGTTTGAGCAAGCTCAGGGAAATGATGAAGGACAGCGAAGTGTGGCCTACTGCACTCCATCGGGGTGCAGAGTTGGACACAACTGAGCGACTGAACGACAACAAAGGGCACTTCACATTCAAAAGGCCTCTCCTGTTGTGAATGATGCCTGCCCTCAACAAATGTCCTGGGGTATATAATAGAGAATTCATCAAAGGGCGGACTTTCAAGAAGACCATTTGAAGATATAAATTTCATCCATGCAGATTTCAAAAAAGCGGCTCAGGGAAAGATGCTAAATGTCGATTATTGGTAGAGAAATTTAATTCACAGTGACAACAAGCAATTACTAGGGAACAGATAGAATGGCCACCATGAAAAAGTCTGGAAAAAGAAACTGCTGACCAAAATGTGGAGAAAGGGAAGCCCTCCCACGTTGTTGATGGGATCCTACATTTCAGTTTGCTACTTGTGAAGGAAGCATTTGGATTACAATTCCATTTGCTAGACCGCAGGGTTTCAGTCAATTTCCCCCTCTCTCATCTACTAAAGTGCACTAACTTTATTTTTGGAGTCATCAAGTAGGTGTCACACATGCAGGACATTCTTCCCTCCCTGTTTATCAATAACTATATACATGGAAAGGAAAGAAAAGGAATGGCTGTTTAATAAGCAGCTAAAATTGTGATCCAACTTCTTGGCTGGTTATTTCTCACACCCTGGGCTGGGGAACTGAGGTTTTAGCCCAAGGCAACAGCTTCAAACACATAGTTTAATTACCTTCTTTTGGTTGCCTGATGTCTGTGAGTTTTGTGTTCGGCCTCATAGGATTCCCCACCCCAAAGATGCAAATAAAATTGTTGCTATAGGAATTTGAGTGGTTCCTACAAGTGAAATCTGCTTACCTTTCTTGAGCATTTTTGGACACAGAGGATATTCCTCTGGTGTCCTTGTACCCCATTTAGAGAAGAACAAATGTGTATATCCTCTTCTCTATATTATTTCCCTAAGAAATTCCACCTATCAATATCTCAGTTCCCTAACCAACTACATGCCAATGACTGGCAAATTTCTATCTTTAGCATAAAATATACCTTTGAATCCTAGACTTACACCTGACTCAGGAGCACACTCACTTAGTATCTCAAATGTGGCAAAAGCAAGCCCTTCCACTTTCCTTGATCAGCATATTCGAACCCCACCTTAAATCTCCTTTTTCAGTGAATGGCATCCCCGCCCACAATCTAGACTGCAAGTCAGAAACCTGGCCCTGCCCTCACTGAGGCCTCCTTCACCCCCTACAATGGACCCATCCATCACCAAGTCCAATCAAATCTAGCTTCCTACCTTTTCTTGAATTTACCTGCTTTTCTCCCTCTTCACTACCACTATCTAGACCAAGCTACTAACAGGCCTTCCAAAGACTCCTCAGAGTCGACCTTTGCTCTGGTCTAATCTACTCTCCCTGCTGCCAACCAGATAACTACTTTAAAATGCAAACCCAATTACGTCGCATAGCTGCTTAAAAACCTTGGGTAGCTTCCCACTGCTTTGAAGAAAATGTAAACATTTCTTACCCAAACTCTCCTTTAAAATCTCCTGTAATCCATTCCTTGCGTACTTCTCCAGATGCGTTACCCATCAAAAACCACCCACTACAGCCCTGTTCCTGGCACGTTGGCCTCCTTTGACTTCCTCTACAGAAATAAGACACTTTCCCACATCCTCTGTGACTGCTTCTGAGCTCTAGTGGCAGAGCTGAGGGGTTGAGAGAAACTGCATGGCCTACAAAGATCAAAATATTTTGTATCTCACCCTTTACAGAAACTAAAATTTGCCAACCCCTGAACTACAGTGTAGTCATTCAAGCGACTGATTCTTTTCTGGGAACTTAACTCGTGCCTGATGGTAGCCACTGAATTATGTCATTGGGAAACAACAGCTAATGACAGGAAATGGGTGTTTGGCAGACAACTACTGTCCTCCTTAAACACAGTGAACTTGAAATCAAAACCGAGTTTTTCCCTTTTACTAGGTAAGACACTTCCCAGATGTTTTTATCCTCTTACACTCTCTGTGCAAGATGCCAGCTAGCTTTTAAATCATTTCAAACTCCAGACTGCTTCATTAACAGAAATAAAATCTGCCTTGGAATTTCTGGGGACTCTGAATATCAACAAACCTGCTAGAGTGTGTGTGCATGCTAAGCTGCTTCCGTCGTGTCTGACTCTTTGAGACACTATGGACTGTCGCCCGCCAGGCTCCCCTGTCCATGGGATTTCTCAGGCAAGAATACTGGATTGGGTTGACGCTTCCTCCTCCAGGGGATCTTCCCGACCCAGGACTTAAACCCCTGTCTCTTGTGTCTCCTGTATTTGCAGATGGATTCTTTACCACTGTGCCACCTAGGAAGTCAGAGTAAGAAGAAAGAGGAGAAGAAAGAAAAGAGTAAATGAGGGAGAGAGAATGAGAATTACACAACAGACTGAACTTGGAGACTGGACGGCCACTTCTTGGGTGAAGGCCATTTTTAGGGCTGTTTTAGAATTAGACATCTGTAGGGTTTTGTTCCAGAGAAGGCAATGGCACCCCACTCCAGTACTCTTGCCTGGAAAGTCCCATGGACGGAGAAGACTGGTAGGCTACAGTCCATGGGATCGCTAAGAGTCGGACACGACTGAGCGACTTCACTTTCACTTTTCACTTTCATGCATTGGAGAAGGAAACGGCAACCCACTCCAGTATTCTTTCCTGGAGAATCCCAGGGACAGGGGAGCCTGGAGGGCTGCTATCTATGGGGTCGCACAGAGTCAGACACGACTGAAGCGACTTAGCAGCAGCAGCAGCAGGGTTTTGTTCAATGTTAAACCTTATAGACTTCAGATAAGGATATGACTGACAAACTTTAGTAAAAATAAATAAATAAAAGGCTGAATTTAGTCACCAATAATAGCTTGATTAGGAAATTAACTTACAGTCCGTGACCCTCAGTGTCCTTGTCTGTAAGATGGAGATACTAATAAAAATACGTTTAGTGATAATATGTGTACATGCCACTTGTGTATTAGCAATAAATATAGCTTAAAGTCAATACTTGTCTATAAGAAGTTAAGTATATAGGTAAATATTATATAACCATTATAAAGTATATTATGTCATTAAAAGTATATATTAAAATTATTTTGTATAGTATTCTTTTATATAATGTTGATTTAATGTTAATTTATCTGAATAAATGTGAGCCATTTCTGGTTCATAATATGTGCTCCATATATACTAGCTGAATAAATGAGTGAATAAATAAATAAATGAAAATTACACTGTAGTATAAAAAAGTCTGCACTATACATTCATTTCTTCTGATCCTGTGCGTACCCTTAAGTCCCTGAGAATCCTGAAAGACAGGGAGTGTCACACCAACATTTGGTTGGGGATGCTGCTTGGATAATCAGTAACTGTTGAGAAAGAAATAGGCAAGATTTATTCACCCACCTAGGTTTATAAGTGATGTCTCTGTGTCATCCTACAAAGATACTGACCTGGATTTTCTGGGGGCAGATTCATAACCTGGTCCAGGTGATTTGGTGTGTTTGCTGTTCTACAAAAGGGAAAATAATCAGGAGGTATGGCAACGGGAGTGTCCAACTCTAGAGTAGGTAGTTAATCTTAGGGGATCCAGTTACTATGGGCAGCCCAGAATAATGGAGAGGTCATCGCTCTTTGTGTCAAACAGATCCAGTTTCCAATTCCAGTGCTCCAGCTTTCACAAACATCTGCTGTTGATACTGTCCAATATACATTCTCCTGACCCCATGGATTGTAGCCCACCAGGCTCTTCTGTCCATGGGATTTCCTAGGCAAGCATACTGGAGTGGGTTGCCAAGCCCTCCTCCAGGGGACCTTCCTGACCCAGGGATTGAATCTGCGTCTCCTGCATTGCAGGTGGATTCTTTAACGCTGAGCCACCAGGGAAGCCCATATATGTATATTATTAATACCACCTCAATTTTAAAGTATCAGAATGTGAAAAAAAAAAAAAGAAAAACGATTGTAAACACTTCCCAGAAGCAGAGACCCACCTTTTTCTAGATGCATTTGTACATATTTTCAAATGCCTTCCCATACATTTGAATACAATGTATTCAAAGTGTCATATACAGTGACAATCTCAGAACACATTCCAAAATACTTGCATGATTTTTGGAGAAGTCAATACATAAACATTCTTTTCTTTCAAAATCTATGGCTCTATTGACTTTTATTGCTTTCACTTTTAGGAGAGTGAAGTGAAAGTCACTCAGTTGTCTCTGACTTCCCAACCCAGGGATTGAACCCAGGTCTCCCGCATTGCAGGTGGATTCTTTACCAGTTGAGCTACAAGGGAAGCCTAAGAATAATGGAGTGGGTAGCCTATCCTTTTTCCAGTGGATCTTCCCAACCCAGAAAGCGAACCGGGATCTCCTGCATTGCAGGCAGATTCTTTACCAACTGAGCTATCAGGAAAGCCCAAGAATACTGGAGTGAGTAGCCTAATCCTTCTCCAGCAGATCTTTCTGACCCAGGAATTGAACTGGGGTCTCCTGCATTGGCAGGCAGATTCTTTACCAACTGAACTATCAGGGAAGCCCTTTAGGAGGTTATTCTAGCCTAAAACTGAAAGTATATCATCAGGGATTTTACAAAGCAACTTGAATTTTCCAAAACAGACATAGTCTGAGGTTGTTTTCAGTCCCCTTGTTTTGTTTTTGTCCTACCTGTTTGCTAATACCTTTGTATGGATGTTAAGAAATTACCTCCCTATTACTCATGGTGCCATCAATTATGCCCTGAAATTTAGACTGACTAGACACCTAACTCAAAAAACAAAGCAAATTTCAAGTCAAATCATACATCTGTATAGACTCCCCTCCCTTTGCTGCCCTGCCGCACTATCACCTGCTCCTTCCACTGTGCGTGTGCTCACTCAGTCGCGTCTGACAATTGAGCTTATAGAAATCAAAAGCAATAACCATTGGATAAAAACAAGTTGAGCTCATTGTACACCGTGCGCTTGACTGAGAACGTACTGTACTGTAATCAGATGTGATGCTATAATTCCACAGACGCACATGCCCAGATCACACCTGAACAGTGAGAAACAAATAACAGAACCAGAAATCACTGTAATGCTCTTCAAAGCAAGAAGCCCCAGTGTTCCCAGGGTACTCTAAAATAGAATCCAGGCAAATCTGTTAGACACAAACGTGAAATGCCAAATTCAAGGGTTGATTGGATAGAACATTTCCTGATGATTTTTTTTTTTAAACTCATTGTTCCTTCAGCATCCTCTGTATTATGAGAATCTATGACTCTGCTGGTGGTCTCTACTTGCTCTTCTTGAGCTGCGTTTCAACTGTCTCGTCCACTAGATGTCTTCATTGTTATGTTTGCTAGACCATGAGTGAAAATAATCCATACAGCTTAGTGGCTGGAATTAGATAGCTCTGGATTCAAGGTCTGGCTTTGTCACTTCCTGGCTGTGTGATATAGTGTAGTCAAGATTGTTTAATAAAGCTCTTAGGATACAAAGAGCTAAGTTGTTTTTTTTTTTTAAGTTGTTTTTTTTTTCCTCTCCATTTTTTAAATAGAAAAACTGAGATGATAATGAATGACTTCCTCCAGGCCATACAGTGACTGAAGATGAACTAATGCTTTTTTGTTAATCATTGAGGATTCCAGGGAAACCTCTTCTCAAACCTCCGATTGTCTGACTACCATGACAAATTCAGGTACCGAGTACGAAAAGACAGTATAAATATGACTCATCCCCAGTGAGGTTTCTACACAGGAGCTTTAACTCTTGCCTGAGAGCATAGCTTCTAGACACCAGTGCCCGCCACCCCTCTGTTATCATCTGATTCAGTACTCACTGAGCATATGCAATGGCTGGTTTGGGACCACAGAGAAAAACAAAGATGAGGTTCTGCTCTCATGCAGCTCAAAGCCTACAGGGAGGCTGACAGATAAACAAAACTTGCAGTCAAATATGGCAAGTGCTGTAACAGACAACTCTCCAAGAACAGACTGGCACCAAAGATGGGAAAGGGCTCTGTGGCTTCGTGGTCTGATGAGGTCCAGAGGTCTCACTGCAGGAAGACTTTTGAGTGGGTGTTGAAAGATAGTTAGGAATTCTCTAGGGAAACTGTAGTGGCTTTAATGATGACTTCCAAGAGGATCTGTCTGTGCATCAAACCTTGGAACAGGTAAATATGAGCAAGACACAGAATATCATGTTTTGGCCCTTCTATCTGCTCCTTTTCCTTACATTCTGAGCTCAGTAGCTGGCACCATCATCCAACTACTCAAGCCAGAAAACTGGAACTTAAAACTGGCATCTCCTTCTCCCTGGGCCTTACCTCCAATTAATTATCCAGTTGAATCTATTTCTCTCAAATCACTCCACTTCTCCCCATGCCACTAACTTAATCCAAGCCATCTTGTTCCTGTAACAACAGCCACCTAACTTGACCCCCCCCAATAGTTTCTCTAGCCTCCCTCCAGTCTGTTCCACTGACTATTTACAAAGATGGAAACTTCTAAATCTGAAATTTAAAAAATGTAACTTCTTCCTTAAAATACTTTCATGTCTCTTCAACACTCTTAAGAATAAAGATAAAAATTCACACAGCTTGCAACAGCCCTTCATGATCTGACATCAACCTAACTCATCATTGTAACTGGGTGCATTTCCTCCTCCATCTCAGGTTTGATCCGTGGGTCAGGAAGATCCCACTCCAGTATTCTTGCCTGGAAAATGCCATGGATGGAGGAGGCTGGTGGGCTACAGTCTGTGGGGTTGCAAAGAAAGAGTCAGACACAACTGAGCAACTTCACTTTCACTTTCACTATCTTTCCTCCTCCATCTCTAGGCTCCTCCATCTCTAGGCTCCAGCTATTTTAAAGCACTTTCTCAAAAATGCCACACTCCTTTCCTGCTGCAGGGTGTGGCTGCCCTTCTAATAAAGTTTTCTTAACCTTCAAGTCTCCTTGGGGAGGACTCCTCTAATCCGAGTGCCTCTCACTATACACTATCAAATAATCTCTATTACGGACGTTCAGTTCAGTTCAGTTCAGTTCAGTCACTCAGTCGTGTCCGACTCTTTGCGACCCCATGAATCACAGCACGCCAGGCCTCCCTGTCCATCACCAACTCCCAGAGTTCACTCAGACTCGCATCCATTGAGCCATCTCATCCAGCCGTCTCATCCTCTGTCATCCCCTTCTCCTCCTGCCCCCAATCCCTCCCAGCATCACAGTCTTTTCCAATGACTCAACTCTTCACATGAGGTGGCCAAAGTACTGGAGTTTCAGCTTCAGCATCATTCCCTCCAAAGAAATCCCAGGGCTGATCTTCAGAATGGACTGGTTGGATCTCCTTGCAGTCCAAGGGACTCTCAAGAGTCTTCTCCAACACCACAGTTCAAAAGCATCAATTCTTCGGTGCTCAGCTTTCTTCACAGTCCAACTCTCACATCCATACATGGCCACAGGAAAAACCATAGCCTTGACTAGACGGACCTTTGTTGGCAAAGTAATGTCTCTGCTTTTCAATATGCTATCTAGGTTGGTCATAACTTTTCTTCCAAGGAGTAAGCGTCTTTTAATTTCATGGCTGCAATCACCATCTGCAGTGATTTTGGAGCCCCCCAAAATAAAGTCGGACACTGTTTCCACTGTTTCCCCATCTAGTTCCCATGAAGTGATACAGACATTAACAGCATTGAATTTAATTATGTAACAACTTGTTCAGTCTTTGCGTTCTCAGCAATACTTCACCAGGGAAGAAATTTTAAAAAGAGGGAAGAAGTAAAAAGAAAATGAAAGGGAGGAAGACCTGGCTTGGGTTCTTTTGGGGCTTGAAGCCTCTCACAGATCGGGTTCCAAAGAGAGCTAAAAAAGGCAGAAGTTATGGTCATTCTGCGGGTTTATTTGAGCTATTAGTGAGAGAAATAGGAGCTGCAGAGTTAAAACTAGGTCATTTGATCAATTAGGGTGATCACCAAGGCCTCGCAGAGAAACACCCCTGCCCCCACTGTATCTGGATTTCCCTGTGGTTCAGATGATAAAAAAATCTGCCTGCAGTGTAGGAGACCCAGGTTCGATCCCTGGGTTAGGAAGATCCCCTGGAGAAGGGAATGGCAACCCAGTCCAGTATTCTTGCCTGGAGAATCCCATGGACAAAGGAGCCACAGTCCATTGAGTTGTAAAGAGTCAGATATGACTGAGGGACTAACGTTTTCACTTTATATCCACCACACTTTTTGCCCCTCAGCCCTTTCACTAAAAATCTCCTGGGTGATTATTCCTGAATATGCGGTGGAAGACACCTTGAACTTAGTGTGTACACTTGGCTCTTTGTCCTATTTCTGTCACCCGCCAATCATTGACTTCATTTCAATAAGCATTTATTAAAGACCCACTGTGTGTCAGGATCTCTTCTGGGGGTCAGGTTTTCAGAGTCACCGTCTCCGCTCTCAGAGAGCACCCCGTTTGAGAAAGACGAGCAAAGAAGACACATTCATGAGGCTCTGGCAGTCTCTCTAGGGAGGCAGTCCATCTCCGCAGGCCGCCCACCACGCCTGCACTGGTGCTCATACTCTGTCACCTGCAGACTGAGGAAGCAAATAGCCAGGCTTGCTTCAGTGTGGGCTGGCTTGGTATGTGGTTTGAAGCTGACAATGGTCTACTTCTAAACTGAAGACACAGAAGGTGCCCCCTGGGAACAGTGGGGAGCTTAAGGTTCTATGTGAGCAGAGCTTTAGCACATGTGCCTGACGATCCACTTTGTGTTGGAAGAGACATGGCCCGATATAAAGAAATATATGGGCACGGGGGCAGGCAAACGACAGAGCCGGTTGGTCAGGGGTCTGAAGGAGAAAAGTTGAAGATCAAAGCTTGACTGGTCTGGAGAAGAGGCAGAAAAGTGAAAGTGAAAGTCGCTCAGTCGTGTCCTACTCTATTGGACCCCATGGACTATACAGTCCATGGAACTCTCCAGGCCAAAATACTGGAGTGGGTAGCCGTTCCCTTCTCCAGGGGATCTTCCCAATGCAGGGATCGAACCCAGGTCTTCCGCATTGCAGGAGGACTCTTTACCAGCTGAGCCACAAGAAAGAGAAAAGTTAAAGATCAAAGCCTGACTGGTCCAGAGAAGAGGCAGAAGGATGGGGCCAATGCCAGCAACCAGGACCTGGGGCTATTTTCAATTGTGAATTAATGGCCATGAGAGCTTTCAACATGGAAGTGACGCTTAAGAGCCAATTCACAAAGTGACCAGTCTCTGTGACTGATATGAAAAGAGAAACTGCATTTAGTCTCCAGATTAGCTGTTTCTCAACTTAAGTCACCCCCTATAGTGCCCGATATCTATATTCTGTTTTGCAATTTTCCAGGCCCTGCTCCCATTAATTTCTCACTACAAAAAGTAGAAGCCAACAAACTCCATCTCTCATGTTTAGAACACAGTACCTGGAAAATCCCATGGACGGAGGAGCCTGGTGGGCTGCAGTCCATGGGGTCACTAAGAGTCGGACACGACTGAGCGACTTCACTTTCACTTTTCACTTTCATGCATTGGAGACGGAAATGGCAAGCCACTCCAGTGTTCTTGCCTGGAGAATCCCAGGGACGGGGGAGCCTGGTGGGCTGCCGTCTATGGGGTCACACAGAGTCGGACACGACTGAAGCGACTTAGCAGCAGCTCAGTGCAACGTCTGCCACACGATTAATACTGATTAACTATAAGGGTTAGATGTTGTCGCCTACAGTCAGAACTCACAGCCAGATTTCTCTGAACCCTCGTTTTCCTCCTACACCTCTCCTTCTCACCTTTAACCAACCTCCAAGATGCCTTCTGAAAATGATGTTATACCTAGGATAATAAAGAGAATTTATCTTGCTTCCAATCCCCTCGTAACTACTATCAGAGACCAGCTTGCTTCCCACATCTTCAATTTCCTCTTCATTTTAGTCTATGACTCCCCAAAGCACCTCTAAAGTTCCCTAGAGTAATGGCAATTTGAAATCTACTGGCCTAGAGCAATTGTCGTAAGCATGTGACAAAGGGAACTCATTTAATGAAAGGTCTAAGAGATACATATCACTTAACAAGGCAGTTAAACACATCACCCAAGACTGTGCCACCTGGGTTCCTGTGGCCTGCACCAGCAAAGACTAACAGCATCATTTCAATCACACACCCACAGTTAGCCCCAGATGTGGGTTAGTAAACAAATGCTAATACAAGCAAGATGATATGTACAAGGAGAGAATTATAATGGCAGATTAATGTATGCAAGGTAACAAACTGTACATTCTGCAAATTAATAAAATGAACGGTAGCTTATTGTTAGAGCTATCCTGACAGCATTGACTTATTTGAAGAATTCATAAGGTGGGGAAACAAACAAGAAAATAAAAATGGACCAAAAAACAGGGGGAGGGGTTTGAGCTAGATTCTAACTTTAACTCTGCTGCTAATAGTGAATCTAAATAAAAATATTCTCACGATAAGAAACAAAATGTAAAAACTATCTTCTCATCTGACTAGCTCTTTCACTAGACTCTGGACAAATCAACCTCTTTTCTAAGTTTCTATCTCACTTTAAAGATTGGAAAAAGGACAAAAGAGAATCTTGGGAAGTAGGAGGAGTGTTAATTTCTAAAAGCCAGTCTCAACATCACTGTTTATTGAAGCAAATGCAGAAACAAACATAAAATCAAAACAAAGCCAAGTGAGCAGTTGGCAAGTGAAGCAGGTTTCACATAAACTGTGAATCAACAAATATGAAGAAGGATCTATTATTTGGGCCCAGAACAGTACTATCTACTAAGGGGACACAAAAGAGTCCTTGCTAAGTTAATTGAGCACTTATTCTCAAATAGTCCTCACAAAAGACCTGTGAGGTGAATGCTTAGAAATGAGTGAGCTTAGTTTCCAGGACACTCAACCATCCACTAAAATGCTTTGGCCACAAGTATCAGAAATCCCTGACCAACAAGGAAATGCATCGCTGCCTGCAACTGAGAGTACAGTGGCCGGAAGCCTTCCAGGTGTCATACAAGGACCTGCTTTCTCTGCCCTCAGTGGCAGCTCTGTCCTGTACCTGCACCACCTGATGTTCACGTGAGATGTGTCAGTGACATTTGAGCAACACGTTTCCTTGCTTCTCAACATGAGAGACAACCCTTCTCTTTCCTGGCATAGTCTGTTTTTCCCCTCAAGCTGATGGGGACAACGTAGGTCCTATGGTAACTCCTGAATCAATAACTGTTCCTAAGGAATGTCATGTGCTAGAATGCTAAAAGTAATAAGGACCATTCCTAGAGCTGGGGATGGCTCCAGTTTCTTCTGAATATGATTATGAGAGGTGTATATGTGAACAAAAGTAAGGTGCTTGTAAGAGGGAAGGAGAGAGAAGGGATGAAATAGACAGCCAGTGGGTCCACTCCATTAGCTCTAAGTTCAATGCTTGGCAAGTGGCGAAGCCAGCACTGCACTAGTTAAAAGATTTGGAGAACCTCGGACCGATTTCTGCAACTTAGAAAACCACATTACCAGGCAATTCTTCATATTACAACCCAACAAATCAGTTTTGACAACTATACCCCCAGAGATGCACGGTAACTATATCTACCCGACAAAAAGGTCAGGTCACTTCACCAAAAGAATAGTGAACTTGTCAGGACAACTGAAAACAGCATTTGAAATCCAGAAATGCATGGAATAGCCAAGCATATGAATGCCATGCCAATAGAAGCCATTGCTTTGAATAAGAATCAACTGTGTTATAAATCCATAATAACAGTATATGCACATAATAAATATTCATGTGCCATTTAACCCATCTTAGTATTAATAATATTTGTTTATGGCAAAGCAACACTGGCGTATCTAAAAATTGCAAAAGGTATAGAAAGTTTTTAAGCAATTATAATTTTTTAATGACTAGTCATAAACAAAACACCTCAGTCTGATAAGCCTTCTCTAATTTCTTCTGGCTGCTACTGATAATGGTCTGTAAATAATGCTGCCCAGTGTCTGGTGTCTCTGAAATATTTAACACTGAGACAGAGATGAGCTGGCAAGGTGCTGGCCTCTTTTGAGCTGAGACCTAGATCCCAAAATATTCCCTCTTCATCTAGGGTTATACCAGTTCCATCAAAATAAATATTTGCTTTTCACAAAGAATTTTTGTCCTATGAGGAAGAAAGACAGAGAGTGGCAGCCCAGGACAGCAAATCTGCTTAGAGGACTAGCTCCAGGTTGCTATGCAGAGGGAAATAAGCCAGGTAATTCAACTTTTGGACCATTTCCCAATCTTTCCCCTTGCTTAGGGTCATTACTACATACCTGTACTCCAAGCTGGACCAATAAACCCATTCAGATCCTCTCTGCTGCTGGGTGAACAGAATTCCTTGCCACCAAGATACTCCTGAAAAACTGAGCAGCATTTTGTTCCCTGAATGTGCCAAGTGTCCTCCCACCCCAGCTTTTTTGATGATGTAATTCTTTCTGTCCAGCTTCTAAGACTCAGATAAAATGTTTCCTAATGGTCTCAGCATGAAATAACCTCTTTATCTTTTATAATACCAACCTCTGCCTAGTTCTGTGTAAGCAATTTATGTACATTATGCCCTTGAACCCTGAGACAATGAGGTAAGTGTTGCTAGACCATTTTATTAAATACCAATAGGGGACTGAGATGCAGCATGGTTACATTCAAGGAGATCAAGCCAGTCCATCCCAAAGGAAATCAACTCTGAATATTCATTGGAAGGACAGAAGCTGAAGCTGAAGCTCCAATACTTTGGCCACCTGATGGGAAGACACGACTCATTGGAAAAAGACTCTGATGCCCGGAAAGATTGAGGGCAGGAGAAGACGGCAGTAGAGGATGAGATGGTTGGATAGCATCACTGACTCAATGGACATGAATTTTAGTAAACTCCAGGAGATGGTGAAGGACAGGGAAGCCTGGCATGCTGCAGTCCACAGGGTCGCAAAGAGTCAGACACGACTTAGCAACTGAAGAGCAATATAGCCAATGTCACAACAAATGACCAAGGCAAGAGACTAACACAGCCACAGGTATTTTAGATCCCAAAGCCCACACACTGCTCTTTAAATTGCAAGTACACCGCAAACACTAGCATTTTATTTGTGCTTCTTTTATAATGCAGATATCATTTCTACCCATTAGAACTATTTATGTGAATTTATCTATCTTTTTTTCTAAAGTCTGGAATTCTTAAAGGCACACTCTATGTCTTATTCATATTTGTATCCTCTGAGGGATTTGCATAGAATAGATGCTTACGACATCTTTGTTGAAAGAATGGGCACCATTCAGTACATACTTATAGCAATGAATTGCTATTATTAACTTTCAGATTTGATTTCCTGTAATCATTACCCTTGATGACAGAGAATGAACCTTTTTTTTTTTTCTTTTCTAGGAAGCAAACCCAGAGACAAACAGAAAATCAAAACTGGTTTTCATCAGCATATGTGGAAAGGTTTCATTTATGCTCAAGTAAAAGCTAGACTGATACAAATATAAAATGCACTTGGCTATTTGTTTTGAATTTTAGCACTTTCTTTTATGGAGAAAAAAAAAAAAAAAAGCCCAGAACCATTGGTGCGTTAATGAGTTCCCCTAGCATGTGAGCAACAAGGTTGGCATGACATCCCCCGGTTTCATAGAGCTTTTGACATCAACCGTGACTGGCACTGTTTGCTGGTCATCCAGCAGGCACAGAACTTCCTCCCAGCCTTGCTTATGACAAGGTCAGCCTCTGTTTCAATTGGACACGTGGGTCCTTTAGAATGGAGCTTCAGTCTGGCCGTGGTATTTGGCAACAATGACAAAGAGAGCAATCAACAACTGCCACCCCACTCACTATTCAATTGCCAAAGCTAGAAAGTGACTGATTTTCGGGCCTTCTGGGGTTAAGTGTGATCGATCCATTCTTCCTTTGGATGTAATGCCTGTCTGGTGATGAAGTTAAGAACTTAATGCAGAGAGGAACAGCATGTCTTCATGGCACAGACTCTGGGCGCTGGATTCAAGAACTTCCATTCGCCCATATGTGTTGCTTTCTACATTGCATATCTGATTTTTGTTTTTATATTGGAGAAAAAAATAATATCCTCGTTGCTGCTGTTGTTCAGTCATCCAGTCATGTCCAACTCTTTGCAACCCCATGGATTGCAGCATGCCAGGCCTCCCTGCCCCTCATCATCTCTTGGAGTTCGCCCAAGTTCATGTTTATTGCATCAGCGATGCTGTCCAGCCATCTCATCCTCTGACACCCTCCTTTCCTCGTTAGAGAATTTTAAATGAAGGAATCAGCATTTACATCATCCTTTGGACTGTGTCTGTTGCAATACTTAATTGTACTTAATGGCTCTAAATGCTGTCAGTTCCTTATTTCTGTCTTCAGATATTATTTTTGGAAACAAGGACTAACATCAGTTTATAAATTAGCTGTACATCAATAGTTTTATTGTTTTTGTTTTGCTTTGCATTGCTTAGTGGCTGTCTCAGAAATATTATTGAAATTTGACTGCATTTAATTGCAAATTAGGTCACAAATAGAACCTATTTTAGATGAGTATTAAGCCTAAAAGTTAGGACCCCCAGGTTTAAACTTCATCTTTTGAAAGCAGAGAATAAGTTTTGCTCTAGGTATACTAAAAGTCTCTTGACTTACAAACCCAAGCAATGGAAAGGAGATAGGACCACTGCCGGCACTGCCGTGCCACAGCTCAGTGACTCGGCTGTCACTGCTATAAAGCGGACATGTGCTTCCAGCTAACCATGCCCTAGTGATGAGTGTGGAAATCTAGTCCCTAGAAAGATCTTCTTCTGCCACAACCTCTGCTCTTCTTTCCCCATCAAGATAAATCACCCAAGGCATACTATTCCCTTGTTCCTCTGCACTTTTCACCTCTAGTCATAGCTAAGTTAATACCATCCTAGGTCATTTTAAAAAATTTCCAAACTATATACATTCCCCTTAGCTAATTTTATTTTCTTCTCTCTCCATAATGTATTCAGTTATTTAACGAAACTCTGTCTCCTTCCTCACCTTGCAACTTTTCTGAACATCCACACGATCCTAATTTCTTGGGCTTTCTGTAAGAGTAGGTCTTCTAACATAGAGAAAAAAAATCTCTCTCCCATTTTAAGGGACATAATTCATTTGTAGGATCATTTCTACTTGGATACAAGCTATTAGTGTAGCTGATTTAGAAAATTATTAGTTCACTTAATATAGTGTAAATCATATGATTTGTTGTTTTATTTATTTCTCGGAAAATATTTGTAATTTTATCATATACTTACTTTTATGGGACTTTTAACATCTTGAAATTCTCAATGACCATGAAGGGCATAACTTCATTGGCATTAGCCAACAATTAACAAGTAACACTTGTTAATTGTTGACAATTAATAATTGTTAATTATTGACAGTTAACAATTAGACATGAGTGACTTCCATGGTTGGAGTCTGCAGTGATGGGTATACTCCTTGACAGTTTTTTTTTTTTTTCACACAAAAGCTAGTCTCTGAGCAAATCTGATCGGGTATTCAAATGTTTACTAATTTAGCAGTAACCAGAGCTGGTGAAGACTTTTGAGAATCTGTTGAACAGCAAGGAGATCAAACTAGCCAACTAAAAAGAAAATCAACCCTGAATATTCATTGGAAAGACTAATGCTGAAACTGAAGCTCCAAAACTTTGGCCACCTGATGCAAAGAGCTGACTCATTGGAAAAGACCCCAATGCTGGGAAAGATTGAGGGCAGGAGAAGGGGGTGACAGAGGATGAGATGTTTGGATGGCATCACCGACTCAATGAACATGGGTTTGAGCAAACTCTGGGAGATAGCGAAGGACAGGCAAGCCTGGTATGCTGCAGTCCATGGGGCTGCAAAAAGTTGGACATGACTTAGAGACTAAACAACAAGCCAGAGTCATATAACAAATTGGGCAAGCTTGATAATATCTCCGCTCTCTTATCTTTTCTACACTCTGGCTCATGCATTTGATGAAAGGCTGTCTTGAGACAAGTGCACAGTAGTCTAGTGGCAGGATTCAGCTGTCCCTCCAGTACAGAGGAGGTGATGGAATCCCGCACTGGAAGCTATACACAGGCCTGGATGGAATCCCAAGGACAACGCTTTATCTCAAAGTGAAGCAATTTTATCAGTAGACTAGAAGGCCTTGTAAGCCATCTAGCCAATCTATATATCTTGGACCTGGTCATTTCACCAATTTAAAAATCACGCCTAACATCAATTGTACTAATTAACAGACTCTCTGGTGTTGATCAAAGAAAATTGAATCCTTCCAACAGAACTACTAATCTGTGGGCTTCTGATTAGTGTTTCAAAGGCCAACTAATTTAGAGCTTATATTGACAATTAAGGTGCTTCAAACATTCAACTAATTAGAATGGGATTAAAACACTTGCACATACACATACATACACCGTCAACAGTAAGTTACACATAATGTAAAACTCTTGAAAATTCCAAAAATTCTATAGTTCTTGTCTTTGCACACAAGAGGTCTCATACAGGTTTACAGGTGAGATATTGGGGTAAGGTGCCTATAGCAAATACAGTATATGAGTCATGCCCTAAGAAACCAACTATAGACTTTATTTGGTGTAGGAAAATGCTCAAGCTTTTCAACTGGGAGGAACTCAAAATGCTTAAGACTTGGTATCTCTATAAGTGTATAAAATAAGAGACCAGAGATTTAGGGCCATTGCAAGTATAGGAAAAGAAGAAAATTTAAGTAATTTGAAACTAAGAAAAATATGAGTAAATGACCTATCTTCCTAACAATGTAATATACTTTTAAAATTGAGTGTTGCCTGTCCATTAAGAAAATCAAATATGTAAAAGAATGGCTGTTCAGAACATACAACACAGATTGATATATCTGTTATCATTTTTCCAGTGTAATTTATATCTCTGGATTTCAAGATGCCTATTTAAGACTGGGTCATGCACTTAAGGTAAAATACCACCGGGGTAAGTAATGCCTGTGTTAGAATCATGTGGCCCAAAAGACTGGGTTTAAGATGGTATGAGCTACCTGATATAAGCCAGCACAACTTAATTTTGTAATTATTAAAAAAAGATTTGATTAGTGAAATTATTTAATCATTAAACATAATTTAATAATTGACATGTATTAAAATAAATTATAAATGTTTAGTCATTGCTAATTATTTTTAAATCCAACCGAAAAAGCAATTAGGTGTCTTTCTGTTAGCAGCACAATCTGAGATCTGGACAGGAAGAGCATTGCTCTTTTATTAATAAAATATGTTATTAGTTATCTTTCATCTAATTAGAAACTAGATACAGTGAGTGCTTCAAAAGAACAAAACCCTTAATTACCACTTAATTCTTAATACTCTCTACAATGTCACTGCCAACGTTTGTCCAGCCTAAGTTTGAAGTCTTCCAACGATAGTGTCCTCACTTTATCCCAAAGCTCTCAGTTAGCCTTTCGAAAGCTCTGTCAGAGCATCCATTCTCACGTGTTTTCATCTAACAAATGTGAACTGAGCATCTCCCACTGACAGGTACTATCATTGGCTCTGGGACCCAGCATTAAATAAATTACACATCTACTTTTG
Organism: Capricornis sumatraensis; assembly: GCF_032405125.1. NCBI lineage: Eukaryota > Metazoa > Chordata > Mammalia > Artiodactyla > Bovidae > Capricornis > Capricornis sumatraensis. The sequence goes on from NC_091079.1 coordinate 32,979,299, forward strand.
CCCTCGTGGAACTACATTCCAGCTGGGAAAGACAGACAATAAAGAAAGTTATGGGAAATATCTGGTCTGGGTTGAAGAGATGTGCTTTACAGAGGAAAAACCAGAGGAGGGCAACCAGGAGACCTGCAGTGTTGAGGAAGTTCCAAAAGAGGTAAGTCTGTCGGCAGGTAGCCGGGGAGAGGGTGGTTACTGCAAACACCGAGGAGGAGATGTTCCTGGAGTGCGTAAGGAGCAACAGATGCCTGTGTGGCCAGGGTAGGGTGAGTGAGGAGCCAGAAAGGCCAGAGACGCAACAGTGTGGGATGGGCGCACAGAACGGAGGAAGGGCTGTGGTGAGATCAGTGTCCCAGGAACCGCCATATGTGAGCATGGGGAATAGGGCCCAAACCAGGAAACTTTCAGATGAAGGCCCTTCGGATAATGAAAATCTGCCCTTTTGGGTCCAGAATCTTATCTTTCTCAGGTTCAACAAATCTCCTTAATTCATGTCCTTGCTGTTCATGTCACCCAGTTCTGCAACCCTTCACCATCCTGCTGATTCTCCTTTGAATATGACTGAGGGTGTCCGGTCTGTCTCTCTGCCTATAATTTGACAGAGCAATTAGTGAACAAAGGGCAGCCTTTACAACTGAGTAGTGATATGCTTCCACACTGCTCTGAATTTCCCCCACAGGAGTCTTATTATTGATTATAATGGCTGGCTATTTGCTTTGCATCTCACCAATAGAAGGGGAACTGCCCAAAAGCAAAGACTTGATCCCATCACAATTATAACCCGGAGTTTCACATATCATTGGTTCACATACAGTTAAACAGTCTCAGAGTCAGTGTTGGTTGAATATTTATAGATGATAAACCTGAGGTATAGAAAGGTTAAGCAATTTGCCCAAGGTGACAAAGCTAGAAAATAGAGATAGGATATGTCCCAAAGCAAGCAGTCTATCTAAAATGAAAAGACAACCACAGGATGGGAGAAAACATTTGCAAACAAAGCAATCGACAAAAGATTAATCTCTAAAATTTACAAACTGCTCATGTAGCTCAATATCAAAAAGACTAACAACCCAATTAGAAATATAAGCAGAAGATTTAAATAGACATTTCTCCAAAGAAGTCATAGAGATGGACAAAAAGCACGTGAACAGATGCTCAGCATCACTAATTATTAGAGTAATGCAAATCAAAACAACAATGAGATATCACCTCACACCGGTCAGAATGGCCATCATCAAAAAGTCTACAAATGGTAAATGCTGGAGAGGTAAATGTGGAGAAAAGGGAACCTCATACACTGTTGCTGAGAATGTAAATTGGTACAACCATTATGGAGAACAGTATGGAGGTTCCTTAAACTAAAAATAGAGATACCATATGATCCTGCAATTCCACTACTGGACGTATACCTGGAGAAAACCATAACTTGAAAAGATACATGAACATCAGTGTTCATTGCAACACTATTTGCAATAGCCGGGACACAGAAGCAACCTAAATGTCTATTGACAGAGAAAAGGATAAAGACGATGTGGTACATATATGCAATGCAATATGACTCAGGCATAAGAAGAACAAAACAATGTTATTTGCAACAACATGGATGGACCTAGGGATCGTCATACTGAATGAAGTAAGTCAGACAGAGAAAAACAAATAATATATGATATTGCTTATATATGGAATCTAAAAAAAAAAAAGTACAGTTCAGTTCAGTCACTCAGTCATGTCTGACTCTTTGTGACCCCATGAACTGCAGCACGCCAGGCCTCCCTGTCCATCACCAACTCCCGGAGTCCACCCAAACCCACGTCCACTGAGTCGGTGATGCCATCCAACCATCTCATCCTCTGTCATCCCGTTCTCCTCCTGCCCTCAATCTTTCCCAGCATCAGGGTCTTTTCAAATGAGTCAGCTCGTCGCATCAGGTGTCCAAAGTATTGGAGTTGCAGCTTCATAATCAGTCCTATCAATGAATACCCAGGACTGATCTCCTTTAGGATGGACTGGTTGGATCTCCTTGCAGTCCAAGGGACTCTCAAGAGTCTCCTCCAATACCTCAGTTCAAAAGCATCAATTCTTCAGCACTCAGCTGTCTTTATAGTCCAACTCACATCCATACATGACCACTGGAAAAACCATAGCCTTAACTAGACAGACCTTTGTGGATAAAGTAATGTCTCTGCTTTTTAATATGCTGTCTAGGTTGGTCATAACTTTCCTTCCAAGGAGTAAGCATCTTTTAATTTCATGGCTGCAATCACCATCTGCAGTGATTTTGGAGCCCAGAAAAATAAAGTCAGCCACTGTTTTCCCCCCAAAAATGTAAAAATGACCTTATTTATAAAACAGAAATAGAGTCACAGATGTAGAAAACAAGTTTATGGTTACCAGGAAGGAAAAAGGGAGATTGGGATTGACACATACTACTATATATAAAATAGGTAACTAATGAGGACTTACTATATAGCACAAGGAACTCTACTCAATAGTCTGCAATGGTCTATATGGGAAAAAAAAAACTTTTAAAAAAGTGTATGCATATGCATAGATACTTTGGCCACCTGATGCAAAAGAGCCAACTCATTGGAAAAGACCTTAATGCTGGGAAAGACTGAGGGCAAGAGGCGAAGGAAACAACAGAGAATGAGGCAGCTGGATGGCGTCACCGGCTCAAGGGACATGAGTTTGGGTAAACTCTGGGAAACAGCTAAGGACAGGGAAGCCTGGCAAGCTGCTTGGGGGTCTCAAAGAGTTGGACATGCAAGCCGCAAGTCCATGGGGTCACAAAGAGTTGGACTTGACTGAGTGACTGTATATACATGAGTGTATGTATATACATATGTGAGGAGGGCATGGCTACCCACTCAGTATTCTTGCCTGGAGAATCTCCATGAACAGAGGAGGTTGATGGGCTACAGTCTGTGGGGTCGCAAAGAGTTCGACACAACTGAGAGACTAAGCATGTATACACATGTATATGTATACCTGATTCACTTGCTGTAGAGCAGAAACTAATACATTTTAAATCAACTGTACTCCAATAAAAATTTAAGACTAAACAAATAAATGACCCATCTGTCCACCTGACTCTGCTACAGTATATCCCACTGAAATTTTATTTGATTCTCTTGCCTATCATCCCCACTAGACCCTGAACTTCCTTGGGCCAGCAGCTCTGTTGTGTTCATTACTCTATCTCACATATCTAGCATAATATCTAGTAGAATGGTTGGTCAGTTGTTGGACAGGTTAAAGTTTGAGAAAGTTGGTCTGGAGTTTGCTCTTGTTGAAGTCATCGAGCTGAGGCCATAACTGACAGCATTAAAGGAAAGACTAGAATTTTTGTCTATGGATGATGGGTGACTATTACAGCAACATGACACATTCAGTATATCATTCAGGCGGGACAGAATTCCACTCCACTCCATAGGCATGTAAACACAAACACACACAGGCTACTACCCAGATCTACCAGTCTACAAGATCAAAGGGGCAGGCTGTACTCTCTTAGGAGCTGGTTTGCTCCAAGGTCATCAGTTCAAACTAAGCTCGCAGATAGGATATAAATATATGTCAAAGGACATATGTTTAATGGATGTGAACAGAGTCCACAGAGCAGTAATGTCAGTTTTATTTTTAGAGGAGAGAACTATAGATTTTTGGTTGATCCCATCACTCTATATTAAACAGCAAAGTCAATGTGGCAAAGTGGGAAAAAAAATCAAATCTTAGAGGCAGAGGGCCAAATTGCAATATCTGGGTCATACTTCCATTGCCATGTGAGCTTATGAATGTCTTTTCAACTCTTAGCTATACTGGTGTCCTTGTTTGTAAAGTCCTTCCTGTCTAGAGTTCAGTGGGGTAATAGGCACAGCATTGACATATGGAACAAACCACCTTACAGGATGCAAGCAGAATGTAATTTTCTTCTTGTTTTCTACCACTTTGTTAGTCTTATAGGGCTGGTTGTTCCATCTCTGCATGAAACCTTGATTGATCTCATGACACTCCTCTTTACTTCAAGCCAAAAATACAGTGTCAGTTCAGTCACTCAGCATCTAGTTTGTCTAATAAGCGGAGCTTTGAGCTTCATTCACAAGCAAAACTTCCCTCTATTATACCAGGACCTGGTATCGGGACCCAGGACTTGGTATCTATACCCAGGACCTGGTATCGGGAGGTCCCCAAGACCCTCTCTGGTTCAATGATTTCCTAGGATCTATCACAGGATTTGCAGATAGTTGTGCTGTACCCCAAAGGATTCAAAGCAAAATCAGCTAAGGGAAAGGCGCAGAGAGCAAAAATCTGGGGTAAATTAGACACACACTTCCACAGTCCTCTCCTGGAGGAGTCACACAGCATGAAGTTAATCCTCCCAACAATGAGCTGTGATGACATATGTGAAAGGTTGCCAACTGAGAAAGTTCATTAGAGACACACTATTCAGGATTTTGCCTCATGGGTACCCTTGCCTAACATGTAGCAAAATTCAGGGGTCCCAGGAGGAAAGCAGGAGTTCAGCATCAAGTGTACTGTTTGCACAAACAGACTAGGCCCAGTGAGCTACTCCAGGGACATGGAGGCATGGGAGCCCTCCTGAAATCCAGGTTCCCAGGCACCAGCCAAAGACCAGCCTTATAAGCAGCTTCTACGGTCACTCTGAATGCTAGCTGCCCTGAGTGTAGAAAGAAATGTGTCCTCCTCTTTCTTTCCTCCTTAACTCCTTCCCAACTACTAGCTGACCTGGAGTATAGAGCAGTTGGGGAGAGGGAGGGGAAGGAGGGGAACAGGACAATTTTTACTTAACTGGCACCATTTTACCCTTGCCTCACACGTCTTGGACTGGCTGGTGTTCAATGACTTGTCACTGTGTCTTAATTGGTATTCCTTTGGGGGAGTCTCTCTTCTTTAGAGGGCTTCCCAGGTGGTGCTAGGGGTAATGAATCCATCTGTCAATGCAGGAGACACAGGTTCAATCCTTGGGTCAGGAAGATTTCCTGGACAGAAAATGGCAACTCACTCCAGTATTCTTGCCAGGAGAATTCCATGGACAGAAGAGCCTGGTGGGCTACAGTACCTGGGGTCATAATGAGTTGGCCATGACTGACTGAGCACCCTTAGGGGTCTTCAGATTTCTCCCCCGGGAACACTTAGCTGAACTTCCTGTGATGCACTGCCACATTTTCCTTGGCCAGAAGTGGCCCTGCAGCCCCTGATTTGTCCATAGACCATGCCACAGGGACTCTGTCACCACATGGAGCTCCATCGTTCTCTACAGTGACCTTCTGGGGAGGATTTGAGAGAGCTGCACTTGGTCTCTCTCTGGCCCATGGAAAATTTTTACCCCTAATAAACTCTGTGAGCGTAAATGGATCAATGCAGTCACCCCTCCTTGGCTTCAGCTGCCTGAACAGCTAGTTATCTGACTCTCCCTTTTAGGTTCCAGCCTAGAGTCAAGCGGGCTTCCCTGGTAGCTTAGGAGTAAAGAATCTGCCTGCCCATGCAGGAGACTCAAGAGACACAGGTTCAGTCCCTGGGTCAGGAAGATCCCCTGGAGAAGGGCATGGAAACCCACTCCAGTATTCTTGCCTGGAGAATTCCATGGACAGAGGAGTCTAACAGGCTACAGTCTATGCAGTCGCAAAGAGAGTCAGACATGACTGAGCAACTAACACACACACACACACACACACACACACACACACACACAGAGTCAGGTTCTGTTGTCACACACACTGGTCCTGTTGTTACATCAGCTGCAGGAGCTAAACATCAAGCCTTCTGAGTCATCCTCTTTTCATTAGTCCCGAAAAGCAGAACACCCTTTTTGCTCACCTTGGTGACTGGGGAGAGTGGGGTTGGCAGGGGATAGGAGGGGCGACCCATGGCACACCAACAACTCTCTCAGAAAATTACTTTCATATACACTCCAGAGATTCCACTCCACTCATGTTGATATCCAAAATCCAGATACAAACCCAGGTTTTAAGGGGTCTGAAGTGTATGTAATTCAAGTGGAGATGTGCCTTTACCAAAAAAAAATATGTATACACACACACACACACACACAACTATGAATACAAAACTAAGTAAAAAAATGAATATTTTGTATTAGGCAATAAGTCACAACAAAATATTTAAAAAGCTGACAAATACTACAAACATAAAACTCAGAAAATTATACTGTTTTTAACTACTTGATCCTACTGTGTAACACTTTTTTCTGCTTTTAGCCATAGACTCTCTTATCTCCTCTATATAAGACAACTTTATACTACTTTCAACAGTGTGAAAAAGAAATATAATTCAGTCTCACCTCTGGAATTTATTTTTATTACTGATAGGTTAGATAATTTTCCTTCAAATTCATAATAAACCACATATTTTAGGGATTTGCTGTCATCATTGGAAAATCTCCATTAAGTTGTTTTCATACATGATTTGTAAGACTTGGAAGACATTTCTAGACTGGCCTCTAATGCCATCGTTCCCAGCCTCTCTTTCGACCCCATCCTGTGTGCTTCCCTACTGTCACCCTGGTCTTGTGTCACGAGAGTGGGTGAGTTGGCACTAAGACGAGTCCAGGTATTTGCGGAAGGCATGCCCGCACTGCCACTGTTAGCAACGCTGTAAACCTGGCCACGAATGTGACCCTGGGCCACATGGGTATATTCTAATGCAAGGTAGATATAGCACAAGACCAGTGTTTGCAATGGCTGGGGTTCAATCTTTCCTTCCAGGGGACTTTGTCACAATAGGAGTGGGTAGGGAAGGGGGTTGCTACTGACACCCAGTGGATGAAGACCAGGAATGCTGCAAGCATCCTTCAATGTTCAGGACAACAAAGGGAATTATCTGGCCCCAAATGTCAAGGGTGCCAAGACTGAGAAGCCTTGAAGTTGGATCTTGCTAGCTGGAATTCCAAAATATGCCCCTAGTTGCTATACCACCACTGCACATTGGGGGAAATGTGAAAAAGTGAAAACCCAGAGCGGATATAGACCATGGTCCCAAAGCATTGCAGCTAGAATATTTTAAAGACTTTTGCAAATTCTACAGAAACAGAAAATCATACAACCTCTTTGCCAAGGCTCTCCCAGGGCCTTGGAAGGGGCCCTGTGACTGAGGAATCCTGAAGCTTCTGCTTTACCAGCTTCAGGATGAATCTTGTCTTCCCTGCCTGCCAACTCAGAGGTGGGTGGCAGAGTCCTGGGTTTAGCATCCTGTTTATCTATTGAAAAGGAACAAACCCTTTTGGAATGTCTCTTTACCAGTCTAGTATATTATCTCAATTTTGTGAAGTTTAAGACAGAGGGGGGCCACAAACCAGCCACTGGCAGGCTGGGACCAGGCTTGCAGACAAGATGTGTTGATTCTCACAGGATTCCCACATTCAATTTGAATGAACTGCTAGCCCTTTAAAAAATTACACTTTACATAGAACCCCAGATTTCAGGCTTTGATTGAAAAATCCAGCAGCACTGTGTTCCCACCTGGCAACAAGACAGTTATTTGCTTGTTGTTTTTGTTTTTTTAGCTTAGAGGTTGCTTTTACAGTTTGCCGAAGACCACACCCAGCCAGGAGTTCTTGCTTCTAGCCTAGTCCTCTCCATAGTATCTAAATCTACACACTTGCCCTGTGGCATCAGTTGACTACAAAGGCTGCGCAAATATTCAATGAACATTGGTGTTTACACTTTAATTTCTCTTCCAGCCTCTTCTGAATTCTGGACAAACACTCCCCTATTTATCATGGGTCATATTTCTTTTCTTGGAGAGGTACAAGGCCCATACTTTAATGGAGGCCACATAGCTTCGGCAATTTATCACACGCTGGCCTTTCGATGAAAATGCAAAGTGTGAAGGGAAAGAAAAAAACCAAACATGTGTCCTCTCTATTGAATGGGGTAGCACTGACCAAAAGGTGGCAGGCCCCAAGGGTGTGATTTGTAGTCAACTGCACCAGAAAAAAACATATCTTGAAGATGCCAGGATACAGACACCAAATTGATTTCAAAGCCCAAAAGGCCAATTAAATCATGTGGAAATTAATGAGCAAAATAAAAGGCAAAGAATAATAATAGCAATGTAATCATTGAAATGTGTCTAAAATTAAAATTAGGATTTTTTTTTTCTCATTTGATATGGGAAGATGATACCCACTGACATTTAGCAAAAAGTGTGAGTGGGCTCTTTTCAAAGTCAGGTCTTCTGGCCCCATCCTCAAATTATTAGTGATTCCCTGCCAGGCATCAGGTAGTGTTAGATATCAGACATCAAAAGAGGCAGAACTGTTTGAACATCCTTTGTCCCTGAATCCTGAACTCTGTCTGGTTAGCCTTGTTCCTAAACATTAGAATTCATTATTTTAGTTGGAAGACATATAATTCTACTTTCTTATTTTTCAGCAAAAGAACTGAACAAAATTACTTGGAGACTTCTTGTGATGGCTAATGTTATGTGTCAATTTGACTGAGCTATGGTACCCAGATACATAGCCAAACATTATTCTGGATGTTTCTGTGAGGTGCTTTTGGCTGAAATTAACATTAAATCTGTAGACCCTGAGAAAGCAAACTGACCTCCATAATGTAGGTGGGCCTCATCCAGTCAGTTGAAAGTCTGATCAAGCAACAGGCTGACCTCTCCCAAGCAAGAAGGAAGGCTGCAGCAGACAACCTTGGACTTGATTTGTATTAGCTCATCCGTTGTTTCCAGCCTGGGGCCTATTTTGGACTACTTTGGACAGATTTTGGACTTCTAATCCTTCATAATTACATGAGCCATTTCCTTATAAGAAATCAAACTGTGATGTTGAAGAAGACTCTTGGGAGTATCTTAGACTGCAAGGAGATCAAACCCGTCAACCCTAAAGGAAATCAACCCTAAATATTCATTGGAAGGACTGATGCTGAAGCTGAAGCCCCAGTACTTTGGCCAACTGATGCGAAGAGCCGTCTCATTGGAAAAGACTCTGATGCTAGGAAAGACTGAAGGTAGCGACCCACTCCAGTACTCTCGCCTGGAAAATCCCATGGCCAGAGGAGCCTGGTAGGCTGCAGTCCATGGGGTCGCTAAGAGTCGGACATGACTGAAGCAACTTAGCAGTAGCAGCAGCAGGAGGAAAAGAAGGCAACAGAGGATGAGATGGTGGATGGCATCACTGACATGGGTTTGAGCTATCTCAGGGATACGGTGAAGGACAGGGAAGCCTGGAATGCTGCAGCCCATGGAGTCTCAAAGAGTCGGACATGGCTTAGCAACTGAACAACAACAATATATGCACATCCTATCGGTTCTGTTTCTCTGGAGCACTCTGACTACTGCACTGTCCAAGGAGAAGGTTTAGACTAGGATGTGAGTCCTGAGCCCTTGTATCTAGTGTCCTCTCAACAAATAATGACCCGACTGCAAATGCCACCAAGTGCTTTTGTAAGTAGGCAAACATCACTTGTGCATATTGCACAGCTCCAGGAGCTTGAACCTTTCCAGATCTCACACCCTGAGGAGAAGAGGAAGATAGTCAGACTTGGACCCTAGCCAAAAGGCAGGAGCAAATACCTGCTCCAGGAAATCAGGGTGCTGAGGCAGGGGGTGCTCTCCTGAGATGATGGAAGATGCCAAGATGATACAAACAGATGGATCAAGCCACAGGAAAGAGCACTGAGGTATAAAGTGACAAGAAACAAACCGAGATGAGAGTCACGTCCTAGGGAGACCGAGAGGGGCATTAAGGTACAGAGCCAAGAATTCAAACCAAACCACTCAAAGCAGGTACAAATACAGACCCTAAAAGGGAGATTCAGTGATTCATCCAGCAAATATTTACTATGCATCTGCCACGTGTCAGGCACTCTTCCAAATACCACAATGAGGATGAGATGGTAAGCAGAGGCAGCATGGTCTCTGCCCTCAAGGAATCTGGAGCTTGCCTTTAGCCATCACCTGGAATAGTGATTCTCAATCAGTAAAGCAGAGGGCATCCCTTGCCATGAACCTGTTTTATGTTGTTAAGGAAGCAGGGAAGAGACACTTGCATATTTTTTAAAAAGCATGTTCCGAATGATCTTGTACATTCTTACTGGACAACTGCTGACAAAATCCATTATTTTCATAACATAAACTTCAGAAAATAAAGCATGGGGTACTCTTCACGCAGAAAAGGCAGTCTGAGGAATATTTGCCAAGAATACTAACGAGCATTTGCAGCTTGCTTTTGTAAACTGGCAGGGCTGGGGAGAAGAAGCTTGTTGACTTGCATCAAGGGGCCAGAATTAACAGATATGGCTTCTCAGATCACTTGCATGCACTCCACCTCCCAAGTCCCTACTTCCCACCCCATGTGCACAGATGCACAACATATACATACATGCACATGCTATGGAGACAGGTTCTTTTACTCATTGCTTTATTCAGCAAGACTTGACTAAGTGGCAGACTCAGCGCTGGGTATTAAGAATGTGACCCCTGCCCACACAGAGTGTACCATCCACTGAAAGAGAAGAGCAATAAGCAAACACTTGCACTGACAATATACATTGAAAACGGGATATACCACCAGAAAGGAAAGGTACGCAGGACTGTGGGCACACAAGGGAGGGAGACCAGCCTGGCCCTGCGTGTCAGGAGGAAGGCGCCATCAAACAACTTGACATTTTTAGGTAAGAGACACGTTCCTCTTTTCAGAACCATGGAAACATCTTATTATTCTTTTCCGTCCTGTATTTTATCTGTGTATCAGACAAGAAGGTAGCAAGGAGAGGGTGGAGGCCATTACACTCGGTGTCAGAGTGATTGATAGAAGTGCCATAATCTTCTGAAAATGTTACCTGAACATCATGCACCCTGAGTATGCCTCTCCCACAGTCCTTTAAGATTTTCATAAATCCTACTTGTAAGAAAGAGTGCTTCTAACACTACCAACACAGGTTATTTGCAGCCTTTTGATTTTCACCAGGTGATGTGCCGTCATGACTAATGCAGTCAAATAGCTCAGCTTCTAGAAGTCATTGGCCCCAGGAGTCTGAAAAACCAGAAACCAAAAACATATATTCTGGACTTTGTCCATGACCCCAAAGCCAAATGCTCGACATTTACTGATGTCTTCTTCATGAGATTTCCTTAGGGAACCCATATGTTTGTTACATTTTAGCTTCCTTCTTTCCAGATAAGTAAGAAGACAATTGGGTTGATCCTGTATCTCAGAAGTATTTATTTATCAATGAGTGTTTGACTACCTACTATGAACGAGGCCCTCAAGTTGTTGACAGTCTCTCAGGGAGGCAGAGATGTAAATAAATAAAAACAATAAGCCAGGGGAAGTGTGAGAAGAGAAGCAGAGACTGAATGCCTGAGAGGAGAGTGTGAGGGATTGTTCCCCGGGGAAGATGCTATCTTAGCTGCAAAAAAAGATGGAGAGGAATTTGCGAGGCAGGAAAGGGAGAGGGGGATGGGAAGGAGGAAGAGAGTCTCAAGCAGAGGAAACTGCTTGTGTTCAAAGGCAGAGAAGCGAGGAACAGCTTAGCCTGTTCGTAAGCAGGGAGCTGTCCAGCACGTCCTGTAAGCACAAGGCATTGGGGTTGGGGGGGCGGGGCGCGGGCGGCGCAGGCATGTTGAGCTATGAGAACGGTGATGGGGGTCTTGCAGCTTTGAATGTGCTGTAAAGAAGTTTGGGCTTTTCCTGAAGGCAAAAGGAATCTCAGAAGAATTTTAAGCAGAAATGATGCTGCAGTAGGATCTGAGTTTCAGCAGTATCACCCTGGTAACAATACAAAGGATAAACTAGGATGGAGAGATCCAAAGTAACTTGATACACCAGGAGGCCAGAGCAACATGGATCTGGGCTGAGAAAGCCTGTTTCAGCTGGTTTTATCGCTTCCAAAGCCTTTTCCTCCACTTTGGGTCCTGCTCCATAAATGTGCTTTTAGCTTGTAATTTCTGTGTTTACTTCAAACTTCTCTCCCAAGATCCAGCCCTGGGTGTATCAAAATGGGTGAGGGATGAAAGGAAGGCATGCTTGAAAAAGCAAATATTTCAGATTCGTTTTTGTGCTTCCTCCATAGCTCCAGCCCGGGGAACACGGTGCCTGACTATTGACAATCCTTTGTTTAGATTTTGAACCTTTGTTACTCTCTAAATACTTTCATTTAATACCATGAAAACTTGTACTTGAAGATATATGGCATCTAATTCTCATACTTCATCTTACAGATGAAACAGAGGCCCAGGTCAAGAGAAGTGACTTGGCCCAGGTCATCACATGTATTTAGTGGCAGGGTCTAAACTGTTATAGCCACATCATAATGGCTTATCATGATCAATAGTGAGCTTTTCAAAAAGCAATGTATTACCAACATTAGTGGTTATCTTGTATTCTAAAGTGTATTCTTGAGTTGGTGAAAAATGAATCAAGATGCTGGGAAAAGAGATCAGGCATAGCCAGGCCTAAGGAGCCAGTGGTATACTTAGGGTCTATATAATCAGAATATTTGGTGACTGGTGACAGAAACGCAACTTTAGGTAGGTTTACATTTAATACAAAGGGCAACTGATTGCAAACTTCATTTAAATGCATGAAGGGCTGAGCTTCAGCAGGTCTCAGGAACAATTAGAAGCCAAGCCACCATCCGTTTCTCATTTCTGCTTCTCTCTCCTGGAATAGAATCATGTTTAGTCTCTCATACTGGCTTTATCTTTTTGGCAGAGGTAAAATATAGATGAAATATGGTGGCTGGATACTCAGACCTCACCTCTTATAACTTGACCCAAAAAGAATGACTGCTTTCCCTCTCTTGGGAAGTCAAAATACTCTCAGAGGAAAATTTAGATTGACCTAGCTTGCCTGTTGGCTCAGCAGTATAGAATCCACCTGCAATGCAGGAAACGCAGGAGATGTGTGTTCAGTCCCTGGGTTGGAAAGATCCCCTGGAGGAGGGCATGGCCACCCACTCCAGTATTCTTGCCTGGAGAATCCCATGGACAGAGGAGCCTGGTGGGCTACCGTTCACGGGGCTGCCAAGAGTCAGACACGACTGAAGCCACTGAGCACACACAGCCCAGCGGACCATACACTCCCCAGCCCCATTAGCCAGCTTAGGTGCTGCCACCACATGCCACCACTATAACCACACAGCTGCTGCGAGATCCAAGAAAAACAATCCAGGAGGTAGCTGCTTCTGCCGTGAATGGTTTCACCAATGTGGTAAATACAAGTAACCGTGAAAATTGATTCTCTTGCCAGTATATAAGTTTCATCATTGTAAAGATGGCAATGTTTTCTTTGTATGAATATCATCTATCATATGCTTCTCTTCACTGTTTGTATTGATTTCTAATCAATATATACAAAGACTTTTCCCTAAATGAAATTTTAAACTGAAAGAAAATGGTAACTGTGAGGTACATTGTTTTTATTCGCCCTCAGGTCCTAGCAGTCATTCACTGCATGTGGCAAGCACCTGAGCTCTGCTAATCCCAGTGTTAGGCATGATTATACTGAGAGGGATGAGATAAGAAGAGCTTACTGAAGAGAGGGGAGGACACACTGCCAGGGGTGAATCTTACAAGTGGGAACCAATCCACAGCCCATCAGTCAGATTCCTTCTCTGGAGAACATGCAAGAAAATGGCTGGGGACTCTTTTCGACTAAATGGCTAAAATGACTGGGTGCATATGGGTTTCTCAGGTAATAAAGGCGGGCAGGCAGACATGTCAGAGAGCTGCCACATGCAGAGAGAAAGCACGTGGAAGCGGATGTCATGTGCGCTCGGAAAGACAACTGTAATTGTAAGGAAAGCAAACCTACTTAATCTATCCAAACCAAAAGAAAAAGGAGGAAGGGGAAGAGGGGGAGAGGAGGAAAAGAAAGAAGTGAAAGAGAGGGGAGATCAGGGGAATGGAAAGTAGGGGAGGAAAAAGAGAGTCTCAAAGTGTTGAGCCTGACTCCAGGCCTCCAGGGGGCTCTACACACATGGGGAGTGTGGCCATTTTCACTCTCGAATACACAAGGGGCAGTCTCCACTCACTTCTCTTTTATGTCATCTCTGCCTTTTTACATGTGTCTTCTCTGTTCTAGTTTTGTTCAAAATATTGTTCCATTTACTCATCAGTTGCACGTGGTTTAAAATGGCCACCTACACTCAACCCTAGACCTCTTACTCCATACAACCTTTCTCTTCTCAAAACTCTCTAGGGAAAACAAGCAGTCTGTTTCATTCTGCAAACTTCAAAAAGAAATCCAATTTGTTGTTGCTCACCCCATGGTTTGTTTTCCTTAGATTGAGATGTATCCTTTGTCTGTTTAGTGGAGGTCCTGAAAGAAGACTGTCCGGGCATCCTTAAAGCAGAAGGGATGGTAACCTGCTGGATGAGTTAAAAAAACACGCTTGGTGAATGGTGAGAAGTATGGGACAGCTTGTGCACTGAACAGTTTCATTCACCATGTTGAAGCACTAAGGAATCAAACAACCACCGAGCAACATCAGTACCAGCATCTAAAGGATAGCAATGGGACCAGTTCTCTATCCAAGTAGCAGTGTCACTATAGACAGCCAAGGACAACATGAAAGAATGAAAGAAGATGCCAAGATCCAAGCAAGGGTGATGCCAAAGCCGGAGGAGTAAGCACCACTCAATTCAGCCAGGTAATCAACGACCGCGTGACTACTGGGTATTTACCCTGAATGATGTCTGCCTCATCTGAGGTCACACTGAATGGTAGAGAGAACGTAAGTCGTTTAATGCTTCAGAACCTTTTCCAGATTCGAGGTAGAAATTCATTACCATAGCCTAAGTGCCATCACTGATCACTCCAATACTTTGTGGCACTCTTCCAAATGACCGTGGTCATGCTCAAATTTCATCTCATGATACAAGACAGTGTCTTCCCCTTCCGTGTTGCGAGCTGATAGTTTATAGGGAAACAGCCAAGAGGGTAAATCTTTTTAAATGTAAAGAGGCAGAAATAGGGATTTTGTGTAAGAAAAATACAGTGATCTCTAGAATATGTTCTCTTGGGAACCAGAAAGCTTTAGGCATCAGCTAGCCTGGAAGCTGCAAAACTCACTCTCCTCTCTCAAATTTCCTAGCATTCAAAGCTGGCAGACAGAGGAAGGGAAGAGAGTCAGAATATGAGCATCCTTAATTCTGGAACCTAGAGAATGTTTCTCTGATCTTTGCTGGGAGTTGGATATAAAGTAAGGCTTTGCCTTATTAGTTTGTAGTAGTAGTGTTAGTCACTCAGTTGTGTCTGACTCTATGATCCAATGGATCCCTCCCAGAAGCCCTGCCAGGCTTCTCTGTCCATGGAATTCTCCAGGCAAGAATACTGGAGTGAGTTGCCATTTCCTTCTCCAGGAGAACTCCCTGACCCAGGGATCGAACCCAGTCCCCTGCATTGCAGGTAGATTCTTTACCATCTGAACCACTTACTAATTTGAGGGCTGGATATTTGTTTATTTTTAAGGCAGAGGTGAAAACAGAATTGGGAAAGAAAAAAAAAACATGTAAGTCTCTCTTCAGTACTTTTTCTGATGCATGAGCTAGACAGCAGCTCTGTTAGATTGGAGGCTGTTAGCAAGCACATTAACTTTTAACAAGTTTAAATGCAGTCAATATCTTTCTATTCCAGAGTAAGAACCATCTCTTTCTAGCCAATTGTTTTAATTCAGGGTTCATTTTTTAGTTATTTAGTTATTTTGTAATCTTAGATTACAGAAAATGGACTTGTGCCCTTTTATCTAAGGGTGAGAAGAAGTAATAAGAGAGCCAACATCATTAAAATCATCATCATTGTCACTGTTACCATTATCTTTGCTTCTGAGCTCCCTCTATACACTGGGCCCTCATGCAAGCTTCTCACATGCACTGCCTCACAAGAGGCAGCATAACTGCTCTAAAGGGTAACACTATATGTGTGTGTATGTTAGTCGCTCAGTGACGTCTGACTCTGCAACCCCATGGACTGTTGCCCACCAGGCTCCTCTGTCCATGGAATTCTCCAGGCACAAATATAGGAGTGGGTTGCTATTCTCTTCTCCAGGGGATCTTCCCAACCCAGGAATCAAACCCAGGTCTCCTGCACTGCACTGCAGGCAGATTCTTTATCATCTGAGCCACAAGGGAAGCGCTTGTGGGTAACATTATAACTGTCTCCATTTTGCAAACAAGTAAATTGAGGCTCTCACTTACAGAAGAGTGTAAATTACCTAAAATCACTGGGATGTTTAGGAGGGGAGTTTGGACTGAAATTCAGGTCTTTCTGATTTCAAATTGTGGATTCCCAACCAGGATGTACACTTGGGTCTGAATCCTGGGACTGTAACTTCTGAACAGAAAATCAACTCTTAGAGAAAGCATTGGGCTAAGAGATCTAAGATCTATGCTGCAGTCCAGCTAATCAATAACTAATCATTTGGACTTGACAAGGTTCCTTACCACCTAGGCTCCAGTTTCCCCATTTGTATTATGAGGAGGTTGAACAGGTTGATCTCAGTCCTGATATTCTGGGATGTGGTCATCCTAGGGACTACCCATAAATACTAGATTTCTTCCAAGAAAAGAATAAGTGGTCTGTTTTCTCATCAGTAAATGAAAAGATTAAAATATTAATATTAGGTCTCTATTGCATGCTAACTTGCTTCAGTCATGTCTGACTCTTTGCAACCCTATGGAATGTAACCCGTCAAGCTCCTCTGTCCATGGGATTCTCCAGGCAAGAACAGTGGAGTGGGTTGCATGCCCTCCTCCAGGGGATATTCCTGATCCAGGGATGGAACCCATGTCACCTCTTTTGCCTCCTGCACTGGCCTGCAGGTTCTTTGTTACAGGAGATGAAAATTCTGTCTGGTTTTATTAAAATACACCAAAGCTGTGTTTAAACTTATCTCAGGTCTAGCAAGAACTGCTACCCCCACATCCCCACAACCACAAGCAGGCACAGTCACCCCACCCCAAGGCTCTGCAGACTCTAAAAGCCTGGAGATGCAAAAGGATAAGCAAACTTACTTTTATAATCACAGTCTTCACTTCATGAAAAGATCTACTAAATGGATCCTTTAAATAGCAATCTCTTTTAGAACATTTAAATGTAATTCAATTTACTCCTTGAGAAACACATTTACTATACCAAGCAAAGCCCACCTCGATTTCCATCCAAAGTTTTGAATAGTTACTGGTCTAATGGAAGCAAAGACATTTTGTGCTTATAAGGGAAAAGATATGCATTCACTGATTGAAAGTATGTTCATTGCCAGCCTATTGACTGAGCACTGAATGTTGGGCTGCTGCTGCTGCTAAGTCACTTCAGTCGTGTCTGACTCTGTGTGACCCCATAGATGGCCACCCACCAGGCTCCCCCGTCCCTGGGATTCTCCAGGCAAGAACACTGGAGTGGGTTGCCATTTCCTTCTCCAATGCATGAAAGTGAAAAGTGAAAGTGAAGTCACTCAGTCGTGTCTGATCCTCAGCAACCCCATGGACTGCAGCCTACGAGGTTCCTCCATCCATGGGATTTTCCAGGCAGGAGTACTGGAGTGGGGTGCCATTGCCTTCTCCGGAATGTTGGGCTAGGTTCTTGGAAAATAAGTGTGAGTCAGATTTGTGTGGCAACTTTCCACACAGAATTTTCAGGTCCAGTGTGTTGGCAGATAATCTTTAAAGTACCAGGTTAAAACAGAATGAGTGCTATCATAGGAGAAGTACAGGTTTCATGGATACCTCAAACATAAGCATGTCATGAGAGATTTCCTAGAAAAGGTGAACCTTGCACTAAGATCTGAGGATGCAGAAAGCAACGAGCATGACTTCCCTGGTGGCGCAGTGGATAAGAATCGGCCTGCCAGTGCAGGGGACACAGGTTCGATCCCTGGTTTGGGAAGACTCCACATGCCGCAGAGTGACTAAGCCCCTGTACCCCAAGTACTGAGCCCCTGTGAGAGCCTGCGAGCCGCAACTACTGAGCCCACGTGCTGCAACTACTGAAGACTTCACACCTAAAGCTTGTGCTTTGCAACAAGCTAAGCCACCACAATGAGAAGCCTGTGCACTGCAACAAAGAATAGCCCCCACTCACCACAACTGGAGAAAGCCTGCACAAAGCAACCAAGACCCAGTGCAACCAAAATTAATTCATTAACAAACTGTATACCTAAACTTCCACAATGTTATCTGTCAGTTATGTCAACATTATATGTTAACTCCTAAATATGAAGAAATAAAATTTATGTGTACAAAAATGTGTAACAACTGTAAATATATGTATACAAAAATTTAAAATTATGACCTAGCCTCTGATACTGCACACCATCATTTCTTTTCATGCCATGGAATGAACAGGACACAAAATGCATGAACTACAAAAGATTTTACAGTTGCCTACACCATAAAATCCTTAATTTCCACATATAGAATATATCACAGTTTTAATAAACCAAGTCTCAGACAAGCTATACATTTATTTAAGAAAACATTAGGATATAAAATATGTAAATAACTCTCATCAATCAATCCAAAAATGTATGTGACCAAAGGCAAAAAATGGGCAATATATAAAAATAAATGTCACAGATAAAGAAATGTAACTAGCTAAGAAACACAAAATGAATCATTAAATAAGAACTATAACTTATATTCAAAGGAAGTAAGGAAGAAAGAGGGGGGAAAAAAGCAGCCTTGTAATATAAAAGTCTTGTAAGGATGAGGAAAAATAAGACTTAACGTGTACATCAGATGGAAGCATAAATTAGCACAACCATATTGGGAACTATTTTGATAAAACTAGAAAGTTAATGATGAATATGTTCCCTGGGGAAATCTTACATGTGGAATTAAGGATTCATCTACAAGAATGACCACACAGTGGTATTAATAAGAGTGAAAAACTGAAAATCATCTAAATGCCTTCATAGGAGAACAAATGAAGTGAAGTGAAGTGAAGTCGCTCAGTCGTGTCCGACTCTATGCGACCTCATGGACTATAGCCTACCAGGCTCCTCAGTCCATGGGACTTTCCAGGCAGGAGTAGTGGAGTGGATTGCCAAATCCTTCTCCAGGGGATCTTCCCAACCCAGGGATCGAACCCGGGTCTCCCACATTGTAGACAACCACTTTACTGTCTAGTCATAGAATGAATAGTGGACACCAGTTAGAATGAACGTTCTAGTACTACATATGTCAACATAGACATTAATATTCGAACACACTTAACAATGACCTAAATCAAATCCCTTATGATTATACAGTGGAAGTGAGAAATAGATTTAAGGTCCTAGATCTGATAGATAGAGTGCCTGATGAACTATGGAATGAGGTTCGTGACACTGTACAGGAGACAGGAATCAAGACCATCCCCATGGAAAAGAAATGCAAAAAAGCAAAATGGCTGTCTGAGGAGGCCTTACAAATAGCTGTGAAAAGAAGAGAAGTGAAAAGCAAAGGAGAAAAGGAAATATATAAGCATCTGAATGCAGAGTTCCAAAGAATAGCAAGAGGAGATAAGAAAACCTTCTTCAGTGATCAATGCAAAGAAATAGAGGAAAAGAACAGAAGGGGAAGACTAGAGATCTCTCTAAGAAAATTAGAGATACCAAGGGAACATTTCATGCAAAGATGGGCTTGATAAAGGACAGAAATGGTATGGACCTAACAGAAGCAGAAGATATTAAGAAGAGGTGGGAAGAATACACAGAAGAACTGTACAAAAAAGATCTTCAAGACCCAGATAATCATGATGGTGTGATCACTAATCTAGAGCCAGACATCCTGGAATGTGAAGTCAAGTGGGCCTTGGAAAGCATCATTATGAACAAAGCTAGTGGAGGTGATGGAATTCCAGTTGAGCTGTTTCAAATCCTGAAAGATGATGCTGTGAAAGTGCTGCACTCAATATGCCAGCAAATTTGGAAAACTCAGCAGTGGCCACAGGAGTGGAAAAGGTCAGTTTTCATTCCAATCCCAAAGAAAGGCAATGCCAAAGAATGCTCAAACTACCGCACAATTGCACTCATCTCACATGCTAGTAACTGCAAGTCGCTTAAGTCGTGTCTGACTCTGTGCGACCCCATAGATGGCAGCCCACCAGGCTCCACCATCCCTGGGATTCTCCAGGCAAGAACACTGGAGTGGGTTGCCATTTCCTTCTCCAATGCATGGAAGTGAAAAGTGAAAGTGAAGTCACTCAGTCATGTCCGACTCTTCGCGACCCCATGGACTGCAGTCCACCAGGCTCCTCCGTCCATGTGATTTTCCAGGGAAGAGGACTGGAGTGGGTTGCCATTGCCTTCTCCACATGCTAGTAAAGTAATGCTCAAAATTCTCCAAGCCAGGCTTCAGCAATACGTGAACCATGAACTCCCTGCTGTTCAAGCTGGTTTTAGAAAAGGCAGAGGAACCAGAGATCAAATTGCCAACATCCGCTGGATCATGGAAAAACCAAGAGAGTTCCAGAAAACATCTATTTCTGCTTTATTGACTATGCCAAACCTTTGACTGTGTGGATCACAATAAACTGTGGAAAATTCTGAGAGAGATGGGAATACCAGACCACCTGACCTGCCCCTTGAGAAATCTGTATGCAGGTCAGGAAGCAACAGTTAGAACTGGACATGGAACAACAGACTGGTTCCAAACAGGAAAAGGAGTACGTCAAGGCTGTATATTGTCACCCTGCTTATTTAACTTCCATGCAGAGTACATCATGAGAAACGATGGACTGGAAGAAACACAAGCTGGAATCCAGATTGCCAGGAGAAATATCAATAACCTCAGATATACAGATGACACCACCCTTATGGCAGAAAGTGAAGAGGAACTAAAAAACCTCTTGATGAAAGTGAAAGAGAAGAGTGAAAAAGTTGGCTTAGAACTCAACATTCAGAAAACGAAGATCATGGCATCCGGTCCCATCACTTCATGGGAAATAGATGGGGAAACAGTGGAAACAGTGTCAGACTTTATTTTGGGGGGCTCCAAAATCACTGCTGATAGTGATTGTATCCATGAAATTAAAAGACGCTTACTCCTTGGAAGAAAAGTTATGACCAACCTAGACAGTATATTCAAAAGCAGAGACATTACTTTGCCAACTAAGGTCTGTCTATTCAAGGCTATGGTTTTTCCTGTGGTCATGTATGCATGTGAGAGTTGGACTGTGAAGAAGGCTGAGCACCAAAGAATTGACGCTTTTGAACTGTGGTGTTGGAGAAGACTCTTGAGAGTCCCTTGGACTGCAAGGAGATCCAACCAGTCCATTCTGAAGGAGATCAACCCTGGGATTTCTTTGGAAGGAATGATGCCAAAGCTGAAACTCCAGTACTTTGGCCACCTCATGCGAAGAGTTGACTCATTGGAAAAGACTCTAATGCTGGAAGCGATTGGGGGCAAGAAGAGACGGGGATGACAGAGGATGAGATGGCTGGATGGCATCACTGACTTGATGGATGTGAGTCTGAGTGAACTCTGGGAGATGGTGATGGACAGGGAGGCCTGGCATGCTGCGATTCATGGGGTCGCAAAGAGTCGGACATGACTGAGCAACTGAACTGAACTAACTAATAATGCTGCACTCACAAGAAAGTAAGCTGTAGAAAAATATGATTACCTTTGGGGAGGTAAGAAGGAGAATGGGGTTAATGAAAGCCTTGAATTATATACCAGGAATATTTCATGAAATTTCTTCAAAGAGAAGGAAGACATATTCAACTTTTGTGTTGCGTGCCACGTTGATACAAATAAAATGAAGACTCAAAAGTATCCATAGGATTCAGCAACATGGATGTCATTGGTAGTCTAATGAGCAAGTATACATTACTTTGCTGACAAAGGTCCTTATAATCAATCGAAGCTATAGTTTTTTCCAGTAGTCATGTATGGATGTGAGACTTGGACCATAAAGAAGGCTGAGCATTGAAGAATTGATGCTTTTGAATTGTGGTGCTGGAGAGGACTCTTGAAAGCCCCTCAGACTGCAAAGAGATCAAACCAGCTGATTCTAAAGGAAATCAACCCTGAATATTCATTGGAAAGACTGATGCTGAAGCTGGTGCTCTAATTTTTTCCCACTTGTTGCGAAGAGCCAACTCATTGGAAAAGACCCTGATGCTGGGAATGATTGAAGGCAAAAGGAGAAGAGGGCAGCAGAGGATGAGATGGTTGAATGGCATCACTGATTCAATGGACATGAACTTGGGGGAACTCTGGGGCATGATGAGGGACAGGGAGGGCTGGCGACAGTCCAGGGGTCACAAAGAGTTGGACACAACTTAGTGGCTGAACAACAACAACAATACATGAGTATTGGATATTGGTAATCTATTGCTGTATACCAAATTATGTCAGTATTTTATAGCCTAAAATTGTCGACTAAAGCCATCCAAAGAAAAAGCAATGCAAGAAGGTAAAGTGGTTGTCCGAGAAGGTCCTACAAACAGCTGAGAAAAGCAGAGAAATGTAAGGCAAAAGAGAAAGGGAAAGATGTACCCGACTGGATGCAGAGTTGCAGAGAACAGTCTAAAATAAATACTATCTCAACACTTCCTGAGTGTCAGAAATCCAGGAATGACTTAACTGAGTGGTCTGGCTTAGAACTGTTTATGAGACTGTAGTCAAAAATTATCAGTTCAGGCACCATCATCTGAAAGCTCGAGTGGAACTGGGAGAATTGCTTCCAATGTGGCCCCCTCACATCCGAGGAAAATTAGTCTGATGGTTGGTAGGAGCCCACAGTTTCTGTTTTGGCCTCTCTGTATAGCCTGCTTGAGTGTCCTCATGACATAGCTACTGCTTTCCCCTTGAGGGAGAGACTCAGAAGACAGCGAGCAATAAGCCACAATGTCTTCTGGTACCTAGTCTCTGATATTGCACACCATCACTTCAGCTTTATTCTGTTTAATAGAAGCGAGTGGCAAAGTACAGCCCATATGCAAGGGTAAGGGTATTAGGCATCACCACTTGAAATGAGGCGGGTCAAAGAAATTTAACCATTTAAAAGCATCAGAATGTGTTACAAGCTCTTTGCGCTATAAGGCATAGAAATATAACATTTCTGCTGTCCAGAGTACAGTCCTCTAAAGCAATTAAGTTACATGCAAGGCAGTTCACATCCAAAACTGATCAGAAATAGTTTCAGTGAATGCAGATGGAAACAGTCTTACCCAAGTGGTCAGAAGGCTTTCTGGAGGAAACGGGGCCAAATGAGGATCCTGGCATACAAGTAGGATGATAAAGATGTTTTAGGCAGGGAACAGCATCAGCAAAGGCCTGTGATCATAGAAATTATGCACTTGAAGCATATTTTATATGCCTTTATTACAGAAGACACCAGAAGAACAGTTGTTTATGGAGATTTTCCCCAGATAGATTGAAATTCATATACTATCTGCAGAGCCTCTGTGTTCCCTGAGGGACAAGACTGTGTATTTTTTCATTTCTGTGTCCTCAGGAGCTAATGCTATGCCAGGCACAGAATAAGTTGTCCAAAATAGTTTATTAAGTAAAATATGTGCTGAAAAATAGAATGAACATGTAAGTAAATGAATGATCAAGAGAATAAATGAACCCTCTACTACTGAACTTGTAACCCAGAGTACTTATCTGGGTGGAAGGAAACAAGATGGAAACATGTGACATGCAGGGCATTGTGATTTCTTCATCTATGCAAAGACCAAAGCATAGCTATTAATAGAATAAATGCCAGCCTTTACTACCTCAGGGGCTGAAGCCAGTGCATTTAGTCTTCCAAACTTCCCAACACAGAGGGTCCCAAAGCCAGCCACCTTCTAACCTTCTGTCTCTGGATAAACAGACAAGCAGACCTCGGAGCTGCCACGCCTCCCCCTGCACCCCTGCTCATCTTTAATGTTCATCTTCTAGTCTTCTTCCCAAGTTTCCCTGGCTCTCCATGAAAGGAGACAAATACTCCATGAAAGGCTTATCTCATCTGACTCTGACTGTGCAGCTGACAATCCAACCATGAGCAAAGTCATATGAACACATGTGTGTATCTCACCCATTCAATACTTGTAGAGGTGTTGCTATTAAAGACTATTTCCTATTTCCTTATAAAATATTTGAAAGGCTCATGTTGAGCTTCCTGACCGGCTTCACTGTCCTCTTCAATGTTCTACACTCCAGAAGAGCCCCGGGAAATCCTGTTTAACTGATTAATCTCCACTCGAAGTATAATTAAAAATAAGACAGCCCCCACCGGAGCAGCTCTCAATTGATCAGGAATTCACATACACACACACGCACACACGCACACACACACACTGATCTCACAATGTTAGGTGGACCTTCAGAAAAATATCAAAACCCTTCTTCATTTCACAAAAAGCAACTGAACATCAAATGAATCTGGGTTGATAGGCAGTTCTGAAATGGCAGGTGGTAATGAGCTTGCTAATTATTATGTACCATCCCTTGCTACCTGGAGGATATCTTCTATCTGACCTTGGGAGTCCCCAGTGTCTCATCTCCAGATAAAGACTGCCAGGCTGGTAACCTGAAAAACTCTCCCCATGACCTTCAGATGTCTAAGCTAATAAAGAAAGTGAATGTGAAATATTAATTTCTCTCACTGAATATAAACTTTTGACTGTGTTAAAGCCCTTACCAGCCTTTTCCACATGGTCCCTGCTTTCTCTATTTTATTGTTATTGTTATTGATGGTATTCAGCCAGAATTTAGACTGCCCTCTGAAAGCACTGTTACTCCCCCCAGAAAGTCATTCATGTGCATCCATGGCCTTAAAGATGATTAAGAGATGATTTCCATTCCCCTTTAGTCATTTGTCATTTTGCTCAGGAGCATAAAAGTCTAGGGTAAGTTTCCAGGGAGATTTAATCAAGTGACCGGAGTGGAATTTTATAAGACATCTCTCCAAAGGTAACGGGGTGGGAAAAGATGAGACTGAGTTATAGTGACTGGAGTTCCCACAGTTCCCTGGGTGTGTGATCCTAATCGAGTGCCTTTACCTCGGCACTCTGGTCACCACATCTGCCGAATGTTATGCATAATGAGCTGATATTCATAAACACACAGCATGTGCTCCACAAACGAGATTTTCCTTTCCTCCTTACTTCTGAGTAGGGCTCAGAGCACTATCGTTGCAAGAGTGACTGTGTTCCAGGTGGGGAGGGTCTGGTACCTGTGGAAACAGAGCTATCCACACTAGGAAGATCATGGCATGCCTGCGTGCATGCTCAGTAGTGTCTGACTCTTTGCAAACCCATGGACAATAGCCTGCCAGGCTCCTCTGTCCATGGGATTTCCCAGGTAAGAATACGGGAGTGGGTTGCCATTTCCTTCTCCAGAGGATTTTCCAGACCCAGGGATCGAACCTGCATGTCCTGCAACTCCTGTATTGACAGGAGGAGTCTTTACCGCTGAGCCACCAGGGAAGCCCCAGGATGACAACAGATCTTTCCAGATCTCTCTGGGGGATGATGGTGAGTGTGCACTGCATGGGAATCTATATCCAAGTGGGATACAGGGTCTTCCCCCGTCTCTTGGAATTGTCTGTTTCCTAAAGTGCCCAATTCCTGGAGCCACTGTAATATGAAATGGCCAACCTAGATCAAGTCCTGGCCAGCATCCCTCCGGCCCATTGTTCTGAAACCAATGATAGGCTTAAGGGACCGTTTCTGGAAGGAAAAGGACACCCTTGTTGGTTATAATACTGCAAGATGGGAGGCAACTAGCATTGTGAGTAGTCGTTGTTTGAGGGGCTGGGAAATGGCAAGATGAATGAGACACGTCTGTCACTATGGAGAGGGGCTGTCCCAAAACTGCATGTGTTATGCTATGAATGTGTACAGAGAGGAATACCTTCTACCAGGAGTACAGGGTAAGGAAGGCCTATGAACAGTGTGACCTCAGGTTAGGCCTTGAGAAAGGTACAAGGGTTCACTAGATGGAAATCTGCCTAGATTGAGGAGAGAGGATGAGCAAGAACTCAAAGGTACAAGGTGAGGGGTGGGGCAGGAGCAGGCCCAGAAAGATGATTTGGGTATTACCTACAATGCCAAAGTTACCCTTGAAGAATTCTCAAGCAGAGAGTGATACAATCAGATCAGAAAAGTGAAGGCCCACTTTTCTTCATATTTCTGAATTTGATTAACAAGTTTACGCTCTTAGGAGAACTTTTATAAAATATGTATATTATTCTTCAGAATTTAGAAATTATTTTCCCATAAATTATTATATACTTATTTAATGAGTAATATTTAATATATCTCAGTTCTATGTATATATAATATAATGAAATAATATATTAATGAATAATAATGTAACACAATGATGAATCAATTAGACCCTTCAAGTGGAAATGTGTATATGTGTGTGTATCAAGTCACAGTGTAAAATAACTGGCTTAAATTGAAAAAAAAAAAAAAGACTAGGTCATCTTTAATAAGATGACCTAGGAAGATCTGGTGCTTTGATCAAATTCTCTTACCCCCAGTAGATACATGCCCAGTACAAGGGAGAATTAGGTGTCCTATGGGCCCTTAATGAATGTTAATTGCTAGTCATGGAATGAGTGATGGAAATCACCAATTGAGAGACTAAAACATTCCTAGGAATTAATGTCCTGATGAGAAGGATTGATATCCTAGTAAATAGCTGAGGTTTTTTTAGCACCAGCTCAGCTGCATCTCTGGAGAATGTCTAAATCAGAAGTCATCATTATACTCTCAAGCATTGCAAATGAAGATTCATAAGCCCATAAATTTCCTTTTCTATGGGTCCCTGACTTGTATTACTCAGTTACAAGGCAGGTTCAAGAACAAGTGCTCTATTTAGTAAATCCAGAAGTTAGGGGCAAAATACTTATCATTCTCTTTGAACCAGCCAGTTTAGAAATACCACAGAAATACCTCTCAGGAAATTATCTTTGAAGAAATTTCAGCTTGCTTATTTGGAATTGAATTATATGATCTTTAAGTTTTTATTCAATTTAAATTTCTATAAGCTGGAGTGAACAATTTTGACCAATAAAATCCATTAGTGAATCTTGACAAGAGAACACAGTGATCTCAGAGCCACAACTTTGATTCATTAATTCATCTGATTATAGCATTTTAAACTAAAGTATACTGTATTTCCACTATGTTTTGGTACCAGCTAAATTGAGAAGATGGGGTGAACAAGACAGACACACTGAGCACAAGCATATTATTTGTAAAGTTAGGATGCTACAGGGGTACAACGGCAGTGCACACAGCATGTGCCATCTTGTCTGCTCTGAGGGTTCATGGGAGACCCTTTGAAGAAAGTAACACTGAAATTAAGACCTAATGGAAGGACGATTAGGAACTAGTTTGATAAAATATCAGAGTGGCTGGATGTCCCAGTTAGAGGGGTACCAAATCTGAAAGCCCAAAGAAAGAATGAGAGAAAAAGTCAGGGAAGGAGAGAGAAACAGAGAGACTAAGAGATTACAGGAGGAATGGAAATGAGAGGGACTGAGTGAGAGGCGACACTGGAGAGGAAGTTCCCAGGCAAGAAAGACGTAAAAGCTACATCAGGAAACTAGGAATTTATCCTAAGAGCAATGAGGAGCCACGCAAAACAACGTAAATAGTGTTTTGACAAAGCTAGTGGTTGATACATAGGCATCGAACACAACTAACACACTTGCTGCTGCTAAGTCACTTCAGTCGTGTCCCACTCTGTGTGACCCTATAGATGGCAGCCCACCAGGCTCCACTGTCCCTGGGAGTCTCCAGGCAAGAACACTGGAGTGGGTTGCCATTTCCTTCTCCAATGCATGAAAGTGAAAAGTGAAAGTGAAGTCACTCAGTCGTGTCCAACCCTCAGCGACCCCATGGTCTGCAGCCTTCCAGGCTCCTCCGCCCATGGGATTTTCTAAGCAAGAGTACTGGAGTGGGGTGCCATTGCCTTCTCCAACTAACACACTTAAGAGTCTATTTTTAGTCTATGGATGACAACAAGGGAAATTTTGGTGACTCTCAGAGATAACCCTGATTAAACATACCTTCACTAGAGGAGAAATGTCTGGCCACTGGGACAATTATGAGGCCAAAAATATTGGTCTTTCATGGAGTATCTACTAGACTTTCTCTTCTCCACCTTGATTCTCACTTCCCAACATGGCGGCGTAACAACTATTCCAAAACTAGAGGCTTCAATAATTATTATTAAACTCATTTAACCAATTGCGGGTCATCAAGAGTTGGCTAACCTAGGCAGCATTCATCTAACTGGTTCCACCTTAAACTGTGGATACAGATATCCTGACTCCTAGCTGAGGCATGGATTCAATTCTGCTCCATGCATGCTTAGTCATTCTAGGGTTTAGCCTGAAAGGGCATCCCAATGGCTATGTTTTGGCTATGGCTCAAAACAGCAAGTAGAAGCATAGGAGGCCTCACAAAGTCTAGGGTCAGCCCTGTGCACTATCACTTCCTCCTCATCTATGGCTTATTGTTGTTGTTCAGTTGCTCAGTTGTGTCCAACTCTTTGTGACCCATGAACAGCAGCATGCCAGGCCTCCCTGTCTGCCACTATCTCCCAGAGCATACTCAAACTCATGCCCATTGAGTCAGTGATGCCATCCAACCATCTCATCTTCTGTCGTCCCCTTCTCCTCCTGCCTTCAATCTTTCCCAGCATCAGGGTCTTTTCCAATTAGTTGGCTCTTCAGATCAGGCAGTCAAAGTACTGGAGCTTCAGTTTCAGCATCAGTCCTTCCAATGAATATCACTTCCTCCTCTTCTATGGCTAGTCCCACCTCTTGTTGTGGCAAATATACATAATATATACATATAATATACATTATATCTACATATATGTATATAACATATGTGTGTGTGTATGTTATGTATATTTTTCTTGTGGCTCAGATTATAAAGAATCTGCCTGCAGTGTACGAGACCCAGGTTTGATCCCTGGGTTGGGAAGATCCCCTGAAGAAGGAAATGGCTTCCCACTCCAGTATTCTTGCCTAGAGTATTCCATGGTCAGAGGAGTCTGGCAGGCTACAGTCCATGGGGTCACAAAGAGTCAGACATGACTGAGCAATTTCACTTTCTTTCTTTCTTTCTTATACATAAGATAAAATTTTACCTTTTTAAGTGCACAGTACTGTGACTGGCTTATCTCAGCATGTTTTCAAGGTTCATCCATGTTTGGCATGTATCAGGTTTTCTTTCATTTATAAAGTTGAATAATATTCTATTCTTTGCTTATAGCACATTTTGTTTATCCATTTATCCATCAACTAACACTGGTTGCTTCTGCCTTCTATAAATTGTGAACTGAATGCTACAGATATGAGTGTATAAGTATCTGAATCCGTGTTTTCAATTTTGGTGTACATAGTTAAAAGAACTGCTGAATATATGGTAATTCAATTTAATTTTTTCGAGGAACTGCCATTTTTCAGTTCCTCAAAGTGGCTATAACAGTACCTTACTACCAGCACATCATAAAAGTTCTAATTTCTCCATATCCTCACTAACACTTATTATTTTATTTTTTTAATAATAATGATCCCAATGAGTATTAAGTGGTAGCTCATTGTGGATTTGATTTGTATTTCCCTAATGATTCCAAAATCACTGAAGATGGTGATTGCAGCCATGAAATTAAAAGACGCTTACTCCTTGGAAGAAAAGTTATGACCAACCTAGACAGCATATTCAAAAGCAGAGACATTACTTTGCTGACTAAGGTCCGTCTAGTCAAGGCTATGGTTTTTCCTGTGGTCATGTATGCATGTGAAAGTTGGACTGTGAAGAAGGCTGAGTGCTGAAAAATTGATGCTTTTGAATTGTGGTGTTGGAGAAGACTCTTGAGAGTCCCTTGGACTGCAAGGAGATCCAACCAGTCCATTCTGAAGGAGATCAACCCTGGGATTTCTTTGGAAGGAATGATGCTAAAGCTGAAACTCCAGTACTTTGGCCACCTCATGCGAAGAGTTGACTCATTGGAAAAGACTTTGATGCTGGGAGGGACTGGGGGCAAGAGAAGAAGGGGACAACAGAGGATGAGATGGCTGGATGGCACCACTGACTCGATGGATGAGAGTCTGAGTGAACTCAGGGAGTTGGTGATGGACAGGGAGGCCTGGCATGCTGCGATTCATGGGGTCGCAAAGAGTCGGACATGACTGAGTGACTGAACTGAACTGAATTGAATGATTAGTGATTCTGAGCATCTTTCTGGCTATTTGTACATCTTCTTTGGAAAAAATGTCAGTTAAAGTCCTGTGTTCATTTTTTAATAGGGGTGTTTGCTTTGTTGTTGTTTTGGGTTGAGGGGTTGTTTAAATATTCTGTATAATAATCTCATCTGTTGTTGTTTGGTTGCCAAGTCATGTTCAACTCTTGTGAATCCCATAGACTGTAGGCCGCCAGGCTCCTCTGTCCATGGAATTTGCAGACAAGAATACTGGAGTGGGTTGACATTTCCTTTCCCAATTAATCTCTTATCAGGTATCTAATTTGAAAATAGTTTCTCTCACTCTATGGGTTGCCTTTCACTCTGTCCAAACTATTCTTTGTGTCTAAGGTCCTATCACCCTGAATGTGCCTGATCTTATCATATTGTTCTTTGATACAACAAAAGTGTTTAACCTTGGAGAATTTATCTGTTTTCCTTTGTTGCCTGAACTTTTAGTGTCACATCTAAGAAACTGTAGCCCAATCCAGTGTCATGAAACTTTTCCTCTGTCGTTGTTTTCCAGTCACTCAGTTGCGTCCGACTCTGCAACCCCATGGATGACAGCACACCAAAGTCCTTGTCCTTCACTATCTCCTGGAGTTTGCTCAGATTCATGTCCAGTGAGTTGGTGATGCTATCTGATCATCTTATCCTCTGCTGCCCTCTTCTCCTGCCTTCAATTTTTTCCAACATCAGTGAGTCGGCTCTTTGCATCAGGTGGCCAAAGTATTGAAGTTTGAGCCTCAATATCAGTCCTTCCAATGAACATTCAGGGTTGATTTGCTTTAGGATTGACTGGCTTGATCTCCTTGCAGACCCCTGACCCTATCCTTTCAAGGGAAGAACTACTATGTTACATGGCAAAGAGTAAGGATATAAGAAGCAGAGAAGTACTGGCACACACACACACAAAATCAGTCTGGACACCTCCCTTCCCTCTTTTAACTGCTCACTGTACTAACACCCTCTCCATGCTTTGCTCACATCCTTTTGTTCTTAGGATGGAACCCAGTCACTCTGAGCTGATAGTGACTAAAACTTGGCTAAAAGAATGATATCTCCTACTGATACTTTCATTTCAAGCAGGGGCAAAAACCTTAAACCAAGAAAAGGAAGACACGCATTGACGTTTTGGTCATGGGATAGAAAACTTCTCAACCCCTGAAGAAATGAATCAGAAAACTTGCTCAGTGCTCAAGTTGTCACCATTTCTGGTTTTTCAGCCCTTACTATCAAACTGCTTTGTTAGTAGAAGTTACCAGGATTTCACTACAAACAGGATACGGTGAGGGGTAACTCATTAACCAAACAGACCCAATGAGTGAAATAAATGGATAAACACAGTCCTTGTACGCTCCCTCCAAGTGTTTATCCCTTCACCAAGGCAGTGTGAACCTTCCCTCAGGTAATGGCAGATAATTACTTTTCTTTCTTTTCCAGTTTTTCCAAGTCATATTTACATTGTATAATTTGTCTCATAAAATGAAAAAAGAAGACATTTTCCTGGAGTCTTCTCCAGGTCTGATCAAATTTTGTTTACATTGTGTAATATACATAATAAAACCAGGTTTTTGCTAGGGAGGCTGTATCTTCTAAATGTAAAATCACAATGCTGAATATGGCCTTCAAGGTATACTCCCTTACTACAGATTCTGATTTTATTTTTTCAACATCATCCTAAGATATCCCCCACCACCCCCCCCAACACACACACTCAGTCACAAATCATTGATTCAGAAAGCAAAGGGACCAGAAGGGTTTGTCGCTATAATTGTTTGTATTTAGTTTTGTTTTGTTTCTGTCATAGAGAGTGCAGAGACTAATCAAGGTTTGTGTTTGTGTGATGGACAGAGAAGCAAGGGATTACAGAGGAGAGCCGGCTGTGTGAAGCCACTAGGGATATGGAAGGGACGGGGGTGTGGGGAAGGGGGAGTTAATTGCTGACACAAGCTAAGGGAGCAGGTGGGTGGGAAGGACAAGACTGGGAAGATTAGGTTCTATCCACCCCTCAATTGCATGCCTTAGTAAGCCCATGTCAGTCCACCCATTGATGTCCACAGTGGACACACAAATGTAGGCAGAAAAGATGAATGGGCTCTCCTGTGGCCTTTATGATAAAAATCCCGAAGAGGCTTAGGGATAATGTAGAGAGGCAAAGAAAAATACACATGAGTGAGGTTACAGGAAAATCTTTCTATGCTTAATGTGTTTCAGAAATTATTCAAGAATAAGTCAAGTGTGAAAAATGGCCAGTGAGACACTGCCAAGGATAGTATGAACCATGAGGATCTGGTGAGCAAATTCTAGCTATGTAATCAAAAACTGCTTGCTTGAAGCTTTAACTTAAGTACCAATTTTCCTCACCCCCAGTTTCACTAAAAGAGGGTGCTGGGGGTGGTTGTGGGGGCCCATGCTACAGGTATTTGTGCTAAGCCGGATAAAGTGGTTCCTGGACTCTGTTACAGAGGCATTTTTTTTTCATTCCCTTTACTTCCTCTCTCCCTCAGGACCTAGATTTCCCCCTCAGAATCCTACCCAAAACTGACCAACACTCCTTTTGCTAAGGCTTTACCATAGACCTATCGATGGTCTCTTTTTCATTCAAATTGGCCAATTATTGGCTAGACACAGGGACAGAGATAAGGGTTAAACAAAGCCTGGAAAACAGGAATAACAAGGAGGGGGGAGTATCATGGGCTCACACAGGCCATGATTAATTGGTGTCACCAGAAGAAAACCCTCTTTGATAACTCAGTGAATATTCTACCAAGGGCATATTTCACATCATCTCCCAATTTATAATTATGCTCACTACACTCCAATGGAAATCTCTCCCCAGATTTTACTCTCTAATGGCCATGTAATAAAAGGCAATATATATTCTTATGCTAAGCCATAAATAGGGAGCACTCAGCAGCACTGTCTTTCTGAGGAAATCTCGGGTCTTTGGGGATGCATATTCGTTCACACAATAAGGAGACACAAATCAACATGGTGGCCAAGCAAGCATGGGTGAATGATGGCCTCAGCTCTTAATGAAACCAAACCATGAAAGGCATTAGAAAGATTGATTGGTGTTAAGTTAGCTGCCAGTGTTAGCTGGGGTACCCCAGGCTGTAATGAAACTGCCAGGGGTTATTTATGGAGACACAGGGTTTAGGATGTAACTTATGTCCAGCAGGCTGGTGTTTCAGACACACATACTTGAACCTCTGCAGTAAACAGAGCAATAGACACCTATTTCCATGTGGCTCCTTGGAATGTATGAGAATGGCATTCTTTTCTAAATATTTGCACCAGGTTGAAAAAGGACAGGTTGCCAACCAGAAGGAAAACGGGTCAGGGTTAGGTATAGTTTGAAAATATTGACTTGAAGTAGGGCAAGAGAAGATGTTAAAACAATTCCTGCTGAAAGGAAACCAAACAAAGGTATTCACATGCAAAAACAATGCCATTGTCTAAGCCAGTGGATAAGACATAGGCCTATTTTCAGTGTTTGGGAATCCTCTTCTACCCATGGCTCCTTCCATGAGAGCCAAAAAGATGGGAGAGAGAAGGAAAACCAACATTAATTCTGATAATTCAGTCATATGCTCAGGCTCTGGGGACAAGGGTGGAGGGTGGATCTGGGTGGAGGAGCAGAATAACCAGCATGCTGCCACTTTCTTCAACCCAAGTCTCTGCTCTGTAGTGTTTGGTTTATGGGAATGTGGGAAAAAGGATGGGAGAAAGTTGACAAATAGGACTTCCCAAGAGCCACTAAGAATACACAAATTGTAGCAGGGCCAAGAGGCTGGAAATGTCACCCAATCAGAGAGGATCTTTAATTTCTGCCTGATTGGCTCCAACAGAAGGAAAAGGGGAAATGGGGGCATGAACTTTGTGCTACAGGCTGCTTCTGCTGCTACTGCTAAGTCGCTTCGGTCGTGTCTGACTCTGTGCGACCCCAGAGACGGCAGCCCACCAGGCTTCTCTGTCCACAGGATTCCCCAGGCAAGAACACGGGAGTGGGTTGCCATGTCCTTCTCCATGTGCTACAGACATGACTCCTCAAAAGCCATCTCTCTCTTAGTGTGTTGCCTCCAACTCTAAAGAGATGGCTATAAGCTGGCCTCTTGCTTTCTGGTGGCTCTGGCGATCTCTGGTGTTCTTTGGCCTGTAGACACACCACTTCAATCTCTGCCCCCCTCAGCACAATGTGTTCTCTGCTCCCCTCCATGTATGCTTCTGTGTCTCTTCCCTCTTCTTATAGAGCTTCCCTGGTGGCTCAGACAGTAAAGCGTCTGCCTACAATGTGGGAGATCTGGGTTCAATCCCTGGATTGGGAAGATCCCCTGGAGAAGGAAATGTATGCTTCTGTGTCTCTTTCCTCTTCTTATAAGGACACCCGTCACTGGATTAGGGCCCACCCTAGCCCAGTATGACGTCATCATTACTGCTTACATCTGCCAAGACCCTACTTCAGATATGGATATATTCTGCAGTTCCAGGTGGCCATGATGTTTGGAGGGGATACTGTTCAACCCAGTATACCGCCCAAAAGACATCCATGTTGTATCTCTGGAACTTGTGAATATTACCTTCTACACCAAAGGAATGGATAATATGTTAGATGGTCAAAGATGTAATTAAATTAAGGATTTTGAGAGACGGAAGAGAGAGGTAGGCTTCCCTGGTGGCTCAGTGGTAAAGAATCCGCCTGCCAATGCAGGAGACATGGGTTCCATCCCTGATCAGGGAAGATCCCCATGCGGTGGAGCAACTAAGCCCGTGCACCACTACTATGGAACCTGTGCTCTAGGGCCTGGGGCCGCAACTACTGATTCCCGCATACCCTAGAGCCTTTTCCCCACAACTATGGAGTTACACAACTATGAGACTCTGCTGTAGAGCCCAGGAGCTGCAACTATTGCCACCCACATGCCCTAGAACCTTTGGTCCACAAGACAAGCCACTTCAATGAGGAGCCTCTGTCATTGCACCGCAAGTAAGGCAGCCCCTGGTCACCACAACTAGAGAAAAGCCCATGCAGCAAAGAAGACCCAGCACAGCCAAAAATAAATGAAGTCCTTTTTGAAAACAGAGAGAGAGAGCAAAGAGACACATTCAAGCATGGAGGAGAAGCTGACATGATGATGGAACAGAGGGAGGTACAACCACAGGCTGAAGAAAGCCAACAGCCACCAGACCCTGAAAGAGGAGAGCATTCTCCCTTAGGGCCTCTGTAAGGAGCGTGGCCCTGCCAACTCATAGGTTTTACACTTCTGGACTCCAGAACTCTGAGAGAATAAATTCCTGTTGTTTGAAGTCTGTGTCAGTTTGTTCTACAGCCTCAAGAAACTGTTACAAGGGACTTCCTAAAAACCCGTTAATTTGACTACTCTAGTGTCAGTTTATCTTTATTCGAGTGAAAACACTCTTCTTGGTGCAATAAATAACATC
Source organism: Capricornis sumatraensis (assembly GCF_032405125.1). Taxonomy (NCBI): domain Eukaryota; kingdom Metazoa; phylum Chordata; class Mammalia; order Artiodactyla; family Bovidae; genus Capricornis; species Capricornis sumatraensis. Next base: position 33,014,918 of record NC_091079.1, read on the forward strand.
AAACAACTATCTCTTCAATATTTACTTAGAAATCACCACCCAGCTCTGGCCACGGATCCTGAACTATTCTGTCACCTCTTTGCCTAATCCAGGAAAACCCCTGCACTGAATGACAAAACAGACCCCAGTAGCCTCACACATTTGTTCCTTTGCCTTCTCTTCTCCAATAAATCTACTAAGACTCTATCAATATAATGATCTCCCTTACTGAAATATTTTCAAGAAGCCAGTTTTCAATGCTAGAGACTGTGGTTCTTGAGCAAGCTAACCATTCTGACTAATAAGTCAGCTAATACTGTCGGATATAGCCAGTGTAGCTGATAAGCGGAAAAGGGACTGTGAGCTCTCGCCAAGAGACTGTGTGTCTGTAGATACTGAGAACTTTTATCTTAGTCTCGGAACAGTGATCTTCAAAGTTGCAACAGTACATCTTCACTTCATTGGTAAAATATTTTTTAAATTACAAATATTTAATATATATTTATGTTTATTTTTGTATAAGGTATTTGTAAGTTCTATTGTTTTATATACACTAAAAAGCATAGACAAAAATGCAAAATGTAATGTTTGAAATAGAAATGAAATGAAAACTGCTTTAAAATAACTTTAAATTTGCTTATTAATACCACCAAAATTGTCAGTCATATATATCATGAAAAATAATATGGCAAGTATTCCTGTGAGAGTACTGCAATTAGGAAAATTATGAAAGTCTTTGAAATGCATAAAAGATTACTAGTATCCTTTTAGTGGAACGCTGAGCATAATCTAGGAAACCCTTCAGGGTTATCTGATTCTAGGGAGCTCGGCATCTTTGATTGTCTTGCTGGAATGTGCTTAGTTACTCAGTTGTGTCTGACTCTTTGTGACCCCAAGGACTATAGCCAGTCAGACTCCTCCGTCCATAGGGATTCTCCAGGCAAGATTACTGGAGTGGGTTGCCATGCCCTCCTCCAGCGGATCTTCCTAACCCAGGAATCGAACCCAGGTCTCCTGCATTACAGGTGGATTCTTTACCTTTTGAGCCACCAGGGTTGGAGGAGGCTATTTTACAACTCTATTAATTGTAAAGATGGGCTCGATAAAGGACAGAAATGGTATGGACCTAAAAGAAGCAGAGGCTATTAAGAAGAGGTGGCAAGAATACACAGAAGAACTGTACAAAAAAGATCTTCATGACCTAGATAATCATGATGGTATGATCACTCACCTAGAGCCAGACACCCTGGAATGTGAAGTCAAGTGGGCCTTAGAAAGTATCACTACAAACAAAGCTTGTGGAGGTGATGGAATCCCAGTTGAGCTATTTCAAATCCTGAAAGATGATGCTGTGAAAACACTGCACTCAATATGCCAGCAAATTTGGAAAACTCAGCAGTGGCCACAGGACTGGAAAAGTCAGTTTTCATTCCAATCCCAAAGAAAGGCAATGCCAAAGAATGCTCAAACTACTGCACAATTGCACTCATCTCACTAGTAAAACAATGATCAAAATTCTCCAAGCCAGGCTTCAGCAATACGTGAAACATGAAATTCCAGATGTTCAAGCTGGTTTTAGGAAAGGCAGAGGAACTAGAGATCACATTGCCAACATCTGCTGGATCATGGAAAAAGCAAGAGAGTTCCAGAAAAACATCTATTTCTGCTTTATTGACTATGCCAAAGCCTTTGACTGTGTGGATCACAATAAACTGTGGAAAATTCTGAAAGAGATGGGAATACCAGACCACCTAACCTGCCTCTTGAGAAATCTGTATGCAGGTCAGGAAGCAACAGTTAGAACTGGACATGGAACAACAGACTGGTTTCAAATAGGAAAAGGACTATGTCAAGGCTGTATATTGTCACCCTGCTTCTTTAACTTCTATGCAGAGTACATCATGAGAAATGCTGGGCTGGGAAGAAGCACAAGCTGGAATCAAGATTGCTGGGAGAAATATCAATAACCTCAGATCTGCTGATGACACCACCCTTATGGCAGAAAGTGAAGAGGAACTAAAAAGCCTCTTGATGAAAGTGAAAGAGGAGAGTGAAAAAGTTGGCTTAAAACTCAACATTCAGAAAACTAAGATCATGGCATCTGGTCCCATCACTTCATGGGAAATAGATGGGGAAACAGTATCAGACTTTATTTTTTGGGGTTCCAAAATCACTGCAGGTGGTGACTGCAGCTATGAAATCAAAAGACGCTTACTCCTTGGAAGAAAAGTTATGACCAACCTAGATAGCATATTAAAAACCAGAGACATTACTTTGCCAACAAATGTCCATCTAGTCAAGGCTATGGTTTTTCCAGTAGTCATATATGGATGTGAGAGTTGGACTGTGAAGAAAGCTGGGCAGAAGAATTGATGCTTTTGAACTGTGGTGTTGGAGAAGACTCTTGAGAGTCCCTTGGACTTCAAGGAGATCCAACCTGTCCATCCTAAAGGAGATCAGTCCTGGGTGTTCATTGGAAGGATTGATGCTGAAGCTGAAACTCCAATACTTTGGCCACCTCATGTGAAGAGTTGACTTATTGGAAAAGACCCTGATGCTGGGAGGGATTGGGTGCAGGAGGAGACGGGGATGACAGAGGATGAGATGGCTGGAAGGCATCACTGACTCGATGCACATGAGTTTGGGTGAACTCTGGGAGTTAGTGATGGACAGGGAGGCCTGCCATGCTGCAATTCATGGGGTCACAAAGAGTCGGACATGACTGAGAAACTGAACTGAACTGAACTGATTAATTGTAAGGATATGATGATAATGCAAATTATTTTTACCAATAGAAATGCAAATGAATTGCATCTAGCAGAGGTGCAACTTGTTTCTGCCCCACAGAAAACTAGTTTGCTGCCTTGTTGTTTTTTACTCATAAGCCATGTCTGACTCTTTTTCGACCCCATGGACGGTAGGCCACCAGGCTCCTCTGTCCCTGGGATTTCCTATGCAAGAATACTGGAGTGGGTTGCCATTTTCTTCTCCAGAGGATCTTCCCAACCCAGAGACTGAACCTGAGTCTCCTACATTGGCAGGCGGATTCTTCACTGCTAAGCCACCAGCGAAACCCTACAGTTTGCTGTCTTACAGGATATTAACCAGTTTTGTAAGCATTAGCAAATTCATTTTAGCATTCTTGATTGACTCCAAATATGTCTGCTCTTCAGATTTTCCTTTGTATTGTATTGAATTTTTGTTTTAATTAATAAACTAGATAAAATCTTTGACACATGTTTATTTCGTATAATTTTATATTTTTTGAAAATTATCCTTTAATGAATGAAAACAAATGTGTCCTTTAAAAAATCTTGCTTTAATCCTTTATGATACAATAGTTTAAATGTCTGGTTCTAGGTTCAATTAATTTTGATACTTGGTTTTAATGGATGCTATGGGACTTCCTTGGTGGCTCAGATGGTGAAGAATCTGCCTCCAATGCAGGAGATCTGGGTTTGATCCCTGGGTTGGGAAGACACCCTGGAAAAGGGAATGGCTACCCACTCTAATATTCTTGCCTGGAGAATTCCATGAACAGAGAAGCCTGGTGGGTTATAGTCCATGGGGTAACAAAGAGTAGGAGATGACTGAAGGACTAACACATAGCCCCACCTCAGAGTGATCAGAAAAATCATGGGATGGCCTTGGATTTCATTAAGGGCTAGGAGAAATGAGCCCCAGAGAGCAGATATGAAAGCATAAGGACATAAAGTTCTCTTCTCTTGTACTCCAGGGAAATCCAGTCTTTCAAGGTAATGGCTATAAGTTTAGAATGCGAACAGAAAATGTTCCCATATGGTGGTACCCCCGAGCTGCAACATTTCAGTGTGAGCAGGAACGGAGAGATGTGAGAGGCGGAGAAAGAACAGTGAAGAAAGGAGGCGGAACACCAGGAGCTGGTGGTCTCATGGAAGCAGCTGCCTTTTCCTTTTAAATGCTACCCTATTTTTCCTGTATGCTCACACATCTCCCTACCCATAAACACACTTAGTGTAATCCTGGAAAAGCTAGTAGGCTACTGACAGAAAACTTGTGAACTGAACTGACAGAACAGTCCTGCAAATAGTTTCCACCCAGCTGTCTCACCATTAAAGATGGCAGGACTCTGTCCATCAAAGAGATTCTTGTTGTATAGATACATGAATAATGAGATAATAGAACTGGGTTTACGGTGCCAATATAGAGCCAGAGCTGATGAAGTGGTGGTGTTGTTCAGTCGTGTCCGACTCTTTGCAACCCCATCAACTGCAGCATGCCAGGCTTCTTTGCCAGGGTCCAGCCCCGGTGGAACCAGGGTGATTCGAAGGAGAGACAGATAGGCGAGGGAAAAACTCATTTATACAGAAATATAAAAGAGATTAAAAAGAAATAGTGTAGTAGGAAATTAAGTGGAGAAAGAAGGCTGAATAACGGTTTATGTGGGAAGCCAATAAAGTTCCAGACAAGGAGCTTGCACCATCTACTTTAGGCCACCGGCATCCTCTTGAATATCGGGGGGTGCCCTGCCTTGGGCACCCCCTCGCGTGGATCTTAAAAGCCAGGACAAGTAAGTATACATGGTGAGCCTCCACGCCCCAGATGGGAATTCAGCCAGAAATTAGAGAGGAGACATGGGGGAAACCAGTCATGCGACTGTCCCAGCCTCTATTGTTTAGAAAGGCCTTTTATACCTTTTTGATTGTACATAGAGATCAATGGGTAATACAAAATTATGCAGTGTTAGCAGCCCAGACTCTTATCAAAACGAGGCTTTTCTCTCTGCATACCTAGTTGTATACACAAGTCTTAGGTAATTTACATCATCTTCCGGCCAAAAGGGCCAATTAACATTTTACAGCCTTTTTCTCTGATAAGGGTTTGTCAACCAGAAGACTTATTTGTGTTGATCTTCTCAAAGTCTGGTGCCACTCTCAGAAAGCACTAAATAAAGTTACATTCTTACATAGCAAGGACACAAGAGGAGTGCAGTGAAATATAACAAAGAGAAAAGTAATTAACTCAAAAGTCTAGTGTTGCTAACATCAAAATTATTATATGTCTTTTTCCATATCCAGTTTACATTGATTAACATCCTCCCAGGTGCCTAAAAGATAAAGAATATGGAGGCCTGGCAGCAGTCATTGAGTCAACAGTGAAAACCCGTCACCAATATGATTTTTAGCTCTTTAGAAAAGGCTCTGCATCTTTAAGATGCTTTTAAGCTTTGTGCCTCTCACTGTTGGGGGGCCAGCCGTAAGCAATTCACAAGCTGTAAGAGGTCAGGGGTGGGGGGGACCTTTTAGGCAAGCTAGAGAGCTATCAGAGGGGTTTAACTGAAACATCCCTTTCAAATGCAGAAGACTAAAGCCCCGATTTGACTTTTTCCAGAGAATATTAGAAGAGTGGAAAAGCAGTCAGACTCTGGTCTTGGGGGGTAGATGCTCAGGAAATTCCAGGGGGAAACCCTGAAACCTGATCACGTCCTTGCGTTTTGTCAGGCTTCCTTCCGCATGACCTTGTCACAGGCGGGATTCCTCATGCTGGGTCCCGGCACTTCTTTGTCCTTCACTATCTTCCAGAGTTTGCTCAATCTCATGTCCATTGAGTCAGTGATGCCATTCAACCATTTCATCCTCTGTTGCCCCCTTCTCCTCACCTCAATCCTTTCAAGCATCAGGGTCTTTTCCAATGACTCAGCTCTTCACATCAGGTGGTCAAAGTATTGGGGCTTTAGCTTCAACATTAGTCCTTCCAATGAATATTCAAGGTTGAATCCTTTAGGGTTGACTGGTTTGATCTCCTTTCTGTCTGAGGGATTCTCAAGAATCTTCTCCAGTACAACAGTGTGAAAGCATCAATTCTTCAGTGCTCAGCCTTCTTTATGGTCCAGTTCTCATATTCGCACATGACTACTGGAAAAAGCCAAGCCTTTTTTAATAGATAATGAGATCATGGAACTGGGTTCACGGTGCCAATACAAAGCCAGATATGTTAGCCACAACTAATGAATGCTCTCTGCTTTTTATAACACTTTCAACCTATATAATGTGAGCAGTGAGCATAGCACATCATGCCCAGAGGACGGGAAAACAGGCATGTTCTCTCCTTTGAAAGGAAAGGAAGGAGGGGGAAAGGAAAGGAAAGAAATAAAAAGGAGGTGGGATTAAAAGAGATGAGAGACTTGCTAACCATGACCAAAGCCAGGACGACACGCCAGGTCACCCGAGTCTTACAGATTTTATAGAACATTGTTTCTCTTCCTGAGATGCCTTTTATTTGCCTGACCCTTTAAGTTTGAGTCTTACAGATTTTATAGAACATTGTTTCTCTTCCTGAGATGCCTCTTATTTGCCTGACCCTTTAAGTTTACAGAGTGTGTGGTCATGACTTTATTTGAAGTCTCTCCATCCCCCTCAGCCTGTCAACTCCTAGTTCTCCCACAAAATCTAGCCCATTGTCCACATATCCAGGATCTAATAAATCCCTTAGTAAACAATCCTAGACTATTTGAGAGTCCTTTAGCTCATTTAAACAAAATAGAAACAATTTTCTATTTCTCGTTGCATAGAAATGTTGAGAAGGTTAAGATATGGTGAGTGCTCAATGCGTAGAGGGCTTCTTCAGTGACTCAGTGCTGCAATGCAGGAGATGTGGGTTTGATCTCTGGGTGTGGAAGATCTCCTGGATGAAATGGCTACCCACTCCAGTATTCTTGCCTGGGGATAACCCATGGACAGAGGAGCCTGGTGGGCTACAGTCCATGGGGTCACAAAAAGTCAGATACAACTAAGAGACTGAACAACAGCAACACATAGAATGCCTTCCATGAGGGATTATAATTAATAGACACTATCATAAAGAGTTCAGTGGACAGTGGGGTTAGGAAAAGACACTGTGAGGACTCTAATCTTGGAGATAAATCCTTGTTAGCATCACAGACTTGCTTCCTTCCTGCCGTTTGAATGGCATATCTTGGCCTGCCCAGGATCAGCAGGAACACACAATGCCTGTGCTCCATTATTGCAACATAAAAACAACAAGGCTCAGGTGACTTCTGGGGCAAAGCCATTCCAAATGTCTCTGCCCCTCACTTAATCACAGTGATAAATACCATATAAAGAGCTAAGGCTAAATGCCAAACACATAAACCAGCTGGATGGCAGCAAAAACAGGAGCAATTAGGCCCTGTCACTGATGCCCAGGGGAGATTACCTGTTACTCTTTTTCAACAGGCACTGCAGTGGTAGGACTGTTTGATGTGTTTCGTAAGTCAGTATAGCAACAGCAGGCATATGTATGTATATATGAAGTATTCTGCAGCCAAACATCTCTCTGAGTGCTTTTAATACCAGCTTATAACGCAGAGACCATCAGGAGTTGGTATTCAATAACAGAGCTAATAAGAGGTATGGTGTTCCAGAAAATTCCACTTGTTTCCAGTGCTGTGCAAGTGCAAAGCATTTTTATGAGATTTACTCCAAGACCTCCTGAGCACCTGTGAAAAGTGGGTATTATAGTCCCATCCCAGACACTGAGGAAACAGAGACCAAAGTGGAGGAGCCAACAGTGGCAATGTGGGTAGCTCACATAATTTCTCTAAAGAGATGGCCAGCCTCTAATATTCTGTGCCTCCAGACCCATTTTTGAAGCCAGGTCTCCAAAGTAGGAAGTCAAGAGATACCTGGAGTAACAGGCAAGTTTAGCCTTAGAATACAAAATGAAGCAGAGCAAAGGCTAACAGAGTTTTCCCAAGAGAATGCATTGGTCACAGCAATAACCCTCTTCCAACAACACAAGAGACAACTCTACACATGGACATCACCAGATGGCCAATACCAAAATCAGATTGATCACAGTTTTTGCAGTTGAAGATGGAGAAACTCTATACAGTCAGCAGAAACAAGACTGGCAGCTGACGTGGCTCAGATCATGAACTCCTTGTTGCCAAATTCAGATTTAAATTGAATAAAGCAGGGAAAACCACTAGACCACCCAGGTATGACCTAAATCAATCTCTTATGACTATACAGTAGAAGTGACAAATAGATTCAAGTGATTAGACTTGATAGATGGAGTGCCTGAAGAACAATAGGCAGAGGTTAGTGGCACTATACCAGAGGCAGTGATCAGAACCATCCCCAAGAAAAAGAAACCCACAAAGGCAAAATGGCTGTTTCAGGAAGCCTTACAAATAGCTGACAAAAGAAGAGAAGCTAAAGGCAAAGGAGAAAAGAAAAGATACACTCATCTGAACACAGAATTCCAAAGAACAGCAAGGAGAGAAAAGAAAGTCTCCTTCAGTGAACAGTGCAATGGGAAAGACTAGAGATCTCTTCAAGAAAATTAGGGATACCAAGGGAACATTTCATGCAAAGATGGGCCCAATAAAGGACAGAACTGGTATGGACATAACAGAAGCAGAGAATATTAAGAAGCAGTGGCAAGAATACACAGAAGAACTATACAAAAATGATCTTCATGACCCAGATAGCCACGGTGGTGTGATCACTCACCAAGAGCTAGACATCCTGGAATGTGAAGTCAAGTGGGCCTTAGGAAGCATCACTATGAACAAAGTTCATGGAGGTGATGGAATTCCAGATGAGCTATTTCAAATCCTGAAAGATGATGCTGTGAAAGTGCTGCACTCAATATGCCAGCAAATTTGGAAAACTCAGCAGTCGCCACAGGACTGGAAAAGGTCATTTTTCATTCCAAAGAAGGGCAATGCCAAAGAATATTCTAACTATGTACAATTGTTCTCATTTCACATGCTAGCAAAATAATGCTCAAAATTCTCCAAGCCAGGCTTCAACAGTATGGGAACCAAGAACTTCCAGATGTTCAACGTGGATTTAGAAAAGGCAGGAGTCAAAGATCAGATTGCCAACATCTGTTGGATCATAGGAAAAGCGAGAGAATCCCAGAAAAACATCTACTTCTGCTTCATTGACTATGCCAAAGCCTTTGACTATGTAGATCACAACACTGTGGAAAATTCTTAAAGAGATGGGACTACCAGACCACCTGACCTGCCTCCTGAGAAATCTGTATGCAGGTCAAGAAGCAACAGTTAGAACTGGACATGGAAAAACAGAGTGGTTCCAAATTGGGAAAGGAGTTTGTCAAGGCTGCATAGTTTTACCCTGCTTATTTACCTTATACGCAGAGTATATCATGTGAAATGCTGGGCTGAATGAAGCACAAGCTAGAGTCAAGATTTCTGGGAGAAATATCAGTAACCTCAGATATGCAGATGATACCATCCTTATGGCAGAAAGTGAAGAGGAACTAAAGATCCTCTTGATGAAGGTGAATGAGGATAGTGAAAATGAAAATGCTGTTTCAAAACTCAAAAAACTAAGATCATAATGCCTGGTTCCATCACTTCATGGCAAATAGATGGGGAAACAATGGAAACAGTGATAGATTCTATTTTCTTGGGCTCCAAAATCACCTCGATGGTGACTGCAGCCACAAAATTAAAAGATATTTGCTCCACGGAAAGAAAGCTATGACAAACCTAGACAGCATATTAAAAAGCAGAGACACTACTTTGCCAACAAAGCTTTGTCTAGTCAAAACTATGGTTTTTCCAGTAGTCATGTATGGATGTGAGAGTTGGACCATAAAGAATGCTGAACCGCTGAAGAATTGATACTTTTGAACTGTGGTGTGTTGGAGAAGACTCTTGAGAGTCCCTTGGGTTGCAAGATGGTCAAACCAGTCAATCCTAAAGGAAATCAATCCTGCATATTCATTAGAAAGACTGATGCTGAAACTGAAGCTCCAATATTTAACCACTGATATGAAGAGCCAACCTGTTGGAAAAGACCCTGATGCTGGGTAAGATTCAAGGTAGGAGGAGAAGAAGATGACAGAGGACAAGATGGTTGGATAGAATTTCTGATTCAATGGACATGAGTTTGAGCAAGCTCTGGGAAATGGTGAAGGACTGTGAAGCCTGGCATGCTGCAGTCCATAGGGTCACAAATAGTTGGACATGACTGAGTGACTGAATGACAACTACAGAAGCAAGCCCTGAGCAGAGAAGCAACAGCATGCGGTTTATTTGAGAGGGGTCAGAGATGCTGGCGGGGCAACGGCATGGTGACACGGGAGGAGGAAGGCAAAGAGGGGTTTGGTACATATTCAGTAAACACAGAGAACAACCAGAATATCATTCCTCCAGAAATATATGGGAAGTTTCGTAAAATGCCTGCCCCAGAAATATTCTAGCCAAGGCCTGAGGAGGCTGGGCTACTTACACCCAACACCCAGCAGTTATTGGTTAGACCCTCCATTGTCAGTTGTTAAGTCATGTCTGACTCTTTGTGACCTGATGGACTGTAGCCTGCCAGGCTCTCAGAATACTGGGGTAGGTTGCCATTTCCTTCTCCAGGGGATCTTCCTGAGTCAGGAATCAAACCTGGGTCTCCTGCATTGCAGGCAGATTGTTTACCATCTGAGACACCAGGGAAGCCCAGACCCTCCATTACCAGATACCATTTCCTGGTCAGAGGCTCCAATAGCCTTAGGACAGATTCAAATGAACAATTATTTCAACTAATAATAATGTTTTAACTTTACTCAAATAATGCCATCTAGAGAACACAGATGTACAGGCACACATATACCTTTATAAAATAAACATGTTAAGTATCCATTTTATATTGATATATTTTATAAATATATATATACTCATTAATTTAGTAAATACCTTCATAACATATGGGTACACATATACATACATATATATATATATATACATGTACATATATATATAGTATCCATTTTATAGATATAAGGAAATTGAAGAGTAGTGAGGTAGTATGTGAAGAACAAGAACACAGTCTTTAGCACTAGACAGATTGATATTTAAACCCTATCTTGGACTGAAACTAGCAGAGTGACCCTGGAGAAGTTATTTAACCTGTCTGTGCCTATAACGTGAGGATTATAATGCCCCTTTCCTCGGGTATGTAGGAGGACTAAATAAAGTAATATTGTGATAATAACAGCTACCATTTTGGAGAATCTACCCTATACCTGGCATTGTGCTAAACACTTAATATATGTTACTGCATTTCATTGTCTCAGTCTTATGTGATTAGTTTAATATTACACTTCCATAAGGACCAAGAGAATTGAGCAAAGGTTTGTAAACTGTATACAACACTGTTAGCACATGGTGGGAAAGCAACAAAGACTGGCTGGTCTTATAAATCCAGAGGCTGAATAAGAAGCACTGCCCAGGAGGGGAAGACAAAGAGGTGGGGGGTGGGGTGAATGTGCCACTCCTCTTTCCACACCGCTGCAGAAGAAGCTGGCCTGCAGGATCAACTGCTTGACAGATTGCACCTTTTAAACAACGTTCTTGGTTTGTTTCTACTACTCCCATAAATCAGGCTGTCTAACAGCACAATATTTATTTCCTGAAAGAAAAAGATTTGATTTACCTATTTACTTACGGGGCAAGAGTAATGTGCGTGTGTGTTCAGTCGTGTCCAACTCTTCACAACCTCAAGGACTGTAGCTCGCCAGGCTCCTCTGTCCATGGAATTTTCCAGGCAAACTGCAGTGGGTTACCATTCCCTACTCCAGGGGATCTTCCTGACTCAGGGATCGAAACGGTGTCTCTTGCGTCTTCTGCATTAGTAGGTGGATTATTTACTGAGGCACCTGGAATTGATGCTTTTGAACTGTTGTGCTGAAGACTCTTGAGAGACCCTTGAACTGCAAGGAGATTAAACCTGTCAATCCTAAAGGAAATCAGTCCTGAATATTCATTGGAAGGACTGAGGCTGAAGCTGAAACTCCAACTCAATGGACATGAGTTTGGGCAGGGTCCAGGAGTTGGTGATAGGCAGGGAAGCCTGGCGTGCTGCAGTCCAAGGGGTTGCAAAGAGTTGGACACCACTGAGCAACTGAACTGAACTAAGATACCTGGGAAGCCCCAGGAGTAACTTCATCATGGTCTAAATATACATTTATAAGTAAAGGCAGAAAATCAATGGAGCAGGATAACAAGAGGTAACAGACCCTGTGCACTGTGCTGTGTGAGTAAGTAAGCACCACCATCTGACTTTTCCTGGCCCCTGGAATCCATGGTTATTTGCGAGGGCTACACCTCAAAATGAACTCCAATGGAAAAGGACGCAGAAATGGAAAAGCCATACTAGCTTTGTTCCTGGCCCTTGAACCCATGCAACACAGTTCTGGCATTTGCTGTCCGTACACCTGGAACAGCTTTCCCCTAGGTAGCCATGTGACCCACTCCCTGACCACATCCATTTCTGTGACCAAATGCGGATCCTGAGACCCTTCCAGCACCTTATCTGAAACAACGTCCCCCCGATGGCACGCTCTCTCCCCAGTTCCGCTGTATTTGTCCTTTGTGGCACTTAGCACTACATGACACTTCAAATGTCACTGAATTCCTTTATTGTTGCTGTTAAGTCACTGTCATAATCAACTCTTTTGTGACCCTACAGACTGTAGCCCACTGGGCTCCCCTCCTCCAGGGGATCTTCCCAACCCAGGGATGGAACTTGTGTCTCTTACAACCCCTGCACTGGCAGGCAGGTTCTTCACCACTAGCACCACCTGGGAAACCCATCTAAGTCTGAATCCACTAATTTTAAACTGCTCATGCTATGGTGACCTCATGCTGCACTAGGAGGACTGCGTTGGTATCACGGTTCCCATTCAAAAGATAGAGAAGCTCTGGTTCAGAGAAGTTAAAGGGCTTGCCCAAGGTCATGCAGTCATTTAGTTGTTGGGGGCACAGGTGGCTGAGGTTAGGACACAAAAATCTGGATTTGAATCTAGCAAATGTTTTCATTAGGCACAAAATAGGAAACTGATTCCGCGCACATCACCACCACCTGCCACAACACCTTCATGATCACAGAAGAGAGTCGTCATCCATCAGTGGTACACCTTCCGCTGGACCAGGGCTGGCATTCCAGTCAGCCTCCGTCAGCAACAGATGTTCAAAGGGATTAACCTGCCTACCTGCCTTCTCTCGTATTGCCTCTTTTGTTTTCTCCTGGTCACCTGTCCACAAGATGGAGACGACACATGGCTTACGTTCTAGAAAGGGTCTTAGGGATGACTTATTGAAAAGCTTTACCAGTTGCTTGGCACTATTTCACAATATGCACAAGTATATTACTGTCATTGTGACATATTGCACTGGAACAAATTGTGTATTTTATACACATACACACACAGAGTCATAAAATAGGATTATAAATTATGTGTAAGAACAGGAGTATATGCCTTAAAATATTTATTTCATTGCCATTACAGACACATCTCATATTTATACTTTATAGAAACTAGAGGGAATGAATCTAATCTTTGATACTAGAAGATTACATGTTTCAGAAGGTCCTAAATCTTTTGTGCTTCCAGTATCAGATTGAGGAAACTGGTCTTGATAATGCATGTGTTTTATTTATTTGTTTTGCACAGGCCAAGACCAGAGAACTGTCTTCCTTTTAGGAAGTATTTCCAAGGAATTTGATTTATACCCAAGCAATAATTGTGATGAATGATTATTTTGCAAATAGGTAGTCCTGGTAGAATTTCTTTATACCTGATTTCTCAGTAACTACCTGGGGTTCTAATTAAAATTCGCTCTTGGTATATGTAATAGCATCTGATAATGTTATCCTTACCTCATTATGTAATAATTACATCTGTGGCTTTTGGTTTTGTTTTTAATTAGCTTCCACAATTCTCTTACAAATGACGTGGGGCAACCAACACAGTTCACTTTCTATGATATAAAAAAGCATAAAGGACATAAAAAGCATTCAGAGTTAATTAGGACATCATGAGTAAAATGTCAATGGCTTGAGATGGATAGACTGGGTTGTATTTTATGTATTCTTATTCATCAGTTCCTATGACAGGGCTGTGCCCATGGCAGAGGAAACCTCATGGATATTTTAAAAGGCAGACACCTGCTTCAAGTGGTGCTACTGCATGTACTGACTTCATGGCCTTTAGCCCTGTTTCTTTTACTTCACATTAGAGCCTTGCACCACACTCACTGTGGAAGTCTGGAAAGCCTGGAGGGGTTGGCACATGGTGATAGGCAGCATCAGAGAAAGAACCAGAGGAATATAAGTGGGGCTTAACCCAGGCCCCGGTGGCCCATTTGAGGGGGAGTAAGGAGGATGGAGGGCTGCTGTCATGTCTAAACTCATCTCACCCCTTGGACTGGGTCTGTGCAAGAGAAAGATTTAAAGTCACTTGCTTCAGATTTAAAATGTCACATCGCTTTATATGAAAAAGCTGGGGAGGCCAAATGACATCTGGGCTACAGCAATTTTATATTCAAAATAAAAATTCAGCAGGCATCTGTTGAGAACATGAGGCTCTGCGCCAGGGGATTGTTCCTGAGCTGAACATAATAATGTCTTAGTTGTAGATAATAACTATCTTGTTTCCTAACTAATTTGCTAATTCAGTTTTACCTCCTGGGCTTGAGACCTGTCACATCCCTGTTTAAGAACCTTCAGTGGCTCTTTTCTACTATCTAGGAGATCAATTCTAAATGCCTAGACTGGCATCAAAGACTTCCAGAGAAGTCCCCCAAATATACATCTTGCTGGGCTCTCTAGTGTTCCTCTTAGAGAACATTCCATTCCAATCTTTCTGGTGCCAAAAGTCAAGCTTTACACATTTCTACTTCTATGCCTTTCTCTCTCTCCCCTCTGCTCTCCACATCCTACCCACACAAACATAAAGCCTTAGCATTCACTTCATACTCTTATTTCTTCTATATAAGCCTGACAGATCCTGGTCTTTGCACTGCAAGCCCCATGTGTCACTATCTTGAGTGTACAAAGACTCTGTGACCTCACACATGAAAGACCTACTTAGGAGCAATGGAGAGCTGAGGGCTAAATCGTGGTTTTCTGAGTCAGAAAACCATCACCCACCTCTCCACACCCATACCTGGCTGCCTGCCTTCATGTGTAAGAAATATATAGGCCCACATGCTGCAGTCTCACTCACCGTGATGACCCAGTTAGATATTCCAAGACAGTTCACACAGCAAACAGTTCTGAGTACTGGTCAAGTGAGGAACCTCAATGAGAACTTTATATGAACCATCTCACAGGGACCCTCACAGCCCCTTGTGAGGTTAGGGTTAGGTAGGTTAGGGTTATGTATATCCTCAAGAAGATAGGCAATTCAGGCTCAGTGAGGTTAAATGACTCATCAAAGGTCACATAGCTAGAATGGAACCTGGAAGGGAATATGTATTATTTCACTTCCCTAGCAATTACTGGTAAGGGACCCCTTCCCCTAGTCATTGAAGACCATTCCTACAAGGGCACAGCTCTGGGAAAGTCTCCCAAAAGCTTGCATGGGTCCAGGTCGGCCGTGTCCTGCCAAAAGTCAGAGATTCAGAACAATTAGGAAGCTTGTGCATTCTCATTCACAGGTTGGACTATATGGCTTCAAGTCAAATTTACTGGAAGGATGATGACCAACAGATTGTCTCGTTCAGAATACCACTCTTTTCCTTACATTCTGTCTTCCCAAGGAAGGGAAGGCTTAGGGATGACTGCAAGCATGATGTCCTTGCAGGCTTCACACATCTATCAGACTGAATGGCCATCTTCATCCTCATTTGCAGAGCTCTCTGTCACTTAGAAGAACAACATTAACATTAAGCCATGTGATTCTCATAAAGACATTGTCAGATAGGAGAGAACAGTGGTGTTAAAGATTTTCAGTGTTCCCAATCATAGGTCAGGAAACACAAGCTTTGAATGACGGAAATTATCCATGAACTTGTAGACAAAAAGAAAGGGTATAGACAGAGTTCTATTTCTTGATCAGATTAGCAGTTATAAGATATTCATTTTGTCCTCATTCATTGAGCTGTGTATTCTGTTTTGTGCAATTTTACATATGTAGCACACTTGCAACAAAGGTTAAAAATGGGTATAAAAGGACATAATTAATTTAAATGAATCTCAAGACCATATATATTTCACACACACCTCAAAATATACATATTTCAGACACACACACATATTGTTCTTTGTCATCTTTGTCAGGGCTGTGTAGTATTCCATTTTATAGATTTACAGTAGTTTACTTCACAGTATCTTCCTGATTGAATTCGCTGCTAGTCTTTGGTGTTAACTTTATGTACTACAAACAATCTAAGTACACGTTCATATGTGTATATGCATGGGTAAAATACATTATTTAAAATATTAGTCCTTCAAGAGGACCCTGGGGTCTGGCCCCTCTCCTTCAATCCAGGTCTTACAAACGGGGTGGAAAGCTCCTCCTCCCTTCTATAAAAATACTTTCTGTACTGATAGCAGTCAATGTTCTCTTTCCTCTTGTGATCCCAGGGAGGCCAGAAAGCAAAGGCATGCATCCTCTCTTCCCCACTGTGTCTCAATTTCTGAAGAATAAATGATGAAGGAATTCTTGTAGTTCAAAAAATAAAAATAAAATATTAGTCCTTGACCAAGCATTTGTATTAAATTTGATAGTTACTGTCAAATTGCCCTCCAAAACTCTGTCTCTGTTCTTGATAAAAATTCTTATTTCTTCACACCTCTCCAATATGATGATAATCAAACTGACAAACCAATCCAACCTGGACAAACTCCTCATTGGTGTTGTAATGTTCATTTCTTTAATTATACATGATGCTGAGCATTTTTCCATATGCTAATAAGCCAATTTTATTTCTTTTTTTATCAGTCAGCTTACTCATGTTTCTTTTGACCAAATGACCTCTTACTGATTTGTAATAGCTTTTTATGCAGGAGACCTGGGTTCAGTCCTTGGGTCAGGAAGATCCTCTGGAGAAGGGAAAGGCTACCCACTCCAGTATTCTGGACTGGAAAATTCCATGGACTGTATAGTCCATGGGGTTTCAAAGAGTCGGACACGACTGAGCAACTTTCACTTTCACTTTGTCTGTCGAGAAAAACAGTCCTTTAAGTGTCATTCATTATACTTTTTCTCCTGGACTGAAATGTTATATTTTTGTGTAGCCAATTTTTTCAGTCTTTTCTCTTAGACCTTTTAGGTTTTACGACTTGTTTAGGAGGAAATTCTCCATTCCAAGATTGCTTAAGGACATATTATCTCTAATGCTGCATTCTTAAAGGGATTTGCCTAATAAGATTTTCCTCTCTCGGAGCAACTGAATGTTGTCAACAATATTCAGGTATGGTCCTAACCAGCTGAATTTCATACCTAAAGGGTTCTTTAATGTGAGCTTCTACAAAGACCATCAAAAGATATAACTGAACAAGACTATTGCCACTAAATAATATGGTAAATAGACAGGGTTTACTGAACAACGGACTAAATTTTTATACTGTACAACAGACTACAGATACTGTTTGGTCCGTTTCTGCTACCCAACCATCATTCCTCATCATGAAGGAAATGAAAATAGTTAGCCAGACATAGTCTAAGCTCTCATCTAATTCCTCTTCCTTTTGCCTTTTCTAAGTTATTTTTTAAATTGAGATATGATTGACAAACAACATTGTGTAAGTTTAAGATACACAACATGTTGATCTGATACATTTACTTATGCAATGTGATTATCACACTAATCATATTAGCTAACACCTCCAACATGTCACAAATGATCAATTCTTAAATTCTTTAAATTAAATGTCACACCTCCCAGCTGATCTAGTCTGAAGTGCTTCCTCATGTGTCGAGATCTTTATTACTTTTGTGGGGTTGGCATGTTGAGTCTCAGTTTCTACTGTGCGAAAGGGTCAAAGTTCATTCAACATACAGAGGCTTTATCTCAAGTATTCCAAGGAAGCTTGCTTCCTTCAGCAGAATATGAAACATCTGTGCGGCTAGTAAGTGATCATCCCGAGATGTTTCCACCTGCTGTCACTCCTTCACCGCCTTGCCCTCTGCTGTCTCTGGTTTGGGGAAGAGAAAAAACAGGCTCTAGCAGTCGTAAGGCGAGCACCGCTGTTAGAGCGTATACGCAAGCTGCTACCTCACTACTTCTTGCAATACTTACAGATGAGAAAGCAGGGGCCCTCAGAGCGATTTGCCCACCATGCAAGGCCAGAGAGACATACAGGTAGGAACTAAGCCTAGGTCAAACTGCAGATTGACCTCTTAAGTATCACACAAGATATCCGTGTGAGAAAAGGTATCACAGGACCTCAATGGAGAGGCGGAGAAAGAAAACATTTGCCTGAAGAGATCCACAAAAAAGCAGACCTTTGGGAAGGGTCTCAATAATACCAGGTGCCCCCTCTCCCCAGGTTTAGCACAACAATAGTCCTTTACAGAGAATATCCTACACCCACTCATTGGAACGAACAGGGCTCCCAGGGACTCCCCTTTCTCTTGCTGGCTTGTTCTCTGATAGTTGCAGATGGTGGCGTGGCTGGCTGACTTTTTGTCTAGACAGAGCCGACTCCCCACAGCTCACGTAAGCCCTCAGATGCTGCCAGGCCACCTCCACCTCCTCTCTTCCCTCCTCCTCACTATTCAGTATTCTCCAGGCCGCTGCCATCCTGTGGAAAGGAACACATCAAAGCCAGATGGAGTCATTCTTTCTGGGCGCTCGTGTCCTTTCTCTCTTCTCCTTTTCCTGGAACATTAATATTAATAGCTTGTTTCTTTGCAGCTGCTTTCTTCTCCAACCTCAAGGGACCGGAACCTTTCCTTGGACTTTATGGCAGACGGAGGAGGCCTCATTTGAAGGCGGGGAGAGGTGCACAGGGGGAGCACAGGCGCGGATGCTGTCTCTGATGTAATCCCGGGCTGCCCAGTGCAAGCATGTGATGCTGCTCCACTGCCAGCCCAGTCCAGCCAGATATTCTGTGTAATACGTGTCCCTTCAGAGGAGGAGAAAGAGATCCGCAAACAATCTAGCCAACGGCCAGTGAAATCATCCCTGATCAATAATCAGTGGTTCTGCCGCCAGACTCTCCACTAGTATCTCATCTCATATAATCACCATAATTCTACCAGCTTAATATTGGTATTCTCCTTTAATAGACAAGGAAACTCAAGCTCAGAGAGAGGCAGCCACTTGCCTACATCTCACACAGCTTGGGAGGTTGAAAGTTAAAACTCAAATCACCTTCTAACTAATTTCCCATATATTAAACCTTTGTCATCAACTATTTGCTATCCTGGAGCCTCTATTCAGGCTGAACTCTCAGAAAACAGAGACAAGAAGAAAGGCTGCTTTTGTGCTCGGTGGACCCCATAGCATCAGCACTTGGGAGCTGACAGTGAGACCAGACTTTGTGGGTCTGACTTCTCCCCTCTCATGCCCACTCCAGTCAAGTCTGACATGGTCTCTGAGGTTCATGGAAGCTCTGGAATGGAGACCTGTGAAGCCAGAAGGCGTTGGCCAGATCTGTGCTCACCGGCCCTGAGAGAATGGTCGATTCCCCCACTGCACTTTCCCATGGTGGGCTGGAGGGCAGCTGCACATCCAGAATAACAAGAGGAGATGTTCCAGGCTGACTGGGGTGAACCCCAAAACATCAGCGGCCATCTTGGCAAGGCGAAGGCTGATAGCACTCCAACTTCAAGCTCATGGACGTAACAAGATACGAAAGTGACAAAAGACGCCACACCTCTGTAGTTTTAACTTTTAATGCATTCTCTGGACATTCAAAGTCTAAAATGGTCAAAATATCTGGAAATTTCATGATTTACAAGGCTTTGTGTGATATGGCTTTGGCGAGCTTTTACAGTCTCACTGTGAACAACTCTTTCTGACTCTCAGCTCTGATAAAGGCCGCCTCCTTTTGATTCTTCAAATACAACAGATTCCTCCCTGACTGATGGCTTTCCAGGCTCAGGACTGCTCCCCCTGCCTTTTATTTGAGTGAGTGAAAGTCACTCAGTCATGTTCAACTCTTTGCAACCCCATGGACTATACAGTCCATGGAATTCTCCAGGCCAGAATACTGGAGTGGGTTGCCATTCCCCTTCTCCAGGGGATCTTCCCAACCCAGAGATCGAACCCAGGTCTCTTACATTACAGGTGATTCTTTACCAGCTGAGCCACAAGGGAAGCCCAAGAATACTGGCCTCATCTCTACTTATCTTTTGGGTTGGGAACGGCAACCCACTCCAGTATTCTGGCCTAGAGAATTCCATGGGCTGTATGGGGTCTCAAAGAGTTAGAGACGACAAGTAATTTTCACTTTCACTACTTATCTTTTGAGCTTCTTTGTTCTGCCATGTCAGATTAGGTGAGTTCATCAGACTGGGCAGCCACAGGGCACTAATTTACATAGGCCATTCAAATATCAATGGTGCATTTTCCTATGAAGAGCCAGATAGTAAGTATTTTGAGCTCTATGGGTCATATAGTTTCTGTTGCATCTACTCAATCCTGCTGGTGTAGTGTGAAAGCCAGTACAGATAATACATAAATGAATAGGTGTAGCTGTGGGTTCCAAAACAACCTTATTCACCAAAACAGGTGGCAGGCTGGATTTGACCTGTGGGCGATAGTTTGCTGACCTTTCCTCTAGGACATCCCTGAAATATAGAACTTTGGAAGCAGTTAACTCAGGTTTACACAGTAAAATAACAAAACACACAAACCAATCTTAATTTCAGAAATGTTAATCATATGTTGAGTATAAACTGAAGCAAATATTTCTTGCTGGGCCGAGCCCACCTGCGATGCATATTTTTTAAGAGATGCAAGCTAAGACAGGGCACAGCCAAATAAATTAATCAATTTTTTAAAAAGGAGGGGGGTACCTTCCAAGTAGTGCAGTGGCTAAGACCCCTTGGTCTCAATACAGGAGACCTGGATTTAGACCCTGGTCATGGAATTGAACGCCACATGCCACAACTAAGAACTGAAATGTCGCAACAAAGATCACACAAGCCCCAGATAAGACAGGGTGCTGCCAAATAAATAAATAAATGTAAAAAAAAAAAGATGCATATTATCAGCAGTCAGCTGAGATCTGGACTCCTAATTCATGGAGTGAAATGGGAGCAAATTATTTTCATATACACATATTGGATCACTTAACATGTTTCACAAGATGCTGTCTCGGGGAATTGCAAAAGAAAACTTAAGCGAGAATAAGAACTATGGAAATGTAAAAAACATTTTGCTGAAAGTATGCAAAACTATCAATTCTGCTTCAGTCAGTTGAAGTGAATTAATGGATGGAACTATTTTGGTATACAATTTTAATTAACCTAGCATAAGTTGCTCGGTAGTCTGGCTACAGGCAAGCCA
This sequence comes from Capricornis sumatraensis, assembly GCF_032405125.1. Taxonomy (NCBI): domain Eukaryota; kingdom Metazoa; phylum Chordata; class Mammalia; order Artiodactyla; family Bovidae; genus Capricornis; species Capricornis sumatraensis. The sequence goes on from NC_091079.1 coordinate 33,036,150, forward strand.
CAGGTTCCATGGCTGTGCCCTCAGTTCCACCCACCTCTCTCAGGCAAGCCAAATTACAGGCTCTGCTGCTATCAGGTTTATTTTTGGATACACAGACTTCCCACCAGCTTCCAGTGTCTGCTGGAGCCTAGCAAGAGGCAGACAGAGGAAGTTTTCTTTATGCTTCAGTCATTATTGGGACACTTATTATGGGTCAGGGGACACAGGTGAATGAAACACTGAGTCTACCAATCAGGGTCTCCCTGATCAGGTAAGTAGGTAGGTAATACTCACACATGGAATGCAATTCAAAGGAATCAAAATGACAGGCAGCACTGAAGAATGCAGCCACATACGAGGACCACCTACGCCATGTAGTGCTGAACTGTGTGCATCCTTGTAGTCAGCTTGCAGCCAGAGCCTCGGGATGTCTGGACATAGGCAGAGGTTACATAGGGGCATTGTTGTTACTGTTGAGTCACTAAGCCATGTCTGATTCTTTTGCTATCCTGTGGACCGCCAGCCTCCTCTGTTCATGGGACTTCCCAGGCAAAATACTGGAGTGGGTTGCTATTTTCTTCTCCAGGGGATCTTCCCCACCCGGGGACCAAACTCGAACCTGCATTCCCTTCTTGGCAGGTAGATTCTTTACCACTGAGCAACATGGGAAGCCAATACCGGTGCACTGGAAGACATCAAGGGCTAAGAGTAAGGGTGCTGTTGGAGAACACGGGTGACCAGAGCAAAATAAAAAAGTGTTTAGATTTTGCATGAGTTCAGGTTCCCCCAGACTCTCCCACAAATGCCCATTATATCAGTTGGTTGGTTGAGTTATAACTCTTCACTGGCCCATGCGTTATAGATGGGGTGGCATTGCCAGGAACAGAATGCTTTCCTTTAATTCTTGCCTCTTTTCTACTTCCCTTGCTGATTAGCATGATTTCCAACCACCCACCTCCCACCACCAAATATCTCACTCAGTTATAGCAAGATAATTGCTGAGAGTCCCTAGCAATGTCATATGGGGGCCCCATAGATGCAGCAAGAATTAAAAGGAGAAAGCCATTAGGTTGTATGAGATGCTTGGAAGCATTCTGTAACCTTCCCAGCTATGGTACAAGAAGAAATGGTGCACCCAGAATGCAGACGTTAGGACTGGGTCACCAGCCTAAACAAAGATGGAAGACAGACTTGTACTTCTCTGACCTGGTGGATCTGTCACTCTGCAAAAGCTGCTAGTGACAGATCTGAGATCATCTCACAAAGCACATTGATAAATCCATGCCTGTCTCCCACATTAATATGTATTCTCACTCACGTACATATTCTGAAAAGATCTTTAGTAAAATGGACATGGAACAATGGACTGGTTCCAAATTGGGAAAGTATAACAAGGCTGTATATTGTCACCCTGCTTATTTAATTCAATGCAGAATACATCATGTAAAATGCTGGGCTGGATGAAGCACAAGCTGGAATCAAGATTGCCGGGAGAAATATCAATAACCTCAGATATGAAGATGACACCACCCTTACAGCAGAAAGTGAAGAGGAACTAAAGAGCCTCTTGATGAAACTGAAAGAGGAGAGTGAAAAAGCTGGCTAAAAACAGAACATTCAGAAAAACTCAGATCATGGCATCTGGTCCCATCACTTCATGGCAAATAGATGGGGAAACAATGGAAAAAAAAGTGGCAGACTTTATTTTGGGGGGCTCCAAAATCACTGCAGATGTTAACTGCAGACATGAAATTAAAAGATGCTTGCTCCTTGGAAGAAAAGCTATGACCAACCTAGAGAGCAGGTTAAAAAGCAGAGACATTACTTTACCAGCAAAAGTCCATCTAGTCAAAGCTATGGTTTTTCCAGTAGTCTTGTATGGATTTGAGAGTTGGACCATAAAGAAAGCTGAGTGCTGAAAAGTTGATGCTTTTGAACTGTGGTGTTGGAGAAGACTCTTGAGAGTCCCTTGGACTGCATGGAGATCCAACCAGTCAATCCTAAAGGAAATCAATCCTGAATATTCATTGGAAGGACTGATGATGAAGCTGAAGGTCTACTATTTTGACCACCTGATACGAGGAGCTGATTCACTAGAAAAGACCCTGATGCTGGGAAAGATTGAAGGCAGGAGGAGAAGGGGACAAAAGAGGATGAGGTGGTTGGATGGCATCTCTGACTTGATGGACGTGAGTTTGAGCAAGCTCCAGGAGTTGGTGATGGACAGGGAGGCCTGCAGTGCTGCAGTCCATGGGGTTGCAAAGAGTGGGACATGACTGAGCAACTTAACTGAATTGAACTACTAAAATGGAATGATTTTTTTTTCTGAGTCAGTTTCTTCCTACCTCCAATAAATACATTTGTAAGCATACCAAATTATTAGCGTGTGTGGGGCAACTATACTTTTGAGTCCCTCTGATACATTTTCTCATTGCTTATCTTATACTTCTTTTTGGATAGAACTTTTCAAAATTTCAATTAATTAATGTTTTGCTAACTCTTTATTGTCTCCCTCTCCTGATTGTGTACCACATGAGGACAGGGGACGTGTTGGTTGTATTGTTTAGCTTCCTTCAACATTCATCTGCTGAGGGGTTTTCCTGATGCCTCAGTGGTGAAGAATCCACCTGCTCAGTGCAGGAGATATGGGTGCGACCCCTGGTCCAGAAAGATCCCACATGCTGTGGAGCAACTAAGCTTGTGTGCCACAACTACTGAGCCTGTGCTCTAGAGCCCACGTGTGGCAACTACTGAAACCGCATTCCACAACTACTGAAGCCTGCACACCCTAGACCCTACGCTCTGCAACAAGAGAAGCCATCTCAATGAGAAGTACACGCACCGCAACTGAAGAGTAGCCCTCACTAGCCACAACTAGAGAAAAGCCCAAACAGTAAAAACAGACTCAGCACACCCCCCCCAAAAAAATTAAAAAATCCATCTGCTGAATGAACAAAGGGATGTAATGGACACTCCGTGGACTTACTTATCACACCTTTCATGGGAAAGCCTCCGTTTGGACTGATAGTCTCTGGCTTTAGACACAAACCTGTCAGTATCAGACGCTCCATCTAGAAAGCCCCCTCCCTGACATGGGGTGGAACCATCCCCACCAATCCTTGTGGTGGGAAAACAGGATGAGAGGACAGAAAGAAAAGGCTGGTTGGGAGGGAAGACACTTGTCCACTTTGCAATCCAATTATTAAGATTTTATGGGAAATAAGAAACCTGTTTAATATTCTATGGCAAATAGGAAACCCAGCATAATAACAAACAACTTTCTGCTGGATATCTCAAGTAATACAGACTCTAATTCTGCTGTTTGAAAAACTCTTTGAGTCCTGGAGTCAGAAAGCCAAGGCTGAGTTACAGTTTGCGAGGCCAACATATTTCTGAGATCACTCCAGGAAACCTAATGGGAAAATTCAAATGAGGCCACCTGCTTTATTACATGTCAAAAGGAGTGTCTCCCCTCATCCCCGGGTGCAATTTATTCTACCAACCTTACAGCATGGAAAATGGAATTTTTCAATGGATCTTTTTTCCTTCAAATGTCATCATCTTTACCAAGCCACCAAGCTTTTCATTGAAAATGGATTTAGATAATTTGGAGTTTGGTGTGTCAGATTTCTATTATTATTATTTTTTTCTTTTCAATTTTCTTTTTCTGTTCAGGAAGAGACCCATTCTGCTGTAGTCATGACCCATTGAACAGAGCCAAACCTGGATATAATTATTTCCTCTGAGATGAAAGCAGCCTAATATGGAAGAAGCTACTGAAATTGAAATCTCAGAAAACCACCAACCCAAGGCAGGGATATTTTTATAAATGATGCATTCTCCCAAGAGGCAGGTTATTACAATTTCAATTATATATGTGTGTTTATGTATATATATATATATATATATATATATATTATATATATATATACACATATATATTCACATACATATGTTCACACATAAATGCTTATGTGCATATAAATACATACATAGTTTTATATATATACATATACATATATAGTGTTCAGGAGGAAGGTACACAGTAATTAGTATAGACAGCAGAATCACTTACATCTAATTAGAATGGAAAGAGAAGTCATCTTTATAAACTGTCATATATTTAATTAAGAAAAATTAGCATTTGGATGCATGGCTACCAGTTGGTAATGAGGTGAAGAAGAGCAAGTTTCAAGAAAACTGGGACAAGTTCTAAATGTACACTCTGCACCACACTCAAATAACCACAAACAGACCCTCTAACTGGAGCAGCCAAGTACTAAGGTAAAACTCAGGCTCCATCAGGTTTCTCTACTTGTGACAGAACCATTGGAAGGACTTCCCTGGTGGTACAGTGGACAAGGATACATCTGCCAATGCAGGAGACACGGGTTCGATCCTTGGGCTGGGAAGATTCCAGATGCCTTAGAGCAACTAAGCCCACATGCCACAGCCACTGAGCCCGAGTTCTAGAGCCCACGGGCTGCAACTGTGGAGTCCACATGTCACTATAACTGAAGCCTGTGCCCCTAGAGCCTGTGGTCCGCAGCGAGAGAATCCACTGCAATGAGAAGGCCATGCACCACAATTAGATTCTAGCCCCTACTCGCCACAACTAGAGAAAGCCTGCAGGGAGCAACAAAGACCCAACACAACCAAAAATAAATGTAAAAGTTATTGAAAAAAAAAAATCATTGGGAGCACATCCAGCCACACACCTCGGCTTTTAGAGTTTTCTGTTCTTTAGAAGCGAGCACAGTGATGTCGTGTGGGCATGCTCTCCCCTGCTTCCGCTCTAGACACTAAGAGAGACCACTAAGATGTTTAAGGTCTGAATGTGAAGCTCATACAAAAGCCTGATGCTCCACTTGTCTCTCACCAGACAGGATTTCCAGGAAACAACATACTGCTCCTGCTACCAGCCTGGCTTGGCCGGTCCCTGGTTGCTTCTGTTGCATGTTTATCTTTTTTGGTTTGTTTGTTGGAGCCCTGATTTGACTTTTACAGAAAATCCACCAAGACAGTTATCTTAGTCCCTTCAGACTGCTACAACAGAATTCCACAGACTGGGTGGGTTAGAAACAACAGAAATTTATCACAGTTCCAGAGGTTGGGAAGTCCAAGGTCAAGTGGCCAGGATATCTGGTGGGAGCCTTCTTACCACAACCTCACATGGCAGAAGGGATGAGAGATCTCTCTGGGTTTCCTCTAATAAAGGCACTACCCCGACTCATGAGGGCCCTACCTCCATCTCCAAAAATCATCATACTATGGATAGGGTTTCAACATATGCATTAAGCAGGGACACAAACATGCCATCTATAGCTGCTGTTGTTATTTAGTCGCTGAGTCTTTTCTGACTGTTTGTGACCCCATGGACTGTAGCCCACCAGGCTCCTCTGTCCATGGGATTTCCTAGGTGAGAATACTGGAGTGGGTTGTCATTTCCTTCTTCAGGGGATCTTCCCAGGGATTGAACCTGCGTCTCCAACATTGACAGGTAGATTCTTTACTGAGCCACCTGGGATTTTTAGGGACTCTAAAACTTGTACTTTGTGCTCTGTGAGGAAAAAATTTCTTGGCTTAGAGAATGCTAGAGATTGCCACAGTGAGTAAAATAAGTCAGACAGAGGGGAACTACTGTATGACATTCCTTATATGTGGAATCTTAAGAAAAATATGATACAAATGAACTTACTTACAAAACAGAACGAGACTCACAGACTTAGAGAATGAACTTATGGCTGCTAGGGGGAAGGTAGACAGGGGGAAAAGATAGGGACATGTACACGCTGCTATATTTAAAATGGATAACCAACAAGGACCTACTGTATAACACATAGAACTCTGTTCTGTGTTATGTGGCAGCCTGGATGTGAGGGAAGTTTGGGAGAGAATGGATACATGTATATGTATGGCTGAGTCCCTCACTTGAAACTATCACAACATGGTTAATCGGCTATAGTGGTGATGGTTCAGTGGCTAAGTCGAATCCAACTCTTTGCAAACCCGTGGACTGTAGCCTGTCAGGCTCTTCTGTCCACAGGATTTCCCAGGCAACACTACTGGACTAGGTTCCCATTTCCTTCTCCAGGGGATCTTCCCAGCCAAGGAATTGAACCTGCATCTCCTGTATTGGCAGGCAGTTTCTTTACCACTGAGCCACCAGGGAAGCCTTTTATACATAAGTCTCTATAAAAAATCCTGGTGGAAGGATGAGGTGGAGAAGGTGGCCTGTTACAGATAAACAGGAATCATATCTCATTTTTTAAGAACCTAAACCTAGCACTGTACCTAGAACCAACTAACTGTCTGCATGTTCTACTTGCCCCTGACTTATTATGCTCTGACTTCTGTGCTTTTTGTATAAGCTATTCCTTAGACATTGAGCTCTCATTATTCTCTGTCTGTTTTCACATGATTATGCCTGATTCATCTTTCAGACATGCAATTATAGGTGACTTCCTCCAGGAAGCCCTCATTGGAAATCCCTATACACACACCACCATATTGTCCACAGCTCCATCCTAGAATTTAACATTTGAGTTCAATCTCCTATCATCTCCCCCTAGACTGAACATTCCATGGGGATACAAATCCTATCTTATCCAATAACAAATAACCACAGTACTTCAATGCTATCATTTGCACAAAAAAATACCATTGAAGGAATGAATCAAATCATGACTTTAAAAATGAGTAGATGAAATCTCAACTTCTTCTATATTGTTTTGAGATGGTTTACTCCAGTGCTTTAATTCCTTAGGTGCCTTACAAGAGAGAAAGGAATCTATTTCCTTTATTCATCCTCGTGTTTAATTCAGAGTCATCATCCAATTCATCTTCAAATATCCTTCTCTCTGGCCAAAATTTGAATTTATCATTTTCATTTTATTCCTAAGTTATTAAAGCTCCCCTTGTTTAGTAGAAGACATTTTCAGAGCTCTCCACTCTAAACCTTATACATTCCTTACACACCCACACCCATAGACACACACACACACACACACATACATGCGTATACATATTTAAGGACTTTATTTTTCACATTTAAAATGGAAGATACGGCCATGACTGCTTCTAGAGAGCCTCCTGCTTCTGACACTGATTTTACAATCCTATAGCTGCTTCATTACCATCTCTTCGACAGTTTTTTTTCTCCCTTAAATTCCTGAACCTCTAACCAGCTTAACTGTTTCTAAGCAATCTTAAGGAGGATTAATCCTGTCTGGAAGAAGATAATATGTTAGGTCATTACTCCCTCCTTGGATGGGCAGAAAACTTTTTCTTGTCATCAGCAAGACTGGCTGAAATTCCACCATTCACTGATTCAGTTTTTTGACATTCCTGTGCCAAGTGCTATGCCAGATGTTTTCCCAGAGGCGAGTCCATGGGTGCTAAGGAAACTCTTCTCTTCCTCTCACAGGCCACTTGCTTGCCAGTGATGTAATCTCTGAATAAAACATGATGTAACCTGCTCTCTGCTTAGGGAATTTGTTTTATACTTTGATTCATTCTTTCCTGGGGGAAGTTTCCTGTGATCCTTAAACTAAACCATCCAGCCCTGCAATCTGTCCCCACATCGTCCTGTGCCCCCGTCCAGTATAACCCTCCTCACACCTGTCCTAACTACCTGCTTACTGTTTATCTTTCCCAACAGAGAATAGGCTTCACTGAGAGCAGGGTTCGTGACTCTTACCTAACCTCTGCTTCCCAGTACCCAGAACATTATTCAAATGCTTTGTTAGCAGGCACGTGATAAATAATATGTTCAATATATGAAAGAAAACTTTCTGGTCTGGTGGAGACTGAACTGGGAGTTAAATTCCACAGTCAACATTGGATTATTCAATTCTCAGGCTAACCGCATGCTTAGGCAAAATAGTGGGGTTGGGGGAGAGGAGACAGTTAAAAACATAGAACTCCTTTGACAAACTTATTCAGAGATTTTAAACAAACTATTCTATAAGTAGCTATTTTAACTTTAGGATCCATAAGCATTTTGTTACTTCTAAAAAAGTAAAATCCATAACCATTTTCTTTCTAGAATAAGAAGGCCATCATTACATTTGTTGCTGTTTAGTCATGAAGTCATGTCTGACTCTTGTAACCCCATAGACTGTGGCCCACCAAGCTCCTCTGTCTATGGGATTTCCCAGGCAAGAACACTGGAGTGGGTTGCCATTTTCTTCTCCAGGGGATCTTTCCCATCCAGGGATGGAACCCATGTCTCCTGCATTGGCAGGCAGATTCTTTACCTTTGAGCCATCATTACATTTATTAAAATTAAATATTGTTCTTCTTCAGTTGCTAAGGCATATCTGACTCTTTGTGACCCCATGGACTACAGCACGCCAGGCCTCCCTGTCCCTCACCATCTCCTTGAGTTCATCTAAGTTCATGTCCACTGAATAGGTGATGCCATCCAACCATCTCATCCTTGGCTGCCCTCTTCTTCTTTTGTATTTCCCAGCATCAGGGTCTTTTCAAATGAGGCAGCTCTTTGCATCAGGTGGCCAAAGTATTGGAGCTGAATGAATGGTCTCTAAAGTCTTGGTTGAACTTATAACTCAAAGGTCTTAAGCTATCCTTATCTAATCTTCTATTTATACTCTTGCCACAACTTCCCAACTAAACAACTTTCCAGTAACAGGCTAAATGTTTGAAGTGAAAAAGAGAAACCAACAGTTGTGTGCCTGATGAACATATGGAGAAAGGAGGAAACTGGATCTGGACTTGGCTAGCTCTGGCTGAGTACTGAGGCTGTTGGAGTGTTGGGTAAGTCATTACTGAGAAAATATTCCAGTAAATCTCATCTGTTATTTCATATGTGTAAACCTGAGTGCATTTAGCAGTTCCCAACTTTCAAATGTGTTCAATTTCAAAAGCACATTTCTTTGTCAGATTCTCTTAAGAATTTGAAGTCTTTTCCCCATAGAAGCAATATTGTGTTTGTAAGTTTTCCAGGCTAGCTCACCAAAACCCATTTGTTTCATAATTTAACTGAAATACATGTTCAACTGCAAAAGTAGAAAACAATGCTGTAAAGGCATTGATTTTTTTTAAATGCCACAAACCATGTCTACACATGGAGGGTAGAGCAAAAATACATTTAAAAGTCATGATAAGTTTTCAGGCCTCAGTTTGGTTAAGATACAAAATTTAAAATAAAGAAAATTAATAGGACCTCAGTTTTATGTTGCCAATTAGTATCTGTAAAAGCAGCATGGAATGCACGACTACCTGCTTCCTAACATCCAGTGTCTCCTTCTTCCTTTAGAAAGGAAAGTAACACTCAATCTGTAGCTGAATACAGAGCCAACCAGAGTAAAAAGCATATTTCACAGCCATCTGTGCTCCTAGGTATGACCATATGATTAATTCCACCAGAAGAGTGTACCTGGAAGTGATGCTATAACTTCTGAGTTACGTTCTTAAAGTCCCTGATCTTTCTCAACTGACTGGAACACAGAGATATTGGGGGGTCATCCTAGATAGTACAATTGAAGGTGGTACCCTGGGAAATGACGAAGCGCAGGACAGGCTTCTTAGACAATCTTATGGAGCAAGGCCTCTGCATCAGTTCTGAGCCATCTACTTACTGATTGCTATATTAGAGACAAATACATTTCTAACTTGTTTAATCACAAAAAGATTCAAAATAAATGAGTTAGAAATTTGTCTCTCTATATAGAGAAATTTGTCTCTTTAGAAGATTGGGGCGTCCCAGGTGGTGCTAGTGGTGAAGAACCCACTGTCAATGCAGGAGACATAAGAGAGGCAGGTTCGATCCCTGGGTCGGGAAGATCCCCTGGAGAAGGGCATGGCAACCCACTTCAGTGCTCTTGCCTGGAGAATGTCATGGACAGAGGAGCCTGGCAGATTACAGTCCATAGAGTTGCAAAGAGTCAGACACAACTGAAGCGACTTAATATACACATACAAAGATTTTATATATATATATATATATATATATATATATATATATATATATATATAAAATATAGCTGTAACCAGTGTAAACAAATGATGATGATATACTGAAGAATCTTAGGGGGTTCTGAAGGAAATAACTCTAGAACTACCAGAATGTGGCTAGTACAAAAAAATTTTGTTCAAAACTCAAAATTTTCTCTTTGAAAAAAAAAATATTTTTTAACTTCAGGTATATATGCCAAGACACATCATGGAGATATTTTCTCTGGACCATATCCTATAGGCTAAACCAAAATTTTGATTACAACTTCCTCTTTCCTTCCTTCTTCCTTTTTTCCTATGTTCACTCTTTCCTTCATTATTTGAACCCCAAGATACAGGCTGAATGTATAGCTGTAAAACTCAATAAGGCACAGTATTCTTCAAAGAAGTTACAGATTCATAGGAGAGACAGAAAAAGAAAGCACTAATAGCCATGCTCTGTGAAAAATGCTATAATGCAGTTATTTCCAAAACTCTGGGGGAGCCAGAAAAAATACAACAATTGAACTGTACACTTTAAATGAGTGAATTGTATGGTATGTAAATTCTATCTCAAAAAACTGTCACACAAAAAAATTGCTGGGAAAAGATTCAAAGCTTCATTGGAAAGAATTTTTGTTAGCTTGCCTTTTCCAAAATGACTGGATACATTGAACAGATATCCATCTATACATATATGTGAGTGAGTGAGTGAGTGTTTGCTCAGTCGTGTCTGACTCTTTGCGACCCCATGAACTGTACCCACCAGGCTCCTCTGTCTATGGAATTCTCCAGGCAAGAATACTGGAGTGGGTTGCCATTTGCTTCTCCACAATACATATATGATTATGTCAAAATAAAGTTAAAATGATTTTTATTGTAGATCCAAATTTGCTCGATGATGAGTCAGAGACTCAGGCACCTTTCATAGAGATTCTGATTCAGAATATTACATTTAACATATTTAATAGAAAACACAGGACAGAGCGCAAGGATGGTTCCAGTTCTTCACCCTTTCTCGACTCTCTGCCATGGAGTATGAGTCGGCACTATAGAATCAAAGCTTGAAAAGTCCTTAGAGCTATTCTTGCACTTTTGACACTGTCATGAGGAAAATGTGTCCTATCTAAATCGCTGACCCAGGAGAAGGATGACAGACTTGTGAACCAGCTGGATCAGCTCAGAACAGATGACTCCCAGGCGACAGCAGACTCTCATGTCAGCCCAGCTGAGACAGGAGACCAGATACCCTATAAGCCAAGCTCAGTCTAGACCAGCTGACCCCCACCCAACTGACAGAAAACAGGTAAGCTCAATAAGCTCCACTGGTAAGGTGGTTGCTAACACAACAAAATTATGGCCATAGTACTGATATGAGGTCAAAGAGCATTACGATCAGGCGCGGTGAGGACAATTGCCTTGTCCTTACTACCACCCTCTTTTTCCTCTTAAATGCCAAAAACTGCTCCTGACGTTCCAAGTATAACCTTGTCACTCCTGGGAGGCTCACTGCTTAAAGTGCTACATGTACAATCGCTTTAAACTCTGAGGCTGGAGGAACAGAGATAAATCAAAGTCTTCCTGTTGTAGACAGAGAAACTTTAAGTCATTCTCTCTCATTATCAAGCTGTTATCCTTGGCTTTTTGCTGCTAGTCAACATCCACATCTCAAAGCCTCGACTCCTATGTGTCATAGAGCAAAATCAATAGCATTGATCCCAGGAAACAATAGAGGCCTTTGCACACAAACTCATTTTTCTTTCTAAAACCCATGCTTCATTTTCAAGTTCATATGACTTGTTCACTCAACATGAAACATGTGCTCAAGATGAAGTAGAGGGAGGTAGTTGCTCTGCCATTTTTAAAATTTTCCCTTATGTGTGATTTTATCTGTGCCCCCAATCCAGGGTTTTTTTTTTTCCATAAATACTGACATGGAAGTATTTTATAGTTAGTACTGCTCTTCAGGTTCTCCCAGGACTAATAGAAGTTAGGATTTATCTTTTGCAATAATCACAGAATTGCAAATATTTGATTTGATTTTTGTAATTGTCTGTGTTATTAGATTGCATGTGACTTCTCAGTGTTAGGTTCCCAGTGTTTGTCACAATGTCAAACACATGCTCAGTAGATAATTGTTATGTGTCTGAAGTCAAATAAAAATCTTTATAGACAGAATTTCTATTTTAGACTCAGGATTAGATATTCTCTAAGTGGTTCCTAAAATTCAGATGATGAATGACAGCTTCCAATACTATATACATACATGTGTATGAAGTGAAAGTCAGTCAGTTGTGTCCGACTCTTTGCAACCCCATGGACTGTAGTCTTCCAGTCTCCTCTGTCCATGGGTTTCTCCAGGCAAGAATACTGGAGTGAGTAGCCTTTCCCTTCTCCAGGGGTTCTTTCCAACCCAGGGATCAAACCCAGGTCTCCCGCATTGCAGGTGGATTCTTTACTGCCTGAGCCACCAGAGAAGCCCAAGAATACTGAAGTGGGTATCCCATCCCTTCTCCAGAGGGTCTTCCCGACCCAGGAACTGAACTGGGGTCTCCTGCATTGCAAGTGGATTTTTCTTTAAATTTTTTTTAATTTTACTTTACAATACTGTATTGGTTTTGCCATACATTGACATGAATTCGCCATGGGTGTACATGAGTTCCCAATCCTGAACCCCCAATCCTGAACCCCCCTCCCACCTCTCTCCCCAGAAAGTGGATTCTTTACCAGCTGAGCTACCAGGGAAGTCCATACGTGTGTATATATAATCAAAATAGCATAGAGAAGTTTTCTTTTTTACACTGTGAGCTTTAGAATCAGATAAACTTAAATTTGAATCGTGATTCTTATTATTTTCTCTTTGTCTTTTTGGCAAATTAGTTTACCTGTCTATGCTTCTAATTCCCCATCTGCAAAATAGAGATAATAAAGATCTCATAGAATTATTGTAAATTAAAATCACCTATGTAAAACATAGCATATTCCACATGCACAGCAATGCAATAATTGGGAATAAACTGAATGACTTTTAAAGACCTCTTAGATTATTTTTGTTAATTTTTTTTTAAAAATAGAAAAAACATATCAATTTTAAAGGAGGAGTGTATCACTTCATAGATACTATTTCATTAGGCTTTAGAAACTTACTTTTGATGAATTAATCACTCTGATCATATAACTATGGACAAGCATATGTGTGGCTGAATTAGAAGCTCCCAGCCCTGCTCAACAGGAGCCACAGAGACTGCATTACTAGTGGAGAGTGAACCAATTCCCCAAAGTGCCCGTGGGGAACAGAAGACTTGTAAGCAGTGTTCGACCTTCTAGTGCTAGGTCCACTTTTCTCAGGGTGTTCTTTGCATTCAATGAACACTTTGTAAGCAATGGGGCTAGAGAATTAAGTACAAACACCTAACCACACTGCAATGGTGCAACACCCTCTATAGTTCAGTTCAGTCGCTCAGTCGTGTCTGACTCTTTGCGACCCCATGAATCGCAGCATGCCAGGCCTCCCTGTCCATCACCATCTCCTGGAGTTCACTCAGACTCACGTCCATCGAGTCCGTGATGCCATCCAGCCATCTCATCCTCGGTCATCCCCTTCTCCTCCTGCCCCCAATCCCTCCCAGCATCAGAGTCTTTTCCAATGAGTCAACTCTTCACATGAGGTGGCCAAAGTACTGGAGTTTCAGCTTCAGCATCATTCCCTCCAAAGAAATCCCAGGGTTGATCTCCTTCAGAATGGACTGGTTGGATCTCCTTGCAGTCCAAGGGACCCTCAAGAGTCTTCTCCAACACCGCAGTTCAAAAGCATCAATTCTTCGGCACTCAGCCTTCTTCACAGTCCAACTCTCACATCCATACATGACCACAGGAAAAGCCATAGCCTTGAGTAGACGGACCTTAGTCGGCAAAGTAATGTCTCTGCTTTTGAATATGCTGTCTAGGTTGGTCATAACTTTGCTTCCAAGGAGTAAGAGTCTTTTAATTTCATGGCTGCAGTCACCATCTGCAGTGATTTTGGAGCCCCCAAAATTAAAGTCTGACACTGTTTCCACTGTTTCCCAATCTATTTCCCATGAAGTGATGGACCAGATGCCATGATCTTCATTTTCTGAATGTTGAGCTTTAAGCCAACTTTTTCGCTCTCCTCTTTCACTATCATCAAGAGGCTTTTTAGCTCCTCTTCACTTTCTGCCATAAGGGTGGTGTCATTTGCATATATGAGGTTATTGATATTTCTCCCGGCAATCTGGATTCCAGCTTGTGTTTCTTCCAGTCCAGCGTTTCTCATGATGTACTCTGCATAGAAGTTAAATAAACAGGGTGACAATATACAGCCTTGACTCACTCCTTTTCCTATTTGGAACCAGTCTGTTGTTCCATGTCCAGTTCTAACTGTTGCTTCCTGACCTGCATACAGATTTCTCAAGAGGCAGGTCAGGTGGTCTGGTATTCCCATCTCTTTCAGAATTTTCCACAGTTTATTGTGATCCACACAGTCAAAGGCTTTGGCATAGTCAATAAAGCAGAAATAGATGTTTTTCTGGAACTCTCTTGCTTTTTTGATGATCCAGCAGATGTTGGCCATTTGATCTCTGCCTTTCCTGAAACCAGCTTGAACATCACGGAGTTCAGGGTTCATGTATTGCTGAAGCCTGGCTTGGAGAATTTTGAGCATTCCTTTACTAGCATGTGAGATGAGTGCAATTGTGCGGTAGTTTGAGCATTCTTTGGCATTGCCTTTCTTTGGAACTGGAATGAAAACTGACCTTTTCCAGTCCTGTGGCCACTGCTGAGTTTTCCAAATTTGCTGGCATACTGAGTGCAGCACTTTCACAGCATCATCTTTCAGGATTTGAAACAGCTCAACTGGAATTCCATCACCTCCACTAGCTTTGTTTGTAGTGATGCTTTCTAAGGCCCACTTGACTTCACATTCCAAGATGCCTGGCTCTATATTAGTGATCACATCATCATGACTATCTGGGTCGTGAAGATCTTTTTTGTACAGTTCTTCCGTGTATTCTTGCCACCTCTTCTTAATATCTTCTGCTTCTGTTAGGTCCATACCATTTCTGTCCTTTATCGAACCCATCTTTGCATGAAATGTTCCCTTGGTATCTCTAATTTTCTTGAAGAGATCTCCAGTCTTTTCCATTCTATTGTTTTCCTTTATTTCTTTGCATTGATCGCTGAAGAAGGCTTTCTTATCTCTTCTTGCTATTCTTTGGAACTCTGCATTCAGATGCTTATATATTTCCTTTTCTCCTTGGCTTTTCGCATCTCTTCTTTTCACAGCTATTTGTAAGGCCTCCCCAGACAGCCATTTTCCTTTTTTGCATTTCTTTTCCATGGGGATGGTCTTGATCCCTGTCTCCTGTACAATGTCACGAACTTCATTCCATAGTTCATCAGGCACTCTATCTATCAGATCTAGGACCTTAAATCTATTTCTCACTTCCACTGGATAATCATAAGGGATTTGATTTAGGTCATACCTGAATGGTCCAGCGGTTTTCCCTATTTTCTTCAATTTCAGTCTGAATTTGGTAATAAGGAGTTCATGATCTGAGCCACAGTCAGCTCCTGGTCTTGTTTTTGTTGACTGTATAGAGCTTCTCCATCTTTAGCTGCAAAGAATATAATCAATCTGATTTCGGTGTTGACCATCTGGTGATGTCCATGTGTAGAGTCTTCTCTTGTGTTGTTGGAAGAGGGTGTTTGCTATGACCAGTGCATTTTCTTGGCAACACTCTAGTAGTATTTGCCCTGCTTCATTCTGCATAGTATATTTCCCCAACTAAACTCAAAACCTTGGTGGCTTCATATGACTAAGGTCCAGGCCTTAATAATTTCTGAATCCCTGGAATAAAATTAGTACCTGGCCTGTAGCTTGAGCTAACTAGATATTTGTTAACTGTTAATGCAATCAATGAGTATCTTTTACAATAATCATGCTGGCAAATAGTGTCCTTTTAAGGTCTATGATAATAGCCTTAAACATTGAAGAAAGCAGCTCACCCTACATGCTGCTCTGCCTCTCATCTGTGCAATCCAGATGGAACTGAGACACCTCCAGACTGGGCCATGTCAAATGATATCTGAAATGACAGGGTTCACCCCACTCACTCTTTGGAAACAACTCTGAAAACACTGTGTGAGCATGCTTACACACACACACACACACACATTTCCCACAGAATTAGGGAGCACCTTCACTAAATATTCACCCTAGGATTAGGAACAGACATTCAATTTCCCAAAAAGGCACAGTATAAAAAGTATTCTGATCTGGTTCCAAGAATCATACACTTATGCAGAGTATTTAAATCATGATTTTCTAAGGAATATTCCAGAAATGATAACTATATTTAAAATAATGAACAGAATGATGGCATTCACCAAATAAGCTTGATTGGCTCATGCTTGCCCATGGCTCCCTTTACATGGGATTTAGTCTAAATGTATAAAAATACACAGATTCCCAATCCTTATCCCTTGAGATCATCCTAATTCTGTCCCAGTAAGTCTATGCCCTGGGTTTCTCTATTTGTAGAAGCTTCAGGCTGATTTCAGTTTCAGGTATGAGAACCACTCACTTGAATCAACTCAAAGACCTTTCTGTTTCTAATACTCAATGAGTCAGCTGGGTGAGAAAGCTGTAACATCTGTCACACCACAGATATTGACATGCCCGGTATGGTTCCCTGGAAATAGGCATCTGACTTCATTAGGCCACCTCTTAGATGTGCATCTGAAAGCTGCAAGCCAGGTATGAGAGGATACCCAACCCATCCCAGTTATATGTCAGCTCCTCAGTCAAGAGTATACTTTTTACTGGGATCCCCTGCATAAACTTCAAAGATTTTCTTAGGGTCCTTGCATGAATCTGATGAGTCCAGATGTCAGTCACCATCCATGCTCCATGTTTCTCTAGTCCTCGGAGCTAAGCCAATCACCTAGAGGCATCAGCTCATGGTGGAAGATTCTATCTCTTGCTCCTAGGTTCTTTCCTTATTGAAACCTCAAACCCCGTTTCATCTAGACCCATGATCTGAACTTTCCTCTTTGCAAAAATTCCAGAACCAAGAAGCAACACTGAAACTTTGTCAGCTGGGTGTGTGTAAGGACTTGGGGTAAGTACAACTACAGGATGAACCAATCACCCTGTAATCTTCTTTAGCACCCCACATCAATAAGAGTCAATAATTATTTCTGCAGCTTTTCTCTGATAGCACCTAACACCACTATAATTTGATAAACACTTGCATAATTTCTTACCCAATAAGTCTCCTCCAGAAAACTTGTGTTATGATGACAGAGACTTGTACTTGCCTTGTTCACTCACATCCCCAGCACCCAGCAAAAAGCCTGGCACACAGTGCTAAGGGAAGTTTCACTCAATAATACAGGACAAGAGGAGAGTGAAAAAGTTGGCTTAAGGCTCAATATTCAGAAAATGAACGTCATGGCATCTGGTCTCATCACTTCATGGGAAATAGAAAGGGAAACAGTAGAAACAACGTCAGACTTTATTTTTTGGGGCTCCAAAATCACTGCAGATGGTGACTGGAGCCATGAAATTAAAAGATGCTTACTCCTTGGAAGGAAAGTTATGACCAACCTAGATAGCATATTCAAAAGCAGAGACATTACTTTGCCAACAAAGGTCCGTCTAGTCAAGGCTATGGTTTTTCCAGTGGTCATGTATGGATGTGAGAGTTGGACTGTGAAGAAAGTTGAGCACCGAAAAATTGATGCTTTTGAACTTTGGTGTTGGAGAAGACTCTTGCAAGTCCCTTGGACTTCAAGGAGATCCAACCAGTCCAATCTAAAGGAGATTAGTCCTGGGATTTCTTTGGAAGGAATGATGCTAAAGCTGAAACTCCAGTACTTTGGCCACCTCATGTGAAGAGTTGACTCATTGGAAAAGACTCTGATGCTGGGAGGGATTGGGGGCAGGAGGAGAAGGGGACAACAGAGGATGAGATGGCTGGATGGCATCACCGAGTCGATGGATGTGAGTTTGGGTGAACTCCAGGAGATGGTGATGGACAGGGAGGCCTGGCATGCTGCGATTCATGGGGTCACAAAGAGTCGGACACGACTGAGTGACTGAACTGAACTGAACTGAATGGGTCTTCTTCTGGTTGCATGAGTTGCTAGTTTCCTGCCCTGTAAGATGCCAAGAGTGATCATTGACATTTTTAGGAATCAATGAATGTAAAAGGACTAGAACTGGTGAATTTAATTCAGATGACCATTATATCTACTACTGTAGGCAAGAATCCCTTAGAAGAAATGGAGTAGCCCTCATAGTCAACAAAAGAATCCCAAATACAGTATTTGGGTGCAATCTCAAAAATAACAAGTGATCTCTGTTCGTTTCCAAGGCAAACCATCCAATATCACATAATCCAAGTCTATGCCCCAACCACTAATGCCAAAGAAGCTGATACTGAATGGTTCTATGATGACCTACAAGATCTTCTAGAGCTAAAATTAAAAAAAAAAAAAAAAAGTCCTTTCATCATAGGCAACTGGAATGCAAAAGTAGGAAGTCAAGAGATACCTGGAGTAACAGGCAAGTTTGGCCTTGGAGTACAAAATGAAGCAGGGCAAAAGCTAACAGAGTTTTGCCAAGAGAAAGCAATGGTCATAGCAAATACCCTATTCCAACAGCACAAGAGACAACTCTACACATGGACATCACCAGATGGTCAATATTGAAATCAGACTGATTATATTCTTTGCAGCCAAAGATGGAGAAGCTCTATAGAGTCATCAAAAACAAGATCAGGAGTACTGTGACTCAGATCATGAACTCCTTATAGCAAAGTTCAGAGTTCAGTTCAGTTCAGTCACTCAGTCATGACTGACTCTTTGTGACCCCATGGATTGCAGCATGGCAGGCTTCCCTGTCCATCACCAACTCCCAGAGCTTGCTCAAACTCATGTCCATTGAGGCAGTGATGCGATCCAGCCATCTCATCCTCTGTCGTCCTCTTCTCCTCCTGCCGTCAATCTTTCCCAGCATCAGGGTGTTTTCCAATGAATCGGTTCTTTGCATCAGGTAGCCAAAGTATTGGAGTTTCAGCCTCAGCATCAGCCCTTCCAAAGACTGATTTAGGACTGATCTCCTTAAGGACTGACTGGTTTGATCTTCTTGCAGTCCAAGAGTCTTCTCCAAAACCATAGTTCAAAAGCATCAATTATTTGGAGCTCAGCTTTCCTTATAGCTCAAACCTCAAATCCATACATGACTACAGAAAATTGAAGAAAGTAGGGAAAACCACTAGACCATTCAGGTATGACCTAAATCAAATCCCTTACAATTAAACAGTGGAAATGAAAAATAAATTCAAGGGATTACACCTGATAGATAGAGTGCCTAAAAACTATGGAGAGGTTTGTGACTTTGTACAGGAGACAGTGATCAAGAACATTCCCAAGAAAAAGAAATGCAAAAAGGCAAATGGTTGTCTGGGGAGGCCTTACCAATAGATGAGAGACGCAAAGGAAAGCTATATGCATTTAAATGCAGAGCTCCAAAGAATAGCAAGGAGAGATACGAAAGCCTTCCTAACTGATCAATGCAAGAAATAGAGCAAAACAATAGAATGGGAAAGACTAGAGATCTCTTCAAGAAAATTAGAGATATCAAGGGACCATTTCATGCAAAGATGGGCACAATAAAGGACAGAAATGGTATGGACTTAACTGAAGCAGAGAATATTAAGAAGAGGAGGTAAGAATACACAGAAGAACTATACAAAAAAGATATTATGACCCAGATAACCGCAATGGTGTGATCACTCACCTAGAGCCAGACATCCTGGAATGCAAAGTCAAGTGGACCTTAGGAAGCATCACTACGAACAAAGCTAGTGGAGGTGATGGAATTCCAGCTGAGCAAATCCTAGAAAGATGATGCTTTAAAGTGCTGCACTCAATATGCCAGCAAATTTGGAAAACTCAGCAGTGGCCACAGGACTGGAAAAGGTCAGTTTTCATTCCAATCCCAAAGAAAGGCAATGTCAAAGAATGTTCAAAATATCGACAACTGTACTCATCTCACATGCTAGCAAAGGAATGTTCAAAATTCTCAACAGTTTGTGAACCAAGAATTTCGAGATGTTCAAGCTGGATTTAGAAAAGGCAGAGGCACTAGAGATCAAATTGTCAATATTTGTTGGTTCACGGAAAAAGCAAGAGAGTTCCAGAAAAACATCGACTTCTGCTTCACTGACTATGCCAAAGCCTTTGCGTGTGTGGATCACAACAAACTGGAAAATTCTTCAAGAGATGTGAATACCAGACCACCTTACCGGTCTCCTGAGAAATCTGTACACAGGTCAAGAACCAGACACGGAACAACAGATTGGTTCACCCTGCTTATTTAACTTAAATGCAGAGTACATCATGCGAAATGCCAGCGTGCATGAAACACAAGCTGGAATCAAGATTGCTGGGAGAAATATCAATAACCCTAGATATGCAAATGATACCACCCTTATGGCAAAAATGAAGATGAACTAAAGAGCCTCTTGATGAAAGTGAAAGAGGAGAGTGAAAAAGCTGGCTAAAAAAGTTGGCTTAAAGCTCAGCATTCAGAAAACTAAAATCATTGCATCTGGTCCCATCACTTCATGGCAAATAGATGGGAAAACAATGGCAACAGTGGCTGACTTTATTTCTTTGAGCTCCAAAATCACTGCAGATGGTGACTGCAGCTATGAAATTAAAAGATGCCTACTCCTTGGAAGGAAAGTGATGACCAACCTAGACAGCATATTAAAAAGCAGAGACATTACTTTGTCAACAAAGGTCCATCTAGTCAAAACTATGGTTTTTCCAGTGGTCATGTATGGATGTGAGAGTTGGACTGTAAAGAAAGCTGAGCACTGAAGAATTGATGCTTTTGAACTGTGGTGTTGGAGAAGACTCTTGAGAGTCCCTTGGACTGCAAGGAGATCCAACTAGTACATCTTAAAGGAGATCAGTCCTGGGTGTTCATTGAAAGGACTGATGTTGAAGCTGAAACTCCAATACTTTGGACACCTCATGTGAAAAGCTGACTCATTTGAAAAGACCCTGATACTGGGAAAGGTTGAGGGCAGGAGGAGAAGGGGATGACAGAGGATGAGATGGTTGGATGGCATCACCGACTCAATGGACATGAGTTTGGGTAGGCTCCGGGAGTTGGTGATGGATGGGGAGGCCTGCATGTTGCAGTTCATGGGGTCGCAAATAGTTGGACATGACTGAGTGACTGAACTGAACTGAAAAGCACAACATTCTAAACACTAAGACCATAGCTTCTGGTCAATTCACTTCATGGCATATATATGGGGAAACAATGGAAACAGGGGCAGGCTTTATTTTCTTAGGCTCCAAAATCACTGCAGATGGTGTCTGCAGTGATGAAATTAAAGACACTTGTTCCATGGAAGATAAGCTATGACAAATCTAGACAGCATATTAAAAAGCTGAGACATTACTTTGACAGAGGTTGGATGGCGTCATTGACTTGATGGACATGAGTTTGAATAAACTCTGGGAGTTGGTGATGGACAGACAGGTAAGCCTGGCGTGCTGCAGTCCATGGGGTCTCAGAGTTGGATATGACTGAGTGACTGAACTGAACTGAAATGAAGAAATTTCTCTTTCAGAAATCAACTTGTGAATATATTGCTCATATCAACCACGGGGATTCTGATTTTCCTCCCGTGGGTTCCAAAAGGATTAAGTAACCATAAGATGCATAAGGAAGCTCAGGAAGTTGTAGCTATCCTGCCATGTTTAAGCCTCAAGTCAACAATCAACAGACACAGGCTGTCTATACTAGTTGAGGAGAAGGGTGATAGACAACTCTACAAGATCCTTGTTCTGCTCCTCTGATAACTACTACCCTAGACACTGCAGGCACGTACGCACTGCAGATTAAATGCCCTGCTTCTGAGAGAAGAAGCATCCAGGACCTGTATTCTGAAGGGTATTGACTGGGACTTGAGGAATTAGCGGAGGAAGGGAAATACACCAGAACAAATAAAAGGAGAGAAAAATCTTAAGGGAGAAAGAAAAGTGAGTCCAGGAGTGTTTAGCCAATCACTCAAGGTATATTTTTATCCCAACTTACTCACAAAGCACTCCTTTTTTAAGCTAAAGCACTTTTCTTAAAACCTCACCTAATATTTTCACAATATACTGGGGGATGAAATCAGTTGTTCATATTTTATACAGCCAAAGAATCTAAAATGACTTTGTAAGAATCCAGAATTATTCAAAATACCAGAGATTTTGGAGCCGGCAATGGATCTTCCATAAATCTTCTGGTTCAAATGCTTGATCTTGGATAAATAATGTTTACTGTGATAGTGTGAGAGTAGGGAAACAATGCTTGTTGCACAATCATGTCCAATTCTTTGTGACCCCAGGGAGTGTAGCCCACCATGCTCCTATGTCCATGGAAATCTCCAGGCCAAATACTGGAGTGGGTAGCCATTCCCTTCTCCAAAATAAATGTTCAATTTCCCCCATTTTATAGATTACACATGCTAGTTCTACACCTGTGCTTCTGTGAGAAAGGTGTGAAGGGGCTTAAAAGAGCATAGCCTGGTCTACTAAACACATGATTTGCAAAAAATATGCTTATGCCTCAGATGAGCTAGGACTTTATTCTAGTGACCCAGTAATTCCCAGACTCGTCAGAATTTATTTTGAAAACTTAATAAGTGATTTTTATATGTCAGTTTCTGTTCAAAATTTTTTTCCTTCTCATGAACTGATGAGGTAAATACTGTCAGTATTTTGATTTTACTAGTGGAGAAAAAAAAGTACAGAGAGGTCAAGTAAGTTTCTTGAAACTGCACAGCTAAAACGTAGCTGAGCCAGAACCCAAATAGTCCACACTGTTAACTTGAACTCTTCATCTCTAGGCTATAGTGCCTAGCAAGTTAACATCGTATCATTGCATTCCTTTTAAGGAAGGAGCCACTTTCTTTCTTTTTCCACCCTCTCAAGGAAAACTGTGTTTAGAATGTTCTGATAATCCTATTACAATATAAACACCTCAGAGAAATGTGAAAACATTGAGTGCTAATAGCACTGCAGGTGCTGTGTATATTCTGATTTTACTAAAATAAAAAATTGGATTGCAAAAGAAAATCAAGTAGTAAGAGAGATAACATCAGGCACCAGATCTGGCTCTCTCTGATGACATTCTTACTCATGGGTATGGTAGCCAAGAAGAAACAAATTTTTAAAAATGCTCAAATCATCACCCCAAAAGTAGATGGTACATGCTGCTAAGTTGCTTCAGTTGT
The DNA here is from genome assembly GCF_032405125.1 of Capricornis sumatraensis. Classification (NCBI taxonomy): domain Eukaryota; kingdom Metazoa; phylum Chordata; class Mammalia; order Artiodactyla; family Bovidae; genus Capricornis; species Capricornis sumatraensis. Next base: position 33,059,414 of record NC_091079.1, read on the forward strand.
GTCCGACTCTGTACAACCCCATAGACAGCAGCCCACCAGGCTCCCCCGTCCCTGGGATTCTCCAGGCAAGAACACTGGAGTGGCTTGCCATTTCCTTCTCCAATGCATGAAAGTGAAAAGTGAAAGTGAAGTTGCTCAGTCGTGTCCGACCCTCAGCGACCCCATGGACTGCAGCCTTCCAGGCTCCTCCGTCCATGGGATTTTCTAGAGTACTGGAGTGGGTGCCATTGCCTTCTCTGGTACATAAGCACTAAGAATTATTTTATTCTGCTCTGGGGCCCATTTTATACTGAACTCTTCATTTCTCCACCTCTTCATGAGCCTGTGCTGCAGAAGCTCTCTATCCCCAAGTGGGAGTGCCCATTTTCCCCACTTATCTGAGGGGCCAACAGGTCAAGCTAACACGATGTACTGAGAAGTGATTGGGTCCTTCCAAGGTTTACATGTCCTCAGAGTAACAGGTCCAGGGGACCCCTGACTTCTGCCAGGACCCGAGCATAACACCAGTTCCAGGGTCTCCCCACAGCCTGGAGACTTCCCTTCCCCGCCAGACCGAGGCTCCATGAAGACAGAACAGCGTTTACCCTCTTCGCTGTCACAGCCCCAGAGCATAGCTCAGAGCCTCTCCTGTCAGGTGTTCTCACTAAATACGCCATGGACGTAAAATCTGCGTGCAGCCAGTGGTGCAACTGGAAGCATTTTTGTCCCCCAAGGGACATTGGACAGTGTCTGGAGAAGTTTTTGTCATTATACCTCATGAGGAAGGGGTGGAGAGGACCAATACTATGGTCTACCCGGTGGAGGTCACAGGACAGCCTCCATAACAATTCCCCAAAGTATCTACCCTGCTGAGGTTGAGAAACTCCCTCTAATACACTGTAGCCCTTTGATTAATTAAAAAAAAAAAAACCCTGAGAACTGAAGAGATGATATTTGTGACTCAATCTTGCCCCCTCAGAATGATGGCAGAGTCAGACCCAGGGCCTGACTCCCAGTCCAGGGTCCTTTCCTCACTGATTACTACTCCAAAAATCAGGACAAGCCTCTTCACAGCATTCATGTGGTTTCTCAGGCCAAACCTGAGCTCATGCTAAAAAGAGAATGCTGTCTATTTTCACTTAAAAAAACAAAAAAAAACTACATATTTTAGTGTATATAAATAAGGCAAATGTTGCATATATATATGTAGATTTGACTGCTTTTTCCTTCTTTAGTTTTCTACAGACTGTTGAGACACTGCTTTTCTATCACTCATTTTTCTAAAGTTGGGTTAATAGCCGGTTGCGTGCTGTGCTAAGTCGTTTCAGTTGTGTCTGACTCTTTGTGACCCCATGGACCATAGCTCACCAGGCTCCTCTGTCCATGGGATTCTCCAGGCAAGAATACTGGAGTGGGTTGCCATTTCCTTCTCCAGGGGATCTTCCCGATCCAGCGATTGAACTTGTGTCTCTTATGTCTCCTGTATTGGCAGGTTGGTTCTTTACCACTAGTGCCACCTAGGAAACCCAATGGTTGGTTAAAGGGTGAAAAATTAAGGACAAGAAGGTGACTTTTGAGCTGTCTCTCTCTCTCATTCTATCTTTAAATGAAGTCATCTGAAACAAACGAGGAAAAGTTAAATCTGCTAAAGTTGAACAGTAGGTGCATTAACAACTTTTGTATTTTTCAAACTCTAAGCAACATAACCTGAGCACAAGCATCTCCTGAAGTCGCTGACCATCCCCAAGATGACCATGTTGCTATAAGTCCTCTCTTTGATAAGGAAGATTAATATCACCTTCTTTAGATAACACTTTCCAAAGCACTTATCCTTGCAATCCTAATACATGCACTTTAATGATGTCTAAATTGATCTTTAATATGAAACTATATTCCTGTGTATGGTGAAGGGGTAGGCTTCCTCTAATGCAGTTCTGATTATCTCACTTCTAATGAGTGAGTTTGCTTGGCTAAGAGGAAGAGAGACGGCTGCGCTGGTGAGCTCTAAAGACTTCTGACCCCTTTTTACATTCCTCCAGGCTCTAGTCTGACAAATTCTCAAATTTACTATAGGATAAGGCACTAGGAGAAGAAAATAAATGAGAACCACTGGTGTAAGACACATGGATTGGTGTTCGGCTGACTACTCGGAAAAAAAAAAAAAAACCACTAAGACTAACAAGATTAAAATAACTTCAACACTTCATGTGAAAGAGGCACGGATGAGCACTCATTAAGGCAGCACAGAAAAGAACACAGCAGTTTTGGTACAAGCAGCCTGGTCTTGGGAGCCTTGACCTTGCATAGGAGGAAAGAAATAAAACAGGTGGGAGCAAGTCATGCCTGTCCCATCAGTGTGGAGAACAGACTTCTGCTTTTGAAAACTGGAGTCTCTCTTCCCTGACCCCACAGCCCACAGCAAACACACTCAGCAGCATGCATCAATCCATCAATCCATCAGTCACTCTGGACCAGGTTCTGTGTGTGGTCTAACAGATTGTAAGATGATTAAACCATCACTGTTGCTCTCAAGTGCCTGGAAGTCTGGCTCAAAAGACTGATAGAGAACAAGAAAGATTAAGGCAATATAACCTGGTAGATGAAACAAGGATAATCGAAACCTAGATTTTGTACTTCAGGTCTAAGCAGGGCCAGGGCAGAAAAGATGGCTCAGTTTAATACAGTTCTTAAGAGCTAGGGTGGAGATTCAAAGTGCCATTGGCATTAGCAAGCAGAGTCGGGGATGCCTTCTCAAGGCTAAAATTTCACAAGGATTTCACCAGGCTGAAAGATCAGGCAGGGAATTCCAGGCCAATGGAAAAACATGCCAGAAAGCTTACTGGTGGGAAAGCCCAAGGAATATCTTCAGTTCAGTCACTCAGTGGTGTCTGACATTTTGCAACCCCATGGACTGCAGCATGCCAGGCCTCCCTGTCCATCACCAACTCCCAGTGTTTGCTCAAACTCATGTCAATTCAGTCGCTGATACCATCCAACCATCTCATTCTCTGTCATCCCCTTCTCCTCCTGCCTTCAATCTTGCTCAGCATTAGGACCTTTTCCAATGAGTCAACTCTTCGCATGTGGTGGCCAAAGTACTGGAGTTTCAGCTTCAGCATCAGTCCTTCCAATGAATACCCAGGACTGATTTCCTTCAGAATGGACTGGTTGGATCTCCTTGCAGTCCAAGGGACTCTCAAGAGTCTTCTCCAACACCACAGTTCAAAAGCATCAATTCTTCAGCGCTCAGCTTTCTTTATAGTTCAACTCTCACATCCATATGTGACTACTGGAAAAACCATAGCTTTGTCTAGCTGGACCTTTGTTGGCAAAGTAATGTCTCTGCTTTTTAATATGCTGTCTAGATTTGTCATAACTTTTATTCCAAGGACCAAGCATTTTTTATTTTCATGGCTGCAGTCACCATCTGCAGTGATTCTGGAACCCCTAAAAGTAAAGTCTGTCACTGTTTCCATTGCTTCTTTTAGAAAAGGCAAATATACTTATGGACTTTTAAATCCCTAAGTCATGTAGAGTCAAAGAAAGGCTTTTAAAAATGGAAATTACACATAACAGATTACAGTGGAATCCTCCAGAAACTGTGCAGAGGAGTTGGAGAAGTGAGCCCAGAGGCAGGAGAACTGTTAGAAGACCCAAGACCAGGTCATAGATGAGGCCCTCGATTAAGGAAGTGTCTTGGGGACAGAGAAGAGATATTGGATTTGGTAGATATTTTGGACAAATAGCTAAATCAAGATGTACCACATTCTTGAGTAAATATTTGAACATGATGCCGTGCTACAATTGGGGGTCCCAAAATTTAAAGGAAAGGACAGGTACTAATATCTCCCAGCACAAACATAGGAGAACTACCATGAAGAAGAGTCATTTTATTCAGGCATTTGTGCTCTGCAAAGATGCCAGGACAAAACTAAATACTTTATTTCACTATGTATTTACGAAGCACTTCACTCATCCCAAGTTTTCATTTGGGATGTATTACACTCCCTACACACAGAATCTCATTCGCTATCTTAAAAAAGTTTTTAAAAAGAAGTTTTATTATGTTACATATTTTTAGACAATAAAGCCAAGTTTTATTTGTTAAGTACCTTGACCAAAGTCACAGTTTAAATAAACTGTTGGCTTACACATATAGGGGAACAAAGCAAGAAAATATTTCAACAATATTACACTGAATTTTAAAAAGTCTGTATCCCAGAAGTTTATGTGGCCAAGTCTCTGACCGTTAAATAAATCCCCAGAGGAGACAGTTTCTTTCAAACATTGCTGGTGGAAATCAAAATTGGTGTGCTCCATCTGGAAGGGAATTTGGAGATACTTAACAAAATTTTATATGCACCAACATTTTGACTCAGCAACTTCACTTCTAGTAACTTACCCAACAGCTACGCCTTCAAAAATGTGAAAATAAATATGAACATTTTTTGTTGTAGCATTGCTTTCATATGCAAAATACTGGAAACAACCTAAATGTCCATAAATTGAAGAGTTATTGACTAAACTATAGTCCATCCATACACTGGATGCTAGGTAGCCATTAAAAAAGAGAGGTGTGTGTGTGTGTGGGGGGGGGGGGGGAGGTGCAATTTCCCCGAATTGGTATGGAATGACTTTAATGATCTGATTTTTAAGTGAAAAAGAGCTATCTAAACTGTTTTTTGTAGAGTATGTTATAGCAAGAATCCTGTTAGATGATTTAGCCAGATGCCCCCCTTCCCCTAATGTTTTCTTAACCACTGCCTTATTCTTTGGCTACAAATTCCCGTTGGCCCATGTTGTACACAGAGTTGAGCCCAATCTCGTGACTCCACTGTAAAATCCCACTACAGTGGTCCCTCCACCTACCATGATGGTCCTGAACAAAGTCTGTCTTACCATCCGTAACACACATCATTGAGTATTTTTTCTTTAACATTAGTACATTTGTTTGTGATGCAAGGGTGTGAGTTAGAAATTCAGAAACTAGTTTACACATATACTTGGATTATAGTAAGTAAATATGAGGTGAAAAATGAGGGCCAAGTTTCTCCCGGTCAAAGAAAGGAGCTATAAATAAGGAAAGGGAGAAAGTGACCATAAATCCAGTGATGTGGGACTGGGATTAGAACTATTAGTATGAACTCATAGTTTTAATATGTGTGTGTGTGCATAGATAGACACAGAAATATATATATGCATCCCTTACATTAATAAGTAAATACATACTGTTTAAAGCTATCTTTCCTGAGAAATCTTAGAAGCAATAACATCTCAGCAGCAAAAACAGGATATCTAGTGGACATCTTTCAGTTTCTAAGTATATTTGATAAAAGGAAATAGAGATCCTTGAAGATGTAGGAAATTAGAGGACAGGAGCATTAAAAATTACATGTATAAAATGAGCCTGGAATATTATGGCACCGAAAATTAAGAAGGAAATATTCAATAAATGATGTGAACATGTTGAGAAAGACACAGGGACTAAAGCTCACACCGACTAAATCTGGGACAGTTTGAGCAACAAAATAAATAAAAGTAGTAACAGATTATAACCTGTAGGCTAAAATAAATATCTATGAATCCATACTAATACAAAAAATAAATGAACAATAAATAAGTGGAGATGAAGGACTTGCTCTTCCTTACAGTAGAATTCAATTAACAATTTTATAAGGAATGATGAAAATTAAAAATGACCAATAGCAAACATCACAGTGAATATTGTTGTGGAAAAGTAATATCACTGAAGGATGCTAAAGTTAATGGGCAAAAGTGAGATGAGAAACAGGATATTTGAATAGTCTCAAAGTATCTCCCCACAAGATATTTATTCATGACAAATGTGAAAACACATTTACAGTGAATAATTCTATCATTCAGCACCTTAACCAAGTGATCAAAATCGATCTCATTAATGACACAAACTGCACTCATGCACCTGCTGAAATGATGCACAGAGAAAGATAAAGGTCATAACATCACTTCAGTAGTGGTCTTGCCAAAAATGCCTTATCCCTTCTAATCAGACAAATGCAGACTGAGGGACACTTGATAAGGTAACTACTAGGTTGTTGTTTAGTTGCTAAGTTGTGTCCAACTCTGCAACCCCATGGACTATAGCCCATCAGGCTCCTCTGTTCATGGGTTTCCCAGGCAAGAATACAGGAGTGGGTTGCCACGTCCCTCTCCAGGGGATCTTCCCCACCCAGGTATCAAACCCACATCTCATGCATTCGCGGGTGAATTTTTTACCACTGAGCCAGCAGGGAAGCCCAATAACTACCTGGTAGTACTCCTCAAAAATGTCAAAGCCATTGAAAAGAAGGAAAGAAAAAAAGGTAAAAGGAAGGACAGAAGAGAGAAGGAAGGAAAGGGAGAAAGGAAAAAAAAAAAGGAATGAAAGACCAAGGATTTCACAGAGAGACTAAAAAAGACAGATAATCAAGTTAAAGAAGGAGTCTAGACTGGATCCTGGACTGGAAAAAAGACTGATCCAGTCCGGTGGAATAACTGGTAAAATTCAAATATGGTCTATAATAACTAGTACATCCATGTTAATTTCCTGACTTTAATCACTGTAATGTGTAAGATACCCACATTAGTAGAAGCTGGTTGAAGGTACATGGGAATTTTGTGCTATTTTTCAAGTTTCCATAAGTGGAGATGGTCTTATTTTTGTTGTTTAGTCACTAAATTGTGTCTGACTCTTTCAGATCCCATGGATTATAGCCTAACAGGGTCATTTGTCCATGGAATTTCCCAGGCAAGAATATTGCAGTGGGTTGCCATTTCCTTCTCCAGGGATCTTCCTGACCCAGGGATCAAATCCACGTCTCCTACATTGGGAGGCAGGTTCTTTACCACTAAACTACCAGGGAAGCCCAAGTTAGTACCATACCGTCTTGATTATTACAGTTTTGTAGTAAGTTCTGAAACTGAGAAGTCTGAGCCCTCTTTGTTCTTTTTTTATAGATTGTTTTGGCTATCGTGGGTCCTTTATAATTCCATGTGATTGTTATGATCAGCTTGTCAATTTCTGCAAGAAGTTAGGGTTTTGATAGGCATTCTGTTGAGTCTGCAGATCAATTTTCTGTCATGTGAATAATATTAAGTTTTGTGATCCATCAATATATGATGTATTTTCATTTATTTAGTAAGTCTTCCTTCATATCCTTAAAACTTTCCTATGGTTTTATACTTTTTACTTATTAAAACTCTTCCCTCTATGATCAACTGCTTTTGAACTTTAAACTCATTTAACATGGGTCTGTTTCTGGACTCTAATTATACTCCATGACTCATGTCTATTTTGAGTTGACTCATGTCTACTCAAAATGCACTGATGCTGCTCTATTTTACTTATAACAGCTTTGCAGGACCCTTTGACATCAGATAAGGGAAGTCTTTCTATACTTCCAATAATTTGCTCTTCTCAAAATCTCTTGTCCTCACTCATTCTCCATATGAATATCAAAATTATCTTAAGTTCTGAAAAAAAGAATTCTACAGCAATCTGAATTGGAAATAACTATTTCAGTGCATTTAATGGAATAGGCTCCATTATAGCACTGAGAGAACCTTTACTTGTTCAACTTTTATGTTATTTATGGTTCAAGAAAGTGTTATATTTTCTTTATGGGTCCTGTGAGGGTTAATTTTATGCATCACTTCTCACCATACCTGATCAGGTGATATTTTAATGAGACTTTAGACTTGGAATCAATGTTGGAATGGCTTAAGACATCTAAGGGATACTGAGATTACTGTATTTTAATAGCCCATGAGGATGGACGTGAATTGGGGGAACTAAAGGCAGAATGCTGTAGACCAAACTGTTTTCCCTCAAAATGTATATTCTGAAGCCCTAGGCACCAGTGTGACTCTATTTGGAGACAGGCTCTATAGGGAGGTTAGTGGTTAAATGAGGCCAAAGAGTGGGGCCTTCATTCAATAGGAAGTGTCCTTATAAGGAGAGGAAGAGACATCAGAACAGCCTCATTTTGTGTGTACACAGAGAAGAGGTTATGTGACGACATAGACAGAGGAGCCTGGTGGGCTACAGTCTTGTCCATGGGGTTGCAGAGGAGTCAGACATCATTCAGTGACTTAACAACAACAATGCTAGAAGGCGGCTGTGTAGAAGCCAGTAAGAGTAGTCTGATCGAAACCAACCCTGACAACACCTTGATTTTGGACTTAAATCTTTAGAACTGTGAAAAAACATAAATTTCTGCTGTTTAAGGCACCCAGTGTGTTTTTCTGTTACAGTGCCCTGCAGACTATTTGGGCTTACTAGGTAGCGTTAGCAGTAAAGAACCCGCCTGCCAAAGCAGGTGACACAAGAGATGCTGATTCAATTCCTGGGCTGGGAAGATCCCCTGGAGGCAGGCATGGCAAGCTACAGGATTCTTGACTGGAGAATCCCAAAGACAGAAGAGCCTGGTGGGCTATATAGTCTATAGGGATACAAAGAGTTGGACATGACTGAAGTGACTTAGCACATATGCACACACACCATTACTAATACAGGGTCTACACATTTCACAAAAAATTTTACTGGATATTTTTTACTATATTATTCAAGGTGGTATCCGGAATACGGGTTCAGAGACCTTACTGCAAGTATCGCTAGTGTTCGTCCGTTCCATTTCTTGAAGTCTGCTCTCATTGCTATTTATTGCCTCACATCATTTCATTCTGTAGCTTCTGTCACTTAGCTGATGCATTCAAAGGGATCTGACCCTGGTTTACCTTCATATTGGAGGAGACTTACAAATGCTATCCTTGAGGTCAGAAACATGCATTTATTTTAGAGACCAATCAGATATTCCCCCAAAATTAAAAATAAAATATTAGAAAAGTTTATTATATACTAGACTCAAATCAAATTGAAAACAAAAACTGGAGCTTCAAATCAAAGTTACAATAGTATTAGCTTTTCTTTTTTAAAAACTTTTATGCTCATCTTTCAGTGTCGTATCTTTTTGTCTGTTGAAAAGCAGAGATGTTACTCCGTCGACAAAGGTCTGTAGAGCCTTCCCAGTGGTCACGTATGGTTGTGAGAGCTAGACTGTAAAGAAGGCAGAGTGCAAAAGCATTGATGCCCTCAAACTGTGGTGCTGGAGAATACTCCTGGGAGTCTTGTGGACAGCCAAGAGATCAAACCAGTCAATCTTAATGGAAATCAACCCTGAATACTCCTTGGAAGGGCTGATACTGAAGCTCCAGTATTTTCGTCACCTGATGCAAACAGCTAACTCATTGGAAAGGTCCCTGAAGCTGGGAAAGATTGACAGCAGAAGCAGAAGAGGGCGTCAGAGGATTTGATAGCTGGATGGCATCACTGGCACAATGGATATGAACGTGGGCAAACTTCAGGAGATGGTGGGGGACAGGGAGGCCTGGCATGCTGCCATCCAAAGGTCACAAAGAGTCGGATACACCAAAGTGACTAAACAACAACAACATGGCTAATGAACAATGTGATAATTTCAGGTGGACAACAAAGGAACTCAGCCATACATACACGTGTATCCATTCTCCCCCAAACTCCTCTCCCATCCAGGCTGCCACATATCACTGAGCAGAGTTCCCTGAGCTGTACAGTGGGGCCTTGCTGGTTATCCATGTTAATTATAGCAGTGTAGCCCTCGCTTTTCTAATAATCCATTCATCTCCTTTTACCAGAGATCTTCTTCTCTTCCTAAGGCTCAGGTTTACTGCTGAGGATCTTTCATTCCAACCTGAAGGACTCCCGGCTCAGGAAGGTCAGGTGGCGGAGAATTCTCGCAGCTCTCATGAACTGGGAATGAAAAAAAGTAACAAAAGACCAAAGATTTCACAGATTGGAGAGACTAAAAAGACAGATAGCCAAGTTAATCAAGAAGTCTAGACTGGATCCTAGACTGGAAAAAGGACTAATCCAGTCTAGCGGAACAATTGACAAAATTCAAATATGGTCTATAACAACTACTGCATCAGTGCTAATTTCCTGATTTTAATCACTGTAATGTATAAGATATTCACATGAGTAGAAGCTGGTTGAAGGCATGTGAGAATTGTGTATGATTTTTCCAGTTTCTATAGCCCTAAATTCTTTCAAAAGAAGAAGTGAAATACATACATACCCCAAATCCCAAAATGGTCTTATTGCTGTTGTTTAGTCATTAAGTCATATCTGACTCTTTGTGAACCCATAGACTGTAGCCCACCACGCTCCTCTGCCCATGCAGTTTCCCAGGCTGGAGAATACTGGGATGGGTTGCCATTTTCTTCTCCAAGAATCTTCCCAACCCAGGGATCAAACCCGTATCTCCTGCATTGGCAGCTGGGTTCTTTACCACGGAGCCACCAGGGAAGCCCACGTTAGTACCATACTGTTCTGGCTTTTACATCTTTGTAGTATATTTTAAAATTGAGAAGTCTCAGTCCTCCAACTTTGTTCTTTTTCTAAATTGTTTTGGCTATCCTGGGTCTCTATATTTCCATAAGAATGTTAGGATCAGCTCATCAATTTCTGCAAAGATGCTGGGATTGTGTTGAATCTGTAGATCAATTTGCTGTCATGTGAATAATACTAAGTTTGTGATCTATCAATATATGATGCCTTTTCATTTATTTAGGTCATCTGTAATGTCTATAAAAAACCTTTCTCTGGTTTAATACTGTTCGTTTTATAAAACTCTTCTTCCCTCTACGATTAACTGCTTTTTAACTTTACTCACTTAACATGGATCTGTTTCTGTATCTAATCATACTCCACGACCTATGTCTATTCTGCACTGATGCTGCACTAGTTTACTTCCAACACCTTTGCAGGACACTTTGAAATCAGATAAGGAAGGTCTTCCTATACTTCTAATAATGCGTTTTTCTCAAAATCTCCTGTCCTCACTCATTCTCCCATAGGAATGTCAAAATTCTCTTAAGTTCTGAGAGAAAGAATTCCACAGCAATCTGAATTGGAGGTACATGATCCAGTTCATTTAAGGGACTGGACTCCTTTATAGCACTGAGAATGCCTTTGCTTGTTCAACTTTTCTGTTATTTGTGTTTCAACAATGTGTTATATTTTTCTTTATGGGTCCTGTGAGGGTTAATTTTACACATCACTTCTCACCCATACCATATCAGGTGACATTTTAAAGAGACTTTGGACTGGGAATCGATGTTGGAATGGCTTAAGACTTCTAGGGATGTCGAGATGAGGTGAGTGTATTTTAATAGCACATGACAAGGACATGAATCTGGGTGGGGGTGGGCAAAAGATGAAATGTATAGACCGAACTGTTTCCCCTCAAAATGTATATACTGAAGCCCTAACCACTAATTTGACTGTATTTGGAGATAGGGTCTATAAGGAAGTTAGTAGTTAAATGAGGCCAAAGGGTGGGGCCTGAATCCAACAGGAAGTGTCCTTATAAGGAGAGGAAGAGACACCAGAATAGTCTGTCTTTGTGTGTACACAGCGAAGAGGTTATGTGAGGACTCAACAGAGGAGCCTGGCGGGCTACAGTCCTGTCCCTGGGGTTGCAGAGGAGTCGGACATGACTTAGCAACTAAACAACAATAACAATAGAAGGTGGCCGTCTACAAGACAGTAAGAGAAGTCTGATGCAAACCAACCCTGACAAAATCTTGATTGTGGACTTCAACCCTCTGCTGCTGCTAAGTTGCTTCAGTCGTGACCGACTCTGTGCGACCCCAGAGACGGCAACCCTCTAGAACTGTGAAAAAATATAAAGTTCTACTGTTTAACGCACAAAGTGTGTCCTTTTCTGTTACAGTTCCCTGCAGACTATTAGGGCTTAGTAGGTGGCACTAGTGGTAAAGAACCTGCCTGCCTACGCAGGAGACACAAGAGATGCTGGTTCAATTCCTGGGCTGGGAAGATACCCTGGAGGGAGGGCATGGCAACCTACTCTAGTACTCTTGCCTGGAGAATCCCATGGACAGAGGAGCCTGGTGGGCTACAGTCCAAAGCGCTGCAAGGAGTTGGACGTGACTGAAGCGACTTGGCACATATGCACACAGATTTACTAATACAAGATCCCACACACCCTTCATTTTTCCCAGATATTTTTTACTGTAATATTATTCAAGGCCGTATCTGGAATTCAGGTTCTGAGACTTTTCTGCACCTATTACTAGTGTTCCTCACTTCCTTTTCTTGAAGCCTGCTCTTAATGTTATTGCCTCACATGAGTTTATTTTGTAGCTTCTGTTATTTAGCTGCTGCATTCAAAGGGACCTGACCCTGGTTTACCTTCATATCAGAGGACAAAGATTCCCAAATGCTATCCTTGAGGCCAGACACATACATTCATTTTAGAGACCAATCAGATTTCTCCCCCAAATGAAACAAACAAAAAGGCATTCGAAATGGTTGCTATATATTAGTCTCAAATTAAAAACAAAAAGTGGGGCTACAAATCAAAGTCACAATAGTACTAGCTTTTCAATTTCTTTTTTCTAAGCTTCTAATTTTATACTCATCCTTCTGTGTCATATCTTTTTGTCTAGACAGTGTGTTCAAAAGCAGAGACGTTACTCTGCCACCAAAGGTCCGTATAGTAAAGGCTCTGCTCTTCCCAAAGGTTGTGAGACCTGGACTGAAAGAAGGAAGAGCACCAAAGAATTGATGTCCTTGAACTATGGTGCTGGAGAAGACTCCTGACAGTCCTGTGGACAGTCAGGAGATCAAACTATTCAGTCCTAAGGAAAATCAACCCTGAATATTCGTTGGAAGGACTGATGCTGAAGCTGAAGCTCCAGTATTTTGGTCACTTGATGCAAACAGCCAACTCATTGGAAAAGTCACTGATGCTAGGAAAGATTGAGGGCAGAAGGAGAAGAGGGCATCAGAGGATGTGATGGTTGGATGGCATCACCGACACAAGAGTTTAAGTAAACTCTGAGAGTCGGTGATCGACAGGTAGGCCTGGTTTGCTGCAGTCCATGGGGTCACAAAGAGTCGGACACGACTGAGCGACTGAACTGACTGACTGAGGGACAGGGAGCCTGGAGTGCTGTAGTCCATGGGGTTGCAGAGTGGGACATGACTAGGTGACTGAACAACAATAACGTAGCTGACTGACAATACTGTACTAATTTCCGATGGCCAGAAAAGGAACTCAGCCATACATAACACTTGTATCCATTCTCTCCCAAACTCCTCTCCCATCCAGGCTGCCACATATCAGTCGGTCGAATTCCCTGCGCTATACAGTAGGGCCCTGCTGGTTATCCATGTTAATTACAGCAGTGTAGCCCTCACTTTTCTAATCGTCCATTTATCTCCTTTTACCAGAGATCTTCATCTCTTCCTAAGGCTCAGGGTTACTGCTGAGGATCTTTCATTCCAACCTGAAGGACTTCTCGCAACTCTCATGAATTGGGAATGCCTCAGTCACTGTTTTATTTTCAAAAGACAGTTTCGCTAAACACAGGATTCTTGCTTAACGGCTTCTTTCCTTCAACATTTCAAAGACACTGACCCATGTCATCTGACTTCTGAGGCTCCCGATGAGAAATCTCCTCTTGATACTCCTGGCAAATATTCTCTCAGCTTCATAAACATTAATAATGTGCTTTACCAGTGTCTCACACAATAGAACATTTTCCTACAGTTTCATCAAGCCAGTTAAATCATCACTTTGCGACCAGAGTTTAAGGAAAAGGAATTGAATATTTCAAGTGTCGACATTATGAGGTCTTTTAAATTATTACTGATTTTCAAACTAGAAATGAAAAAGTTGCTGAAGCCTCCTACAGATTTTCATTTCTAACAAAGTGCATACCAGTCTCTAATATATTTAAAGAAAACTCTCTTTGGGACCTTTTGCCTAAGTGTAAAGGGGCCTTGAAGCTGAAAAGGAAGAAAACCACTGGGTTTATCCCCAGCCACAATTGGTCCATTTCTTGCTCTGACCTCACAGGGCATCACTGTGATGAAACTCACAAAAAACCCTTTATAAGACCCCAGCTGGGTACAGGTTTTTGTCCACAGAGCCCAGGAAGCTGATTTTGGTGACCTGACGGCTGGACCTAGAGTTAGCAGGCTTTTTTCTGTGTTTTTGCCATTTTGTTGATTTTTTCCTTTTACTCGTTTTTATTTTTCTCTTTTTCCTTTGTCTTTTTCTCATTTTTTTAAATTTGTCTGATCATTTTTTTCTTTCAGTTTTAGTTTCTCCTCCTCATTTTTTTCTGTTTTTTACCATTTTTTTTCCCTTAGTTCTTTTGCTCATTTATCTTATTATTTTCTTTTTAGTTAGTGTTGCCAGTATTAGTATAGACAGTATCATTGCTATTGTTAGCATAGTTGGTATAGCTAGTAGTTTCTTAGCATAGATAGTATAGTTAGTGTTAGCACTGTTAGTATCCTTGGTATACTTAGCGTAAGTTGGTATAGTTAAGAGTTTACTGGCATAGTTAGTGTTAGCACTGTTAGTATAGTTGTGAGCATTAGGGTAGATTTTAGCACTGTTAGCATACGCAGTCTTGATGGAACAGTTCGCATTCTTAGTGAGGGCTTAGCGGTAGTGAGTATAGTTAGTGGTACAGTTAGTATAGTTAGGTAATTAGTATAGCTTAGTGGTAGTTAGTATAGTTAGGGATACAGGACCTCATGGCCATCTCCACTAACAAGATTGCTCGTATAAAGCATTATGAGATCCTTGAAACAATTGGTGAAGGCCACTTCACCAAAGTGAAGTTGGCCTGGCGTGCTCTGACCATGGGACTGGTAGCCATCAAGGTCATCCAAAAGACAAATCAGAGCCTCTCCAGTGTCAAGAAGCAGTTTTGAGAGGTTGACAGCCTGAGAACTGTAAACCACCCAAATATTGTTAAGCTATTGGAAGTGATCGACACTGAGGAGACTCTGTTTATCGTAATGGAGTACGTCAGCGGGGGAGACTTGCAAACATACTTGGAGGCCAAAGGCCGCATGACGGAGGGGGAAGCCCGAGGCCCGTTCTGCCAGCTGGTCTCGGCTCTGCAGCACTGCCACCAGCGGGGCGTGGCGCACCGGGATTTGAAGCTGGGCAACCTCCTCCTTGACGCCGACAACAACATAAAAATCTCAGACTTCGGCCTTAGCAACCAGTGGCACCCAGGAAATGAGCTCGATACTTTCTGCGGCAGCCCCGCGTTCATGGCCCCAGAACTCTTCCTGGGGATGCCTTACACAGGCCCAGAGGTGGATGTGTGGAGCCTCGGCGTCGTCCTGTACACCATGGTAACTGGATCCCTCCCCTTCAGGGGACAAGACTTCTGGGAGCTGCGGCAGTGTGTGCTTAGCGGGCAGTACCATGTGCCCAAATATTTATCCACCAACATCGCAGACTTACTGGAAAGAATGCTAACGCTCAAGCCTACCGACAGAGGCACACTAGCTGACGTTGGGCAGCATGCATGGGTGAACATGGGCCAGGAGGAGCCCCACCCACCAGCCTGTGGTGAGCACCCTGGGGTGACAGTGGCGATGATACTGGGCTGGTGCAGGGACCTAATCCAGGGCTTACACACAAGCAGCGTCAGTGACAGGAATGAACCCAAGATGAGGGTCCGCACCATCAAGGTGAGGCCGGCCGTCTCCTCCGACCTCACCAGCCAAGAACATATGCCTCCCGCCAGCCCTGAGGAGTCCATCCTTATTCCCGCCTGGCTTTGGGAGACCACTGAGCAGCAGGAGAACCAGGAGTCAAGAGAGAAGACCAGAGAGCCTGCCACTCCCCCACCCTGCCCGGGGGTGAGGACCATCAGCCCCAGCCCAGCCCCCTCCACCCGCAACACCCATGTTGAGAGCAGCGCCCGAGCCGCCGATCACGCCGGTGACCGCCACGCCACGTGCGGGACCAGGCTCCCCTGCCGCACCTGCAGCAGGCGTGACAGCAGCCACACCTGTGACACCAGCCTCACCAGTGACGCCAGGGGCGCCTGCCACACCATCAGCACCTGCGACAGCTGCGGTACCAGAGGAACCAGCCTCACCCGTGACCCCTGCAGCACCCGGGACACCAGGCACACTTGGGATCACAGCCTCACCCATGACGCCTGCAGCACCCGGGACACCAGCCTCACCTGTGATCCCAGCCTCACCTGTGACGCCCCAAGCACCCGGGACACCAGCCTCACCTGTGCCGCCCCAAGCACCCGGGACCCTACTGGGGCCTGCAACGTACATGCCACCCGTGGCAACCGTGATACCTGTGACACCAGTGCCACCAGCAACAGCTGCCTCACCCCTGGCACCAGGGGCACCCACGACACAGATGGCACTCATGGCACCTGTGACACCCTCAACACCAGTGGCACCCATAACAACAATGGCAAAGTCGCTGAAGGAACCGACTGCCTCCCGGATGTGCCTGATACAGGAAGCTCCACCCTTGTTGGGCAGCCCGAGAGTATGTCCCCAGTCACTCCCTCTGGCCTCACCCAGAAAAAGAAGGGGGTGGCTGGAAGAATATGGAGATGTCTCTCCAGATATCTCTGCTGTGGGCTGCCCAGCAAGAGGGCTAATAAAGTGAAGCCGGAAATAGTGAATGGATGACCTGCCAAGCTCCCTGGGACCTGGTCATGTTCCCACCTGGATGACGGGATTCAAATCCAGCACCTC
Source organism: Capricornis sumatraensis (assembly GCF_032405125.1). Classification (NCBI taxonomy): domain Eukaryota; kingdom Metazoa; phylum Chordata; class Mammalia; order Artiodactyla; family Bovidae; genus Capricornis; species Capricornis sumatraensis. The sequence continues at coordinate 33,076,017 of NC_091079.1, forward strand.
CACCGCCTTCAGGAAAGCCTCCTATCCAAAACCCTGGCCAGCTCAGAGGATGCTCTGGAGTGGTCTGGGCGACCAGAAGAGGCACCACCCTGGCCTGGCTGCCCCTCCTCCCCTGCTGGCTGAAACTTCAGAGACTGGACTGTACCCTGGGGCATGTCCCCCACCCCCTACACTTCTCTTCATGTTGGTGGTGGTGGGGATAGTTATTCCCACTCCTTGGTTCTTCTCTTGGTTCTGTCTTAATAAACTTCATGCTCCAGAAACATGTATTGCACTGCTTTGCGTTCTCTGGTTAGAGAAGTGTGTAGTCATGTAGTAAGTGAGCAAATTGCAAGCCTGGGTTCATGTTAATGCTGTTTGTCTTGTACAGCTTGGAACGTTATCAAGCCTGGGGCTTGGTTGGCCAGCCCCCCTCCAGGGGCTTAACCATCTCAAGATTCACCTCCCATCTTACCTGTGGTGCTGCCAGTCTTGCACTCACAGGAGGCACTCACTCCCCGTCTCTCACAGTCAGGGCAGTGTCCAGGCAGGTTAGAAGCAAGGTCAGAGGCCTGTTTTTAGCTTTGTCTCTGAAGCCTAAGCAAGACTATCTATGTAACGTCCCTAACGTGGGCTTAGCAATACGTGCTTTATGTTTGGGAATGCATGGAAGAATTAAAGATTTTAATATTAAAAAAGGAAAAAATAAATAAAAAAAATAAAAGTTAAGCAAAAAAAAAAAAAAAAGCTATGCAGGAGATTCTCATGTAGCCAGTGTCTGACAGCCACTACCTTAGAATAATTATTTGCCAGTTTCTGGTGGCTTCTTTTCTTCCAGGCAGTGTTAGGTAGAGCCCAGGGTTTGGAATCGGAGTCCTTGGTGCCATCTTCTGACCTCAGCATATCATCTGTCACATCTTGGCCAACTGACCAACCCCTAACTCTGCGGTCCTAATTTCTGCACAGGTAAAATGGGATGTTACTTGATATGATTGTTTAAAGGTTACATGAGATGAGACCAGCCAAATGACGACTCATCTGTCCCACTGCATGCAAGTACTGAACAAAGGCAGCTCGTCCTTTTAAAGTCTGCATCTCAGTTGTGTGGCCATGGGTCAGTCTGGTGTGTACAGTCATCTTATCTTCAATACAAACAAAAAAAAATTCTCTAAATTCAGTTCAAATCTCCTAATACCCCTAGATACTCCCACTCCAGTCAGGTGTCAAGATGAAGAGTCCAGTTTATTTCTTAACTGATTTACTGGAATTACTGACACATCACTCCCAGGCCTTTCCTGACTGAGGCTGGAGGAATTTTCCTCTGAAGCATTTCCATCCTCCCCACCTTCAACAGACTTCCATCAATCTGCTTCTCTCCACTAACCATAAACACCCTCCAACCGTATCATAAATGCTCTTAGAGAAAATCACATTGAGAATCAACCATTCACTCACGGGAACCAATATAGAAACATCAGAAGGTAAGATGGACACAGGAACATAGTCTGTTTTTACATTTGTTTGTATGTTCAAGAGTTTATTTTTTTGAATAAGGAATCCATACTGTGATTTAAAGGTTTAAATATTATAAAAGAACAAGTAATGCATACTTATTCTCTTTCCCACCTTTGGCACTTCCGTTCCAACTCAGAGGCAACCACGTTTATGAATTTTTTAAGTAAACTTACAGGGAGTCTGTACATGCAAAAATCATGGGGGAAAAAAATCACTATATGTCTATGTGTGTCTGTGTATCTCATCCTTTGTTTTCCACAAAATGTAATATATTAGACACACTGTTTGTACCAGGAACATGGAAAGCATGACCAACAAGGTTAACAAGAAATCTTGATAATCTGCAAAGTCCACCAGAGGGGATGCCGGAGAAGCTGGGTGATATTTTTGCAATATAAAAGAATCTTATCCTGTCTTGCATGTCTCTGGCTGCACAGCTGCTCTTTTGATGGTGCTGTCCGTATGTGTGTGGATATATGTATGCACACACAATGTCAAATACTTGCTCAGTAGATGCTTGCTATATGTCTGAAGACAAATCAAAATCTTTATAGACAGGATTTATATTTTAGACTCAAGATCAGATATTCTCTAAGTGGTCCTAAAATTCAGATGATGAATGACAGCTTCCAATACTACACACATATGTGTCTATATAGGATCAAAATAGACAGCATACAGAAGTTTTTTTTTTTTTTTTTTAAACTCTGGACTTCAGAATTAGACACACTTAAATTTGAACCCTGATTCTGTTATTTTGTCTTTGTCTTCTTGGCAAATTACTTCAGCTATCTATGCTTCTATTTCCCCATTTGGAGATAATCAAAGTCTCACAAAATTGTTGTCAACTAAAATCACCTATGTAAAACTCCTAGCGTATTCCTCATGCATAGCAATAGAATAAATGGGAATAAACTGAATGACTTTTAAAGACTTCTCAGATAATTCCTGGTATTTTTTAATAGAAAAAAGATATCAATTTCAAAGGAAGTGTGTATCAGCTCATAGATACTATTAGGCTTTAGAAACTTACTTTTAATGAATTAGTCACTCTGATCATATATCTATGGAAACAGCATATGTGTGGCTGAATTAAAAGCTCTCACCCCTGCTCTACAGGAGCCATAGAGACTGGGTTCCTAGCGGAGAATGAATTAATTCCCCAAAGTGTTCATGGGGAACACAGGACTTGAAAGAGGTGTTGGACCTCCAGTGCTAGGTCCACTTTACTCTCAGTGTGTTCTTTGCATTCAATGAACACTTTGTAAGCGATAGGGCTAGAGAATTAACTATAAACACCTAACCACACTGCAGTGGAACAACAGCCTTTTCACCTAAATATACTTCCCCAACTAAACTCAAAACCTTGGTGGTCCCATATGACTAATGTCCAGGCCCTAATTATCTCTCAATCCCTAGAACAGAAAGAGTTATCTGCCACATGGCCTGGGCTAACTATTTGTTAACTGCTGATGGAATCCATGAATGCCTTTTACAATAGTTACGGTGGCAAACAGTGTCCTTTTTAGGTCAACAATAATCACCTTTAAGGGGCTCCCCAGGTGGGGCCAGTGGTGGAGAATACACCTACCAATGCGAGAGACACAGAGACATGGGTTTGAGCCCTGGGTAGGGAAGATCCCTGCAGAAGGAAATGGAAAGCTGCTCCAGTATTCTTGCCTGAAAATTTCCATGGACAAAGGAGCCCGCTGGACTACCACGGCCTATATATAGGCCATGGGGTTGCAAGGAGTCGGACACGACTGAGCACATACAGACAACAGCCTTTAACACTGAAGAAAGCAGCTCACCTACATGCCGCTCTGCCTCTCATCCGTGCAATCCAGACGGAACTGAGAGAACCCACACCGGGCCATGTCAAAGGACATCTGAAACGACAGGGCTCACCTCACCTACTCTCTGGAAACAACTGCTGAAAACATTCTGTGAGCATGCTTTCACACACACACACTCACACGCACTTTTCCCACAGAAATAGTGAGCACCTTAACTAAAAATTCATCCTCAGGATTAGGAAGAGGCATTTAGTTTCCCAAAGAGGAATAGTATTAAAAGTATTCTGATCTGGTTCTGGGAATCATACATTAATGCAAAGATTTAAATTGTGATTTTCTGAGTAATATTCCAGTCATGATAACTATATTTAAAATTAATGAAGAGAATAATGTGTTAGTCACTCAGTCAGGCCCAACTCTTTGCAACCCAATGGACTGTAGCCCAACAGGCTCCTCTGTTCATGGAATTCCCCAGGTAAGAATACTGGAGGGGGTTTCCATTTCCTTCTCCAGGTGATCTTCACACCCATGGGTCGAATCAAGGTCTCCTGCATTGCAGGCAAATTCTTTACCATCTGAGCCACCAGGGGCCCTTTCTGATTGGCTCATGCTTGCCCACAGACTCCCCTTACTTGGCATTTAGTCTGAACATATAAAGACATACAGATTCCCAATCCTTATCTCTTGAGATCATCCTAAATCTGTCCCAGTAAGTCTGTACCCTGGGTTTCTCTATTTTTATAAGCTTCAGAGTGATTCCAGTTTCAGGTATGAGAACCATTCACTTGAATCACCTCAAACCCCTTTCCATTCCTAACAGTCAACGAGTCAGCTAGGTGAGAAGGCTATAACATCGATCAGCCCACAGATCTTGAGGGGCCTGGTGTGGATCCCTGCAAAGGGGCACCTGATAGCCACCCGCCCCCTCCACAATCCCTGAAATGTCCATCTGAAAGCTGCAAGCCAGGTATGAGAGGATACCCATCCCAGCTATATGTCAGCTCCTCAGTCAAGCGTATACTTTACTGGGATCCCCTGAACAAACTTCAGAGATTTTCCCAGGGTCCTTGCGTGAATCTGATGAGTCCAGATGTCAGTCACCATCCATGCTCCGTGTTTCTCCAGTCCCCAGAGCTAAGCCAATCACCTAGAGGCATCAGCTCATGGTAGAAGATTCTACCCCTTGTTCCCAGGTTCTTTCCTTATTGAAACCTCAAACCCCATTTCATCTAGATCCATGATCTGAACCTTCCCCTTTGCAAAAAGTCTAGAACCATGAAATGACATTGAAACTTTGTCACCTGGGTGTGTGGAAGGACCTGGGCTAAGGACAAGATGAACCAATCACCCTGTAATCTTCTTTAGCACCCCACATCAATAGGAGTCAATAATTATTTGTGCAACTTTTCTCTGAGAGCACCTAACACCACTGCAATTTGACAAACACTTGTGTGGCCTGGTGTGCAGCAGTCCATGGGGTCACAGAGTTGGACACGACTGAGCGACTGAACTGAACTGTGTAATTTCTTACCCAATAAGTCTCCTCCAGAAAACTAGCGTTGTTATCACAGAGACCTGGACTTGTTTTGCTCACTCACATCCCCAGCACCTAGCACAGAGCCTGGCACACAGTGCTCAGGAAAGTCTCACTCATTAATACAGGAGAATGGGTCTTCTTATGGTTGCACAGGATGCTACTTTCCTGCCCCCTAGGAAATGTCTCTTTCAGAATCAGTTTGTCACTATATTGCTCACACCAACCATGGGGATTCTGAGTTCCCTCGCCTGGGTTCAAAGAGGATTAAGTAACCATAAGATGCATAAGGAAGCTCAGGAAACTGTAGATATCTTGCCATGTTTAAGTCTCAAGTCAACAGTCAACAGACACAGGCTGTCTATACTAGTTGAGGAGAAGGGTGATGGACAACTCTAAAAGACCTCTGTTCTGCTCCTCTGATAACTACCACCCTAGACACTGCAGGAAAGCATGCACTGCAGATTAAATGCCCTGCTCCTGACAGAGAAGAAGCATCAGAAGCCTGTATTCTCAAGGGTATTGACTGGGACTTGAAATAGCAGAGGAAGGGACATACAGGGGAATGGGTAAAAGGAGAGAACAATCTTAAGGGAGAAAGAAAAGTGAGCCCAAATGTGTGTAACCAGTCAATCAAGGTATATATTTATCCTGGCTTACAAAGTACTCCTTCTTCCAATAAGATGAAGCATCTCTCTTAAACCCTCACCTAATATTTGAGCAATATAGTGGGGATTAAATCAATGTTTCATATTTCATAGAGCCAAAGAAGCTACAGTGAGTTTGTAACAATCCAGAATGATTCAAAATATCAGAGGTTTTGGAGAGGGGATGGATCTTCCAGAAATCTTCCCATTCAAATGCTTGACTTTGGATAACGCTTCATTTCCCCCATTTTATAGATAACACAAGCTAGTTCTAGGACTGAGATTCTGTGAGAAAGGTGTCAAGGGCCTCAAAAGGGCATAACCTGGTCCACTGTACACAGTGTTTGGCAAAACTATGCTTATGACTCAGATAAGCTAGGACCTTATCCAAGTGACCCAGTGATTCCCAGACTCGTCAGAATTGATTTCAAAAACTTTTTAATAACTGATTTCTATAAACCAGTTTCTGTTCAAAAACCTTTAATCCTCACAACAAGCCAGTGAAGTAAATACAATCAGTAGTTTGAATTTACTAGTGGAAAAAAAAAAGTACAGAGAGGTCAAGTATGTTTCTTGAACTCGTACAACTGAAAAGCAGCCAACCAATTCTTAAAATTGGCCATAAAAAAGAATCCAGAAGACCTCCCTTGTATGGAAGGAGGCTTTACCAATAGCCCTCCTCCAAACTCACATTCAGAGAAGGCAATGGCACCCCACTCCAGTACTCTTGCCTGGGAATTCCCATGGATGGAGGAGCCTTGTAGACTACAGTCCATGGGGTCGCTAAGAGTCGGACACGACTGAGTGACTTCACTTTCACTTTTCACTTTCATGCATTGGAGAAGGAAATGGCAACCCACTGCAGCGTTCTTGCCTGGAGAATCCCAGGGACACAGGAGCCTGGTGGGCTTCCGTCTATGGGGTCGCACAGAGTTGGACATGACTGACGCGACTTAGCAGCAGCAGCAGCAGCAGCAGCAGCAGCAGCAAACTCACATTGCTCCAAAAGAACGGGTTGGTTTTAAGCCTTATGAGATGCTATATCAGAGACCATTTGTTTATGTCAATGACCTCTTTTTAGATCCAGAGACTCAAACCCTAAGAAATTACAATATGGTCATTGGGTAATTCCAATAAGAATGTGATTGTGGGGTGTCAACCAGGACCCGAAGGAACCTGAGGGACCTCCACTATATGCCCCTACCTACTAATTAAGGTTTGGAAAGATGCTTCCCCAAAAGGTCAACTCCAGCGCACACGGAAGGGCCCTTACCCCGCGGCACTCTCGACCTCCACAGCGGCCCAGTTACCAAGGCCTGACTCCTGGATTCACCACTCTCAAGGTTGTGAAATAAAATAAGGGAAGACCCTCGATATACCTGTGAGCCTCTGGAAGACCTCTGATATACACTCAGGGCTACAGATAAGTGTCATTCTGATGAGTATCCAAAAAGTTAAGCTCCTGGGGATAAGCTTTCTTGGGATGGTGCTTGCGTTCAGTCTGGCCTACTTCGTTTTCTCTCTCTTAGTTTATGTTAGTCAGGGAGATCGATTTCATATCTCCTATCGGTTCCCATAAGACCATACTCAGGACACCCCGATGTGGTTCATGTATCTCTGGTGCTGTTACTCTTATATACACTCCTTAAGTCTAGCCGCCACAGAAATCAGGAACACGCTCAATAAGACTAGCTGTGTGGTATGTTCTAACCCAATTCTTAAAAAGCTCACTTATATCAATAGGTCAGGACTGAGCACCAAAAACTCATTCACTAATCAAATCCTGGACAAGGTCACCACAGCAACCTGGTTTCAGTCAATCAAGGATACAGTTCTACCTAAAATTCACTTTGCTCCCACTTTCCTCAACTTAATTTACTTCTTCTCAGGTCAATAGTGGAGAAGGAAATGGCAACCCAACCCAGTATTCTTGCCTGGAGAATCCCAGGGACAGAGGAGCCTGGTGGGCTACCATCTGTGGGGTCGCACAGAGTCGGACACGACTGACACGACTTTGCAGCAGCAGCAGCAGCAGAAGGTCAACTAAATACAGGCTCAACTTCTGAGACAACATGGATAGCAAGTCCTGACCCCTCTGATGACTTCCTCAAGCCACTCTCCCTTGGATAGACATCAGCAGCCCTTACTGGCCTTCCTCATTGACAGTTAGCAAACAATGGACACCCAAGGCCCCTCACTGCCCTAACTCAGCAGGAAGTAGCCAGAATGAATGACACCATTTGCCCAATGAATTGGGGTCCATACACTTGAGGGGGACTGTTACGGAGGAAGTTCAACATGAGCAACTTGAAGGGAGGCCTGGCTGAAAGGGATGTAAGCTCACTTCTAAACTCCATCCCAGACACATCAACCACAGAGACTTTTCAACTCCTGCACATGTGACCTCGGCACACCGTGGATACAAAAAGACCACAGGGGTTTCTCCTAGTAATCTTAGGCAGTTAGGAGACCATTAAGGGCTCATGAATATTCGACATCTAACAGACAGAATTATGGGAAGACATAAATAACACAGCCAGCTGTTAGACAACTTATAATTGTCAGTCAGCCTTGAGCATATGCCCGTTTGCATTCCCTTTCATTGACTGGTGGTGGGTACAAGCCCTATTTCACCTGGGCATAATCAAAAGGAAATGTAGAAAGGGGAAACCAAGAGGGATCAGCAGGGTGAGGAGGACTCCTTTGGGGTGCTTGACTAATAAAAGATCTGTCTGCTTGAGTTGAACTGAGCTGTAACTTGTCTGCTGTTCCACATCTTTTGGTCCATCACTCCAAAATTTTGTTGCAACAAAACAAGAGAAAAAGAAAGAAGCCAGCCTGACGGTTCTATAGTATTCTTAGCATCCTCATCACTGTTAGTACAGTTAGCACTCTTAGTGAGGGCTGGTACTATAGTTACGATGCAGGACCTCATGGCCATCTCCGCAAAAAGGTGGCTCATGTTAAGCATTATACAGATCCTTCACACAGGAGGACGGCAGTACCATGAGCCCAAATATCCTGAGATAACAGACTTAATAGATAGAATGTTACGCTCATCCCACCCTCAGAGGCGCTTTAGATGATGTTGGGCAGCATGCATGAGTGAACATGGGCCAGGAGGCGCCACTCCCGCCAGCCTGTGAAGAGCACTCCCAGCCATGACACCTCCTGGGCCTCGGGCCTCCGCCTCTGTCGTGGGGTCTGTGGCCTCCAAGGGGGTAGACAGGTCTCCCCAACTGATATATTCTATACCAGAAAGAGTGAGATGCTACTGGGCTGGTGGAGGGACCAGATCCAGGACTTAGATGTCCTCAGTGGTAGTGACAGCATGCACATGAATGAACCCAAGGTGAGGGCCCGCACCATCATTGTAAGCCCGGCTGTCTCCTCCAACCTCAGCAGCCAAGAACATACGCCTCTCGCCAGCCCTGAGGAGTCCATGATTATTCCCGACTGGCTTTGAGAGACCATTCAGCACCAGGAGAACCAGGAGTCAAGGGAGAAGCCCAGAGAGCCTGCCACTCCCCTACCCTGCCCGGAGGCGAGGACCGTCACCCCCAGCCCAGGCCCCTCCACCCACAACACCCGTGATACCAGCAGCGCCCGAGCCCCCGATCACACCGGTGACCACCATGCCACGTGCAGGACCAGGCTCACCTGCGGCACCTGTGGCAGGCCTGAGAGCAGCCACATGTGTGATACTAACCTCACCTGTGATGCCCTAAGCACCCGGGACACCAGCCTCACCTGTGATCCCAGCCTCACCTGTGACGCCCCAAGCACCCAGGACACCACTGGGGCCTGCAACGATGACACCTGTTCACCCACGATACCTGTGACACCAGGGTCATCAATGACAGCTCCTCACCTGTGAGACCAGTGGTGATCACGCCATCCATGATACTCATGCCACCATCACCTGTGACGCCTGCAGCACCCGGGACACCAGCGACACCTGTGATCCCAGCCTTATCTGTGACATCTGCAGCACCTGGGACACCACTGGTACTCATGACACCAGTAGCACCTGTGACACCTGGGGCTTCCATGTCACCAGCCACACCTGTGACACCAACTTCACCTGTGACACCCTAAGCACCTGGGACACCGCAGGTGCCTGCAACACAGATGGCACCCGTGACACCTGCAGTAACAGACTGGTGCAATAACACCAGTTTCACCTCTGACACCTGCCTCACCCGTGACACCAGCATCATCCATGACTTCAGTGATGCCCGTGACACCAGTGAACCCATGATAGCTATGATACCAGCAGCACCAGCCTCACCCATGATGCCTGTGGCACCCATGACACAAGGGACACCTGGGACACCAGCCACACCCGTGACACCTGCCTCTCCCATGATGCCCTGAGCACCCGGGACCCCATTGGGGCCTGCAACATACATAAAACCCATGGCACCCGCAGTACCTGTGACACCAGGGGCACCTGTGCACCAGTGGTGACCACAGCACCCACGATACTCAGGCTACAAACGTCACCCGTGGCACCAGGGGCACCCGCGACACAGATGGCACCCACAGCAACTGTGATACACGTGACACCAGGGGCACCATGACACCAGAGTCACCCGTGGACCCGCGTCGCCCACAACTCTCACAGAACCCACAGCACACGACAACCACAGCACCCGTGACGCCTGCAGCACGACTGTACTCATAACATCAGTGGCAAAGTCCCTGCAGGAACGCACTGCCTCCCGGACGTGCCTGATGCGGGAAGCTCCACCCTTGTTGGGCAGCTCGAGAACATGTCCCCAGTCACTCCCTTGGCCTCACCCAGAAAAAGAAGGGGGTAGCTGGGAGAATCTGGAGATGTCTATCCAAGTATCTTTGCTGTGGGCTGCCCAGCAAGAGGGCTAATGATAAAGTGATACCAGAAACAGCCAATGAATGACCTACCAAGCTCCCTGGGACCTGGTCATGTTCCCACCTGGATGACGGGATTCAAATCCAGCACCTCCACCGCCTTCAGGAAAGCCTTGTATCCAAAACCCTTGCCAGCCTAGAGGATGCTCTGGAGTGGTCTGGGCGACCAGAAGAGGCACCACCCTGGCCTGGCTGCCCCTCCTGCCCTGCTGGCTGAAACTTCAGAGACTGGATTGTGCCCTCGAGCATGTCCCCCATCCCCCACACTCCTGTCTTTCATGTTGGTGAGGGAGGGGATAGTTATAGCCAACTCCTTGGTTCTTCTCTTGGTTCAGTCTTAATAAACTTCATGCTCCAGAAAGATGTATTGCACTGCTTTGCACTGTCTCTGATCAGAGAAGTGTGTAGTCATGTAGTACTTAGAGTTAATGACCTAAGAATTAGTGCAATCATTCCCAAGAGCAAAAACTGCTGCCCTGCACTGCAGGGCAGACATGCAGAAGGAGTGTATTATCCCCTGCACTGACATTACCTAATATTTTCAGAAGGGGCAAAGGAAACTTTTGGTCCCTGCCGCTAGGGCTAAAAGGATCAGGACGGCTGGGATGGGATAATAAGTCCTGTGAACCAGCCAGTGTGTGGTGTGGTCAGGTCCCTGTGCAGATGACCTTCCTGAATATCCTGCAGGAGCTGGGCTCTCTCCTTTATAGGGAGTGACCCTGATGTGTGGCGTTTTTAAAATCTTTTTGATGTGGATCATTTTGATGTGGATCATTTTATTGAACTACATAAAATGACAGGTAGAGGAGAGGAATTCCGGCAGTCCTTGCACGAGGCATAAGGAAGAGCGATGAATGAATCGCAGTCTGTGCCCTCAGGGTTTGCTCACGCATGTTCGCATGCTCATGCATGCAGACCTCCATGTTCTGTTTTACCTCTACCGTAAGAAGCTCTATGTGCCAGTTATTAAAATTATTAAATTATATATTAATTATATTGTTATTAAATAATAATTTAATATAATAAAAAGTTATTTAATTGTCATTAAAATTATAGGTCCTGGGGTCTAATCTAGAACACTGTTTAAAATCTGACTCTGCCATCTACTTAGCAGCATAACCATGAAAGACTTGTTCATCCCTTCAGCTATTCAAACTGTGAAGACAGTATTTACTCTGAAGTGTCAAGTGAAAGTGAAAGTCACTCAGTTGTGTCCAACTGAGTCGTGTCCAGGGAACTCTCTAGGCCAGAATACTGCAGTGGGTAGCCGTTCCCTTCCCCAGGGGTTTTTCCCAACCCAGGGATTGAACCCAGGTCTCCCACATTGCAGGCGGATTCTTGACCAGCTGAGCCATAAGGGAAGCCCAAAGTGTCAAGGTGAAGTTAAATTAAACAAGGCAGGTAAGGGAAGCTTAACATAGTATGGTATAATAAATCATTGCTGCTAGTATTATACTTTTTCTAGCATTTGTTTATCAATGGAGACACCGTTGCTTAGGGCTGGATAATTCTGCTCTCTGCAAATCTTTCTAGACTGCCCACTAAATACCAGTAACGTCCCCCAAGTCACTGGAACAAACCAAACTGTCCCCAGATATGTTCAAACATGGAGAGAGTACTCTTATGCCTCCTGGTTGAGAACTTAGATAGCAAACTTCTTAAGGACTGGTTAATTTTCGTGTTCTCAGTCTAATACTGTGATGAGCACAAAACTCAATAAACACCCTCAACAGAAACGAGTAGAGAATGAATAAAACAATATGACTTTATACATATGCTTGGAATGCCTCCATATATATTTATAACTTTTGTCTTCTATATGGTTCTACTAAATGTCTAGGATCCCTCATTAAACTGCAGGTAGCTCCAAGGGGAAGTACTCTCAGCTGTTACTAACGTCAAGGTGGTGGACGCCAGCTGTGACAAAAGCCCTGCAGGAGGAGCTCACGGAACAGGAAACGTGGAGAGACAGGAGTGTTCAATACAGACTCAAAACTGGGAAGCTCTGCATGGTCTCTAACTGTATCGCTGCAAAAAATCTGTGCATAAAAATAACATGTGTGACAATGGGAGCCCAATGGGACACACGTCTCTTATTCTAAAAGAAACCGAAACCCAAGGTCCTTTTCCATCTATCATCCTTTTTTCCTCTTTCTTTCTTACAGAATTACACCACATCCCATATTTCTCCTTCCTCGGTAATCATTCTTCCTGAGAAACTAATCTGAAATTCTTTATTTAATACCAGTTTTTATTTAATTAGTCAAATTCTTGTCATAATTCCTTGAGAACTCACTCCCCAGGAATGAATGCTCAATGCTTTTGCCCTCAACTCTCTAAAAGTCAGTGGACTCGTGAGCACTTTGGTTTTCTTTCCAGCTCTCTCAAAGCATTTTATTCTCAAGAACATATCCATTCTCATAGCCTCAACAATGACAACTTATCTTTATTTGAGTACTTACCATCAGAAACCCCAAACTCACAAAGGTTAATTCTATACAAAAGATTCACTACACAACTGACAATTTATAACAATTAGTCTACTTTTAAGATCCCTCCCTACTTAACACAAAGATCTGCTAATGTACTGAGACAACTGAGGCAGCATACACTGGTTAGCCCATGTATACATCTATTAGCACCACGAAATATAAGAGCAAATCTATTTCAGAACGGAATTGCACATCTTGTAAAAGATACAGGATTTCATGACATCAAAGCACAGTTCAGACACTTAGAAAGGCACTCATATGGGAGAGTTACTTCAGTGAACAAATGAAGATAAATTTACAGGGATGATGACACAACAGATACTTTAAAGGCTTCTCATTGAGTTGAGTCTCAAAAAATTAAGAGTCTTAGAAAAAAGTGATGAACCCTCACAAATGTTTTACAGATTTTGTCCTCTTTATAACTGTGTCATAACAGTACACCTGGAGAGCTTGAATAGCCAAACAATCTTGAAAAAGAAGAACAAGGTTAAAGGTATCACACTTTCTGATTTCAAGCTTCTTGCAAAGCTTCCATGGTGGCTCAGACAGTAAACAATGTGCCTGCAATGCAGGAGACCATGGTTCAATCCCTTGGTCGGGAAGATCCCCTAGAGAACAGAATGGCTGCCCACTCCAGTATTCTTGCCTGGGAAATCCCATGGACAGAGGAGCCTGGAGGGCTACAGTCTATGGGCGGCAAAGAGTCGGACACAACTGAGTGAATATCACGCTTTCACACTGTAATCAAAAGTGTGGTATTTTCATAAATGCAGACAGAGCAATGGAATAGACTAGAGAGCCCAGAAATAAACCCTCACAATCATAGTCAAGTGATTCCTGATAAGGAAGCCAAGACCATTCAGTGAGAAAACAGACAGCATTTTCGACAAAGGGTTGTGGGAAAACTAGATATCCACATGCAAAAGAACAAATTACACCCTTAACTTACACAATACACAAAAAGGAACTGAAAACAGACCAAGATCTAAATGAAGACCTAAATTTATAAGAGTCTTAAAAGACAGAAGAAAAGCTTCAGGACCTATTTCAATGTAATTTCTTAGAAATTTGGGGGATTTTTTTTTTTTTTTACTCCACCTTCTTGCGCTCCCTGGCTGGCTTTGAAAATTAAATTGACCAAGAGAGAGTAATAGGAGAAAACATATAAATTGATTTAATGTAAGTCTTAAGAAATGTTAGGGTCTTCATGAGAAAATCAAGATCTGAAGAAACAGCGAAATCTGAGTATTTTCACATGAGATTTGAGGAAGAGTGGATACTCATGGAGAAATAGAACAGGCCAAGGAGCATGAGGTGAGTGTAGTATACTGGGGAAGATTCAGCAAGGCCTATTTGGAGTCTTTCTGGCATCCTTTTGTCTTTGGAGATGAGGACGCGCATTTGCTTCTATAGGGAAAGCACCTCTCACTTAAGAGTATTATGACCTACTTCAGGGGTGAAAGGTAAGCAGAGGGTCAAAGTAAGCGTCTGCTGTTTTCTCAAATTTTCCACTTAAAATATAAAATATGCCAAGGTGCCATATTTTACTGTAGCATGGTCTGAACTTCATATGATACGACACCAAAAGCATAGACAAAGTTAAAAGAAATAAATTGGACTACACCAAAATGTAAAACTTTTGTCCATCAAGGACATAATCAACAGAGTAAAAAGACACGGAAGGAAATTTTGCAAACCCTGTATCTGACAATGAGTTAAAATCCAGAATATACAGAAAACTTCTAAGATTCAACAACAACAGAAACAAAAACAACCTGATTCAAAAATGAGTAAAGAACATTTTTCCAAATAAGATATATGAATGGCCAAAAGCACATGAAAAGATGTACATCTCCAGTCATTAGCGAAATGCAAATCAAAAACACAGGGTGATATGCACCTCATACCCATTAAGGTGACTATTATAAACAGACATATAAAAAGGGAACGACTGTTGACAAGGATGTAACAAAGCTGGAATCTCTGTGCACTACTGTATATTTATTGATTTCTGACTGAACTGAGTCTTCACTGTGGCCCATGGGCTTAGCTGCCCTGCAGTATGTGGAATCTTCCCAGACCAGGGATCGAACCCTTGTCCCCTGAATTGGCAGGCACATCCTTAACCACTGGACCACTAGGGAGGTGGCTTTTGGACTATTAATAGGACGAAAAATAGTGCAGTCACAATGGAAGAGCATGATGGTTCCTCAAAATATTAAAAATTAAATTTCTGATTGGTTCTCCAATTACACTTGAGTATACTCTCAGAAGAGTTGAAAGCATGGTCATGAGGAGATATTTGTAAACCCATGTTCCTAACAGCACTACTCACAAAAGCCCAAAGGTGGAAGCAACTCAAATGTCCACTGATTATATGAATGGATAAACAAAATGTGATGCATGCATACAAAACAATAGTATTCAGCCGTAAAAAAGAAAATTCTGACGTGTGCTATAACCTGCATAAACCTGAAAGACATTATACTAAAATAATCCAGTAACAAAAAGACAAATACTGTGTGACTGATTACACTTACAGCAAGTATCTAGGTACTCAGACTCTGAGAACAGAAAATATAACGCAATGGGGACTTCCCTAGCAGTTCAGTGGTTAAGACTCTGCACGTACACCACAGAGAGTCCAGGTTCAAACCCTGGTCAGGGAACTAAGATCCCACATGTTCTGTAGTATGGTCAAAAAGTGAGGGGAAAAAAAGAAAGAAAAGAAAACGTCACAATGGTAGTTTCTAGGCAATTAAGGGCAACGAGACATGGAGAGCTATTGTTTAATGGTTATGGAGTTTCAGTTTTGCAAGATTAAAACTTTCTGGATATTGTTTGCACAACAATGTGAATGCACTTAACACTACTGAACTGCACCCTTGACAATGACTGAGATGGTACTAATACATTTTATATTATGTGTCTTTTACCACAATTTGTTAAAAATATCAAGATAGCTCAAGGGAAACAATGATAAAAGTCTAAAAGGATCTTGCATTCAGATAAGTTACCAAAAGTCTTTGAAGTTTCACTCCATGTCGAAGAGTCCAAGACTGACTTTTTCACTATGTGTGAGATTTGTGCATAAAAGACCAGACAAAACTCAAATCAATATACCAATGATTTCTTTAAATAGAAACACCTGGTGATGACAAAAAGACTAGAAAATAAGTCTGCATGTATACAGTTTTTTAGAAAGTAAGATGGAGTGTAGATTCTCAGAGACTAGTGCACAGATTCACTGGCTATATGGAAACAGTGACAACAAGAAATTAATTCTGTGTTCATTCTAAGGATTAATGGCCAGTTGGAGTTGGAATACAAATTGCTTTAAATATAAGATACAAGTAACTGTAATCACTTTTTTCCTTTTAAATTTTTCCACCATTTACTGGTATATAGTGGTGCTCTGTATGAAGCTATTTAAATGGTCTTTTTACTATGTATCTCTGGATAATAAAGACCTCCTTCAGTTCTGTCCTCCATGCAGATGACTTTCAACTCTTATCTTCGGGCCAGAGCAATCTAAGATTTCCAAATGCCCCTGGGCATTTTCACTTAAAAATGTTTCTCTATTATTCAAATTCAACATAAAAATGTCAAACCTATCATTGCCCTTCTAAATAGTACTTTCCCACTTCTCAACGCCATCGTACACGCCACACTAACTTACATGAAAATACTGGTGTCATTCTGTCTGTCTTCTTCCATTTGCCCACCTGTCATTTAATGTGTCCAAGCCCTGCTGACTTCTCTTTTGAAGGCTATCTTTCATCTGAACTCCCTTTTTCCTTCCCTCAAGGTTCCCTCGTTCTGACCCTTACCATTCATGCCTAGGTGAGCACAACAAACTTCTCTTGCCTCCTCACTTCTTCAATTTTTTCCTGTTCTAATTCTACCCAAATTCATCCCTGTTAACCTTTTGTGTTGCTGTTGTTGTTCATGTGGGTGCTTTTTTTTTTTCAGATTCCTTTCATCCTTTATTTTATGAAAGCTAATACTCAAACGAATGGTTCATTCACAGTGAGATAACATAAAGGATCTGACTGTCATATCACACTGACATAAATCTGAGCTCTTACTTATTCAAGAACATAAGGTCTCTGTGGCATGAACAAAGCAGGGAGAGACTTTGGATATTTCATGGGGCTCCCTTGGTCTTCTTTTTCTGTATAAGACATACTTTCTGGCACACAGTAATAGAAAAGGTCTCCAACAAGTGAGGTATGCATGTCACCATACCAGTGTGAGCATCTGAGTTACAAAACACTTCTATTTTATATCCAGCTTATTATGGAGCTATCATGACACTTTCCAGGAGTGTGCCTCCTAATTCCATAGATTCTAGGTTTCCTTGTTATTGTTCAGTGGCTAAGTCATGTATGAGACTTTGTGACCATGTGAACTGCACCACACCGGGCTTCCCTGTCCTTCACCATCTCCCAGAGCTTGCTCAAACTCACATCCATTGAGTCAGTAATGCCATACAACCATCTTATCCTCTGTTGTCCCCTTCTCCTGCCTTCAATCTTTCCCAGCATCAGGGTCTTTGCCAATGAGTCATTCTTCTCATCAGGTAGTCAAAGTATTGAAGCTTCAGCTTCAGCTTTAGCATCAGTCCTTCCAATGAATATTCAAGGTTGATTTCCTTTATGACTGACAAGCTGGGATCAAGATTTCTTAGAGATTCTTTACTATAAGAAATTTTAAACCAAGATCATCCTTCTAAGAGAGCTTCATAGAGAAACATTCTTCTATTAGCAATTATCTGTTATCTATTATCCTAAGGTGACTTATTTGCAAAAACATTCTACTGGAACACCTGACTCCCCACACCTCGCACCTCCCAAGAATGTTCCTCCATTACCGGTAAAGAAACAAATTCCAAGACAGTTTCTATGACCCTTTTGCCCTCTGCCCACCCTCTTGACCTCAATCAATATCACCTTCCAACATACTTGTCCGTTATTTTTCTCATTATTTGTTCTACAACATTTTATGCAAAATTGAGTACAGAGAATTAAGCATACTAGTACCTTGAAGGCCACCAGACTTGGAAACACCCAATGAAGTTAGAGATTGCTTCTTTAAAGCACTTTAATTATGTGCATATCCCTTCAGGTATCTTCTTATATTCTTCTACCAACTCAGCTACTTTTTGTTCCACCACTCAGAGTTATTTGAACTATTAGTATGTACTGATAGAGTGGCTTGATTTAGAGTTTACTCTTTCTCAGGGCAAACTCATTTCCTTTTCTGACCAGTGTTCAGAGGTATGACCTCAATAGGAAGCTCCAACCCAGTTTCCCCCAATATTCTCTTACACAGGAAGTCATTATCCGTATGTTTTCTTTTCACTTAATCTTGTGGTCTTAACAATTCAATGATCTTGCAAAGCTTTTGTGAATCCATACAGTTGAGGAAGAGAGAAAATATATTTAAAACACCAAACAGGTAAAATTTGAAGTATCATTCTTCATTACCTTACCAACAGAAACCACTTTTCCAATATAATACGTATTCTCAGGGACTGAGATGATAACCAGTAAATTTTGTATCCCATTACGTTTGTGAGTAGTACCATATCCCAGATATCATTGTTGTTGGTCAGCTGCTAAGTCATGTCTGATCCTTTGTGACCCCATGAACTGTAACACTCCAGGCTCCTCTGTCTTCCACTATCTCCCAGAGTTTGCGCAAATTCATGTGCATTGAATTGGTGATGCTCTCTAGCCATCTTATCTATTTTTCTTTATATCAAAGACAATTAATTGTATGAATTTATCCATCTATTTGTCAATGTTCAGCCTCTAAGTTATGTGAGTGCTTTTGATTTTGTTTTTTGGCAGTGCCACACGGCATGTGGGATCTTAGTTCCCTGACCAGTGATCAAACACACACCCTTTCAATAGGAAGCTCAGACTCTTAACCACTGGACCACCTGTTAAGCCTGCAATCCTATTACTCTTTTAATGCAGCTTTGCTTCATCCAAAACACTATATCTTTTCTTCCACAAACATGATTTTCTTTTCCTATTTCTTGGATTTTACATCATTATCTTCTCCATGTTTTCTAACTCTCTAACTCTTATTCAGACCCCAATGCTGCCTTTCTTGATGAGCTCAAGATTAAGTGCTCTCTCCCCAGGAACACATTTTTGCCTACATTACTCAGAAGGCAATGTTCTATGCCTGTAAAACCAGACGTAAGAGGCCAGGATACTTCTTAATTGTATAATCATGACTAATGTGCTGTGTGTATAATGACAACTAACAATTGCTATTTACTGAATACACACTATGTTAAGCACTTTCTATTTACTAATAATACCCATCATTTGTTGAATTTTTCTTACGTGCTTGATCCTAAACACATTACATGAATGAGTCCACAGAAAAGTTCTGTAGGCACGATTATTCACCCATTCCAGGCCATCTTAGTTCGTTGATTCCTCGAATGTCGACATTCACTCTTGCCATTTCTTGTTTGACCACTTCCAATTCGCCTTGATTCATGGACCTAACATTCCAGGTTTTTATGCCATTATATCTACTACTGTGGGCAGGAATCCCTTAGAAGAAATGGAGAGGCCATCACAGTCAACAAAAGAGTCTGAAATGCAGTACTTGGATGCAATCGCAAAAACGACAGAATGTTCTCTGTTCGTTTCCAAGGCAAACCATTCAATATCACAGTAATCCAAGTCTATGCCCCAACCAGTAACGCTGAAGAAGCTGCAGTTGAATGGTTCTGTGAAGACTTACAAGACATTCTAGAACTAACACCCAAAAAAGATGTCCTTTTCATTATAGGGGACTGGAATGCAAAAGTAGGAAGTCAAGAAACACCTGGGGCAACAAGCAAATTTGGCCTTGGAATGTGGAATGAAGCAGGGCAAAGGCTAATAGAGCTTTGCCAAGAAAATGCACTGGTCATAGCAAACACCCTCTTCCAACAACACAAGAGAAGACTCTACACCTGGACATCACCAGATGGTCAACACTGAAATCAGATTGATTATATTCTCTGCAGCCAAAGATGGAGAAGCTCTATACAGTCAACAAAAACAAGATTGGAGCTGACTGTGGCTCAGATCATGAACTCCTTATTGCCAAATTCAGATTTAAATTGGAGAAAGTAGGGAAAACCATTTGACCACTCAGGTATGACCTAAATCAAATCCCTTATGATTATATAGTGGAAGTGAGAAATAGATTTAAGGGACTAGATCTGATAGACTGCCTGATGAACTATGGATGGAGCTTCATGACATTGTACAGAAGACAGGGATTAAGACCATCCCCATGGAAAAGAAATGCACAAAAGCAAAATGGCTGTCTGGGGAGGCCTTATAAATAGCTGTGAAAAGAAGAGAAGTGAAAAGCAAAGGATAAAAGGAAAGATATTTCCATTTGAATGCAGAGTTCCAAAGAATGGCAGAGATCAGAAAGCCTTCCTCAGCTAGTGATCAATGCAAAGAAATAGAGGAAAACAACAGAATCGGAAAGATTAGAGATCTCTTCAAGAAAAGTAAAGATACCAAGGGAATGTTCAGAGAAGGCAATGGCACCCCACTCCAGTACTCTTGCCTGGAGAATCCCAGGGACGGAGGAGCCTGGTGGGCTGCCATCTATGGGGTCACACAGAGCCGGACACGACTGAAGTGAAGCAGCAAAGGGAACATTTCATGCAAAGATGGGCTCGATAAAGGACAGAAATGGAATGGACCTAACAGAAGCAGAAGATATTAAGAAGAGGTGGCAAGAATACACAGAAGAACTGTACAAAAAAGATCTTCACGACCCAGATAATCACGATGGTGTGATCACTCACCTAGAGCCAGACATCCTGGAATGTGAAGTCAAGTGGGCCTTAGAAAGCATCACTACAAACAAAGCTAGTGGAGGTGATGGAATTCCAGTTGAGCTATTTCGAATCCTGAAAGATGACGCTGTGAAAGTGCTGCACTCAATATGCCAGCAAATTTGGAAAACTCAGCAGTGGCCACAGGACTGGAAAAGGGCAGTTTTCATTCCAATCCCAAAGAAAGGCAATGCCAAACAATGCTCAAACTACCACACAATTACACTCATCTCACATGCTAGTAAAGTAATGCTCAAAATTCTCCAAGCCAGGCTTCACCAATACGTGAACTTCCAGATGTTCAAGCTGGTTTTAGAAAAGGCAGAGGAACCAGAGATCAAATTGCCAACATCCGCTGGATCATGGAAAAACCAAGAGAGTTCCAGAAAAGCATCTATTTCTGCTTTATTGATTATGCCAAAGCCTTTGACTGTGTGGATCACAATCAACTGTGGAAAATTCTGAAAGAGATGGGAATATCAGACCACCTAATCTGCCTCTTGAGAAACCTATATGCAGGTCAGGAAGCAACAGTTAGAACTGGACATGGAACAACAGACTGATTCCAAATAGGAAAAGGAGTACATCAAGGCTGTATGTAGTCACCCTGCTTATTTAACTTCTATGCAGAGTACATCATGAGAAATGCTGGGCTGGAAGAAGCACAAGCTGGAGTCAAGATTGCCGGGAGAAATATCAATAACCTCAGATCTGCTGATGACACCACCCTTATGGCAGAAAGTGAAGAGGAACTAAAAAGCCTCTTGATGAATGTGAAAGAGGAGAGTGAAAAAGTTGGCTTAAAGCTCAACATTCAGAAAATGAAGATCATGGCATCTGGTCCCATCACTTCATGGAAAATACATGGGGACACAGTGCAAACAGTGGCTGACTTTATTTTTGGGGACTCCAAAATCACTGCAGATGGTGACTGCAGCCATAGATTTAAAAGACTCTTACTCCTTGGAAGAAAAGTTATGACCAACCTAGATAGCATATTCAAAAGCAGACATTACTTTGCCAACAAAGGTCCGTCTAGTCAAGGCTATGGTTTTTCCAGTGGTCATGTATGGATGTGAGAGTTGGACTTA
The DNA here is from genome assembly GCF_032405125.1 of Capricornis sumatraensis. Classification (NCBI taxonomy): domain Eukaryota; kingdom Metazoa; phylum Chordata; class Mammalia; order Artiodactyla; family Bovidae; genus Capricornis; species Capricornis sumatraensis. Next base: position 33,097,834 of record NC_091079.1, read on the forward strand.
AAGAAAGCTGAGCGCCAAAGAATTGATGCTTTTGAACTGTGGTGTTGAAGGCTCTTGAGCATCCCTTGGACTGCAAGAAGATCCAACCAGTCCATCCTAAAGGAGACCAGTCCTGGGTGTTCATTGCAAGGACTGATGTTGAAGCTGAAACTCCAATACTTTGGCCACTTCATGCAAAGAGTTGACTCATTGGAAAAGACCCTGGTGCTGGGAAGGGTTGAGGGCAGGAGGAGAAGGGGACAACAGAGCATGAGATGGCTGGATGGCATCGCCGACTCCATGGGCATGGGTTTGGGTAAACTCTGGGAGTTGGTGATGGACAGGGAGCCCTGGCATGCTGCGATTCATCGGGTTGCAGTCGGACACGACTGAGCGGCTGAACTGAACTGAACTGAACTGAGGCCCATTTTTCCAGGAAAGGAAACTAAGGTAGAGAGAAAACATACAACTTAACAGAGAAAGTTGCTAGTAATAGTGGCCAGAGCTAGAATTCAAACCCAGACAGTCCAGCTGCTCAATCCACATTCTTGACCACTACCCTGTGTCATCTAATCGTACAGTAACCCACCAAGATATATATTGACTTACCCACTTTGAATATTAACAAAATGAATCCAAAGAAGGCAGGAAATATCTTCAGTCACAGATATGATTAAGTGGTAATGCTCAACTTCACACCCAGGTCCATCAGACTCCATTAAACATTATTTTATATGCTTGTGCTCCTGAGATCAACACAACTATCTTGAAAAGTGAAGTGAAAGTTGTTCAGTCGAGTCTAACTCTTTGCGACCCCATGGACTAAACAGCCCATGGAATTCTCCAGGTCAGAATACTGGAGTGGGAAGCCTTTCCCTTCTCCCGGAGATCTTCCCAACCCAGGTATCGAAACCAGGTCTCCAGCACTGCAGGCAGATTCTTTACCAGCTGATCCACAAGGGAAGCTATGGGAATTAAGTAAGACCATGCATATGTTTTATAAATGCTAAATATACCATTATGATGTTGGATTGAATTTCCTGTGAACACACTCTTTTGTCACCACCATGCCTAGTAACATTAAACAGTCTCTAAATTTTAATCCTATATGTCTATTGGTCTGTTGTTGGTCTTAAAATGTAACAAAGTGAAAGCGAAAGTGAAGTCGCTCAGTCGTGTCCAACTCTTTGCAACCCGTGGACTGTAGCCCACCGAGCTCCTCCGTCCATGGGATTCTCCAGGCAAGAATACTGGAGTGGGTTGCCATTGCCTTCTCCAGGGGATCTTCCCGACCCGGGGATCAAACCCAGGTCTCCCACATCGCAGGCAGACACTTTAACCTCTGCACCACCAGGGAAGCCTTTGTATAAATTCAATATATGTATTACTATACTAATAAATCATCAGACTGTCACATATTAGCTAGTTGTTCCTATGCCAGTTTCTTTTTTTTTAATTATTATTATTATTATTTTTTGTTTTACTTTACACTATTGTATTGTTTTTGCCATACATCAACATGAATCTGCGATGGGTGTACATGTGTTCCCCGTCCTGAGCCCCCCTCCCTCCTCCTTCCCTATACCATCCCTCTGGGTCGTCCCAGTGCACCGGCCCCAAGCATCCTGTATCCTGCATCCAACCTGGACTGGCGATTCATTTCTTATATGATATTATACATGTTTCAATGCCATTCTCCCAAATCATCCCACCCTCGCCCTCTCCCACAGAGTCCAAAAGCCTGTTCTATACATCTGTGTCTCTTTTGCTGTCTCGCACGCAGGGTTATTGTTACCATCTTTCTAAATTCCATATATATGCGTTAGTATACTGTATTGGTGTTTTTCTTTCTCCTGTGCCCGTTTCTTATCCTATCTGTTCTTCAGCTTCCTGATTCTTTAAATGGGGACAACAGTATATACATATTAGGCGCTGTCAGAGTTAAACTAATATAAGAAGAGCATTTGTAACAGTACCTGGTACACAAGAAAGTGTGTAAAACACCAAAATTAACTATGATTGTGTCTATAAGAAAATATACAAAAATAAACTTTAAAGAAAATGAGAAATATGAGCTACATAAATTTTATTTTAGTGTACTGATTAATGATATCAACTTTTCTATCTTACCTAAAACTATTAATAATAAAATTAATTTTAGCAAGAAAGTACAATTGAACATGTACCACTGCTTTTTAAAGCCTGGGTATAAAACTTTGTGAAACGGTGATTTGATGGCTTGCTTCTAAATCTTTTTTGGTGTTTTATTTTAATAGCTGTCTAGTTGAAAAATATACTTCACAAAGAAACACAGGTCCTTGTGGAAAAGTATATCCATATACAAGTCTTGGGGCTTCTCTGATAGCTCAGTTCATAAAGAATCTGCCTGCAATGCAGGAGACCCCAGTTTGATTCCTTGGTCGGGAAGATCCCCTGGAGAAGGGATAGGCTAACCACTCCAGTATTCTTGGGCTTCCCTTGTGACTCAGCTGCTAAAGAAATCACCTGCAATGTGGGAGACCTGGGTTTGATCCGTGGGTTGGGAAGATGCTCTGGAGAAGGAAAAGGCTACCCACTCCAGTATTTTGGCCTGGAGAATTCCATGGATTGTATAGTCCATGGGGTCACAAAGAGTTGGACACGATTGGGCAACTCTCACTTTCATATAAGCCTTACATTTGATCAATAAATTTCCATCTTCTAGAATGTTAATCTCTTTTTTTTTTTTTTACAAATTAAAAGAAGGCATTTAATATTTATATCTTTTACAGATGATCTTAAAACCTACCTGAAGTATTCATTTGGACAGTTTTTTTTTAGTAAATTAGAAAATGCACTTTCAAAGCTTTATTAACATTGAAATATGAGAGTTTTACAGGTAAAATGAATCAGTCTTAATCAGGAACAAAAGTCCCATAGCGATGGAAATATGTTTTTACATATGCGTTCAAAATTCTTTCTCCAAAGCATGAGTTTTTTTCTTCAAAAGCCATTATTTCCTCATTTATTGTCAAAAACATCACTTTCATTTCAAAAAGACTGGTTAAGTGGGCATATTTTGTCCAAAAAAATTTCTGCTAGATAACATATCACCAATAGCTATTGCTTTTAGCTCACAATATATCTAAGAAAGAGTTCAAACCCAGAAGGGCCATGCTTTTCTTCCATTTTTTCATTGTTGTTATCATTGCCTTAAATTATTAGGATCATCTTGACCAGTAGATTCTTTGCAGAAAATATTTTAAGTCACTTGCACATTTTAAGAGTGTTCATTTATTATAATCAGTAATATAGTGTATAAATCCATTTCACCAAGAACATGGAAACTACAACATGTCACTGTATGTTCAGAATGAGCAACTCTGAGTCACAGAGCTCCCACTTTTCTTGCAGACCATTGATACAGAATCACCCACTCATGATTGAGTGACAGAGCCAGTATCAATCATATATTCAATACTAGCAAAGTTAGTGTATTTCTATTTTCTCAAGATTAAAAACTAAATCGAAATTGGAGTTCTAATACCTGGTGGCTCAGCGGTAAAAATAATCCGTGTGCCAATGCAGGAGACACCAGTTTGATCCCTTGGTGGGCAAGAGCCCCTGGAGAAGAAAATGGCAACCCACTCCAGTGTTCTTGCCTGGGAAATCCCATGAACAGAGGAGCCTGGCAGCCTACAATGCACAGAGTCACAGAGAGTCAGACACGACAGCGACTGAACAACGACAAAATGTCTTCTTCAGGCACCTCAAGGGTCAACCTTGCACATCCCTAGAATGTACACACCCTATTTTGGAAATGACAGCACTAAGCTGTCTCATGCCAACAGCGACACCACATGGTCACCAAGGGATAACACGATTTATGTTTTTTCCCAGACCTCTATTCTTCCCATTAAGCAGACTCAAGCACTCACAGCCTGCTTCTTTCTGTTCTTCACTATCCTAATTATCAGATTGGAACTTGTAGGCTGAACCTAACCAGGCCCTTACCTGATAAAACAAGAACATTTATGTTTTGACAGGATTTAAGTGAGGTCAAGAGTCTCCCAATGTAACATATGAAATGTGCAGGATATTGTACAATTGAAGGTTATTCAGCATATGAAGATCCAGGAAATCCTCAATCCACTAAGAAAAGACCATCAACAGACAGCAGCCTCAAGATGACATAGGGTTATGAGCTGCATTGCGTGCCCCCCAAATTCATGCAGTGGAGCCCCAACCACCAGTACCTCTGGATGTGACTACATTTGGAGACAGAGTCCTTAAAAAGGAGATTAAGTTAAAATAAGCCATTGGGGTTGGCACTAATTCAATCTACTCAGTGTCCCTTAAGAAGAAAAAATTCACACACACACAGAGACACCAGGGATGCCCAGGTACCATGTGCAAGACCACATGAGACACAGCAGATTTCTGGGAGCTTCGGCAGCGTGTGCTTAGCGGGCAGTACCATGTGCCCACATATCTATCCACGGACGTAACAGACTTACTAGAAAGAATGCCAACGCTCAAGCCTACCGAGAGAGGTACTTTAGATGACGCTGGGCAGCACGCATGGGTGAACATGGGCCAGGAGGAGCCCCTCCCGCCAGCCTGTGGTGAGCACCCTAGGGTGACAGTGGAGATGATACTGGGCTGGTGCAGGGACCTAATCCAGGGCTTACACACAAGCAGCATCAGTGACATGAATGAACCCAAGATGAGGGTCCGCACCATCAAGGTGAGGCCGGCCGTCTCCTCCGACCTCACCAGCCAAGAACATACGCCTCCCGCCAGCCCTGAGGAGTCCATCCTTATTCCCGCCTGGCTTTGGGAGACCACTGAGCAGCAGGAGAACCAGGAGTCAAGAGAGAAGACCAGAGAGCCTGCCACTCCCCCACCCTGCCTGAGGGCGAGGACCATCAGCCCCAGCCCAGCCCCCTCCACCCGCAACACCCATGTTGAGAGCAGCGCCCGAGCCGCCAATCACGCCGGTGACCGCCATGCCACATGTGGGACCAGGCTCCCCTGCGGCACCTGCAGCAGGCGTGAGAGCAGCCACACCCGTGATACCAGCCTCACCATGACGCCAGGGACGCCTGCCACACCATCAGCACCTGGGACAGCTGCGGTACCAGAGGAACCAGCCTCACCCGTAACGCCTGCAGCACCCGGGACACCAGCCTCACCTGTGGTCCCAGCCTCACCTGTGAGGCCTGCAGCATCCGGGACACAAGGCACACCTGGGATCCCAGCCTCACCTGTGACGCCCCAAGCACCCGGGACCCCACTGGGGCCTGCAACGTAGATGACACCCGTGGCACCTGCGATACCTGGGACACCAGGGTCACCAGTGACAGCTGCCTCACTCGTGAGACCAGAGGTGACCTCACCACCCATGATACTCATGCCACCATCACGCATGGCACCAGGGGCAGCCATGACCCTAAAGGCACCCGTGACACCAGCAGCACCTGCGACAGCTGTGATACCAGTGGTACCAGCCTCACCTGTGACGCCGGCAGCACCCAGGACACCAGCCTCACCTGTGACACCCTCAGCACCCGGGACACCAGCCTCACCTGTGATCCCAGCCTCACCTGTGACACCCTCAGCACCGGGGACACCAGCATCATCCATGACTTCAGTGATGCCCGTGACGCCAGTGAACCCATGATAGCTATGATACCAGCAGCACCAGCCTCACCCACGACGCCTGTGGCACCCATGACACAAGGGGCACCCGTGACACCAGCCACACCTATGACATCAGCCTCACCCATGACATCCTGAGCACCCAGGACCCCACTGAGGCCTGCAACGTAGATGACACCCGTGGCACCCGCGATACCTGTGACACCTGCCTCACCAGTGACACCTGCCTCACCCATGACACCAGAGGCACCTGTGACACCAGCAGCACCTGCGACAGCTGCGAAACCAGTGGTACCAGCCTCACCTGTGACGCCTGCAGCAGCCGGGACAGCACAGGCACTCATGACACCAGCGGCACCCGTGACATCAGCCTCACCCATGACGCCCTGAGCACCCGGGACCCCACTGGGGCCTGCAACATACATGACACCCATGGCACCCACGGTACCTGTGACACCAGGGTCACCAGTGACAGCTGCCTCACCCATGACACCAGGGGCACCCGTGGCACCAGTGGTGACCACAGCACCCACGATACTCAGGCTACAAATGTGACCCGTGACACCAGGGGCGCCCTCGACACACATGCTACCCACAGCAACTGTGATACACGTGACACCAGGGGCACCATGACACCAGTGTCACCCGTGGACCCGCGTCGCCCACAACTCTCACAGAACCCGCAACACACACGACAACCACAGCACCCGTGACGCCTGCAGCACGACTGTGCTCATAACATCAGTGGCAAAGTCCCTGCAGGAACGCACTGCCTCCCGGACGTGCCTGATGCTGGAAGCTCCACCCTTGTTGGGCAGCTCGAGAACATGTCCCCAGTCATTCCCTCTGGCCTCGCCCAGAGAAAGAAGGGGGTTGCTAAGGGAATATGGAGATGTCTATATAAATATCTTTGCTGTGGGCTACCCAGCAACAGGGCTACTAAAGTAGCACCAGAAATAGCAATTGGATGACCTGCCAAGCTCCCTGGGACCTGGTCATGTTCCCACCTGGATGACGGGATTCAAATCCAGCACCTCCAATGCCTTCAGAAAAGTCTCCTATCCAAAAGCCTGGCCAGCTCAGAGGATGCTCTGGAGTGGTCTGGGCGACCAGAAGAGGCACCACCGTGGCCTGCTTGCCCCTCCTCCCCTGCTGGGTGAAACGTCAGAGACTGGACTGTCCCCTGGGGCATGTCCCCCATCCCCCACACTCCTGTCTTCCATGTTGGTCGGGGAGGGGATAATGCTGGTCAACTCCTTGGTTCTTCATAGTCTTAATAAACTTTATGCTCCAGAAAGATGTATCACACACTGTTTGGCGTTCTCTCTGGTTAGAGAAGTGTGTAGTCATGTAGTACTTGGCATTAATGACCTAAGAATTAGCACAATCGTTCCCAAGAGCAACAACTGCTGCACTGCAGGGCAGACATGCAGAAAGTGTATTATCCCCTGCACTGACATTACCTAATATTTTCAGAAGGGTCAAAGGGAACTTTTGATCCTTGCAGCCAGTGTTAATGGGACCGGGCCGTCTGGGATAGGCTAATAAGTCCTGTGAACCAGCCGGTGTGCAGTGTGCTCAGGTTCCCATGCAGATGAGTTTCTTGAATATCCTGCAGGAGTTGGGTTCTCTCCGTTTCCCACGGGGAAGGGCCCTAATGAGTGAGGTGTTTAAAAATGTTTTCATGTGGATCATTTTTAAGTCTATTGAACTTCTTACAATATTGCTTCTGTTTTATATTCTGGTTTTTTGGCCTGGAAGCACGTGGAATCTTTGCTCCCCAACCAGGGATTGAACCTGCAACCCCCTCTGCTGGAAGGTGAAGTCTTAACAACTAGACCACCAGGGAAGTCCCTCTTTTATCCTAAGTTTTTTGATATGTGGGTTTGCTCCAGGAACTGGCTGATTATCAAAAATACTAGATTTGTCAGCATTCGCTGGTTCCCTGGTTCAAGGAGCCACTGAACACATGGGTGACTGAACAGGGTCTTCTTCCCAGAGGCCTGTCTCTGGGGGCGCACGCTCTGGGGGCACACACTCTCAGAGGCATCAGCTGCACCGCTCCGTGGGCTCTTGTGTGCTTACAGGTCACCTGCTGACTGCGCGTTTCTTCACCACAAAGACGCAGAGCACTCTGGCCACGTCCGCGAGCCACCTCCTGGGGCAATCACAGAATGGTCTACAAGATTCTAAGTCAATCAGGCTCTTCCTGCTCTTCTTCTCAGCTCTTAGCTCTTTGTTTTGTACATCAACAGTGTCATTGACTTTTCTTTTTTTCTTTTTTCTTTTCTTCACCTGGATTCTCTAACAAACGGGAGCCTAGGAACGGGCCCAGTATACAAGGATCCTTCCTCTCTCTTCTCATTTCTTCATTACTGTCTCTCAGATCTGTATCAGAAAAGAAATCCGCGTTAAAAAGAATTCATTTGAATCAGTTCTGATGAGATGGATGAAACTGGAGCCGATTATACAGAGTGAAGTAAGCCAGAAAGAAAAACACCAATACAGTATACTAACACATATATATGGAATCTAGAAAGATGGCAATGACGACCCTGTATGCAAGACAGGAAAAAAGACACAGCTGTGTATAACGGACTTTTGGACTCAGAGGGAGAGGGAGAGGGTGGGATGATTTTGGAGAATGGCATTCTAACATGTATACTATCATGTAAGAATTGAATCGCCAGTCCATGTCTGACGCAGGATACTGCATGCTTGGGGTTGGTGCATGGGGATGACCCACTGAGATGTTATGGGGAGGGAGGTGGGAGGGGGGTTCATGTTTGGGAACACATGTAAGAATTAAAGATTTTAAAATTAAAAAAAATAATAAAAATAAAAAAAAAAAGAATGGGTGTGTGTGAAAAAAAAAAAAAAATCCATGGGCCAAGTTAGTGAAAACAGATCTCTCACTGCAGAGGGGGAGCAAGAGAGACACTGACAGACCAAACAACAACTATGTTAATTGGCTGGGAAGGAGAGGAAGACTTGAATGGATTCTTCCTCTACTATAACACAAACGTAATCAGAGAGCAATGAACTCTGGATACATGGTACATCCTAACGGCAGTCGGGAAGGAATAAAGCAATCTGAGGTGAGGAGATGGGCTGGGCTGCTGGTCATCCCACATCTGAGATGACATTCTCAGCTGGCTTTTAGGTGAACCCTTCTATCTCAAACGAGGGACTTTAAGATTCATTCACAGTATAACCACTTTCAGCCATCAATTTCTCTGATATACATCATTCATATGCACAGAGTTAAATGTGTTCATTTTGGATATTTCCTGAAAACCAACTCACTAATTCACGCAGTTGGGAGGATCTCCCTACAAGATGCTTACTAATTACAAAGTTGAAATTTAAATCTACCCTGGAGAAACCTCACAGACACCACCTTAAACACATGGTTAAAGTCTGCCTCACCAGTAATAAAATCTGTCAACCTCGTGTACCTTTTTGGAGCTTCCCTGGTAGCTCAGCCATATACAATCTGCCTGCCAATGCAGGACACATGGGTCTGAGTGTTCAATCCCTGGGTCAGGAAGGGCCCCTGGAGAAGGAAATGGCAACACACTCCAGTGTTCTTGCCTAGAAAATCCCATGGACAGAGGAGCCTGGCAGGCCACAGTCCATGGGGTTGCAAAGGAGTTGGACACAACTGAGCAACTAAACACCAACCTCAGTACCTTTGGATATGATGCACCGGGAAGGGGATACTATCATTTCTGTGCAGAGACCTTCCCAACCATCCCGTCCATACCAGCGCAGTGAGCATAGCACCATGTCTTCTGCAGGCTGTCCTTCTGTACACTTGACCACTCTTACTCCAAAGTCACAGCAATGATGCCTGTGGATGTGGATGCTGAAATATCTTCAGTTTCGTTGACATTACCAACAACAATCATCGGACAATGGAACTGTGTTGATGCAAAATAAGCCCTCACTCTACTCAGGGAAAAAGTCAATTAACAGAATCATGTAGAGCCACCCGGTGGTGATGGAGATTTAGTGGCATATTGCAGTTGAAAACTGCCTGTAGTGGCCATGGGGCTATTTCCCCTTCATTCTTGCTTTGCCAGCCCCCAGCAACCATGCCTGGTTTCCACTCATCACAAATCAAATGAAACAAAAATCACCAGGGATTAAAAAGCCTACACTCGATTACAGTCACGCCATTTAGAACATAAACTTTTACTGGTAATTGCATTCTGCTGAATAAATGTCCTGACGTCGACTTCTGGCACATTAGTATTCTGATGGTGATGATTTTCACTTAAATGTGTCTGCCTCTAAATAAGACAGGAAAGGGTGCAATGACACGAGGTTTGGAGATGGAATGGATAGTCTGTTCATTAAACCAGACGTTCTGGCGTGGAGCTAGGATTGTGGGTGAAACAAATTACAGAGAGATTTATTTCATATTACGTCTTTGCAAAGTTATCTAGTGAAGCCATACACTTAGGGTTTTCAAACTCTGTGGTATACATAGAGCCAGGGGCCAGAAGTACAGATGCTGAGGCTTTTTCCCAGACATTCTGTATTAGAATCTTTAGGAGCAGGACTCAGGAATCTACACTATTAACACAGTTCTCAAGCCTTCCAGTGAACTGCCAGTTTGAAGAATACTCTTCTAAATGTTTACCAGTCTTATTCCAAGGTATCAGTGATGATTCAAGTATAAATTGATCTAAAAAGCACAAAGTCTACCACAGGAAATGGACCAAGGAACAGCAAGTATTATTCATGGGTCAAATCTGACTCACCAACTTTACATGTTCTTACATATAAAGTTTTATTGGAACACAATCATGTTTATTTGTTTACAAATACTCTGCAGCTACTAAAAGAGAAACCAGAGATCAAATTGCCAACATCTGCTGGGTCATCAAAACGGCAAGAGAGTTCCAGAAAAACATCTATTTCTGATTTATTGACCATGCCAAAGCCTTGACTGTGTGGATCACAATAAACTGGAAAATTCTGAAAGAGATGGGAATACCAGACCACCTGACCTGCCTCTTGAGAAATCTATATGCGGGTCAGGAAGCAACAGTTAGAATTGGACGTGGAACAACAGACTGGTTTCAAACAGGAAAAGGAGTACGTCAAGGCTGCATATTGTCACCCTGCTTATTTAACTTCTATGCAGAGTACATCATGAGAAACGCTGGACTGGAAGAAACACAAGCTGGAATCAAGATTGCCGGGTGAAATATCAATAACCTCAGATCTGCAGATGACACCACCCTTATGGCAGAAAGTGAAGAACTAAAAAGCCTCTTGATGAAAGTGAAAGAGGAGAGCAAGAAAGTTGGCTTAAAGCTCAACATTCAGAAAATGAAGATCATGGCATCCGGTCCCATCACTCCATGGGAAATAGATGGGGAGACAGTGGAAACAGTGTCAGACTATTTTTGGAGGGCTCCAAAATCACTGCAGATGGTGACTGCAGCCATGAAATTAAAAGACGCTTACTCTTTGGAAGGAAAGTTATGACCAACCTAGATAGCATATTCAAAAGCAGAGACATTACTTTGCCAACAAAGGTCTGTCTAGTCAAGGCTATGGTTTTTCCAGTGGTCATGTATGGATGTGAGAGTTGGACTGTGAAGAAAGCTGAACACCGAAGAATTGATGCTTTTGAAATGTGGTGTTGGAGAAGCCTCTTGAGAGTCCCTTGGACTGCAAGGAGATCCAACCAGTCCATTCTGAAGGAGATCAGCCCTGGGTGTTCTTTGGAAGGACTGATGCTGAAGCTGAAACTCCAATATTTTGGCCACCTCATGCGAAGAGTTGACTCACTGGAAAAGACCTTAATGCTGGGAGGGATTGGGGGCAAGAGGAGAAGGGGACGACAGAGGACGAGATGGCTGGATGGCATCATGGATTCGATGGACATGAGTTTGAGTAACTCTTGGAGTTGGTTGATGGACAGGGAGGCCTGGCGTGCTGTGATTCATGGGGTCACAAAGAGTCAGACACAACTGCATGACTGAACTAACTTTCTTTAATTAAAAAAAGTTTTTTTGCTACTACTTTCTTGTTAAAACTGCAGAGAGCAGTTGTGACAGAGACCATATAACCTGCAAAGGCTTAAATATTCACTACCTGGCCTTTGTTGGAAAAAAGTTTGCCAACAGCTGATGTAAACAGATATCGGGGACTGAAGGACTAGGAAAGTGATTAAACTAAGAGAGATAGGCATGTAGAGCTGCTGGCTCCTGCCAAATTGTCAAATCCCTTCTTTGCTTTCTTCTTTTTATTAAAGTGGTGGATGCACTCTGCATTTTTTGCAGATTTACTGAAATATAATTGATATAGAATATTGTGGAAGTTTAAGGCATACCATGTAATTATTTGATACATGTATATACTAGAAACTTCTCAGGTGGCTCAGTGGTAAAGAATCAGCCTGCCAATTCAGGAGACACAGGTATGATCATGGGTCACTAAGATCCCCTGGAGAAGGAAATGGCAACCCACTCCAGTATTCTTGCCTGGGAAACCCCAGGGGCAGAGGAGCCGGATGGGTGATAGTCCATGGGGTCTCAAAAGAGTCAGACTTGACTGAGCAACTAAATAACAACAACAAAGTATGCTATAAAAGAATTTCCATAATAAGGTTAGTTCACACATCTTCCACCTCATATAATTACCCTTTTCTTTCTTTTTGTGGTCAAAACATTTAAGATCTACTCTGTTAACAACTCTCAAGTATACATTACAATACTCGATGGTATTATAGTCACTATGCTATATATTAGACCCCTAGAACTTAGTCATCGTATGTTTATGTTCTTTGACCAATACCTCCCCAACCCCTCCCCCCGCAAACAACAAACATTCTTCCAAGAGTTTGGCATTTTTACATTCCACATACAAGTGAGATCGTACAGTATCTGTCTTTCTCTATCTGAAGTATCTCATTGAGCATATGCCCTCAAGCTTCATCCATGTTGTTACAAACGGGAGGATGTCCTTCCTTCTCATGGCTGAATAACATGCCACCATACATATACATATAGAATACATCTGAATATATATATACACACACACACACACACACCAGATTTTTCTTATCCACCTTTATTCATCTGTCAATTCACACAGATTCTTCTATTTCTTGGTAGTTTCAAATAATGCTGCCATGAACACTGGGGTACAGAGAGCTCTTCAACATACTGAATTCATTTCCTTGGCTTATTTCCCAGAAGTGGGGATGCCTGATATTATAGGAGTTTTTATCTTTCACTTTTTGAGTAATTATCATAACCGTTTTCCATAATGGCTAGGCCACTTTCCTCAGATTCTAATCTCAGCTCTGCCAAATATCAGAAGGACTTAACCTTCCTGAACTTCACGTTTCTTGATCTATAAAAATGAGAAGGACTAGACTAAATAAAAAGACAGATAAAGGAAAGGCATTTTGGCAGTCCTTGTACTAGGTTTAATAAGGAAGACAGATGACTAAATCATAGTAGGTGCCCTCTGGGTTGCTCAAGCATGATCTCCAGGTTCTGTTTTATCTTCAGCTTAAGAAACTCTATGGTCCAGTTATTAAAATTGTAGGTTCTGGGGTCTAATCTAGGACACTGTTTAAACACTGGTCCTGCCATTTACTTAGCAACATATCCTTGAAAGACTTTCTCCTTTCAGCCATTCATGAAAGCGGAGACAGTTTTGACTCCAAAGTGTCAAGGTGAGCTTAAACAATGCAGGCAAGGTGCTTAAGACAGTATGGTATATAATAAATCACTGCGATTAGTACTTATTCTTGGTCTAGCATTTGTTTATCAATGGAGACACCACTGCTTAGGGCTGGATAATTCTTCTTTATGCAGATCTTTCCACAGTGTTCCTGTAATGTCCCCCAGGTCATTGGAACAAACCAAACTGCCCCCAGATATGTTCAAACATGGAGAGAATACTCTTATGCCTCCCGATTGAGAACTACTTAAATAGCAAACTTCTAAGGACTTGTTGATTTTTGTTTTCTAAGTAGAACACTGTGACTAGCACATAACTCAGTAAACACCTTTAATAGAAATGGCTAGAGAATGAAAGAAACAATATAACTTTATAGATATGCTTGAAATGCCACCATTATATATTTATACCTTTTTGCTTTGGTATATGCTTCTATTAAATGTCTAGAATCCCTCATTAAATTGCAGGTAGTTCCAAGGGGAAACTGGAGAAGGCAATGGCAACCCACTCCAGTACTCTTGCCTGGAAAGTACTCTTGCCATGGACGGAGGAGCCGGGTAGGCTACAGTCCATGGGGTCGCGAAGAGTGGGACACGACTGAGCGACTTCACTTTCACTTTTCACTTTCATTCACTGGAGAAGGAAGTGGCAACCCACTCCATTCATGTTGCCTGGAGAATCCCAGGGACAGCAGAGCCTGCTGGGTTGCCGTCTATGGGGTCACACAGAGTCGGACATGACTGAAGCGACTTAGCAGCAGTAGCAGCCAAGGGGAAATACTCTCAGCTGTTACTAAGTAACGTCAAGCTGGGTGGATGCCAGCTGTGACAAAAGCCCTGCAGGAGGAGTTCACGGGACAGGAAACGTGGAGAGACAGTAGTGTTCAATATAAATTCAAAACTGAGAAGCTTTGTATGGTCTCTCATTGTTTCTCTGCAAAAAACCTGCACACAATAATAAGAACATGTGTGACAATGGGAGCCCCATGGGAGACACATCTCTTACCTCTCTTTTATTTTAAGAGAAATTGAACCCCAAGTTCCCTTTCCGTCTGTCAGCCTCTTGCCCTCTCTCTTCCTTACAGAATTGCACCACATCCCATACCTCTCTTTCCTTGTTAATCAGTCTTCCTGAGAAACTAAGCTGAAAATTTTTATTTAATACCTGTTTTCATTTAATTAGTCAAATTCTTCTCATAATTCTTTGAAAATACATTCTCCCACCCAGGAACATTCAATACTTTTGTCCTCACCTCTAAAAGTCAGGGGCCTCATGTGTACTTTGGTTTTCTTTCCAAGTGTCACAAAGCACTTTACTCTGAAGAACATACCTATTCTCATGGACTTAACGATGACAACTTATCTTTATCTGATTATTTACCATCAGAAACCCCAAATTCACAGTTTAAGTCTGTAAAATATATTCACTACACAACTGACAATTTATAAAAATTAGTCTCCATTTCACAACCCTCCCTACTTAACACAAAGATCTCCTAATGCATTGAGACAAGTGAGGTAGCATTCACTGGTTAGTACATGTAAACAACTATTTCCACTATGAAATACAAGAGCAAATTTATTTCAGAACAGAATTGCACTTCTTGCAAATGATGCGGGATTTCATGATGTCAAAACACAGTTCAGACACTTAGAAAGGCACTCGTATGGAAGACTTACTCTAGTGAACAAATGAAGATAAATTTACAAGGCTGATGACAAAATGATGACTTTAAAGACTTCACAAAAAATTACTTGAATATCAAAAAATTACAAGACTTAGAAAATAAATGATGAATCTTCACGTATGTTTTGCAAATGTTGCCATTTTTATAACTGTGCCATGACAGTAAAGCTGAGAGCTTCAATAGCCAAAACACGTTCAGTCATGTCCGACTCTTTGTGACCCCTGGACTGTAGCCTACCAGGCTCTTCTGTCTGTGGGATTTTGCAGGCATGAATATTGGAGTGGGTTGCCATTTCCTCCTCCAAATCTTGAAAAAGAACAAGGTTAAATGTCTCACACTTTCTGATTTCAAGCTTATCACAATGCTACTGTAATCAAAACAGTGTGGTATGTGTATCAATACAGACAGAACAACGGAATAGACAGAGAGCCCAGAAATGAACCCTCACAATCACAGCCAAATGATTCCCGGTAAGGAAGCTAAGACCATTCAATGGGAAAAAAAAAAAAAAACACATTTTCAACACACAATTGTGGGAAAACTAGATATCCACATGCAAAGAACAAGTTGTACCCTTACCTTACACTATACACAAAAAGAACTGAAAATGGACCAAAGATCTAAATGCAAGACCTCAATCCATAAAAGTCTGAAAAGAAAACAAAGAAGAAAGCCTTTGTGACATGTTTCATTGTAATTTCTTAGAAATTTGGGGGAAATTTTGTTTTTACTCCACGTTTTGGGGATCCTTGGCTAACTCGGAAAATTAAATTGACCAAGACAGAGTAATAGGAGAAAGCATATACATTTATTAATATAAGTCTTAAGAAACATGGGAGCCTTCATAAGAAAATCAAGATCTGAAGAAACAGTGAAACCTGAGTGTTTTCACCCTAGATTTGATGAAGAGTGGATAGTCATGAAGAAATATAACAGGTCAAGGAGCATGACGTGAGTGTAGTATACTGGGGGAAACTTAGCAAGGCCTATCTGGAGTCTTCCTGGCATCCTTTTGTCTTTGGACATGAGGACGCACCTTTGCTTCTATAGGGAAAGCACTTCTCACTTAGGAGTATTATGACCTACTTCAGGGGCAAAGGGTGAGAAGAGGGTCAAAGTAACCTTCCTACCTCTGCTGTTTTCTCAGTCCTCCAACTTAAAATGTAAAATACGCCAAGGCGTCATACTTTAGTGTAGTGTGGTCTGAACTCCGTAAGGTATGACACCGAAAGCACAGACAAACAAAGTTAAAAGAGATAAATCGGGTTACACCAAAATGTAAAATATCTGTGCATCAAGGACACAATCAGTAGGGAAAAGACAACCCATGGAAGGGAAGGAAACATGTGCAAACCATATATCTGACAATGAGTTAAAATATAGAATATAAGGGCAATTTCTAAGATTTAACAGCACCAGAAACATAAAGAACATAATAAAAAATGAGTCAAGAATTTGAAAGAAGTTTCTCCAAAGCAGACATACGAGTGGCCGATGGGCACATGAAAAGGTGTACCACATCTCCAGTCAACAGGGAAATGCAAATCAAACCACAGTGAACCATCCAGCTCATATCCACTGAAGGAGCTACTATAAAAAGAGAGAAGAAATCAAATAAGAAGGAACAACTGTCGCCAAGGATGCTGCAAAAGGGAAATCTTCGTGCACTATGTTTATATTTATTTATTTATGGCGGCACTGGGTCTTTGTTGCTGGATAAGGGCTTTCTCTAGTCGCCACAAGTGGAGGAAATTCTCTAGATGCAAGTATACGGGCTCTAGAGCACACAGGCTCAGTAACTGTGGCCCACAGGCTTCACTGCCCCACAGAATCTGAAATCTCCCCAGACCAGGGATTGAACTCGTGTCCCCTGCACTGGCAAACAGACTCTTAACCACTGGACCACCACACAACTCCCCTTTTGCACTATTAATAGGAATGTAAAATAGTGTAGTCACCATGAAAGAGCATGGTGGTTCCTCAAAAGGTAAGATTACATTTCTGTATGGTCCTCTAAGTCTACATTTGGAATATGCTCAGAATTGAAAGCATGGTCTTGAAGAGATGTTTGTACACCCATGTTCCTAGCAGCACTACTCACAAAAGCCCAAAGGTGGAAGCAACTCAAAGGTCCACTGACAGATGAATGGATAAACAAAATCTGATGTAAACATATAACGGAATACTATTCAGCCATAAAAAAGAAAATTCTGACATGTGTTATAACCTGCACAAACCAGAAGGACAGAATACTAAAATAATCCAGTAACACAGAGAAGGAAATGGCAACTCACTCCAGTACTCTTGCCTAGAAAATCCCATGGACAGAGGAGCCTGGTGGGCTGCAGTCCATGGGGTCGCTAAAGAGTCAGACACGACTGAGCAACTTCACTTTCACTTTTCACTTTCACGCACTGGAGAAGGAAATGGCAACTCACTCCAGTGTTCTTGCCTGGAGAATTCCAGAGACAGGGGAGCTTGGTGGGCTGCTGTCTACAGGGTTGCACAGAGTCGGAAACGACTGAAGCGACCTAGCAGCAGCAGCAGCAATCCAGTTACAAAAATACTGTGTGTTTGATTATATTTACAGCAAGTATCTAGGAGTGGATTGCCATTTCCTTCTTCAGGGGATCTTTCCAACCTAGGGATCAAACCCAGGTCTCCCGCATTGTAGACAGACGCTTTACCGTCTGAGCCGCCAGAGAAGTCCCCACTCAAACTCAGAGAAACAGAAAATATAATACAATGAGAACTTCCCTAGCAGTCCAATGGTTAAGACTCTGCCCTTCCACTGCAGGGAGCATGGGTTCAACCCCTGGTCAGGGAACTAAGATCCCACATGCCTTGTAGTATGGTTAAAAAGTTTACAAACACAAAAAAAGAAAGAAAGAAAGAAAGAAAAGAAAATGTCACAATGGTGGTTTCCAGGAGCTGGGGGGAAGGAGACATAGAGAATTATTGTTCAATGGCTATGCAATTTCAGTTTTGCACGACTAAAGATTTCTGAAGATTGGTTGCATAACAATGTGAATATACTTAACACTACTGAACTGCACAATGGGAAATCTTTTAGATGGTATTAATACATTTTATATTATGTGTCTTTTACCACAATTTAAATTAATATCCAAAAGATAGTTCAAGGGAAACAATAACAAAAATATGAAAGAATCTTGCATTTAGATTGCTTGCTAAAAGAATCTTTAAAATTTCACTACATCTCAAAGAGTCCAAGACTGACTTTTTTACTATGTGTGAAATTTGTGCATAAACAACCAGACAAAACTCAAATCAATATACCAATGATTTCTGTTTTTTTGAAAAAAAAAATTGTGATGACAAAAAGACTAGAAAATAAATGTACATTTACACAATTTTTTAGAAAGGAAGACAGAGTGCAGATTCCTAGAGACTAGTGCACAGATTCATTGGGTATATAAAACAGTGACAATAAGAAATTAATTAATTCTTTACTCATTCTAGGAATTAGTAGACAGTTGGAATTAGAATAGAAATTTTTTTAATATAAGATACAAATAACTGTTAATTACTTTTTCCCTTTTAAGTTTTTCCACTATTTACAGGTATGTAGTGTTGTTCTGTACAAAGTTATTTAAATGATCTTTCCACTATAAATCTCTGGATAATAAAGACCTCCTTCAGTTCTGTCCTCCATCCTGATGACTTCCAACTCCATCTGTGGACCAGAGCAATCTAAGTTTTCTAAATGCCCCTGGACATTTTACTTGAAATGTTTCTCTATTAATTCATATTCTAACATAAAGAGTCAAACCTATCATTGCCCTTCTAACTATTACTTTCGCTCTTCTTCATGCCATCGTACATGCCACACCAACGTAAGTGAAAACACTGGTATTATTCTGTCTTCTTCCATTTGCTCACCTGTCATTTAACGTGTCCAAGCCCTGCTGATTTCTCTTTCGAAGGCTATCTTTCACCTGCACTCCCTTTCTCCTTCCCTCCAAGGTTCCTTTTGTTCTGACCCTTACCACTCATGCCTAGATAAGCACAACAAACTTCTCTTTTGCCTCCTCACTTCTTGAAATTTTTCCTGTTCTAATTCGACCCAAATACATCCCTGTTAATCGTTTTCATTATTACTGTTTGTGTGGATGTTTTTGTTTTTTGGCAATGACACACAGCATGTGGGATCTCAGTTCCCTGACCAGGGATGGAACACATGCTCTCTGCATTGGAAGCTCAGAGTCTTAACCACTGGACCACCAGGTAAATGCCCAACACTATTAATCTTTTGATGCAGCTCTGCTTCGGCCAAAACACTATATTCATTCTTCCACAAACTTGCTTTTGCCTTTCCTCTCTCTTGGCTTTTACATCATTACCTCCTCATGTTTTCTGCCTCTCCAAATCCTATTCAGACCCCAATGCTGCCTTTCTTATGAGCTCAAGATTAAGGGTGGAACACATTTTTGATTACATCTTTCAGAAGGCAATTTTCCATGCATGTAAACCCAGAAGTAACATACCAGGATGCTTCTTAACTGTATAATCATGTCTAAGGTGCTCAGTTTTCATTCCAATCCCAAAGACAGGCAATGCCAAAGAATGCTCAAACTACCGCACAATTGCACTCATCTCACACGCTAGTGAAGGAATGCACAAAATTCTCCAAGCAAGGCTTCAGAAATACGGGAACCATGAACTTCCAGATGTTCAAGCTGGTTTTAGAAAAGGCAGAGGAACCGGAGATCAAATTGCCAACACCCACTGGATGATTGAAAAAGCAAGAGAGTTCCAGAAAAATGTCTGTTTCTGCTCTATTGATTATGCCAAAGCCTTTGACTGTGTGGATCACAATAAACTGTGGAAAATTCTGAAAGAGATAGGAATACCAGACCACCTGACCTGTCTCTTGAGAAACCAGTATGCAGATCAGGAAGCAACAGTTAGAACTGGACGTGGAACAAGAGACTGGTTCCAAATAGGAAAAGGAGTACGTCAAGGCTGTATGTTGTCACCCTGCTTATTTAACTCCTATGCAAAGGACATCATGACAAAGCTGGGCTCGAAGAAGCACAAGCTGGAATCAAGATTGCTGGGAGAAATATCAATAACCTCAGATCTGCTGATGACACCACCCTTATGGCAGAAAGTGAAGAAGAGCTAAAGGGCCTCTTGAAGAATGTGAAAGAGGAGAGAGAAAAAGCTGGCTTAAAAATTTAACATTCAGAAAACCAAGATCGTGGCATCCGGTCCTATCACTTCATGGCATATAGATGAGGAAACAGTGGACAGTGACTGACTTTATTTTTTGGGCTCCAAAATCACTGCAGATGGTGACTGGAGCCATGAAATTAAAAGACACTTACTCCTTGGAAGGAAAGTTATGACCAACCTAGACAGCATATTCAAAAGCAGAGACATCACTTTGCCAACAAAGGTCCATCTAGTCAAGGCTATGGCTTTTCCAGTGGTCATGTATGGATGTGAGAGTTGGACTTAAAGAAAGCTGAGCACCAAAGAATTGATGCTTTTGAACTGTGCCGTTGGAGAAGACTCTTCAGAGACCCTTGGACTGCAAGGAGATCTAATCAGTCCATCCTAAAGGAGATCAGTCCTAGGTGTTCACTGAAAGGACTGATGTTAAAGCTGAAACTCCAATACTTTGGCCACCTCATGCAAAGGGCTAACTCATTTGAAAAGATCCTGATGCTGGCAAAGATTGAGGGCAGGAGGAGAAGGGGACAACAGAGGATGAGATAGTTGGATGGCATCACCGACTCAATGGACATGAGTTTGGGTGGGCTCTGGGAGTTGGTGATGGATGGGGAGGCCTGTGTGTTCCAGTTCATGGGGTCGCAAAGATAGGACATGACTGAGCGACTGAACTGAACCTCAGTGAATGTGCTCAGTGCGTATAACCACAACAAACAGTTGTTATTTATTGAATGCCCACTATTTTCAGCACTTTCTCTTTCCTAATTATAGCCAAGGTTTGTTGAGTTTTATTATGTGCTAGATCCTAAACACATTGCATGAATGAGTCCACATATATTTCTGTAAGGTAGGCAGGATTATTAGCCCATTTTTCCAGGTGAGGAAATTAAGGTTGAGAGAAAACATACAACTTAACAAAGAAAGTTGCCAGTCATAATGGGCAGAGCTAGAATTCAAACCCGGCAGTCTAGTCCCTCAATCTACATTCTTGACCACGACCCTCTATTAAATCAGAATGTGTCATTTAGTCCTACGGTAACCCACAAGGATATATATTGGCTTGCCTACTTTGAAAATTAACAAAATGAAATCCAAAGAAGATAGGCAATACCTTCAGTCACAGATATGGTTAAGTGGTAATGCTCAACTTCATACCCAGGTCCATCACTATAATGTTTAGACTCACTAAACATTATATTATATGCTTGTGCTCTTGAGTTCAACACAACTAACTCTGGAAGCTTATTATGGGAATTAAATAAGACCACCCATGTGTTTTATAAATGATAATATACTATACTGAATGTTGGATTGAATTTCCTGTGAGCACACCGTTAAGTCATCACTAATACATTAGCATTAGACAAATAGTCTCTAAATTGCTTTCCTGTATGTCTGTTCGTCTGTTTGTTGATTTTTAAACTGTAATAGTTTATGTATAAGTTAAATACATGCATTATTATACTACTATAGCTTCAGTCTGCCACGTATTAGCTAATTGCTCCTGGCAGCTTCTTATCCTATCTGTGCTTCAGCTTCCTCATTTTTAAATAGGGACAATAGTATTTATAATAAGTGTTGTGAGAAATAAAGTAATTAATAGAAGTAGAGCATTTGTAACAGTACCTGGTACATAAATAAAATGCATAAAAAATAAAATGCATAAAAAATAAAATGCATAAAACACCTAATTTGATTGTGTATAAGAAAATATACAAAAATAAACTTTAAACAAGAAATGAGTTAAATAAATTTTATTTTAGTATACTGATTAATGATATAAATTTTCTGCCTGACCCTAAAGTATTACTAATATCACCAATTTTAGAAGGAAGTATGATTGAACAACAAGTATCACTACTTTTTATGTCTGGATATAACATTTTGTCATACAGCTATTTGATAGCCTGGCTCTAAATAATACTGCAGTGGGCTGCCATGCCTTTCTCCGGGGGATCTTCCCAACCCAGGAATCAAACCCAGGTCTCCCATGCTGCAGGCAGATTCTTTACAGTCTGGGCCACCAGGGAAGCTACTGGAGAGGGTAGCCTCTCCCTTCTCCAGGGGATGTTCCTGACCAAGGAATTGAACCGGGGTCTCCTGCACTGAAGGCAGATTCTTTACCAGCTGAGCTACCAGGGAAGCCTGATTTTAGCAAGGAAGTATGACTGAACATGTACCACTGCTTTTTAAAGCCTGGATGTGACATTTTGTGACATAGTGATTTGATGGCCTGGTTCTGAACTTAATTTTGGTTTTTCATGGTAGTGGTTGCCTCGTCGAAAAATATACTTCACAAAGTAACACAGGTGCTTATGGAAAAGCATATTCATATACAAGTCTTATGTTTGACCAATAAATTTCCATCTATCATGTTAATCTCTTTGTTTAACAAATTAAAGGAAGGTATGTAATAGTTATATTTTTTCAGATGATCTTAAAACCTACCTGAAAGGCTTTATTTGGACCATTTTTTAACAAATTAGAAAATTCTCTTTCAAAGCATTTTTAATCTTGACATATAAGAGTTGTACAGGTAAAATAAATCACTCTTACTCTCAGGAACAAAAATCACATCGTGATGAAAATATCTTTAAACATGCACTTTCAAAATTCTTTCTCCAAACCATGAGTTTTCTTCAAAGGCCATTATTTCCTCATTTATTACCAAAAATATCACCTTCATTTCAAAAAGATTGACTAAGTGGGTATATTTTCTCAAAAAAAAAAAAAAAAAAAGGCTGCTAGATAACATATCAACCAATAGCCATTGTTTTTAGTTCATGATATATCTGAGAAAAAGTTCAAGCCAGGATGGGGCATGCTGTTTTTCCATTTTTCCATTGTTATTATTATTGACTTGAATTATTAGGACCACCTTGACCAGCAGTTTCTTTGCAGAAAATATTTTAAGTCACTTATACATTTTAAGAGTGTTAATTTATCATAATCAGTAATATAGTGTACAAGTACATTTCACCAAGAACATGCAAACTACTTACTACATGTAAGTTCAGAATGAGGAAGCTGCCACCAACTCTAAGTTACAGAGCTCCCATTCCTCTTGCAGACCATGTGATGCAGAATCCTCTACTTAAGTGATGAGTGATGGAGCCAGTATGAGTCATATATTCACTATTAGCAAAGCTTAGTGTATTTCTATTTTCTCAAGATAAAATCTTAATAGGATTTGGAGTTCTAATATCTGGTGACTCAGTGTACAGTATCCACCTGCTAATGCAGGAGATGCTAGTTTGACCCCTGGGCAGGCAAGATCCCCAGGAGAAGGAAATAGCACTGGGAATTCCCATGGACAGAGGAGCTTGGCAGGCTACATACGCTCCACGGGGCTGCAAAAGAGTCAGACACGACTTAGTGAGTGAACAACACAACAACAGCAAAATACTTTCCTCAGGCACCTGAAAGGACAGTCTTGCGCTTCCCTAGAATGCACACACCAGAATTGGGAAGTGACAGCACGACGCTGTCTCGTGTCAACAGGGCCACTGCATGGTCGTCAAAGAGTAACAGGATTCATGTTTTTCCCTCAGACTTCTATTCTTCCCAATAAGGGGACTCAAGCACTCACAGCTTTTCTCTTTCTGTTCTTCACTAGCCTTATTATCAAACTCAAATATATTAACACACAGGCACACTATTAAACTCCATCTCTCGTTTCACTCTTATATCTCTCCTCCATGAATCTTCCTCTGGCCTACTCTTATTTTTCTGTGAACTGAAAAATTAATCATTCCTTAGAAGCATAAAGATAGTCATCAGTCATATGCCAAAGACAGAAACTCTCCATTTTCATCTAAAATTAAACAATGAAAAGTAAAAGTGTTCGTCTCTCAGTCGTGTCCCAGTCTTTGTGACCCCATGGACTATAGCCTGCCAGGGTCCTCTGTCCATGGACTTCTCCAGGCAAGAATACTGGAGTGGGTTTTAACCACAGATATATAAACATATATATGCAGATACAGATACACTCACACATACATGGGCATTGTTGTTGGTCAGTCACGAAGTCCTGTTGGACTCACTGTGACCCCATGGACTGTAGCACACCGCATTCCCTGCCCTTCATTATAATACATGTATTTTATAAATATATATAATATGCAGTTAAGATTTCTATGACTTCTGGGGGTAGCACACAGCAGTAGTCATGGTAAATTCTAGGAACGACACTTGTTTTAACCACAGACATATAAACATAGATATGCATATACACATATACTCACTCCCTGGTGGCTCAGATGGTGAAGAGTCCACCTGCATTGTGGGACCTGAGTTCAATCCCTGGGCTGGGGAGACCCCCTGGAGGAAGGCATGGCAACCCACTCCAGTATTCTGGCCTGGAGAATCCCATGGACAGATGAGCCTGGCAGCCTACAGTACAAGGGATGGCAAAGAGTCAGACATCACTGAGCAACTAAGCACAGCACACATACACACTTACATATGCACACATAAATAAGTAATATACACAGTAAGTGCCAGGTGGTCAGGACCACATGGCTACGAGCAGAAGCGCTAGACGCACACAAGTGCCTACCTGCCTTGGGATCTGAGAGAGACACGTCTTGCTGGAACTGTTTCAAGGTGTTTAGCCAAGTTGAGAGCGATGCTTGGGAAGAAACTGCTAATCTTCCAAGCAAGAAGTTTCCTGGGAAGTACTCCAGGGGCCTTTGTCCAGTCTGACGGGTCTTTGAGGGTCCTAGTGGAAAATCAGACAACAAAGAGCCATTTGTGACAGAGGCTGTTGTCTCATTCCAAGTTGCCGAGGCAACAGCCCCTGGCCTGGCCAAAGGACACAGCGAAACCCCGGTGGAAATGGTATAGATCCCACACAGGCCATCAATATCTCCTGAACATCCAGAGGGTGTGACCACAGGTTGACCCTGGAGCTGGCCCAGACAATGAGGCTCCTCACCCTCCTCTAGCTTGAAAATGGACGCCCACAGGTCCTTCCCTGTGGAAGGGAGCCATTTCCAAGGAGGTAGTTTTGAGAGATTGGGCTGATGTTGAGACCCTTTGAACTGTTAAAACTTCTCTATAAAGTTGAGATTTTGGAGAGCGGGGGAAGAGATCTACTTGCAAGGATGAGCACGTAGCATGTGGTCATCACTTGTATAAATAAAAATATTTGCAGTTGAAATCCTGCTGTTGTTTAGTTGCTAAGCTGTGTCTGACTCTCTTGTGACCACATGGACTGTGTAGTCCACCAGGCTCCTCTGTCCATGGGATTTCCCAGGCAAGAACACCAGTTCCATTAAACATAGTGCTTGGCACAATTATGCTCGTGACTTGGATAAGCTAGGACCTTATCCAAGTGACCCAGTGATTCCCAGATACTCTTTCAAAACTTAATAAGTGATTTCCATATGCCAGTTTCTGTTCAAAATCCTTTAATCCTCACAAGAAGCTGGTGAGGTAAATACTATCAGTATTATCATTTCACTAGTCAAAGAAAAAGTACAGAGAGATCAAGGGACTTTCTTGAAGTTGCACAGCTAAAAAGTAGCTGAGAAATCACTATGAACCCAAATAGTCCACCCTTTTAACCTGGATCCTCTAGGCTATAGTGCCTAACAACTTTATACCCTATCAATACATTCCTTTGAAAGAAGGAACCACTTTCTTCCTTTTTGTACCCTTCTCAAACTGGGTTTAGAATCTCCTCATAATCCCATTAAAATATAAACACCTCAGAGAAATGTGAAAACACTGAGTGCTAATAGCACTGCATGTGCTGTGCTTCTTCTGATTTTATTCACATAGAAAGTTGAGCTGCAAAAGAAAATCAAGTGCTAAGAAAGGGAACTCCAGGTACCACGTCTGGCTCACCCTGCGGCATTCTATCCATCAATACGGTAACCAAGAGGAAAATAAACATGCCCAAATCGTTACCCCAGAGGTATATGCTTTGTAAGCACTAAGAATTCTTTTATTCTGCTCTGGGGCCCATTTTATACTCAACTCTTCATTTCTCCACCTCCTCATGAGCCTGTGCTGCAGAAGCTCTCTGTCCCCAAGTGGGAGTGCTCATTTTCCCCACTTATCTGAGGGGCCAACAGGTCAAGATAACACGACGTACTGAGAAGTGATTGGGTCCTTCCAAGGTTTACATGTCCTCAGAGTAACAGGTCCAGTGGACCCCTGACTTCTGCCAGGACCCAAGCATAACACCGGTTCCAGGGTCTCCCGACAGCCTGGAGACTTTTCTTCCCCGCCAGACCGAGGCTTCATGAAGACAGAACAGCGTTTACCCTCTTCGCTGTCACAGCCCCAGTGCATAGCTCAGAGCCTCTCCTGTCAGGTGTTCTCACTAAATACCCCGTGGACGTAAAATCTGCGTGCAGCCCATGGTGCAGATGAAGATATTTTTGTCCCCTAAGGGACAGTGGACAGTGTCTGGAGAAGGTTTTGTCATCACACCTCGTGAGGAGGGGGTGGAGAGGAGAGGCACTGCGGTCTACCCGGTAGAGGTCAGGGATGTGAGTAAAACCCTAGGATGCACAAGACAGCCCCCATAACAAGAATTTCCCAAAGCATCAACCCAGCTGAGGCTGACAATCTCTGTTCTAATCCACTGCATCCCTTTGATTAATGAAAATACTGAGAACTGAAGAGATGATATTTCTGACTCAATCTTGCCCACCAGAACAGTGGCAGAGTCAGATCCGGGGCCTGACTCCCAGATCAGGCTCGTTTCCTCACTGATTAATACTTCAGAAATCAGGACAAGTCTCTTCAGAGCATTGGTGTGGTTTCTCAGCCCAAACAAACTCATGCTAAAAAGAGAATCTTAGATTATAGCATGATTCCCTGCTATTTTCATTTTTTTAAAAAAACCTACATAGCTTATTTTCCTTTAGTTTTCTACACTGCTGAGACACTGCTTTTTTATCACTCATTTTTCTAAAGATGGGTTAATAGCTGGTTGTGGGCTGTGCTAAGTTGCTTCAGCTGTGTGTGGCTCTTTGTGACCCCATGGACCATAGCTCACCAGGCTCCTCTGTCCATGTGATTCTTCAGACAAGAATACTGGAGTGGGTTGCCATTTCCTCCTCCAGGGGATCTTCCCGATCCAGGAAGATCCCCTCTATTTGTCACCTGTATTGGCAGGTGGGTTCTTAACCACTACTGCCACCTGGGAAGCCCAATCGTTGGTTAAAGGGTGAAAACTTAAGGACAAGAAGGTGACTCCTGAGCTCTTTCTGATTCTCTTTAAGGAGAAACAAATGGAGAAGAGTTAAATCCGCTAACTTCAAACAGTAGTTGCACTATTAACTTTTGTATTTTTCAAACTCTAAGCAACACGACCTGAGCTCAAGCATCTCCTGAAGCCACTGACCATCCCCCTGGCTGCCTAGTTTTCACAAGCGCTCTCAGGCTCCAGGAGGAGGCAGAGTGGAAGACAAGCAGGAATGAAACCTTAGGGTCTAGACAGCTCTGCCACTTACTCAGGCAAACTCAATCGCCTCTATGAAACTGAATTTTCTTATGAAAATGGAAATTTTCTTAAAGGAAAAACAATTATAGGGATGTTTAAAAAATGGAAAGATGAATTAAGTTCCTCCTGAAAAGACTGAGCACCTACTTGGTGAAGAGAACAGATGTCTGCTTTTAACTGTCAACAGAGCTTTTCCTTTTTTTCTTCCTGTTCATCCTTCAAAAGACTAAAAACACCAAGGCAAGAATTAATAGCTAAAATATATTCCTCCCCCTCCTCTTCCTCTCCAGTCAGTAATGCCTAAATTCTTCAGGGACTACAACATGATGATGAACCGTTTGCTCTGGGAGTTAACCTGATGACTTTTGTCTGTTACCAGCTCTAAAGATCTTTTAACACTGATTATCTAGTGTGGATTTGTTACTGCACTAGACATTCCCTGGTGGCTCAGACAGTAAAGAGTCTGCCTGTGGTGCAGGAGACCAGGGTTCAATCCCTGGGTCGGGCAGCTCCCCTGGAGAAGGAAATAGTGACCCACTCCAGTATTCTTGCCTAGAAAATCCCATGGGTGGAGGAGTTTGGCAAACTACAGTCCATGGGGTCACAAAGGGTCGGACACGACTGAGTGACTTCACTTTCACTTTAGACATTGACAAGGAGGGAGGGAGGGAGCGACAGACAGGAAAGACTCTGATCTATGCCCTGCCCTCAGGAAACTCACAGTTTAGTGAAAAGACAAGATGAGAGCACATACACGCCAAAACCACGAAGAATAGGGTGCATGCATGTCTGAGACAGGTAATTCTTCCACACTTTCAAACATCAGATTCCATTTGTGGCTGGATGCATGTGCTAACTAATGTTAGTTCAGTTCAGTCGCTCAGTCGTGTCCGACTCTTTGCGACCCCATGATACGCAGCACTCTAGGCCTCTCTGTCCATCACCAACTCCCGGAGTTCTCAGACTCACGGCCATCAAGTCGGTGATGCCATCCAGCCATCTCATCCTCTGTCGTCCCCTTTTCCTCCTGCCCCCAATCCCTCCCAGCATCAGAGTCTTTTCCAATGAGTAACTAACGTTAGACACCCTTCAAACATCACTTGTTGTTGGACACATGTGCTGACTTTAGACTTGCAGTTGGGAATCACCGGCGGTTGGGCGCATGCGCTGACGTTACACACCTCCTCAGACAGAAGTTGCGGTTTGGCGCGTGCGCTGATGTTAGACACCCTTCAGGATTCCTGGCGGTTGGGAATCACGGGCTCACTGGCCGTTGGGCGCATGCGCTGACGTTAGACACCGCCTCAGACATCACTTCTGGTTTGGCGCATGCGCTGACCTTAGACACTCTTCAGGATCACTGGCGGGTGGGAATCACTAGCGGTTGGGAATCACTAGCGGTTGGGCACCACTAGCGGTTGGGCACATGTGCTGGACTTAGACACCCTTCAAGGATGAAAAGCATTCGAGGAGAGTTTTCAGAAAGGAACACATTTCAGCAGGAGAGAAGAGCCAGGTTACAGAAAGCAGAGAGCACTGGAATGTAAGAAAAACGCTTTCCCAGGAGGGCAGGCTCTGCAAAGGGGCCAAATGTGACTGAGGATAAAAGCAAACAGGTTAGAAAAGAGAAATGTACCTGTTGTTGTTGTTGCTTTTTAAATTTATTCTATATTATTTTATTTACCCCCTAGGCAGATGGGAACTGCTCAAGATTTTGGAGCAGTATGGGATACAAACTGAGAAATGTGCTTTCCAGACGGTTCTTTGTCAACTCTAGGAAGAAAGGTGAGTCAATTGGTTCAGGGCAGGGAAGAGACTGTAAAAACATAGTGAAGCTCTTCAACTAAGACCAGTTCATTTTCTCCTTGATTTGAATTAGAAGTAGGGTCTGATGTTTGGAAGGGATCTTAAAGGTCACTTGGTGCAACCTTGGCCCCAGTGCCAGACAGTAATGGGAGGGTCAGTGGGACACAGAACTGACCCAAGGTGTTACTCAAGAGCTCAGCTCCACAGCAGACAGGTGCAGGGGAAAGACCTCAGGCCTGGGCACCAGTCCCTCCTGCCCAGTGAGCAGAGCAACCCTGGGCAGGCTACTCTCTGGGTCTTGGTGCCCTTCCCTGTGAATATTAACTTTCAATGGACAGAGATGTAGTGATAACAAAATTATATCTCCTACCCATTGTAGCCTGGGCTACCTAGGGGGCGCTGGTAGAAAAGAACCCGCCTGCCAACACACAAGACATAGGAGACATGGATTTGATCCTTCGGTCAGGAAGATCCCCTAGAGGAGGGCATGGCAACCCCCTCTAGTGTTCTTGCCCGGAGAATCCCATGGACGGAGGAGCTAGGCAGGCCGCACAGACCCAGACACAACTCAAGTGACAGCACACGCACCCACTGTGGCCTAGCATGGGAGACACACACCACACCTCTTGGTTGCAGCCAAAATCTTCCTTTTTTCACTCATCCATAGACCAAATTTCATCTCCTAAAAACACACAAGGCATGTTTGATACCAATTTCCTAAGACAAATATTAGAAGATAGAAACCATGCTGCCATAAGTGTTATCTTTGCTAAAGAAGATTAAATATCACCCTCCTCAGATAACATATTTTCCAAAGCACTTATCTTTGCAATTCCTAATACATGCACTGTGATGCCTAAAATGATCTTAAAAATAAAATCATATTCCTGTGTACGGTGAGGGTTAGGCTTTCTCTAATGCAGTTCTGAGTACTTCACTTTTTCTACAGAGTGAGTTCATTTGGCTAAGAGGAAGAGAGGGGCTCTGTTGCTGACCTCTAGAGACTTCTGAACCCTTTTGCATTCCTCCACACTCTGGTCTGACAAATTCTTAAGTGTACTCTAGGACAAGGCATTGGGAGAAAAAAAAAAAAGAGAACCGCTGGTTTAAGACACATGTATCAGTGTTCGACTGACTACCCAAAATAAATTATGATTAATAAGATTAAAATAACTTCAACACTTCATGTTAAAGAGGCAGGAATGAGCTCTCTTTAAGGCAGTGCATAAAACAGCAAAGCAATTTTCAGTACAAGCAGCCTGGTCTTGGGAGCCTTGGCCTCCCATAGGAGGAAAGAAAGGAAACAGGTGGGAGCGTGTCATGCCTGTCCCATCAGTGTGGAGAGCAGACTTCTTCTGCTTTTGAAAATGGGAGTCTCTCTTCCCTGACCCCCCGGCCCACAGCAAACACACTCAGCAACATGCATTATTGACCCCTCACTCTGGACCAGGTTCTGTGTGAGGTCTTACAAATGGGAAGGTGATTAAATCATCACTGTTACTCTCAAGCAGCTGGAAGTCTGACTGAGGAGACAGTTAGAGAACAAGAAAGATTAAGGCAATATAACCTGGTACATGAAACAAGGATAATGAAAACCTAGATTTTGTACTTAAGGTCTAAGCAGGGGGGCCAGAACAGCTGTTAAGAGCTAGGGTGGAGATTTCATTCCAAGTGCCATTGGTAGTAGCAAGCAAGCAGGGACACCTCAAAACTAAAATTTCACAAGGATTTCACCAGGCTGAAAGATCAGGCAGGGAATTCCAGGCCAATGGAATAATATGTCCAAAAGCTTACTGGTGGCAAATCCCAAAGATTATCAAGGAAAAGGCAAATATACCTATGGGCTTTAAAATCCCTAAATCATGTGGAGTCAAAGAAAGGCTTTTAACCACGGAAATTACACAAGAGATTACAGTGGAATCCTCCAGAACCGTGTAGAGAAGGAGGTGGAGGAGCGAGTCCCGAGTCAGGAGAGCTGCTAGAAGACCCGAGACCAGGTCACAGATGGGGCCCTGGATTAGGGCAGTGTCTTTAGGGATAGAGAAGAGATGGTGGTTTTGGTAGATATTTCGCACAAATAGCTAAATCAAGATGTACCACATTCCCGAAGAAATATTTGAACATGACGCTGTGCTACCACTGAGGGCCCAACAATTAAAGGAAAGGACGGATGCTAATATCTCCCAGCACAGACATAGATGAACTACTGTGAAAACGGCCACATTATTCAGGCACTTGTGCTGTGGAAAGATGCCAGGAGAAATTTAAATACTTTATTTTATTTCACTATGTATTTATGAAGCGCTTCACTCATCCCAAATTCTCATTTATAAGACAGACACTGTAATACACTCCCTATATACATAATCTCATTTACTATCTTAAGAAACTTTTAAAGAACAAGTTTAATTATTTTACATATTTATAAACAATAAAGCCAAGTTGTATATTTAAGTACCTTGCCCAAAGTCACAGTTAATAAACCACTGGCTTACACATACAGAAGAGCAAAAGAGAGTATTTTAACAAATATTAAATAGAATTTTAAAATGTCTAATTCCAGACATATATGTGGCCTAGTCGCGGACCATTAAAAAAATACCCAAAGGAGATAGTTTCCTTAATACATTGCTGGTGAAAATGAAAACTCGTATGCTCCATCTGAAAGGGAATTTGGAGATAGTTAACAAAATTTCATACACACTGACATTTCGATTCAGCAATTTCATTTCTAATCCAGCAGCTGCTAAGTCACTTCAGTAGT
This sequence comes from Capricornis sumatraensis, assembly GCF_032405125.1. Taxonomy (NCBI): domain Eukaryota; kingdom Metazoa; phylum Chordata; class Mammalia; order Artiodactyla; family Bovidae; genus Capricornis; species Capricornis sumatraensis. Next base: position 33,130,081 of record NC_091079.1, read on the forward strand.
GTTGAATCTAAATGACCACATGGACTGCAGCCCACCAGGCTCCTCTGCCCATGAGATTTCCCAGGCAAGAGTACTGCAGTGGGGTGCCATTGCCTTCTCCAACTGAGCCAGCAGGGAAGCCCAATAACCACTAGATAGTATTTCTAAACAGTGTCAAGCTAATCGTGAAAAAGGAAAGAAGGAAGGAGCAGGAAAGAAAGGAAAGGGAGGAAAGAAAGTAACAAAAGACCAAAGATTTCACAGATTGGAGACACTAAAAAGACAGATAAGCAAGTTAATCTAAAAGTCTAAACTAGACCCTAGACTGGAAAAAGGAGAGGTCCAGTCTAGTGGAACAACTGATAAAATTCAAATGCGGTCTATAATAACTACCAGGTCAGTGCTAATTTCCTGATTTTAATCACTGTAATGTGTAAGATATTCACATTAGTAGAAGAAGCTGGCAGAAGGCATGTGAGAATTTTGTATTATTTTTCCAGTTTCTATAAGTCCTACATTTTTTCAAAATAAGAAGTGAAATATATACATATCCAAAATCCCCAAATGGTCTTATTGCTGTTGTTTAGTCATTAAGTCATGTCCAACTCTTTGTGAACCCATAGCCTGTAGTACACCAGGCTCCTCTGCCCATGCAGTTTCCCAGGCTGGAGAATACTGGAGTGGGGTGCCATTTTCTGCTCCAAGAATCTTCCCAACCTAGGGATCAAACCCATATCTCCTGCATTGGCAGCTGGGTTCTTTACCACTGAGCCACCAGGCAAGCCCACATTAGTACCATACTGTTCTGGTTTTTACAGCTTTGTAGTATATTTGACGGAAAGGCAATGGCACCCCACTGCAGTACTCTTGCCTGGAAAATCCCATGGGTGGGGAAGCCTGGTGGGCTGCCATCTATGGGGTCGCACAGAATCGGACACGACTCAGTGCCTTCATTTTCACTATTCACTTTCATGCTTTGGAGAAGGAAATGGCAACCCACTCCAGTATTCTTCCCTGGAGAATCCCAGGGACAGGGGAGCCTGGTGGGCTTCCGTCTCTGGGGTCGCACAGCGTTGGACATGACTGAAACGACGAAGCAGCAGCAGCAGCAGCAGTATATTTGAAATTGAGAAGTCTGAGGCCTCCACCTTTGTTCTTTTTCTAAATTGTTTTGGCTATCCTGGGTCTCTCTATTTCCATAAGAACGTTAGGAGCAGCTCTTCAATTTCTGCAAAGATGCTGTGATTGTATTGAATCTGTAGATCAATTTTCTGTCATGTGAATAATACTAAGTTTGTGATCTATCAATATATGATGCCTTTTCATTTCTTTAGGTCTTCTTTAATGTCTATAGAAAACCCTTCTGTGCTTTACTACTGTTCCTTTTTTAAAACTCTTCTTGCCTCTACGATTAACTGCTTCTTAACTTTACTCATTTAACATGGATCTGTTTCTGTATCTAATTACACTCCACGACCTATGTCTATTCTGCACTGATGCTGCACTAGTTTACTTACCACAGGTTTGCAGGACACTTTGAAATCAGATAAGGAAAGTCTTCCTATACTTCTAATAATTCGTTTTTCTCAAAATCTCTTGTCCTCACTCATTCTCCCACATAAATGTCAAAATTCTCTTAAGTTCTGAAAGAAAGAATTCCACAGCAATCTGAATTGGAGGTACACGTTCCAGTTCATTTAAGGGACTGGACTCCTTTATAGCACCGAGAATACCTTTACTTGTTCAGCTTTCCTGTTATTTGTGTTTCAACAATGTGTTATATTTTTCTTTATGGGTTCTCTGAGGGTTAATTTTATGCATCACTTCTCACCCATACCTGATCAGGTGACATTTCAATGAGACTTTAGACTTGCCATCGATGTTGGAATGGCTTAAAGCTTCTAGGGATGTCGAGATGAGGTGAGTGTAGTTTAATAGCACATGACAAGCACATGAATGTGGGCGGGGGTGGGCACAAGATGGAATGTATAGACCAAACCGTTTCCCCTCAAAATGTATATACTGAAGCCCTAGCCACTAATTTGACTGTATTTGGAGACAGGGTCTATAAGGAAGTTAGTAGTTAAACGAGGCCAAAGGGTGGGGCCTTCATCCGATAGGAAGTGTCCTCATAAGGAGAGGAAGAGACCCCAGAACACTCTGTCTTTGTGTGTACACAGAGCAGAGGTTATGTGAGGACGTGACAGAGGAGCCTGGGGGGCTACAGTCCTGTCCCTGGGGTTGCAGAGGAGTCCGACCTGGCTCAGCAACTCAACAACAACAACAGAAGGTGGCTGTCTGCAAGGCAGTAAGAGAAGTCTGATCCAAACCAACCCTGACGAAATCTTGATTCTGGACTTCAGCCCTCTAGAACTGTGAAAACCTATAAATGTCTGCTGTTTCAGGCACAAAGGGTGTGCTTTTCTGTGACGGTTCCCTGCAGACTATTAGAGATTAGGAGGTGGTGCTAGTGGAAAAGCACCTGCCTGCCAACGCAGGAGACACAAGAGATGCTGGTTCAGTTCCTGGGCTGAGAAGATACCCTGGAGGGAGGGCATGGCAACCTACTCCAGCAGTCTTCCCTGGAGAATCCCATGGACAGAGGAGCCTGGAAGGCTACAGTCCAACACGTTGCAAAGAGCTGGACATGACTGAAGTGACATGGCACATATGCACACAGATTTACAAATACAAGGTCCTACACATTTCTTAATATTTCCCAGATATTTTTTACTGTAATATTATTCAAGGCAGTATCTGGAATTCAGGTTCTGAGACTTTTCTGCACCTATTACAGCTCAGTTGCTTCAGTCGTGTCCGACTCTGTGCAACCCCATAGACGAATGCCCACCAGGCTCCCCTGTCCCTGGGATTCTCCAGGCAAGAACACTGGAGTGGGCTGCCATTTTCTTCTAAATGAATGAAAGTGAAATGTGAAAGGGAAGTCGCTCAGTTGTGTCCGACTCGTCACGACCCCATGGACTGCACCCCACCAGCCTCCACCGTCCATGGGATTTCCCAGGCAAGAGTACTGCAGTGGGGTGCCATTGCCCTCAACTGATCGAGCAGGGAAGCCCAATAACCACTAGATAGTATTTCTAAAAAGTGTCAAGCTCATCGTGAAAAAGGAAAGAAAGAAGGAAGGAGCAGGGAAGAAAGGAAAGGGAGAAAAGAAAGTAACAAAAGACCAAAGATTTCACAGATTGGAGACACTAAAAAGACAGATAACCAAGTTAATCCAGAAGTCTAAACTGGATCCTAGACTGGAAAAAGGAGTGGTCCAGTCTAGTGGAACAACTGATAAAATTCAAATGTGGTCTAACTACTGCAACAGTGCTAATTTCCTGATTTTAATCACTGTAATGTATAAGATAGTAGAGTAGTAGAAGCTGGTTGAAGGCATGTGAGAATTTTGTATTATTTTTCCAGTTTCTATAAGTCCTACATTCTTTCAACATAAGATGGGAATTACATACGTATCAAAAATCCCCAAATGGTCTTATTGCTGTTGTTTAGTCATTAAGTCATGTCTGACTCTTTGTGAACCCATAGCCTGTGTAGCCCACCAGGCTCCTCTGCCCATGCAGTTTCCCAGGCTGGAGAATACTGGAGTGGGGTGCCATTTCCTTTTCCAATGCATGAAAGTGAAAAGTGAAAGGGAAGTCGCTCAGTCATGTCCGACTCTTCACGACCCATGGACGGCAACCCACCAGCCTCCACCGTCCATGGGATTTCCCAGGCAAGAGTACTGCAGTGGGGTGCCATTGCCTTCTCCAACTGAGCCAGCAGGGAAGCCCAATAACCACTAGATAGTATTTCTAAACAGTGTCAAGCTCATCGTGAAAAAGGAAAGAAAGAAGGAAGGAGCAGGGAAGAAAGGAAAGGGAGAAAAGAAATTAACAAAAGACCAAAGATTTCACAGATTGGAGACACTAAAAAGACAGATAACCAAGTTAATCCAGAAGTCTAAACTGGATCCTACACTGGAAAAAGGAGGGGTCCAATCTAGTGGAACAACTGATAAAATTCAAATGTGGTCTATAATAACTACTGCATCAGTGCTAATTTCCTGATTTTAATCACTGTAATGTATAAGATAGTCACAGTAGTAGAAGCTGGCAGAAGGCATGTGAGAATTTTGTATTATTTTTCCAGTTTCTATAAGTCCTATATTCTTTCAAAATAAGAAGGGAATTACATACATATCCAAAATCCCCAAATGGTCTTATTGCTGTTGTTTAGTCATTAAGTCATGTCCTACTATTTGTGAACCCATAGCCTGTAGCCCACCATGCTCCTCTGCCCATGCAGTTTCCCAGGCTGGAGAATACTGGAGCCCAAATCCACAGCTGAGACATAAGCAGCAGCAGTGACATGAATGAACCCAAGGTGAGGGCCCACACCATCACTGTGGGACCAGCCGATACCTCCGACCTCAGCAGCCAAGAGCATAAGACAATATCCAGCCGTGAGGAGTCCATGCTTATTCCCGCCTGGCTTTGGGAGACCATTCAGTAACAGGACAACCAGGAGTCAAGGGAGAAGACCAGACAGGCTTCCACTCCCCAACCCTGCCCAGAGGCGAGGACCGTCACCCCCAGCCCAGCCCCCTCCACTCGCAACACCCATGGAGACAGCGGCGCCCTGGCCACCGATCATGCCGGTGACCGCCATGCCACGTGCGGGACCAGGCTCACCTGCGGCCTGCGGCAGAAGTGACAGCTGCCACACCCGTGATACCAGCTTTATCTGTGACGCCAGGGGCGCCCAGCACACGGATGGCACCCACAGCAACTGTGATACACGTGACACCAGGGGCACCCGTGACACCAGGGGCACCCATGGCTCCCACGTCGCCCACGACACCCACAGAACCCATGGCACACAGGACAACCACATCACCTGTGACGCCTGCCACACTAACGGCACCCAAGACGTCAGCGGTAAAGTCCCAGAAGGAACGCACTGCCTCCCGGATGTGCCTGATGCCTTGAAGCTCCACCCTTGTTGGGCAGCCCGACAGCTTGTCCCCAGTCACTGCCTCTGGCCTCACCCAGAAAACGAAGGGGGTGGCTGGGAGAATATGGAGACGTATATTTAAATCTCTTTACTATGGGCTGCCCAGCAAGAGGCTAATGATAAGGTGACACCAGAGACAGACAGTGGATCAGCTGCCACGCTCCCTGGGAACTGGTCATGTTCCCACCTGCACGATGGGATTCAAATCCAGCACCTCCACCGCCTTCAGCAAAGCCTCGTATCCAAAACCCTGGCCAGCTCGGAGGATGCTCTGGAGTGGTCTGGGAGACCAGAAGAGGCGCCGCCCTGGCCTGGCTGGCCCTCCTGTCCTGCTGGGTGAAACCTCAGAGACTGGACAGTCCCCTGGGGCATGACCCCCATTCCCCACACTTCTGTCTTTCATGTTGGTGGGGAAGGGAATGCTGCTAAGTCGCTTCAGTCGTGACCGACCCTGTGTGACCCCAGAGACGGCAGCCAACCAGGCTCCCCCATCCCTGGGATTCTCCAGGCAAGAACACTGGAGTGGGTTGCCATTTCCTTCTCCAATGCATGAAAGTGAGAAGTGGAAGAAGTCGCTCAGCCGTGTCTGACTCTTTGCAACCCCATGGACTGCAGCCTCCCAGGCTCCTCCGTCCATGGAATTTTCCAGGCAAGAGTACTGGAGTGGGGTGCCATAGTTAGGGATGCAGGACCTCAACCTCATGGCCACCTCTGCTACAAAGGTGGCTCCTGTTCAAAATTTTGAGATCCCTCACACAATTGGTAAAGGCTCCTCTGCCAAAGTGAAGCTGGTCCCGCATGTTCTGACCACCGGATTGGCAGCCATCAAGGCCACTGACAAGACAAATCAGAGCTTCTCCAGCCTCCAGGAACTGGTTTGAGAGGTTCATAGCCTGAGAACATTGTCAAACTCCTTGAAGTGACTGACTCTGAGGAGACTCTGTTTATAGTATCGCACTAGCTCAGCGGGGGAGACGTGTTCCCCGACTTGGAGGCCCAAGGCGGCGAGACAGATGGGGAGGCCCGAGGCCCGAGGCCCGTTCCGCTGGCTGGTCTCGGCTCTGCAGCACTGCCACCAGGGGCAGAGGTGCACCGGGACTTGGAGCTGGGCCACCTCCTCATCGACGCCTACAACAAGGCCAAGATCTCCAACTTTGGCCTTAGAGACCAGTGGCAGCCAGGAAGGAAGCTAGACACTTTCTGCCTCAGTCCCGCGTTCATGGCTCCAGAACTCTTCCTGGGGATGCCCTACACAGGCTCAGAGGTGGATGTGTGGAGCCTCAGCCTTGTCTTGTACGTCACGGTACTGGATCCCTCCCCTTCGGGGGACAAGATTTCTGGGAACTGTGGCAGCGCGTGCTTAGAGGGCAGAACCATGTGCCCAAATATCTAAGGAAGACTTACTAGACAGAATGTAATGCTCATCGCACCAACAGAGGCGCTTTAGATGATTATGGGCTGCATGCATGGGTGACATGGGCCAGGAGGCGCCACTCCTGCCAGCCTGTGAAGAGCACTCCCAGCCATGATACCTCCTGGGTCTCGGGCCTCCGCCTCCGTCGTGTGGCCTTTGGCCTCCAAGGGGGTAGACAGGTCTCCCCAACTGATATATTCTACACCAGAAAACGTGAGATGCTACTGGGCTGGTGGAGGGACCAGATCAAGGGCTTAGAAGTCCCCAGTGGTAGTGACAGCGTGCACGTGAATGGACCCAAGGTGAGGGCCCGCACCATCATTGTGAGCCCGGCCGTTACCTCCGACCTCAGCAGCCAGACACATACGCCTCCCGCCAGGCCTGAAGAGTCCATGCTGATTACCAACTGGCTTTGAGAGACCACTCAGCACCAGGAGAACCAGGAGTCAAGGGAGAAAACCAGAGAGCCTGCCACTTCCCCACCCGGCCCAGAGGCAAGGACCGTCACCCCCAGCCCAGGCCCCTCCACCCACAACACCCGCGATGCCAGCAGCGCCCGAGCCGCCGATCACGCCGGTGACCACCACGCCACGTGTGGGACCAGGCTCACCCACGGCACCTGCGGCAGGCATGACAGCAGCCACACACGTGATACAACCCTTACCCGTGACACCAGAGACGCCTGTGACACCATCAGCACCTGCGACAGCTGTGGTCCCAGAGGAACCAGCCTCACAAGTGATGCCTGTAGCCCCTGGGACACCAGCCACACCTGTGATCCCAGCCTCACCTATGATGCCCCAAGCACCCAGGACCCCACTGGGGCCTGCAACGTAGATGACACCCGTGGCCCCTGCAATACCTGGGACACCAGGGTTACCAGTGACAGCTGCCTCACCCGTGAGACCAGTGGTGACCTCGCCACCTATGATAATCATGCCACCATCACCCCTGACACCAGAGGCACACGTGACACCAGCAGCACCTGCGACAGCTGCGATACCAGAGGTACCAGCCTCACCTGTGACGCCTGCAGCACCCGGGACAGCACAGGCACTCATGACACCAGCGGCACCCGTGACGCCAGGGGCTTCCGTGTCACCAGCAACACCCGTGACACCAACCTCACCTGCGATGCCCTAAGCACCTGGGATAGCGCAGGTGCCTGCAACACAGATGGTACCCGTGGCACCCACAATACCCGTGACACCAGTGTCAACCGTAACACCTGCCTCACCCATGACACCAGCATCATCCATGACTTCAGTGATGCCCGTGACGCCAGTGAACCCATGATAGCTATGATACCAGCAGCACCAGCCTCACCCACACCGCCTGTGGCACCCATGACACAAGGGGCACCTGTGACACCAGCCACACCTATGACATCAGCCTCACCCATGACACCCTGAGCACCCAGGACCCCACTGAGGCCTGCAACGTAGATGACACCCGTGGCACCCGCGATACCTGTGACACCTGCCTCACCAGTGACACCTGCCTCACCCGTGACACCAGAGGCACCTGTGACACCAGCAGCACCTGGGACAGCTGTGATACCAGAGGTACCAGCCTCACCTGTGACGCCTGCAGCACCCGGGACAGCACAGGCACTTATGATACCAGTGGCACCTGTGATGCCAGGGGTGCCCAGGACACAGATGGCACCCACGGCAACTGTGATACACGTGACACCAGGGGCACCCAGGACACCAGTGTTACCCGTGGCTCCCACATCGCCCACGACACCCACAGAACCCATGGCACACAGAACGACCACATCACATGTGACGCCTGCCACACTAACGGCACCCAAGACATCAGCGGTAAAGTCCCAGAAGGAAGGCACTGCCTCCCGGATGTGCCTGATGCCTTGAAGCTCCACCCTTGTTGCCCAACCCGACAACAAGTCCCCAGTCACTCCCTCTGGCCTCACCCAGAAAACGAAGGGGATGGAGAATCTGGACATGTCTATATAAATAACTTTGTTGTGGGCTGCCAGAAAGAGGGCTAATGATAAAATGACACCAGAGACAGTAGATGACCTGCCAAGTTCCCTGGGACCTGGTCATGCTCCGACCTGGATGATGAGATTCAAATTCAGCACCTCCACCGCCTTCAGGAAAGCCTCCTCTCTAAAACCCTGGCAAGCTCAGAGGATGCTCTGGAGTGGTCTGGGCAACCAGAAGAGGCACCACCCTGGCCTGGCTGGCCCTCCTGCCCTGTGGGTGAAACTTCAGAGACTGGACTGTCCCCTGGGGCATGACCCCCACCCCCCACACTTCTGTCTTTCATGTTGGTGGGGGAGGGGATAGTTACTGCCAACTCCTTGGTTCTTCTCTTGGTTCTGTCTTAGTAATCTTTATGCTCCAGAAAGATCTATTGCACTGCTTTGCATTCTCTCTGGTTCGAGAAGTGTGTAGTCATGTAGTACTTAGAGTTAATGACCTAAGAATTAGTGCAATCATTCCCAAGAGCAAAAACTGCTGCCCCACACTGCAGGGCAGACATGCAGAAGGAGTGTATTATCCCCTGCACTGATATTACCTAATATTTTCAGAAGGGGCAAAGGAAACTTTTGGTCCCCGCAGGTAGGGCTAAAAGGAACAGGACATCTAGGATGGGATAATAAGTCCTGTGAACCAGCCAGTGTGTGGTGTGGTCAGGTCCCTGTGCGGATGACCTTCCTGAATATCCTGCAGGAGCTGGGCTCTCTCCTTTATAGGGAGTGACCCTGATGTGTGGCGTTTTTAAAATCTTTTTGATGTGGATCATTTTTAAAGTCTATTGAACTAAATAAAGTGACAGATAGAGGAGAGGAATTCCAGCAGTCCTTGCACGAGGCATAAGGAAGAGCGATGAATGAATCGCAGTCTGTGCCCTCTGGGTTTGCTCACGCATGTTCGCATGCTCATGCATGCAGACTTCCATGTTCTGTTTTACCTCTACCGTAAGAAGCTCTATGTGCCAGTTATTAAAATTGTTATTAAATTAATAAAAATTTATTTAATTGTCATTAAAATTATAGGTCCTGGTGTCTAATCTAGAACACTGTTTAAAAACTGATTCTGCCATCTACTTAGCAGCATAGCCATGAAAGACTTGTTCATCCCTTCAGCTATTCAAAACAGTGAAGACAGTATTTACTCCGAAGTGTCAAGTGAAAGTGAAAGTCACTTTGAGTCGTGTCCACAGAACTCTCTAGGCCAGAATACTGGAGTGGGTAGCCATTCCCTTCTCCAGGGGATTTTCCCAACCCAGGGATTGAACCCAGGTCTCCCACATTGCAGGCGGATTCTTTATCATCTGAGCCATAAGGGAACCCCAAAATGTCAAGGTGAAGTTAAATTAAACAAGGCAGGTAAAGTAAGCTTAACATAGTATGGTATAATAAATCATTGCTGCTAGTATTATACTTTTTCTAGCATTTGTTTATCAATGGAGACACCATTGCTTAGGGCTGGATAATTCTGCTCTATGCAAATCTTTCTAGAGTGTTTCTGCCCACTAAATACCAGCAACGTCCCCCAAGTCATTGGAACAAACCAAACTGTCCCCAGATATGTTCAAACATGGAGAGTACTCTTATGCCTCCTGGTTGAGAACTTAGATAGCAAACTTCTTAAGGACTGGTTAATTTTCATGTTCTCAGTCTAATACTGTGATGAGCACAAAACTCAATAAACACCCTCAACAGAAACGAGTAGAGAATGAATAAAACAATGTGACTTTATACATATGCTTGGAATGCCTCCATATATATTTATAACTTTTGTCTTGTATATGGTTCTACTAAATGTCTAGGATCCCTCATTAAACTGCAGGTAGCTCCGAAGGGAAGTACTCTCAGCTGTTACTAACGTCAAGGTGGTGGACGCCAGCTGTGACAAAGGCCCTGCAGGAGGAGCTCACGGGACAGGAAACGTGGAGATACAGGAGTGTTCAATACAGACTCAAAACTGAGAAGCTCTGCATGGTCTCTAATTGTATCGCTGCAAAAAATCTGTGCCTAAAATAACGTGTGACAATGGGAGCCCAATGGGACACACGTCTCTTATTCTAAAAGAAACTGAAACCCAAGGTCCTTTTCCATCTATCATCCTTTTTTCCTCTTTCTTTCTTACAGAATTACACCACATCCCATATTTCTCCTTCCTCGGTAATCATTCTTCCTGAGAAACTAATCTGAAATTCTTTATTTAATACCAGTTTTTATTTAATTAGTCAAATTCTTGTCATAATTCCTTGAGAACTCACTCCCCAGGAATGAATGCTCAATGCTTTTGCCCTCAACTCTCTAAAAGTCAGTGGACTCGTGAGCACTTTGGTTTTCTTTCCAGCTCTCTCAAAGCATTTTATTCTCAAGAACATATCCATTCTCATAGCCTCAACAATGACAACTTATCTTTATTTGAGTACTTACCATGAGAAACCCAAAACTCACAGAGGTTAATTCTGTAAAAAAGATTCACTACACAACTGACAATCTATAACAATTAGTCTACATTTAAGATCCCTCCCTACTTAACACACAGATCTGCTAATGTACTGAGACAACTGAGGCAGCATACACTGGTTAGCCCATGTATACATCTATTAGCACCACGAAATATAAGTATCTAGGTACTCAAACTCAGAGAAATAGAAAATATAATACAATGGGGACTTCCCTAGCAGTTCAACGGTTAAGACGCTGCCCTTCCACTACAGGGAGCACAGATTCAACCCCTGGTCAGGGAATTAAGATCTCACATGCCTTGTAGCAGGGTCAAAAAGTAAAAAAAGAAAAAAGAAAATATGGCAACGGTGGTTTCTAGGAACTAAAAAGAAGTAGACATGGAGCATTGTTTAATGGTTATAGAGTTTCACTTTGCAAGATTAAAAAATTCTGGAGATTGGTTGCACAAAAATGTAAATATAGTTAATACTATTGAACTGCACACTTGACAATGATTTAGATGATATTAATACATTTTACATTATGTGTATTTTACCACAAGTTTTTTAAATATCAAAAAGATAGTTCAAGGGAAATAATGACAGAAATCTAAATGACCTTGCATGCAGATTGCTTGCCAAAAGAGTCTTTAAAGTTTCACTGCACTATAAAGAGTCCAAGACAGACTTTACTATGTGTTAGGTTTGTGCATAAAAGACCAGACAAGATTCAAATCAATATACCAATGATTTGTTTAAAAAATAAATAAATAAAACTTTGTGATAACTAAAAGATTAGAAAATAAATATGCATTTATAGTTTTTCAGAAAGTAAGACAGACTATAGATTCTCAGAGACTAGTGCACAGATTCACTGGGTATATGGTAACAGCAACAACTAGAAATTCTTTGTTTATTCTGAGAATTAGTGGCCAGTTGGAATTGGACTATAAATTGCTTTAAATATAAGATACAGATAACTGTAATTACTTATTTCCTTTTAAGTTTTTCACTGCTGCTGCTGCTGCTGCTAAGTCATTTCAGTCGTGTCCGACTCTGTGCAACCCCATAGACGGCAGCCCACCAGGCTTCCCCGTCCCTGGGATTCTCCAGGCAAGAACACTGGAGTGGGTTGCCATTTCCTTCTCCAGTGCATGAAAGTGAAAAGTGAAAGTGAGGGTGCTCAGTCGTGTCCAACCCTCAGCGACCCCATGGACTTCAGCCTTCCAGGCTCCTCTGTCCATGGGATTTTCCAGGCAAGAGCACTGGACTGGAGTGGCACTGTCTTCTAGTTTTTGACTATTTACTGGTAAAGAGTGGTATTGTTCTCTGTGAAGTTATCTAAATGATCTTTTCACTATAAAGCTCTAAATAATAAAGACCTCCTTCAGTTATGTCCTGTGTACAGATTACTTTCAACTCCATCTTTGGACCAGAGTAATCTAAGTTTACTTGGGTTTATCTTACCTTGGACGAGGGGTATCTCCTCACCGCTGCCCCTCTTGACCTTGAACAGCTCCTCTAGGCCCTCCTGCGCCCGCGCAGCCACTGCTCCCTGGGCGTGGGGTTGCTCCTCCCTGCTGCTGCCCCTGGCCTTGGGATGGGGTAGCTCCTCTCAGCTGCTCCGGTGCTGTCACAGCCTGGCACTCTTGGCCGCTGCCCTGACCTCGGACATGGGGTAGCTCCTCTCGGCCGTTCGTGCGCCCCCACAGCCTGGCTTATACGCCGCTGCCCCTGGCCTCGGGCGTGGGGTAGTTCCTCGCGCTGCGCGCCGTCGCCGCCGTCGCGGCCATAGTTAAAGAATATGTCCTGGAATGTGAAGTCAAGTGGGCCTTAGCATCGCTAGGAACAAAGCTAGTGGAGGTGATGGAATTCCAGTTGAGCTATTTCAAATCCTGAAAGATGATGCTGTCAAAGTGCTGCACTCAATATGCCAGCAACTTTTGAAAACTCAGCAGTGGCCTCAGGACTGGAAAAGGTCAGTTTTCATTCCAATCCTAAAGAAAGGCAATGCCAAACAATGCTCAAAATACTGCACAATTGCACTCATCTCACACACTAGTAAAGTAATGCTCAAAATTCTCCAAGCCAGGCTTCAGCAATACGGGAACCGTGAACTTCCTGATGTTCAAGCTGGTTTTACAAAAGGGAGAGGAACCAGAGATCAAATTTCCAACATCAGCTGGATCATGGAAAAAGCAAGAGAGTTCCAGAAAAACATCTATTTCTGCTTTATTGACTATGCCAAAGCCTTTGACTGTGTGGATCACAATAAACTGTGGAAAGTTCTGAAAGAAATGGGAATACCAGACCACCTGACCTGCCTCTGGAGAAACCTATATGCAGGTCAGGAAGCAACAGTTAGAACTGGACATGGAACAACAGACTGGTTCCAAATAGGAAAAGGAGTATGTCAACGCTGTATATTGTCACCCTGCTTATTTAACTTATATGCAGAGTACATCATTAGAAACGCTGGACTGGAAGAAGCACAAGCTGGAATTAAGATTGCTGGGAGAAATATCAATAACCTCAGATATGCAGATGACACCATCCTTATGGCAGAAAGTGAAGAGGAACTAAAAAGCCTCTTGGTGAAAGAGGAGAGTGAAAAGGTTGGCTTAAATCTCAACATTCAGAAAACGAAGATCATGGCATCCAGTCCCATCACTTCATGGGAAATAGATGGGGAAACAGTGGAAACAGTGTCAGACTTTTATTTTTGGGGGCTCCAAAATCACTGCAGATGGTGACTGGAGCCATGAAATTAAAAGATGCTTACTCCTTGGAAGAAAAGTTATGACCAACCTAGATAGTATATTCAAAAGCAGAGACATTACTTTGCCAACTAAGGTCCGTCTAGTCAAGGCTATGATTTTTCCTGTGGTCATATGTGGATGTGAGAGTTGGACTGTGAAGAAAGCTGAGCACCGAAGAATTGATGCTTTTGAACTGTGGTGTTGGAGAAGATTCTTGAGAATCCCTTGGACTGCAAGGCGATCCAACCAGTCCATTCTGAAGGAGATCAGCCCTGGGATTTCTTTGGAAGGAATGATGCTAAAGCTGAAACTCCAGTACTTTGGCCACCTCACGCGAAGAGTTCACTCATTGGACAAGACTCTGATGCTGGGAAGGATTGGGGGCAGGAGGAGAAGGGGACGACAGAGGATGAGATGGCTGGATGGCATCACTGACTCGATGGACGTGAGTTTGAGTGAACTCCGGGAGTTGGTGATGGACAGGGAGGCCTGGAGTGCTGCGATTCACGGAGTCGCAAAGAGTCGGACTTGACTGAGCGACTGAACTGACTGTACTGAACTGAATCTAAGTTTTCCAAATGCCCTCCGACATTTTTACTTAAAACTGTTTCTCTATTAATTCAGGTTCAACATGAAAATGTCAAACCTATCGTGGCCCTTCTAAATATTACTTTCCCATTTCTCAATGTCATTGTACACACCACACCAACTTAAATGAAAATACTGGTGTCATTCTGTCTTCCATTTGCTCACCTGTCATTTAATTTGTCCAAGCCCTGCTGACTTGTCTTTTGAAGGCCATCTTTCATCTGTACTCCTTTTTCTTCTCTCCAAGTTTCACTTCTTCTGGCCCTTACCTCTTATGCCTAGGTGAGCACAATAAACTTCTCTTTTGCCTCCTCACTTATTCAATTTTTTCCTGTTCTAAGTCTACCCAAATACACCCCTTCACAGTTGTTGTTGTTTATGTGGGTGTTTTTGTTTTTGTTTTTTGGCAATGTCACACAGCATGTGTGATCTTAGTTCCCTGACCAGGGATGGAACACATGCCCTTTGCAATGGAAGCTCAGAGTCTTAAGCACTGGACCACCAGGTAAATCCCCAACACTAAAATCTTTTCATGCAGCTCAGTTAGTTCAGTCACTCAGTCTAGTCCAACTCTTTGTGACCCCATGGACTGCAGCATGCCAGGCTTCCCTGTCCATCACAGGGAATATCCACTCCTGGAGTTTGCTCAAACTCAGGTCCATCGAGTTGGTGATGCCAACCAACTATCTTATCCTCAGTTGTCCCCTTCTCCTTCTGCCTTCAATCTTTCCCAGCATCAGGGTTTTTTCCAATAAGTCAGTTCTTCATATCAGGTAGCCAAAGTATTGGAGCTTCAGTTTCAGTTCAGCATCAGGCCCTCCAAAGAATATTCAGGACTTATTTCCTTTAGGATTGACTGGCTGGATGTCTTTTCAGTCCAAGGGACTCTCAAGAGTCTCCTCCAACACCACAGTTCAAGAGCATCAATTTTTTGGATTAAAGATTTACTGAACATGGCCCCACCCATTAGAACAAGATCCAGTTTCCCCCTCAGTCAGTCTCTCCCATCAGGAAGCTTCCATAAGCCTCTTATCCTTCTCCATCAGAGGGCAGACAGACTAAAAATCATAGTCACAGGAAGCTAACCAATCTGATCTCATGGACCACAGCCTTGTCTAATTCGATGAAACAATGAGCCGTGCCATGTAGGGCCACCCAAGATGGATGGGTCGTGGTGGAAAGTTCTGACAAAATGTAGTCCACTGGAGAAGGGAATGGCAAATCACTTCAGTATTCTTGCCTTGAGAACCCCATGAACTGTATGAAAAGGCTAGTGTGTAAAATGAATGCAATTGTGCAGTAGTTTGAATATTCTTTGGCATTGCCTTTCTCTGGGATTGAAATGAATACTGACTTTTTCCAGTCCTATGGCCACTCTGAGTTTTTCAAATTTGCTGGCATATTGAGTGCAGCACTTTCACAGCATCATCTTTCAGGATTTGAAATAGCTCAGTGGAATTCCATCACCTCCACTAGCTTTGTTCGTAGTGATGCTTCCTATGGCCCACTTGACTTCACAGTCAAGGATATCTGGGTCTAGGTGAGTCATCACATCATTGTTATCTGGATCATTGAGACATTTTTTATATAGCCTTTCTGTGTATTCTTGCCACTTCTTAATATTCTGCTTCTGTTAGGTCCACATCATTTCTGTCCTTAATTGTGCCCATCTTTGCATGAAATTTTCCCTTGGTATCTAATTTTCTTGAAGAGTTCTCTCATGCAGCTCTTCTTCAGCCAAAACAGTATATTCATTCTCTACAAACGTTTTTCCTTTTCCTGTCTCTTGGCTTTTACTTCATTGCCTCCTCCATGTTTTCTAACTCTATAAATCCTATTCAGAACACAATGCTGCCTTTCTTGATGAGCTCAAGACCAAGTGTTCTCTCCCCAGGAACACATGTTTGCCTACATCCCTCAGAAGGCAATTTTCCATGCATGTAAACCCAGAAGTAGACAACCAGGATACTTCTTAATTGTATAATCTTATCTAATGTGTTCAGTGCATATAATGACAACAAACAGTTGTGTTTTATTGAATACCTGCTTAACACTTTTTATTTACTAATAATAGCAACCATTTGTTGAGTTTTTCTTATGTGCTATATCCTAAACACATTACATGAATGAGTCCACTTAAAAGTTCTGTAAGGTAGGCAGGATTATTAGCCCATTTTTTCCAGATGAGGAAACTAAGGTAGAGAGAAAACATACAGCTTAACAAAGAAAGTTGCAAGTAATAATGGGCAGGGCTAGAATTCAAACCCAGACAGTCCAGCTTCTCATTCCACATTCTTGACCACTACCCCGTGTTAAATTATAATGTGTCATTTAATCCTATACTAACCCACAAAGATATATATTAGCTTGCCCACTATGAAAATTAACAAAATGAAATCCAAAGAAGACAGGAAATATTTTCAGTCACAGATATGGTTAAGTGGTAATGTTCAACTTTATACCCAGGTCTGTTAGACTCCATCAAACATTATTTTATATGCTTGTGCTCTTGAGATCAACACAACTATCTTAAAAGGTTCCTACGGGAATTAAATAAGACCATGCATATGTTTTATAAATGCTAATAAGCTATACTGATGTTGGATTGAATTTCCTGTGAGCATACCCTTATGTCACCTATTAACATGCCTATTAACATTAGACATATAGTCTCTAAATTTTAATCCTATATGTCTCTTGGTCTGTTCATTGGTCTTAAAATCTAATAGCTCATGTATATGCATTACTATACTAATAAATCTTCAGTCTGTCACATATTAACTAATTGTTCCTAAGCCAGTTTCTTATTCTATCTCTGCTTGAGCTTCCTAATTCTTTAAATGGGAACAATAGCATATATATAAGCTGTTGTGAGAGTTTAATTAATATAAGTAGAACATTTGTAACAGTACAGGGTACACAATAAAATGTATAAAACATCAATTATAATTATGATTGTGTCTATAAGAAAATATATAAAAATAAACCTTAAAAATGAGAAAATATGAGCTAAATAAATTTTATTTTAGTGTATTGATTAATGATATGAAATTTGCTGCTTTATGTAAAAGTATTACTAATATCACTAATTTCAGCAAAGAAGTATGAACATATACCATGCTTTTTAAAGTCTGAATATAACATTTTGTGATACAGTGATTTGATGGCCTGGTGATTTTGATGATTTTGATGGCCAAAATTTATT
Organism: Capricornis sumatraensis; assembly: GCF_032405125.1. NCBI lineage: Eukaryota > Metazoa > Chordata > Mammalia > Artiodactyla > Bovidae > Capricornis > Capricornis sumatraensis. The sequence continues at coordinate 33,147,482 of NC_091079.1, forward strand.
TTGGTTTTTTATTTTAATGACAGCCCCATTGAAAAGTACACTTCACAAAGAAACACAGGTCCTTAAGAAAAAGCTTATTCATATACAAGTCTTATTTTTGATCAATACATTCCATCTTCTATAATGGTAATCTCTTTTTTTACAAATTAAAAGAAGGTATAATACTTATATTTTTACAGATGATCTTAAAACCTACCTAAAGTCTTCATGTGGACAGTTTTTTTAACAAATTAGAAAATCTATTTTCAAAGTATTATTAATATTGAAATATGAGAGTTTTACAGGTAAAATAAAACAGTCTTAATCTCAGGAAAAAAAAAATCACATAGTGATGGAAGTGTTTTTAAATATATGCTTTCAAAATTCTTTCTCCAAACCATGAATTTTCTTCAAAGGCCATTATTTCCTAATTTATTATCAAAAATATCACTTTCATTCAAAAAGATTGGCAAAGTGGGTATCTATTGTCAAAAAAAAAAAATGCTGTTAGATAACATATCACCAGTAGCCTTTGTTTTTAGCTCATGATACAGCTGAGAAAGAGTTCAAACCAGGAGGGGGCATACTGGTTTTCCATTTTTTCATTGTTATTATTGGCTTGAATTTTTAGGATCATCTTGACCAGCAGTTTCTTTGCAGAAAATATATTAAGTCACGTGTACATTTTAAGAGTGTTAATTTATCATAATCAATAATATAGTGTAGAAATCCATTTCACCAAGAACATGTAATCTACAACATGTCACTGTATGTTCAGAATGAGATAGCCACCACCAACTCTTGAGTTACAGAGCTCCCATTCCTCTTGCAGACCATGTGACCCAGAATCATCCACCCTAGTGATTGAGTGATGGAGCCAGTATCAATCATATATTCAATACTAGCAAAGTTTAGTGTATTTCTATTTTCTCAAGATGAAAAACTAAATAGAAATTAAAGTTCTAATAACTAGTGGTTCGGTGGCTTAAAAAAAAAAAAAAATCTGTTTACCAATGCAGGAGACACCAGTTTGATCCCTTGACGAACAAGATCCCCTGGAGAAGAAAATCACAAGCAACTCCAGTATTCTTGCCTGGGAAATCCCAGGGACAGAGGAGCCTGGCGGCCTATAGTCCATGGGGTTGCAAAGAGTCAGACCTGACTTAACAATTAAACAACAATAACAAAATATTTTCTTCAGGCACCTTAAAGGACAGCCTTGCACATCCCTAGAACACACAACTTTATTTTGGAAATGACAGTACGAAGCTGTCTCATGGCAACAGTGACACCACATGGTCACTAAAGAATAACAGGATTCATTTTATTTTTTTCCTCAGATTTTTATTCTTCCCTTTAAGGAGACTCAAGCACTCACAGCTTTCTTCTTTCTGTTCTTCACTATCCTTAGTATCAAACTCAAATATATTAACACACACACACTTTTAAACTATATTTCTCTCTTGTTTCACTCATATCTCTCCCCATCCCCCATGAATGTTCCTCTTTCCCACCTTTTTTTTTCTTTTTCTGTGAACTGAAAAATTACCAAACTGATCACATGGACCACAGCCTTGTCTAACTCAATGAAACTGTGAGCCATGCCATGCACAGCCAGCCAAGATGGATGGGTTGTAGTGGAGAGTTCTGACAAAACGACTTCCACTGGAGAAGTGAATGGCAAACCACTTCTGAATTCTTGCCTTGAGAACCCCATGAACAGTATGAAAAGGCGAAAAGATACGACACTGAAAGATATAAACTCCCCAGGTCGGTAGGTGCCCAATATGCTACTGGAAGAGTGGAGAAATAACTCCAGAAAGAATGAAGAGACACATCCAAGGTGAAAAAAAATGCCCAGTTGTGGATGTGACTGGTGATGGAAGTTAAGTCTGATGCTGTAAAGAACAATATTGCATAGGAACCTGGAATGTTAGGTCCGTGAATCAAAGCAAAATTGGAAGTGGTTAAACAGGAGATGGCAAGAGTGAATATCAGCATTTTAGGAATCAGTGAACTAAAATGGACTAGAATGGGCAAATTTAATTCAGATGACCATTATACCTACTACTGTGGGTTAGAATTCCTTAGACGAAATGGAGTAGCCCTTATAGTCAACAAAAGAGTCCAAAATGCAGTACTTTCATGCAATCTCAAAAATGACAGAATTATCTCTGTTCGTTTCCAAAGCAAGTTTATTTCAGTTCAGTCGTGTCTGACTATTTGTAACCCCATGGACTGCAGCACGCCAGGCTTCCCTGTCCATCCCCAACTTCTGAAGCTTGCTCAAACTCATGTTCATCCGGTCGGTGATGCCATCCAACCATCTCATCCGCTGTTGTCCCTTTCTCCTCCTGCCTTCGATCTTTCCCAGGATCAGGGTCTTTTTCAATGAATCTTTTCCACGGCAAACCATTCAATATCACAGTAATCCAAGGCTATGCTCCGACCACTAATGCCAAAGAAGCTGAAGTTGAATGGTTCTATGATAATCAGCAAGACCTTATAGAACTAACACCAAAAAAAGATCTCCATTTCATCATACGGGACTGGAAAGCAAAATAGGAAGTCAAGAGATACCTGGAGTAACAGGCAAGTTTGGCCTTGGAGTACAGAATAAAGCAGGGCAAAGGCTAATAGAGTTTTGCCAAGAGAACACACTGGTCATAGCAAACACCCTCTTCCAACAACACAAGAGAAGACTCTACACAGGGACATCACCAAATGGTCAATAATGAAATCAGATGGATTATATATTTTTTTCACCCAAAGATGGAGAAGCTCTATAAAGTCAGCAAAAATAAGACCGGGAGCTGACTATGGCTCAGATCATGACCTCCTTATTGAAAAATTCAGACTTAAATTGAAGAAAGTAGGGAAAACCACTAGACTATTCAGGTATGACCTAAATCAAATCCCTTAAAATTATACAGTGGAAGTGACAAATAGATTCAAGGGATTAGATCCGATAGACAGAGTACCTGAAGAACTACAGACAGAGGTTCATGACATTGTATAGGAGGCAGTGATCAAGATCATCCTCAAGAAAAAGAAATGCAAAAAGGCAAAATGTTTGTCCGAGGAGGTCTTACAAATAGCTGAGAAAAGAAGAAACAAAAGGCAAAGGAGAAAAGGGAAGCTATAGCAAGGAGAGATTTAAAAAAAGCCTTTCTCGGTGATCAATGAAAGAAATAAAGGAAAACAATAGAATGGGAAAGACCAGAGATCTCTTCAAGAAAATCAGAGATACCAAGGAACATTTCATGCAAAGATGGGCACAATAAAGGACAGAAATGATATGGACCTAAAAGAAGGAGAAGATATTAAGAAGAGGTGGCAAGAATACACAGAAAAAATTGTATAAAAAAGGTCTTAATGACCCAGAAAACCATGATGGCATGATCACTCACCTAGAGCTAGACATCCTGGAATGCAAAGTCAAGTGGGCCTTAGGAAGCATTACTATGAACAAAGCTAGTGGAGGTGATGGAATTCCAGTTGAGCTATTTCAAATCCTAAAAGGTGATGCTGTGAAAGTGCTGTACTCAATATTCCAGCAATTTGGAAAACTCAGAGTGGCCACAGGACTGGGAAAAAATCAGTTTTCATTCCAATCCCAAAGAAAAGCAATGCCAAAAAATGTTCAAACTTATGGCAGAAGTGCACTCATCTCACACAGTAGCAAAGCAATGCTCCAAATTCTCCAAACCATGCTTCAATAGTACGTGAACTGAGAACGTCCAGATTTCAAGCTGGGTTTAGAAAAGGCAGAGGAACCAGAGATCAAATTGCCAACATCCACTGGATCATAGCAAAAGCAGGAGAATTCCAGAAAAACATCTACTTCCACTTTATTGACTAGGCCAAGGGCTTTGCATGTGTGGATCACAACAAACTGTGGAAAATTCTTCAAGAGGTAGGAATACCAAACAACCTGACCTGCCTCCTGATAAATCTGTATGCAGACCAAGAAGCAACAGTTAGACCTGACATGGAACAACAGACTGGTTCCAAATTGGGAAAGGAGTATGTCAAGGCTGCATATTGTCACCCTGCTTATTTAACTTATATGCAGAGTACATCTTGTGAAATGCAGGGCTGGATGAAGCACAAGCTGTAATCAATAACCTCAGATATGCAGATGATACCACTATAATGGCAGGAAGTCAGAGGAACTAAAGAGCCTCTTGATGAACGTGAAAAAGGAGAGTGAAAAAGCTGGCTTAAATCTCAACATTCATAAAACTAAGGTCAGGGCATCTGGTCCCATCACTTGCAGAGAGATGGGAAACAACAGAAACAGTGACTTTATTTATGAACTCCAAAAATCACTGAAGATGGTGACTGCAGCCCTGAAATTAAAAGATGTTTGGTCCTTGGAAGAAAAATCTATGACCAACATGCTGCTGCTGCTGCTGCTGCTAAGTTGCTTCAGTCGTGTCCGACTCTGTGCGACCCCATAGGTGGCAGCCCACCAGGCTCCCCCGTCCCTGGGATTCTCCAGGCAAGACCACTGGAGTGGGTTGCCATTTCCCTCTCCAATGCATGAAAGTGAAAAGTGAAAGTGAAGTCGCTCAGTCATGTCCGACTCTTAGCAACCCCATGGACTGCAGCCTACCAGGCTCCTCCACCCATGGGATTTTCCAGGCAAGAGTACTGGAGTGGGGTGCCATTGCCTTCTCCGAGTTAAAAAGCAGAATCATTACTTTGCCAACAATAGTTCATCTAGTCAAAGCTATGGTTTTTCCAGTAGTCATGTATGGATGTGAGAGTTGGACCATAAAGAAAGCTAAGCATCGAAGAACTGATGCTTTTGAACTGTGGTGTTGGAGAAGACTCTTGAGAGTCCCTTGGGCTGCAAAGAGATCCAACCTGTCAACCTTAAAGGAAATCAGGCCTGCCTATTCATTGGAAGGACTGATGTTGAAACTGAAACTCCAATAATTTGGCCACCTGATGCGAAGAGCTGATTCATTAGAAAAGACCTGATGCTGAGAAAGCCTGAAGGAAGGAAGAGAAGGGGACGACAGAAGATGAAATGGTTCAATATCATCACCAACTTGATGGATATGAGTCTGAGCAAGCTCCAGGAGTTGGTTTTGAACAGGGAAGCCTGGCGTGCTGTAGTCCATGGGGTCACAAAGAGTAGGACACGGCTGAGCGACTGAACTGAACTGAAAAATTAATCATTCCTCATAAAGATAAAGACAGTCATTAGTCATATGCCAGAGAGAGAAACTATCCATTTTCATCTAAAATTACACAATGAAAAGTGAAAATGAATGTGTTAGTCGCCTAGTCGTTTCTGGCTCTTTGTGACCCCATGGACTGTATGTATCCTGCCAGGCTCATCTCCATGGAATTCTCCAGGCAAGAATACTGCAGTAGGTTGTCATTTCCTTCTCCAGGGGAACCTTCCCCTCTCAAGAAGGACAGTGCAGGTGGATTGTTTATCATCTGAGCCACCGGAGGAGCCCCAAAAGTAAACAGTAAATACCACTATTCTCAATTCCAAAAGCTTTTGTAGATTTTTAAATGGCTCCTTCAGAATTTCTCTTTTTCCTTTAAACTTCTACCCACTTCTTCATCTTCTCCTAATTGGTATCTGTTTGCCTTAAAGATTAACTTTCAAGAGATGTTTTTCCATCTTTTTCCTATTCAACTTTGATATCATTCTGTTTCTGTATATTCTGGTTCCTGGGAAGATGGAGTAAGCACAATCCACTCTTTCTCTCCCACTAAATGCACCTGTAATACCCGGACAGAATGTGTGAAACAGCTACTTGAGTACCCTGAGAAATAAATAGTAATAGGAAGATTGGCAAAGAACATTTGAAGTACCACCAAGGCAAAAATTACCACGTGGCAATTTATTCATTCTTTTTTCCTCCAGTATCAACCAGCCTGAATACAGTGCAGCCTGAAACCCAGAAATTAGAATCAGCATGAACAGAGAACTCCAGAAGAAGACCTTAGATCGGCCTCAAGGAGTGAAAAGAGAAGTCTAACACTGAAATAAGAGAGTGTGTAATTTTTCCTCATTATTATTATTTCTTTTCTGGGTTTTTTCATCCCCCAGACCCCAAGCAATGCCAGGGTAGCATCAGCATCTTTGGGAGCCCACTGAGTGGGCAGAGTGTTGCGAGTCCTTCTCTGATGGATAGAACTGTAATTCCGAGAGGGTGGCGTGACTTCCCTTGATTTTAACTCTCTCTCTGCTCTCTCAGCAGTTGGCCCTGGATGTGGATATAGGCATGAATATGTGCAGCAGGGCAGGATTAATGAAAAGCTTCAGTTTTCTAGCTAAGAGAGCAAAAGAGGGACACCCAGGAAATAAGAATCCATAGATGGCAGAGGAAGGAGACCAAAATGTGACCCTGTAAAGTTACTCATGAACTCCTAAGTGTCACCCCTGTCTGTCCATGCCTGGATGTGATCTTAATCAGCATTTAAAGAATTTAAGAAGGGAACCGAGAGGCAGGCCGCTGCTTAAGTGGCAGGCTGACCCCTGGGGGGCGCACATGTAACAGAGTTCATTGGAACTCCAAAGCCTAAAATCTGAGCTGACTCTGAAACTACAGACCACAAAAAGGAGATAGGAACTTGTAGCCTGAAGCTAACCAGCTCACTTGCCTGATAAAACAAGAATATCTATGTTTTCACAAGATTTAAGTGAGGTCGAGAATCTCCCAATATAACATATGAAATGTGCAGGATATTGTACAATTCAAGATTACTCAGCTTATGAAGACCCAGGAAATCCTCAATTCACTAGGAAAAGACCGTCAACAGACAGCAACCTCAAGATGACACAGGGTTATAAGCTGCATTGCGTGCCCCTAAAACTCATGCACTGAAGTCCCAACCACCAGTATCTCCGGATGTGACTATATTTGGGGATATATAGCCCGCCAGGCTCCTCTGTCCATGGGATTTCCCAGGAAAGAAAACTGGAGTGGGTTGCCATGCCCTTCTCCAGGGGTTCTTCCCAACCCAGGGGTAGAACCCAGGTCTCCTACATTGCAGGCAGATTTTTACCATCTGAGCTACCTGGTAAGCCCTGTTTGGAGACAGAGTCTTCACAAAGGAGATTAAGTTAAAAATAAGGCTATTGGGGTTGGCTCTAATTCAATCTACTTGGTGTCCTTATGCTGCTGCTGCTGCTGCTAAGTCGCTCCAGTCGTGTCCGACTCTGCGCGACCCCATAGACGGCAGCCCACCAGGCTCCCCCGTCCCTGGGATTCTCCAGGCAAGAACACTGGAGTGGGTTGCCATTTCCTTCTCCAATGCATGAAAGTGAAAAGTGAAAGTGAAGGTGCTCAGTCGTGTCCGACTCTTAGCAACCCCATGGACTGCAGCCCTCCAGGCTCCTCAGTCCATGGGGTTTTCCAGGCAAAAGTGCTGGAGTGGGGTGCCACTGCCTTCTCCGGGGTCCATATAAGGAAGAGAAAATTCACACAGAGAGACACAAGGGATGCCTATGTACACAGAAAGACCACATGAGACTCAGTAAGAAAGCAGCTGTCTGCAAGCCAAGGAGACACCAAACCTGCTAGCTAGTGCCTTAACCTTGGACTTCCAGCATCCAGAACAGTGAGAAAATTAATTTATGTTGTTTAAACCACCCAGTCTATGCTATTTTGTTAGAGTAAACTAAGCAAAGTCACACACGCTGACTGTAATTTTCTAGCCCAAGACTGTAAAAAAAAAGAAACAGCTATTTTTAAAATGTCACAATAAGCAATAGCAAATATTCTAGAAACAACTTGAAAAATAGGAAATCTCAGCAAAGGAATAAAAAGGAATGAAATAGAAATTTTAGAAATATAAAGTACAATAAACAAATATATATATATATATATAATCACTAGATGGACACTGAGATGACAGGGAAAATAAATCAGTGAACCAAAAAATAGGTCAACAGAACTCATCCAGTCTAAACAACAAAGAGAAAAGTGACTGAACAAAAGTTAACAGAGTCACAGGGACCTGGAAGGCAAAAGTAAAAAAAAAAAAAAATTAAAAATCCTAAAACTAAGGTCACTTGAATATAGAGGAGAAGGAGAATGGTGCTAAAAAATATTGGGGGAAATAATGGTTTGAAAATCCCCAAGTTTAACAAAAGACTTAAAACTACAGATTCAAGAAACTAAGCAAATCTCTTACAGGAGAAACTCAAAGAAACCCACACACAGGCAGATCATAATCAAACTTAACAAACAAACAAAAAAATCTTTAATGCAGCCAAAGAGGAATAATGCCTAATGTCTTACCTACAGGAGAATAATTCAAATGACAGATTTCTCATCAGAAACCATAGAACGTAGAAGAACAGGAGTTCTTAGACATGATACAAAAAGCATGACTCATTAAAAAATTATAAGCTGAACTTCATTAAAATTGAAAACTCTTGCTCTGCAAAAGACATTATTCAGTGATTGAAGAGACAAGCTACAAACTAGAAGAAAGTATTTTCAAATTAGATATCTGACAAGAAGGTATATAGATATAGATGTAAAGAACTCTCTAAAAAAAAAATCAGCAATAATAAACAAACAAAAACACAATTTAAAAAACTGGACAAAAGAACAGATACTTCCTTAAAGATACAGGTGTGGCAAATATGCATATGAAAAAGATGTTCAACATAATAGCCAATAGAGAAATGCAAATTTAAAATATAAAATGCCACTCCAAACCTAAATGGTCTGGAATGGCTAAAATAACTTTTTTTTTTTTTAATACTGATAATATGAAGCACTTGTGAGTATGTGGAGCAACTGAAACTCTTGCAAATTGTTGGAGGACAGAAAAAGGTACATGCACTTTGGAAAACAGTTTGGCAGTTTCTCATAAATTTAAGCATATATGTATCATCTGACTCAGTAGTTCTACTCCCTTGAGAAATAATAACTTGTGTTTACAGGAAAATCTATATGTGAATACTAATTCTCAACTGCCCGAAACTGGAAACAACCCAAATGCCCTTCAACTGGCAGTTGCATAAACAAACTATAGCATATTGACACAATGAAATACTACATAAAATTAAAAAGAAACAAACGATTGATACACGCAACAACATGGATAGATCTCAAAAAAAAAAAAAAAGATGCCATTTATATAACAATCTCAAAGTGACATAATTACAGTGATGAAGAAAAAAAATAGATCAGTGGTTATCAGGGTTAGGGATGAGGGTGTTGTTTTAAAGGGATATCACAAAGAAGTTTTGGGGTCACTATAACCATTCTGCATCCTGATTGTGGAAGTAGTTACATAAATCATGCATAAATATTATTTTGTTTTATTTGGTTATTCATTCAGTAACATCACTTTTCCAAAATCTATATTGCAAGTTATCAGTTACATTGTTGAAAAAAATGAGCCTTTGACAACTAGCCTAGAAATCTAAATATAGCTTATCTCAATAGTTTTCAATTCAGTCACTCAGTCCTGTCTGACTCTTTGCAACCCCATGGACTGTAGCACGCCAGGCCTCTCTGTCCATCAACTCCCAGAGTTTACTCAAACTCACATCCATTGAGTTGGTGATGCCATAGAACCATCTGTTCCTCTATTGTCCCCTTCTCCTCTGGCCTTCAATCTTCAACCCAGCATCAGGGTCTTTTCAAATGAGTCAGTTTTTTTGCATCAGGTGGCCAAAGTATTGGAGTTTCAGCTTCAGCATCAGTCCTTCCAGTGAATATCCAAGACTTATTTCCTTTAGGATGGACTGGTTGGATCTCCTTGATGTCCAAGGGACTCTCAAGAGTCTTCTCCAACACCACGGTTCAGAAGCATCAATTCTTCAGTGCTCAGCTTTCTATATAGTCTAACTCTCACATCCATACATGAACTACTGGAAAAACCATAGCTTTGACTAGACAGACCTTTGTTGGCAAAGTAATGTCTCTGATTTTTAATATGTTGTCTAAGTTGGTCAACTTATGTTTGTCTAAGTTGAAATTAAAAGATGCTTACTCCTTGGAAGAAAAGTTATGACCAGTCTAGATAACATATTGAAAAGCAGAGACATTACTTTGCTGACTAAGGTCCATCTAGTCAAGGCTATGGTTTTTCCTGTGGTCATGCATGGATGTGAGAGTTGGACTGTGAAGAAAACTGAGCACCGAAGAATTGATGCTTTTGAACTGTGGTGTTGGAGAAGACTCTTGAGAGTCCCTTGGACTGCAAGGAGATCCAACCAGTCCATTCTGAAGGAGATCAGCCCTGGGATTTCTTTGGAAGGAATGATGCTGAAGCTGAAACTCCAGTACTTTGGCCACCTCATGAGAAGAGTTGACTCATTGGAAAAGACTCTGATGCTGGGAGGGATTGGGGGCAGGAGGAGAAGGGGATGACAGAGGATGAGATGGCTGGATGGCATCACTGACTTGATGGACATGAGTTTGAGTGAACTCCAGGAGTTGGTGATGGACAGGGAGGCCTGGCATGCTGCGATTCATGGGGTCGCAAAGAGTCGGACACGACTGAGCGACTGAACTGAACTAAAGTTGGTCATAACTTTTCTTCCAATGAGCAAGCATCTTTTAATTCCATGGCTGCAGTCACCATCTACAGTGATTTTGGAGCCCAAAAAATCAAGTCTGACACTGTTTCCACTGTTTCCCCATCTATTTCCCATGAAGTAATGGGACCAGACACCATGATCTGAGTTTTCTGAATGCTGAGTTTTAAGCCTACTTTTTCACTCTCCTCTTTCATCAAGAAGCTCTTCAGTTCTTCTTCACTTTCTGCCATAAGGGTGGCATCATCTGCATGTCTGAGATTATTGATATTTCACCTGGCAATCTTGATTCCAGCTTGTGCTTCATCCAGCCCAGTGTTTCTCATGAGGTACTCTGCATGTAAGTTAAATAAGCAGGATGACAGTATACAGCCTTAACGTACACCTTTCCCAATTTGGAACCAATCTGTTGTTCCATGTCCAAGTCTAACTATTGCTTCCTGACCTGCATATAGATCTCTCAGGAGGCAGGTCAGGTGGTCTGGTATTCCCATCTCTTGGAGAATTTTCCACAGTTTGTTGTGATCCATACATGCAAAGGCATTGGCATAGTCAATAAAGCAGAAGTAGATGTTTTTCTGGGATGCTCTTGCTTTTTTGATAATCCAGCAGATGTTTGCAATTTGATGTCTGGTTCCTCTGCCTTTTCTAAATTCAGCTTGAACATCTGGGAATTCTCTGTTCACGTACTGTTGAAGCAGTACATTAAATCTCCAGAAGTACTTGGAGAATTTTGAGCGTTACTTTACTAGTGTGTGAGAGGAGTGCAATTGTGCAGTAGTTTGAGCATTCTTTGGCGTTGCCTTTCTTTGGGATTGGAATGAAAACTGATCTTTTCCAGTTCTGTGGCCACTTTCCAAATTTGCTGGCATATTGAGTGGAGCACTTTCACAGCATCATCTTTCGGGATTTGAAATAGCTCAACTGGCATTCTATCACCTGCACTAGTTTGTTCACAGTGATGCTTCCTAAGGCCCACTTGACTTTGCATTCAAGGATGTCTGGCTCTAGTTGAGTGATCACACCACTGTGGTTATCTGGGTCATGAAGATCTTTTTTGTATAGTTCTTCTGTGTATTCTTGCCTCCTCTTCTTAATATCTTCTCCTTCTGTTAGGTCCATAACATTTCTGTCCTATATTGTGCTCATCTTTGCATGAAATGTTCTCTTGGTAACTCTAATTTTCTTGAAAAGATCTCTAGTCTTTCCCATTCTATTGTTTTCCTCTGTTTCTTTGCACTGATCACTGAGGAGGGCTTTCTTATCTCTCCTTGCTATTCTTTGGAACTCTTCATTCAAATGGGTATATCTTTCCTTTTCTCCTTTGCCTTTTGCTTCTCCTCTTTTCTCAGCTATTTGTAAGGCCCCCTCAGACAACCATCTTGCCTTTTTGCACTTTTTTTCCTTGGGGATGGTCTTGATCCTTGCCTCTTGCACAATGTCAGTAACCTCTGTCCATAGTTCTTCAGGCACTCTGTCTATCAGATCTAATTCCTTGAATCTATTTGTCACTTCCACTGTATAATTGAAAGGGATTTGATTTAGGTCATACCTGAATGGTCTAGTGGTTTTCCTTAGTTTCTTCAATTTAAGTCTGAATTTTTCAATAAGGAGTTCATGATCTGAGCCACAGTAGCTCCTGGTCTTATTTTTGCTGACTGTGTAGAGCTTCTCCATCTTTAGTTGCAAAGAATATAATCAATCTGACTTCGTTACTGATCATCTGGTGATGTCCCTGTGTAGAGTCTTCTCTTGTGTTGTTGGAAGAGGGTGTTTGCTATGACCAGTGTGTTCTCTTGGCAAAACTCTATTAGCCTTTGCCCTGCTTTATTCTGTACTCCAAGGCCAAATTTGCCTGTTACTCCAGGTATTTCTTGACTTCCTACTTTTGCATTCCAGTCTCCTATAATGAAATGGGCATCTTTTTTTGGTGTTAGCTCTAGAAGGTCTTGTAGGTCTTCATAGAACTGTTCAACTTCAGTTTCTTCATCATTACTGGTCGGGGCATAGACTTGGATTACTGTGATATTGAATGGTTTGCCTTGGAAATGAACAGAGATCATTCTGTTGTTTATGAGATTGCATCCAAGTACTGCATTTTGGACTCTTTCGTTGACTGTGATGGCTACTCCATTTCTTCTGAGGGATTCTTCCCCAGAGTAGTAGATATGACAGTTATCTGAGTTGAGTTCACCCATTCCAGTCCATTTTACTTCGCTGATTCCTAAAATGTCAGTGTTCACTCTTGCCATCTCCTGTTTGACCACTTCCAATTTGCCTTGATTCATGGACCTAACATTCCAAGTTCCTATGCAATATTGTTCTTTACAGCATCAGACTTTACTTCCATCACCAGTCACATCCACAACTGGGTGTTGTTTGTGCTTTGGCACCATCTCTTCATTCTTTCTGGAGGTATTGCTCCACTGATCTCCAGTAGCATATTGGGTACCTACCGACCTGGGGAGTTCATCTTTCAGTGTCATATCTTTTTGACTTTTCATCCTGTTCATGGGGTTCTCGAGGCAAGAATACTGAAATGGTTTGCCATTCCCTTCTCCAGTGGGCCACATTTTGTCAGAGCTCTCCACCATGATCTGCCCATCTTGGGTGGCCCTACGTGGCATGGCTCATAGTTTCATTGAGTTAGATAAGGCTGTGGTCCATGTGATCAGAGTGGTTAGTTTTCTGTGATTGTGGTTTTCAGTCTGTCTGCCCTCTGATGGAGAAGGATAAGAGGCTTACGGAAGCTTCCTGATGGGAAAGACTGACAGAGGGGGAACTTGGGTCTTATTCTGATGGGCGGGGCCATGCTCAGTTTGTGGCTCAGCTGGTAAAGATTCAGTCTGCAATGTGGGAGACCTGGGATCAATCCTTGGGTTGGGAAGATCCCCTGGAGGAGGGAAGGGCTCTCCACTCCAGTATTCTGGCCTGGAGGACTCCATGGATTTATAGTTCATGGGGTCACAAAGAGTGGGACTGAGGGACTTTCACTTTCACTACACTTTCTGATGGGCGGGCCCATGCTCACTCAGTAAATCTTTAATCCAATTTTCTGTTGATGGATGGGACTGTGTTTCCACCTTGTTATTTACCTGGGGCCAAACTATGGTGGCCAATAGTTTTAGGGGAAAACATATTTTGTGTTTCCATTTTGCTGGACAATGAAAGATAACTACAACTCAGAAGACAAAGAAGCACGAGGAGGGATGAGGGCCAAGCTAAGACTAAGATGTAGGTAGGTAAAGAGTGTCAGGCAGAAGAGCAGATCCAAAAAACGGCGAGTGGGTGTGGGTTCTCCAGGAAGAAAGCAGACACTTACCAAGAGGGAAATCACCAGACCTGAAGGGAGTTTGAGCTTTCAGTTCAGGGCTTATTTATCTGAAAGAGGTTGAGGAGACTGTTCCAAAAGGAAAGAGACTGATCTTTTCAATTACCAAAGTTTAGCTGGACAACTCTACCCCAGCTGTTTCAGACAGTTCAGGCTGTTATCACAGAATACCATAGACTGGGTGGTTTCTAAACAGCCAAAACGTAACTCACACAGTTCTAGAGGCTGGGAAGTCCATGCTATGGCTCCAGAAGATTCAGTATCTGTTGAAAGCCTGGCTCCTGATGCTCAGAAGACACCTCACTGCATCCTCCCCTGGTGGAAGGGATGAGGGAGATTTCTGGGGTCTGTTTATAACAGACTAATCCATTCATGAGGGCCCTGCCATCATGACCTAATCACTTTCCAAAGGCCCCACCTCCTAAAACCATCACCAGGCCCATTAGGATTTCAACATATGAATCTAGGGGGGACACAAGCATCAGTAGTTATGGTAAATTCTAGAAACACTTTTAAAATCACAAATATATTATGTGCAGTTAGAGTTTCAACAGAAGAATTTTAGGGGCCACAGGCATCAACTATATGGTGAATCCTAGAAACAAAGCTTTTTTTTAACCACAGATATATAAACATATATATGCATATATACATACACACACATACACATGTGTTGATGTTGTTGTTCAGCCGCTAAGTCCTCTCTGACTCTTTGCAGCCCTGTGGGCTACAGCATGCCGAGCTTCACTATCATATATGCATTCTGTGTATATATGGGCTTCCCTGGTGGCTCAGATGGTAAACAATCTGCCTGCAATGTGAGAGACCTGGGTCCAATCCCTGGGTTGGGAAGATCACCTAGATAAAGGAATGGGTACCCAGTCCAGTATTCTTGCCTAGAGAATTCCATGAACATAGGAGACTGGCAGGCTACAGTCCATGGGGTTGCAAAGAGGTGGACACGACTGAGCAACTTTCACTTTCATGTAAATATATATATGTATGTATGTATGTATATATATAATATGCAGGTAGGATTACAAACAGCATCTTTTTTTTAACCACAGACATAAACATAGGTATGCACATATACATATGCACACTTACATATGCACACAAATATAGGTAATATACACAGTACGTGCCAGGTCGGTGAGGACCACATAGTCTGGGGCAGAAGGGCTGGACGTGCAGAAGCACCTACCTACCCTGGGATCTGAGGGAGACCCATCCTGCTGGGACTGTTTCAATGTATTTAGCAAGTTGAAAGCGATGCTTGGGAAGAAGCTGCTAATCTTCCAAGCAAGAAGGTCCTTGGGAAGTGCTCCAGAGGCCTTGGTCAAGTCCACAGTCTGGCAGGTCTTTGAGGGCCTAAGTGGAAAATCAGACAGTAAAGAGCAATCTGTGACAGGGGCTATCAACCTGTGGCCAGGGGCCAGAGGACACAGCAAAACCTCAGCAGAAATGGTATAGATCTCGGGCAGACTGTCAATTTCTTGGGAACATCCAGAGGGCATGACTGAAGGTTGACCCTGGGGCTGGACCAGACAGTGAGGCTCTTTGCCCTCCTCTGGCCTTGAAATATACACCCACAGGTTCTTCCCACAGTTGGAGTCATTTTCAAGGAGGCAGTTTTGAGAGACTGGGGTGACATTGAGACCCTTTGAATTGTTAAAACCTCTCTATAAAGTTGAGGTTTTGAAGAGCAAGGGTGGAGATCTCACAAGGATGAGAAAGTAGCATGTGATCATAGTTTGTATGAATAAAAATATTTGTAGTTGAAATATGTTGTTGTTATTGTTCAGCTGCTAAGCTGTGTCCGACTCTTTTGCGGCCCTATGGACTGTAGCCTGCCAGGCTCCTCTGTCCATGGGATTTCTTAGGCAAGAACACTGCAGTGAGTTGCTATTTCCTCCTCCAGGGAATCTTTCCCACTCAGGGACTGAACCCACAGTGCAGGGGAATTCTTTACCATGGAGCCACCATGGAAGCCCATAAAAGAAACATTCATATAATTAAAATTATAATAGAGAGGCGAAGCGCGAGCGAGAACCGTGTGGTGCGTAGTTGTTTCCGAAGGGCAGCAAAGGAAAAGGGTTAGCCATGTTGTCTTTGGTCAGAAGGATAATCAGCACCGCGAAAGCCCCCGCGGCCATTGGTCCCTACAGTCAGGCTGTGTTAGTCGACAGGACCATTTACATTTCAGGACAGCTAGGCATGGACCCTGCAAGTGGACAGCTTGTGCCAGGAGGGGTGACAGAAAAGGCTAAACAGGCTCTGACAAACATAGGTGAAATTCTGAAAGCAGCAGGCTGTGACTTCACGAATGTGGTAAAAACAACGGTTTTGCTGGCTGACATAAATGACTTCAGTGCTGTCAATGATGTCTACAAACAATATTTCCAGAGTAGTTTTCTGCGAGAGCTGCTTACCAGGTTGCTGCTTTGCCCAAAGGAGGCCGTGTTGAGATCGAAGCAATAGCTGTGCAAGGACCTCTCACAACAGCATCACTCTAAGTGGGCCAAGTGTTATTTAGTCTGGAAATTTAATAGTATTTTTAAACTAACGGCTTAATCCTTGTTGGAAAGTATAAGGTTGAAATATCTGAAAATATTATGGAAATACCATATAATAAGGGAAACGATATGAATTGAAGATTAATGATGAATCTAGTTACTAATATTACAAATTATACTTCAGTAACACTTGTATTGCTGGATGTGGGAAAACAGACATACCTTACTGAGTTAACTCAGAAGAATAAAAGTCAAAGGAAATAACATGTAGGAAAGATGAGCTACTATGCCTGAAAAGTAAGAAAAAGCAACACCTAATTCAACTAAACCCTATTAATTTAATGATGGGAAGTATTTTATTATGTCAGATATGTGATTTTTGCTTGAATAAAACTCAAGCATTTAAATTTGAATGGCAGAGATAAAGGAGAAGAAACTGGACCAAATTTTATATAGATAATATTTTTCTAGTGGAAATAAAATAGCATGCAGATTTTCCTTGGTGTGATTCCATTCACTGATTTTTTTTTAACAGTTTAATGTATGCATTAAATTACATTACCTAAATAAAAGTGAAGAAACTATGAAAAAAAAATTATAATAGAAGTTGACATTCATTACAAGTCTATCATGTATTTAAAATATGTAAGCTCACTAGCACTCTTCCATTCAAACAGTGGAGTCTAAATTCCTTCATCTTGAATATGGGCTGGACTTAGTGACTTGTTTTCAACAAATAAATGTGGTGTATCAGTATCAGTTCAGTTCAGCTGTTCAGTTGTGTCCGACTCTTTGCACCCCATGAACTGCAGTATGCCAGGCTTCCCTGTCTATCACAAACTCTCAGAGCTTGGTCAAACTCATGTCCATCAAGTCGGTGATGCCATCCAACCATCTCATCCTCTGTTGTCCCCTTCTCCTCCCACCTTCAATCTTTCCCAGCATCAGGGTCTTTTCCAATGAGTCAGTTCTTTGCATCAGGTGGCCAAAGTATTGGAGCTCCAGTTTCAGCATCAGTCCTTCCAAAGAATATTCAGGACTGATTTCCTTTAGGATTGACTGGTTTGATCTCCTTGCAGTTAGAGTCTTCTCCAACAGTATAGTTCAAAAGCATCAATTCTTCAGTGCTCAGCTTTCTTTAAAGTGCAACTCTCATATCTGTACATGACACTGGAAAAATGTGGTGTAGGTGATGCTATTTCAGAGGTTAGATCATAAAAACTATATACCCTATGGCCCTCCACCCCTATTGTTCTGACTGGGGGATGACAGCCACCATACCAATAGGCTTTTCAAGCAGCCCTGTGAAGACACCCACATGGAGAGGGAGTGATGCTCCCCATCAGTAGCCAGCACCTAGGTAAGAGGCCCATGTGAGACATCCACCTTCAAAGTGGATTCTCCTGCCATAGTCAAGCCTTTACATGACTACAGTTCCAGCTAGCATCATATTGCAACCTCATTAGGACAGCCAAGCCAGAACAGCCCAGCCAAGCTATACCTGCATTCCTAAGAAATGGAAACGGTGAAGGATAATAATTATTGCTGCTCTAAGCCATGAAGTTACACAGCATTAGATAGCTAATACAAAGCCTATATGCATCAGGCATCACATACATTATCTTATTTAATTCTCACAAAGTAGAACATCTCATTTTACAGATAAGGAACCTGCTGCCACAAATTATTGAAGAATTTATCACATGGAGCTGGTTCACAGTCCAGCTGAGGTTGACACTTAGGACAAGTTATAATATAATGTAGGTCATAAGACTGGGTGTCAGGACCTGAGAACCCAGTCATGGAAACCAGTGAGTGGTGTGTTGATCAGAAGGTGAAGCTCTTGAACAGAAGGGGAAATATCATCAAATTCAGTTGGAAGAATGGAAGGAGCTAAAGTAGCAATTTCAGTAGAAAGTCTAAAGTTCAGGTCAAACTTCAGGGGAAGCCATGAGAACTTTGGCAAAGAGAAAAGCAAAGTGAGGTGAGGAAAAGGCAGAAATGAGGTGAGAAAAATGGCCGTATCTTTTTAACAGCAAATGAGAGGGTACCCAGGGACACAGTAGGAATCAGTCAAAGTGGAGTAAGAATCTCTGTCAAAACGACACTGCTGCTTTTTATATTACAGTTGCCCTGGCAATAGGATCCCCACCTTACTGTAATGATGTTTAAATGAGAAAAGTGCATGCGAATGAAGTAACTGGTGAATCTATGGGTGCTGATGCTCACATGCGTCTAGTTACCTTCACCTTATCAGGATAGCTGAGTAAAATGTGGGAGGGGTTTTGTCCCAGAAAAAGGATGATATATATAGTCTGGAGCTGCCAAGAAGATCTTTCAGATACCATTGATCTGTTTCTTTCCCTCATAACCCTGGAAGGAGTCAGCATTAGGTCATAAAGCTTGCAATTTCCCATCCCTGGTCCATTCTGGTTTTAATCTAAAGGAAACCCTTTAAATCAGGGCTCCAACCTGACCAGCTGCTTACTCCCTGGTCGATGTAAGGGATTAGAATACTGTAGGTTCTCTGCTGTTTTGACAGCTCTGTCAGCTTTGACCATTTCTGAGAGTTGGGCTGGCCATAAAGAGTACATTTGTTTCCCTAGGCTGCCATGACCAAGTACCACACTCTGGGTAACACAACAATAGAAATACATTATCTCCTAGTTTTGGAGTCCAGAGTCTGAAATCTAGATGGTGGGAGGATTGTGCTGTCTCTGAAGTCTCGTGTAGAGGGGAACCTTCCTCAACTCTTGCAAGCTTCTGGTGGTTTTCTGGCAACTTTGGGTGGTTCATGACTGCCTGCTGTAGCAATTCAACCCCTGCCTCCATTATCACCTGACCGTCTTCTCTATATGTGTTTGTGTGTCTTCTTATAAGGACACCTGTCATATTGGAGTCGAGCCCACTTGGCACCTGCAATCTCACATCAAAAGTCAGAGGACTGGGTGATTCCTGTCCCTAGATGGTGACTGATGGGAGCTGCCACAGCCCAATGACCACAGGGCTCACACAGCACCATGCTCAGGCCTCAGTGGCAAAAGCCTTGGCTCAGAACAATACACCATCAGTCTCTCGGGGTTTGCAGCAGTGACCAGTTTTGCTGTTAAATTGCCATACTGTCCCAGAGATAAAGTAGAAAGCAGAGGGAAAAAAAAATATTTCTAAAGGAAAAAGAAAACCTACTCTGAAGTATTATTTTGCTAACAGCCTCAACTTTGCAATAAATAAACACTGCAAATGGGAAGAAAATGCATAAAATGAAAATAAGCTGAGTGAATCATGGCACATGCTCTGTACAGTATATAAATATTCATGTTAAATTACTTTCTACTCCAACTCCATGGTTCTCTTGTGTACACTTAGGGCTGAGTGGTTTCAGGAGGCCTTAGTTACTGACACAAACGCCTGAGACTTTGAGGAGAACGTTGAGGAGTAACTAAGAATGATTAGCACAAGGCTGAGTAATGTCAAATCCCAGTGTAAGCCCCCCCAGAGCTCAAGTACCCTCTGCGCATTTGGCAAGGGAACAGTAATCCATCTCTTGGTCCTTCTCAGTCAACGGAAACTGAGCTGAGGAAGAAAACGAGGAGAAAATCCTTAATCTTAGCAACAGCAGGATCTGGTATTTTAGCTGTGGAGCTTAAAGGAAAAAAAAAACTAAATCAAAACAAAAGGCCTTGTTGAAAAGTTCAAATCTAGGTAACCGGTTGCTGAAAGAGTCTTTTGTGTGAGCGGGGAGATGGGCTGTGTGGGCAAGAAGGAAGGAGGGCCAGCCAAGGAGGTGCCCTTCTTTCCTGCCTGGGGTTGGGGGGGGGGGGGTCCCCTTCCTGTGGGGAGAATGCGGCTGCTGCACTGCTAAGGGCTGGTACAGACTGTCACAGCGCTGACGGGCAGGCCTGCAGAGGGAGGCCAGTATGCCCAGAGGCTCAGCTGGCTCAGGGGCCAACACTCTTGCCAGTCATTCGGCTCTGGCCTCCCAGTGACCTTGGGGTTAAACTACAGTCAGTCCCAAAGGCCTTGATAACATTTGTCTTTCTGTGCAGCCATGAGCTGCTTCCCACCAAAGGCAACATTCTGAAATGAAGACACAAAGAAATCTGTTGGAATCTTATTCTCTTATCCCAACTTGTCACTACCTGGGAAAGGTATGGGATGGGTAGTTTGTGTGTGAGTCTTTTTATACCATGTTAGGTAATAGCCCGTGAGCAAAAATGGACCCTGTATAAACTAGATTATATATAAAACAATTTGACTTTAAACTGAAGGGAGAGTTAGGGAATTTGGGACGGACATGTACACACATACCACTACGTAGCACAGGGAACGCTGACCAGTGTTATGTGGCGAGCTGGATGGGAGGGGAGTTTGGGGGAGAATGGATATATACATATGCATGGTTGCGTCCCTTTCCTGTCCACCTGAAATTATCACAGTGTTGTTAATCAGCTATACTCCAATATAAAATAATAAAAGTTGTTGGGTTTTTTTAATATGTTAAATCTGGCTTTTTCCTGTGCCTCATGGATATAAATTCATTATGCTGGCCCTTCTTTCAAATAAAGGGCTATAGTTCAAGGAGTTAAAACTTTTATAGTTCTGTGTGTTTACTCCAGTTAATTCAGTAAGCACTTCCTGAGCACATATTATGGAGCAGATGTTACACTCAGAGCTAGGAATGCCAACACAGACAGGGTAGAGAAGAATAGAGACTCTGCAGTCAGACTGGATTCAAATTCTGGCTCTGCCGTTCTGAACTTTGAGAACTGTAGGTTAAAAAGTTGAAACTTTTGGTGCCTCAGTTTCTTCATCTGTAAAGCGGAGCCAACAATGCCTCATAAGGCGGCTATGAGGATTTATTAAGATGCAAGTAGGATGCATAAAAAAACAATATCTGGAATCTAGGAATTCTTTGCAAATGTTTGCCGGTATTAAATCTTGGATGCTACCCACAGAAAAGACAGCCTAACTGGCAAATGGAGGCTCCATTTCCTGCCCTTCCAATAACCCCCAAAACTCTTTATTCTTTCAAGAACCATTATTAAAGTGACTAGTAGTTTAAATCACACTGTCTTCAAAATAGCATGTTCACATGCTACCAAAAATGTCAGAGAAAAGCTGATAGGGACAAGTTGCAAGAAGTGTCTGAACATTCTTCAGGAAAGGAGAAACAAAGCTTAATTTTCCTTTTATACCAAAGACTCATCATTCCTTAACCCCCCATTGTTTCTGACAGGCCCTACTTCATGGGCTCAGCCCGAAATCACTGACAACTCTCTCACTTTGACCTAGAACAGAGAAATACTAATAATCTTAACTAACTTTCATTGACAATTTGGTGCCAAGAACTGTGTTAGCCCTTCCTTAATGCCATTTCATCATTCGATCAGCTCAGCCATTCTGTGAATGTGTTCCTGCGGGATGTGTGCGCCACATAGCCATCCCCACCCTCCTCCAATTTGCGCCCTGCCCTGGGAGGTTAGTCTGTACTGATTATGTTGCCTCCTCTCATGGCCTCCAACTTCTAGTTGGGTTGGGACAATGGGGAGCCTCAGAAAAGCAGGAATCTGGAGACAGGAGGGAAAGTCAGTTTGCCCTCCTGCCTTCCGTAAAGTCATTTGTGGTGGACTAAGGTCATGACTTTTCTCAGAGACCTTTTTCAACAACCTCTTCCCCATTTTGGTTCCTGTTCCTTCTTTCTCCCAACTTTCCTACTGGCTTAGGAGTGGCTGCAGCTCTCTACTACTAACCTGGGTTCCCTTATGAGCCAGGGTGGTTTCCAAAACCTTTCACACACCTGTAATTTCTCCTTTTGTGAACAAGGCCTGTTTGAATGATCCTCATCTGAATACAGCAGCACCTATTTCCTGCTGGGATCCTGATGCATAGCTATTATTATACTCATTTTACAGAATGATCTAGAGGGGTAAAGCAACTCATCCAAGGCCTCACAGCTAGTCAGTGGCAGGACTGGATTTCATAACCAAACCTGTCTAAATCCAGAGCCCACTTTCATAACTGCTGCACTGTAGCAGGGACAAATAGTTCTGGACAAGGCAGGTAAGCTGGGAAGCCTGGGAGATGCAGTCTGGAACAACTGCTGATGGAAATGTGCAGTGGGTAGACTTACACAGTGCAGGCAGGTTGCTTATCAGCCAACCTCTTTATCGCGCGGGGAGCTAAGGCACATGAATTTGGGGTGAAAGATGAACGTCCTCCCTGGGACTCCTCAACCTAGAATCACCCATTGATATTGGGCAGAAAACATCTCCTGGTGCAGAGAGGCTGGGAAGGGCTGTCAGATCTCACTTACATTCAAATTCTGGCTAGGAGTCCCACTCCAGGGCTCCTTTGGCCTTTCTTTAACCATCCCTGCTGAACCATGAAAAGCTTCCCGAGGGGCAGAGGCTTACTGAAAACAGCCAACCAGATCAGGACAGGCAATAATGGAATCTTTATTCAAAAGGAAAAACAGCGCCCTTTTTGCCTTTGAACATCTGATTCATTCACTAGACCCCAAGAGAACGTATAGGGGGGACTCACTGAGGATGACACTTGCCTCTAAGCAGGACAGCCCTCTGCGTACTAGCTTCTGTCTTCCACCTAGGGAAGCTCAAAGATCTTTATCCAGGGCTGCATCACTGAGACTTCTTCTGCAGGGAGAGTGATTCATCATCTCAGACTTCAGATTAAATGGAGAGAATTTTTAAACTTAGTTACATATACACATTTCCATAAATTGTTTTATGATAAAATAAGATGTCTAGTTCCTCTGCCTAAAGCAAAACAAACAAACAAACAAAAAAGTTTAAGCAAAGACTCTCAAGTATGTTTTCTTTCAAGGGGTTCTGTAAAATTACCTCTTGTCTGCATTTCAGCCCTCGCTGCACTGAGTTGTGTTTACAGGTCACCCCTGCACCAGCAAGTGAGGTCCTTGTAGGCAGACCATGTGCCTCTTTCATCTCCATGTCCCCAGCCCACCACAACACCTGGAACACAGCAGGCACTCAATAAATATTGTGAGATGAAGAGACACATGGATGCCCCCCAAGCATCCTGCAAGACCGTCATCAGAGTATTAGCCAATTATATATTGACTCATCAGCATCACACACAAAGGCAGACACCATATTTCATTTAATTTTGTACCACCTATGTTTGGAGAATTATGACTGCTCAAAACATGTTTTGCAGGGAAAAAATGGTAATAGAGATGTAGCAAATAAGAAATAAAGCTTCATTAACTCTTGCCCTCCTGCACTATGAAAAAATTCCTATTGTTCTAGGCAGTGATTTGAAGACTATCTCCTGTTCTTCCTACTGCCCCAGCTCTCACTCTCACTCCTGGCACCATGAATGTGCCCTGGACAGTTCAAGCTATCTCCTGGCTCTGTAGCCCAGCCCTGAAGTTGGAGTCTTCTTGCAGTTTCTCATGGACCTCTACACAGTTTTCCAGATTGAAGCTTTTCTCTTAATGGCTTGTCCACTACCTTCAGTGAGAAATCACTGTTAGGGCCCAAGTATCTTTCATAAATTCCCATTCAGGACCAGTGGTAGGGGAGATCAGACTAAGGAATGCAGAGAGAAAGGAGCATGAATTTTGAACTGGATATGCATGATACCAGACAGTTTTCATATTCAAAGTCACAGCCCAGAGACTCCTCAGCAGTCCTGCTGATAAACACACCCTAACTGCCAGCAAAGAATCCAAAGGAGAACTGAACAACCCCTTGAAGGCAAACCAGAGCGTGTTAACTACAAGTGGTGACACCACAATTACAGGCAAAGGTTTGCTGGGCAGAAGGGGGGTGCCTGTGAAACGCCGCCGGGCATCGAGACAGTGAGGAGCAAGTTCCACCAATTAATGAAGTGCTTCTGAGCAGGAGTTCTGTCTAGAAAGTTTCTGAAAGAAGCCACGGCTGCACCAGCTAAGGCCCCTGGGAACTGGGAACAAACTCTCTGGCAGCGGGGATGCGAGAAACCCAGCATCGCCACGGCTTCCAGCAGATCCTCTCTCAAAGCCCTTCAGGAATCTCTACTATTTGTGGGAGCATTCCCTCAAAGGCCAGCATCTCTCTGCTCTCCGACACTTCCAGTGGTTGCCTCTCTTAACTGTCCCTCACTCCAGTTAAAGAGCAAGAGGGCAACCTTACACTCCACTCATGCTTGGGATCCTTGGTGACACTCATCAGGAACGCCTCCATCAGACACCCTGCTGGAGAGGTGATCCCAGAATTTTCACTTTGCCAGAAATGCCGTATATTCACAAATCCAGATATGGAACTTTGTCAGCATGCTCTTAAATTCCTAACAGGATTGGAGGGAAAAATAGACCCTCATTGATGTGACCGATATGCCAATTAAGGACACAAGTCTTTCACTTTTTGTATTGTTTTCCCAACACAATCACAGGGGGAGGTGAGTGACAAGTAATGTAATCTCTGTTGTATGTTTGCCACAAAGAACACTCATAAATCTTCCCATGGGGGCCAGTGGTGGGTGTTGATCTGCATTTTTTTCAAAGAAAATATGTAGATTGGTTTAATAAGGTAATGTTTTGGAAAACAATAGAAATTAAGTTTTAAATTAGCTTAAATTTTTACTAAATGCAGACTCTCCCAACCAACTAACAAAACAAATAAATATTTTTTAAAAATCCAAAAAAGAGAGTCTGTGAGGTTTTCTGTTCGATCGTTCCTCCCAACACTGCACATCTATATGTCTTTTCTGGTCAGTATATCTCCATTATTCCAGGAGGGATCTCAATTCACTTTTAGAATGGCGTCTCTTAAAATTGTCCCTTCTGCAACCTCTGGCCAAATTTGAGGTTCCACTGGGAACCACAAATTATCATATCCCAATTGGATAACCCTGGGTTTAGCATCTGACCCACAGCAGACCAATTAAAATTCTTCCCAGTGATTTTCAGAATACAATTAAAGAGGAAACATCTGTTCCCTATGGGTAGGAAGCTGAAGAAGTAATCCCTGGATTCCAGATATGGGCAAGTGCTTTGTGTAAAGGAATGAAGGTGACCTGCAGAGAAAGGCAAAGACATGATAAGGAGACATCCTGGTCCTTGGTCTCGGGTATATTTGGTAGGTTGATACATAATGGGCCCCATAAGCCATGCCTCTGGGACACACAATCTTGCACAGTCCCCGTCCACATTAACTTGGTCGGGTCTTGGCCAAGAGACTTGCTTTGGCCATAAGACATCAGCAAATGCAATGCAAGCACAGGCTTGGAAAGCACTTTCACGTTGGGACCTACACTTTCTCTTGCTGCTTTCAGAACTTGGTCTTCCAGCCTGCTGGAGCTAGATAACCCAGCCAGTAGTCAGCAACAGTTGCCAGACATGAAAAAGATCATCATAAACCATTTGGTCCCAGTCATGCCATGATGGAAGGTAAAAGAAAATTCCAGGTGTTCCAAACATCCCAGCCATCTAGCTAAGGTCATAGCAGTAACACTACGCCCAGGTGACACCACATGGAGCAGAGATGAGTTTCTCAGATGAACCCAGCCCAAGTCACCAATCCACAGATTCATCATCAAGTAAATATTTGTCTGAATTTAAACTTAAAAGTCACTAGGTTTTGAAGTGGCTTGTTATGAAGACGAAGCTGACTCATACAGCCTTCTTGAAGGCACTTTATCCTTGCTTTTCTCATAAAAGCAATATATTCCCCATTTTGTCCAATTTGCTGTGTAGGATTAAGTGCCTTCGTAATTGCCAATCACTCCTTTTCCTTTGACTACAAAATCCTAATTTTGTGTAGGGATGCAATGTATGCAACTAACTACTCACTCTCTCCATTTCTCTTGCAGCTATATATGGTCATGTGCCACAGTTGAAACCTTAAAGATATTAACAATTAATAAGATGGACCATACCTCTTCCACTTTCTACCTTCTTTCTTACTAGAACACATGTGTGATGACTGGAGCCATAGCAGCCACTTTGAGTGAATAAGTAAAAAAAAAAAAAAAAGAGAGAGAGTGAATGAGCCTCGAGTAAAAACTAAAATAAAAAAGAGATGTCAGACCTTATACTATTGAGCTTCTAAAGCAATGCCAGTGACCATCTAACTCCACAAGGGTTATTGTACAACAAAATCAGAAACTTGGTTCCAAGACACCTGTGTAAAGTGAGCTTCTATTACACACAGCCAAATAAAATCTTAAATGATTTAAGTTAGATTTTTGTCATTTGTGACCAGAAGAGTCCTGACTAGTGACTGGCCTTTTCTCTGGGGAGTCCTCTGGCTACTTCTGAACTGTACACCTTAAGGTGCCTGATTGCACTTACCCTCTGATTTGCCTGTAAACACAAAGCCATTTCTGTTTTCTCCCCAAAAATAAGTGAGATAGTGGATGCTTCCGAAAAGTACTTTATCAAAATCTAAAAAAATAAAAATAAAACAAACATACTAGAAATAAATAGCATGTAATTGCCTTGTTCCCATATTGGACCCTAAAAGCACCAAATAAGATTTAAGAGCCCCTATTCTAATCTCTTTACTTTATTAGTTCTCAAAGTGGAGCCCACAGACCAGAGCATCAGCATCTTCTGAGAACTTGTTAGAAAAGCAAATTCCCAGGCCCTAGCCCAAACCTACTGAATCCAAACCATGGGGGTAGGGTATTTTAACAAGCTTTGTAGGAGATTCTGATGTAGCTAGGGTCTGACAGCCACTACCTTAGGACAATTATTTGCCAGTTTCTTGTGGATAATTAGGCCCTGGCTCCTTTTCTTCCAGTCAGTGTTGGGTAGAGCCAAGGGTTTGGAGTCAGAGTGCTTAATGCCATGCTGTGACCCTGCCATATTATCTGTGACATCTTGGGCCAGCTGATCAACTCCTAACTCTTTGGGGTCCTAATTTCTGTACACGTAAAATGGGATATTACTTGATAGGATTCTTTAAAGGTTGAATGTGATGAGACCAGCAAAATGACTACTCACTGTTCTACTATATTCCGGTTACTGAACAAAGTCAGCCAGTCCTTTTAAAGTCTGCATCTCAGTTATGTGGCCATGGAAACAAATGTCTGGTGTACACAGTCATCTTATCTTAAAAAAAAAAAAAAAAAAACCTCGCTAAATTCAGTTCAAATCTCCCAATACTCCTAGATATTCCAGTTCAGCCAGGTGTCAAGATGAAGAGTCTATCTTATTTCTTACCTGATTTACTGGAATTTACTGACACTCATCACTCCCTAGTGGTTAATCTGGCCTTTCCTGGCCGAGGCTGGAGAAATTTACCTCCCTTAGAGCATTTCCATCCTCCTCACCTCCAAGGGTCTTCCATCAATCTGCTTCTCTACACTGAAACGTAAACAGCCTCCAACCTATCATAAATGCTCTCAGAATTAATCACATTCAGAAACAACCATTCATTCACAAGACTCAATTTAGAAACATCAGAGTGTAATATAGACGTGGGAACATAGTCCGTTTTTCTGTTTGCTTTTTTTAATAGTTTTTTTTGTTTTGAATAAGGAACCCACATCCATAATTAAAAGCTTTAAATATTAAAAAAAGAAGGTAATGCAAAGTGATTCTCTTTTCACCTCTAGCCCTTAGGTTCCTACTCAGAGGCAACCATGCTCATGAGCTTTTTAGGTAAACTTATAGACATAGTCTAAATGTGGAAAAATCATGGGAAAAAACATTGTGTGTGTGTGTGTGTGTGTCTATGTATCTCATCCTTTGTTTTCCACAAGATGTAGTATACTATACACAGCTTATACCAGGAATATGGAAAGCTTGACTAAGAAGACTAACAAGAAGTCTTGATAATCTGCCAAGTTTGACACAGGGGAAGCCTGATAATCTGAGTGATATTTCCTGCGATATAAAGGAGCCCGGTCCTGTCTGTGCGTCTCCGACTGCATGCAGTTGCTCTCCTGATGGCTGTGTCTGTGTGTGTGCTCACGCACATGCATGTATGTCTCCTTTTCTCACACCCATTGGACAAGCATCCTGTGGGGTCTTAGTCCATTCCTCCTGCAGTTTAACAAATGTGAAGAAACCAACAAAATTCTGTAAAGCAATTATCTTTCAATTTAAAAAACAAATTTTTTTTTTTTTAAAAAGACTGATTTCTGCCCCCAACCAAAAAAAAAAAAAAAGGGAGGGGGGACATGGTGCCCAGGCCTATGCTCGGGGAAATTGCCAAAGGAACACATCGCAGAGGACCTGGGATGGTGTCTCTAGAATCAGCTTGGACAAAGCGGGGTTGGATGTCTACATTAGTAGATTTGAATCCTGGCTTCATTACATGAGAGCTGTGTTTTCCTGGTTCTGGAGACTCAGTTTCAATATCTGCAAAGTGGGATAATAATAATTACATATAGATTGATTAGAATTATTTTTTAAAAGACAGAACACCAAATGGTAAATATTATACGTTGTTGTTGTTTAGTCACTCAGTCGTGTCCAACTCTTTGTGACCCCATGGACTGTAGCCCGCCGGTCTCCTCTGTCCATGGGATTTCCCAGGCAAGAATACTGGAGAGGGTTGCCATTTCCTTCTCCAGCAGCTCTTCCCCACCCAGGAATCAAACCCAAGTCTCCTGCATTGGCAGGCAGATTCTTTACCACTGAGCCACCTGGGAAGCCCAAATATTATAGGAGAATGATAATTTTTCCAAATTTTAAGTTACATTCCTGTATTTCTAAAAGAGATTCACTCTCAGAGCTCTGGCTTTCTTTTTCTGTAAACTTTACTAGCGCACGTAGAAAGCTTACACATAAGGGATACAGAGATGATCGGGACACTGTCTTTGTCCTCTAGAGGCAGAAGATATGGTGGAGACGGCCAGCCAGTTCCTATGGGTCAGTGTAGGCTTCCCTCTCTGGAGGTGAGATGAAAAATGGGAGACTTGAGAGCATTTATCTACCTGCTGTTGACAAAATAAAAGGCAGAGGTGGGTCTAGGGTGGGTGTGACTGCTGGACCAAGGTCAAGAGTGGAAACACAGGTTTCCTGGCATATTTCCTCGATCAGGCCCAGGCCCACAGGGTCACTTGATTCCCCACCCAGTTCCTGTCCAGGATTTTTCAAATACTCTAGCCTCTGCCGCAGGTACTTCCATTTCTGAGCTTCTAAATGAGCAGGGACAGAGGATTCGCCCTGCTCTGCACCCAGGCATGTCCTTCCACCTTTCACATGCGGGGCCCGATGTGACCTCCAGATGAAGTGTCCTAAAACAAGCCTCTGAGGATAACCTGTCAAGCACACAATTCAGCAACAGGGCAGGGAATCTTTCCTGGCTTCTACAGATAGGGACTTCTATCACAGCATGAGATTTGTTTACCCTTATCTTAGCACACAAGAACAAGTGATGCCACCCTTATTATAAATCCAGCATGCCTGCATCTGTGGGTAGGTTTCTGTGTAAATCTTCAGGAAACACTGACTGTTCACTTTTGTTTGCTGCCTTTTCCTAGCTCCAGGCTCATAGAAGCATCCACCTCACTAGAGGACACACTGGCTTTTATCTGTAGAAGGAACAAAAGAGAAAAGATGGGAGCAACCAGCATCCCTGCTGTCACAGAAACCCCACCGCCCAGGGCATGTCTCCTCTCTCAGCTGAACTGCTCCTCCCTTCTCTACCAGGGCCTGAAATATCCACCAGGCCCTAGTGAGCTCTGTCCTCGACAGCCTGGAACATCAGAACTCATCACCTTTCACCCCATTACTCCTGTAGACTCACCTTGTTCAGGACGGTTAGTACCAATAGATGATGCTGAGCGGGGTGAGGAAACTGCCCAAGTGGGCCTAAGTAGCATCAGTAGGCCCAAGCCAAAAGACCTGGATGAGAAAGTGGGCAGGGAAACCCTCCATAAGGGCCTACAATTAATTAAACATCAAACATCCAAGTAAATGTCTTTAGCCTGAGTGCGTCTGTCTCAAAGACAACAGGATGGCCTAAAAAAAAAAAAAAAAGAAATGTTTTTTAAAAAATCATTAGCAATAACAGAAGTAGCTTTGGCATCCTTACCTTATAGAGTGCTAGGCTCCACTGGGCACTCTCTCATTTGCCCTTTACCTGCCAGGCCCATTAGCCGGCAGAGTTTACAAGAGCCCAGAGAGAGGTGTACTGTTAAAACTAGGGAATAGAAGCACAGAGCTGTTAAGTAATGTGCCCGAGGTCACATAGATATGAGAGATATAGATCTCAATGAGAACACTTCTAATTCTAGTGGTCAGACTTCTGAGTCTGTTCTAAATCACTGCTTCCCAAGACTTAACACTCACCAGCATCACCTGTTGTTGTTTAGACGCCAAGTTGTGTCTGACTCTTTGCAGCCCCAAGGACTGTAGTCTGCCAGCTTCCTCCGTCCACGGAATTTCCCCTGGAAAAATACTGGAGTGGTGATCTTGTTGAAATGCAGATCCTGGTTCAGCCAATCGGGGGATCGGGGTGGGGTGGGGAGGTGGGGCGGGCGGGGCTGGAGATCCCACATTTCCCTGCATGCTCAGCTCCCAGGTGAGGCCCATACTGCCCTCCTATTGGTAACCACTATTGGAGAAGCAAAGGTTGGTCTGATCTAGCCCTGCAAAGTGAAAATATGAGTACCTCTGTAGATCCACCAACTGCTGTCCACAGAGAAAGGAGAACAGAAATCGAGACTGAGTTGGTAGAAATTTTATAACTATTTGACTTTTATTTTATGTATGCTAAAGCTAATAATTATTTTACAAATTGGTCTTGAAGGTCATTTTATTATATTCTTCATTCTTCTAATGATTTATATCTATGTTATTTTACAAGGGTATTAGTTCACAAAAAGCTGTTAAGTTATAAAACAAACAACCTGGCCCCCCCCCCTTTTTTTTTTTTGCAGATTATTTAAAAATTGCATCTCTAAACTACTACCCTGTCCTTGGGAGTCTAGGACCAGGGTGTTTGTGGGTCTGTGTGTGTGTATGTCTGTGGGTGTGGGTAGAGGTACCTCTGTGTATCTGTCTGTCTGCCCCACCTCAATTCTCATTTCATGTAGTTTCCATTTCCTTATGGTTTTAAGGTCGTTCCTTTCTATATAGCTTCATATGCAGATGGAGACTACCATCCATAAAGCTCCTCAAGTAACGTGGATTCTAGTTTGCACTTTCCTAGTTTTGGAACCTTGGCCAAGTCACTCAGCCTCTCTGTGGCTTATCTGTAGGGTAAATAGCAACCCACTCCAATAATTCTTCCCTGGAAAATACCATGGACAGAGGAGCCTAGAGGGCTACCATTCATGGGGCCACCAGAGTTGGACACACCTGAATACACACAGCACAAAGTCTACTCACTGTGTGGCAGGGATACAATGATATAAAGCATGTCAAGGGCTTAGCACAACACCTGGAACCATCCCTAGTGATCAGTCAAGCAGATACAATTATTATTAGGGGGAAAAGAAAACGAACAGCAATAAATAAATTCACATCAGACATTCATCGACTTATCAGCATTTTTGAGGAAATGCCTTGATCCTCTGCTAAGCACAGGGAAAGCAAGATGCTTCTCTCAACAAAATTAAATTAAAATTTCTTCTTCAACTTAGAACAGTTAAGGGCCCCATTTCTCACAAAAGTCGACAAGTACAGTGAAATTTTAATTCAAACTGTTACACAGAATAGTGCCCCAAGGCACTGCAAGATGTCTGATCATCAAGCAAAAATGTAATTATTTTCTTTCTGCTCCAGAAACTTAGGCAGGTGAGTGAACTAACACAGTTTAGAAAGATTTTCACTAACTAGGCCTGAAACATGGAGGTTTTATTTAACCTTCGGTTAAGCAGAAATCCAGTTAACTAGAGACTGTCAAGGTGGGAGGGTTCCTGGTCGATGATTTTAGATTCTGCCTGTAAGTCATTTACATAATAACTCAGGAAGCAGAAGGCCCTGGGGCTTGAGGATGAGGAAGGAAAAGGACTGAGGAACTGCAGTCGGTATTGATAAGTGTTGATCTAGTCCTTCACCATGGGAACAGAAATTTGTCAATTGCTAGGTGAGGGAAAATTCCCCTGGTGGGAAAGAAATCTTTTTGACCTTGCCAAAATGGCAGACATCATGCTCAGGTTAGTGCTGTGTTTAAGTGCCTGCAGGGATGCAGTGATTCAGTACAACACGCTGAAATCCAATTTATTTATCTTAGTTGGCACATCCCCAAAGCTCTAATGACTCAGACCCTCCCATGGTAGTACATTCATTTGTCAAATTAGTCACGGTCCCGAGGTTGTTTTTTTTCCCTCTCCCTGGGCCATCTTTATGTGGAAAGTTCAGGTTCCTTTTCCTAGTGGGGCCATCTTCCATCAGTTTGTTTCTGCAATCAGTATGCATGTGCTAAATTCTCAGAAACCTGTCTGAAACCCTTGGACTTAATTGCGCTAGGGGAATCACGGCCCAGTTAAAGCAGGAGAAAGAGGAAAAGGAAACACTGAGTTAATGGCTGCATTTTGCTTCAAATTGTGTGTGTCGATGGGACACGCAGTGGTTGGAGTGCAAAGAGGACATGTTTAGTGGGGCTTGGATACAGACATGCCTGGGTCCATATTTGTAATCAAGTGGGACCTTACGAGGCCTTCCCAGGACAGGGCTTCCCCCATATCCTCTATTAACTCCTCTCTTGAGTACCTTGATAATAATAGTGTGTATGTGTGTGTGCTCAATTGTCTTTCTTCGACTCTTTGCGACTCTGTGGACTACAGTAGTCCACCAGGCTCCTCTGTTTAGGGAACTTTCCAGGTATGAATACTGGAGTGGGTTACCATTTCCTACCCCAAGGGATCTTCCTGACCCAGGGATCAAAACTGGATTCTTTACCACTGCACCACCTGGGAAACCCTGATAATAATAGTATTTGATGCAAATTTCCTGAGTTGTTTTGCACATTTTAAAACCCCCACCAAATGGAAGATGTTAACTACTTGATAGCTCCAGGCCTCCTGTAGCCTAAGGACTGATAATGTTCACCTCTGTGACACCACCCCATTTCCTTATCGGCCAATCAGAGAATTGTGTACAATCTTTTCTGGTACCCTGTGACCACCCAACCCTCACCTGGCTTTTGAAAATGCTTTGCCAAAACCCTTTGGGGGAGCTGGAGGCTTCTTAGGACATGAGCCATCTCCTTGCCTGGCCCTGCAATAAAACTTTCTCTGCTCCAATTTCAGTTGTTTTGGTTTGTTTGACCTCTTTGTGCATCAGACATATGAATTTGCATTAACATATCCAATTGAATGACTTGCCAGCTCTGTGATAGGCACAAGTCACCTCTTACATTTCACCTTCCCAGCTCTAAAATGGGAGTTAGGGTGATAATAGAACCCACCCTCTGAAGTTGGGAGGAATGTTGACCAGGTAATGATTACAAGTAGTTAGCACAGTATCTGGCACAGAATAAATCCCCCTGCCATCTCGGAGAATAGGACCTCATCTTTTTGCTAGTTCATAATGAAGAGTGACAGAATATACTACCCTCAAAGAGGCCACTTTGGTACAAGGATTATTTTGAATTGAAGGCAGTCAAATAACTCATTTAGTCAACTGGAATCAAGCCCTCATGCAATGAACTGTAGCAAATTCTTTTCTTTGTTCTCTTTAATAGGCCCTCATTGCTTTCCTCTTCCTCTTCTCTTTTTTTTTTTTTTAAATTTCTCTTCCTTGACCCACTTTACTCCATCAAGCTTCCTCCTGGTTCTACTTAACACCTTAGTTTTGCAAACCTGAGCACATCCCTGAAACTCAAAATCACTTTTTAAAGAAATATTTATCCTGACACATACAGGATGAGAGTACCAGGCAAATCCAAAGAAGGATTCATTTATTCAGTACACATTTGTTAAGCCTCTACTGTGTGCAGGACATGACATTGGACACTGAGGGTATGACAGTGACATGTCAAAGTCTGGGTTCCTGGAGAAACAGGGAGTGATGAGCAAATAAGCAAAGAGCATCACTACTGTGATGGGCCTCCCAGGTGGCACAAAGTGCTGAAGAACCCACCTGGCAATGCAGGAGACACAAGAGACAGGGGTTTGATCCCTGGGTCAGGAAGATCCCCTGTTGGAGGAAATGGCAACCCACTCCAGTATTCTTGCCTGGGAAATCCCATGGACAGAGGAGGCTGGCAGGCTACAGTCCACAGGGTTGCACAGAGTTGGACACGACTGGGCGACTAAGCACTCGCTATTGGTACTGTAATAGACATTTTAGGAAACAAGAAGAGGCTGAAGATGAGTGAGGTGGGTAGCAGGCTGGTTAGCAAAGCTCTCTCTAAAGGAGGGGTTCCCAGCCTCTAGGATCTAATGTCTGATGATCTGAGATGGAGCTGAAGTGATAGTAATAATAAAGTGCACAATAAATGTAATGTGCTTGAATCATTCTGAAACCATCCCCACCCCAAACTCCTGTCCGTGGAAAAATTTTTTTCCACGAAACTGGTCCCCAGTGCTAAAAAGGCTGGGTACCACTGCTCTAAAGACTTGACTTAACTGAAAGCAGAAAGAATGAGAGAAATTTAGCTTTGTGAAGAGTGAGATAAACCAAGGACTGGAGTGGCTGAGACGTAGAGGGTGATTGGGAAACTGGCAGAAAATAAGGCCAGATGGATGATGAAAAGTCAGACTTGTGAATGAATGCAAAGGCAATGGCTTCATCACCCACAGATGGGACCAAGAGAAGCGTGGAGTATGGAGAGAGGGGAACTCAGCCATATGGGTTGCTATCTTGGGCAAGGTGGGTAGGGGGAGGTTACCCTCCACTCCAAGGCACTGTCCTGTACCTGAATCTTGGCTCTGCAAATCACTAGCTGTGTTGCCATCAACAAGACGCGTAAATAGACTATTCCTCTGCTTTTGATTCTGTAAAATGTTGCTCTTACAACCATTGAATTTCATCTTCTTCAGCATTAGTGGTTGGGGCATAGACTTGGATTACTGTGATGTTCAATGGTTTGCCTTGGAAACAAACTGAGATCATTCTGCTGTTTTTGAGACTGCACCCCAGGACTGCATTTTGGACTCTTATTGACTCTGAGGGCTACTCCATTTCTTCGAAGGGATTCTTGCCCAGAGTGGTAGATATAATGTCATCTGAATTAAATTTGCCCATTCTTGTCCATTTTAGTTCAGTGATTCTTAAAATATTAATGATTCCTAAAACGCCTACCTCATAGGTGAGGATTAGATGAGTGAATGCATATAAAGCTATTAGGATGGTGCTAGATACAGTAAGCACTCTAAATATTAGCTAGTTCTATCCTGTTTGTTTTGGAGAAGGCAGTGGCACCCCACTCCAGCACTTTTGCCTGGAAGATCCCATGGGCAGAGGAGTCTGGAAGGCTGCAGTCCATGGGGTCGCGAAGAGTCGGACACGACTGAGCACCTTCACTTTCACTTTTATGCATTGGAGAAGGAAATGGCAACCCACTCCAGTGTTCTTGCCTAGAGAATCCCAGGGACGGGGGAGCCTGGTGGGCTGCAGTCTATGGGGTCGCACAGAGTCGGACACGACTGAAGCGACTTGGCAGCAGCAGCAGCAGCATCCTGTTTGCTTATAACACCCCCGTGAATTCTCTGACCTTGAGGCTAGATCCTTCAGCATGAAAGTTCAAAAACCCCAAAATATATAAAATACTAAAAGGTGATAAGTAGTTGAATAAGTGAGAGAGAGAGAGGAGGAAAGGGGGAAAAGGGTACTGTGGATGAAAAATGTCTCCTGCCATATCAGTAAACAAACAATGTTGCAGAGATCAAGCCATCAGCCACTGCAGCTGCTCTGCTCTGCACCCTGAGGGGATTCAGGAAGGAAAACAAAAAACAAAAACAAGGGATATTGTCCCTACATAGTTAAGGTACATATTAAAGGAAGGATCTCAATGAGCCCAGGCTCTTGCATCCTCCCATAAACAGAAAAATGTGAAATTCATTATCTTGAGATATTCCGTTTTTCTTAGATTAACAGTAATCTTTTGGTTTTTGACTACCTAGGTTTTGTTGCCAAAGTTCCTATCTAGCTTGGCTCCACTTTTACCATTTTTGTAACCGTCCCTCAGAGCTATATGACAGGTTGCCTCCCGGGCTTAAGTCCGGCAGCAAGTCTGTGGAATAAAACCTAACTCTCAACTTTTAGGTTGTACCTCTTTTTTTTCTCCCCAAGGAACAGTATATATAAAAGGACATTTGAAATTTTAAACAGGGCTGTCAGGGAAAGCTCACCCAGAAGCTAACATCCGAGTCAAGACTGAAGAGCATGCCATGACGTTTTCTGAGGGAAGACTGTTTCAGGCAGAAGGAACAGCGTATGCTGAGGACCTGGGGGGAACGCATGCCAGCCATGGGGGAGGAACAGCAAGACAGCGTGTCTGCAGGTGTGGGCGAGGGGGCATCAGAGAGGTAAGGGGGGAGGCAGGCAGGGCTGTGGGGCTATTTTAGGGACTCAAACCAAGCAAGACCCTGTGGGGCTCCTAGGCACAAAAACCTTTCTGTGTCTCCCATTTCTTTGATTACAGGAAATAGGCTTCATTCAGCCCCCATGCTCTTCACTGAGTTCCAATGGGAAGATTCAAACAGAAGTTAATTAAGGAAAAGAGGAGATGCAGAAGCAAGGGAAGAACCAGCGGTCAAGAGAAACAACGGGGCAGGGTCCTCCTTCTCCATCAAGGGACACACACATCTTTGAGCTGTTTTGGAGACACTGAAGTGACAGTGCGCTGTCTGCAAGCGCACAGAACCCAGACTGGTTGGAACTAGAAGGTTGATGATGCTGACTCTCACTTACCTCCACCCCACCAATCAGAAGACTGTCCACCAGCTGATCATGCGCTCTTTGAACCATTGCTATAAAATTCCTCGCTACCCTGGGCATTAGTCTGCCACGGTCCCCTTTGCTTGGCAAAGCAATAAAGCCATTCTTTTCTACTTCACCCCAAATCTGTCTCTGAGATTTAACTGGGTATTAGAGCACAGAGGCCAGGTTCAGGTTTAGGACTTTGGCTTTCCTCCAAGGGAAATGGGGAGCCATGAGAGAGTTTTGAGCAGAAGAATGACATGGCTAAGTTCCCAGTCTCACAGGATTGCTGCCGGCTGCTATGTTGTGAACAGATATGGGGAGGTCAGTCCTCAGTGGGAATCCCTTGGCCCCGGGCCTAGAAGTGATTTGAGGAAAGTAGACAGAAACAGACCAACCAGATTTGGTGAGCCCAACATCCCAATTACTGGGTGGGGTGGTCCCCTTAGGCAGTCCTGAAGAAAACTGTGCTGAACAAACACTGTCTTCCTCTCTCGTTGAGGCTCTTCTTCCCTGGAAGCATGCACTGTGCTTAGTTGCTCATTCTCAGTCGTGCCTGACTCTTTGTGACCCCATGGACTGTAGTCTGCCAGGCACCTCTGTCCATGGGGGTTTTCCAGGCAAGAATACTGGAATGGGTTGCCATGCCCTCCTCCAGGGGATCTTCCTAACCCAGGGATCAAACCCAGGTCTCCCGCATTGCAGGCAGATTCTTTACTATCTGAGCCACCTGAAAAATGGCCGAAGAGAGAAAAGAAGGTGGGGTTTGCCCTGCTGAAGCTTCTCTTGTTATTGACAGCCTTGTCTCTTCTCTGAATAGCTCATCCTTTCCTTCTTGCACAGGAAGTGCAAAATAAGATTCTTAGAATTTAGTTTTTTTTAATTCCTTACATTTGGATTTGCAGATATGCCAATATTTGGATCTGTAGAGCTGTAATTTAAGCTGGTCTCTCCCCTGGAACTGCCTGGTTGAAATGCATCTTTCATGAGGCTTCTGCAGGAGCCCAGCTACAAGCTCAGACTTCCGAGCACAAATCAAATTCCGGTTCAACATCAACCGTAGGCTATCAGGGGCATCCTAAAACAGCCAGCTTCCAGGAGGCACAAGCCTTGGTGTTTTTCCAACTGGTAAGCCCTCTTCCAGGAAAGGGTTAAAAGCTTTCTCACCATTTAGGCACAGGATTAATGCAGGGAGAGCTGATGGTTTGGGGTGGGTGACAGTCCCTGACTCCTTCTCAAGGCATCTCCTCCACACCCTAACCTGCAGGGCAGACTAGCTCTGACCCAGCCTGCTAGAGACAGCCTGTCCTGGGGGATACAAAGGGGGAAAGGCAATAAAGTGCAGAAGTCAAGATAAAGGATGACACTCAGCAGCCTCTGTGCTCCCTTCTTTAAAGAGGGAGGAATCATGCAGCCCATGTGCAAAACTCTTTCTGCAGGTTTTAAAGTCTAAGTCAGGTAGCCTGGGGGGATGGAGGTGAAGAAAGAGGGAGTGGCTGCAGGCCAGTCCTCTTAAAGGGAAGACAGGCCCTGCCCTCACCTCTTGGAAAGAATCCAAGAAGAAAGAAGAAAAATAATGAATGCCCAAAGCAGGTTGTCACATTTATCGTCTCTTTTATAGGATGCCCCAGTTTGCATAGCTGCTGTATGTATAACCTTGTTGGGGATGACGGCCCTTAGAGTGAGGTCTGGACTAAAACACCTGACTCTCCTTTCCCCTCCTTTTCCTTCCTTGATCCCCCTCAGCAACATTTCTGCCTCCCCTCTGGGGCAGAGAAAGCAATGACTAGGATAGGGAGCACCAAGGTAGAACAGCCAAGCGGACCAGTTTGCCGAGCATGTGGGGCTTTCAGTGCTAAACCAGGACAGACTAGGACAAGTTGGTCACTACACCTGGAAGATATATCAGCCCCCTGGTCCTCAGACTGGGCAGCATCTGGATGAATAACACATATGCTCGTCCTCCTTAGGCAACTGGGTGTGGTGTGAAAACTATGGGCTTGAAGCCAGCCAGATTTGGATTTGTATCCAGCTTCTCCCACTCACAATCCATAGTATTCCTAGCCCTGGGCCTTTGTATTTCTATCTGCTGTGTTGTGTGCGCTCAGTCATGTCCAACTCTGCGACCCCATGGACTGTAGCCCACCAGGCTCATCTGTCCACGGGATTTTCCAGGCATGGATGCTGCAGTGGGTGGCCATTTTCTTCTTCAGGGGGTCTTCCCAACCCAAGGATCCAATTTGTGTCTCTTGGTCTCCTGCACTGGCAGGTGGATTCTTTACCACTAGCGCCACCTGGGAAGCCCCTTCATTGACTTGCTATCTGTAAAAGAACAGGATTGGTAAAAAGCAGCATTGGTATGGAGATTTAGTACTGGTATTGGAGATTTGGGCTTCCCTGGTGGCTCTGCTTTATATGAGGGAGACCTGGGTTTGCTCCCTGGGTTGAGAAGATCCCCTGGAGGAGGGCATGACAACCTACTCCAGTATTCTTGCCTGGAGAATCCCCGTGGACAGAGGAGCCTGGTGGGCTACAGTCCATGGGGTCACAAAGAGTCAGACACAACTGAGCGACTAAGCACACACTAGAGATTTAGTAAGTTGATACCCATAGCAAATGGTTATCTACCCTTTGACTCCCTGTATTAAAATCATCTGGCCCTAACATGCCTCTAATCCAGGGTTTGGTGGCTTTATATAACATGTGGCATCTACATGGCCTTTAGGATTTTCCAGGCGCTTCCACATTCCTCCATATGAGAATCCTGTCTCATATAAGGATTCCCAGTTGAGGGAAAACAGTAACACGAGTCCCACTTTAGTGACTGGAAGAGGAGGCTGAGAGCAGGTGAGAGAACCTAGCAAACAGCATGTCAACCCAGGTCATATGTTTTTACTCTGCTACCACTCACCTCCTATGTCTCAACAAAACCCCAGCAGTGGGTCAGAGGCACAGGGAAGTCTGGAAGTTTTCCAACACAAGGAAGGTGTGGAGGAACCTGTTTTCCAGCAAACTCTTTCAGCTATCTGCGGCTGCCAGGAACCTGGGGCTCAGCCCTCGCAACAGACAGAATTCCAGACTGCCTCGTCAGATAACTGCCCCCGTGCTCTTGTTTTGCACATTCTTGGACTGGGCCATTTAAATTGACACCAACCACTACACTTGCAGAGTCAGGGAGGCTGATGCCTTGTTTGGTTGGCCTTGTTTAGTCGCTCAGTCATGTCCGACTCTTTGCGACCCCAGGGACTGTTGCCCAATAGGCTCCTCTGTCTATGGGATTTTCCAGGCAAGAATACTGGAGTAGGTTGCCATTTCCTACTCCAGGGAAACTTGTCAGGTAGAAACAATTCCCGATTGTTCCCCTTGGCTCAGTACAGGAATACTGTGGGAATGACTAACTGGCATTTGACACAGCTTGCTTTTATTGAGTGCCTCCTCCTCCTCCTCGGAAGTGTGTGGAATGTGATACTTGGGTCACTGGTGAGGGAAGATGAAGCCACAGGATGGCTGAGAATTGAAATCTAACTCAAGTTACTTTATGGCTGCTCTTGAGGAAGGTGCCTTGGGGGCTTCACCCTTTGGTCACTAGGCTCCATTTGCTGGAAGGCCTTTCCTCCCATATAGGACCTGCTTCCTCTCTCATCGCTGTACGGTCCACTTCCCATAGGGCGGCCAGTGACAACCCTAAACCCCCAAAACTCTCCCACGGCTCTAACGGCACCCGTCACAGACCTTCTCACTGATGGTGCTGTTACTATTGTTCAGGCTCCTCTGTCCATGGGATTTCCCAGGCAAGCATTCTAGAGTGTGTTACCCTTTCCTTCTCCGGGGGATCCTCCTGACCCAGGGATTGAGCCCAAGTCTCCTGCATTGGCAGGTGACTTTACCACTGAGCCACATGGGACGCCAACCATGCTCTAGCTGCAACCTTTTTTCCTCAACGCTCCAATTCCTCTGCTCTTGGTGCTCATGGAGGAATGCCAAGGCCACCTCCTTCTCAGCCTTTAAGTCCCAGCTCAAGTTTCACTTTTCATGAGCCTACCTCTGACTGTTTTATCCAAAGGCCCTCCCACCTCCCCATCCCAACCCTCACCCTCTCTGTAGCCACAGTTACTCAACCCCATCACCCTAGTCTATTTTTTGATGGCCTTTATCTCTCTCAGAAATGAATACATATTTACTTGAACTTGTCAATTGTCTCCTCCCATCAACATAGAAAAGCCATTAAGAGAAAGGACTTTGTCTACTGTGTCCATGGCTTTATCTCTGGAGCCCAGTAAAGCCAGACACTCAGATATTTTTAAATACTGAATAATGTATTTGTCCCTATTTAAAACAAAGAGGTTATGAGCATTGGGGCTTGAAATCAAGCAGGCTTGTGAGATGGTCCTACTTACCAGTTGGAAGAAGTCACTTAGCTTCTTTCAATTGAATTGTCCTTTATAACAGAATGAATATGTCACTCAGTGGTAGATGCCATTGTTGATTTTAGGGCTGGTCACCCTAGCTGGTGCAAGCTCCTGATGGCAGGCACTTTAACATTCACTTTTGTATCTGCATGCCTTGAAACTTCCCCTGAGCATCCTCTACCTTCCTGTCCTGTGGTACATTTTATATTGTCCGAAGGAGTCTGTGTATCTCATGGGGACATGAATACCTGCAAAACCTAATGCAGTGCCTATTATACTTGCAGAATAAATGAATGGTGTTTAAGACTAACAGGTATCTAGCCGGTTTTCAAAAAATACAGTTTGAATTAAGCTCTTTTTAGAAAAGACATTTTAAGTATATGAATTAAAGGATAATACCAGATGCTATGTGTTCAAGTGCTGAATTACATATAATCAAGTGACACATTGTATAGCATAAAACTGGATGGCAGTGGTGGCCAACACAGAGGTTCCCAGGGCCAGTCAAGGCACTAGGAAGGCGAGATGAATAGGACAGAGACTGGGGCCAACTGGAGGCTGCATCTCATCTCAAAGGCAATTTCTGCTCAGCTCTAGCTTTTTGTTGCTGTCCTGGAATGTGGGCCCAATGGTCTCATATCACTGACACTTTCAAGTGAATCTGGAACTCTGAATTTTTAGGTGAGATTTCCCAAGTCTCCAAATTATCAATTAAGTTTATTAAACAAGCATTTGAGATGAGCAAAGCAAGTCTGGGAGCCATTCTGCAACCTCTGACCAAGAGCCCTCAGGGATCAGATGGAGGTCCTAACCAGGCATTTATGGGAGAAGCTACACAGGAAACAGGCTATTGATATGTCCAAGAATTCCCCTCAAGCGTCCATCAAGCATTTACCGAGCACTTACTGAGTGCCAGGTAACGAGATATAAAGATAACTCAGAACCTGTTCCCTCTGAGACTTTATGGTTAGTCAAGTCAAGAACTGTTGTTGAGGGGTGGGATAGGAGGGGTGGGAGAGAGGAAGGAGTATATGTATCTAGCTAATTCACTTTGTTGTACAGCAGAAACCAGCACAGCATTTTAAAGCAATTATACCCAAAAAATAAACTAGAAATGCATGGTTGAAATACAGTAATATCAATTCATTACATTGGGATGGTTCTATGTACTTTGGAATTTATTGAATATCTATTTTGATGATAAAACCATCTATCAGTACTTTTTTAAAAATTGATTGAAGTTTTCAAGCTTGTATTCAAGATGATTGTATCTTAAAATGCAGATAATGTTTTATATTCAGGTTATGTCAAGAATATTGTTTTGCTTCCCTTAAGGTTTAAACAATGCTTTATGTAAAGTCCAATAATTGGACCCTTTATTATTTAAAAAAAAAACAAACAAACAGAAAAACTGTTGTTGAGTCACTGTTGTGAACAGAGCTCATCAAGGTAACAGGCTAGACACCTGGACGACTAGGTGTTGCTTAGTGACTCATTAAATCTGTGCCAAACTACCATACTAGTGTGTCCTTCTATGGATGCTCCCATCATCAGGGAGCCTACCTAATACCACCTAGGGACAAAGTGGCCTACCATAACTGATGGTAGCAGAGGTTTCACAGTCTAACAGGCATGAGATGACTGGCCCTTGGTTCTCATAGTCTAACACTTCCTCTCCCTCCTCCCTTGTAAAATGGGTATTTACATGAGCTCTTCAGTTCAGTTCAGTTCAGTCGCTCAGTCGTGTCCAACTCTTTGCAACCCCATGAATCGCAGCACGCCAGGCCTCCCTGTCCATCACCAACTCCCGGAGTCCACTCAGACTCACATTCATCGAGTCAGTGATGCCATCCAGCCATCTCATCCTCGGTAGTCCCCTTCTCCTCCTGCCCCCAATCCCTCCCAGCATCACAGTCTTTTCCAATGAGTTAAGTCTTCGCATGACATGGCCAAAGTACTGGAGTTTCAGCTTCAGCATCATTCCCTCCAAAGAAATCCCAGGGCTGATCTCCTTCAGAATGGACTGGTTGGATCTCCTTGTGGTGGCAAATACTATTCAGGTAAAACAGCACCTCCCAGAGCATGTGTTATCAAAAAGTCCAGGGAGGGGACTCATCTGGTCACACATGCCTGAGGCTGGTCAGAAAATACTTAATCTACACAACAGACACACACAAGTCTGGTTTTGGTCTAATTTATACTGTGATCTTAGACTTGCTGAAGGACTAACTCCCATCACAGCCCTGCCAATACTGATTGTTGGTGTTAAAAAAGTACATAAGTAGAATGATTTCTCCTCCTCCACACTGCAAACTAAAAAAGATCGCAGTAGTGTTACTATACTCCTGTTTCCCCTGATCAGAATACACACTGAATAAATAATTGTGTTACCTGGAAAAACTGAGTCAAAAGAAACAGTGATGGAAAGCAGAGTAGAGGAGGTCTTGAATTGCATTCTTAATTCCACCAAGAATTACTCTGGGTGTTTCAGTGAAAGTCTGTTTAGTGTCAACCCTCCACCATCCAATCTGATCCATTATTAAAAAAACAAAACACTTTGGTAACTTTCATCTTAGATACAAGAAACAAAACCAACCTGGAGGGGAGAGAGAGGAAGTATCCTCATAGTTTAGGTTAATAGGCAGTACTGGCCTTGTGTCACTTGCTTCTGTAAGTTAGCAGGAAGGAAATACTTTCACTGAGGGCCTCTGCTAATATGTCCTTAATTTAAAGACAATTAGGCAATTCCTACATCCTCTACCCCCAAGATAAACCACCAGAGCTGAATGCCCTCTTTCACTATCCACTGGATGAACCAGTAATTCTCAAAACAACAATGGAGGTTATGAAGAATCTACTTTGTACTAACTTAGAAGGACATTAGTAACAGCCTAGGTCTTGGAATTAAGTCCCTAGCCAAGTCTTCTTTCTGCTTTGTTTCCTTTCTAAGAATTTTTTTTTTTCTTTTTTCCTACCTGAAAGTTTCATAGGACTTATTCTGGAAATACCTCTAAACAGAAGTACTTCTCCAGTTGTCCTAGTAAAAATTATTTTGTGACCTTCGGCAAGAAATTGATTCTAGGGAAGAAAAGAAAGAAGCAAAAGTCTGTTTGCTTTCTAGTG
Organism: Capricornis sumatraensis; assembly: GCF_032405125.1. Taxonomy (NCBI): domain Eukaryota; kingdom Metazoa; phylum Chordata; class Mammalia; order Artiodactyla; family Bovidae; genus Capricornis; species Capricornis sumatraensis. Next base: position 33,192,162 of record NC_091079.1, read on the forward strand.
ACTTGACTGTTCCTCCCTCTCCAAGTACTCTGGGGATGAAGAGGCAGAACAAACACCAAACTCCTCTCTACACTGGCAGGTGGCCATTGCTTTCCAACTTCATTTTAAAGCTCACAGCTCCGAAAAACATGACCGGAGTAAGCAGCGCGGACTCCACTACAGGTCTTACTCTAAGAAGGTAATTAAGGTCTCCATTACTCAGGTGCACACAAGCGCGCGAAGACTGCCAGCCCACACAAGCCTTTCGGTTACCAGCGGGATTTAAACCCGCTAGGAAGCGGGGGCGTGGCCTGGGCGGAGCCCCGCGGCCTGGGTGGGCGGGGCGGAGGCGGGGATGCCGGAGGCTCAGCGCCGTGCGAGAAAGACCCGAGCTCTGGGAGCGAGCGCCTGTCTCTTTAAATGCTAGGGGCTGCGCTCCCGCCCTGGGAGCCCGGAGCCGGATCTACAATCCCGTCCCTCCTGCTCCGGCGCTTGTTGCTCGCCCGGCCCGAGCGGGAGCTGCCGCCGCCGGGCACCGAAGCTGCTTCCTTCTCCTTCTCCTAGAGAACCCCATCTCCTCCCCCCACCCCGCGAGATCCGGTTGAGGGGGTGAAGCAGCCCCAGCAGGAGGGAAGGGGTGCGGCGTGAAGAGGCGCCGCTCCCCGCCTTCAAGTCTTGAGGCGCTACGTAGCCGCGGGGGGCAAGACATGCTCTGCTCCCTCCCGCCCAGCCTCGCAGTCGCCGGCGCCGGGAGAGGAGAGACCGCGGAGCCCACACCTGCAAACTCGCCCTAGAAGTCTCAGGGTGCGGCGGGGTAGGGGGCGGGGGCGGCCTCCCAATTCCCCACGGCCTCCAATTCTAGGCGGGTGAGTTTGCGCAAGTAACCCGAGCCGGAGGGCGGGTGCGCGGGGGAAGGGCGGGCGAGAAGGTAGCAGGAAGCGCCGCAGGTGAGCCAGGTAGGGCGGCTCACCTGTCTGGGCTGCGCTGCGGGATCCTCGCGGGTTTCCTTAGCGATGGAGGGGGGCGGGGACGTCTCTGGAACCTACTTAGGACCCTGAGATGAAGGGGTGGGGCGGGGGGAGGATAGGAAAGGGGAATTGGAGTAAAGTTTCTTTGCCCCCTTCCTGCTTGACATTGGCAGGTAGGGCCCTGGCGGAAGCAGTAGGAGTCGCTGATGCAATGGGCTTCTGCCCGGGCGAGGTCAAGGGCTGGGGGCAGGGGCGAGCTGGAGTTGCCCGGCCTCCTGTGACCGTGGCCCTGGAGGCAGAAAAGAGAGAGAAAGCTCGCTGCATCCGAGATTTCCCCGTAAAATGACTCCAGGTGCCCGGCCCACAATTTTTCTTCCTCCTCTCCAAGAACAGATCGCCCATATCACGGAGGAGCGCCTCCTACACGGCTTCCTTGCTTTCCTCTCCCAACAGGTGGTCTCAACCCCTGTCCGGGGACCGGTGCCAATGACCCTAGTGGTGGTTTCGCTTTCTCCTCTGCCGGCGGCGTGAACGTGTGCCCGCAGCGTGATGGGCAACCAGGTGGAGAAACTGACCCACCTAAGTTACAAGGAAGTGCCCACCGCCGACCCGACGGGCGTGGATCGGGACGATGGGCCCCGCATCGGGGTCTCCTACATCTTCTCCAATGACGACGAAGACATGGAGCAGCAGCCGCCGCCCCAGGGATCGGATGGTGGGGGCGGGGGTTTGCCCGACGGCGGGGACGGGCCGTCGCTGCCCCCGCCGCAGCCCTATGACCCGCGGCTGCACGAGGTGGAGTGCTCCGTGTTCTACCGCGATGAATGCATCTACCAGAAAAGCTTCTCGCCGGGTTCCGCGGCGCTGAGCACCTACACGCCCGAGAACCTGCTCAACAAGTGCAGGCCTGGCGATCTGGTGGAGTTCGTGTCGCAGGCGCAGTACCCACACTGGGCAGTCTACGTGGGCAACTTCCAGGTGGTGCATTTGCACCGGCTAGAGGTGAGCAACAGCTTCTTGACGGACGCGAGCCAGGGCCGGCGCGGCCGCGTGGTGAACGATTTGTACCGCTACAAACCGCTGAGCCCCAGCGCCGTGGTGCGCAACGCGCTAGCGCATGTGGGCGCCAAGGAACGCGAGCTGAGCTGGCGCAACTCGGAGAGCTTCGCCGCCTGGTGCCGCTACGGCAAGCGCGAGTTCAAGATCGGCGGCGAGCTGCGCATCGGCAAGCAGCCCTACCGGCTGCAAATCCAGCTCTCTGCGCAGCGCAGCCACACGCTTGAGTTCCAGAGCCTGGAGGACCTGATCATGGAGAAGCGGCGCAACGACCAGATTGGGCGCACCGCGGTCCTGCAGGAGCTGGCCACGCACCTGCACCCCGTCGAGCCGGACGAGGGCGACAGCGACGCTGCGCGGACTACGCCGCCTCCCGGGCGCCCCCCCGCGCCCGGCCGGGAGGAGGAGGAGGACCGAGAAGCGGTGGTGCACTGACGGGGGAGCTGAGGAGCTGTTTGCAGCAGCCGCCGCCCTTGCCCGCTCCCTCCTCTTACTCCCTCCTCCACCCCCCACCTTCTGGGCCCCATCTGGGCTCCTGGGCCATTAGGAAAACGGAGAGTTGGCGCAAAGCGCAGCCAGCTGCGGCTTGAGTTTGTTATCTTGGACGGAGGAGGAAGAGGGAGCAGGTAGGAGCACTTTGGCCGGGGGCGCTTCTCGGCCTCTTGCCCACTGGCTTAGTCCGCCTTCTTTTGCCGAGATGAGGCAAACTGTGGGCTTGCCAGACACTTGAATCCCTGCTGGACTTGGGTCAAAAATAAGCTCTTCTGAATTTAGGGATGGAGACAAGTTCGGAATGCCAGTGCCTGCCGCTGCCTTCTGCCCCGCTTCCCCTCCTACCCTGGGCTTGGAGGATGCCCTGTAGTAAGGCCAGAGCAGGTTTGTAGTGTGCTTCCATCCCCCGAGGAGCCGTGTGAGGGATCCGGGAAGCTGGGGTGATTTATTTTATGGTTTTCCTGGGGTGCAAGGCTGGTGAAACCTGGACCAGGTCTGGGATCAGTAGACTGAAACCAAACAACTCCCTGTGAAGTGTAACAAATAGTTTAGTAAACTTGGGCTGCAAAACGAAGACTTGGCTACCTCAGCCCGCCCCATCCCCCAGCGATTTGTCTTTTGGAGCTGGCTTCTGGCTGGGTCTCCTGAGCGGCCACCGGTTCCCAGATTTCAAGTAAATCGTTGTCACAGGCCAGCTAAGGGAAGGATTCTATTCTGGCTCTGTTTTGCCGCCTTTGTTTATAGCCTGCTATTGTAGGCACTTAAGAGCTGCTGTGTTAGTTACCAAAGGAGGGAAGAGCCCTTTGTGTTTCTGATCTAATTAAACCTGCTGGCCATGTTCATCCTCAGGTCAATTTCCTGTCAATCCCCCCTGCCGACCCCCTTCTGGTATAGTGAAGGTAACTTGTTTTCTTAATTTAAGGCTTTGGTGGTGGTCCTGTTCATTTTTTTTACCCTTTGCTGTCTCACCCCCTTCACTCACTCCTGTTTTGCCTGAGGTCAAATTTTTGTCTTGAGGCATGTTTCAATGGTAAGGTATTGCTAGCCACACTTGATAGGATATGTAAGTGAAAGTAGCTCAGTCACTTTGTCATCCCGTGGACTATACAGTTATTTTGTGACCCAGTTTTTACTGTTAGCGTAGGATCATATTTGAACGATCCATATTTAAGTGATACAGCCATGGCCATCCTCAGGCATCCTGCCTGGAGATCTTTAAATCAAGGCAGCAAAACTTGAAGGATTTTTTTGTATTCTTACATTTTTTTTCAAACTTAGGAAGTCGAGGCCAGAAGTTTTAAAAGCCTAGACCTTCATAGCACCACAACATGAATTCATTTAATTACAAGGGCGTAGGCTGTGTTTCCTGTTTTCACAGGAATCCCCAGACATATCCTATCACTTTGACTGTTAAAGATGAACCACACTCAGCTCTGGTCCAGGACTTTGGAGAAACATCGATCTCCTGTTGAAAATGTTAATCCAGTTTCCTTCTTGAATAATCTCACAGCTTTGTGTTTGTTTTCTTTTGCTTGTGGAAAAGCGGAGCAAGGTAAAGCGGGTAAAGACATTTAGGAGAGCCTGTTAGATTTGAGTTGTCTTTTGTGTTGAACAGAGTCAAGGGCAAGTTGAATGTAATGACCGTTGTGTAGGCAGCAGGAGGGAAGAACAGAACAGCACTGTCTTGCAGCTCTGGGCCAGCTCTCTCTTCCACTCTCGGATCTCTGTCTCCCTCTTTCAACCTTCAGTGGGAAGTGAATGTCATCAGGCACAGGGATAGCAATGACTCTTTGTTGCAGCTTTGTGGGAAATCTCAACATGAAGGAAGAACTCCTATATAATCCACATCCATAGTAGCAATTCTGCCTCTCAGGAAGAGGTTTTTGATAACAGGACTTGAAAATGAGCTAGAAGAGTTAAGAGATCTTCGGATGCGGCTTTTTCATATGTTTTTACAGAGCAACAGAGATGTGAAGTACGTACATAATGCTTTTGGAACCGTGATTCTGTTGGAAGTTTTATTAGGGTCGTCACAGTTAAAGTAAAGCATCAACCAGCCAGTGGAAGTTGCAAAGAAAGGGGATCAAATCAACTGTTGGCATCTTTCTTGAAGATGTGGATAAGAGTTTTGAATGTCCAGACAGTGGCTACATCTGGCACTTTAAAATATATATATATATTTAATTTTTGTTTCTCCTTATGACCAAGACTCTAGAACTGTTTTGTACTGTGGATTATGGATGCTCTTTGAAGGCAGGGAATATTGATTCTAATGTTCTTCAGAAGCTCTGGCAGGGATAAGCAAGACACTCAACTGGAACGGATGCTAAATGTAATCAGACAAATTCTATTTTCTTACTTAAGCAAATATTTTATTGAGACTGCTTATGTAGAGCAAAGGAGCCCACAACTTCAGCTACACAACTTTTTATATTGAAAGAACTCATACTTTTTGTAGCTTTTATGCCACATTTAATTTAAAATGACTTTATAGCACTAACACACCTAGCAGAAGACTTTACTCCAGACCTTTAAGGAAATTTTTAGTTTTTATGAAAAAGTGATACTTCAGTGGTTACATTTCTCATGTCTTTGGTGCTTATGTCCCTAATAGCACCAGTCAACAACACCGCAACCACATGGAAACATATTTTTGGAAGCAAAACTTTAATTTTCTACAACATATAATATGGATAATGAAAAAAATTTAAGGACTACTTGTTTCCTATTTTTTTTCCCGTTAGAATGGAATCCACTGTGTTGAAGACTTGATATGTGATTGTCTAACCTTTTTTTTTTAGTTAGAATAAAATCTGTTGTGTCATGATCATTGAAAGGGTTTGTTTGGGAAGTTATGTTTTATTTGTGAGGTTTTTTAAATCAAGGTATCTAAACAACTGGTTTATTCAACTTTTCATTATATTGTCTTGTTCTTACTGATAATACCTGTAACCTATGGAGAATTATATCAGTTAACTTGATAAATTCCACATGCATTTTATTTCCTAGTGACTTGTGTAAACTTTATTTTTGTTGACAGTTATATATTAAATCAATGTTATGTTCTCATACCACTTCTTGAGAAGGAGGTTCCAATTTGAAACTATCATTTCCTTCAAAATGAAGGGTAAGTGCTTAGTTAAATAAAAGATTGATGACATCTTTTAAACCATTTCTTCCTCACTATGTCTCATTACAATAAAATTTGTCAAATCCTTTTGAAAAATGCTCTGAGGGTTTCCAATAAACCATCATTAGTATTAACTACATTTATTTCTATTTTTTTCTTTTTGTGTACTTTATTCCTGCCTTTTTTTTTTTTTTTTTTTTTGGTCGAAAGCCAAGCTCCTCAGCTTAACTGTGATTTTTGCATTGCTCAGTAAATATTTTGATGAATTCATTTAATGACTGAAAACCCTCCCTGCATTTACCATGTGAGAATTAATCACCCATTGCTTCTAAGCTCCTTGTTCATGAAGAATGTCTCGTAAACATAAATTTTCAATACACATTGATTTTTCAGAATCAGTGCAAACTTTGCTGGAAACCACACTCACATTTTGGAATCTATATTGGGGAAGTAATAAAATCAGTGACCATGTTGTGTCTTAGGTGGTTTCAGAATCCCAAACAAAATGGGTTCGCTGAGTGATTTTAATTACAGGAAACAGGCAGATGTGCCCTGGTGACATGATAAAGGATGCAGGTGTCGGCAGTAGTTAGGGAGCAGATGTGGCCTCTGGGACTGGTGCGCAGGAGACCAGCAGTGATCTGAAGGCCAGCACCTGAAGCCACTACCAGTCCTGTAAGGCTCAAAAATCTGGACTCTCTCAATGGGCTTCCATGAGGGTTTTAGATAGGAAGATTATTGAGTGGTGAAGGTTATTGAAAGCTCAAGCAGCAGTGAGACTGTTTTTCCTTGGAGCAGTAGTCCTTAATTGATCCAGGTTCTTATTGCACAAGAAAGTGAAGGGAGGGGAGCCTAATGTGGAATGTGCATCAGTTTTGGGGTAATTTTGGTGGAGGCTGCTGTTCATGTTTCCCTTAAGTGGATTTAGTTTGCTTAATGTAGGAAAATGACATGTTTGGAAGTGTTTTAAAGGACCTCCAAAATGAACAGGCCCTGAAAGTGTGCAAAAGGGCTTTTATTTCCTTTTACTGAATTTCCTGGAAAAACTACTTATTAAACATATATAGCACTTTTATCTGCAGAGTAGATGCAAAAAAGGTTAGTCTATAGCAATCACAGCAAGGGACTGAGTATGCAGGTCTCCATGATGCTGAGCCTTAGATGAGATACTGGAACATAAAAAGTTTACAGACAAAACCTTAGATAATCCCCTGATCTTGTTTTTAGTAATTGTGTATGCTGAGTTGTGTTTGACTCTTTTTGACCTCATAGACTAGCTTGCCAGGCTTCTCTTTCCGTGGAACTTCCCAGGCAAGAATACTGGAGTGGGTTGCCATTTCCTCCTTCCCCATTCGGAGATTGAACCCGCCTCTCCTGCATCTCCTGTGTCGACAGGCGGATTCTTTACCGCTGTGCCATCTAGCTTGTTTCTAAGCAGAAATCAAATTTCATACATACAGAGCAAATATAATGAAAGGTGGCCCTGTGAAGCACTGACAGTTGGTCAGTATTCAAGTAAAGCAGATGTGTGTAGGTGTAACTCGAGTGCTCAAATTGGAGGAGTCAGATTAAAGCCCTGAAAGTACAATGATAATAGAGGAAAGGATGTAACTAATACAACTAATATTCATGAAGTACTTAACTGGCAACAGAGGATGAGATGGTTGGATGGCACCCCTGACTCAACGGACATAAGTTTGAGCAAACTGGGAGACTGTGAAGGACAGGGAGGCCTGGTGTGCTATACAGCCCATGGGGTTGCAAAGAATGGGACATGACTTAGCGACTGAACCATGACAACAGCGCTTACGTGGGAGTCTCCTAAATTCCATTGCCTAACATATAAAGATAAACCAGATCCATGATGTCTGTCCTCGTGTAATTTACTTTCTAAAACTACTTACTACCAAAAAAAAAAAAAAAACCCCAACAACAACCACTTTACAAGAGGGAATTTAGAAATGTGATAGGTGCAGTGAAAAATGTGCTGGGTGTTGGAAGAGGATCTCTCTCCGTCAAGTCAGGAAGGCTTCCTGAATGTGGATTTATGCTCAACTTTGGAAGAGGTGGAGGAGAAAGCCAGGTGCTTTGGAGTGCACACAGATTATATTATTTCAGGGAAGAAGAATGGGGAATGAATAAATGAACATTGAGTGCTCTCAAAATGTCTTTGCTTCATGCTCCAGTGATAGCCACTTCTTCTTGGGGTTCCCTTCTGCAACCTGTTGTCTAATTCAGTGTATCTGACACTTAACACAGGAACAGGCAGATACTCTGTGTTTTGAGTGAGTGAATGAATTTGGAGGTTGGGATTTGCTAGACTGGAAAACTTGGTTGCTTAGTCGTGTCTAACTCTGTGACCCCGTGGACTATAGCCCGCCAGGCTCCTCTGTCCATAGGATTTCCCAGGCAAGAATACTGGAGTGGGTTGCCATTTCCTTCTCCAGGGGACCTTCCCAACTCAAGGATCAAACCCCAGTCTCCTGCATTGCAGGTGGATTCTTCACCATCTGAGCCACTGGGGAAGTGCTAGACTAGAAAGCCTTGTTATCTCGAGGTGACATCAGGACTGCGGTTTTGGAGAGGTAAAGTAGCAGAGGCTTTTAGGATGGATTAAACAGGGAGAGCAAATATGACTCTCCTCCCACCTCCCAGAACTAGAGGCTGTGCTGCTCATACTACTGATGGCTCATACTGCCAGTTAGGTAATGATGCGGAATTTGAATTCGAGTGGCCAGGCCAGGCTAGCTGGAAGCAGAGGTAAGTGGGAGCAAGAGGTTTTACATCCTGCATGTCAAAGCCTTGGTGCCATGATTGAGAAAGAGGTTCTTCTGTATAGTAAGCCAACACAAGCCACTACTATAATACAGTCTCTTGCCTTGTCTAGTGTGGCCATAATAACTCAAAAGATGAACTCTCTGCTCTTTTCTTTGGGGAAACTTGTGCAGCAATGTAATTAATTCCCAAGGTTGGAGTATCAATTTTCTGTGCATTCTTTTTAACCTGAGAACTTTGAGCTTTCTCAGTTGTTAGGCTAAACTGGAGGCAGAGGGTCTGATCTTAGGCCCAGAAAATCAAATAGTGGTTAAGGCTTAATAGTCAAACTACCAGAGTTTCTCTACTTCTGGCTCTGCTGGTAGTCTTGGCAGAAATTAGGCACCCCCTTGGAAACAGTTTCTTCCCATCGGCAGTATGGCTTTATTTTATTTTCTTGGACTCCAAAACTACTGCGACAATGACTGCAGCCATGAAATTAAAAGACACTTGCTCTTGGAAGGAAAGAAAGTTATGACAAACCTAGGCAGCATATTAAGCAGAGACATCACTTTGTCTACAAAGGTATAGTCAAAGCTGTGGTTTTCCAGTAGTCATGTACAGATGTGAGAGTTGGACTATAAAGAAGGCTGAGCTCCGAAAAAATGATGTTTTGGAATTGTAGTGCTGAAGAAGACTCTTGAGAGTTCCTAGAACTGCAAGGAGATCAAAGTAGTCAATCCTAAAGGAAATCAACCCTGAATATTCACTGGAAGGACTGATGCTGAAGCTGAAGCTCCAATACTTGGCCACCTAATGTAAAGAGCCAACTCATTAGAAAAGACCCTCATGCTGGGAAAGATCAAAGGCAACAGGAGAAGGGGTCAACAGAAGATGAGATGGTTAGATACCATCACTAACTCAATGAACATGAATTTGAGCAAACTCTGGAGATCGTGAAGGACAGAGAAACCTGGGGTGCTGCAGTCCCTGGGGTCACAAAGAGTCAGACACAACAACTGAACAACAACAACAGTGTGATTTATTGCTTTGGTCAATTCACTTACCTCTCTGAATATCAGTTTTATTTGTAAAATAACAATTAATATATGGTAAATATAATATGTGCACATAATGTGTGCTCAGTTGTGTCCAACTCTTAGTGACCCCATAGACTGTATGTAGCCTACCAGGCTCCTCTGCCCATGGAATTTTACAGGCAAGAATGCTGGAGTGGGTTGCTACTTCCTACTTGTATAAGTTATAACTCAAATGGCTGTTTTTGAGTCCAAAATGAAACAGTGCACATAAAGCCCAGATCAGAAGCTACTGAGATTAACTAGAGAAAATCTGGGATATAATAGGTATCCAAAGTTTATTCAAAATAAAGTTAGTGTCTGGAGGAGAGAAGTCTTCCCTTTACTCTTGGAGAATTTCTTAACTAAATGCAAAGAAACTGGTAAGAGAAAGAAATGACTAGTTAAGCCATTAGTTGTTTAGCTACTGCTATAGCGTTTGAAGTATTTCTTGAGCTTTGATCTTTAGTAAATGAACCATTTAACATGTTTCTACATGTTATATGTTTACTCATTAATTCAACAAGTATTTTCTGAGAATTTTTAAGGTGCTGGAGAGCCAAGAGGGGATAAGAAGAGAGATTGCAGTAATAATATGGGCAATGGTGAGGTCACCTTGCCTGCTCAGTTCTATTTTAATAATCACAATAGCCTTTCTGGACAGATGCTAATATCTTCATTTAACAGTTGAAACAGGTTTAGGAAAATGAGGTGATTTGTACATGGACACACAGCTAATAAATGACTGCTGGTGGCCTGGAAGATTTCCTTGGTGACTCAGCAGTAAAGAATTCACCTGCAATGCAGGAGACACAGGTTTAACCCCTGGGTCAGGAATATCCACTGGAGAAGGGAATGGCAACCCACTCACTATTCTTGCCTGGAGAATCCCATGGACAGAGGAGCCTGACGGGCTACAGTCCATAGAGTCAGACATGACTGAGCACACACACCTACTTACAGTTGTGGCCTGGGAACTGGAATGCTGGCCTTCAAAGCCCCAGGCTTCTCCACCAAGAGCTCATCTGATCACTCCCACCCCTGGGCCCCTCCTCCCTCCTTACCCTGGAGGAAGGAAAGTCAAAGTCTGCTGGAGCTTTTAGCATGCAGCAGAATCTGAATAGCACATGAATTTTCACTCTTGTAGCAGCTCAGGAGGCGGTGACACTGGAGGCAAAAAGAGGCAGGAAAAAGAGGAGAGGCAACTCTCAGCCAAGAGGAAGTTTCCATTCTTGTCCTGCATCACAGTGACCAGGCTATGGTGAATGTTGGCCAGCCCATCATTTCGCCTCCCTCCTTGTGGCTGGGCACTGTGAAAACTCCTCAAACTGCCCCTCTTCTCTCTGCCCTTCTGTGTGACTCCCTTTGACTGAAGCACTCCCTTTGATGTAAGCTAATGAAAAAGCTCTATGTTGGAGGCACTAATTTTTAAATAAATCAAGGTGGCTTAAAGAAGACCCTAACTTGGCAAGGTCACACAGCAGTTCAGCCAGAAACAGGCCTGTGTGACTTGACCTCAGTCTGAAAGGGGTAAAGGGCTTACATGAGACCAAGTAGATCAAGTTCATAGAGAACACTTAGTTGGTTCTGCCACAGATAGCTCTGTTAAGAATAAGTGACCTTGAGGAAGTTTTTCTGCCCTCTAGGACCCTGGATCCATATTTCTGTGTGTGAGGTACCAAACTCCATCAGGAGTCTACAACAAAATTCCAAGTGCAACTTTATCCTTGGAGATGGTTATAGTAGTTAGTTGATCTACTTAATTAATTGTAATTAATACTAATTAATACTGGTTCCTTGGGGATAACCTAAACCTCATTCATAGAAAAAATTAATATATAAAATGTAAAAAAGTTAATAATGATAAAGCGAAAGTCAAAAGTCACTCAGTTGAGTCCGACTGTTTGCAACCCCATGAACTATACAGTCCATGAAATTCTCCAGACCAGAATACTGGAGTGGGTAGCCTTTCCCTTCTCCAGGGAATCTTCCCAACTCAGGGATCAAACCCAGGTCTCCTGCATTGAATGTGGATTCTTTACCAGCTGAGCCACAAGGGAAGCCTTAATAATGATAAGATGAGAGAATTTCAGGGAGTGCTTTTATTGTGAAAAGCGGGAACTGTACACAAAACTTTTGCTTGAGAATTGGCAAATTTTGTTATGATTTTTAACACTGGAAATTCAAATCTGAGTCATGGATAAGGGAAAAAGATGGTGATAGAAATGAATTAATCCATATCTCCTTTATTTTGGAAAAAGTATTTAGAATTTTTGTTTTTGCTTTATGAACACTGATTTCCCCCCACCCCCACCCAAACACACACACACACACACACGAATACATTTCTGTTTGCTACCTGGCTCCACTCTTGGCCAATACATCATACCTGTGAGAAAATTCTGTATTTCTATGGATAGGCATGATTTATTCTATTTTATTTTAATGGGTCTATTTCTTTTTAGATTTCAGAAAGAGCAAGGTTGTTCATAAAGCCATAAAGCATCACAGGTTGGCAGTTCTTTGTGCTGACATCTACTTTACTACTTAAAAAAAATGCTAATAGACATTTTTTTGAGCGGTTTTAGATTCACGGAAAATTTCAGTGGAAATTATAGAGTTCCAATATAACCTCTCTCCTAACCACACAACCTCACCTTCTATCAACAAGGGTATCAGAGTGGTGCCTCTGTTACAATGGATGAACCAACATTGACTCATCACTGTCAACCACAGTTAAACTAGTTTTCACTCTTTGTGTTGCACATTCATTGGCTTTGACAAATGCATCCACCATCATAGTATCATACAAAGGAGTTTTACACAAGACATATTTGTTATTTCTTTCCTCTCAAGCTAAGAACTGGACTATTTTCAGCTCCTCTTATCAAACCTTTAGAGACACTTCTCTGCTGGGCCCTTCTACTTTCTTTGCCCTTCCAAATGTCATTCCTGCCTGGAACTGTGTTCATTCTTTAAGTATTTGGGGGGGACTACCAGGCAATGCACTGTTCACTAGGACTAGAAAGAGGAATGTAGACAGCCCTAGGCTACAGGTGCCTGCCTGCTTTCTGCTGAGGAAAACGGACCAGCAAGCAATGAATGCAGTATCTTGTGCTTTAAGTGTGACATAGAGGACCAACTGGCATCAGGAATTATAGCCCTGGAGGGTAGGGGCTCTGGCAGCTAACCCCACATGGCAGAGTGGAGAAGGTCCAGGATAGGCTTCCTGGGGAGACTTAAGCAGGTAGGAGGAGGTATTATCAGAGAAAAACTTCTGGCATCATCCTCCCATCTCATCAATCCTTTATTTTAGGAGTAAAACACACATCTGTCTGTCTGTGGCTAGAGTGAGGGTAGGGGGAGGTGTTTTGAGAACAAAATTCCTTTTTCTTCTTTTGCATAGTGCTGATATAGATTTTAGCCAACTAGGGAACATTATCAAAACCTCTGGAAGCATATTCAGTTTACTGTAGTAAAAATATCCTCTTACCTTTAACACCGTCATCCAGCTGAAGTTAGGCATAGCCCAGCAGTTCCAACATGGTCAACACTGAGCCTCCCCTCTGTTTCGAGGGAGCTGAGAAGCACTCAGGAAAACATTGAATGTGGTTGGAGTTAAGCCTGGGCTGACACCCCAGCACCTCCCTTACTATACCACTTGTGCACATGACCTCCTCTGGTTTGGGAAGCTGCACTGTATTCATTTATAAAGTGGGCACAATATGTCACCTACCCAGCAGGGTTATGGAGTTGGTAGTAATATACATAAATCACCCAGAAGTGGTCCTGGTAGGAATATCAATGCTCAGGGATTGGTCACTGCCATTATCCACTTTCCCATTTCCCGTTTTGTCCAGTGTTCATGACTCAATTCCAACATCTCACAGATGAATTTCACTCTGAAGCAGGTTAAGCCAAACAAGTATAATCAGAGTTAAGATGGTCAGAGGCACTGTAGCATTTGGTTGTATAATAGTTAAAACCTTCTGGCCCAGGTGTTTCGGAGAATATTATAAATATATGTGTACACACACACACACACACACACACACCCCCCAAGCCAAGTTCATCTGACTCTGGTTTCTACCCAACCTGACAACCGCTCTGGGCATTGCCATCATCACAAAGCTATGACACTTTCTACCTCCCTAGTTAATGCCTCTCTCTGCCTGCCCTTTAAAGCCTGTGAATATTTTTGTTAATGTAATTTTTTAACTTTATGCTTTAAAATGTATGTGCTTAATATAAAAGAAGTTTAAATACCAGAGCATATAAAGTAGAAGTGAAGGATAACCCCCACTGCGTTTTCTCACCCTGTTCCAGCTCTAACCAAGGATTATTAATATGAAGTATATTGTGTGTTTATTGTAGACTTTTTTCTGTGAATTTCAGACATGCTTATCTTCATATATTTCCCCAGTTTCCCAGTTTTTAAAAAATCAGATCATGCTCTGCATGTGTCATGGATGCCCATTAATACCCGTGTTTTTCCTATTTTTAAATGGTCTGCAAACATCTTGCTATACCTGTTCTTGGCATATATGTGAATATTTCTAAAGGATATAATTATTGAAGGGAAATTTCTGGCTTAAACATGCAAAATTTAAATTTTGAAACAACTGTGTAGCACTCTATAAAAGATGGTGCCAATTTACAGTAGTACCATTAACTTTCAAATATTTGAAAATATTTGCTTACTCAAAGGTAAAAATTAGTAGATTGTGTTTGAGTTTCTATGCGAGGTTTTTTTTTTTTTTTCACCACCTGAGCTAGTCTCATTGGTATCTCCAAGAATTTATTTCAGTGGTTTACCAGTCTTATTCTGTTATAAATATTCTTTTTTTTTTCTTTTGGCTGTGCCATGCAGCATCAGGATCTTAGTTCCGTGACTAGGAACTAACTGCCCCATGACCCATGACCCCTACAGTCGAAGCTTGTGGAATCTTAACTACTGGACCACCAGGGAAGTCCCTATTATAAACATTCTAATTCCCTGCAAGGCACTTGGTTATTGGATTAGCTTGGCAAATTCTAAAATCCAGTCTATGAACTTGAACAAACTGTAGAAAGATAGTAGTGGAAGGTATACCAAATTATCCTTCTTTTAAAAATGTAAATCAGGGACTTCCCTGGGTGTCCAGTGTTAAGACTCTGTGCTGTCAATGCCGGGAGCACAGATTTAATCCCTGGTCAGGACTTCCCTGGTGGTTCAGACAGTAAAGCGTCTGTCTACAGTGTGGGAGACCTGGGTTTGATCCCTGGGTCAGGAAGATCCCCTGGAGAAGGAAATGGCAATCCACTCCAGTACAATTGCCTTGCAAATCCCATGGACAGAGGAGCCAGGTAGGCTACAGTCCATGGGGTCGGACACGACTGAGCAACTTCACTTTCACTTTCAGGAAACTAATATTCTGCATGCTGTGTGAGGCAGCCAAAAGATTTTTAAAAATAAATAAAAATGTATATCTGACTGTGCAGCTGATTTGCATCCTTTAGTTCTTAGAATGAGATCTAACTTCCTTGCATTGCCTGTTGGCCTGCACAACCTGGCTTCTGCTTATGCTGTTGACTTCTCTTCTTATCACTACCTCTCCACTTTAAGGTATATTCTAACTTCATCAGACTGTATTTATTTTCCTAAACTCACCAAGGTTTTTCTTCCTTGCTTTAGAACAGTATTTTTCAGCCTTTCTGACTATTGACCTGCAATAAGACAGTGTGTCATAACTAACTAAATATCAACATATATGTTTGTGTGGGTATGTATGTACACATATATATGAAACTAAAATTTATAAACAGATAAACTGACATTCTAGCAAATAACTTCTAACTGTACTATGATGCCACATACTAAGATGATATGGTAGGCGGAATAATGGCCCTTGCCTCCCACAAATATGTCTGGACCCTAGTCTTCAGACCTAGAATTATGTTTCCTGACCAGCCTAAGTCCCCAAACTGAGGATTCGCTTCGGTAGGGAGCAAATACCCAGAGCCCCTCATGTTTTTATCAATTCATAGCATCATTTTGGACAAGCCTCTCATTATATTGCCTATTATATCCTTAGACTTCGCTTTGGAAATGCAAATGTTTTCGTGTTTACAGTGTCCACAGGCCTGAATTAAGCACTTCAGGGAGATGTGAATTGTGTTCAGAGGTATAAGTAAATTCCATAGTTGTATGCTTATTGGAGAAATCCAGATTAAAGAATCAGAAAACACTTGAAAGTAATAAAGATGGAATGAAACACTCCACTTGAGAAGCAAGAGGACACTTGGGTTATGTTGGTCATCTGTAGCAATAACAACACTCATTTGTAATAGGTTGCCTTTTCAAAGCATGTTTCACAGATTATCATTTGATTTTTGCAGTCCCTCCTTAAGGTATGATTACTGTTTTTTCTTGAATAGCTGTGGGAATTGGGCCTCGGAGAATGAGAAATAAAATGTTTATTCAGCACATACTATATGCCAGAAGGAAAGGAAGTGTTAGTAGCTCAGTTGTGTCCGATCCTTTGCAACTCCATGGACTATAGTAGCCTTCCAGGCTCCCCCATGCATGGGATTCTCCAGGCAAGATTACTGGAGTGGGTTGCCATTCCCTTCTCCAGGGGATCTTCCCAGCCCAGGGATCGAACCCTAGTCTCCTGCATTGCAGGCAGATTCTTTACCATCTGAGCCGCCAGGGAAGTCCCGCTATATCCCAGAGCCCATGATTAGAACCTTACAAGTGGCATTCCAGTGAATCCCTAGCATAAACTGGGAGTTCACCACTATGATTCTCATTTTACAGTTGAAGTTATGACTTGTGCAGCCTCACTGAGCTGAAAAGTGCACCAAACAAGATTCAGTCCACGGTCATCTGACTCCTGGGTCAATGCTCTCCCTGCCATGTTGCATGTTACACTCATTCTCATTGGCAAGCATTTCCAAATCACATAATCACAACAGTGTCTCTTCAGATTTCTGCGGTACTGCTAAAAGTTGAGGAGGTGGAATATTAGACTTGAATTTTCCTTGGTGGCCCCTGTTGCTCTGAAAAATGAGTTGATAAAGGCAAGAAATTGAATAATCCAACTGAGAAATGACAAAAACCTAGTGGTAGACAAAGTCCCATGTGCAAAGGACTTTACTTTTTTACTTTAACTTATTTGGGCACAATTTCAAAGTAACTTGAATAAAAGCAAAGTGCAAAAGAACTTCTGCCTACCCTTTCCTCAGATTCATCTATTGTTAACGTTTTATTCCATTCATAAGTGCAAGTGGCATAAATGTTTTTAATGTCATTCTTGCCCAAGGACTCTGGCTGTCTCTCAGCCTTTTTATTCCTTAATTGAATTGTCCTACAGCCCAGCTCTCTTCTTCCTCCTTTCCTACCCCTGTTCTCAAATTCAGCTGTGCATTACAACCCAGGATTTCCTTTGCTCTCCCATTGTGCATACAAGTCTGGCTCTGCTGCAAGTCAGCTTGAATTCGGATCACTGTTTTACCACTTACCAGCCATTGTCACTTTTATAGAGTGTTAGAACTTCCTTATCTGATCAAAGGGACCTGAAGTAGCACTTTCCAGGATGTTTGTGAAGATTATATGGAATCATCGGCAAGTTAGCTATACTACCAAACACAGAGTAAATTCCCCTAGAAATGCATATTCACATTGCAAAAGACACATATTCACATTGCAAAGGACCCATATTCATTTACCAGCTGTACCTGTTGTTAAAATACGGAAACACTTCCATATCAGTTGATAAGTAACTGCTTCCCTGAAACCCTCCCCTCACTACCGTAGCGCTCTCATCTTCCTGACCACCTGGCCACTGCCCTGGGGCCATAATGGATATCCCCACAGTCCAGTGACAGGTACCTGCCTGTGGAACTGGGGCGTCCAGCACCCTGCTACAGCTCTATGTGCAGCATTTTGATTAGTCGTTGACTTCTGAAAAGTGTTAATTTGATTGCAGTATGTTAGCTTAGTGCCTATAAGTCCTGTAACTCATGTTTACAAACGACACAGAAAACTGAGGGAGAGAATGAGTAACCTTGTCTAAGGACACACATAATGACTTAATCTGAAACTATTTAATTTCCAAAACCATGTGCAGTCTCTGTGAAGTCAAGTCACAGTCACCAGGTGTGGTTCAGCCCCTATGACCTTGAGTGGAGGACTGCATCGCTTAGAGGGGAGAGAGAGTGAGAAGATTCTTCTGGCTTCCCTTCCTCTCCAGGCATTGAAGGTGCCAATACAGGGGAAATTTCCTTGTCTTTCTGTTCAGGGCAAATAATCAAGTTGAACGGTCAATTTTAGGCCAGAGATCAAACTCACCTCGTTAATTATTCACAGAGTTGATCCGTCTGCTCTGCTCTTGAAACTGCTAAACCAACTGAAACAAACCAGAACTATGAAGCTGGTAAAATAAACTTTTTGAAAAGAACTCGTTGAAGCAGAGCAGACAAATGTTTTTAGAGAGGGTCTGTGAGCCAATGAAAGCAAACACAGTGAAAAGATCACAGCGAGAATGCCACTTATGAGCTGTGCGCTGTTGGGCAGATCGTGTAATAAGTAACCTTGGTTTTGTCATTTGGAAAATAAGAATAAGTACCTTGAAGAGTTATTTAGAGGCAGATACAGTAGGTGCACAGCCCCAAACTTGGTGCCTGGCACCAGGAGTGGGAGTCAAAATATTTGCTGGACCTAGACTACAGAGCTGTAAAGAAACCAGAATTACTGTGAATCAACATCCCAGGGGCTCCTGGAGGGTTTCAGGGGTTAGGACACCATGCTTTCACTACCATGGCCCCAGGTTCAATACCTGGTTGGAGAACTAAGATTCCACAAGCCTCCTGGCATGGCCTAAATAAATAAATACATTTCTGTTGTTTAAACCACCAGCCTATGGTGTTTCATTCAGTTAGCCTGAACAGAACAACATACCTCCCTTATAACAATTTTTTAAAGATAAACAGAAACAACAAGGTAAACACATCTAGACTAATTTCTTGCATGAATTATGGAGTTATCACATGTCAGGTGTTGTTCTAAGAGCTTCACATGTGTATTAGTTTCATAGTGTTGCCATAACAAAATTCCACAAACTGGGTGACTTAAACAATGGAAATGTATTCTTTCACAGTTTTGAGGCTAGATGTCTGAAGTCAAGGTGTTGACAGGACCAAACTCCCTTGAACGCCTCTGGAAGGGGAGCCTTCCCTGCTACTTCTTAGCTTCTGGTAGTGCATGGATTCCTTGGCTTGTGGTAGCATCACTCCAGTCTCTGCCTCCATTGTTACACGGCATTTTCCCTGTGGGTCTGTGTCTTCACGTGGCCATCTTCTTATATAGATGTCAATCCTACTGAAGGGAGATCCTACTTTACTCCACTATGACCTCATCTTAGCTAATTATATCTATTTTTGTAAGTTGCTAAGTCATGTCCAACTCTTTGTGACCCCATGAACTATAGCACACCAGGCTCTTCTGTCCTCCACTATCTCCTGGAGTTTGCTTGAATTCATGTCCTAACCTTATTTCCAAATAAAACCCCATTCTGAGTTATTGAGATTTAGGACTTCAGCATCTCTTCTGAAGGGAACAATTCATCATGCAAGACATCTTACCTCAGTTAATCTCTTTCCATGGCAACCCAATGAAGCAGATATTATTATACTGATTTTAGAGATGAGGAAACCAAGACTCAATGTTCACATAGCTTGTTCAAGGTTACAGGGTGACCTTGAACAACTATATTTAAGCAACTATATACTTTACTACTTCTTGTTTAATAGGGTTTAGGGGCATAGTAAGTCCTGAGTGTTCTTTGGAAGGAATGATGCTAAAGCTGAAACTCCAGAACTTTGGCCACCTGATGCAAAGAGTTGACTCATTGGAAAAGACTCTGATGCTGGGAGGGATTGAGGGCAGGAGGAAAAGGGGACGACAGAGGATGAGATGGCTGGATGGCATCACTGACTCGACAGATGTGGATTTGGGTGAACTCCAGGAGTTGCTGATGGATAGGGAGGACTGGCATGCTGCAATTCATGGGGTCGCAAAGAGTTGGACACAACTGAGCGACTGATCTGAACTGAACTGAAGTGAGAGGGATATGTGAGATTATTGTTCTTTTTGTCTGTTTTTATTTTCAAATGCCTTATGAATGACCATGTACCCTAGATTATGGGTAAGCAACTTTTTCTTTGTAAAGGGCCAGACAGTAAGCGTTTTAGTTTTTACAGGTGATATGGTCAGTCTCTGTTACAACTACTGAGCTCTGCTATTGTAGCAGGAAACTAGCCAAAGATAATATGCAAGCAAATGAACATGACTGTGTTCCAGTAAAACATTTGCAAAAATAGACAGGACTTATATATCCATCAATCCTAAAGGAAATTAGTCTTGAATATTCATTGGAAGGACTGATGATGAAGCTGAAGCTCCAATACTTTGGCCACCTGATGAACTAATTGGAAAAGACCCTAATGCTGGGAAAGACTGAAGGCAGGAGGAGAAGGGGATGACAGAGGATGAGATGGTTGGATGGCATCACCGACTCAATGGACATGAGTTTGAGCAAGCTCTGGGAGTTGGTGATGGACAGGGAGGCCTGGCGTGCTGCAGTCCATGGGATCGCAAAGAGTAGGACATGACTGAGCTGAACCGATATACCTATCAGTTGATGGACATTTGGGTTTCTTCCACATTTTGGCAATTATGGTGAATATTGCTACTATTTGATAGCATCTTTTGAAGCACAAAGCTTTTTAATTTTGATGAAGTTCAGTTTATCTTTTTCTTTTATTGCTTATGTTTTGGTGCCTGTTTAAGAATGCATTGCTTGATCCAAGACCATGAAGACTTACTCATGTTTTCTTCTAAAAGTCCTGTAGTTTTAGTCTGATATTTAATTTTCTCATCCATTTTGAGATAACTTTTGTATATGATATTAAGTACTTTCATTCTTTTTTCATGTAGATATCCGGTTGTCCTAGCCTCATTTGTTGAAAACACTATTCTTTTTCCCAAGTGTATTGTCTTGATACTCTTGCCGAGAGTCAATTGACCATAAATGAAGGGGTTTATTTCTAGACTCTCAATTCTATCCCATTGATTTGTACGTCTATCAGTAAGCCAGTTCCTCACTGTCTTGATTACTGTTGCTGTGTTGTAAGTTTTGAAATCAAGAAGTGTGACTCCTCCAACTGTGTTCTTTCATTTCAAGATTGTTTCAGCTCTCCTGGGTCCCTGTATTTCCATATACATTTTAGGATCACCTTGTCAATTACTCCAAAAAAGCCAGCTGGGGTTTTGACAGGGATTGCAATGAATCTTCAGATAAAATTCGGAAGTATTACCTTAAAACAACATTAATTTTTCTAATCCATGAGCATGAGGTATTTTTCTATTTATTTATGTCTTCATTAATTTCTTTCCGTAGTGTTTTATAGCCTTTATTGTACAAGTATAGTACTTCTTTTCTTAAATTTATTAAGTATTTTGTTCTTCTTGATGCCATTGTAAATTGAACTGTTTCCTTAATTTTATTTTCAGATTGTAAGTGTATAGAAATATATTTGATTTTTATATACTGATTTTGGGTCTTATAATCTTGATGAATTCATTTATTTGTTTTACTGTCTTTTTAGTCCACTCCTTTTTTTCTACAGACAAAGTTATACTATCTGCAAAATAGAGATAGTTTCCTTCTTCCTTTTCAGTCTGGATGTCTTTTATCTCTTTTCTTTGTTTAAATTTTCTGGCAAGAACCTCCAGAACAATATTGAATAGAAATGGGAAGAGCAGATATCTTGTCTTATTCCTAACCTTAGGGGAAAAAAGTTTCAGTGTTTCATCATCTTGTAAGATGTTAGCAGTGTTTTTTTCACAGATGTCCTTTATCATTTGAGGGAATTTCTTTCTATTCTGAGCTGGAGTGTTTTTATCATGAGAATGTTGGATTTTGTCAAATTGGTTTTTCAGCTATTGAGATGACATTGTGATTTTTAAGCTTTATTCTGCTGATATAATGGGTTATATTAATTGCTTTCTGTATGTTGAACCTGGGCTTTCTCAGGGACATTTTCTGTTAACTACTTTTTTTCCTTTATGTGGGCCATATGTCCTTATTTCTTTGCATCTCTTATATTTTTTGCTATTGTTATTGAAAATTGGACTTTTTCCCAAAGCAAAAAGCATTGTATTGAAATATAGTTGATTTATAATGTGTTCGTTTCAGGTAGCCAGCAAAGTGAATCAGTTACATAGCTATCTATCTGTCTCTCTCTATTCTTTTTCAGATTCTTTTCCATTAGAGGTTATTACAACATATTGAATATAGTTCCCATATACTGCCATATAGTAGGTCCTTATTTATTTGTTTTATGTATAGTACTGTGTGTCTGTTAATCCCAAACTTCGAATTTATCTCTCTTCTTCCTTTTCCCTTTGGTAACCATAAGTTTGTTTTCTATGTCGTTGAGTCTATTTCAGCTTGTAAATAAGTTCATTTGTATATTTAAAGATTCTACTTATAAGTGATATCCTATGATATTTGTGTTTTTCTGACTTTGTTCACTTAGTATGAGCATCTCTAGGTCCACCCATGTTATTGCAAATGGAATTATTTCATTCTTTTTATGGCTAAGTAATATCCCATTATATATATATATATACACAGCACATCTTCTTTATCCATTCATCTATTGATGGGCATTTAGTTTGCTTCCATGTCTTGGCCACTGTAAATAGTGCTGCTATGAGCATTGGGGTGCATATATCTTTTTAAATTAGTTTTCACCTTTTTTAAACTGGACATTTTAAATAATACTGTGTATAAACTCTGAAGTCAGATTCTCTCTCTCTTTTGTGCTTTATTGTTGTAGCTGCTGTCTGTTTTTTTTGTGACTTTCTTGGACTAATTCTGTAAAACCTGTATTCTTTTGTATTATGTGGCCACCAAAGCCTCTATTCAGTTTGTGTACTGATTAGCTAATGACTGGATAGAGATTTCCTAAAATTCTTTTAACTAATAGTCTAGCATTTTTAAGGACTTCACATGTGCATGCACACGCATGCATGTGTGTGTGTGTGTGTGTGTGTGTGTTCTAAGTGCTCTAGCAGCCTGTTTACAGCTCCAGTTTATCCTAGGTTTCTTGCTCCTACAGAGACTCAGGATAACCATAGGTAAGAGGGTAGACTTTATCATGTCTTTCCTGGACATATGCAGTCCTAAAAATGCACACGGGTTTCTGGATTTCCTAGGAACACACTGAGGCTTTTCCAAAGACCCCTATGGACATCTCATTAACCAGTTGTTCTTTTTAAAAATTTTAGCTAGCCTTTTGTTAGCTCCAACTGTTAAAATATCCTCAGGCAGCTGTGATATTAAACAATTGCCACTGACTGTGTTTGACAAATACTCTGTGGGCAGGGCTCTTCACAAAAAGCAAATTCTGATTAGTTCTAATAAAGACAATCCTTGAAAATGGAGCTTTGTTGTGAACTGTCAAACAGGGCAAATAGTGACAGTTCTCTGGAAATGGGGCTTCTGGAAAGCTCTGAACCCATTTTGTTTCTTTCAGTAGCAACTTGGCTGCTGTTTTTCACAGAGACTGTAGTTGTGAGCCTGTTGGCTCTCAGTGCCATTGAAGAGTTGGGGAGGGGGTGATGGGCACAGATTTAAAAGCCACAAAACTCACTATCCTTGCTGAGATCCAGCCATTCTTCTTGAATAAATGCTACTTGGATTGTTGCAAACCTTTAGTGATTTTTCAGAGTTCTGAAAAAGTTTATTTTGACAGTTTTCACTCGTGTTCACATTGCTTTTATGGAGAAGTGGATTTCAGAGGTCGCCCTCAATCTGCCATTTCAGAACAGTTGATTGTATATTTGGTTTTTATAGCTATATATCAAATTATCACAAACTTAGCTGCTAAAAAACCCCCTAGATATTATGTCATAGTTTTTGTAGGCTGGAAATCCTGGCACAGCGTAACTGAGTCTTACAGCATGTAGGTTGGACTATATGTCCTCTTGTTAAATTTGGAGTCTTCTTCACACTCATTCAGGTTGTTGGCAGAATTTAAATTGTTGTTATAGGACTGAGGTTCCTGTTTCATCACTAGCTGATTCACCTCAGCTCTTAGAAGTCACATTTAGGTCTAAACCATGACCAAGACACTTACTTTCTCAAAGCCAGCAAGAAGAATGTTTTCCCAGCAGTTAAGCTTGAGTCTTATATTACATAAGCTAATCATGGTAGTGAATATCTATCATATTCACAGGACTTACTCAAGGAAAAAGGACTATGTGCTGTGCTTAGTATCTGACTCTCTGTGACCCCATGGACTGTAGCCTGCCAGGCTTCTCTGTCCATGGGGATTCTCCAGGCAAGAATACTGGAGTGGGTTGCCATGCCCTCCTCCAAGGAATCTTCCCAATCCAGGGATCAAACCCAGGTGGATTCATTAACATATGAACCATCAGGAAAACCCAAGAATACTGGGGTGGGTAGCCTAGCCCTTCTCCAGGGGATCTTCCTGACCCAGGAATTGAACTGGGGTCTTCTGCATTGCAGGCAGATTCTTTACCAGCTGAGCCATGAGGGAAGCCTGGAGGGAGTAGCCTAGTAAAGTAAATTTACTAGGTGGTGAGATTCTTGGGGGCCATCTTGGAATTCTGCCTACCGTAGGCTTAATTGTGGGTTTTTAAGGATTTGGTTAAAATATATCATTTCCAGCTATACTTCCTTTATATAGAACTGTATCATATAAATTAACTAATAAAATATTTAAACAACTCTGTGAGATAGGAAGGGACAGTGTTTCTAAATACAGTTTAGAGAACTGAACCAAAAGTCTCAGAGAGATGATATGATTTGCTCATAGGCACACCATTAGTGAGAGGTAAATTAATTCCTCTGACTCTAGGTAGGGCACCCTCTGCCCTAACCCACACCTGCCTGCCATGGTAGAGGTCAGTTCTTTGAGTTTTGTTACATGGTGGTGAGGATGTTAGTACCTAAGGCTTCTTTAAGGGACTTTGGAACAGTCTTCCTTTGGGTTTCTGCATCTCCCATATGTGTATTTGGGGAGAATACCTGAGCATGCAAAATAATATTAACCAGGAGGTTTGATAAAATGGAGTTTTCAGTGGTGAATTACAATTTAAATAGCAGAGAAAATTCCAATTACTTCCAGCAATGTATTTTGAATGCTCCCTCTGGCCCAGCTAGAAGGGAGCAGACAGTCATCTTCTGCAGAAAGTAAATGGAATTTTTATTTTATTTTTTTGAAGTGCCTTGAAATCAGCAGTCTCAAAGCTGGCAATGGGATCTCAGTGAAGACATCATCAGAAGAAATATCAGAAGGTTCTGTAGGTAGTCGGGCATTGACCAAACACACTTACATATGAATTTGATGGTTTTGCAAGTGGGAGAAGAAACTAACCATTTAAGACTAGCTTTCCAACTTTCCTGTATTTAATCTACTGGTTTAGGGTATCCAATCATTTAAAAGATAGTGGGTTCTCATTCAATTCAACCCTTTAAATTATTCTGTCTTTCTACAGCATTGCAGATGGTTGTCTGTAGCCCTCATCAATCAATCCTCCAAATGTCTGAGGGCAGCAGAGAGGGGATTTTGGTTTTCTCTCCAGTTTCTCTTTACCTGGGCCCTGCACCAATTCCCCAGCTGCTGGAAGAAGATGGTTCACACCTACAAAGGCCAGGCCCCTTGCCTCAAGATGGCAATAGCTTGCATGACTTTCATGTTGCAGAGCTCTCTATGTGGTCAGGCTGAGGCTCGATCCAGCTGAGAACCAGGTACTTGCTTAGCTGCCTTCCCTGCCCATCCTGCTTCCTGCATTTCCTCTTTCCTGAGAACCCTCCCCATCAGTGAATCACATTCATCCTATCACTGTCTCAGATGCTGCTTCGATGGCAGTCACCTCAGACAAATAGTAAAGAAGTTCTGGTCTGCCATTTCTCTAAGTTTTGTTTTAAAAAAAAAATCATCCAGGAATTAAAGACTTTGCCTAATCTAAAGAAATATCTATTTGAATAGTATGGAGGTCATTTACCTCTCAACCTCAGTTATCTGGAATATGGCCATGGATATAGAACAGGCCAACATGCAACCAATTTAGATATTGTAAGATGAAAGGCAGTCTGTACACTCATCATTGAAAACAAGTGCAGGCTTTGATGTCTGATAGACAAACAAATGAATGATCCCTATTATGTGTGCTGGACAAGTGAGCCTGGATAAACTTGTGACTTCTCCAGCTCATTGTCCTGTCTGTGATACTTGTCTCAATCTACACACTAACAGTGTTTCTCGGAAAACAAATGGTACAATACGTTAAATGGGTTAATATATATCACCACTTCAAAACCCAGAGCTTTCTTTTATTGTGCGTGTATGCTCAGTCGTATCTGACTCTTTGCAACCCCATGGGCTGTAGCCTTCCAGGCTTCTCTGTCCATGGGATTCTCCAGGCAAGAATACTGGAGCGGGTTACCATTTCCTACTCCAGGGGATCTTCCTGACCCAAGGATTGGACCTGCATCTCTTGCGTCTCCTGCATTAGCAGGCAGATTTTTTACCACTGCCTGGGAAGCCCATTTCTTTTATTATAAGGTCTTTATGTGACAGAGGGCATGGTGTTTTAGTTTGTTACATGCCAATTTCTGTTCAATGCTGAGGCTGAAAGCAGACCCTTTTTCATACACAAAACAAACAAAACTCACCAGCTGCAAGCAAAACAAAATTGAACTTGGATGCTGCCTTTTCTTCCTGTCAGGACAGGACTCTGACTAGTCCCAACTTGAAGGAATTAGATACTAAAAGGCAGGACCAAACAAGGTAAGGCTTCCTGTCAGGTGAGCAGAATATGTGGTGGACAGACAGAGCCAGGAAATCAACAAAAAGGGAACCAGCTGAAAGGAACCTAGAGACCAGAGGCAAACATTTCACCTGCAGCCTGGAGGTCAGCCCAAGGGGAAGAGAGATAAGAGATGCAAAGTTCAGAGGTGAGATTGGCACAGCTCCTTAAGGAATGGGTGAAAGATGAAAGTGACTTTGCTTTAATCCAACAAAAGCAGCTAATATTTACGCAGTGCTTTAGTGGTTAAAGCAAATTCCCAAATATTTTACTGGACTGTGGGCTTCCTGAAGGCAGTGCCTTTCCATTTTGATATCCCAACCACCATGCAGGGTGCCAGGCACCTAACAGCCAATATCAACAGTCATTTGTTAACTAAATGATTGCAAATAGAGTGAAAATGGAGCTATGAGGGGTTTGGGAGCCAATAACATCAGGGACATAAGTCTGGTTTTATTGATTATTGAGTGAGAGTCTTTAGGGTGATCTAGTCTTTTTTGAGCTTTAGTGTGTTGATACATGAAATGAAAATTTAAAATTCATGTATTTATAGGGTTGTTGGGAAATTATACACACATAGTATACACAAAATGTTGATATACGTTAGTTTTATATATATATATGTCATATAGATATTTATATCTACATACACACACGCAAACACACACTCATACACGTTCAACACCGCCTTTGCATCCAGCAAGGTAACCATGATGATATGACAGTGATATGATAATGATAATGAAAGAGTAACTTCCCATGAGGGGTTCCCACTTTTTGTTTTGCTGCCTCCATTGTTTCAGCAAGTTAATTTCCAGGCAGCTCCACCCAAGTAACAAACAGGTTTTAAGCTTCCCACTTGAGACAAGAGCAGATGAGAAAGCTGCGTATGTGGCAAGGTGACCTCTGTTATTAAACCAACACAATAGTTCCAGCTCATTCTCCTCTATTTATAAACTGTTCTAAAGGGAAGTCTAAAAGCCCTGCCATCTCATCCTCTCAGACTGAGGTAAAAGCTCTCACTGCAGGGGTTTGCTGAGCCTTCCTAAGTCTGGGTAACACTGGGCCATGAGCTGGGTGCTTAAGCAGTTCCTCTCTAGGTTAGATGTGATTTTTTTTTTTTTAATCTTCCCAGTTAACTTTTCTCAGTCTGTAAAAATCAGTATCTTTTTGCCTTCATCCCGTTCATTATTGGAGGTCCATACCTTTGCTCTCATCTCCCCAACTCTCACCCTCATTCCGTCAAAATCTGTTTGTGTATGCACCCACTCAGTCGTGTCTGACTCTTTGAGATCCCATGCTCCTGCCAGGCTCCTCTGTCCGTGGGATTCTCCAGGCAAGGATACTGGAGTGGGTTGCCATGCCCTTCCCCAGGGGATCTTCCCAACCCAGGCACTGAACCCATGTCTCTTACATCTCCTACATTGGTAGGCAAGTTCTTTACCACTAGTGCCACCTGGGAAGCTGAAAATCTGTCTGGTGATATAATAGAATTGGTTAAAATCGCATTTAATAGAAAGAATGACAGCTGACTCCCCCTCACTCTCAGTACCAGCAGTCTTGCTGAAACAAGCACACCCACCTATGGTCTGACAAGAGGCTCCAGACAAGAGCTCTCCTTGCAATCACTGTGTTCCCAACCTGCGCTTGTCATCTCCTATGCAATCTGGAGGGCGGGGGAAGAAAGAGCATGCTGAAATCAAAGGCCATGAAATATGATAGTGAAGGAGGAAACAGACGGAGCTGGACTCCATCTTAGGCCAGGCTGCGAACATCAGGCTACACGCACGGTCACCCTCCCAATGGACTCTGAACTTTGTGCCCGGCGTCTATAGAAATGGCATACCAATGGAAAACCAGACCCCCCAGATAAGAGCCTCACGACTTGTACTTGGACTCTCCATTGCCTGAAAGAATATGCGAATTATCTCTGTAACAGAACAAAGTCGTAAATTGCATTATGTTTATCGGGATATGACCACAGTCCTATTGATAAATGTCCACTGTTTATCTAGTCTTGTGACACATGAATCATGGGCTAACTTTGATCGTACCTCTTTTACCTTGTCCAGACTAGTTTCAAGGAATTTAGGGAGGTGGGTTTGAGCAAGTACACTTAGGGTATATAAGCTTTTCACAAAAACTGGTCGGGGTCCTTGGCTAAGAGGAGACTCTGCCTTGGGCCCGCCGGTGTAATAAACTGCACTCCACTACCTGCATTGTCCTTCTGAGTGAGTTTGTTTCCCAGAATGCGTAGCTACAACAATAGATGGCAGCTTTCCTTTAAGGAGTTAGCCAAACATGATTTTGAAATATTTATATAAAATTCAACAGCAGACAAAAGTACTTGGTCCACGTGCACTGTGATGGTCTATATTAACATGAGCCCTTTGGACTGCAAGGAGATCCAACCAGTCCATCCTAAAGGAAATCAGTCCTAAATATTCACCGGAGGGACTGATGCTGAAGCTGAAGTTCCAATACTTTGGCCACTTGATGCAAAGTGTTGACTCACTGAAAAGACCCTGATGCTGGGAAAGATTGAAGCAAAGGGTGAAGGGGCAGGCAGAGGATAAGATAGTTAGAAACCATCACTGACCAATGGACATGAATCTAAGTACACTCTGGGAGCCAGTGGAGGACAGAGGAGCCTGGTGTGCTGCAGTCCATGGCGTCGCAGAGAGCTGGACAGGACTTAGCAACTGAACAGCTGCAGCATACTGACATGAACCACAATCATGTATCCAAGCCGGACTCGAAGCAAACTTCAAGTCTGAAGCAAATGCTCAGCATCAGTTTGCCATGGGTGAATGAAAGTAAACCATTACAGTAAACCAGTTCTACAAGACTCTCTGAAAGACTCCTATTCTGTCTAAGGAAGCTTCTAGCCTGCCTGTAAGCAAGCTGTTGGGAGTATAAGAATTGGTCTCCAACTAGCACTTCTCATGTAATGGAATTTACGACTTTGTTCTGTTACAGAGATAATTCGCATATTCTTTTAGGGTCTAGTTCCTCTCTTTAGAATTCAGGCTACTTAGCTTTTCCCCTTTTTTGGGGGTCTCAGCCAAAACTCTAAAGTTTTTTTTTTAAGTGTTAACTATTTGTTTGTTTATTTTTGGCTCTGTTAGGTCTCCGTTGCTGTGCATGGTTTTCTCTAGTTGGGACAAGCAGGGGCTACTCTTCATTGTGGTGCACTGACTTTTCTTGTGGTGGTTTCTTTTTCTTTTTTCTTTTAAAATATTATTTTTAATAGAGGATAAATTTCATTACAATATTGTGTTGGTTTCTGTCATACATCAACATGAATCAGCCATAAGTGTACATATGTACTCTCCTCTTGAACCTCCCTCCCACCCCACTCATCCTATCCATCTAGGTTGTCACAGATTACCAAGCTGGGCTCCCTGTGTTATACAGCAGCTTCCCACTAGCTATTTTACATATAGTAGTGTATATATGTCAATACTACTTTTTCAATCCGTCCCACCCTCTCCTTCCCCCGTTGTGTCCACAAGTCCTTTCTTTACATCTGTGTCTCTATTCCTGCCCTGCGAATAGGTTCTTGCGGTGGTTTCCTTTGTTGTGGAGCACCAGCTCTAGGCTGTGTGGGCTTCAGTAGTTGTGGTGCTTGGGTTTAGTTGCCCCAAGGCATGTGGAATCTTCCCACACCAGGGATCGAACCCCTGTCCCCTGTATTGGCAGGCCTGCTTAACCACTGGGTCACCGAGGAAGTCCCAAAACTCTTTAAGTTCTATAGGACGTTTGTTGTAATCCTTTTACCCACAAGGAACTGTATCACAAAGAAATTTATTGAAAATGCTGGCGATTACTCAATTTGTAAGAGCAAAAGTTGGATTTAAACCCTGACCCATTCTTTGCCCATGCTAATAGTCTTTCCCATCTTCCAAGTGTCCTCTTTAAAGTTGCCTAGGACCAGAAAGAAGGAATTGCATTTAATCCCATTTTACAGATGAGATAATAAAAGCTTAAAAAGTTAAAAAAAAAAAAACAAACCCCAAACCAGAAACACTTGCTTAAGTTTACCCCTATGGACTGCTTAGAGTCCCAACAGAAAACAGATGGCTATGCAGGGGAGATTACTTTAAAAACAATTTAATAAAAAACTATTTGAAAAGGTAAGAGTGGTATTAGGAAGCCACAGGGATTAGTGTGGTACTTCAGGACTAGTTAGCAACAGGGTTGTTACCCATGGAACTAAAGGGAGGAGAGAAGAGGATTGTGTCCCAAGGGAACCTCGAGATGAGCAGGGACCTCCGGTGGTAGGAGACAGCTAGTCCTAAGTCACACTTCAGGAGGAAGCTGGCCCACCTGCATCTCCTCTCAACTTCCAACCTCCGCTGGGGAATAAACCCAGTGAGGAGCCAGAGGGCACTGGAGCTTGTTGAAGTGGTCCTTGCAGCTGGTGTCCCAGAGCAGAGAGCCCATGAAGGATGGAGAGTGGATCTGGCCCATTCAGTTAGTCACGACAGAACTGGGAGTTGAAACCACATCAAACCCAGTGCCATCTCTCGTTGCCTCTGCCCTTATTTCCTCACTTGGCTGTGACACTTTGTATTGTAAGCATTCTCAGAGAAGCGACCTTTATTTATTTATTTTTTTAACCATCTTTATAAATGGTGCCATCCTGAGCACACAAAGACTTCCAGTTTGTTGACTGAATGAATTAATGGATGGAGGGGCAGTTTACAGATAAACTTGAAACACATGGGGACAGTATAAGCAAAGTGAAAGAAATAGTATGTATTGCAATAACTCCCTCATTTAAACCTGACATATATCAGCACTTGAATTCCTTGATGAGTCACCCAAGTTCATTTGTGTAATGACAATAGCTTAAGCCAGATATGAGCTCAGATCACTAGCTCTGAAGTCAGTCTTTCTCTTTATTAACTCCAGTAGGGAAAATCTCAGGGAAGGACTCTGATTGGCTAGACTTGGATCAATCACTACAATCAGAGAAGAAGGGCCCTTTTATTGGTCCACTTGGGTCACAAGTCCCTCCTATGACAAAGATGGCAGGGCCCATTACTATAAGAAAGAAATTAATCACATAGGTGAGATCATGGGAGGACTGTGATCTGGGTAGTCACCTCGATCTCCATTTTCCATAAATTCTTATTAGGAACAAACTACAACAGGTGATATTTGGAGGCAGACTCTGGGGTGACTGAAAAAAAAAAGAAATGTAGGGGGAAGGAAACTGAAGTTTATTAAACACCCTAATGTGCTATGTAATATTCCAAGTGCTACATACTAGCTCACTTCATTTTCACAACAGTACCACAAGCTTTATATTTTATTCTCAGTTTTTAAAAAGAATAAACTGAAGCTCACAAAAATGCCGTGATCTGCCCAAGATTAAAGTTAGTAAATATAGGCTAAGACTGAATCTAGGTTTTTATAGTTCTAATATCTATGCCCTTTCCTTTGGACCCAACATCTCTTAGTCCTGGAGGCATTGAGGATGGAGGAATAATACCCATCTGCAGAAATTCTGTGTCTCAAGCAGATGTTTCTTCACAAAAATGAAACAGAGCCCTATTTATGTATGGGTCACTCGGTCAGAGCAGACTGAAAATCCCAGCATGTATTGCAGAATAAATACTGTTTTTCATCAGACAAATCCCAATAGAGAGACATTCTAAAAAATATCTGACCCATATTCCTCAAAACTGTAAAGGTCTTCAGAAACAGGGAAAGACTGAGACACTGTTACAAACCAGAAGAAACTAGAGAGACATGACAACTACTTGCAGTGTGTTATCCTACATTTGGTCTTGGAACAGAAAAGAGGTGTTAATGGAGAAATTGGTGAAATCCAAATAAAGTCTGGAGTTTGGTTAAAAATAGTGTACCAATGTTTGTTCCTTGCTTTTGATAAACATCCCATGGTAACATAAGATGACAGTGATAGTGGACATTGGATAAAGAATATATGGATATTCTTTGTACCATATTTACAATTGTTCTATCAGTTTAAAATTATCCCAAAATTTAAAGTTTATTGAAACAAAGCTGTGTTTTGTTTTTCTCCCTCAAGAAAAAACACAAACACTTGTAGAACCCTGGGGCAACCTGTTGGTGGAAGCTCATTACTGACTCTGATGAAGGGGTCTCTCGACCTCCTGACGTAGGGTGTTATGGACTGAATGTTTGTGTCCCACCAAAATCCCTTTATTGAAGCCTTAATCCCTGATGTGATGGTATTTGGGGATGGTGCATTTGTGAGTTGGTTGGATTTAGATGAGGTCATGAAGATGAGGCCCCATGATGGGATTCATGTCTCTATAAGAGGAAGAGAACCAGAGCTGGTTCACTCTCCATTATGTGAAGACACCTGCAAAGGTGACCATCTGCACGTCAGGAAGAGACCTCTCACCAGGACCAAATCTACCAGCACCTTGATCATGAACTTCCCCACCACCAGAACTGTGAGAAATAAATGTCTCTTGTTTAAGACATCTAGTCTGTGTTATAGCGTTATAGTGGATTGGTCTAACTAAGACACAGGGGGTGACATACGTCATTATGGGTCTCAAGCTAAAGGAATAACACCCTAAATAAGATTGCAGCCACATGATGGAGTTGATAACAGTTTAATTTTGCTCAAGTCTCAGGTTCCACCCAAGCACATTTTTCCTGTAGGGAAAATTCCATGCCCTGCTAATATGCCTTCAGTTCAGATGATGACATCTCTAAATCTCACTTACTTCTGTGGCACGTTCGAGTCACCCATCTAGGATGATACCTAAACCATGCTGATAGATGAACAACCCTTGATGAAGGTATCCCAGCATCCCCCTCCCCAGATGCTTCTCATCTCCACTCCTGTCAGTGGCTTCTCTTGTTTCTTTTAGTTTAGAAACACCACAGACCAGAGAGAGGCTTACTAATATGCCTTACTAATGATTCCTGGCCTCAAATGCACCACTTAGATGACTTACTGAAAATGAAGAATGTCCCTCCATTACAGTTTTTACAGATGATAAAACTGCACAACCCCCTGATTATATTATGGCTCCTCACTCCTGTTAATGATGTCTAATTTTTTATCCAGTGGAACATGGAAAGAAATGACATGTACCACTTCCTGATAGTCTGGCCCATAAAAACCTCCCACGGACAATCCTCTCTCACTTAACCCCCTTCCTGGCTTGATGTTGCAGTCCAGGGACTGTTTATGGCTTTGAAACCTCCATCAGTCTGGCTCTGTGTGAGGCAGAACTAACTGGAACTCTAACCCACAGCCCTACCCCTTGCCATCAGGATCATCTTCTGGGGGCATACCGGAGTGAAAAACTTTACATACCTGGGAATTAAACTTTATGTGAGTGAGAAATAAACTTTCATTATATTGAGTCAAGGATATTTCAAAGTTTATTTGTTATAATCACTGGCTTTACATCAATTAAAATAACTATCTCCCTGAGGATTCCTTTTCCACTCTTTCTGATCTTGTCTTCCTCCAAACCTCTCTCCTAACTGTAATTAACAATGTAGATTTCAGCTGCTTACACACTTACAGCCAATGTATTAATAATACTCAGCAAAGAAACTTTTGATTACAAAGAATCACCTCTTTAAAGGGAGGGGTATATTAAATAATGGGCTTCCCTGGTGTCTCAGTGGTAAAGAATGCCGCTGTCAATGCAGGAGAGGCAGATTTGACCCCTGGGTTGGAAAGATTCCCCAGAGAAGGAAATGGCAGCACATTTCAATATTCTTGCCTGGGAAATCCCATGGACAGAGGAGACAGGTGGGCTATAGTCCATGTGGTCGCAAAGAATCGGACACAACTTAGCGACTGATTACACACAATATTAAATCATATTTATTTTCTATGGCATACCATCTTTCATTCAAGCCACAATTACAAGATCCCTGCTATGTTCTCTGGCCTACTGTAGACACTAGAGAGCAATGAAAGTCAACTGCTGCCATCAGCTCCTCCTGGTTTAGTGCTAAAATAGATAACGGTAGTTTGAAAGTCATAGGATTTCATGTAAGTCAAAGGAGGGACATCTAATTCAACTTGGACTTGAACCAGATAAGTCTGCCAAAGGAAGGGTCTGATTTGAATCTTAAAGAATGAATATGAACCAAACAAAGTTTCCTTGGAAACTTCATTTTACATCAGGCCAGAATGAAAGACATATGACTGGGGTATGGGTATGGGGGAGATACACTGGGCATTGTAGCTGGGATCAAATCCTGAAGGTGCATCAAGTTGCAGGTTAACATGTATCTAACACTACTTGTTCTTGTCTTTTAGTTAGATACCATGTCATGATTGATTTCCCAATCCCTACATCAAAGATAATTCCTGTTCCCTGTACAGAGGTCTTCCTGTGTGCTAAGCACAGTCCCTCAGGTAGAGTCATGTCAATGGGGTGATGGAGCCTCTCACCATTGCTCTGAATTGTCACTGTCTTGGGTGTTTCTAGGGTCAGACTCATTCTATGTGGATTTGCTGGGAAGCTTTCATGAAGGGAAAAACCATGGGACTTAGGAAACCTCGATATGGAACACTAAAAATCTTATTTCTGTGTGTTTCAAGAGCCTTTTTATCTTAAGCCACATTATCATCACTGTTGCATTTTGTCCTTTGTACTTATAAAGCTCTTTACTGTTCATAATGGCTTTTACCTAAATGACTTCATTTGTTCTTCCCTGCCATCCTCTACCATTTGCAGGATGGATTCCATGATTTCATCATATAGGTAAAGAGCCTGAGGTCTGGAGAGTTGAGACAATTTGCCTCTCTTCTTCTGTTGGAAGTTAAGCCTCAGGGCTAGAGTTGCAATTGAACTAATATTTTCTAGGCCTTGATTTCCCTGAGACCAAGCATCACATCTTCTAAATATTGTCACTTTACCAGTGCCTTATATAGCTCCTGAGCCTAAATTTGCTGTTTAACATCAAAAAAACATAGGCTTTGAAATCAAAGGAAACCTGTGTTCAGCACTTGGTTCTTGGTACAGTGGGCAAGCCATTTAACCATTTAAGCATCAGGTTACTCATTTGTAAGTGGGCCTATTAATGTTTTTCTCATAGGGCTGTTTTAGGAATCAAATGAGATGATGTAAATGAGGCATTTAGCATAGTGCCTGACACATAGAATTGCTCAATTTATGCTGTCTTCTGGTCTAAGTTATTTTGATTTTTGCCTGCATGCTAAGTCACTTCATTCACATACAATTCTTTGCAACCCCATGGACTGTAGCCCACCAGCCTTCTCTGTCCATGGGATTCCCTAGGCAAGAATACTGGAATGGGTTGCCATGCCCTTCTCCAGTTCTGTTATTTAGTTTATAAAAATTTTCAATATATTCAAAAGTAGGTAGAATGACATAGCTTAGTGAACCATACGTATCCAACTCAGATTCAGAAATTCCCCAGTGGTCCAGTGATTAGGACTTATTGCTTTCACTGCTGTGGCCAAGGTTCAGTCCATGGTTGGAGAACTAAGATCCCATGAGCCACAAGGTACAAACAAAACAAACAAAAAATAATCT
The DNA here is from genome assembly GCF_032405125.1 of Capricornis sumatraensis. Classification (NCBI taxonomy): domain Eukaryota; kingdom Metazoa; phylum Chordata; class Mammalia; order Artiodactyla; family Bovidae; genus Capricornis; species Capricornis sumatraensis. The sequence goes on from NC_091079.1 coordinate 33,228,038, forward strand.
CCTTAGATCTTCAACAATTATCAGCTTACAGCCAGTTTTGCTTCATTTCTCTCCATCTTCTTTCCTTTTATATTATTTTGAAGGAAATTTCAAACACTTATCTTTTCATCTGTAAATTGTACAATATGCATCTTTGAAACATAAGTTTGAAAAATAATAATACCCACAATGTAATTATCACTTCCTCCTGTAGAAACACAATCAGAAACAAAAACCTAAACCAAGATTTGTAGCAAGCAAAATAATAGCTCCCAAAGATATTCACATTCTGATCCCCTGAACCTGTGAAAGTGTTACATGCAGTGGAGAATTAACATGGCATATGAAGTTATGGTTGCTAATGGGCAGACCTTAAAATAGGGCGATTATCCTGGATTATCCAAGAGAACCCAGTGTAATCATGAGGATCCTTAAAGAGGAAGAGGGAAACAGAGGGAGAACCAGAGAGAGGGCAGCATAAGAAGGATTCAGCCAGATGCTTCTTGTCTTGAAGATGGAAGAAGGGGGCCCTGAGCCAAGTAATAGAGGTGACCTATAAAAGCTGGCACTGGCAACCCACTCCAGTATTCTTGCCTGGAGAATCCCATGGATGGAGAAGCCTGGTGGGCTGCAGTCCATGGGGTCGCAAAGAGTCAGACACAACTGAGCGACTTCACTGTCACGTTTCAGTTTCATGCACTGGAGAAGGAAATGGCAACCCACTCCAGTGTTCTTGCCTGGAGAATCCCAGGGACTGGGGAGCCTGGTGGGCTGCAGTCTATGGGGTCGCACAGAGTCAGACATGACTGAAGCGACTTAGCAGCAGCAGCAGCAACAACAATAATCACATAGCATCATTAAATATTCAGTCAGTTAGCTTACTATTTGAACTAACCAGCTTATAATTCTGGTCATTATACTTTTATATTTGGACTAAAAGTCTGAAATACCGCTTAAAGTCTGCATTTGACCAGCTATGTCAGTCGAAGTACATTGCTTTTTAAGTGGAGGTTTGTTCTTGATGAAATGTCTTTTATTTATTCATTTGCTCATTCTTTTTTTTTTTTAATGCTCTTTCTTTAGAGAGCACATAGTAGTAAGAACCTACTATGAGTTATTGATTGTGCTAGCTCTTGGGAAGGTAGATCTACTAAGACCCATCCTTTCGTCCTGAAGACAGTAGCAACAGGATAGTACGGAGATAAAAAATACACATTCTGGGAACATACTTTAGGGGTTAATTTCAGCTCTGCTCACTACCAGCTGCATGATTTAATTTAAGGCTAGTTAACTAACATCTCTGACTCTCAGCCTTTTCATATATAAAATGGAGTCAAAAGCGGTACCTATCTGCTAGAAGTAATATGAAAATTAAATGACTCCATTAATATAGATAGAACCTACAGAACACTGCTTAGAACACTTTAAGCATTCTGTAAGTTTTTTGCTTATTATTCTATACCAAGGATTGATGGTCTTGGGTCAGACAGATTTTTCTCAAGTTCTAAATTCTCACTTTCTCATATACAAAATGGGGATTAATAATAGGAACCTACAATATTTAATGAAATAAATATTTGTTACAGTGCATAGAACCCAGTAAACAATAGACGTAAGTGGTATTAACTTTTATTGTTCATTTGGTTTCTCATTTTACTTAAGAATTTCCAAGATCAGTGATGTGATATAAAATTTTTTGAACTAAATAGAGAAAAGCCAAGCAGTGCCCCTTTATTCCACCAAGTCAGTCGCCCATTTTTGCTTCTGTGCTATGGAAGGAGGAAGCAGAATAATACTAGGGGTTCAAAATAGTTATAAGAAGCATGGTGTGGAGAAATACCCTAAGGTAATTCACATTAGTAGTTGCCCTTTATGCAATCCCCTGTGTGCACAAAACCTGTGACTTGATTCTAAGGAACAGAATATGGGAAAGGTAATGGGTGTCACTCTCTTGATTAAGTTATGTTATATGGCAAAGAGTGTCCCTCCTTTCCAAGCCCTAAGACTAGAAGCATTTTTTTTTTTTTTTTTTAGGAAAATTCCAGGTTAGCTGGAAAGTCATCCTTTGCTCTCACTATGTCATAGTCCTCTTCTGGCATGACCTGACTTTTCAATGATGCACTTTAAGTATCCTTACAGTCTGCTGAATTTGACTAATGGGGCTGATCAAAAAGAGGGTGTGACCCCCCCCCCACCCCCCGCACTCCCATGTTCTTTGCAGCACTATCCAGAATAGCCAGGTCATCAGTTCGGTTCAGTTACTCAGTCATGTCCGACTCTTTGTGACCCCATGGATGGCAGCACGCCAGGCTTCCCTGTCCATCACCAACTCCCTGAGTTTACTCAAACTCAAGTCCATCAAATTGGTGATGCCATCCAACCATCTCATCCTCAGTTATCCCCTTCTCCTCCAGCCTTCAATCTTTCTCAGCATCAGGGTCTTTTCCACTGAGTCAGTTCTTTGCATCAGGTAGCCAAAGTACTAGAGCTTCAGCTTCAGCATCAGTCTTTCCAATGAATAGTCAGGACTGATTTCCTTTAGGACTGACTGGTTGGATCTCCTTGCAGTCCAAGGGACTCTCAAGAGTCTTCTCCAACACCACAGTTCAAGAGCATCATCTCTTCAGTGCTCTGCTTTATTTATAGTCCAACTCTTACATCCATACATGACTACTGGAAAAACCACAGCTTCGACTAGATGGACCTTTGTTTGCAAAGTAATGTCTCTGCTTTTTAATATGCTGTCTAGGTTGGTCAAAGCTTTTCTTCCAAGGAGCAAGCATCTTTTAATTTCATGGCTGCATTCACCATCTGTGGTGATTTTGTAACCCAAGAAATAAAGTCTGTCACTGTTTCCATTGTTTCCCCATCTATTTCCCATGAAGTGATGGGACCAGATGTCATGATCTTAGTTTTTTGAATGTTGAATTTTAAGTCAACTTTTTCACTCTCCTCTTTCACTTTCATCAAGAGGCTCTGTAGTTCCCCTTTGCTTTCTGCCATAAAAGTGGTGTCATCTGCATATCTGAGGTTATTGATATTCCTCCCAGCAATTTTGATCCCAGCTTGAGCTTCATCCAGCTGGGCATTTTGCATGAAGTATTCTGCATATAAGTTAAATAAGCAGGGTGACATAGTACAGCCTTGACGTACTTCTTTTCCAATTTGGAACCTGTTTGTAGTTCTATGTCTGGTTCTAACTGTTGCTTCTTGATCTACATACAGGTTTCTCAGGAAGCAGGTCAGGTGATCTGGTATTCCCATCTCTTGAAGAATTTTCCACAGTTTGTTGTGATCTCCACAGTCAAAGGCTTTGGTGTAGTCAGTAAAGCAGAAGCCAGAATGTAGAGGCAGCCTAGATGTCCATCAGCAGAGGAGTGGATAAAGAAGATATAGTACATATAAACAATGGAATATTGCTCAGGCATGAAAAAGAACAAAATAATGTCATTTGGAGCAACATGAATGGACCTAGAGATTGTCATATCGAGTGAAGTAAGTCAAAGACAAATATCATATGATATCATTTATATGTGGAATCTTTAAAAAAGGCTATCAGTGGACTTATCTACAAAACCAAAATAGCGTTCAGTTCAGTTCAGTTCAGTCCAGTCGCTCAGTCGTGTCTGACTCTTTGTGACCCCATGAATCGCAGCACACCAGGCCTCCCTGTCCATCACCAACTCCCGGAGTTCACTCAGATTCACGTCCATCGAGTCAGTGATGCCATCCAACCACCTCATCCTCGGTCGTCCCCTTCTCCTCCTGCCCCCAATCCCTCCCAGCATCAGAGTCTTTTCCAATGAGTCAACTCTTCTCATGAGGTGGCCAAAGTACTGGAGCTTCAGCTTTAGCATCATTCCTTCCAAAGAAATCCCAGGGTTGATCTCCTTCAGAATGGACTGGTTGGATCTCCTTGCAGTCCAAGGGACTCTCAAGAGTCTTCTCCAACACCACAGTTCAAACGCATCAATTCTTCGGCGCTCAGCCTTTTTCACAGTCCAACTCTCACATCCATACATGACTACTGGAAAAACCATAGCCTTGACTAGATGTAGAAAATAAACTTCTGGTTACGGAGGGGTATGGAGGGCAGGGAAAATTGGAAGGATTGGGATCAACACAAACACACTGCTAATATATAAATAGATATCTAATAAGGACCTATTGTATGGCACAGGGACCTCTCGTCAGTACTCTGTAATGGTCTACATGGGAAAAGAATCTAAAAAAAGAGTGAATATATGTATTTCTATAAAAGATTCACTTTGGGGGCTTCCCTGGTGGCTCAGTGGTAAAGAATCTGCCTTTACAGGAGACTCGAGTATGCAGGAGACACGTGTTCAATCCCTGTTCCGGGAAGATCCCACATGCGGCAGGGCAGCTGAGCCTATGCGCCACAACTACTGAGCCTGTGCTCGAGAGAAGCCACCAAGTGGGAAACCTGCACAGCACAGCTAGAGAGCAACCCCCGAGCACTGCAGCTAGAGAAAAGCCCACGCGGGAAGGAAGACCCAGCACAGCCGAAAGTAGTAAATAAATACAGTTAGAAAGAAAAGATTCGCTTTGCTATAAACCTGAAGCTAACAGCTTTGTAAAGCGATCCTATCCCAATTAAAAAAAGAAAAAATAAAGGTAAAGAAATTGAGGCGGGGGTGAGGGTCTGGGTGGGGTAGGTGGGGGGAAGAGAGGGCCTGGAGAGATGTAGGTCAGCTTACCCAATTTCTTTCCAAGTTTTGGCAAAGAATTCCTCTTAGGTGAATGTTCCTTTTGAGTGGATTAGGGTGATGCTATCGGTTGTAGCAGAAAGACTTTCAATTAGGGGTGAGGGCTGTAGAGAACATCTAGGTACTAAGGGAAGTGCCACCAAATTATACTCTTACCAATAACAGAAATGAATAGGCCACCCTTAGCATAAACAATACAAACGAGTCCTGAAGCACCCACTTTTCAAGGCTTAATTACACCAAAGAAAGACAGAAAACTTGCTTGGGGTACTAGGGAAACTGAGGCACGGGCACACACATACACAAGAGTCAGACCTACAGAATCACAGAAGCTTCGGTGAGTAATCAAATATTTTGATAAGCAGAAAATCTTTTATCTTTAGCATACATGTAAATTTTACGCCTTATCATTTACAGAAGAGGGTAAGGGACAGGCACTACAAATCTTTCTTTGTTGAGGGTCTCTAAAGGTCTGTAGAGAACCTGGTGGGGCTGCACACCTAACAACACTTGGAGGCACATGACTTCCAAGCCCCGTCCTGGCTCCGACAATGACAGTGGCACAGACAGAAGCTCAATTCCTACAGTCATCTGTGGTTAATCTCTATTCGGCTCCCTTTAGCCTCTAGAAGGCAATGGCACCCCCCTCCAGTACTCATGCCTGGAAAATCCCATGGACGGAGGAGCCTGGTAGGCTGCAGTCCATGGGGTCAAGAAGAGTCGGACACGACTGAGCGACTTCACTTTCACTTTTCACTTTGATGCATTGGAGAAGGAAATGGCAACCCACTCCAGTGTTCTTGCCTGGAGAATCCCAGAGACGGTGGAGCCTGGTGCACTGCCTTCTATGGGGTCGCACAGAGTCGAACACAACTGAAGTGACTTAGCAGCAGCAGCAGCAGCAGCCTCTAAATATGCACAGACTTGTGAATACTTTGAACTGGAGAAATCTTAAAGAACACCTAGGTCATCACTTGCAGAGGACGTCACTGAGCCCCAGAGGAGTGAAGAGATGTGTCACGGTCATATGACCAGTCTGGAACAGGGAAGGATAAGCAGCCCTAGCCTGGCTCTCTTTCCAGCTCTCTGCGTCTGGCCTTTCCCTATTGCCATTCTGCACATGCTGTAGGGAAGAGGTGGGTGGACGTTCAGGGAATGCAAACTCATGCTAATGTTTGAATATTAAAATTTAATATTGTAATTTTAGGCTAAAACAAAACCAAATTAAAAAGGTACATCTGCTGCAAAAAATTAAATAATGCATTTCTGGCCCCAGTACCCATGATTCTGAATAATTTGGCTTGTGGATTTATTGCTAGTAGCAGGGCTGCCAAGGGGAACATGGGTATAAAGTTAGCAGGGCTTTGTGGGGCCTCTGTTCTATTGGACATTTCTTCTCTTTCTTCCATTCCACTCTTCAAAGCCTTCTGTTTCCATATGGTGGCCCCAAATTTTCCTGCAGTCTTAAGAACACTCTTTCCACCATCAAAACTGACATCTCGTGTGCTTAATTGGTGACCGCTTGTATTCATCTGCTATGGTTGCCATCACAAAGTACCACTGATTGGGTGGCTTAAACAGAAATTTATTATCTCACAGTTCTGGAACTCGGAGCTCCAAAATCAAGGTGTCAGCAGAGCTGGTTCCTTGTGAGGGCTGCGAGGGAAGGATCTGTTCTAGTCCTCTCTCCTTGGCTTGTGCATACTCTTCGTGTTCACAGGGTGTTCTTCCTGTGTCTTCACGTGTTCTTCCGTCTGTACTTGCCTGTGTCCAAGTTTCCCCTTTATATAAGGACAGCAGTCTTATTGGATTAAAGACAATCAGAATTGTTACTGAATGTAAGTTCATGTGCCCAATGCACAGTGAGGCCAAAAAATTCCAAAATGTTGGAGTTTGGAGCAGAGAAAGGTTAATTTCAGGACTATGCAAGGAGATGAGTGGCTTGTGGAAAAAAAAAAAAAAAGCCCAAATTCCTCAAAGGATTTCAGCCAAGTCTTACAGGCAAGGTGAGGGAAGGGTGTGGTTAGTTGTTGCAAACTTCTGGCTATCAGAATCTTTTGTGCTTTAGCTATCCCGTATGTCAGGCCCCAATGTTGCTATAAACCTCCAACAAGATAAGTGTTATTCTCTGTTCTGCAGCTCTGTATCTCTCTATGAATGGACTCTTAAAGGTCAGAGGCAGTGTGAATAAGCACAGGCAACAGAGCACAAAGATTAAAGTGAAAAAGGCACAGCTCTAGTGGAGACAGCTTTGTTCTTCCCTATTACACGAGGTTTTCATAGCTGCTGAGTCTCCAATCTCATCTCTTGCCATTTTCCCTCTGCATCTTCACACGTCTCTACCGCACTGCTTGGACTCACTCACTCTTCGACTCATCTCTCTGACAATTCTAGCACCTTTGCCTATGCTCCCTTAGCCAGGAACACCCCTTCCCGCTTCACTATCTAGCCAACACTCTGTTCCCGCTTCTGTTCTCTACAGAAGCAGTAACAAAAGTGTCCCACATTGTGAAGCCCTCTCCTGACTCCCAAGCCACTCTAAAGCCACTTTCCCTATATCCCAATGACCTTAGAAAATTGCTGCCATTAAATGATGACAGAAGGCTATAATTATTTGTTTGCACTCCTGTTTCCTGCCTAAGACTGTGTGCTCTTGGAGGACAGAAATAGATTTTTCACTCTCAGTTCCTTTTATCATAGAACCTGAGAGTTTTCCTTGCATTCAAACAGTAGAAGAAGCTTAAATAATGTTAACTCGGGGACTTCCCTGGTGGCTAAGCCTCTGTACCTCCAATGCAGGGGACCCAGTTTGAACCTTAGTATAAGAACTAGATTCCATCGTTGTTATCATTCAGTCGCTCAGTCGTGTCTGACTCTTTGTGACCCCATGACTACAGCACGTCAGGTTTCTCTGTCCTCCACTAGCTCCCAGAATTTGCTCCAATTCGTGTCCATTGAGTCGGTGATGCTATCTAACCATCTCATCCTCTGTCCTCTTCTCCTCCTGCCCTCAATCTTTCCCAGCATCAGTGTCTTCTCCAAAGCGTCAGCTCCTATCATCAGGTGGTCAAAATATCGCAGCTTCAGCAACAGTCCTTCCAATGAATATGTAACGTTGATTTCCTTTAGGATTTACTGGTTTGATTTCCTTGCAGTCCAAGGAACTCTCGTCTTATTCCCGTGTGCTACAACTAAAGATACCACATGCCACAGGGAAGACCCTGTGTGCCCTAAGACCCAGTTCCACCATATAAATAAATAAATAGTAGAACAGGAACTCTGAAAAACAAAACCAACTAAAGGGCAATCTCGTGAGATGTAGGTCTTGCCTGCTGACCGTTCAGTTCAGTTCAGTTCAGTCGCTCTGTCGTGTCCGACTCTTTGCGACCCCATGAATCGCAGCACGCCAGGCCTCCCTGTCCATCACCAACTCCCGGAGTTCACTCAGACTCACATCCGTCGAGTCAGTGATGCCATCCGGCCATCTCATCCTCTGTCATCCCCTTCTCCTCCTGCCCCCAATCCCTCCCAGCATCAGAGTCTTTTCCAATGACTCAACTCTTCGCATGAGGCGGCCAAAGTACTGGAGTTTCAGCTTCAGCATCAGTCCTTCCAAAGGACACTCAGGACTGATCTCTTTTTGAATGGACTGGTTGGATCTCCTTGCAGTCCAAGGGATACTCAAGAGTCTTCTCCAACACCACAGTTCAAAAGCATCAATTCTTTGGTGCTCAGCTTTCTTCACAGTCCAACTCTCACATCCATACATGACTACTGGAAAAACCATAGCCTTGACTAGATGGACCTTATTTAGCTGTTAAACTGCCATCCACCCTTCCCCTCCCTCCTGGATGCTGAGGTGGAATTATTTCCCATGTTTTCTGAGTTTCAGAGGTGGAGCTGTTGCTGACTCTTTCTGCTGCTCCATAGATGGGAGGTGGTGGTTCACAGTGGGCATGGGAGTCCGCAGCTTCCGGCTAGTTTTTTAAAGGTAAGGGCAGGTGTGCTGGGTTCCTTTCCTGTCACAGGATGACCTGGGTTTACCTTGACTGCCTTTGTAAAGACCCTGTCTCCAAGTAAGGCTATGTTCTGAAATGCTGAGGAGTTAGGACTTCACAGCATGAATCTTTTGGGGAACACAATGCAAACCATGGCCCAAGCCAAGCTGGTAAACCACACGCTGTGAGCTCCGGGGGGACAGACCGGGTTCTTAGGGCGCTCAGTCCCTTTCCAGCCCCACTGCCGTGTCCCTGAGAGACCTTGGACCCCATCACCGCATCTTCCCCAGCCTCGGCTCCTCAGGTTTCCAATGAGCGGAATTCACCCCGCCTCTCAGAGCCGTGGTGACAAAGTCCCAGGACGACATGTGATACATCAAAGCATAATTAACCATAACTGTTTAGGTTCCTCCTTTTGTCCACACCCAGAAACTCTTCACAGATAAGGACTTATTTCAATCATTCAAAGAGGAAACTGAGCAAAACACAGGCACATATCACCCTTGGGATCTTTTGTCCCAAGGAAACATCAAAACCTCAATGAAAACAAATGAAATTGATATATAAAACAAAGCCCAGTGATAGAAGCCAAGATGGGACCACCCAGATCCTTCCCCCTTTTCTCCAATGTTTATACATTTAGCCAGAACACTCAGGCGTAATTTCTTTTTAAAAAATTATTCATTTATTTGGCTGAACCAGGTCTTTGTTGCCTCATGCAGAATTTTGCAGTATGTAAACTCTTGGTTGTGGCATGTGACACAGACCTGGGCCTCCTGCATTGGGAGCAGAGTCTTAGCCCCTGGACCTCTAGGGAAGTGTTACATTGTTATTCTAATCATACAGGGCAACTGCTTGGGTAGTTCTATTTTATATTAAAATAACAACGGCATTATATATATTTATATATATGTCAACTAATCAGTTACCAAACCATTGCTGAAAAATTCTTCTAGCAGGACATTCCAAAATGGGAAGAGAAAACATAATAATTAGACACCAGAATAAGTTACAGATGAGTGCAGAGGAATCTGGAGAGGGTTTTCAATTGGAAGTAAAAAGGGTTGAGGAAACAATGAGTGAAGATTGACAGGAAATCAAATCTTGGCCATATTCAGCATAAAGTGCCCTCTTAGGCTGTAAGTGTTGCATACAATCAAAAAATAATGCCTTGATGTGAAGACCTGACTCATTGGAAAAGACCCTGATGCTCAGAAGGATTGAACATGGGAGGAGAAGGGGACGACAGAGGATGAGATATTTGGATGGCATCACTGACTCGATGGACATGAGTTTGAGTAAGCTCCTGGAGTTGGTGATGGACAGGGAAGCCTGGCATACTGCAGTCCATGGGGTTGCAAAGAGACACGTCTGAGTGACTGAACTGAAGGACCCATCTTGTGATTTTGGGTGCTCTTGTCTTTATAGAGGTTTATGGAAAAGGGCAGGGAGATACATAGCCAGGATTTTCTTCCTAGAATTTCAGTTGATTTTGTTGTGCAAATTTAAGCAAGTCTGTTACTGCCATTGACTGAGCTTTCTAAAATTAAGATGCTGGATTAGAAAATGAATAAGGTCCCTCTTCAATTCAATTTTTAAAAAATCCTGAACCTTCTAAGATTTCACAGGTAAAAAAAAACCCAGCATCTTAGTGAATAAGAAATCACAGAGGACAGGAGGTTAAAAGTGCAGAAGTCAGGGCTTCACCAAACTTCATTAAGCATCCACTCCCACCTCAACTATAATCCTATCACTCCGTCCTCCCCTTCTGGGTCCTGTCAATTTACTATTCAGATCAACTAATTTTCTCTGAAAAGGGAATGGAAAATCTCCGTGTCATCGGATACACTTTAGATTTGATGGATGAGGCTTAAGTTCCAAAGAGAGTTTTAGGCAGGAAAATCCAGCTCTTTCAAACTAATTACTGTATATCTAATTTATTTCCCTGCTTAATGCTGTTTATTTTGTTTTTATTCAAAATATAAAATTGCTCCCTGAGTTGGGAGATTGATGGCTTTCTTTTCTTTTAGCAACAGATCATTTGTGGATCCAGATTATAAATAGGAGGTTAGAATCCGTGACTCATTGTTTTTTCCTTTTTCATACAGGATGTCCCCTGAGATTAACTATGGCTTTGTTTGCTTGTTTGTTTGTTCATTTTTAAGTTACAGACATTAACGTCTAATTATTTTCAGGCTGTTATGTTGCAGGGTTCTGTTTTTAGGGAAATGTAAGAAAATGTAATGGTTTTCTTTTGTGCCATACTCCTGGAAAAGTTTATATTTTGATAAACTAGAATTTTTAACATTATTGAGCTGTGGTTTGATGGGACACAATGTTGCTTGATTCATTCATTCATTTAACAAATGTGCACCTAGTGCATACTTGCTGTGTATAAGGCATGTGGATATTCAATGTCTCAGATGCAGCGAAGCTCTGATACTGAGGGAGGCAGGAAGGAATATAAATGGAGGGAATCACTTCTCAGGTTGATTTTCTGTGTGCTTGGAGCCTGTCTATTCATTTATTATATATCCCGTAACTGGTCTATCAGACATCTTCTGCAGTCACAGATCCTGCTGGGGTTTTACACAAGTATGTTGCCCTTAGCATGCATGCGTTCATTCATTTAACAACAAGACAACCCAGCACAATTTCCTACTAGATGTCACTCTGCAACTGGTCTATGAGGTGTGGATGGAGAACGGGAAATAATTATGAAGGACTTTGATTGACATGTTTAAGGAGCTTTGACTTAATTTAGCATCTTTTTCTCCTTTTATCTGTGTTTTCTGGTGCTTCCTAGCTGTGTAATTAGGACAAGTTATTTAACCTCTCTGTGCCTCAGTTTGTTCATGTGTTAAATGGTGTAGACATCAGTGTCCAGTCAAGAAAAGAGGGTGCACTACAGGTAAGTCTAGCAGAGAGGGATTTAATGCATGGAATTAGTTGCCATCTTTTGGAAGAGGAGTAAAAGGGACAAGAGAGTGAATCAGAAGTAGGAAGCCTTTGGCAGGAGCCCAGCCTGCAAGTATTGCTGGTGTTCAATGGAGGTGCTATTGCTCTTACTGATCAGGAGGTCCCTGTAGCTGTGCAGCTGTGCAGACCAGAAACTACACTCGTGCTAATGCTGCTACCACTTGGGGAAGGAGCGGAAGGAAAATCAAAACAATGCAAGAACAAATTTCTCCCTTTCTCCAGCTTTCCAGTCTCTCCTCAGTACCTCCCACTGGCATAGAACCCAACCAGAAGGCAGCTGACCAGTGAGCCTGGGAAATGTAGTTTGCAGGCTTCTTTCCACATGCCCTGGAGTACAAAGGAGGTCATAGGAGGGCAGGAACAAAGTAGCTTCCAGACAAATAACCAACATAAATGGGGACAATATGGCACCTTATCTTACATGGTTGCTGTGAGTTATTGAGTTAAAGTATGCAAAACCCTTTAGAACAATGCCTGATGCATAGAAAGAAGTTGCCATTAGTGATTATTATTGTTATCTAGTGTCAGGGGAACCAGGGAGAGCATATCAACAGCACAATAACGGAATTAGATTTATATTTAAGAAAGCTTAGCTGGGGGCCATGGGAGAGTATGAACCTTAATACAAAAGTCAGAAGGTTGGAATATCTCTGCAATAATAGGATGAAGAAAAGGGTTCATTGTTACATGGTTCTTTAGGCAACAGAATTATCTAAACTTCGTGATTGATTGGAGGATACACTGTCCAAGATGCTTCCAAACTTTGGCTATGAGTGATTGTATAGAGAGTGAGTGGTCCTATTATTCATTATTATGCCATCAGGACAGGGATGAAGTGTCCACCAACCACAGACTTCCTGTAACTAGCGTAGTGCATGGTAGTATGTGTGTGAGCTTCCTGAAAGGACATGCCTGAGAAATTCTTCCTCTGGCCTCAAGCCAGGATCTTCAGCTATTAGCTTGCCACTGATTCGATCCTTCCCTGAAAGCAAAAGCAGACTCTCTCCTCCTTTAATCTTTCTTCCTTCCTCTGGGCCCTCCTCCTTGTGTTATGCATGTCTGTCTGTTTGCCTGTCTTCCCACTAGCCTTTCTTCTCTTTGTGATGGCACAAGTCACTGTCTCATTGCAGTTTCCGAGTCTCTAGGTGTGCGGACCTGCATTCAAGTCCATCTATGTGCTTTGCCTTCTCTTGACTCTAAGCATCTTTACAACTAGTTCTCACTTGACCAATCTCTCCACATCTTTGTTTTGTTGTTTCTGAATCATTTTCCCAAACAGCCCAAGTGAATTTTCTTCCAGGAATCCTTTCTGCACCTCTCACACAGCCACAGGATCTTTGGGCTCCCCTTATCTGAGTGATTTTCTTTATATTGTAGGTTTCGCTCTGTTTATCAGCCTCTTTTATCTTTTTCACTGGACTCTGTACTCCTGTGATGGGAGGGGATGGGGTTGGGTTTTCGGTACCCCGAGATTCTGGTCAGTAAAATAAGTCATGGAGTTAAACCGGCAGTAGAGCAGACCAGCTAATTACATGTTTTGTCCTCTGACGCATGAGATGATTCTGTGCTCTGGGGAAAGAGGGGGATGAACTTTTACCCCCTAGCCATGGTGCCAGTTTTATAACATCTGCTGTTTCTGAGCAATGTGTTCTTTATCCAAGGGCTGGGTAAGCCTTGCATTTTTGTTTCGTTGGGTGAAGAGGGTGTTAAGGGTGGAGGGAAGATTCCCACCAGGGCCCGGTGTCCTCTCTCCACCCTAAGTAACTGAACCCTAGAAAGTTTTTCCTTCTCCAGTTACTGCTGAGGACACACTTCCCTACTTATAAACAGAAGCTTGTTTCCAACACACTCAGTCATCTGTTTTCCAGGATTTAGAGCGGAATTAATTAGCTTGGAAGAGCATGGGGACAATGCTAAGTATTATTGATGATATAATTAACGGTTCCTTCCTGCAGGGGATGGGTGGTTCCTGGCTCCCTTGGCATCTCTTTAAGATGGATCCTGTTCTTTCCATTTTCACTCTAACAAGCTCTGCATGGTGCCCTGATCTCTGCTTCCAGTCATTCCCTGGTCACGTGTACCAGAACGGGGCTACATGGCAGAGGAAGTTGATGGAACAGGTGTATCTCCTGGGCAAAGTGGGGGTAGGGGGAACCTAAAGGATGCAAAAGGGAAGCAGAAATAATATGAATTTAGCACTTGTTGTGTCCCAGAAACCATTCTTGGTGCTTTACACACTTAATTTCAATTTAATCCTTATCTCACCCCATAATGTAGACATTGCTAACCCCATTGTACAGATGTAAAAATAGAAATTCACAAAGGTTAAATGCATTGTCCAAGGATGCACTTCTAATGACTGTCAGAGACTAGATTTATACCTGGCTTTGTTTCACTTTGAAATGACTAGTGCTCAACCAATGTAGCATTGCTGTAGATTCTCTGCGGGGACTTAATGACAGAGATCTGCTTTATTGCAGGTCCTGAACACTAGAGTTTTCCCCATCCCCACCCCAACCTCCTGTGCCCTCTGTCATCCTCTCAGGCCTTAGGACTTGGCTTCACTGTGGAGCTTACAACCCATACCTATCCCATTCATTTTCTTCATCCTGTTTGTTAAATTTCTACCAGAATCACTTCCTTGTCTGCATTTCTATGGCAAATGAAAGATAATTCCAGCTAATTTTAAGACATGTTTTGGAATTAATGTGCATTGAGATCAAATATCAGCTCTGTTAATTGATAACTGTGTGCCTTGGGAAGTGTATTTAATTGTTCTGTGCCTCAGTTTCTTCATCTCTAAATTGGGACTAATGATATTTGGCACCATTATTGCTGCCCCCCAGAATCTCCACTCTCTTTATCTCTCCAGTTGTGTCAAGCATCGGTCTGCCAGGGAGCCTTACATGGCCCAATATATTGAGTTTAAAGTTCCCCCTCTGTGCTCTGTATACCCTGAGTACTTGCTTGCATGATTATATTCACATTATAAGTGCCTGTTGCTCTTGACTAGATTGTAAGCTTTTTAGAAAACAGGAACCATGTATTTTTCACCTATGGGTCCCCTGTCACCAATATGGGTTCTGGCATATGGTGAATCTTCAATAAAATTGGTTGAGTAAATGAAAGAATGCATACATGAATGAAGTGATCATTAACTTGAGTTTTGAAAGATGAGTGGTGCCAATCAGATAGGAAAGGAGAAGGAAGGAAGGTAGGGCAGTCTAAACAGAAGGGGCTCTATGAGCAGAGACTTGGAGGCATCAAGCTTCAGGGACCTTTGGGGAACTGAGAGTAGCTGAAATTGACTGAGATGTAGGGTGTAAGTCAGGGAGGCAGAGCATCAGGAGTTCAGGGCCGTCTGCTTCTAGGATCAACACTTCAGAAGCCTTCAGTCTCAGGATCCACTGAGGCTTGAAGGGAACAAAATATTCGTTCAGCTCAAAGGATGTTTTTTTGTTTTGGTTTGTTCCAGTTGAGTCAGTTCAGATAATGCATTGATTTGGTCACACTTTGAAACCATTCCAGTACGTGTATTTGTAGAAAAAACAAACAAAAAATACTTTTGATTCAAGTCACAGTTCAAGGGAAAAAAGCACATTTCTTTGATGAAAAGAAGCACTTTAAACTACTTTGGTGTTTCACTGTCATCCATCACTCAAACTATTGTGTCTGTGTTGCCCCAGGGCAGGGTCAGACTATCTTTTCCTTCTGACATTTCTGGGGCTCCTAGAATGTGAGTTGTACCCCCCAGTGAAGTAGGAAGGGGATGTCTGTTCTTCCCTTTACTTCCTCCACTCACTCCTCCCTAAGGGAAAAAGAATAATTTTTCTGAAAGATAGAGTAGGAGATTGACTCCCATTGGTTCAGAATTTTTCACACCGTGTTGGTGACTAATTAAAGGTCATGAAATCAGTAAAGGTTGAGATTTACTTTATATAAAGATAAAGAACATTGTAAATATAGTTTCTGAGGAATTTTATTTTCAGTTTGTGTGTTTGTGTGTGTTTGTGTGTGTGTAATGCTGGGTCAAAATATAAAGCATATCTCTTGTTGTGAGTCTTAGCCAAAACTTTTTACACCTCTGCACTCGTTGGTGTCCCTTGACTTGATGGACCATTATAGGGCATTATTCCTGTATGCGTCACCTATTTTCACTTTTTCAGTCCAATTGGCCTGCTTAATTAGTGTGATGTTTACTCCGTTTGCTTTGTTTTCAACACAGTAAGATTATCTGTATCCATGGAGCATTCTAGAGGCAGGTGTAGAGGCCTGTGGTTTTCCTGGCTTTCTTGATCGTTAGGTTGAAGCCAGCAATAAGGAATTGAATGGGTTAATGTCCTGACAAAAGCACCTGGCCAACCATGAGGAGCAGTGGGGACTGAAATGCAGCCCTCATTTTATATGCTGAGCTGTGCACCCATGGAGCTACTTTCATCAGAAAGAGCACCTTTTCCTGTTGCATTTAAAGGTTCCCCTAAGGGCCCTGCTGCTTTGCAGACTCAACCAAAGCTAAGGTAGTAGCCTAGACTTGGTGGGGGAAACATACACAGCCTCCTTTATGACAGCCCATCTAAGTCGTAGTTCTACAACCCAATGTCACCCATGATGAAGTTGATATTTCCTAGATGACACCAATATCAATTCTCAATAAGGTCTGAATTCAGAAAATGAAAGCTTGTAATGGTAACTTCAGAGCTTCTCTGGTGGCTCAGTGGTAAAGAATCTGCCTGCCAAGCGGGAGACATAGGTGTGATCCCTGGGTTGGGAAGATCCTCTAGAGAAGGAAATGGCAACCCACTCCAGTATTCTTGCCTGGAAACTCCATTGGACAGAGGAGCCTGGTGGGCTACAGTCCATGGGGGTTGCAAAAAGAGTCAGACATGACTAAACAACAAAAACAAATGATAATTTCTAAGAAACTACAACATCTATGTGCCCATTTAATGAAGGGTAAGTTCCCTGCTTCCTCACTGTTTCTGGAAGTCTTTTATCAAATCAATATGTGTCTTACACTTAGAAATGTAAGACATGATATTTCTGTGGGTGTTTCCAGCTTGGACTTGCTTTTCCCTACTATTGTCAACTCAGAACCAGAGCATCTGAGTTACTGAGAGACTTTATTCTTTCCTATGTCTTTTCCCTTCTTTTCTTTAAACCTATTCTTTTGTTCTTCCTCTTTATCCCCTTTCCTTCCCTAACTCCCTCAATTCTCTCTTTTTCTCTTATATTTATTGAGGATCAGCTCTGGTTAGTCCATGTCATTAGTCCATGAGGGTCGTATCATTCTGTACAACACACACAGAAACAACAAAAAATGAATGCGAAGAAGAAGGTTTAAGTCACCCTGGTTATTTGTGTCTAGCCTATCCTCTTTCTATTTTGTATATTTAACTTGGTCACAACTGCAAAGACTCTGTTTCTGAATAAGGTCACGTGCACAAGTACTAGGGGTTAGAATTTCAGTATACCTTTTTAGAAGATACATTTCAACCTATATCAGTTTCAAGAGGGTAGGTGGAGTTAAGACTAGTGGGATGGCCCTGATGACTGTGACAGAAGTTGAGAAGGGGTGTGATTCTTGCAGGTTTGTAGGTGGTGGATACTGAAGTCACATCCTCCTGAGTCTGATTTATAATGGAGACTACCTTTTATTTCTGGGCCTGAGCTGAAAGAACTGGTAATGAAGCAATCATGCCTGAGCTTTGAGCCTGTTTTGATGTGGAGTCCTTATCATGACCGGTTCACACCTCAAAGAATTATTGTTCTTGTTTTAAGAACCGTGGCTTCTTTGGAAGCCAGGAGCTCTGATTCAGCTTTGCGTTTTGGACTTGACCTGCTGCCAGACAATCTTCTGTTTAACAGCCAATGTTCTTTCTTCTCTTTCCCATCATAGATATCATTTTCAGATAGCCACTGAAGCGCCAACTCTTGGTTTTACTTCAACTTCCTCCATTAGAGAATAGTAACAGTGAAAACATTAATAGTTAACATGCCAAGAAATCTTACCACGTGCCACACTTTGTTCAAAGTGCTTTCTCTGTATTAATTCGTTTAAGCCTCATAAAATTCCCTTGAGATAGGTGCTGTTGCCATTCCCACTTTTCAGTTAAAGGAACTGAGATGAAAGGAGGAGGTAGCCTGGGCTCTGATGGGCCCCTCCTGTCTGCAGATAAGGAAGGGAGGTACAACCGTCTCTGCTTTAGCCTCCACCATCCTCTGCCCAGGGCTTCTGCTCCTCAATGCAAAGTTTCCTGCAGGCAGAGTGGCCTGTGGTGTGGCAGAGAAGCCCTGCAGCCACAGTTTATTATTTACATGGACTCTGCCCAAATCGGCAGAGGGCACCAAGGTCTGTGGTACTCAAGACCTTCCTCTTGGGTACCTCTGTGCTAAGCTTAATTCTTTCTCTCCCAGACTTCCCCTCAGGCCTTCCCCAGGGGGAGCCTGCTAAACCACTTGTCCATGTTTTTTTTTTTTTCCTCTCATGATAACATCGTGATCCTCAAGAAAGGGTTACCAAGGTAACCAGGAATGGTGCACATACAGTCTTTATGAAGACTTCAATTCTCCTTAATCGGATTATGCATTCTTGGCTTACTCTGTTCTTATAGCAAGAACACAACATTTTCTTCTTATGTAGTTTTCTTCTATTTTGTATTTTTCTCACAAAGTCTTATTGACTTTCAAACTTTTTCCAGAATTTACTAACAACTCAATTTTTCTGTTATCTAAACATGAAAGCTTCCTAACCTTCAATGAAATAAATAACCCCTTTGTGCTAAGCTTCTCCTCAACATTAAACACCTGGGGATTCCTGCATGTGTGAAATGGGGATGCATTAATGCCTTTGAATGGGACAGACCAGATATTTGGTCTCTCTCTTATACCACCGTGTACTGTGAGAAGTGACTTGGGAACATTATCGATAATTCAGATAGCAAAGGGGAACATTCTTGTTAAAAAAGATAATCATCACCTCCCATTTTCCTGATGATTAAAAGAGGCCATGTTTTGAGCTCCCTAAGTTCTGCCTTCTATCATATCATGCTTTCCTTGAATATCTAAATAATCTAACTCAAGGCCACATTCTATATAACTAAGAGAAGTACAACATCCTCCCCAAGATTTCTGAAAATTCTTACCATTCTACAAAGTACTCCATTAAAAGGCTGTTCTTGCCTTTAACGACCTTGTTTTTAAAAATAATGGCAAGTGGTTACCGCAAAGAACAAAAGACATCCATTAAAGTAACTATCTGATGTCACTTTCTAATTTCCTTAGCTATTGCCAAGGATGGAATGTTTTCAGCCTGGTTCTTCTTAGGTCCCAGCCTAGCATTATTTCCTGGGATTTAGCACCCCACGTGTAGCAATTCTCTCTTGTCTCTTCTTTTTTCCCACTTCCAAGGACTCAACCCCACAATCTCTGGGGTTGAGGATTGGGGTGCGACAAAAACTCTTTTTCAGAGCACTTTATCTCACCTTTTTTCAACTTCCTCCTTTCAGATCACAGCTAAGACTTGTATTAGTGAATCATTCATCATCATATACACTCACTTTAAGCAAGAGGGAGCTTTGAAAAAAAATTTTTCTAAGTTCTCTTATCTCTTATTCTAAAAAAGGGTCCAGGACAACTCTTTTCCTATTAGCAGCCTATAGAAGGGGGAGAAAAGAAAGCTGAGTGCAAAAGAATTGATGCTTTTGAACTGTGGTGTTGGAGGAATCTTGAGAGTCCCTTGGACTGCAAAGAGTCCTGACTATTCACTGGAAGGGCTGATGCTGAAGCTGAAGCACCAGTACTTTGGCCACCTGATGCAAATAACTGACCCATTGGAAAAGACCCTGATGCTGGGAAAGACTGAAGGTGGGAGGAAAAGGAGATGACAGAGGATGAGATGGTTGGATGGTTTCACCGACTTGATGGATGTGAGTCTGAGTAAGCTCTGGGAGTTGGTAATGGACAGGGAAGCCTGGTGTACTGCAGTTCATGGGGTTACAAAGAGTTGGACACAACTGAGCAACTGAACTGAACTGAACTGAGAAGGGGGAGAGAAGTGATGAAAAGAATTTATTCTCTCTATCCAGAACAAACCGTAGAGGTCATGGGCTTTTACCTTTCTATTTCTTTCTGTTTCAGTTAAAGCACATGGTGGATGATCACAATGAGTCAGTAAACGTTGGTCTTCTCCAGGTCCGACTTACCCTCCTTGCTGCTGCTGCTGCTAAGTCGCTTCAGTCGTGTCCGACTCTGTGCGACCCCATAGATGGCAGCCCACCAGGCTCCGCCGTCCCTGGGATTCTCCAGGCAAGAACACTGGAATGGGTTGCCATTTCCTTCTCCAATGAGTGAAAGTGAAAAGTGAAAGTGAAGTTGCTCAGTAAGTATCCGACTCTTCGTGATCCCATGGACGGCAGCCCACCAGGCTCCTCCATCCATGGGATTTTCCAGACAAGAGTACTGGGGTGGGTTGCCATTGCCTTCTCCGACTTACCCTCCTTAGTTTTCCTGCAAATACAGGGAAAGCAGAATAGGGCCCTGGTGCTAAGTTTCTGTCAGTTATGACGTTGGCTCACTCCTAAAGATGGAGCCCCAGTATTTTACCAGAAAATTTCAAGAGAAACTCAGACACTTTTTCTGCACTTGTCCTTGGTATCTGGCATCAGTCTAAAACTTACTGCAAAAGTCTTACAGCAACAGTAATGTCAGCATTTCTGCAAAGCTTACAGTGAGGTAATTTATACTTCTTTCCTGTGACTCTGCCTTCTAAATCCCCAGAGCATCTTCTCCATTTTTTGAGACCAAGGTTTCACTGAAAGATTCTGGGTCATCTATCACCATCTTCCAGATTCAGCAGGTTTTAAGGGAGTCCAGGAACCCAGTGTGAAGCCTAGGAAGGGGAGGATGTGAGAAGGTGACTTCAATTCACAAAGTCTGGGTGGTCACAGAGAGGGAGGTCTGATTGATTCTGTTTTGTTTTTTTTTTTAAATTTAGTGTTTATTTTTATTGAGGCCCATGAAAATGGTTTAAAGAGCCAAATTGTCCTACAAAATTTATAGAAATAAATCCAAATAGCTGTGTTCCACTCCTTTCCAATCGCCAAGTTCATAGTAACAATCACTTAGATCATTTTAGTCCCTTTTGGGGGGGCATACTCTTTCATATTTCATTTCTAAGTACTACTTTTTAGTTTTGGGGTTTCAGGTTTTCTTTATCTGGTATGCACTCTTGGATATGAGGCTTTAGCTATCTTTCTCACCTTTTCTCAGACTCCCACTTAGACATGCGATTTCCCCCTTTCCTGCCTTCCCATAGGTTTTATCTAATTGCAGTGAAATAAATAACCAGGGTTTCATTGTTGTTGTTCAGTCACTAAGTTGTATCTGATTCTTTGCAACTCCATGCACTGGAGTGTGCCAGGCTTTTACATTATTTAAAATATGTAAATGTTATTTACAAGTAAACCCTGTAATATATGAGGGTTGCGTTTCTTTGGGGCACAGAGTTTTCTTTTTGCTGGAGTTATTATTTGCCTTTTGTGCTTGTTTCCTTTGCTGTACATCTCACTAATAATCCCCAGACTCCTTACTTCCCTGAATGTCCTCTGGCACATGAGGGGAGCCTCTCGATTTCATCTACTTGCAGAAATCCATCTCGAGCCTTCTCTGTTCAGAGACACAACCTTCCTTCTGCCTCTCCGTCGTCATCATCTGGGACGCTCCTGCTTTCTGCTGTTAGATCTCTTGTCTCCTGTGCTTCCTGAATCTCTTCCTTGTCTATTCCCTTCTTCTTGTGGAACTCATCCTCAGCTAAGTTCCCAAGGAAAAGTGCATGAGGGTTAATGAACATTCTTTAATTCCATGCGTCTGAAAATATCTTCACTCTACATTTACTCTTAATTTAGACTTAAAATGTGTCTTCAACACTTGGAATCATCTGATTTGCTTAGAGTTTTGAAATTATTCCCTCTACCCTCTCTTGTTAAAAGCTAGGTTGTCCAAAGCCTTGTTGATTCTTGATACTTCAAAGAGAAAATACTTTCCACCTCTCTCCAGAAATTTGTAGGATTCCCTCATTCCCATCCCTTTTTTTATTGATTTGAGTTTTGGGAATCTTTAGACAGATCTTTGGAAAAAAAAAATCCATTTGCTAAGTACTAATTAAATGGTGTAAGTTTTACTCTGAAAGCGCATGTCCTTCCACTGTGGGAAAATTTCTTCAGTCATTTTATTCAATATTCTTCTTTCCATTGTCTCTATTCGTTCCTTCTGGAGTTGCTGTCATTTGGATGTTGCATCTCCAGGACTGAAACTCAGGTTTCTTCCTTTGTTTTACCTTTTTTTTCCCCCTCTCACTTTTCTCTCATGCTTTGTTTTTACTCTAGGGACTGAAAAATTGTCTCAACTTTAACCTCAAACTCCTTGGTTGTGGTTCTTGACAATAGCTTACTGGTATCATAATTTCTGAGAGCTTTTTATATTTCTCTGGTATTTTTTGCACTGCTTTTCACTCCTGGGTACAACATGTTGATTAAGAATCATATTGCATAGCCTCTTTGTTTTAGATCCTACTTTCATACTGAAGTTTTTTCTACAATGTTGAGTGATGCTTAGGGGTTTGGGAACCCTAAACAAGAATGGGAACTGATTGTGGCTCAGATCATGAACTCCTTATTGAAAAATTCAGACTTAAATAGAAGAAAGTAGGGAAAACCACTAGACCATTCAGGTATGACCTAAATCAAATCCCTTATGATTATACAGTGGAAGTGACAAATATTCAAGGGGTTAGATCTGTTAGACAGAGTGCCTGAAGAACTATGGACAGAGGTTCGTGACATTGTGCAGGAGTCAGTAATCAAGATCATGCCAAGAAAAAGAAATGGAAAAAGGCAAAATGATTGTCTGAAGAGGCCTTACAAATAGCTGAGAAAAGAAGAGAAGCAAAAGGCAAAGGAGAAAAGGAAAGATATACCCAATCTGAATGCAGAGTTCCAAAGAATAGCAAGGAGAGGTAAGAAAGACTTCCTCAGTGATCAATGCTAAGAAATAGAGGAAAACAATAGAATGGGAAAGACTAGAGATTTCTTCAAGAAAATTAGAGATACCAAAGGAACATTTCATGCAAAGACGGACACAATAAAGGACAGAAATGGTATGGACTTAACAGAAGTAGAAAATATTAAGAAGAGGTGGCAGGAACACAGAAGAACTCTCCAGAAAACATCTTCATGATCCACATAATCATGATGGTGTGATCACTCACCTAGAGCCAGACATCCTGGAATGCAAAGACAAGTGGGCCTTAGGAAACATCACTATGAACAAAGCTAGTGGAGGTGATAGAATTCCAGTTGAGCTATTTCAAATCCTAAAAGATGATGCTGTGAAAGCGCTGCACGCAATATGCCAGAAAATTTGGAAAACTCATCAGTGGCCACAGGACTGGAAAAGGTCAGTTTTGATTCCAATCCCAAAGAAAGGCAATGCCAAAGAATGCTCAAACTACCGCACAATTGCAGTCATCTCACATGCTAGCAAAGAAATACTCAAAATTCTCTAAGCTAGGCTTCAACAGTACCTGAACCATCAACTTCCAGATGTTCAAGCTGGTTTTAGAAAAGGCAGAGGAACCAGTGATCAAACTGCCAACATCCTTTGGACCATTGAAAAAGCAAGAGAGTTCCAGAAAAATATCTACTTCACAATAAAGTTAAGTCACTTTATTGACTATGCCAAAGCCTTTGATTGTGTGGATCACAACAAACTCTGGAAAACTCCTCAAAAAATTGACTACCAGCCCACCTGACCTGCCTCCTGAAAAATCTGTATGCAGGTCAAGAAGCAGTAGTTAGAACCAGACGTGGAAGAACAGACTGGTTCCAAATCAGGAAAGGAGTGCATCAAGGCTATATAATGTCACCCCGCTTATTTAAATTATATGCTGAATACATCATGCAAAATACCAGGCTGGATAAAGCACAAGCTGGAATCAAGATTGCCAGGAGAAATATCAATAACCTCAGAAATGCAGATAACACCACCCTTTGGGCAGAGAGCAAAGAAGCACTAAGGAGCCTCTTGATGAAAAAGAAAGAGGAGAGTGAAAAAGTTGGCTTAAAATTCAACATTCAGAAAACTAAGATCATGGCATCCAGTCCCATCACTTCATGGCAAATAGATGGGGAAACAGTGGAAACAGTGTCAGACTTTATTTTCTTGGGCTCCAAAATCACCACAGATGGTGACTGTGGCAGTGAAATTAAAAGGCACTTGCTCCTTGGAAGGGAAGTTATGACCAACCTAGACAGCATATTAAAAAGCAGAGACATTAACATGGCCAACAAAGGTCCGTCTAGTCAAGGCTATGGATTTTCCCCTGGGTCATGTATGGATGGGAGAGTTGGACCATAAAGAAATCTGAGCGCCGAAGAATTGATGCTTTTGAACTGTGGTGTTGGAGAAGACTCTTGAGAGTCCCTTGGACTGCAAGGAGATCCAACCAGTCCATCCTAAAGGAGATCAGTCCTGAATATTCATTGGAAGGACTGATAATGAAGCTGAAACTCCAATTCTTTGGCCCCCTATTTGAAGAACCAACTCATTGAAAAAGCCCCTGATCCTGGGAAAGATTGAGGGCAGGAGGAGAAGGGGATGACAGAGGATGAGATGGTTGGATGGCATCATCAACTGGATGGACATGAGTTTGAGCAAGCTCCAGAAGTTGGTGATGGACAGAGAAGCCTGGCCATGGGGTCACAAAGAGTTAGACATGCTGAGTGACTGAACTGAACTGGACTGATGCTTAGGCTTCTCATATTTATGTGTGTCTCTCAGAAGCTGCCATAAGGGTGGTATCATCTTCATATCTGAGGTTGTTGATATTTCTCTCAGTAATCTTGATTCCAGTTTGTCTTCATCCAGCCTGGCATTTCTCATGATGTAGTGTGCATATAGGTTAAAGAAGCAGGTTGACAATATACAGCCTTGACATACTCCTTTCCCGGTTTGGAACCAGTCTGTTCTTCCATGTCTGGTTCTAACTACTGCTTCTTGACCTGCATACAGATTTCTCAGGAGGCAGGTCAGATGGTCTGGTATTCCCATCTCTTGAAGAATTTTCCACAGTTTGTTGTGATCCACACAATCAAAGGCTTTGGTATAGTCAATAAAGCAGAAATAGATGTTTTTCTGGAACTCTCTTGCTTTTTCTATGACCCAACAGATGTTGGCAATTTGATCTCTGATTCATCTGCCTTTTCTAAATCAGGAGAAATATCAATAATCTCAGATATGCACATGACACTACCCTTATCATAGAAAGCGAAGAAAAACTAAAGAGCCTCTTGATGAAAGTGAAAGAGGAGTGTCAAAAAATGGGCTTAAAAATCAACATTCAGAAAACTAAGATCATGGCATCTGGTCCCATCACTTCATGGCAAATAGATGGGGAAACAATGGAACAGTGGCTGACTTTATTTTGGGGGCTCCAAAATCACTGTAGATGACTGCAGCCATGAAATTAAAAGGCACTTGCTCCTTGGAAGAAAAGCTATAACCAACCTAGACAGCATATTAAAAAGCAAAGATAGTACTTTGCCAACAATGGTCTGTCTAGTCAAAACTATGATTTTTCCAGTAGTCATGTATGGATGCGAGAGTTGGACCACAAAGAAATCTGAGCACCAAAGAACTGATGCTTTTAAACTGTGGTGTTGGAGAAGACTCTTGAGAGTCCCTTGGACTGCAAGGAGATCCAACCAGTCCCTCCCAAAGGAAATCTGCCCTGAATATTTATTGGAAGGACTGATGATGAAGCTGAAGCTCCAATAGTTTGGCCACCTGATTCAAAGAACTGACTCCTTAGAAAAGACCGTGATGCTGGAAAAGTTTGAAGGCAGGAGGAGAAGGGGACAGCATAAGATAAGATGATTGGATGGCATCACTGATTGGATGGACATGAGTATGAGCAAGCTCCAGGAGCTGGTAACGGACAGAGAAGCCTGTTGTGCTGCAGCCCATGGGGTGGCCAAGAGTCGGACACGACTGAGTAATTGGTTGAACTGAACTCAGAAGCTGGTCAGAAGCCTGAGTGTGTGCCTCAGTTTCCTCCATTGTCTGCTTCACCACAGGAAGTGCTGTTTTGTTCATTTCACTGGGAAACCAGTCATATTTAGGTGCTTATATCTTGGGGCCTATCGAACTTTGGTTTGCCTGAACTAGCCACTGAGACAAAACCGGAGTGCAGGATATTTTTCCAGGACACGGTGAAAAGAAGAAGCAGGATGGAGCAACAGGAAGAGAAGCTGGGATGCAGGCCACTCTGGTCGGCGCTCTGGGGGGAGTACTGTCCACCAGTGTGGCCCTTATTGGGCTGAAATGGCCACCTCTGCACCCCCACCTCAACTGATGGGCCACTGGATGCAGGCTATCCCAAGACAGACTTGATGTTGGACAGGGCACTCTCTGCAGCTGAACCAGACACCTTAAGGAGTTAGCATGACTGCCTGCAATGGTGAGGTCAGTCATTCCTTGAAGGTGAATCTGGGTAGAGCATCTCTGTGTTTATATATCCTCTAGGAAGTCTTCTCCAATCACCTGCCTTTTTGCAGGATAGAAGCTGGTTCTGAGAGTTGACTGGGGAATTGGGTGGAGGGTGGGGATGGGGGGAGGACATATTAGCCTGTAAGCTTTCTCATTATAACTTGCTTTGCAATATGGAAGCCCCATCTTTATCTGTGTCGTGTATCCTGCAAGCCAAGACCCTTTGTTTTATCCCTTCCGAAGTATAAATTTCCAGGATTTTTGCTGCAGTGGAAAAGGGACGGACACTTGATTGAGATTTATAGAGAAAGAAATGTGGGGTTTAACTGCTTCTGCAACCTATAAAAAGAGAAACCTTCCTGCTATGAGCCCCCAGTCTTCCTGTTCGTGGAGGTACACAGTGCCACCAGTTTCTGATTCTCTGGGGACGTGTATGACATAAAGCAGCTCGTGTGACCAGCTTCCCACTGCAGCCTTTGGATCAGCACTTTGCAGTTACCAGGTCCTCTCACTCATCCATCTGCTCTGCAGCTTCTAAGACTGCGTTGCTATTATGTCCTCTTGTGTTTTCTTTGTCCTTGAGGGTTTGTACTTAATCTGTTTATTCTCTTTTGACTGAGTTTGGGTAATTGAAGTTGCCATCCTTGATTGATTTTGTTTTTTAAAGAAACACAGTATGTACATTTTCTTTTCAAATAATTGTAGAATTTCCTCAGCATAAATTAGTGAAGCAGCATGGAATTATAAAATTAGTAAAGGTTTATATATTTATCTACTGAGCACAATCTTTACCCATGTAAACCTTATTTAACTGTCAAATGGGATCAGAGTAGCTCTCTGAAAGTTACATGAAATCAAGTGTTTAAATTATTTGTGTTGCAGTAAATATATACTAAATTTGGTTCCTAGCTTTCTTGGAATCCTCAAAAGAATGTGTTGTATAATTAAAACTTGAAGAGGTCAAATAAAACCTTGAAATTAGACGGTGGGTGGGCTTGTTTATCATCTCAGCCTCGTCTTTCTCAGAGAGTTTCACAACAGAGTGCAAACTGGCCTTCCAGAATGATCCTGAAGCCAAAGATGGTGGAGCCCCAGTTCCCCGCCTCTGGTTCACCAGTGGAACACTGGTTTCTTGGCATTTTCTGTTTCCACTTGTCTGACAGCTCATTTGTTTTATTTCCATTCTTGGCCTGGGTTTCAGACTAATAAGAGAAATAGCATGCACATAAATTCACTATTGTCATAGATGCTGGTAGCTTCGCTTCTGTGGTTTAACAGTGACTGTAAGAAGTGAAGAATAAATTACAGTTGGGTGGCTAAGCGGTGTGCATGACTCATTTATGATTTTACCTTTAGGTTCCAGAGGGTGACATTCTTTGCACTGAGCTTAACGAACACTTTTGGGAAGACTTGCAAATTAGGTGGGGTTGACTTTCAGTCTCATTTTCATGTGTCATTATCTCCAAACTTCATTTTGAAATCTCAGTTCCTCTACATTAGAAGGATGTACACACATACATAAATACACATATATGCACAGAAACACACACACAAACATACAAATAAACACACTAACATGCACTCACATACAATCCCCCTGTCCCAGTCACACACACATATACACAAACATAACCTATACTAAGTTTGGTCCCTTGGCAGACTCAGGACCTCTGCTTCTCCCAGAAATTCCCTTGCCCAAGTCAGTTGGAAAGCCATCTTCCTTTTTAACTTCTCATTTCCTACAGTGTGAGACCACTGGCACTAAAAATATCAGGTTTGCATATTAAAAGTGGAGATAACTGGTATTTGCTCTCTGAGAAGTCATTAATTTTTTTGTGCCACAGACCTTTCTGGCCTTTGGACTCACTTTTTATGAAACTGGTTTTAAATGTACACGATTAACTACATAGGATCAGAGAAGAAACTGGTTATACAATTTTCTATCTCAGTAACTGTATATAACTTTCCTGATGTAGTAATATATATGCTAATTTATTAACACATAAAATAGCAACATTTGGCATCAAGTTTAATAACTTCTGTTATTTCAGCATAAACACTATTTGGAGATATCTGAAACAATGGTAATGAAACATCAAAATATTTGTGGTTTCTGTCACAGATATTACTAATACTAAGCTAGTCTGTTGCCTACATTCAAAATGCTAAATTTCTGTTAGAGGTTAGTGAAAATAAAGATGTAAAATGTGTCCCATCCAAGGGCAGGGACTTCTTGAATTCTAATTATGTGTATTAAGTTAAAATGAAAAGGAAAACAAAAAACCCTCCTTTAAACCTATTGAAGTAAGAGTCTCAAGGAGAAGGCCTAAGAATCTGCATTTCAGCAAGTTTCCAGAGAAATGTGTTATTTTCTAATTAGGTCAGTCTTTTACATTTCTGTGTACTCACAAGGCTTGCCTCAGGATTGGACCAGCTTTCCAAGCCTAGTGAAGATTTTTCAGCTGGCTCATATTTGTCAAGTCTTTCCTGATAATATTCCTTATCCTCTACACCCTTAGTAGATTTCATGTCTCTTTTATCTGGACTCCATAGCATTTCTGGAATGTATGCATCCCTCTGCTCCCTGCTCCACCCCATTATGGAAGAAAAGCGTGGGACAGTGTGTTATGAATGTAAATGTTGTTATTCAGTTGCTAAGTCATGTCCAACTCTATGACCCCATGGACTGCAGCACCCCAAGCTCCCCTATCCTTCACTATCTTCCAGAGTTTGCTCAGATTCATGTCCATTGAATCAGTGATGCTGTTTAACCATATCCTCTGCCACCCCTTTCTCCTTTTGCCTTCCATCTTTCCCATCATCAGGGTCTTTTCCAATGAGCTGGCTTTTCACATCAGGTGGCCACAGTATTGGAGCTTCAGCTTCAGCAACAGTCCTTTCAATGAATATTCAGGGTTGATTTCCCTTAGGATTGACTGGTGAGATCTCCTTGCAGTCCAAGGGACTCTCAAGAGTCTTCTCCAACATCACAGTTCAAAAGCATCAATTCTTCTGTGCTCAGTCTTCTTTATGGTCCAGCTCTCACATCTGTACATGACTACTGGAAAAACCATAGCTTTGACTATCTGGACATTTGTTGGCAAAGTGATGTTTCTGCTTTTTAATATATCTAGGTTTGTCATAGTTTTCAAAGGAATAAGTGTCTTTGAATTTCATGGCTGCAGTCACTGTCCACAGTGATTTTGGAGCCTTGTAGTTTGGAGACAAATATACAAGAAAATAAAATGTCACTGTTTCAACTTTTCCCCCTTCTATTTGCCATGAATTGATGGGACCAGATGCTATGATCTTAGTTTTTTGAATATTGAGTTTTAAGCCAGCTTTCCACTCTCCTCTTTCAGTTCAGTTCAGTTCAGTCACTCAGTCATGTCATACTCTCTGTGACCCCATGGACTGCAGCACACCAGGCCTCCCTGTCCATCACCAACTTCCAGAGTTTACTCAAACTCATGCCCATTGAGTCAGTGATGCCATTCAACCATCTCATCCTCTGTCATCCCCTTCTCCTCTCACCTTCAATCTTTTCCAGCATCAGGGTGTTTTCAAATGAGTCAGCTCTTTGACCCTCATCAAGAGGCTTTTTAGTTCCTCTTTGCTTTCTGCCATTAAGGTGTATCATCTGCATATCAGAGGTTATTGATATTTCTTCCAGCAATCTTGATTCCAGCTTGTGATTCATCCAGCCCAGGATGTCACATGATGTACACATATAAGTTAAATAAGCAAAGTGACAATATACAGCCATTTTGTATCCTTTCCCAATTTTGAACCAGTTAGTTGTTCCATGTCTGTTTCTAACTGTTGCTTCTTGACCTGAATACAGTTTTCTCAGGAGGCAGGTAAGATGGTCTGATATTCCAGTCTAAGAATTTGCCACAGTTTGTTGTGATCCACACAGTCAAAGGCTTTAGAGTAGTTAATGAAGAAGTAGATATTTTTTCTGGAATTACCTTGCTTTCTCTATGATCCAACTGATGCTGGCAATTAGATCTTTGGTTCCTCTACCTTTTTAAAACCCAGCTTGTACATCTAGAAATTCTTGGTTCACATACTGATGAAGCCTAGCTTGAAGGATTTTGAGAATAAACTTACTAGTATGTGAAATGAGCGCAATTGTGCAATAGTTTGAGCATTCTTTGGCATTGCCTTTCTTTGGGA
This sequence comes from Capricornis sumatraensis, assembly GCF_032405125.1. NCBI lineage: Eukaryota > Metazoa > Chordata > Mammalia > Artiodactyla > Bovidae > Capricornis > Capricornis sumatraensis. The sequence goes on from NC_091079.1 coordinate 33,258,441, forward strand.
TAGGAATGAAAGCTGAAAAGTGAAAATGAATGTTACTATCAGCAGAAAAAACCCAAAGTGCGTGTAAAGTTCTGGACAATGTATTTCACATCTCTATTAATATAACTCAACCAACAGCGTATCCAGGAAATGACAGGCATTTTGGAGTGGTCTTTTTAGACCATTTATCCTGTCCCTGAGCTCCATTTCATGAGTTTGTGGATTTTGCCCTAGGAATTCCAAGCACATTCCTTGGTCACCTTCATTCTCTACAGAGTATGATCTGGGGCACTTTCCCACTTACCTTTGTTTCCCTCCCAAACCAAGACCTTTACCCTTCCCTTAAATGCATCATTCCCCCTAATCTATTCTTAAGCAAAGTCCACTTTTCACTGTTACTTATTCTCTTATCTGTTTGTTTCTGCAGCTGATGGAGTCATAGCAGGGGGTTCTGCTTTGCGATTAGAAGTGAAAGGACCAGAGAGGGCCTCTCAGTGCTCTGGTCTTTAAGTGGATTATATTCTTTAAAAATCAGATTTTTATTTCACAAAGACCAGCTCCATTAGATGCATCTTCTGTACCTTGTTATGCTGGAGACAGTCTATCTCCTCTCTTAGTTTTAGTTACATTATCCAGGTCATTATCCAGAAGGACTGATGCTGAAGCTGAAGCTCCAATACTTTGGCCACCTGATGCAAAGAACTGACTCATTGGAAAAGACCTTGACACTGGGAAAGATTGAAGGCAGGAGGAGAAGGAGATGCCAGAGGATGAGTTGGTTGGATGGCATTACCGACTTGACGGACATGAGTTTGAGCAAGCTCCGGGAGTTAGTGCTGGACAGGGAGGCCTGACATGCTGCAGTCCATGGAGTTACAAAGAGTAGGACACGACGTGGCAACTATACAACCGGACAACTGAACTGACTGATCCAGGTCACCAGCTCCAGGAAGGTATGTGGTTGGGGAGAATGGTTAGGGAAGAAAATCCCATCAACCCACATTAAAGCTATGTGTTCACGTGCTTATTTTATCGTTTCCGTTAGACTGATTTCTTCCACATCGAAGTCTCCTATTTAAAAGAAGGTGATTTTTTTTTTCTATTGGTCAAATTAAACTCTTTATGTTGAAATTCTCTGATTCAAGTATAATAATAATAATTGGATATTAATAATAATAATTTCTGTTACAGGGCTATATTATATAAAGCATTTCTTGATATCACACATGCAGTCAGTTTTCGATAGAGAAGAGCTTTATTGTTATTTGTCTTTTATTGCCAACATTCAACAGAGTGCTGGCACATAATAGGTGCTCAATAAACTCTTAAGGACTTAAAGGATAAGGAGATTAAAAAACAAACAAACCTGAAAATCAGGAAATTTAGGTTCAAGTCTTACCTCTGCTACTTACTTGCTTTGTGACCTTGGGCAAGACTCCTTTCTTATCTAGAGTCAGTGACCTCAGCTATCAACAGAAAGGATTAGTTTCTCTAACTTCAAAAGCAGGCATCCCAGTGTTTTAGAATCAACAGAAGAAACTTAATAATAATAAAAGCAGTTTTCACAAGGAAATCTTTTAGTTTTTGAGTGTGATTTTGGTCATCAGCCAGCTTGAGAAATACTGTCTCAATGTTCTCTTACTTCATCTCTCAAAGACTTTATTTTTGAACTGTATAAGTTATATAACTAGTCTTAACAGGAAAATAAATATGGAAACTTTCCCATACACTGAATTTTTATATCATGAGAGCATCTTTTCATTCTGGGGGATCTATCCCTTCATTTTGTCATTAAATATCTGTTTTAAGTACACTCTATGTCAGGAGCTGTGGAAGAACCACGAATCCTAGAGGAAACAGCGCCTGATCTTTTCCTTGGAGGAAATGAGTGCTGGGGAAGGGGGAGACAAGAAAACCAGTGATCTCAATACAAGTAAGTGTCCTTGTCAGGATACACGGGAAGACAAGACTCAGTGGCCCCAGGCGGAGGTCGGAACTCAGTCTTAGGTATTTAGAAGCAACCTCCTGAAGGATGTCACACTAGCTGCCTTCTCTCTTCCTTTTCCAAATATAAAGGGAAGCCTTCTTTGAAGTATCACAGCTTTTTAAACCACAAACATGCTAAACTGAACCACAACCTGTAGATTGATTAAACATCCAAAACTCCCCTCTGTGAAATGGCAAAGCATAATTAAAACTTCCATGCTATTAAATTAGAGGGGGGGGAGGGGGAAGACCAAGTCTTTTTTCCCTAAGTGGCAGTTGAATAGAATTCTTAAGCATCCACCAAGTGCTCATTATAGACTCAAGCCAAGCTTCCTTTTGGCTTCCAGAGGAGTGGGAGGAAGTCACTCAGGAGCTGCCAGTTCCATCACTGGGTAGCTTAGGGGTGGGGTGGGGTTTTTTTTTTCCTGACTGTATCATTAAAATTTCCCTAGCGTGGACAGAAAAGTTATTAACTCACCAATGAAAAATACTTAAATGCCATTAAAAAGTTTCAACTCTCTCATAATTCTCCTTAATGGTGTGAAAATCAGCTCTGGACTCCAATTCTGAGATTGCATTTTCAAAGAACCCTGTGAGGGAAGTCTCAAATTACCTAATTACCATATTTATTGCCAGATTCTGTTTTCTAATCCCTGATGACTTTGTCAGATATATTTATGTGCTGTTCCTTTTCTTCTTTGGCCTTAGGTAGTGAGCTGGGTTTGTTCAACTTGAACAGAAGAGTCTTTTGGTTACAGATAATAGAAGGAAGCCGGGGCTGGAACGACCTGCAAGGCACACCCTGCCAGAGCCAGACCAAAAGGGAAAACCATGGCTGGCTTCCAAGCAATCATTACTGGCATCAGTCACACCATACTGTAATTGCAATGAATATAAATTAAGCTACACAAATAATCTGGCTCCTCTCCTGCTTAGAGGACCTGGGCCAGGAGTGCCTTCCCCCAATTCAGCTCCAGTCCAGAGAGAAGCAGTTTTTCTTCTTTCTTTCGTTAATTGAAGTTTAACTACACAAAAAGTTTGTCATTAAGAAAAAGGAGCAAATAAATTAAATGGTAATCATACTTAGGTGTCCTGTGGTTCTATCCAAGAGAAAGAATGCCTGTGACTCTGAAGTTTTTAAAAGAACTGTAGCTTGATTTATGGGTGCCAAATTTCAGTTTTATACAGTTCAGCGCACAAAGTAGTTTTGTTTTTGTTTTTGCTTCTCAGGAAGTTGGGCATTATTAAGAAAAGCAAAATCCTACTTCAACTCATTTCAGACATTCTCTGTGTCACATGCTTCCCTGGCCCGGGGCCGGGTGGGGGGAGTAGGGGGTGGAGGGGGTGGGGGGGTAGGGGGTGGAGGGGGTCGGGGGGAAGCCTGATAGGCTAAAATGAACATAGCTTGACTTAGCAGTTCCTAGCCTATTTTCTTTTGCTGCTTCTTATTAAGATAAAGCACACAGACTAAGCAGAATGAAATAAAAAATCAATTCTTGAGAATTCTTTCTCTTTTAATAATCAAATATAGTATCTGAAAAGGTTTTGTGTTTACATACTGGTTATGGCTAGATAGTTTTAGTATTACTCTTGAGTTAAGATATTCTCAGCAACTTTTCCTCTAAACTAATACAATATTTTCGTATATGCTTTTCCTCCCCTTTTAGGTTAAAGACTGTCTTCCTATAATGGCTGGGTGGTTTTCATACATCATTTTAATATATTCTTATCTATGTTCTCCCTAAATTCTTGCAATATGCTGATGTATTACTCACCCCAACTCTAAGTCTGTCTTCTTTATATATCTTTTATTTGTTTCTCAAAAGATCCAATTGATTTAATTCCAAATAGATGCTGTACTTAACACATAAATATTCTTAGCAAGGACACCCTTTGCTTACAACATGCAAATAGAGATTTGTTTCTTAGAATATATTGTAGTACCATGATAAGTAATATGCCTAGTAGTGAAAAGTACAGGAAAAAAAAAGTCCAAATCTTCTTACTCCAATTATAGCAGTAAACCAACTCATGGAGATGTAATATTTAGTGGGCATATACAAAGGTGAGAAATGGTGTGCAGTGCTTTCCCAAAGTTCTCTTACTTACTTTTCACAAGAATGAAAGGTTGCCAGGTTGGCCTTATTATCCCAATTGACTATTCATCTATTGATCCATTCCTTATTTGCATACACAAGCATGCACAACCATTCTAAAATATTTGCTGGTTGCTGCTTTTAGCCAAACATTCAGCTGGGCTCTGCTGTGCAAGGTGAATCAAGCCTGTGTTTGAGGTACATATAGTTTAGTGGAGCAGGTGAAGGTGAGGGTAGAAAGAAGCAGAAGGATAAATCCTGAAATGCTGAGCCCCCCTCCAGAGATATGAATGCAATTTAGGGGAGCTCACAGCAAAAGCTAGAGTCATTGAGAGATCAAGGAAATTTCTCTCCTTTTCCCCCACTAGATAGCGACTACAGAAAACAAGGGCCTTTGGCTAAAAATTTAATTTAATTCTTGGAAGGGCAGAAATTGCACTGATTTTCTTCCAGTAATGAAGGAAGCAGGCCTGGCCTTGGGCTCTGTTCATTTTCCCTGCAAGCTCCAAGAGACCTTATCTGAAAAAGGGGGAGTTTGAATAAAAGGACTAAACTCTGTAGGTTAAGGAGAATTTACAGATGCTATCGGTAGAGATGAATATTTCAAATTATGAAGCACTTCCAAAATTAGTGTCTTCAAAGATTGAAGGCAAAAGGAGTAGGGGATGGTAGAGGATGAGATGGTTAGATAGCATCATTGACTCAATGGACATGAATTTGAGCCAACTCCAGGAGGTAGGGAAGGACAGGGGAGCTTGGTGAGCTGCAGTCGATGGGGTCTTAAAGAGTCAGACATGGCTTAGTGACTGAATAACAACAACTTATGATTGAGACCTCTTTACAAAAATTTTTTCTTGGGAGGTTGTATATTGAGTGAGTTTTGCCTAATAAGTGTGTCTGTACTTTCACTCATGGGAGGTTGTAAAGGGGTGGGATTTGGAAGGTCTGAGAATGCTTAGACCATGCTGGGGAAATTTCTCCCCCTGCTCTTTAAACTGTCAAGGGCAGTCGTGGAAAGCTGTTGTGTGGGATTTTCTGACATCAAATGTGTGTTCATTTTTTAATGCTGCTTCTCTAATTCTCCAGCATTAACTGAATGTCCAACAATTCAAGTCCTGACACTAACTTCCCAGCTAGTGCAGATCCCACAAGACTGCCCCTGCCTCAGATACGAAATGCAAAGAGGATGCCCACGCTACCCACACTTCTGCCCAAATGTGGAGGTTCCCACAAGTTCCCCATCTCTGCTTCTATAATTCACTAAAATGACTCACATGTGTGTGTGCTGTCGCTTCAGTTGCGTCCAATTCTCTGTGACACTATGGACTCTCTAGCTCGCCAAGCTCTTCTGTCCATGGGATTCTCCAGGCAAGAGTATTGGAGTTGGTTGCCATGCCCTCCTCTAGGGGATCTTCCTGACCCAGGGATCAAATCCATGCCTCTTTCATTTCCTGCACTGGCGGGTGGGTTCCTTGCCACTAGTGCCACCTGGGAAGCCCCAAACAACTCACAGAACTCAGAAAAATGCTTGCTTACATTTACGGTTTATTGTAAAGGAGAAAAATTAGAAACAGCCAAATGGAAAACACGCACAAGACAAAGTATGTGGAAAGTGAGGGATAGGAACAACTCCCATGCCCTCTCCCAGCACAGTAGTATGTTCTCCAGCCTGGAAGCTTGCTGAATCTCATCATCCAAGGTTGGTTTTTTTTTGGTTATTTATTTATTTTCAGTTGGCTGCACCTGATCTTAGTTGCAGCATGTGGGATCTTTAGTTGTGGCACACAGGATTCAGTTCCCTGACCAGGTACTGATCTCAGGTACCCTACATTGAAAGTGCAGAATCTTTGCCACTGGACTACAAGGGAGGTCCATGTCTAAGAGTTTTTATAAAGCAATCTCCAGCCATCCTTAACCTTCCTGGAGGTCAGGGGTGGAGTGGGGTGGGGTGGCTGGGAGCTAAAAGTTCTCACTCTTAACATGTGTTTGCTTGTTCTGGTGGAGCCCTAACTCCCTATCTCCTCATTAGCATAGACTGAGATATGGTCAAAAAGGGCTCCTTAGGAATCATGACAGACACTCCTCTGTTCTGTTCAATGGCTCAGTAGTGTCTGACTCTGCAACCCCAAGAACTGCGTCATGTCAGGCTTTTCTGCCCATCACCAACTCCCAGAGCCTGCTCAAACTCATGTCCATTGAGTCAGTGATGCCAACCAACCATCTCACCCTCTGTTGTACCCTTCTCCTCTACCTGCAATCTTTCCCAGCAACAGGGTCTTTCCTTCACATCAGGTGGCCAAAGTATTGGAGTTTCAGCTTTAGCATCAGTCCTTCCAATGAACACCAAGGACTAATTTCCTTTAGAATAAACTGGTTGGAACTCCTTGCAGTCCAAGGGACTCTCAAAACTCTTCTCCAAAACCACAGTTCAAAAGCATCAATTCTTTGGTGCTCAGCTTTCTTCACAGTCCAACTCTCACATCCATACATGACCACTGGAAAAACCATAGCCTTGACTAGACGGACCTTTGTTGGCAAAGTAATATCTCTGCTTTTTAATAGGCTGTCCAGGTTGGTCATAACTTTCCTTCCAAGGAGTAAGCGTCTTTTAATTTCATGGCTGCAATCACCATCTGCAGTGATTTTGGAGCCCAAGAAAATAAAATCTGTCACTATTTTCATTGTTTCCCCATCTATTTGCCATGAAGTGATGGGACCAGATGCCATGATCTTAGTTTTCTGAATGTTGATTTTAAGCCAACTTTTTGACTCTCCTCTTTCACTTTCATCAAGAGGCTCTTTAGTTTTTCTTCACTTTCTGCCCTAAGGGTGGTGTCATCTGCGTATCTGAAGTTATTGATATTTCTCCTGGCAATCTGGATTCCAGCTTGTGCTTTATCCAGTCCAGCGTTTCTCATGATGTACTCTGAATATAAGTTAAATAAGCAGAGTGACATAATACAGCCTTGACGTACTCCCTTCCGGATTTGGAACCAGTCTGTTGTTCCATGTCCCATTCTAACTGTTGTTTCCTGACCTGCATACAGATTTCTCAGGAGGCAGGTCAGGTGGTCTGGTATTCCCATCTCTTGAAGAATTTTCCACAGTTTGTTGTAATCCACACGGTCAAAGGCTTTGGTGTAATCAATAAAGCAGAGGTAGATGTTTTTCTGGAACTATCTTGCTTTTTTGATGATCCAACGGATGTTGGCAATTTGATCTCTGGTTCCTCTGCCTTTTCTAAATCCAACTTGAACATCTGGAAGTTCATGGTTCACATACTATTGAAGCCTGGCTTGGAGAATTTTGAGCATTACTTTGCTAGTGTATGAGATGAGTGCAATTGTGCAGTAGTTTGAACATTCTTTGGCACTGCCTTTCTTTGGGATTGGAATGAAAACTGATCTTTCCCGGTCCTGTGGCCACTGCTGAGTTTTCCAAAGTTGCTGGCATATTGAGTGCAGCACTTTGACAGCATCATCTTTTAGGGTTTGAAATAGCTCAACTGGAATTCCATCACCTCCACTAGCTTTCTTCATAGTGATGCTTCCTAAGGCCCACTTGACTTTGCGTTCCAGGATGTCTGGCTCTAGTTGAGTGACCACACCATCATGATTATCTGGGTCATGAAGATCTTTCTTGTATAATTCTTCTGTGTATTCTTGCCACCTCTTCTTAATATCTTCTGCTTCTGTTAGGTCCATACCATTTCTGTCCTTTATTGTGCTCATCTTTGCATGAAATATTCCCTTGATATCTTTAATTTTCTTGGAGAGATTGCCAGTCTTTCCCATTCTATTGTTTTCCTCTTTCTTTGCATTGATCACTGATGAAAGCTTTCGTATCTCTCCTTGCTATTCTTTGAACTCTGCATTCAAATGGGTGTATTTTTCCTTTTCTCCTTTGCCTTTCACTTCCCTTTTCTCAGCTATTTGTAAGCCCCCCTCAGACAACCATTTTGCCTTTTGGCACTTCTTTTTCTTGAGGATGGCCTAGATTACTGCCTCCTGTACAATGTCATGAATGTCTGTCCATAGTTCTTCAGGCAGTCTATCAGATCTAATCTCTGCAATCTATTTCTCACTTCCACTGTATAATTGTAAGGGACTTGATTTAGATCATACCTGAATGGTCTAGTGGTTTTCCCTACTTTCTTCAGTTTAAGTCTGCATTTGGAAATAAGGAGCTCATGATCTGAGCCACATGTGTGCGTGCTGCATGCTAAGTCACTTCAGTCATGTCTGACTCATTGCAACCCTATGGACTATAGCCCTTCAGGCTCCTCTGTCCATGGGATTTTTCAGGCAAGACTATTGCAGTGGGCTGCCATTTCCTCCTCCAGGGGATCTTCCTCACATAGGGTTCGAACCTGCATTTCTTATGTCTCCTTCATTGGCAGATGGGTTCTTTACCACTGGGGCCACCTGGGAAGCCCAGACTCAGTAACATGCATAAACTTAATTAGATCAGAGCCCTTAGAGTCTTGGTTATAAGAGTCCCATATGCAGCTTTCCTGTTATCAGAATTTCTTTAGACTGAAGAGCCTGAAAGGGAGCTTTGCATGCTTTCCTGATGTCAGCCTTCTTCTGGAAATAACTATTCCTGTAGAGAATCCAATTTGGAGGGATTTGAAGTTTCAAAACTGAGCTTTAGAAGAATTGCTGCAGTAATAATGGCAAAGATAAGAGGGATGATGTAGACACTGATAATAACTAATGTTTACTGAGTGTTAGTTATGTGCCACCACAAGCTAAAGTGCCTTACATGCATCATCTCATTTAATACTCAGAGCAGGATACTTTTGCATAGCAGATTCCATTTTCTTCCCATGAAAAAATAGATGAGCAAGCTTGCGAGACATATGTAATTTGCCCAAAGTCACCCAGCTCGGAATCACCATGGCTGGGGATTCTACGCAAGTCAGCTTGATTCTAAGACCTGAGTTTTTAACATGGCATTACAGTTTTTTGTTTATAGGAGGCAAACATTTTATGTAAAAAGCCAGATAGTAGGTATGTTAGACTTTGTGAGCCAAAAGGCAAGACTGAGACTATTATACAGGTAAAAGAGAGAAAATAAGTTTCTAAGAATTTTTCATTGATGAAACTCAAATTTTTATTTGCGGACACTGAAATTTGAATTTCATGTGCTTTTCTTATGTCAAGCAATATGATTATGCTTTATTATTTAGTTATTTATTTTCAACCATTTGAGAAGGCAAGAAACCATACATAAGAAAGCAGAGTATAGGAGCACAATAGTTTGCAGACTGCTATTTAGCTGAAATGTCCTTGGGTAGGCGGTTGTAGATGGAGTGAATAGGATGCTTAACTGGCAATTAAAGGGAAAATGGAACCCTGGGATTTTGGCTCAGAAAACTGAAAAGATGCTGAATCCCAAGAAGGAAAACTCTAGTCATGTTGCCATTCAGCTGAAGCTTCTCTAGCACAACCTTCAGAAGTACTACCTACCTTTGCTGTGAGTAGTGGAGTTTCCATTTTGAATTTAGCACTATGAAAAACTCTTATGGGAGAGTAAACAGAATACTTGAAATTGGAACTTGCCTAGAAAACCTAGCATATGTTTGTTTAGCTGTAGGTTAAGCTTAGATGTAATAATTAGTTTGGAACTCTGCCCGCTTCTCTCTCTTTCTAACTGTAACCCACTTGCTCAAGCAGAGGAAAGAAGGGGAAGAAAAGAAAGAGAGAAAAAGGAGAGCAAAGAAGAGAAGAGAAAATAACTATACTTACCGCATGTGTGTGTGCGCTAAGTTGCTTCAGTTGTGTCTGACTCTTTGCGACCCTATGGACTGTAGCCCACCAGGCTTCTCAGTTCATGGGATTCTCCAGGCAACAAACTGGAGTGGGCTGCCATTTCCTCCTCTAGGGGATCTTCCCAGCCTAGGGATCGAACCCAGTCTCTTATGTCTCCTGCACTGGCAGACTTTACCACTAGTGTCAGTTGGGAAGCCTGTACTTATGGCACATATTTCCTTTATTCTGTCTTCAGGAACTCTAAGATGTCATCATATTCCTTGGGGAATTTACGTACTTACATAGTATTCTGGAATTCAGCCAACTGTAGTGGAGGCCAAGTTGAAAAGACACTGAGAGGATATTCAGGACATGGCCCGCTCCCCATCTGGCTGGGTAACCTTCAGCAGGTGACTGACTACCTGGATCTCTGTGTCATCTTCTATAAACTGAGAGATGAACTCAAAATGTGGTAATCCTTATGAACAGAGACTCTTGGTTATGTCCACATCAGGACTAGAAATTGTTTCTCTAGGAAAAATATCAGGAGAAGGCAATGGCACTCCACTCCAGTACTCTTGCCTGGAAAATCCCATGGACAGAGGAGCTTGGTAGGCTGTAGGCCATGGGGTCGCTGAGGGACACAACTGAGCGACTTCACTTTGACTTTTCACTTTTATGCATTGAAAAAGGAAATGGCAACCCACTCCAGTGTTCTTGCCTGGAGAATCCCAGGGACAGGGGAGCCTGCTGGGCTGCTGTCTATGCGGTCGCACAGAGTCAGACACGACTGAAGTGACTTAGCAGCAGCAAGAGAAATATCATGAGCAGAGAGTACAAATAATGTAAGTGATCACATTTTGTCTTCCAGTGCTAGAACAGTCTTAAAATAAATTCACTTTAAAAGAGATAAGCTCCTGGAATCCCTTGAGGACCCTGCATCAAATTTTAGGAAAGAATATGGGGCTCTTATAGTTATGACTCAATACCAAATACATTAAACTAAATCAGAACACTGTAGTTAAGACCCACATGGTATCAGCTGAATCCAGGGAAAGAGTTAAGATGGCACAATAACAACCTGCGGATACTAAGGGATTTATATACATCACTAGGTAGCAGGCATGATGCTACCAACATGACGTGTTTTCAGATTTTAAGAATAAGTTGAAGTTGAAAAGAAGGATATGATCAAAAGAACTGGGATTGAGTCTGGGCTCTGCCCTTAGTAGCTGTGTGAACTTCAGGAACTTTTTTAGTATTCCAAGCCTCAGTTTCCCATTTTTGCAACGGAGAAAATATTTACTAGTCAGTGTTATGAGGGGTAGACTTGTCAATTCATTCATCTATTCAATAAGCATTTCTTAAGTTTTCTCTATGTGCTTGATGCTAAAGATAAAAATATACATAGCTCATGATCGTGTTCCTCAAGAAGCTCACAGATAAGAGCAGGGTGATAAGGCAGAAAGTGTTCATGAAGCAGTGTGCCAGTGGTTTGAGGTGGCTCCTGTGGGAACAAAAAGTAGTGATTCCCCATCCTGCCTGAATAGAGAGTGAGGGACCCAGAAGAAATATAAGTAAAGTTGGAACTGAATATTGACGGATGAGTAGGGATTAGCCCAGGCGAAAGGAGAAGCAACAGCAGGCTTCAGGCAGAAGCGGCAGCATGAACAAAGAACTAGAGGGAAGAAAAAGCGTAGAATGTTTGCAAACTCCTGGAAACTGTAGTGAGAGGAGTTTAGGCAAAGGAGGTGCTTTCTGACACACGATTTAAGAGTTGTGTCATTTTTGTTTAGTCCAGTTCTCAGGCAGGTGATTAAAGCAATCATCAGTGACACTCATGTTAGTCACATGTACCCTTGACATGACATGATGAGAATGGCATTTCAGTTCTGTGGTCTTCCTCCCCCCAAAACCCCAAATTCCAACCTAACCGTGTAAAAGATATATGACAAACCTGCGTATGAAACCTCTAACCAGCAGCCCTCAGAAGGGTTCAGTTCAGTTCAGTTCAGTTCAGTCGCTCAGTCGTGTCCGACTCTTTGCGACCCCATGAATCGCAGCACACCAGGCCTCCCTGTTCAGGTCATCAAAAACTAAGAAAGTCTGGAAACTGTTATTGGCCAGAGGAGGCTAAGGAGACTGCATGACTAACTGTAATAATATGGTATTCTGCATGGGATCCTGAGACAGAAAAGGATGTTAGATAAAATTTAGTGTCATCCAAATTGTATATGATTTAACTGAAAATGATTGGGACTTCCCTAATGGTCCAGTGGCTAAAACTCTATGCTCCCAATGCAGAGGGCCCAGGTTCAATCCCTGGTCAGGAAACTAGATCTGACATTCTGGAAGGAAGATTGAAGATCCCATGTGCCATAACTAAAACATGGTGCAGCCAAATAAATAAGAATACTGGAGTGGGTTGCCATTTCCTTCTCCAGGGGATTTTCCCAACCCAGGGATCGAACCTGCATCTCCTGTCTCATAGGCGGATTCTTTACCCACTGAGCTTAGGGAAGCCTAATACATAGATGCATAGAAAAGAAGAAAAAGAATCTCTCTTTAAAAAAGTAATGATTACTAATCTTGGTTCCTTAGTTATGACAAACGTACCATGGTTATGGACGATGTTAGCAACTAAGTGAGGGATATATGGGAACTTCTAAAAGTAAGCCTAAAATTATTCTGAAAATAAAAAGTTTATTTTAAAAAACATAAAATATTCTATTATCTTTGAGCACATTTCACAACCTTACCATTACCTGGGAGGAATCTCCAAGTCTTCTTTCAATATAAGCTGTGCTGAGAAAAATGAATATTTGTGAGATCAGCTCTCATTAAACCTTATTTGAAGGTCAAAGAGAAACTGAGCAAGTTAGGAAGAGGTCCTTGGGTTTAAGATTCCTGTGAACTCTTTTTATCTGACACTTACTTTGATGCGATCATGTTGTAATCTTCCTTCTGAGTCTGGGAAAAGGTCAACAGAGCACTTTTCAGTTATCTTCATAGATCCTATCCTGCAACTGGAGGGAAAGTTTTACAAAATTGAGAAAGAAATCATCTACAGTGGGCAAGCCTGGGAGTTCCCTGGTGGTCTAGTGGTTAGGATTCTGGGCGTTCACTGCTGTGGCCTGGGTTCAGTCCCTGGTTGGGGGAACTGAAATCTGGCAACCTGCACTGCTTGGCAAAAAAAAAAAAAAAAAAAAAAATTACAGCAGCTGTGGGCAAGTTAAATGCAGTGTGGTGGGGTGGAGGACCCTGACACAGGAAGGACAGGAGTGGGTTGTAGGCTCGGCTTCAGCAGACCACTGCTCTGTCTCCTCATCTACATTATAAAATGAGGACTTTGGAATTTTCTTTTCTCCTTCTAGCTCTAATATTCTAGGATTCATTTTTTAGATAGTTGAAAGCATGTTCAGAAGCCTGGCATCTTTTTTCGCATGACTGAATATTTGCAGAGCCAAGAGGAATTCCTAAACCCTGAATTCAACACAATTACATATATTTTGAAAAGTAATTTATTTTTCGAACTAATGAATTTGGGTGGTTCAGCCTAATGCAGCATATTTTCACAAAATTAACCAATCTATCCACCTCTTCTTTGGGTTTGCTTTTATCAGCTGAGGTAGTTTTAGGTAAAGTTTGTTTCTTTTTTCCTTTCCAGAGTTTCCCTTTCAAAGTATATATTTCTCAGAGTCCTCCTGTGGTCCGACTGAGGAGCATAGACAGTCAGGTCTCCCCGCCTCCTCCTCAGGATATAGTTACAGGCCTAATGGAAAGATCACTCTTCCAGACCTGAATGTCTCAAGAGACCTGGAATTTAGCCCTTATTCTCACTAACTTCCAGTGTGGCCCTAGGCAGTGACTTTTCTTCTCTGAGTATCAATTTTCTTATCTATAGTCAAGAATAAACTACATCCTCCCCAGGGCTCCTCCTGGAGATGGATAAATATCTGTCTCATTCCAGAGGAGCCTAGGAAGGGAGGGGAAAAGCTTCACTCATTTATTCATTTTGTCAATCATTTTCTTAATCATTTATTGATTTCACTCTTCATACACTCAAATATATAGAGGGAGCCATGTTTAGTTAACCCTGTTTAGTTAGTTCCTATCAAGAAGCTTGTATTCAAGTAGAAAAAGCAAAGAACATTACAATTCAGTGTAATAAGAGTATATGGAAGGCACGAAGTTGCCTAGAGGAGGAATAACTACCTTTATCTGGTCAACCAGGGAACCCTGTCTCTGTTTCAGAATGTCTGCACTTACTGTTCACTGGTTCTGTCATACTCTTTCCCCCGGCCATGCTCATGGCTTGCTGTGCCGCCTAAGCCAATTTTCTGCTCAAAATTCCCCCTTTGTTGAAGATTTCTGCTACTACCCCATCTCTCCCTTATTGTGCTTCATTTTTTTGTTTTTGTTTTCAATCTGTTTTATCATATTACATATTCAGTTATTTAATTGTCATCTGCTTGTCCCTTAGACGTAAACTCACAGGAAGGTAGGAATTTCTTTCCTGTTGATCACAAAATCTACAGTACTAGCTCTGTGTCTTAAGAATATTTATTAAATGCTAAATGAGTGAATGAATAGTGAGTGATGCACAAAAGCTTCCTGGAGGAGATAGGTGCTAATTCAGCTGAACAATGGAAAGCATGAATAGGAGTTACTAGGGAAAGGGACAGAGAAAATAGAAATTCTAAATAGAAGAAATGTATGAGCAGAAGCCTGTAGGGATGAGGAAGCTCGGATTGTTACCCAAATGGCAAACAGTTTGGTGCTGCTGAAGCTTAGGATGAGATGGTGATGTGAGTGGCCAGCCATGAAGCTGGAGATGTCGGCAGACGGATCACATATGACTGTGCATGTGCCAAGCAAGGAAGGAGAGTGCTGGGTAATGAGGGTGAGGAGCTTTTGAAAAAACCCAGAAGCCCCTTATTTTCTCAAATCATATTATGACTTTTCTTTCACATCCTCATCAACTCCAACCCCCTTCTACTGGCATTTCTTTGGGCAAAGATTTTCCAAACATTTTTAACTATGAGCCTCAGTAAGAAATAAATTAAATATGATAGATAATATATAGGTATGTGGATCACAACAAACTGTGGAAAATTCTGAAAGAGATGGGAATACCAGACCACCTGACCTGCCTCCTGAGAAATCTGTATACAGCTCAAGAAGCAACAGTTAGAACTGGACATGGAACAACAGACTGGTTCCAAATCAGGAAGGGAGTCCATCAAGGCTGTTTATTTTCACCCTGCCTATTTAACTTATATGCAGAGTACATTACAAGAAATGCTGGACTGGATGAAGTACAAGCTGGAATCAAGACTGCTGGGAGAGATATCAATAATCTCAAATATGCAGATGACACCACCCTTATGGTAGAAAGCAAAGAGGAACTAAAGAGCCTCTTGATGAAAGTGAAAGAGGAGAGTGAAAAAGTTGGCTTAAGGCTCAACATTCAGAAAACGAAGATCGTGGCATCTGGTCCCATCACTTCATGGCAAATAGATGGGGAAACAATGGAAACAGTGACAAACTTTATTATTTTGGTCTCCCAAATCACTGCAGATGGTGACAGCAGCCATGAAATTAAAAGGCGCTTGCTCCTTGGAAGAAAAGTTATGACCAGCCTAGACAGCATATTAAAAAGCAGAGACATTACCTTTCCAACAAAGGTTCATCTAGTCAAAGCTGTGGTTTTTCCAGTGGTCATGTATGGATGTGAGAGTTGGACCATAAAGAAAGCGGAGCGCCAAAGAATTGATGCTTTTGAACTGTGTGGTTTTGGAGAAGACTCTTGAGAGTCCCTTGGACTGCAAGGAGATTCAACCAGTCCATCCTAAAGAAAATCAGTCCTGAATGTTCATTGGAAGGACTGATGTTGAAGCTGAAACTTCAATACTTTGGCCACCTGATGGGAAGCACCAACTCATTGAAAAAGACCCTGACGCTGGGAAAGATTGAAGTTGAGAGGAGAAGAGGATGACAGAGGATGAGATAGCTGGATGGCATCACCAACACAACGACATGGGTTTGGGTGAACTCCGGGAGTTGGTGATGGACAGGGAGGCCTGCCGTGCTGCAGTCCATGGGGTCACAAAGAGTCGGACACAACTGAGCGATTGAACTGAACTGAACTGAGATAAGTATGTGAATAGATAGATATTGAATACAATTCCATGCAACCTATTCTATTTTATTCTACTATGTGTGTCAAAGTGAAAGTGTTAGTCACTCAGTCTGGTCTGACTCTTTGCAACCCCATGGACTGTAGCCTGCCAGGCTACTGCGTCCATGGAATTCTCTAGGCAAGAATACTGGAGTGGGTAGCCAGTCCCTTCTCCAGGGGATCTTCCCAACCCAGGGATTGAACCTAGGTCTCCTGCATTGTAGGCAGAGTCTTTACCATCAAAGTCAGCAGGGAAGCCTCTATTTTACTCTATTCTGTTCTAATTGATTTTTAAAATATTAGCTGCTCTTGCTAAATTGATTTCTCTACCCACTGTTTTCAAACTCACCTGTAACTTGATCATGATATAAACATATATACACACATACATACACAGACACAAATACATACACAGGATATAAACAAATATATATATATATATATATATATATATATATATATATATGTATGTATTTTTTTTTTAACTGAGAATTCTCTTCAAGAAAGTCTAAGCAATACTGCTTTATGATAAGCCCAGGCCCAGACATTTCTGCATCAGAGAGCACACCCCAGGCAAATGGCCTTTGACCTTAAGATCACTCAGATCCCATGCTGGGAGTATTCTGTGATGAAGAGCCAGGAGGCCAGTTAATGGCCCTTGCCTTCAGCAGCCAAAACTCAGGGAGTGGGCTGCCTGTGATAGTGTGCTCCTGAGCGTTGTCTTTCAAGGCATAGATGTATTAAATGAGTTCTTAAAATGACCTCATTCCTGGCAGGAAGCTTGAGGGGATGTGCGAGAATTTCTTGTGAAGATCATCATTGTTATCGGTCATCCTTGTGAAAAGGCATTAGTAGACTTGCATTTGTCTGGCATGGTTGGAGTCTGCCTGGTTTATGGATTGTTGATTTTAACTTGCAGTAAGATAGATTTTTGCAATAAAGCTTTGCCTACATCAGCCAGAGGGCTTCCAGATCGCCTTTAGTGAGGGAGAAGGTGATGTACCAATGTGAAAGAACATAGCATTGTGAATTTGAAGACCTGGGATTGAGTGTAAGACTGTCTTCTTGGGTGGCCATGGGCAAGTCATCTAATCTCTTCAGACTCAGTTTCCTTACACATAAAACAGGAGAAATGATAACTTCCCTTGACGTCACAAAGGCATTTTGGAGATTAAAAAAAAAAAAAATGCATGTGTTAAAGTAGTGCTTTGCAATATCCCACACTTTTATACAAATGATAATGGTTTCTACTGAACATGAATGACCATAAGTAATAAATACCTTCCAAGCAATAATAAAACTATCATCTTACAAATGAGTGATGATGCCAGGATTCAAACCCAGGCCATTCTGTTTTAAAGTCCTTGCTGTGAACCATTATGTTGGAAAATTGGCATTTCAGAGAATGGATGGGCTCCAAGGCTGCGTGATTCTTGATGGAGAAGCATTGCTGTCTGTTTCTTAGTTCTGGCAGTGGCTGGTAGAGAGAACACACTCTGTGTTGGTTGAAAAGAAATAGTGTCACTTGTCCTCCTCTTCCTCTTTATTTTTGGGATTCTTAAATTATTGTTGTAATTTTTTTGGATGCAAAATTTGCTCTGTCAGCCCACATAGCTCACTGTCGCATTTGGAGTAGCAAATAAACAAGCAAAGGCTGGGCTGGCTTCAGCAATAAAATTTGTTCATGTTGAAAAATATATAATTAACCAAATGCCTGTTTTGTTCATTTTCAAATATGGACATCAAAAAGGAACACAAGACATCAAAAAGTCACACAACAAAGGCTCACACTACCACTGCATTTTCACACTGCTAAAATGAACTTGAAGACTGAAATTGTTGTTAAGCTTAGTTGAACTCAATTTGGAACAAGCTCATTTGGAATTTTCTGCCTTTCCTATAAAAGGTAGAAATCAGGGCTTCCCTGGTGGCTCAGTGGTAAAGATTCTACCTGCCAATGCAGGGGACATGGGTTTGATTCCAGGTTGGGAAGATCCCCTGGAGAAGGAAATGGCAACTCACTCTAGTATTCTTGCCTGGGAAATCCTATGGGCAGAAGAGCCTGGTGGGGTACAGTTCATGGGATCACAAAAGAGTTGGACATGATTTAGAGACTAAAGAACAATAACAACAGAGGTAGAGATTAAATCCCATGGACGGAGGAGCCATCAGGTCGCACAGAGTCGGAGACAACTGAGCGACTTCACTTTCACTTTTCACTTTCATGCATTGGAGAAGGAAATGGCAACCCACTCCAGTATTCTTGCCTGGAGAATCCAAGGGATGGGGGCGCCTGGTGGGCTGCCGTCTATGGGGTCTCACAGAGTTGGACACGACTGAAGTGACCTAGCAGCAACAGCAGCAGCAGTTAAGACTTTTACCTGTATTTACTCTGCACACACTACAGGGAAGTCGCTAGAGCCATCCCTTAGTTTCTAAGGGGTCCTGGTTCCAGGACCTCCCCCCACCCTTTCAGGCACCAAAATCCAAGGATGCTCAAGTCCCTTATATAAAATGGTGTAGTATTTGCATATAACCTAAGCACATCTTCTCATGTACTTTAAATCATCTCTGCTGCTGCTGCTAAGTCCTTTCAGTCGTGTCTGACTCTGTGCAACCCCATAGATGGCAGTCCAGCAGGCTCCCCTGTCCCTGGGATTATCCAGTCAAGAACACTGGAGTGGGTTGCCATTCATTTCCTTCTCCAATGCATGAAAGTGAAAGTGAAAGTGAAGTCGCTCAGTCGTGTCCGACTCTTCGCAATCCCATGGACTGCAGCCTAGCAGGCTCCTCTGTCCATGGGATTTTCCAGGCAGCAGTACTGGAGTGGGTTGCCATTGCTTCTTTCTTACTTCTAACACCTACTACAATGTAAATGCTATGTAGATAGTTGTTAGTATGCAGCAAATTCAAGTTTTGCTTTTTGAACTTTCTGGAATTTTTTCCTAATATTTTCTATCCTCAGTTATTTGAATCCACCCACTGGAACCCATGAATATGGAGGGCCAACTTTACAGGAGTCCTCTAGGGCTGCCATAATGAAGTGCCTCAGGCAAAGTGGCTTAAACACCGGAAACTTATTTTCTCTTAAGTCTAGACCAAAGTTCAGGCATCTGCAGGGTAATTTTTTTCTGAATGCTTTTTTTCTTGGCTTGCACATTAAGTGTTTTCTATGTCTTCACATTGTCTTCTCTTTGTGTGTCTGTATCCTAATCACATGCTAGTAAAGTAATCCTCAAAATTCTCCAAGCCAGGCTTCAGCAATACATGAACCATGAACTCCCTGACGTTCAAGCTGGTTTTAGAAAAGGCAGAGGAACCAGAGATCAAATTGCCAGCATCCGCTGGATCATGGAAAAAGCAAGAGAGTTCCAGAAAAACATCTATTTCTGCTTTATTGTCTATGCCAAAGCCTTTGACTGTGTGGATCACAGAAACTGTGGAAAATTCTGAAAGAGATGGGAATACCAGACCACCTGACCTGCCTCTTGAGAAATCTGTATGCAGGTCAGGAAGCAACAGTTAGAACTGGACATGGAACAACAGACTGGTTCCAAATAGGAAAAGGAGTACATCAAGGCTGTATATTGTCACCCTGCTTATTTAACTTCTATGCAGAGTACATCATGAGAAATGCTGGACTGGAAGAAACACAAGCTGGAATCAAGATTGCTGGGAGAAATATCAATCACCTCAGATATGCAGATGACACCACCCTTATGGCAGAAAGTGAAGAGGAGCTAAAAAGCCTCTTGATGAAAGTGAAAGAAGAGAGTGAAAAAGTTGGCTTAAAGCTCAACATTCAGAAAACGAAGATCATGGCATCCAGTCCCAACACTTCATGGGAAATAGATGGGTAAACAGTGGAAACAGTGTCAGACTTTATTTTTCGGGGCTCCAAAATCACTGCAGATGGTGACTGCAGCCATGAAATAAAAAGACGCTACTCCTTGGAAGAAAAGTTATGACCAACCTAGATAGCATATTCAAAAGCAGAGACATTACTTTGCTGACTAAGGTCCGTCTAGTCAAGGCTATGGTTTTTCCAGTGGTCATGTATGGATGTGAGAGTTGGACTGTGAAGAAGGCTGAGCGCTGAAGAATTGATGCTTTTGAACTGTGGTGTTGGAGAAGACCATTGAGAGTCCCTTGGACTGCAAGGAGATCCAACCAGTCCATTCTGAAGGAGATCACTTTGGCCACCTCATGCGAAGAGTTGACTCATTGGAAAAGACTCTGATGCTGGGAGGGATTGGGGGCAGGAGGAGAAGGGGACGACCGAGGATGAGATGGCTGGATGGCATCACAGACTCGATGGACATGGAGTCTGAGTGAACTGCGGGAGATGGTGATGAACAGGGAGGCCTGGCGTGCTGCGATTCATGGGGTCACAAAGAGTCAGACATGACTGAGCGACTGAACTGAACTGAACTGATCCTAATCTCCTCTCATTATAAGCACAACAGATAGATTGGATTAGGGCCTTATATAAAATGGTGTAGTATTTGCATTTAACTTAAGCACATCATTTAACCTTTACTGTCTATTTAAAGACCCTGACTCGATTGGAATGGACATGTACACACTGCTATATTTTAAATGAATAACCAACAAGGATCTACTGTAGAGCACACAGAACTCTGCTCAATGTTATGTGGCGGAGTTTGGGAGAGAATGTGTGTGCATATGTGTGTCCACGCTCAATTGCTCAGTAGAGTATGACTCTGCAATCCCATGGACTGTAGCCCGCAAGACTCCTCTGTCCATTTAATTTTCCAGGCAAGAATACTGGAGTGTGTTGCCATTTCCTATTGCTGGGGATCTTCCCGGCCCAGGGATCAAACCCACATCTCCATCTCCGGCGTTGGCAGGCAGATTCTTTACCACTGTGACGCCTGGGCAGAATGGATATATGTATATGTATGGCTGAGTCCTTTTATAGTTCACCTGAAACTATCACAACATTGTTAATCAACAAGACTCCAATATAAAATATTTTTTTAAAATAAAACTCTAACTCCAAATATAATTACATGCTGAGGTTGTGGGATTTAGAAATTCAACATATGAATTTGGAGGTACAGTGAGTGGGCAGGGACATACGATTCAGTCCATTATAGTCACAAAGTAGGACAAAATTTTAAAAAATGAAAAATCTATAAATGACACTTCCAAGCTTTAATAGAAATCTTGGGACCTGTAAATGAAAGGTAGAAAAACAAAATTATTTAAGTTTGTGTATTTTTCACTTTCAGCTAAGGGATTTATTTTAATTTGTTTTCATGCTTCTGTTAACATAGTCCCTTTAACATTTGGGAATTGTGGCTTATTTCCCTAGGAGAAGGGTTATTTGATGACGTTGGTGATATGTAGGTTCTCACTTCATTCTGTGAGAACCATGCACTGCACAGACACATGCGCTTCTCACCGGAGCCAGGAGAAAGAAGAGAAATATTTCACCATCGAAGGGAAAGCTACCAGCGGTCAGATTGATTTTGTATTCCTCTAGAGCCTACTGGATTCAGAGTTGAAGGCAGGACCTTGTGGAGGCTCCAGATAAAACTTATGCTTGTGGGTAGGACCTCTACCCAAGCTAATGTGATACCCACCTCTCTGTCCAGACTTCATTGCCTGAGAATATTCTTCAGACTTGTCATCTGACTCAGCCTGCCTTCTTGTCTCCCAAGTACTTATGCCATTTCTTCTCTTCCTTTGTCTTTCTTTAGGTCTGGTGAAGTATAATTTACATAGAGTAAGATTCACCCCTTATTTTAGGTATACAATTTGTAGGGTTTTGAAAAATGTGTATATTATGTACCCACACCATACTTAAGATACAGATGATATCTGCCCACCTCTGAAACCTCTCTATAACTCTTTTGCAACCTTTTTAAAGCATTTAAATAGCATAGAAAAGTGAAACCATCTGGGCCAGCTGGTAAGGATGTGAGTTGAAATTCAAATTCTCTGACAGATTTTAGGCAATGCCAAAGAATGCTCAAACTACCGCACAGTTGCACTCATCTCACACACTAGTAAAGTAATGCTCAAAATTCTCCAAGCCAGGCTTCAGCAATACGTGAACCGTGAACTCCCTGACGTTCAAGCTGGTTTTAGAAAAGGCAGAGGAACCAGAGATCAAATTGCCAGCATCCGCTGGATCATGGAAAAAGAAAGAGAGTTCCAGAAAAACATCTATTTCTGCTTTGTTGTCTATGCCAAAGCCTTTGACTGTGTGGATCACAAGAAACTGTGGAAAATTCTGAAAGAGATGGGAATAACAGACCACCTGACCTGCCTTTTGAGAAATCTGTATGCAGGTCAGGAAGCAACAGTTAGAACTGGACATGGAACAACAGACTGGTTCCAAATAGGAAAAGGAGTATGTCAAGGCTGTATATTGTCACCCTGCTTCTTTAACTTCTATGCAGAGTACATCATGAGAAATGCTGGACTGGAAGAAACACAAGCTGGAATCAAGATTGCTGGGAGAAATATCAATCACCTCAGATATGCAGATGACACCACCCTTATATGGCAGAAAGTGAAGAGGAGCTAAAAAGCCTCTTGATGAAAGTAAAAGAGGAGAGTGAAAAAGTTGGCTTAAAGCTCAACATTCAGAAAACAAAGATCATGGCATCCGGTCTCATCACTTCATGGGAAATAGATGGGGAAACCGTGGAAACAGTGTCAGACTTTATTTTTCTGGGCTCCAAAATCACTGCAGATGGTGACTGCAGCCATGAAATTTAAAGATGCTTACTCCTTGGAAGAAAAGTTGTGACCAACCTAGATAGCATATTCAAAAGCAGAGACATTACTTTGCTGACTAAGGTCCATCTAGTCAAGGCTATGGTTTTCCTGTGGTCATGTATGGATGTGAGAGTTGGACTGTGAAGAAAGCTGAGTGCCGAAGAATTGATGCTTTTGAACTGTGGTGTTGGAGAAGACTCTTGAGAGTCCCTTGGACTGCAAGGAGATCCAACCAGTCCATTCTGAAGGAGATCAACCCTGGGATTTCTTTGGAAGGAATGATGCTAAAGCTGAAGCTCCAGTACTTTGGCCACCTCCTGAGAAGAGTTGACTCATTGGAAAAGACTCTGATGCTGGGAGGGATTGGGGGCAGGAGGCGAAGGGGACGACCGAGGATGAGATGGCTGGATGGCATCACTGACTCGATGGACGTGAGTCTGAGTGAACTCTGGGAGATGGTGATGAACAGGGAGGCCTGGCATGCTGCAATTCATGGGGTCACGAAGAGTCAGACACGACTGAGCGACTGAACTGAACTGAACTGACAGATATTAGACTATTGAGGTTATCTACTTCTCTTTTATTTAACTCTGAAAGTTTGTGTCTTTCAAGGAGTTGGTCTATTTATCATCACATTTATTGGAATAAAGTTGTTTAAAATGGTCCCTTGTTATCCTGTTCATGTCTTGGAGTTGTAATGATGTTCCCTCTTTCACTTCTGCTATTGGTCATTTGTGTCTTCTTTATTTGATCAGTCTGATTAGAGGTTTATCCATTTTATAGATAAAAATTGCATTGAGCACATAAGATAACACAAGGGCAAGCAGATGAGATGGTTTTAAGAGTTTGCCTTGTAGTCCCAGGATATTCTTCAAACAAGCAATTGCTGAAGTATGAAGGAACACCAGTAAAAAAAATTGGTTTCAAAGATGAACCACCGGTCATGGCAATGATGATGATTATAAGTATCTTAATAATAAATAAGGTCTTGTGTTTACTATAGTAAGTCTGTGTGATTAGTAGTTTCTGTGGATCATTTTACAACTATTTTAGTTTGACATTTTACATACAAAAATGAGATAATAAGTACTCCAAACCTACATTAAGCCCAAACACTATCTGCATGTTTCATATACTTCCCATCCATGGTTATTCTTTTTGCAGGAGGGAAAGGCAGGTAAGTTTATGTTTAAAAAGCCATTTTCCTAGACTGTGCTGGGCCTCTGTTGCTTTGCATAGGCCATTGCTTGCGTTGTTTCTGCTGTGGGTGGTGAAGCTTTTCATTGCAGTGGCGTCTCTGGTGGAGCGCAGGATCTACAGTGCGGGCTCAGTAGTTGTGGGGCAGGGGCACAGTATGTGGAGTCTTCCTGACTGAACCCACGTCCCCTGTATCAGCAGGTCGATTCTTAACCAGTGGACCACCAGAGAAGTCCCAGGAGATTTCCTGATGGGGTGCAGAACAGTGGCATTGCTATATGATTAGGTAGTATCTTACTCAAGCATCAAAGTAGAAATATAGCAAATGAATGAAAACCAGTTAACGATCCACAGTCCCTCTTCTGAAACTGTATGGTCATATGTGTCTATGGGTTCTGAATTTTCATATTTTATAAAGGTGATACGGTGCACGTGTTCTCCTTTGACACCCTCAGTGGGGATCTGGGGTAGCATCTCATAATCAAATACACTGGAAAGAAAATGACAATAAATAACCTCACAGAATTTGCTGCCAAATGAGTTACCAAATGCTGTTTTTCAAAGACTCCCTTTGGATTTTGAGACGGAAGATAAGGAAGGACTATAAGCATGCGTGGTCAAAATGGCCCATGAAAAATATTCCAAATCTGCCATAAAAAAATGGTGTATTGGTCTTGTGTATAGTGTTTCATCTTCCCACGGGAACGATGGCTTTCCTGGAGGAACAGACAGTTAATTGTTCCTCCAGGGTAGAACAGACTGCTCTTGCTTTAGTTGAGCACCATATGAAGTTACTGGCTTGCATTTAGGGAGCCATGTTGAATGAAAATTATACTTTCTCTCTTTATCTTTTGGCCAAGCTCATATAGTTGAATTTGAGGAGATTAAATCAATGTATGTTTGATACAACGGTACCACAGTGTACTTGCTTGAACAGTTTTACAAGAGCCAACAGGAATAGACAAGAATAAAAATAAACACTGGTACCAAACTACAGCCTTCTGAAGCAGCAACACATTTATAAGAAGTTAAAATATATGCATAGAGATGGCAGAAGATGATGTATTCTGAGGTCTGTACAGAAGCATGTTAATGTGAAAACACAAGCTAATGAATTGGTGGTATCCAATGTGTTAGCACTTCTTTGTGTGAGGTTTTGTACTGCAATTTTAAAAATAATCCAAATATATTTTAAAAATGAAATCCGTACCGAATTCCCTAATACAGTTTGTCTCCATGATTTATTCTGCTGCTGCTGCTGCTAAGTCGCTTCAGTCATGTCCGACTTTGTGCGACCCCAGAGACGTCAGCCCACCAGGCTCCCCTGTCTCTGGGATTCTCCAGGCAAGAACACTGCAGTGGGTTGCCATTTCCTTCTCCAATGCATGAAAGTGAAAAGTGACAGTGAAGTCGCTCAGTCATGTCCGACTCTTCACGACCCCGTGGACTGCAGCCCACCAGGCTCCTCTGTCCATGGGATTTTCCAGGCAAGAGTACTGGAGTGGGGTGCCATTGCCTTCTCTGATGATTTATTCTAGACCTAGACAATAACATAGCAACAATAATAAAAAAATAACACTTTGATCATAATGAACATTTCTTGAGTACTTACTATACACCAAATATTATTGTATGTGTTTAAGACATTAACTCATTCAACGTTCATTTATTCTTTCAATAAATACGTACTGAGCATTTGCTTTCATTAGACGTTGTTTGGGGACTTCCCAGGTGGCGCTAGCGGTAAAGAACTCACCAACGCAGGAGACATAAGAGACTCGGGTTTGATCCTGAGTTGGGAAGATCCCCCAGAAGAAGAAATGGCAACCCACTTCAGTATTCTTGCGTAGAGAGTCCCATGGACAGAGGACCCTGGTGGGCTACAGTCCACAGGTCGCAAAAAGTTGGACACGACTGAAGGGACTTAACACACAGATATGCAGACATTGCTTTAGGTCTGATACTCAAGCAGGAGACATTTTGCCTCCCAGGGGACACTGGGCAGTATTTGGAGACATTGTGTTTGTTATAATTGGGGAAGTGCTCTTGCCATCTGATGGACAGAGGTCAGGGATGCTTTTAAACTTCCTACACAATGCAGGGCAGCACTCACAGCAAAGAAGTATCCTGCCCTAAAAGTCAATAGTGCTGCAGCTGAGAAACTCTGTTAGCTAATTAGTTAGCTGTTAGTTAGCTAATTTCAGCATGTCTTATATTACCCATTATGAAAATGGCTTTGGTTTAGTAAGCAGAATATGCTAGGCTGTGGTTAATGGGTAATTGTTTTGTACAACTTAGAAAACAGAAGAATCATAACAAAATCCTCTAGAGAGATAGTTTGATGAAGGTGTAACCAGTACATTTTCAGGTTTTTATTTTTAAATAATAACCAGGCACTGATGCATTAATGGCTCAGAGCAGAGAATTGATTTCTCTACTGCGAGGTGGATTGTATTTCCCTGCTACATTGCCAACTCTCATCTTTTGATATTAAGCTGCCTCCCTTCCATCCAATATCTGTCAATCTGGCTTTCAAGAGAGGAACTTCAAAACAGTGTGGAGGCTTTGTCATTTTTGTGGATGTGTGATAGAAGATTTTGTGTGTGTGCTTTATTTGGTTGGAGCCATTTACTTGTTAGCTGAGCTAAAATTTAACTTGATATGATGCCCTATGCAGTTAAATTCCTTAGCAGACTGGTGAGGCTCTTTAAGAGAAGGCTCTTGGAGTTGGTCCTTTTTCAGGTGCCCTGTGATGCCTTAGGCAGAACTGCTGTTTGATCTGTGGAAATTTCCCTCTAGCCTGGAAGAACTGGATGGTCTCAGCTGAGAGGGGAATAGCATTGTTCAACTAGATCACAGTAGAACAAATCCCTGAGGAAACTTTAAAAACTCAAAAATGAAATCTTATTACTGAGTGTCCCCAACATCTTCTTTCAAAAAAAAAAAAAAACCGCCAAAAATAAACAAATAACAACCTTAGCTTGATGTGCAGATGTCAGAGATTACTAGCTAGGCCTCAGTGAAAAATTACTCCATTCATTCATTCACTCACTTATTCACTTAACATTGTTTATCATGAGTTCATTATATGTTGAGTATTTTGCTGGTGACAGAGGGGTGAGGTGGCTATACAATCAACAAAATTTTAAAAAGCGCTTTCCTTATTTTCTTTATGAAAGCTGAGATTTCAAAGCACATGTCCCCCTAAACCTCTTTTTTTCTCTATTTAACAATCCATATTAAGCACGTTAATACGCAAAGAATTGTTCTAGGCACTGTGGGTATATGAATGTGACCCTCAGGTCTTAGTCAGGAGAAACATAGTGTATGTATTCAAAATTCCTCTCCAACAGGTTTATGATCTGCAGTAGGCAGGTTTCTAAAATGCCTTCTTTCCCCAGATGTTTAGTCCTTATCCCCAAAAATGTGAATATGGTGAGATATCACACTCACGATTATGTTACATTTTATGGTAGAGAGTTTCTGTGGAGTAGTTAAGATTATTGATTAGTTAACTTTGGGTAAATCAAAAGAATGATTGTTTTGGTGGACCTAATCTAATCACTTTAAAAGCAAAATTCTCTTTAGCTGATAGTAGAAGAGGAAGTCAGAGGAACAGAATTTGGTGTAAGGGAGGTTACTGAGATGGAGGAGGCCACAAGGCAAGTACCTAAAATCAGCCTTGAGATGCTGAGAGGGTTACCTTGCTGACAGCCAGAAAAAATGGGGGACTTCCTTCCTACAACTCAGGGAATTTAATTCAATCAACAACATGAATGAGTTCTGAAGCAAACTCTTCCTCAGAGTTACCAGTTGACACTTGCCCTCAGCCTTGTGAAATCCTAAGCAAAAAATCCAGTTGAGTTTGCCTGGACTGCTCCTCTCTCTGAACTGTGAGATAATAAATAGGTTTTGTTTTCAGTAGCTAAGTTTGTGGTTGTTTCTACACAGAAATAAATGTGTAAATTTCCTCCTTGATTATTTTGCATTTTCAGAGATACTTTGTAGTTAAGATATCTTAACATTTGAATGGATGCTAAGTGATCCATGTAGTTCTTTGTGACTGATAGTAAAATTACCTCTTTATAGTTGCACAAACCCATTTACTTAGTACTTTCACATTCAATGCTCTCATTTGATTTTCACAGTTTATGAGAATCATTATCCCCATGTTAAAGATGAAGATCTTAAGTGGTAAGAGTGGGATTTGAATTCAGGTGCTGGCACTTCTATTTCACTTGGGCATATAATATACATGTTGGTGTGTATGTGCTCAGTCATGTTTGACCCTTTGCAACGCTATGGACTATAGCCTGCTAGGCTCCTCTGTCCATGGGATTATCCCTGCAAGAATACTGGAGTGGGTTGCCATTTCCTCCTCCAGGGGACCTTCCAGACCCAGGGGCTGAACCTGAGTCTCCTTTATAGCAAAGTGGATTCTTTCTGCTGAATCATGTGAGCAGTCCCAGAAAGTTAGTAGGTTACCTATACAGGCTCTTTTTCACCTGCTTCCTCTTCATTCCTCCTAACATCATCATCATTGCTGTTACCAGTATTGAGGATGTTGTCCTCCTTCTGCTTATTACTAAATGTTCGTTAACTAAAGAATGGCAGTTAAAACAAAATTTTTTTAAATTTTTAAAGTCAAAACATTTATTGAATATCTATTGTGTATGTATTTATTAAATATCTATTATATATCTATTATAATAGATAATATCTATCATATCTATTATGGCACTTGCTGTCCAACATTGTAAACAGAATGATGAGTGTCCTTCTATTTATATACCTGATATTGAGTCTGAGAAGTAGTCATCAAGGGGTGCATTTCTGATGCATGTAGAATATATACAAAGTAGAAATGGACTTCTTTTTCTACAGCTAGCTTACAAAATAAGACAATCCAGCAATCTTTTCTCTGCCTCTCTGGGAAAAATTTTTCCAGTTTTATTGAGATATAATTGTCATACAGCATTATATATATAATATTGTATTAATATATAATTAGTATATACAGAAAACAATTTTATATTATATTTATTAGAATTATTTTATATATATGTAAAACAATTGTAACATAGTTAAATTTTTTCTTGTGATGAGAAATTATAGCACAGTTACAATTCCACCACCGACCCTC
Organism: Capricornis sumatraensis; assembly: GCF_032405125.1. Taxonomy (NCBI): domain Eukaryota; kingdom Metazoa; phylum Chordata; class Mammalia; order Artiodactyla; family Bovidae; genus Capricornis; species Capricornis sumatraensis. Next base: position 33,287,529 of record NC_091079.1, read on the forward strand.
AACAAGTGAAACGAACTTCTAAGATCTGTTCTCTTAACAACTTTCAACTGTACAATGCAGTGTCGTCAACTATTATCATAGTCACTATGCTGATACGTTATAACTTATTTATTGTATAACTGGAAATTTGTTTCTTTTGGCCACTTTCATCTATTTATCATTCTCTCATCTCCTCTCCTTCCCCCAGCCTCTGACAACTGCCAGTTTGTTCTGTTTCTATGAAATCAGGTGTTTTAGATTATGGATATAAATGAGATCATACAGCATTTGTCTTTCTCCATCTGACTTATTTCATTTAGCATAACTCTATCAAGGTCCATCCATGTTGTCCCTAAAGTCAGGATTTTTTTCTTTTTATGGCTAAATCATACTATTATTTATAATAATGAAATAATTATATTTCATATAATTTATAATCATACACATGATTAATTTATATAATCATATAATTTATTTATCATATAAATAATATTCCATATTATTTATAACAATAATATTTCATTGTGTGTGTGTGATATTGAGTACATAAACACATTTTCTTTATCTAGTCATCCATTAATGGACACTTAATTTGTTTTCATGTCTCAGCTATTGGGAATAGTGCTGCAATAAACACAGGGATACAGATAGCCTGTGGATATGCAAAAATTTTCAATTTCTGTATGACTTTGTTCTTTTCTCTGCAAAAATGTTTCTTTGGGGCTTCCCAGGTGGCCCTAGTAGTAAAAAATCTGCCTGCTAATGCAGGAGATGTAAGAGACATGGGTTTAACTCCTGGGTTAGGAAGATCCCCTGAAGAAGGAAATGGCAACCCACTCCAGTGTTCTTACCTGGAGAATTCCACAGAGGAGCCTGGTGGGCTACAGTCCATGGGGTTGCAAAGAGTTGGACATGACGGAAGCAACTTGGCATGCACATTCTTATTTCCAGATTTTTCTTTCAGAAAAATGTCAGGGCATTTTCATTTGTTCATTTGCTAGAGAGACTGGAATCTGGCAGAGCATAAGGTGAATTTCCAAGCTGTAATCCTACCAGTTTCCTAAACCAGTGACCCATCCCTCCCAACCTTCCTTCCACCTCACCAACCCCCTGAGGATGGTGGGGCAGAGAACAAGCCTTGGGAGGGCAACAAAACCTGTACTCACTCGCTCACACAAGACTGCCTTTTGTCCATTTGAATCAACCCAGCTCCCTAGGGAGCCTGTCTGATCATGACCAAAGGCCGAACTTCTCTCATAATAGGGCAGAACACCTGCTCAGTGCAGTTCAGTCGCTCAGTCCTGTCCTATTCTTTGGGACCCCCTGGACTGCAGCACGCCAGGCTTCCCTGTCCATCACCAACTCCCAGAACCTGCTCAAACTCATGTCCATCAAGTCGGTGGTGCCATCCAACCATCTCATCCTCTGTCATAGGGTAGTAGATGTTATATTGCATAACCAACCAGAGGACATGAATTAGAGCAAACTCTGGGAGACAGTGGAGGACAGAGGAGCCTGGCATCCTGCAGACCGTGGGGTGGCAAAGAGTCAGACGTGACTTAGTGACTTAACAACAGCAAAGTGAAGGCACTGGGCAGGCCACACAGAACTGCCTTCAAGATGAGCCCCAGCGCCTACTGCCTTAGGCTCCAGTTCCCCATTGTATTTTTTTCTTCCTTTTTAATTTTTTTTTTCTTTGAGGGTAATTTTTGGGTAGGAAGAAGTAAAGTCCCATAGTAAATTAAATTTGAAATCTGGTTTGAGAAGCTATCCAGCTATATCTGTTATCATCTAATCAAAGAATTTGAGGCTAGCTGGACCTAACCAGTCTTTCAGCGTCTGTTGTGATCTGCCCATATATCTACCATTTTCATGGGAATGAGATCATGTGGGGGAGCTCCCTGCCCCAGAGAACTTTTGGTGCATAGACCACATTCAAAGATCTCTGTTGGCAATTAATGGGATGGCCTAGAAAGGACATGTTGTGACCAGGGTTAGCTCTGGAAGGCCCCTTTAGGAGGGTCTTATGGGCTGCGATCTGTTGGGACTCATCTTGAAGTCAGTTCTGTGTGGCCTGCCCACTGCCTTCAGTTTTTTGTTGTTCAGTCCCTAAGCTGTGTCTGACTTTTTGCGACCCCATGGACTGCAGCACGCCAGGTTCCTCTGCCCTCCACCATCTCCCAGAGTTTACTCTAATTCGTGTACATTGAGCTGGTGATGCAATATAATCATCTCATCCTCTGCCACCCTCTTCCCCTTTGCCTTCAATATTTCCTGGTATCCGGGTCTTTTCCAGTGAGCTGGCTCTTTGCATCAGGTATCCAAAGTATTGGAGTTTCAGCTTCAGCATCAGTCCTTTAAATGAATATTCAATGTAGATTTCCTTCAGAATCAACTGGTTTGATTTCCTGCAGCCCAAGAGACTCTCAAGAGTCTTTGCAGCATCACCATTCTAAAGTCTTCAGTTCAGTTCAGTTCAGTTGCTCAGTTGTGCCGGACTCTTTGCGACCCATGGACTGCAGCACACCAGGCCTCCCTGTTCATCAACTCTCGGAATTTATTCAAACTCATGTCCATTGAGTAGGTGATGCCATTCAACTAACTCATCCTCTGTTGTCCCCTTCTCCTCCTGCCTTCTATCTTTCCCAGCATCAGGGTCTTTTCCAATGAGTCAGTTCTTCATATCAGAGGGCCAAAGTATTGGAGTTTCAGCTTCATCTTCAGTCCTTCCAAAGAATATTCAGGACTGATTTCCTTTAGGATGGACTGGTTGGATCTCCTTGCAGTCCAAGGGACTCTCAAGAGTCTTCTCCAACACTACAGTTCAAAAGCATCAGTTCTTCAGTGCTCAGCTTTCTGTATAGTCCAACTCTCACATCCATACATGACCACTGGAAAAACCATAGCTTTGACTATACAGACCTTTGTTGACAAAGTAATGTCTGCTTTTTAATAAGCTGTCTGGGTTGGTTATAGCTTTTCTTCCAACAAGCAAGTGTCTTTTAATTTTATGGCTGCAATCACCACCTGAAGTGATTTTGGAGCCCAAGAAAGTAAGTTCTGTCACTGTTTCCCCATCTATTTGCCATATTGTGATGGGACTGGATGCCATGATTTTAATTTTCTGAATGTTGAATTTTAAGCCAACTTTTTCATTCTCCTCTTTCACTTTCATCAAGAAGCCCTTTAGTTCTTCTTCACTTTCTGCCATAAGGGTAGTGTCATCTGCACACTATTGATATTTCTCCTGGCAATCTTGATTCCAGCTTGTGCTTCATCCAGCCCAGCATTTCTCATGATGTACTCTAAATATAAGTTAAACAAGCAGGGTGACAATATACAACCTTGACGTAATCCTTTCCTGATCTGGAACCTGTCTGTTGTTCTATGTTCAGTTCTAAATGTTGCTTCTTGACCTGCATACAGATTTCTTAGGAGGCAGGTCAGGTGGGTTGGTATTCCCATCTCTTGAAGAATTTTCCACAGTTTGTTGTATTCCACACAGTCGAAGGTTTTAGTGTAGTCAATAAAGCAGAAGTAGATGTTTTTCTGGAACTATCTTGCTTTTTTGATGATACAATGGATGTTGGTAATTCTATCTCTGGTTTCTCTGACTCTTTTAAATCCATCTTGAACATCTGGAAGTTCACAGTTCATGTACTTTTGAAGCCTGGCTTGGAGGATTTTGACCATTACTTTGCTAGCATGTGAGATGAGTGCAATTGTGCAGTAGTTTGAGCATTCTTTGGAATTGCCTTTCTTTGGGAGTGGAATGAAAACTGACCTTTTACAGTCGTGTGGCCACTGCTGAGTTTTCCAAATTTGCTGGCATATTGATTGCAGCACTTTCACAGCATCATCTTTTAAGATTTGAAACAGCTCGATTGGAATTCCATCACCTGCACTAGTTTGTTCGCAGTGATGGTTCCTAAGGCCCACTTGACTTTGCATTCCAGGATGTCTGGCTCTAGTTGAGGGATCACACCATTGTGGTTATCCAGGTCATGAAGATCTTTTTTGTATAGTTCTTCTGTGTATTCTTGCCACCTCTTCTTAATATCTTTTGCTTCTCTTAGGTCCATACCATTTCTTTCCTTTATTGTGCCCATGTTTGCATGAAAAGTTCCCTTAGTGTATCTAATTTTCTTGAAGAAATCTCTAGTCTTTCCCATTCTATTATTTTCGTCTATTTGTTTGCACCGATCACTGAGGAAGGCTTCACTTAGATTACAGCAGTGTCTGGGGCAGGTGAGGGTAATCGCCCCCCTGGTCTCATGCTCAGCCATCACCTGTCTTATTGCTTGTGAGTCTGAGGAGACTATTCCTATGTGCCTCTCTCACAGCTGCTCCTTTGGGTCAGATGGAAGGAACCTGGGGGCATTAACCCATATTGTGTCTGGACGATCAGTAAAACGAGGCCCTGTCTAGCAGACTCCCAGTTACTGGAGGGATTGTTGAACAAACAAGGAGCAGGAACCCAAGAACTCTCAGTGTTAGCTGTGCATGTGATAAGAGAGGGAAAAAAAATTAAAAGCCAAAATTCTCCTTTCCCCTTAAAAGATTCATTATGTCTACTTCTCTTCTATTAAAAACAGATTAAAAAACAACAACAACAACAACAACAACTCAAAGTCCCATCTGGTCTGTGTCAACATTAAAAATGGTACATTGTGTTTCATCACAGGCAGGTTTGCCATGGTAGTGAGAGATGTATTTTTGGAAACCCAGAGTAACTGAAAACAGATCTTGACCCTTCAGGACCTTTCCTGCTCCCTGTTTTTGGGTTTTGCCAGCAATTGATGTTTCTAATGGATTTGTTTGCTGATGAGAACCCTGGAAAAATAAGCAGATAAAGGCAGCAGTATGGGCACACAGGTAAGAAGATCCCCATGGCCATCAGCATAGCAGGTCTGCAATGTCAAGGGTTCACATTTAATGGATGCTATTCAAATCTCATCACGAGGTAGACATGTCTCCCTTCTAGAGCCTCCCTGGAGCCTCCATTCTGTTCTTCCTTATCTCCTTCCTGGGATCCCCTCTGCTGGTCTGCTGATAAACACAGGTAGGCTGGCTCCTGATTTCTTGGCTTCCAGGCCAGAAGAGGAAAAGGCAGAGAAAGCCGTCTGTTATGACTCTCCTCTTGCTGCTTTCCCTTCCTGCCCTGACCAGTTTGCCCAGTGTCAACTCCATGCCCCTCTGAGGATGGAACACATTGTTATTTTCTGATGAAAAGGAAACGGCTGCCATCCCACGCATACCCTTCAACACTTGTTCCTTTCTGTGCAACAAGTGCTCTCACACCGATGAGGGAAATCCTGAAAAATAATGCCAGCCTCTTCTCCAACTAGAGGTAGTGACAAAAGTCCCAGAGGAACCTCTGTTCAAAGGAGAGTCATAAAATCACTCCTTCAGTTGCATCGATTTAGAGTGAATAGGCATTCATGAGGAGAAGTGATGATTGGACACTTTGACCAAGGTTATGCCCTTCTCAATGCTGAGATCCCTGGCAGGGAATACTGATCCCTCAGGAAAAGAGGACTAGTTTGCATTAATAGTCCAAGGACAAAAAGGACAAGAAAATTTGAAGCTAAGAAGGTGGGCCAGGTGATGGTCTAGCAGAAAGCCCAGTGATGCTGATGGAGAAAATAAAGACCTTCAGGGCTTCCCTGGTGGCTCAGTGGTAAAGAATCCACCTGCCAGTGCAGGAGACATAGGTTCTTAGTTGGGAATCCCTTTAATCCCCATAGAGAGCCATCTCAATAAACTGGGTATTGTCTCGGCCTTGAGAACTATGCTTGCTCTCTGATGGCCTGCTGCGTAAGTCTCCTAGAATTGAAGGAATGCAGCAATAGTAGGTCAGTACATTCTTCAGTTGACCACCGGTGTTTTGAACCAATCCTCACAAAAAGGTCTTTGAAGGATGTCTTTGGTCAGACATTCGACACCTTCTCCCTTTGCTCTCAGAAATATCTCAGAATACACATTCCCCATGTGTTAAGGATGAGACAGATGAGATTGCAATTACAAAAAGCTGAAGATGGAGTTTAGTCCTAAAATAATTCTTAAAATTCAGCTATAAATCTCACATGGACGATCAGAGACATCCCTGATCTGGGAAGACCCCACGTGCCTCAGAGCAACTAAGCCCATGTGCCACAACAACTGAACACGTGCCCTGGAGCCTGGGAATCACAACTACTGAGCCCACGGGCCACAGCTACTGCAACCCGTGTGCCCGAGAGCCTGTGCTCCTTAACAAGAGAAGCTGTTGCAATTAGAAGCCCGCCCGCTGCAACTAGAGAGTAGCCTCCACTCTCCGTAGCTAGAGAAAAGCCCCCGCAGCAATGAAGACCCACCACGGCAAAAAATAAATAAATAAAAAAATTTTTAAAAAAGGAGAGACAGAACTATTGTGGCATCATGCAGAAAGAAGTGGTCTTAAAATACAATTCCTCAAAAGAAGTAGCCCAGGTAGGTGGCTGAGGCTCATAAGTGGATAGGGGTAGAGGTGAGGTGATTTTGGCAAACTGTGGACCAGGCACACTGGATGAGCTTTGGGATCTAGTGGCCAAGCTTATCATCCAGCACGAGGGTTCTCTTGTCAGTGACTTCTATCAATAAGGTCTTCTTAGTAACCAGGACGTGCATCACGACACGTTATATAAGACCAGTCTGATAATGGAATGACGTAGCAGCAAGAAGAAATGATAACTGACAGATTAGACTTGATTCCTCTGTCCTCTTGCTGTTCAGAAGCAGAATCAGCTACCTCCTCTTTTCGAGGTGGAATGAACATGATGATGTATTTCTATAGCAATTGTTGGGAAGGTTTCAAGTCTTAGCCTTTCTTGTTAGTAAGTTAGGTGGGTATTCTGGTGATTACTTTTTTTAAAAAAATGAAAGAAATATAGCCATATTTGGAAGTCACATGGTTGAAGGAGGAATATTTTATCATTTCACCTCATATACTCTCAGCTTGATTGTAAGATTTACAGCTGAATTTTGAGAGTTATTTTAGGACTAAAACTCCATCTTTAGCTTTTTGTAATTGCAATCTCATCTGTCTTATCCTTAACACATGGGGAATGTGTATTCTGAGATATTTCTGACAGCAAGGGAGAAGGTGTGGAATGTCTGACCAAAGACATCCTTCAAAGACCTTTTTGTGAGGATTGGTTCAAAACACCAGTAGTCATCTGAGGAATGTACTGACCTACTATTGCTGCATTCCTTCAATTCTAGGAGACTTACGCAGCAGGCCATCAGAGAGCAAGCATAGTTCTCAAGGCAGGTAATACCGGGTTTATTGAGAAGGATCTCTATGGGGATTAAAGGGATCCCAACTTAGTTTGTGTTGGTGAAAGTGCTTGAGCTTGAGGTTATCTTAAATCAGGCCAGCACTGCTGACACGGGTGGAATGGAATGCTTCTTGGTGCCTCTTCACGGCAGTGAGTGGAGGAGGGTGGGGGTTGGATAGGGCATGAGAGTGAACAGTCCTCACTTGATTGATGGATTCTCCATATGCTCAATTTGGAGTGAAAGTGATGAGCTTGAAGTGGTTTGGAAAATGTTTTCTCTGGACTGCAATTATTGATTCTTCAGGAGAGAAATAATGTATTTTTCTTCTTTTCACTCTCTACCAGTAAGTAGTAATATTTATGCAAAGAATGAAAGCATATTGATATGCACTCAGAAGGCCTGGATTTTAATCCAGAGTCCACCATTTTTAATCACTTCTGTGTCCTTGCTACACTTGTGAATCTAATACTTTTTTTATCTTCCTGAATTGTGACAATCTTATCAATTGGGAAGGGAAACAAAATTAGTTTCCCAAATTAATTTATGCACTCCATAAGGAGAATGATGTGTCTGTATCTTATTTAGCTCAGGAGCTCATTGTTTAGCAAAAAGCTTGTTTGTTATACCTTATTAATGAGAACATGGGCTCTGGAGCGAGATTTCTTGGTTTTACATCTTGGCTCCTTCATTTCTTAGCTGTGTGACCTCAGGCAAATTGCTTAACTTCTCTGTGGCTTAGAATAAAGATAACGGTATTACCAACTTCACAAAATTGTGAGAGAATTAAGTGACAAATACATTTAAAGTGTTTGGAACTGGAATATATACTCAGCAAATATTAACTACCACTTTCCTTATTACCATTGTATCATTTTTTTTTAAAGCTTAAGTATAGTTGATTTATAATATTATGCCCTGGTGGCTCAGACAGTAAAGCGTCTGTCTACAATGCGGGAGACCTGGGTTCGATCCCTGGGTCGGGAAGATCCGCTGGAGAAGGAAATGGCAATCCACTCCTGTGCTATTGCTTGGAAAATCCCATGGACAGAGGAGTCTGATAGGTTACAGTCCATGGGGTCGCAAAGAGTCGGACACGACTGAGTGATTTCACTTCACTTCAGGTGTACAATATAGTGATTCAGTATTTTTCAATAGTTGAATCAATATTGAATTTGAAAAATATATTCAATATTTTTAATATTATTCTATAGATTATATTCCATTTAAAGTTTTAAAGTGATGGTTGTTTCCTTTTGCCTATTATTATCATTGTTGGTAATATGTATTTGTCAGTGAAAACAACTCCACCTCAGTGAATCTGTTTTCTTATCCATGATCTGGGGGCTATGATACAGTAATAACAGTAACACCCTGAAGAGCTGTAGTGAGGATCAAATGAAACAACAGCTAACAGTCAAAATGTCTTTTCGAATACTGTATTTTGAAACTCTCTGGTATCATTATTTATAATATTAACTGTAGCACAGAGAGGAGAAATGATTTTCACAAAATTCTGCAGTGTGAGTGATGCAGACAAAGCTGGAATATTCTTGGAACTTCCTTCTGTTCCCAGAGTGTACTGCTTAGCTGTGGTGCACATAGCCAAAGCCTCTGGGATTACTGAGCCTTTTTCAGTATTTACATTAAGATACAGCCACAGATCTTTCAGCAAAGGATTATGTTTTAATCGAAGCTACCCTGGCTTTACTGTGCTCGTCCTCACTCTCCTTGCACAAAGGTCTTACAACTTTGCCTTGGTTTCTGAGATGCTCGATATCAACAGTCAACTTGTTAAGTGAAGACTGGATGCTCTATGGATAAATTATAGTTGGTACTATTGAGTATCCAGAAGAGGTAGAAAAGGGCCTAAACTAGGAATTGGAACACATGAGATGAAGGGGTACTATTTATCACTTGTAAATCATGGTGCCCCAGACAAGCCCCATTGGTTATTTGGGATACAGTTTTCATATCTACAAATGAAAAGCTATCAGATTATTTCTGAGATTCCTGCAGAGTAAATGTCCTTGGAATCACAAGTCCTGTGTTTTGTCTTTCTCTTGCACTATGACCTTGGGCAAGTCACAATCTGTCTTCCATCTATAGTGTCCTCATTTGCACAGGACTTTTCCCTGAAACAGACAATCTTTTTGCTGCTGGTACGTCAGTAACTATATCAGGCAATGAAAATGTGCATACATACAAAAACAGGTGTACACACACTGGGCTTCCCTGGTGGCCAGTGGTAAAGAACCTGACTGCCAGTGTAGGAGATGCATGTTCAATCCCTGGGCTGGGAAGATCCCCTGGAGAAGGAAATAGAAAACTGCTCCAGTATTTTTGCCTGGTAAATCCCATGGTCAGAGGAGCCTGGCGGGCTACAGTCCATGGAGCTGGAAAAGAGTCAGACATGACTTAGTGACTAAACAATAACATACAGACATTAATGCATGCTGATGCCTATTGTATACAAAGAATTAAGTCATAGTTCTTTGCGTACATTATTCAGCATAACCTTTATAACAAGTTTATGAGAATGACATTTCTGTCCTTATTTTACAGATGATGCAACTGAGTCTAAGACAGAGTAACTAACTTGCCCAAATGGCAACCTTAGTATAGCTAGGGATTGAACCTAACAATTTGACTCCACCCAACCATGAGGTTACATAGTCACCTATCAAAAGTTATAAAGGAAGTATCCTCTCTTCTCTAGGCTAACCTCACTTCTTTTGTATTCTGGTTATTCAACTAGTGGACATTTAGGGAATTTTGACTCATTGGGTGCCTAGATTTTAGCCTGAAATGTAACACAAGAGTTAGCTGGATTCATGGCAAGTTGCAAGAATATTCCTGTTCATTGAGCATTCTACCTCTGAACCCAGCAGCATCCTGAAGCCTTCTGCCCTTTTCTTTGTTAGGATTTTAAGCAATTGGCATGAATGAAGGCGTGAACTGGAAAAATTCTCTGTGACATGAATTTGGAAGGGTTGGCAGATCTACCAAATGAGAGACTAAAAATGAGAACAGATATGACCTGCTAAGAACTTTATATGCATTATTACATTTTAAATTCAATTTTCAGCAGGACTATTATTATCTCCGTTTTATGCACAAGGCGACCCAAGCTTAGCATAGAGACCATCCAAAGATGACACAGCCTGTGAACTGATCTTTTTTCCAAAATAAATTTTATAGTCAAAAACCCCCATGAAAACCACAAAAACCCAAACCTTGCAAAGCTGGCACACAGCATTCTTGTCATACTTACCTCATTTATCCTATTGTCAACATCTTAAATTATGGTGATAAGCTTACCAAACTAAGAAACTGGCATCAATGCACTATTATTAATTAGACTCTAGCCTTTATCTTGATTTTACTATTTTTTTTCACATTAATGCCCATTAATGTCTAGGGCTGCTACAACGAAGTACCACAAACTGGGTAACTTAAAACAACAGAAACTTATTCTCTCCCAGTTCTGGAGCTTAGAAGTCCAAAATCAAGGTGGTCAGAGGACCATGCTCTCTCCAGAGCTTCTAGGGAAGAGTCCTCCTTTGCCTCTTCTAGCGGTTTCTGGTAATCTGTGGAGTTCTTTTGTGCTACAGTGTGATGTTTGTGTCTTCTATGAATTCATAATTTGAGATCCTAATGCCCAGTGGAGATGGGGTCTTTTGGAGGTGATTAGGTCATGGGGACTCTACCCTCATCAATGGATGAAATTGATGACCTTATAACAGAGGTCCAAGAGAGCTCTCTCACTCTTTCTGCCATATGAGGATGTAACAAGAATTCTAAGAACCAGAAAAGTGCCCTTACCTGACCATGCTGACATTTTGGTCTTGAATTTCCAGCCTCCTGAAGTGTGAGAAATAAATTCCTGTTATTTAAAAACCACTAATCTGTGCAATTTTACTATAGCAAAATTGGTATAGCCTGAAGAGGCTAAGACACTCGGCTCGTGGTTGCATCATTCCAATCTCCACCTTCAACTTCACATGGGCTCCTCTCCTTGTGTCTGTGTCTCTGCGTACAAATTTCCCTCTTTTTATAAGAACACCAGGCATACAAGTTTTATGGCTCAATTGAATCAAGTATGATCTCAACTTAACTTGATTATATCTCCTTGTTGTTCAGTTGCTAAGTCTTGTCTAACTCTTTGCAACCCCGGGCACACCAGGCTCCTCTGTCTGCCACTAGTTCCTGGAGTTTGCTTAAATTCATGTCCATCAAGTCAGTGATGCAATCTAGCCATCTCAAGTTCTGCTACCCTCTTCTTCTATTGCCTTCAATCTCTTCCAGCATCAGGGTTTTTTTTCCAATAAGTTGGCTCTTCACATCAAACAGCCAAAGTACTGGAGCTTCAGCAACAGTCCTTCTAATGAATATTCAGGGTGATTTCCCTTAGAGTTGATTGGTTTGATCTCCTTGCAGTTCAAGAGACTCTCAAATCTTCTCCAAGACCACAATTTGAAAGCATCAGTTCTTCAGCACTCAAACTTCTTTATGGTCCAACTCTTATATCCATACATGACTCCTGGAAAAACCACAGCTTTGACTAGATGGAACTTTGTTGGCAAAGTGATGTCTCTGTTTTTTAATATGCTCTCTAGTTTTGTCATAACTTACCATCTAAGGAGAAAACGTCTTTTTAATTTCATGGCTGTGTCACCATCTGCAGTGATTTTGGAGCCGAAGAAAAGAAAACCTGTCACTGCTTCCACTTTTCCCCCTTCTATTTGCCATGAAGTGATGGGACCTGATGCCACAATGTTAGTTTTTTTAATGTTGGATTTCAAGTCAGTTTTTTCACTCTCCTCTTTCATCTTCATCAAGAGGCTCTTTATGGGACTAGTGTTTAATAATCCTTGCTTCCATTGCCCAAGGCACTGGTTTGATCCCTGGTTGGGGAACTAAGACCTCACATGCCTCATGATGAGGCCAAAAAGAAAAACAAAGTCTTAGGGAGTGGGACATCCATGGTAGTTCAGTGACTAAGACTCCAGGGCCTGAGTTCAGTCCCTGGTCAGGCAACTAGATGCCACATGTGGCAACTTAAGATCCCGAGTGCTACAACTAAGACCTGGTACAGCCAAGTAGATTATATATATATATGATAGGCTCTTTAGTTCCTTTTCACTTTCTGCCATTAGAATGCTATCATCTGCTTATCTGAGGTTGTTATTTCTCCCAGCAGTCTTGATTCCAACTTGTGGTTCATCTAGCTTCAAATTTTACATGCTGTATTCCACATAAAAGTTAAATAAACAGGATGACAATATACAGCCTTGTTGTACTCCTTTCCTAATTTTGAGCCAGTCAGTTGTCCCATGTATGATTCTAATTGTTTCATGACCCACATACACGTTTCTTAGGAAACAGGTAAGATGGTCTAGTACTCGCATCTCTAATTCGTTGTGATCCACCCAGTCAAAGACTTTAGCATAGTCAGTGAAACATAAGTTGATGTTTTTCTGGAATTCCCTTGTTTTTTCCATGATGCAATGAATGTTTGAATTTGATCTCCTGTTCCTCTGCCTCTTTGAAACCCAGCTTGCATATCTGGAAATTCTCAGTTCATGTACTACTGATGTCTAGCTTGAAGGATATTAAGCATAACCTTACTAGCATATGAAATGAACGCAATTATGTGGTAGTTTGAACACTGGAATGAAAACTGACCTTTTCCAGTCCTGTGGCCACTGCTGAATTTTCCAAATTTGCTGACATACTGAGTGCAGCACTTTAACAGCACCATCTTTTAGAAAATTAAATAGCTCCACTGAAATTCTCTTACCTTCACTAGCTTTGTTCATAGTAATGCTTCACAAGGCTCACTTGACTTCACACTCCAGGATGTCCAGCTCTATGTGAGTGACCACACCACCATGATTATCTGGGTCATTAAGATCTTTTCTGTATAGTTCTTTGTGTAATTTTGTCACCTCTTCTTAATCTCTTCTGCTTTTGTTAAGTTCCTACTATTTCTGTCCTTTATATTGCCCATCTTTGCATGAAATGTTCCCTTTGTATCTCCAATTTTCTTGAAGAGATCTTTAGTTAGATTGTCTGGGTTTGTCTGATGCTTTTTCTCATGATTAGTGTGGGCTTATAGAATTTGGGGAGAGAATACTATGGAAGTCACATGCCCTTGTGAATTGGCCTTTAAAGTCCAGAGCTCAGGTTTCAGTTATAAAACATATAATTAGGCATTTCTCTGAAGAAGACATACAGATGGCTAACAAACACATGAAAAGATGCTCAACATCACTCATTATCAGAGAAATGCAAATCAAAACCACAATGAGGTACTATTTCATGCCAGTCAGAATGACTGCTGTCCAAAAGTCTACAAGCAATAAATGCTGGAGAGGGTGTGGAGAAATCCCTCTTATACTGTTGGTGGGAATGCAAACTAGTACAGCCACTATGGAGAACAGTGTGGAGATTCCTTAAAAAACTGGAAACAGAACTGCCACGTGACCCAGCAATCCCACTGCTGGGCATACACACCAAGGAAACCAGAACTGATAGAGACACGTGTACCCCAATGTTCATCGCAGCACTGTTTATAATAGCCAGGACATGGAAGCAACCTATGTGTCCATAGGCAGACAAATGGGTAAGAAAGCTGTAGTACATATACACAATGGAATATTACTAAGCCTTTAAAAAGAAAACATCTGAATTAGTCCTAATGAGGTGGATAAAACTGAAGCCTGTTATACAGAGTGAAGTAAGCCAAAAAGATAAACACCAATACAGTATACTAACACATATATATGGAATTTAGAAAGATGGTAATGATAACCCTGTATGTGAGACAGCAAAAGGGACACATATGTACAGAACAGTCTTTTGGACTCTGTGGGAGAAGGCGAGGGTGGGATGATTTGAGAGAATAGCATTGAAACATGTATAATCATATGAGAAATGGATCGCCAGTCCAGGTTCAATGCATGAGACAGGGTGCTCAGGGCTGGTGCACTGGGATGATTCAGAGGGATGGGATGGGGAGGGAGGTGGGAGGGGGGTTCAGGATGGGGAACACATGTACCCCCATGGCTGATTCATGTCAAAGTATGGCAAAAACCACTACAATATTGCAAATTAACCTCCAATTAAAATAAATAAATAAAAAATTAATAAATAAAAAGAAAAACAAAATTAATATGACTGTCAACAACAACAACAAAGACAAAACATTTCTTAGAATCAGCTGTACTATTGGCTTACTCTTTTCCCTTTCTTTGGGGGTCTTGCATTGCCTTGTACATATAACTGGAGGCCAGTAAATTCCTGATAAATTGAATGAGGCAGGATCTTCTGTCGCGTGCAGCCCCAACTCCATTACCTTTCCCCAGATGTGGAACTGCTACCTCCCCTCTCTCGTATACATGACAAACCTATGCACGTTGCTAATGTTAATTTACATTTTTTGAGCTCCACTAAGACATCAGTGATCACTGAAGCCATGGAGTTCGACATGACCCCTTCCTGGGAGACCCGAAAATGCAAATGACAGGAAAGCAGAGGTCACTTGCAAGAGCTGAGTTGTGTATAGATTCCTCAGCTTCTCAGGGCCCAGATGAATTGACAAGTGGGAAAATTAGAGCTTGCTCTTCTCTTGAAAAGGTGGATTATGTGGATTCAAATCCTCTCTTAAATATTAATGATAACCAAACAAATCTCTCTTATTAAACATACCTCAGCCTTCACTTCAATTTAGTAGTAAGGGAAAGTAGATATAAATCAGTGAATTAAAATTTTGGAATGCTAGCCTCGCCTTGAAGTTTTTTGCTTGCTTATTTATCTATTTACTCATATATTAATTTATATATCCTGGGAGTGGGCAGGCTGATGCACAATGGAGTGGCTAGAAAGAGTACATCACTTTGAACCAGCAGAACTTTTTATAAGTCCCAGGTCTCTTATATTACAAGCTGTACCTAAAGCTAAGACCCAGTTTCCCCAGCTCTAATGTCTGTCAGGGTGACACCTCCCGCTGCAGCACTGCTTTCAACGATTCAGCATTTACTCGCCCATGTTTAGAGACAGTCCCTTAACTCCTCTCAGGGCACTACCCACCCCTGTTGGATGCAGTCTTCTTCCAAATGTCCCAGATTCCCTGCACCAAAGAGTGGACACATGCCTTGGTTGGACTTCTGTCCTGGGAAGTGCTATAAGAGCACAAGTGACTGTGGTGAATTCATTCCAGAAGAGGCATCAGGAAGAGGCTCTCCACTGGTTCCCGATACCCGACCCCTGAGAATGACTAACTTCCATTTATTTTTTTTCACAAGCCAGGTTCTTCCGCTTTCCCTTGCATTCTGTGAGACTCCGCCTGTTTCCCCCTGATATACATATTCTGTCTTCTTGTAGGAGACACAGTTAGTCTCTGCTGCCTGTGGCCAAGAGCCCTGATGCTTATCCCTTTAACTTTCTCAGAGCTCTGCCACACTCTCGGAGCTGTTCCTCCCTCAGCTTCCATATTAGTTTATCCACTCCTGAGAGCTTACATAGCTCCTTCCCTTATGTTCCCAATATTTTTGTATTACCCTTGTCTAGCCACGAAATAGACAATCCCCACACCGGTTGTTACGGGGTAGATTGTGTTACCCCCAGTTCATATGTTGTAGTCCTAATGCCCACTACCTCTTTAAAGAGGTGGCTAAGAGAAAGTGAGGGCATTCAAGTTGGCATTAATCCAGTATGTCTGATGTTCTCAGAAGAAAAGGAAATTAGGATATACACAAACACGCACACACAGAGACAAACACACACACCCCCCAAGACCACATGAGGACCCAGAAGACAATCATCTCCCAGACTAGGAAAGAGGCCTTAGAAGCCAACTCTGTCAACACCTTGATCTTGGACTTCTAGCTTCCAGAACTGAGAGGAAATAAATTTCTATTGCTTAAGCCACCCAATCTGTGGTACTTTTTTTAAGCAGCTCTGGTAAACAAATGCACTGGTCAAAGATAGACTCTGGGGTGAGCCCACCTGGATTCACATCTATGCACAACCATGGACAGGTTACTTTACCCTGTTGTGCTAGCAGTTTTCGGTGGTGAGGAGGGCAGAGAGAGGGCAGGAGGAAGACAGCAGAAGATGTGCTTGGTCACTAGGGTAAGTCTCAAGAGGAAATGCGAGAAAAGGACCAGTATGTAGTTTCCCTTTCCATATGGCTGGTCTTCTCAAGCCACCTTTCCTCCCCTCCACATGCTTTGCTGGTAGAGTTTCCATCGTACAGGAGGAGCTGTCAGGGATGAGAAAGAGGCTCCCCTCCTAACAAGATAATGGTGAAAAATAAAAGAAAAGCAGTTAACAGCAGAAAGGAGTTGCATTCATATGCTTAGAGGGAGTCACCTAACCTTCCTAATTGTGTTTCCTAATCTCTAAAATGGTGATAATGACCCCTGCATCTTACAGCCCAGTGGCAAGCAACTCAGGGCAGAAAAAAACCTTCTCTGTGGGCTATAAATTCCTTAAAGGCAGGCACTCTGCTTATATTATTCATCTTTTTATTACCACTTTACAATTCAAGCCTGGATACATGGTAGGCATTCTGTTTATATTTGTGGATGACTAAGAAGTGGCTGTTGTTACTGAGGGAGAGAGTAGACAGATGGACGACTGCTCAGAGCTGGGGTTGCTGTCTCTGGGTTTTATGTGCCAGCCCCAGGCTAGTGCAGGCGATGACAGAGTAGGATTTAAGGGTCAGGATGGAGCATACACTAAAAACAGTGATAGAGAAGAACACATATAGTTTTCTGAACCTAGAGTTTTCTGCTTGAATGTTCATGTCTGGAGTAGGTGAGAATTTCTAAACCAATTACAGTGAATTAGTTGTAAATGAGGGAGTATGTCCATTCGGTTGGAGTTGAGAGAGCACTACTGAAGTTACCTTTCTACTTTATCTCCCCCACAAATCCCCTAACAGATACACACATACACAGAGCAGCCCATCCACACATTACAGCAGACATGAAGACATAAATATGGATAATTTCTCTGCTGAAATGTACTCATTGCCTCCCTTTTCCTATGGGGTAAAATTCAAATACTCATTCTCATATTTAAAACCTTTGCATCAGGCTCCCTGCCCACTTGTTTATCCCATTTCCTCCCTCCTGCCTTGCATCCCAGAATCAGAACACTATTTGCTCAGCCTCCACATATTTGCACTTGATTCGCCTTCTGCCTGGATTTGTCTTTTTCCACATGTCTGCCTGGCAGACTCTCCTTTTCACCCTCAGCTCCAGCATCTCCTCCTTATGTGCAGACTATGTTGGTCCCCTCCATCAAAGCTCTTTACACCAAAGTTTAATCACTTGTTTCTATATTCAGCTCCCACACTGAGCCTGGGGCCCCACCAGAGCAGTGTCTGCCATCTTTATCTTTGGACCCACAGGTTTCAGCAAATCTGATGACTGAGTGAACAACTTTTCTGGTTTCCATTAATTGAAAGTTTACTATGTGCCATTCACTTTGCAAAACAATTTGCATACATTCATGTCTCATTTAGCCTCCTGATATGAAGAAACTAAGGCTAAGAGAGGCTAAATAACTTGCCTGAAACCTCCCAGTAATTAAATGGAATGTGAGGTCTGGGACTCTGCAAACTGAACCAGTGCATCTACTGTGAGCATCTAATGCATTTAGTGAGCATCTACTGTGTTCAGGATTAGTTGTTGTAGGATTTGCTGGTTTTAGCACAAAATATTTTAAAGCATCCTCTTTTTAACTAGCAGGTCTGGGAGAGGAAAGGTGATATTGTTTATTCAGAAAAGTCAGAAATCTAAGCAAAGGCAGAAAAGAGGAAGAAGACAGAGGAGAGGCCAGGCTGATAAACCCTCCTGATGGAAATGTTTCTTTGCATTCATTCCCATAGCTAAGAAAGAAGCGGGCTTAACAGCCCCAGAAGAAGGGCCCTGAGTACTAAGTAAGGAAACTCTTTGACTTCAAGATCTGGAATCTGTCAATGAGGTAGGTTGCGGTTCTGTCTCTGATGTTGATTGCTGGCTTTTCCATGATCCAGGGCTCAAATGGTGCAAGTCAATGAGAAATGCTACTCTAAATATTCTTTCCACTTAAAAACATAATTTTAATCATAGCAACCAATGCACAGGTATCCCAAATTGATGCCCCTCATCCCATCCTGCACTCTTGGCACAGGCTTCTGCCCTTCTCTGGACCACCCCCGACCCCATTTCCCTGGCTGACTGCTTACATTCCTTCAGGCTCAGTTCATGAGTTTTCTCCTCCAGGAAGGCTTCCTGATTCTCAGGTTTAGTGCTCCCATTTTGCATTTACTTACATCACTATATATACCATGCATGCATGCATGCTCAGTTGCTTCAGTCATGTCCAACTCTTTGCAATCGCATGGACTATAGCCCGCCAGGCTCCTCTGTTCATGAGATTCCCTAGGCAAGAATAGTGGAGTGGGTTGCCATTCTCATCTCCAGGGGATCTTCCTGACCCAGGGATCGAACCTGGGTTTCCTGCATCTTCTGCATTGCAGGTGGATTCTTTACCCACTGAGCCATCTGGGAAGTCCTTTATAAATACCACTTACTCTCAGAAGTGGATTGACTTTGAAGTTAATGATATCTAAGTTTTGAGACTCTTCCTCATGTGGGTCTCTCTGGGTACTAGGCATCACTTATGACATAGAATGTTCTATGTGGTGAAGAGAAGGCAGTGAGCAGTCAAGGAGAACTTATATATACGTTTATTTATTGTAAATTGTGCAAAGGGATCTCAGAAGAAAGGGACCTGCATGTGAAAAGCTTTAGAAATTTGTTGATTATTCTCATCCTGAATAAATATTCACTCATTTACTTCTGAAACTTCTTTTGTGAATTGGTGTTAATATTCTTGTTTTCCAGAGGACCCCACTAAATCATGTAAGCTTCAGGCCCCACAAAACTTACATCTCTATTCCGCTGCCCCTCCCTCTGCATTGCACCTGCCTCCATTTCTTTATCTCTCCCACTAAGAGCCATCCCTCATGCTTCACAGATGCTGTATTGCCTTTGCGTTTTTAGGGAACAGTTAATAGCACGCAGTCACTGGGCACTGAGCATCGTTGTGGAAGTGGAAGTAGTCGTCACAGCCCTGCAAGGAGCAAAGCACTGCCTGGTCGTTTCGTTTGTCAGCGAAGAGCTGTCTCTCTCAGACCCTTCTCTAGACTGTTGTCTATAAATTTAGGCAGCTGATTAGGAACAGCTCCAAGGTGCCTGAGAAAAGATTACCAATAAAAAGGCTAAATCCTGAGTCATCAAGGAAAGATTATGTTATGTTTTGTTTTCTCAGTTTAAAATCAAAGGGGAAGTGTGTTTTTTTGGTTTTGAAAAATATCTTTAAAATTAGAATTTCCCAAACCTTGACAAATGTTCATTCATTTGTGGAGACTGCCCCTTACTTCAAACAACATTGACTAAGCATTAAATCATGCTGTGTGTTCTGGTTTCTTCTTTCAAAGCATTTTTAAGCCTTTTGAGAATAATATACAGGACAGTTGCCTCCTCTGTGAAGCCTTCTCTAATTCCTAGCAGACTCTGCAGAACTGATTACTTCTGCCTCTAGGAGGGAATAGTGTGTGTGTGCATGTGTGTGTTTCTAGGAGGGAAGTGTGTGTGTGTGTGTGCATGTGTGTGTTTCTAGGAGGGAAGTGTGTGTGTGCATGTGTGTGTTTGTGAATTGTATGTTATGTGTCAAGTACCATTCTAAACCCTTGCTTATATAAACTCATTTAATCCTCACAACAACCCTTTGCTGTGTTATCATGTCCACAGATTTCATGAGAAGCAGTCGGACTCGGACACCCACTGCTTCCTGTTTGAGTATATCTCTGTTTCACCACTTCTCTGTCCAAAATGACATTGTCTGAGGACCTGCTGATAAATGTGAGCTCTCTGGGTTAGCTGCTGCCTCTAGGTTTTGTATCCCTGGGGAGAGGGGTTGCCCAGTGGGTTGAGGAGAAAAGAGCTCAGCAGGTGACCAGGGCCTGTGAGTCAGTTCCTTCAGGGATTCATCAGTGTTCCTGAGCAGAGGATTTAAGGCTCACTGATCCAGTCCTTTAACACATACACAGGGGGCTGTGCTAGATCCCAAGTCTTCCTTTTTACATTTGTGAAATCTGAAAGATACCATGTGTCCTTTACAATCCAGGAGTAAATTTAGGAGCCCTTTATAGCCAATAAAGTATGTCACAGATTCAAAGTATTTTAATAATTAGCAAGGCTTTGAAAATACATAAAAAGGCTGCATTACAACATTACCAACTAAACTGTGCTGCACAAATCAACTAATATTGCTGAACCAATTCATTCATGTAATGCAATATTCTTCCCTCTCAAATCAATCCATCACACTGTCATTGGAATAATCCCCCTTTGAAGGCAATAAGCTGTAATAAATTCCATTTTGCCTATTTGGGGCAGTTCTAACAATAACAAAAATGCCCCTAATCCTTAATGAGAACCTACTTTGTATCTGGCACAGGGCTGGTTGGGTTGGCTGAAAACACAGCAATGCCTCTTGGAATAATCTCAACCAAATTACTTAACCTCTGAGAGTTTCAGTTTTCTTTTCTGCAAAACAGGGATAGCAATCATAGCTACAGGTGTGCTAGATGCAGTTGTGCAAACTGTAGGGTGAACAAAGGCAAAGAATCTAAGGGAACACCATGCACTCACTAGTATGAGAGACTGGGATGCTTACTGCCCACAGTTCCCAGCAGATTCTAATAGGGTCTTTCATGCTAACAAAAATAGTTTATTAGGACAATTTTCCAACAGATGGAAGTAAAATGTCTTGAAGAAAGGGAGGCTTTTATTGCTTTATACATAGACAAAGGGCAACTTCATGGGCCTAACTCTTAGGTTCATTATGTGGTTTTATTGAATAGATGTGTTGAAAGCACATAGAACCCATAAGAACAGTTCATAAATGGTAGCAATTCTGCATATTCTACCATTCATAAATGGTAGTTTTTCTGCATTTTCTGAAGTTATCCTCTTTATCCTATCACAACCTTAAAAGGAAACTATTTTTAATCCTTGTTTTACAAATAAAATGAGAATTGGAGAGATCAAATATGTTGAATTTCAATTAGGTGGTGAGTGACTGAGTTTAGGATCCTAACTGAAGCTTGCCTGAGCTGGTAACCACTGTGCTTAATCGCTCAGTCATGTCTGCCTCTTTGCAACCCCATGAGCTGTAGCCTGCCAGGCTCCTCTGTCATCAGGATTCTCCAGGCTAGAATACTGGAGTTGGTTGCCATGCCCTTTTCCAGGGGATCTTCCCAGCCCAGAGACTGAACCTAGGTCTCCCACATTGCAGGCAGATTCTTTACTGCCTGAGCCACCAGGAGAGCCCTGTTAACCACTGCCTTGTGCTATTCTATGTGTGTCAGGGAAAATCCTGCCCCCGCCATCGGCCTGAGTTATGACCACTCCCATGGCGTCCTCATCCTGAAATATCATGGGAAAGACAGGGCAGAAGTCCATTCTTTATTGCTGCCCAGAGTTTCAGTATAACTCGTGTTCCCTCCATAGTATCCTAGCCTCCAAGGGTTCTTCTCTGTGTAGATAGGTTAAGACAGTTTTCTGGAGCCTGCTCCTGGCTTACCTTTCCCCGCACAATCCCCCTGAATCCTACTTGACCTTCCAAGGGCAGGAGTTGGAAAGGGGGCTGGGAGGACTGGAAATGGATTGCAAGCTTTCTTTAAATTCTGGCCCTTCATACTACCTTGTTAAGTGAGAAGGACGAGCACAGAGAGAGGAGACTCTTAGGATACCCTCTCTGAGTAGAAGGAAACAATTGTCTCAGTCTGATTTCTGCTTTGAACCCTTACTCTTTACAGTGAGTCTCTGCTCAGTCCCATTTTCTTTCTCCTCATTCCCACTATTGCACTTCGTTGCGTCCTTGACATTCATTTCTTCTTTGACTCCCAGCAAAATGCTTCTGTGCTTGAGGCGGAATCAAGGTAGGGAAAGTAATGAGATCCTTGGGTTTCTCTAGAGGTCAGGAGGGTATGGCAGCTAATGCTGGTATTGGAAGCCAGGTCCACGGGTCATGCAGGTGAACGTAGTACAAACATACGCACGTAAGTACTTGGACTGGCACAGGGCGATGGACAAAGTAGTGGGGAGATGTTTTGAAACTTCCTTTAATTTTTTATGTCTTTAAAAATTCAAGAGAATTTTCTATTCTTTTGCTGGTTATATATACGTCTCTTAATATAGATGTAATTTTTCAGATTTACAATCATAGAATAAAGTCAATAGATCAGAAAGATACTACAGTCCTGAGACTGTGTGAATAACTTGTGTTGTGGTTAATTTTATGTGTCAACTTGGGTAGCCTATGGTGCCGGCTGTTTGGTCAGACAATAGTCTAGATGTTTTTATTTTTTAGGTAGGGTTAATATTTACAATCAATAGACTTTAAGTAAAACATGTTACTCTACAGAATGCAGATGGGCCTTATCCAATCAGCTGAAGGCCTTCAGAACAAAGACTGAGGTTTCCTGAGGAAAATTGAATTCTGCCTCCAGACTGCAACATAGAAATCTTATCTGAGTTTCCAGGCATTGGACTCAAGACTGCAACAGCAGCTCTTACCTTCTTACCTGAATCTCCAGTCCACCAGCCTGCCCTTCAGATTTCAGGTTTGCTGGTGTTCACAATCATATGAACAAGTTATTTTAAAATACATCTCTAACTTTCTCTTTCACACACACAGAACGCACACACACATGCGCGCGCACACACACATGCGCGCGCACACACACATTTCTGGACATGTGTATATAACATAAAGATCTCAAAGGCCAAACAAATATGTTTACATATCTATCTCCTTTTGGTTCTGTTTCTCTGGAAACCCCAGGCTAATAACACTGCTTGATACAGAGAGTCTCAAGAGTATGTTACTTCCCCATAGATTATACAGAGAAGCCCCATGTATTAGTCACATAGGCTGGCTTTGCAGTGGCAATAAATAAACCCTAAATCTCAATGGCTTAACACTATACAGACTCATTTGTCCCTCTTATCACAGCCCATCACAGGAGACACAAACTCAAATGACTACCAGGTCCAGACAGGTGCAGTAAATGCCTGATGGAGACTGTGGGTACTATAGTGACTTAGAGAGCAAATATCTTATCCTAAATTAGGAAACTGTTCTTACTTTGTGGGAAAAAGAGCACATGGGTCCAAATATCTCAATCTTCCAATAGACAGAAACAATGGGATTTCAAAATATGAAATGTCTAACTCTGATATCCTGATAATATAGTATATTCCAATTAAAAAAAAAAGTTCTGGATAGTACAAACAAAATCTTTCTGTAGGTTGCAATAGGCTCAAGGTCCTCCAGCTGGCAAGTTATGCTTGAAAATGATTGTCCAACAATATTCATTCTTATTTATTTTGCGCTCAGGCTCAGCTTTGATCAAAATCATAGTCTAGGAAAAGGCGATGAGGTCCTGTTTATGAAGCACAGGGAACTTTATCTGTCAGGACTATGTGGAAACTCAAGACATTCATATGATAAGAACAGAAAACTAGCCTGCATGAATACTCATAAATATACATGTGGCTAAGTGTACTGATCCCGAGTAAACAGACCAGGAAATAAGCGGAACCTTCAAAAGATCACTTTATCACTTGCATAGATTGGAGCCCTCCTTTGTTTAAAAGTTCTTTCCAGAAACATTTGAATTGGAGTTGGTTATCAGTACAATATTTTCTATTTGTTTAAATGACATTATCTTAATTATCTTCAGAAAAGGGATATTGAGTTCCAGGAAGAGAAGACAAGCTATAGGCCTGAATCCCTGGGCAGGGAAAGGCGGGAGAAGGGTGCTGTGTGTGGTAAGGCAACAAGAATGAATTAAGTACCATCTGCATGTTTTTTGGGAAACCAGAATTGTTTCCTCAGAAATCATCCTGGACAATGGCCTTTAGTACTTAGCCAGGTGACAAAAAACACTTGGAGTGTTTTCAACAGAGGAAAGCCATGGTATAGAAAGAATTACACAGGAAATAAAAGGGCTTGATGATGAGAAGGAAGGAAGCCAGAAATTAGCCACCTCGAAAGAGCAGGAAGCTACTACTACCCTTAGATGGGAGGGGCTAAGGGTCAGGGTCCCTTACGAGGTCAGGACCATGGCAAACCATTGGCAAGCCAGAGCTAGAGCTGCAGAGAGACACAGTTGCTGCCAGAAATGCGACCACAGCAGCAAGGAGAAAGATTTTTTTCCCCCTTTCTTTTTACCTCCTAACCCTTCCAGCACTTTCTATTGACCATACCCCCAAAGCAGCTGGTATTGAGAAATGCACTCTGAAGAGACTTGGTGGGGGTGCAAGAAGGATGAGCGTGGTCACAACTGACCCCCAAATTCAGCCCCACAACTTCTCCCCCGCAGCACAAGTCCAAGGGAAATCACCAGGGGCTTTTACTCATCACAGTAATCCAAGGACCCAGGCAGAGGGAAGCTCCATGCGCCACTTCCCTCCACAAGCACATCCCACTCATCCTTGGGAAAGAGTGATAATGGTGGGTCAGGCACTGTTTCTTAACACCTCTACCTAGAAGTGACTGCCTTACCTTTCTCACCTTTCATCAGACATAGTGAGTCATAGGGCTATGCCTAACACCAAAGGGGACAGGGAAATACAACCCTAAGTATTATCAGGAGGTCAAGAGTGAGAAATAGTTGGAAAATAGAGATAATGACTACCATAGGGGCCAGCTCAGAATGTAAAAATATAGGCTCTATAAAGTATATTCGCAATGATAGATAGTGGCATTTCTGGAGGGCCCAATGAAGGGCTGGAGCTTGTGAAAGTCAGAGCTTTGGGTCCAGGCAAAAGTGAATTCAAACCCCTGCTTCTCTTCATCTTAGATGTGATATCTTGGATAAAATAATATTATTTCTGAATATCAGTGCCTTATCGGTAAAGTGTGTATGTTGGAGTCTTAGAGTTAAGGGATTCATTCATTCACTCATTCATTCATTCAATGAGATGATTTGGCTTAGCACATAGTTGGGAGAGAAGCTTCAGTGACGTTAGTTACTATTTTGTTGACAATTTTTTCCCAGTCAGTTGCACAGAGATCTGGGAGTTGGATTAAGCTCTGAGCAGCTCTGAGACACACAGAATTCTCAGAATGGACCCACCAATCCAGGCTCAGAAACTCACCCAGGCTTTGTCGCCCTCCCATTCTGAAGCAGGTACCACCCTTACACAATTACAGTGGGTAAGCCCATCCAGGTCAATTTGCCATCTTTGTTTAGAGCAAATCATGGACAAGTCACTTTCTATGACACACCCTATTCCCTTCAACATTAAAATCTGAAGTTAGATATGAGCCCTTTTTTCAAAAGGAAAAAATAAAACTCATAGAGACTAAGCAATTTGCCAAAGCTCACACAGTTAATGAATGAGTCACCAAGGCAGAAATTAAGTTAATGTATGCTCATCCTGAAGCCTGTTCAATATTCATTCATTCATTTATCTACTGTCCATTATTCGTTAGGCATTACATTGCAATACTACAAGTATATCCCAGGCTTTATTGAGAGGTACAGAGTAGTATAATATAAACCTATGTTTGTCTTCAAATATTTTAGGGAAAGAGTGAGCCTTTTAGGACATAAGTCAGATCATGTTCACCGCTCTGCTGAAAACCCTGGAGTGGGTTGTCAGTTCACAGAATTAAATTCAAAGTTTATCATAGTCTTCCAGTCCCTACAGACATCTCACTACCTTATTAATCAGGTACTTCCTCTGTTTCTTTTCCTTGCTGTAACTTTTCATCTTAATGCTAATCAAACTATGGTATTTACATGTTTGTTTATTGTTTATCTCCTTCCACTAGTATGTATGTTTTATGGATGTAGAGACTTCATATGCCTGCTCATTGCCCTATTAATCATGTTTAGAATAGTGTGCCTGTCTGTATTTGTATACTAGGGCTGCCGTAACAAAACACCATAGACTGAGTGGCTTAAGCAACATAAATGTATTTTCTCACAATTCTATAGGCTAGAAGTCCACAATTAGCATTGATACCTGGGGAGGTTGTTCGTCCTGGTTTCTTGCTGTGTCACCACATGGCCTTTCCTCTGTGTTCATGGAGGAAAAGAGAGAGAAAGGGAATGAGAACTCTGATGTCTCTTGAATTATGGTCCAACCCTTATGACCTTAAGTCCAGCACTGAACACTTTATCATCTTCTCATAGGCTTTATTTCCAAATCCAGTCACATTGAGTGTTAGAGCTTCAGTGTATGAATCTTGGGGAAGTACAATTCAGTCTATAGCACTGGTGCATAGTGAGTTCTCAATATTTACGGAACTGAATTGCATTTCTTTTATCCTATTTCATGTTGTACCTTCTGCACTGGCTTTAAACACTTTGCTGTCATGCAGAAACCTCTCTAAATTGTCAGAGGGGGGTATTCTACTCTACAGTGAGATGGAATTATTGAAACACTGAAGGGACTTTATCCCAGGTGTCCTTTCATTAGCCACCCTAGGCTTCCTTGGCCTTAGAGGAGCAAGGCACATCTCTTCAAAGTATATCCTGAGACAAGTTCATGTTCATCTTATTACCAAAAATGCATAGTGCCACCAGAGATGTTGAGTATGAGGGAGATGAGAATATCATGCAATTCATCCACATAATACTTAGTATAAGGAGTATTTGGCAGCTTTGTATTGAGTGAAAAAGAACATGCATTTGGGAGTGGGTGTATACCCATGGGTAGAAACTGGAGAACACAGAAGTTGAAAATGCATGATATGAAATCACTCTTTTGTAGGTATAAAGTTGTGGAAAATACATACTGGTCTGTACCGTCATTTGCTGGCACAGAACCCCTGAAACCCTTGACATTTCCTAAGTGGTAAGAGCACTAGGAGCATCTTTTGTTCTAATATTTGGTCTTTTACTCTGGCTCCTGACACAAGCTTCCTGAAAACCTTGTAATTTCCCGGATGACAGAGTGTCTTTTGTTCTGATGAGGACACTCTGGATAGGCTTCTGGATGAGGGCTGGTCATCAGAAAGACCAAACTCTGATTAGAGGCTTGTTTTAAGCCCCACCTCCATTTTCTAGAGTATGGAGAAGGGCTGAGAATGGAGTCAATAATCTATCATGCCTCTTTGATGAAGCCTCAATAAAAATCACAATAGTCCGGGGTTTGGAGAACTTTCAGGTTGGTGAACACATGGAGATTTGGGGAGACTGGAGTGTTTGGAGGACATGGAAACTCCGGGCCCTTCCGTACATACTTTGTCCCGTGCATTTCTTCTATCTGGATGTTTATCTGTGTCCTTTATCTGGATGTTTATCTGTATATCTTGTTTATCTATAGCCTTTTATAATAAACCGGCAAACATAAGTATGCTCTTTTCTTGAGTTCTGTGAGCTGCTCTAGCAAATTAATCAAATCTAAGGAGGGAGTTGTGAGTATCTCAGATTTATAGTTGATCAGTCAGAAGCACAAATGACAACCCGAACTTGTGGTTGGCATCTGAAATGGGGTGGGAGCAGTCTTGTGGGATTGGGCCCTTAACTTGAGGGATCAGGAGGCAGAAGGAGAGTAGGAAAGAGAGAGGAAGGTGGGCAGGGATGAGAAGGGCAGAGATTCGAGGAAGAGGAAGAAAGGAAGAAGCAACAAGGATAAGAGAGCTAAACCAAAGTCAGAGGTAGAGTGAGAGCAGAAAGGAGAGGAGGGCTCTGGGAGTAAAATTCAATGCTCACTGTACAGAATAGTTTGAGACCTGGGAGGTAGCATCTCTCCGAGGGAAAGAATGTTGCTTGAGTAGGTCTATACCTGTTCATCAGAACGTTCTCTGAGAAACTGAGAACTAGACATGGCTTTGAAGGGGGTTCAATGTTTCTCCATCGCCTTGCTAATTTCCCTTTGTATCCTGAGTTAGAGCCCTGGGACACCACCTCATCCCCATCTGAAAGCAGCTTGATTTCACAGGCCCTGGGCCCTTGATGTAGCTGCTCTGACTTTTTTTTCATGGGTTTTCCATCTGCTCCAACCATTGCAAATCCAATTTCATATTTGGCATAAAGTAAATTAGTTTCAAGAAATATCTTGTCATCATCCAAATCAAAATGCCACATTGAAAATGCTCAATGCCAGCTACAAATTGTCAGAAGGAGTTGAAGAAAGAAGAAAAGATTTTTGTTCTAGACAAGAGGGGAAGAAAAAATACGTATTTGAATGCATCATAGTGGCTCTGTGGTACCTAAATCATTCAAATAAAGCTGGAAAAAATATTTGAAAGCTTGACTAATCTGTTCTTTTATTAACATAGTCTTTCCCCTCCCCAGCACTCCACTTTCCTCTGTTCTAGCAGTGTCTTAACAAGAATGACTTCTGAGTGTGAACAAGTCTTTCTTCTGAGTTTCTGAAAAAGTAAATCCTATTTGCTGCAATTACAAGGGCTGTTCAAGTAACTCTACTAGGTTACTCCACATCTCTCTGTCTTGCCACTCACCCAAGCCCTAGAAATGGGAATTCGTGGTCAGCACACAATCTCTTAACCCACTGTTACTTAACCCGTTTCTTACTGGATTGTCTTAAACACCCTTAATTTCATTTGTCAAATTCTTTAAAGCATTATGTGCATGGTTATCTGGAAGAGAGTCTCCATTAGCAAGTTACCAAATAAAAAGTTGATCTTATTTCCTGTGATGCAGAGAATCGCCACAGGAAGAGGAACTGGAGTGTTTTGAGAAGAAGTGAGGAGACAGGAAAAACGGAAGACTAAGGAGAGCCCTTTTCATTTGCCTACATTCCTTTATATCAGTCACTGTCTCTGCCTTTGAATTCCTCCCCCCTTGATCACTTAGTGAACTCACTCAAGCTCTAGAATGTTCAAGGGTATATTCCTAGAAGGTCCAGGCTGTGCTTGGCATTTAGTGAGTATTCAAAAATGTCTGCTGAAAGAATGAATGCAGGAAGCAAACATTCCTCTTTTGTGTTACTTTTGCCAATTTCCCATCTTACCCCATAAGGTTAAGTTGAACACTTCCTTTTAACTCTCAGGAGTCCTCTACTGTGTCTCTTATCCTCTTTGCTGTCATGAAAGAATCTATTGTTACATGAATTCCTTAAATGTAGAAATTTTGTCTTATTGATCTTTTCATTCCGAGCATGTAGCACAGTGTTGGCATCTCATAGATACTCAATACATGTTGAGTAAATTGTGAATGAATGAAGGGTATATAAGCAAATTGATGGCTGCATGAAGGTACTGAACCTGCATGATAAGGGATTACATCAGTCAAAGAAGCTGCAAGGCCCCCAAAGTTAAGTGACAAAACCCTAAGAACAAACTCGGGGTCATCAATCAAGATATCAGATATGGACTACATTCATATTTAGCATTGGAGAAGGCAATGTCACCCCACTCCCGTACTCTTGCCTGGAAAATCCCATGGACGGAGGAGCCTGGTAGGCTGCAGTCCATGGAGTTGCTAAGAGTCGGACATGACTGAGCGACTTCACTTTCACTTTTCACTTTCATGCATTGGAGAAGGAAATGGCAATCCACTCCAGTGTTCTTGCCTGGAGAATTCCAGGGACGGGGGAGCCTGGTGGGCTGACGTCTATCGAGCTGCACAGAGTCAGACATGACTGAAGTGACTTAGCAGCAGCAGCAGCATATTTAGAATAACCAAAGAGCTGAAAATGGGGTGCAGAGTGAGCACCAAGCAAGCCTTAGCAGCACTTGTGAGATACTCCTAGGGGCTCCTAACCTTTTTAAGCCCAGATCACCAGAGCTACCAGGCTCTAACCATAAAAAGTTGGGGGTTTTGTGCTGGCAATTAAGGCAGGTAGGCTTCTTAAGTGATGTAACTGAGGGACACCAAAGTCCTCCTCTGTCCAAAACTCCTTCCTCACTCAACATTTGCAAGAGGAAAGTGTCCACAGAGCCCCTCTCATGTGGGAGCAACAGATTCACATTTTGGTCCTTTTAGTAGCTCTCATCATGGCCATTGATTGTGTTAATTAGGTACCCAGAAGCCAGGAGGGGTCTGAGGAAAGGAAGTAGGTATTTTTGGTGAAGAGTGGGACCAGATCTTCAGAGCTTAAAGTTTGTTTCACTACCTCAGTAACTGATACATTCATAAAGCTCACTGAGTTTCGTCTGAGTGCCAGATACTTTGCTAAGTACTTGGAATACATGACCATTGTATTGGATTATAGGCAAGAAATGAGATCCTTTCCTCTTGGATTATGGACAAGAAATGAGAACCATATAGTATCAATTGTATCCACTCAGTTTTGGAGTTATGACATGAAATTGAATGTGTGGTAATGCCCCATGCTATAGAATCTCTATTCAAGGCAATAGATGTGAATAAACTCTAGAGTGTACACACTAATAAAATATGGTATATAATTAGAAAGTGATGAGTTTGGAATGTTTATTAACCTTTGTTTTTCTAATATAATGTATAAATTTTAAATTTATGTAATTTAAAATTGCTGTCACAAAATTCCTGAACATATAACAGTCGGCTCTCCCGAGCTGGTGCAAGTAATTTCATCTTCTAAGGGAGGTAAAATTGCACACATGTAAAAAGACTTATAATAAATGAAATGTGAACTTCCCTGAGACAAATTTGGAGATGGGAAACAGAAGAATAAGACTGAGCTAAATTTTCAATAGCTTCTTCCCATACAAAGTAAGTTTGCTGCTGCTGCTGCTGCTGCTAAGTCGCTTCAGTCATGTCCGACTCTGTGTGACCCCATAGACAGCAGCCCACCAGGCTCCCCTGTCCCTGGGATTCTCCAGGTAAGAACACTGGAGTGGGTCAAGTAAGTTTAGGTTAGTTCAATAATGGGATCATATGTCATTTTAAGAGGGCTTTTAAAAGTCTAATGTTTTCTTTTGCTTTTTTGAATACAACTGATATATAGCACTGTATACATTTAAGATGTATAGCATAATGATTTAACTTACACATACCGTAAAATGATTACCACAGTAGATTAGTTAATATCCATTATCACATATAGGTATTAACAAAGAGAGAAAGAATTTACTTTTTCTTGTAATGAGAACTCTTAGGACCTACTCTCTGAACAGCTTTCAAATATCCCACACGGCAGTGTTGACTATAGTCATCATGTTGTATATTATATCCCTAGAACTTACATTATACGTTTGACCACCTTTATCCAATTTCCCTTCCTCCTCTAGATTTTAACACAATCTTAAATAAGTCACTAGATTTCCCACTGCCTCCATTCTGTCTCCTGGGAACTCAGGAAAAGTGATTCTGATCCAGATTTTAGAGCCTAGATCAGAAAAAGAGACCATTCCTTCCAGGAGGAAAGGACAGCTCCTTTCTAATGTCAGACATTAGAGGGGTCTAGTGAGTGAAAATCCATGAACAATTGTGGACTAGGTAAATAGATGGTGCCAATGCATTTCCTGTCTTATTTTCAAAACTAAGAGAGAATTCAATTCTTTTAGGTTAGACCCTCTTTTTTTCCCCATTAGAAGTCTATGTAGAGTCCTAAGAAGTGGAAGCGTTCACTTCTTAAATCATATTACCAAAGCTTCTTATCTCTAAACTCTTTTTAAATCTACCATATTATAAGAGTGCCTACTGAAACTAGGTACTAACAATGAAATGAAACATCATTTACAAAAGTATATTATAATAATTTTTCTTAAGTTGTAATTTTCACTTATATAATATTCCTTTATTTTTCCCCCACCTAGATATGGAACCACTCAAGTTCAGTTCTCAGTTTGGGAGAACTGGCAAAACTGTAATATTAATACTAATGTCATAGTTCAGTTCAGTTCAGTTCTGTCGCTCAGTCATGTCCGACTCTTTGTGACCCCATGAATCGCAGCACTCCAGGCCTCCCTGTCCATCACCAACTCCTGGAGTTCACCCAAAGCCACGTCCATCAGGTCGGTGATGCCATCCAGCCATCTCATCCTCTGTCGTCCCCTTCTCCTCCTGCCCCCAATCCCTCCCAGCATCAGAGTCTTTTCCAATGAGTCAACTCTTCTCATGAGATGGCCAAAGTACTGGAGTTTCAGCTTCAGCATCATTCCTTCCAAAGAAATCCCAGGGCTGATCTCCTTCAGAATGGACTGGTTGGATCTCCTTGCAGTTCAAGGGACTCTCAAGAGTCTTCTCCAACACCACAGTTCAAAAGCATCAATTCTCCGGTGCTCAGCTTTCTTCACAGTCCAACTCTCACATTCATACATGACTACTGGAAAAACCATAACCTTGACTAGATGGACCTTTGTTGGCAAAGTAATGTTTCCACTTTTGGATACGGTATCTAGGTTGGTCATAACCCTCCTTCCAAGGAGCAAGCATCTTTTAATTTCATGGCTGCAATCACCATCTGCAGTGATTTTGGAGCCCAAAAAATAAAGTCTGACACTGTTTCCCCATCTATTTCCCGTGAAGTGATGGGACCGGATGCCGTGATGTTCGTTTTCTGAATGTTGAGCTTTAAGCCAACTTTTTCACTCTCCTCTTTCACTTTCATCAAGAGGCTCTTTGGTTCTTCGCTTTCTGTTATAAGGGTGGCGTCATTTGCTTATCTGAGGTTATTGATATTTCTCCTGGCAATCTTGATTCCAGCTTGTGCTTCTTCCCAGCCCAGAATTTCTCATGATGTACTCTGCATATAAGTTAAATAAGCAGGGTGACAATATACAGCCTTGATGTACTCCTTTTCCTATTTGGAACCAGTCTGTTGTTCCATGTCCAGTTCTAACTGTTGCTTCCTGACCTGCATATAGGTTTCTCCAGCGGCAGGTCAGGTGGTCTGGTACGCCCATCTCTTTCAGAATTTTCCACAGTTTCTTGTGATCCACACAGTCAAAGGCTTTGGCATAGTCAATAAAGCAGAAATAGATGTGTTTTTCTGGAACTCTCTTGCTTTTTCGATGATCCAACAAATGTTGACAATTTGATCTCTGGTTCCTCTGCCTTTTCTAAATCCAACTTGAATTGCCAGCAAATTTGGAAAACTCAGCAGTGGCCACAGGACTGGTAAAGGTCAGTTTTCATGCCAACCCCAAAGAAAGGCAATGCCAAAGAATGCTCAAATTACTGCACAATTGCACTCATCTCACACGCTAGTAAAGTAATGCTCAAAATCCTCCAAACCAGGCTTCAGCAATATGTGAACCATGAACTTCCAGATGTTCAAGCTGGATTTAGAAAAGGCAGAGGAATCAGAGATCAAATTGCCAACATCCGCTGGATCATCACACAGCACTAATAATTGATTTACATGCTGACTTTTTTTTTTTTAATTCCAAGATACTGGACAGCAGAAGACACTACTTTATGTAATACATGTGACCTTCATCCAGTGAACAAAAATTTATCATGCACATATTTGCCTTGTATCAAGTTGAATAACAAATGAAAAAAGTTCAACCTTCAGTTCAGTTCAGTCTCTCAGTCATATCTGAGTCTTTGCAGCCCCATGGACTGCAGCACGCCAGGCCTCCCTGTCCATCACCAACTCCCAGAGCTTCCTCAAACTCATGTCCATTGAGTCAGTAATGCCATCCAACCATCTCATCCTCTGTTTGTCCCCTTCTCCTCCTGCCTTCAACCTTTCCCAGCATCAGGGTCTTTTCCAGTGAGTCAGTTCTTCACATCAGGTGGCCAAAGTATTGGATTTTCAACTTCAGCATCAGTCCTTCCAAAGAATATTCAGGACTGATTTCCTTTAGGATGGACTATTTATATCTCCTTGCAGTCCAAGGGACTCTCAAGAGTCTTCTTCAACACCGCAGTTCAAAAGCATCAATTCTTCAGTGCTCAGCTTTCTTTGTAGTCCAACTCTCACAAGTCTAACCTTAGTAGTCTTCAAAAACGCAAATAAATATGAGCTACCATCTTTTCATAATTAAATTTGTGAATGTCAAAACTTCTCTGTGCAAGATAAGCATTGTACCAGAGAAAGAAGAACAAATTATAACACCATTCGTGAAACTAGCTTATCAGTTTGCATCAATGTAAAGCTACACAGATGTTTTCCCAAGATTATTTATATTAGCAAACAATGAAAATAACCAATGTATACAATAATAGGAGTATGTTTAATTAGTTTACATATTTATACATTTTGATATCATATAAAATGGAATATCATGCAGCTTTTAAAATAACATTTTAACAGAACTTTTAAAATACAGGTAAATACTTTCCATTTAAGGGAAATGAGCATTCAATGTTATATGTGCTGCATAATGTGAATTATATTGCCGAATCTGAAAGGAAATAAGCCCAAATATTAATAGGACTTCTCTCTGGATGATGGAATTATAAATGACTTTTCTTTCTTCTTTTTTGCTTTCCTGTTTTTCCCCAAGAATTCTATTATGGACAAGTATTACTTTCATAATACAAACATAGTGCAGCCCCTGTCCCCGGCTCTCTAAAATCCCTGAGGCAATCTAGAAATAGAACAAATATCCCACCAATCCATACATTAACAACACCAACAACAAAAAGTTGAATAAATCATGTCACCATTCAAGTGAGCCCAGGTGCAGAGCGGCCTCAGAGACATGGATTGAATGAGAGTGGTGGGAAGAGGGGGCAGCGCAGACTGGAAGGAACGGTTTTGGGTGCAGGGATGTCTGCTGAAGGAGGAAGTGGTCAGATGATAGAACCACAGCCTAAGGGGAAGAGAGCACATCCCGCAGGAATATTAGCACACTCAAGGAACTGGAACTTAACATAATTAGACCAAAGAAAGGAAGAGAGGATTGCCGCGGAGCTGAAGCGGGCGGAAGTCAGGCTTAATGGGAAACGCAGCTTAAGGAGTGGTGGGTCCTTCAGATGGCGCAGCTCCTCTGCTGTTCATTTCTCTGGTGTAAGACGGTCTTTCTTCTCTGTTTTTCCCCCTTCTCCCCTTTTTATTAATAGATAACTACCTTTCTCTGCTCATTCATGGTTTCCGCTCCTTCATAACTTCAGCTTGCTTTTGCCTACATTCTGCACTGCGGCTACATGGTTTTTCAGCTCAAATGCTGTAGATCAGCCTTATTTTCTGTGTTTGAGATTCATGGGCGAGAAACTTGACTGATCCTGCTCAGTTCTGGTGTCTAATCTTAGTCTAATCACATGTGGCTTGGGGTGAGGGTAAGAAGGGGTAAACATGAGTGCCTAGGACCAACTTTTCAACAAAGAAAGTGAGTGGGGGGATTCAATAAGAACTTGCCCAGACATTTCTGGATTGAGGCAAAAGGATGCTAGAGGAGACTGATTCATCATGATGAATGTCAGGGGAATCCTGTGACTCTAGTGTCAGCTACTGACTGCTGATGGCAAAGGAAGACTGACAAACCACACCTAAGCTGACAATGATCTCTCTGTAAATTGCAATTTCTACTCCCTTTTACACTTCAAAATTAATGCAAATAACATTCACAAGCTGGCCACCTAACTTTGACTCATCTAGTTTACTGGCAATTCCTAGTCTTTTCAAGCAAAATCTTCCTCTTCAGCCTCTTATTCTTGCAACCTCTCTCCCATCACACTCAGTCTTCTTATTCAAGAGTGGCATTATTTTAGTGAAATAACACTGATTAATACTAATGAATTTTTTCCCGAATATTAATCTTGAAGTTTCAAACATAGAGAAAAGTTGCAAGAATAGTACAACAAACCACATGATTAATTCATTTAGATTCACCAAATATTGACATTTTGCCACATCTGATCAATCTTGCTCCTGTCTTTCTTTTCTCTGAACCATGTCAGAGGAAGATGCGCATATGAAAAAGACTCATAAACCCTAAACCCCTCAGCATAAATGTCCTGAGAAAAAGGACTTCCTTCTACACAAACACAACATAAAGTTCACACTTTAATTAATTTAACACCAAAGCAATTCTGTTATTTAATACACACAGTTCATATTCAGCTATCCCTGATCATCTCAGTAATCACTTTTATAGATACCTCCACCCCCATGCAGTCCATTCAGGACTCAAAGGTCACATAGTATATTGAGCTAGCTTGTCTGTGTAGTCTTCTCTAATCTCTAACAATTTTTCTTGGTTTCTCAGTCTTCCAATGTGATCCAGGTTAAGTATCCTTAGGCAAGCAGGTACTACAGGTGAGATTGTGTCTAGGTCAGAATGTTGTAACAGGTGGCACATCATGTCCATCTCTCCCACTATTACTGGTATGCTTGATCACTGTGCTTAATTCACATTTTAATTGACCCACAAAATTGTATTTTAATCAATAATAAATTACCTTCTGCAGGCTAGGTGGCTGATGGGAGATTGCACTGCTATAATAGTGAAGCTATTGTTGAAAACTGTAGCTCTAGCTAGCTTCCTTGAAACACAACATTCCGTTTAACTCTGCAGGATGTTTACTTGCTTGGACGAGAGAGGCAGCATAGAATACTAATCAGTTCAGAGTGTAAGCCTTGGTATCACATTCTCTGGGTTCAGACCCTGGAACCACCACTTACCAACTAAGTGACTGTAAACTTCTCTTCCCACTCTACAAAATGAGAATAAGAACTGGCCACCTTTTAGAATTGTTATTTCAATTAAAATAATGAATGTAAAGTGCTTGGTACTTTACCTGAGATAGAGCTAGTGTTCCATAAATATTGTCATAGTATTATTACATATGTGTTCTTTGTAAAAGCAAAGGATTTTAAAATCACTGTAAATCAAAACTTCCCCAGAAGCGTAGATTTGTGGATGTCCATTGCTTTGTGAACAATCCATATTGTTTACTTTGGTGCCCTAAATCACTAGTTCTCAAACTTTGCATTTAAGTAAGAATCACTCTTGGATGTTGCTAAATGGCAGATCCTGATTCAGTAGTCATAGGGTAAAGCCTGAAAATTTTACAGGTTCTCAGGTGACATCAACGCTACCCGTCCATGGGCCATACTTTAAGTACCAAGTCTGTAAATTACTTCCAACAGGAAATGCCCTGTCAAACTTCTCAACTTATACTCTCAGGTATAGGGCTGTGTTGTTATATTGAATCATCTCAGGAAGCTGCCACTAAGCTTGTTTGTTTTCCTCTTGGGGATATTTCTAGCAGCCATTAGCCAAACACCACATTGATTAAACTACTATGACTATGACTACTCATCACCTTATGTTTCTACAAATACACCTTATCTATGTCTATATTCCTATATCTAATACATGCCCACGAAGGATGAAATGATGAAGAATTCTTTGATTTGATTGGAGTTTAAGTACTGATTCTTACATTTTTTAAGCTGGTAATCTAGGCCTTGTTATTTAACCATTTTGAACCTCAATTACTTCATCTGAAAATGGCTATAATAATGCCAACCTTATGGCTCCTTTGTGTTAAATTTTATTTATATCTATCTCTCTGTATCAGTTCAGTTCAGTTCAGTTGCTCAGTTGTGTCCGAGTCTTTGTGACCCCATGGACTGCAGCACATCAGGCTTCTCTATCACCAACTCCTGGAGCTTGCTTAAACTCATGTCCATCGAGCTAGTGATGCCCTCTAACCATCTCATCCTCTGTCATCCCCTTTTCCTCCTGCCTTCAGTCTTTCCCAGCATCAGGGTCTTTTCCAATGAGTCAGTTCTTAGCATCAAGTGGCCGAAATACTGGAGCTTCAGCTTCAGCATTATTCCTTCCAGTGAATATTCAGGACTGATATCCTTTAGGATTGACTGGTTTATTGAACTATCTGTATATAGAGAGATAAGGAGAACAGAGAGAGAGAGAGGAAAAAAAAATAATGCTCTGATTAATATATCCCGGCATGTGGTAGGTTTTCATAATTGTTATTTTCTCTTACTACTACTTGTGGACATGTTGGGGTCTATTTCTATTTTCATCAAGTAATTTTTAGGGATTACAGGGTCATAGACCCACAGAGTCACATCATTTTAAGAGTTTGAAGCAAGCTCTCAGTGTTTCTCCAGGACTTGTCCTTCCTTGAAGGTAAATGCATCCTCTCTCTTTCTTGAGAATTCAGCAGAAAGAGGACATGGGTCCTGAAAACCTCACAGGCACTCATTTGCCTGCATGATGTCTTCACATTATATTACCCACCTTCATTCTTTGTGGTCAAGATTCCAATTTGCTTCAAACTCAATAAGCAGAGATGTGTGCTTAAAATTCATTTTCACACACTCCAAATGAGGAAAAGTCCAAAAGTCTCTAAAGTCTCTGAAAAGTGAAGTTGTTTTTACTTCTGTTTCCCTATGGGCTGTAGGGAGCCTTTAGTGAGTGATTCAAGTCTGTATCCTAAGGCAGGTGAGCTGACTTATGGGGAGAATGCCATTCTGAGATGCATATATCACTTTGATTAAAATTGGATTTCTCTTTGGGATATACTGTGTTTTCCTTGGGACATTCAATGCCTTAGGCTCACTTAGTTGAGAGGACAGAGTGTCACATTATATGACAGAATTAAATGGGTTCTTTGACTGCTTTGGGCAGAGTGTTAACTTTGGCACAGGGAGATATCCTCTCTTCTCCATGCATGATGACTGCAAGAGGGGAAGCTATTTTCCATTGTCTCAGATACATGACAAGAACCTCAGAGCTAGTTCCCAATGCCTCAGAGGGAAGAACCACAGAAGTATTATATTACCAAAGTTAACATCTTAAAGATGAGAGCCCTATGACAAATTCAATCATTGGTTTCATGGATGAGAGTCAAATTGGTGAAGACTTATTCCAGATTCACAGCTTCACATGAGGTCTGGACCTAACAGAAGCAGAAGATGTTAAGAAGAGGTGGCAAGAATACACAGAAGAACTGTACAAAAAAGATCTTCACGACCCAGATAGAGCCAGACATCCTGGAATGTGAAGTCAAGTGGGCCTTGGAAAGCATCACTACGAACAAAGCTAGTGGAGGTGATGGAATTCCAGTTGAGCTGTTTCAAATCCTGAAAGATGATGCCATGAAAGTGCTGCATGCAATATGCCAGCAAATTTGGAAAACTCAGCAGTGGCCACAGGACTGGAAAAGGGCAGTTTTCATTCCAATTCCAAAGAAAGGCAATGCCAAACAATGCTCAAACTACCACACAATTGCACTCATCTCACATGCTAGTAAAGTAATGCTCCAAATTCTCCAAGCCAGGCTTCAGCAGTACATGAACCATGAACTCCCTGATGTTCAAGCTAGTTTTAGAAAAGGCAGAGGAACCAGAGATCAAATTGCCAACATCCGCTGGATCATGGAAAAAGTAAGAGAGTTCCAGAAAAACATCTATTTCTGCTTTATTGACTCTGCCAAAGCCTTTGACTGTGTGGATCACAATAAACTGTGGAAGATTCTGAAAGAGATGGGAATACCAGACCACCTGACCTGCCTCTTGAGAAATCTGTAGGCAGGTCAGGAAGCAACAGTTAGAACTGGACATGGAACAAGAGACTTGTTCCAAATAGGAAAAGGAGTATGTCAAGGCTGTATATTGTCACCCTGCTTATTTAACTTCTATGCAAAGTACATCATGAGAAACCCTGGGCTGGAAGAAGCACAAGCTGGAATCAAGATTGCCGGGAGAAATATCAATAACCTCAGTGAAGAGGAACAAAAAAGCCTCTTGATGAAAGTGAAAGAGGAGAGTGAAAAAGTTGGCCTAAAGCTCAACATTCAGAAAACAAAGATCATGGCATCCGGTCCCATCACTTCATGGGAAATAGATGGGGAAACAGTGGGAAGAGTGTCAGATTTTATTTTCTGGGGCTCCAAAATCACTGCAGATGGTGACTGCAGCCATGAAATTAAAAGACACTTAGTCCTTGGAAGAAAAGTTATGACGAACCTAGATAGCATATTGAAAAGCAGAGATATTACTTTGCTGACTAAGTTCCGTCTAGTCAAGGCTATGGTTTTTCCTGTGGTCATGTATGGATGTGAGAGTTGGACTCTGAAGAAAGTTGAGCACTGAAGAATTGATACTTTTGAATTGTGGTGTTGGAGAAGA
This sequence comes from Capricornis sumatraensis, assembly GCF_032405125.1. Classification (NCBI taxonomy): domain Eukaryota; kingdom Metazoa; phylum Chordata; class Mammalia; order Artiodactyla; family Bovidae; genus Capricornis; species Capricornis sumatraensis. The sequence continues at coordinate 33,327,839 of NC_091079.1, forward strand.
CTCTTGAGAGTCCCTTGGACTGCAAGGAGATCCAACCAGTCCATTTTGAAGATCAGTCCTGGGATTTCTTTGGAAGGAGTGATGCTGAAGCTGAAACTGCAGTACTTTGGCCATCTCATGTGAAGAGTTAACTCATTGGAAAAGACTCTGATACTGGGAGGGATTGGGGGAAGGAGGAGAAGGGGACGACAGAGGATGAGATAGCTGGATGGCATCACTGACTCGATGGACGTGAGTCTGAGTGAACTCCGGGAGATGGTGATGGACAGGGAGGCCTGGCGTGCTGCGATTCATGGGGTCACAGAGAGTCGGACACGACTGAGGGACTGAGCTGAACAGAACTGAACTATTCCAGATTCACAGCTTCACATTAGGGCAGAGCTGGATCTAGGAACTGAACTCCTGATTCCTAGGAGGACACTTTTTAACAGAATTCTGCTTTTCCAACAGGCCTAGTATTACATTCTTTCTCATTTGCTGCAAGAGTGATCAGTTTGTAAATCCATGCGTGGCTACTGTTTTCCATGGCACACCAGCTGGAAGTATCAAAGGGTTCCAAAAGGCGAGCAACAGTTTCTGACTTGATCCTAAACAGCAAAATCTATGGGACCGTGCTCCATCCTAACCCTCCCTTTCTGGTCTTAGGGTCTCTTGGATGGTCTTTGGTAAATTCACAGAGGGCATTGATTCTCCAGAAATGGTAAGCATTTCTGATTTCTGTAATTTTGCCGTATGTCTCTCTGATTTTTGGTGCCTAGGGATAGCTGCATCTTAAGACCATATCCTCAGTTGACTCCACCTTCTAGTCCTTCCAATAATGTTATCTGGTATGGCCACTACCTTGAATGAAAGAAAGAGTCTTCTCTCATTGTTAGTCAGTTTTGACTTAGAACAGAATTGTCGTGGTCTCAGCATTTGACAGCCTCTACTTTTAGAAAATTTTTATTTAATGGGCACCTTCTACTGAAAACAACCCTCCTTCTGGAACTTTGTCCACACATCCTTGCAGGGACTGAGCCAGAAGATAGTCCTCTGTGAAATTAGAATTATTCCATGTTTTCAGAATAAGACACTAATGCTTAGAGATGGTAAGGGTCCCACAACAATTAAATGGAAGAATCAGAGTTCGATTCCATGTGCACCTGTCTTTATTGCCCACAGCCTACACATTAATCCACACTGATTTTCTTACCCAGCCTGGCATTCAAGTTGAAGAGGAGAGGCTGTTTGATGACCTCAGGGTCTTCAATATCCATGAAATCTCAGCCTTGGCTTTTCAAGGAAAGGAAGGGCAGGGAAGCATGTACCCAATTTGCACAAGTTACCCCATCACCTTCCAGACCTTTGAACTAGGTCTTTGTGAAAGCTACTACTATCCACTTAGTTAGGAAAAGTTTGCAAGGCCTGGACTTCTAGAGACTTCCCTGCTTATCTCTAGAAATAAGAAGCCCAAGGAAAGTTCTTCCTCTCCCCTCAACATCCTATGTAAAGAATAGAGTCTTCTTTGCCATGAAGAGAGAATACAGCCCATAACCACAAACCCATTCATCTCTCTAAGAAGAGATGATGACAGTCATGGTGATGATAGTGATGAAAGTGATGATGAGGAGGAAGAAGAGGAGGAGGAGGGAGAACACCTCCATGGACCAGGGAATCTGCCAGACACTTGACACAGTATATTTCTAAAACTTTTGATGGCTTTGAGAAAGAAATATGATTGCTCTCACTTTAAATGTGAGAAAACTGAGCCTCTGAGGGGTTCACACTAAAAAGCAAGTAAAAGTCAGTACTGGTATTATTTCAGGAGAGGGGTCATTCTCTTTTCTCCACCATTTCTCCCATAACCATTTGCTACACAAATGCTCAATTACTTTGGACGCATGACTGTCTCATGACAATGGAAGCTCATGTCCTCTTTCACATGGGGGAATGATTCTAGCAACCATTCTAGCAATTGAAGAAATGCAAGGTGCTGTCAGAGGATTCAATTATTTATGACCCAACCTGATGGAAGGCAAGGATTCTGGGTCACACTTCTCACTCCAGGAGACATACATTTTTGCACCCCTTCCTTCAGAGAACATGAGAACTGTGGTTGCAGTGATTCAGTCACAATTAGTAAACTTAGCACAGGAGGAAAATGTCAGTCAAATGTGTTCTCTTCACATTACATTCCTGTCTTCATTACCTTGGCCCAGCCCATCCATCTTCTATTCTCGAGGGGCATGAAGGGGACAGCCATGTAGGGGAGAGGAGTGTTTGGCTGATTGATGTGGGGTTTTTGTGAAGAAGGCAATCAAGGTTTTTGAGTGGAATTATTGAAGTCTGCCTGCTTCACTGATGACAGATCTGAATGAAAACTGCCTTTAAAGAGTTCTGAAAAGGGAGATCAAAGCCAGTCCCCAAAAGAGAGAACACTTTATTTATAGTTTCCACATTAATTCAAAAAAAATCTGATGAGCAGGTTTGCCCATGCACACACTTTCCACAAAAACAAATGCCTCTCAGGTTGCTTTTATTCTAATATAATATCAGTGCCCAAGGCGAGAAACTTTCTGTGCTTCACTCGGCAAAGCCTGTCCAAATTTACAATTAAATGGAACTGACACAGCTGATAATACTGGAGCTTGTTTCCTTTTCAGCTGGGGCCTTTCTTTTGGAATCTTGGTTATTATGTTGGCTGTGTTCCAAACTGATGGAACTCACTGTACCATTTTCCTTGCAGGCACTGGGACACTGAGTGCAGTTAGAGCAGTGGGTCTCCAGCTGGGGAGATTTTGTCCTCTGGGGAGACACTTGGCAATGTTTGGAGACATTTTTGATCGTCACCTGCTAACTCTAGTGGGTAGAGGTCAGGGATGCTATTAAACATCCTACAGTGCATAGGATAGCCCTCCCTTCCCTGCCTAATATCTGGCTCCAATGTCAATAACTGAGGTTAAGAAACCTGGAGATAGAGGACAGCTGGCTGGTATGGGAGATTGGGGAGGCTCTCATTCCTGAAGCTGCAGGAATGGTCTCATCAGTGGACTTTGCTGGTCAAAATTCTCCATGGGAAGGATGTACAATAAGCCCAAGAGGAAACCAGAATGTCAGACAGAAACAAAAGAGCTATAAACAGATATTTGCTTTAAGATTATGGAACCACATTGGCAGAACCATGGAGATGCATGAAGGAAAGGAAGCTGAGTAGGTTTGGAAAAATTCCTCAAACCATACTATGACTTGGTCTGTCCACAAAGCTGGCCTTGATTTCCTCTATTACACAAAGAGAAACCTTAGCATTTAGATCACTTTTCATGAGAGGTGTGGGAAGCCAGCCAATTGCTTTATGGTCACTTTAAATAAAGGATCATGAAATGAATATTAGATGAATAACCACAAGCATCATCTAACCCAGTTGTAATTTCCTATTAGAATTACCTGGGAGCTTTTGTAAAACACCCTTCCTCCAATCCTACCTCCAGGATTGAGGTAGGATTTAATTGGTTTAATTGGGCAGGAGCAAGCCTGGGCACGTGTATTTTTTGAGAGTTCCCAGATGTTCATAGATGCAGCCAAGGTTGAAAACCTTGATTTAGTTTGTCTTCTTCATTCTCAGAATAGGAAAGTGAAGGTCAGAGAGGCATAAAGTTTGCCCATAACCTGTCTGCTAAATTCATGTATTTCTACCTCTTTTGCATTCTCTTGTCCAACCAGGGCTAAGTATGCGACAGAAAAGATAAAAGGGGAACCCAAGAAGTGTGTGCTAGGAGTGTTTCCAGCTCTTGCTGGCAGAAAGACCAGTTGATTGGCAGCTTTTGGAGGGAGCCAGCCTCTCCTGAATTTTGCAGTTGGGCAGAGGACTGTGGGTCTTCTGGTTCTCAGAAATACCCACAGCCACGGTGGGTGGCTTGCCATGTTGTCTTAGCTTGAGAAACACCTTCTTTTGCTTCCTTTGTTTGAGTCCAATATTTTCTTTTGTTAGAATTTCAGCCATATCAGCATTATCTAAGGCATGGATGGGGATTTGCTTGGAAGGATATAAAGATGTTTGTTCTTCCTTGAAAAAATAAAAAAAATTCAATTGGTCATTATAGTGATGTTTATAGGAAAAGAAACACCAGTCAAATTTCTGTTAAGCAAAGCAAGAGCCTGGAATGTGTGATGGGGGTTATAGTGACCAGTGTTTGTAAGAGGGACAAATGTCTGGTGGTGGCTTGACTCAGTTGTACAAAACAGTAAAGGCATCACACCTCCTGGGTCCAAATTCCAGCTGCACCAACTATACATTTTGCAGATAGGCAAGTGCTCAAGCCCACACACAGAGTTAAGGCCATGAAAACACAGTCTTTCAAAATCCCACCTCTTCCAAATATTTCAAATACACCAGGCACTTTCTGTATCTATTCTCATTTACTCCCACAGTGTCCCCTGTGTGGGGTTGATAGTCAAGTCCACAGTTTATGAAAGCATCAACTGAAGATCAGCATGATGAGGAATCCTCTCCAAAAACCACATGGGGAAGGATTAGCAGAGCGAGAATTCAAAGCCAGTATTCTTTAAACTAGAGATGAACATACGTACTTGTATGCTTCATGGGTTTTTATTGAAAGCTTGCTTGTGCTTGGAATGTAGGTTTTAGTTCTTTGGAATGAGCTAGACTTGATAGCTTTAATCAAGAAATTGATGTATTGAGTATTCATTGGAAGGACTGATGCCGAAGCTGAAGCTCCAATACTCTGGCCACCTAATACAAAGAACTGACTCATTGGAAAAGACCCTGATGCTGGGAAAGATTGAGGGCAAGAGGAGAAGCTGGGGACAGAGGATGAGATAGTTGGATGGCATCATTGGTTTAATGGATGAGTTTGAACAAACTCTGAGAGATGGTGAAGGACAGGGAAGCCTGATGTGCTGCAGTCCATGGGGCCACAAAGAGTCAGATATGACTTAGCGACTGAACAACAAAAATTTTCATATTGTCCTCAGATGCACTTTCTGGATGTTCATTCCCATCTTTGACTGCATTTCAGATGGATCACAAGGCTTTTCTCACCTCCTTCTAGTTACTTTCAATTATTATGAGTCTCATTTTCAGATATTATAAATAACAGCAGTTAATCTCTAATTCAATCCAGTGCTTTCCCCCTCCCCATTCCTTCCAAACCCTTTGATCCTTTTCCTCCCCACCCCTGCTCAGGTCAGACTCACATTTTTGCAATCTGTAAAGTGAAAGAGGTATTTTCTGGCTCCTACTTGCTTGTTTCCCCTCCCTTTCATTTGGTCTTTCTACCCTCCTCCTCTGCTCTCCATACCACCTCTGCTTTCCCCAGGACCAGCTCAAGGAGAAAACTGAGAAATTAAAATCTAAAAATGGTTTTACACGACTGATACTATCAGACCCAACACCTGTGCCCTTTCGGCAGACACCCAAATCTGGTATTGCCTCTCCTGCGGGATATGGCAGGTTCTTTGGAGGCACGCTTGCATTTGGTGAATCATCAGGAAGATGCACAGGGCTCAGCAGATAGTGGTACACACAGCTGTAATTTATTATGACTAAAGGATACAGAGCAAGATCAGAGGAAGGAAAAGACACGTGGGGCAGAGTCAGGGAAACCAGGCACAAGCTTCCGAAGACCCTTCTCAGTGGAGTCACAGAGGACACACTCAATTCTCCAGCAAGGGGCTGTGACATGTATGAAGTGTTGCCAACTAGGGAAGATCACTGGGGACCACACATCCAGAGTTTTTATATAAAGGGCGGGTTGGTAGGCAGCCTCTGCCTGGCATGTGCTAAAATTCTAGATTGCTAGAAGGAAAGCAGGTGTTCAGTGTAAACCACATGGTTTTGCACAATTTAGGCAGAGGGAGCCAGAACCATTATCAGTTCTGGGAATAGTGGGAACACTTTGAGTTCCTAGACACACTCAAGGCCAGTCAAGGCCAACCTTGTAAGCAGGTCTTTCATAGGAGAGCAGTCAGGTCTGCTGTGTTAATCTATTTTGCACACACACACACACACCCTCAGTTCAAGGGGCCCTCATCTTGCACAATTCACCAGTCTTCTCTCACTAGCATGTTGAACCCCAACTCTCAGTGCAAGGCCAGCCAGCTGCATAATTCTAGCCTCCTCCTCCTGGGAAGTCTTGGCCCAGGCAGACTTTCTCCGAACCCGTGGGGACAGTGGACGCCTTTGTCTGTGGGCTCTGAAGTTCCAGCCCTCTCCTGCCGCAGCTTCCAGCTTTGCTGGCAGTTCCAGGCAGCCTTCTGCCAGAGTTAAGTGCCTGACAACTTATTTTGTCCCACCAAACTCTAAGACATACCTATACATCCTCTTGAGAATTTTCTCCCTACTCTGGAACCCTGTTAACCCTGGAGGTCACTGAAGCTCACTTTCTTGGGCAGCGAAGACTTTTCCCTCTATCCTCAACAATGTTCTGTGAAGAAATTGCTACTGGACAAATTTTCAGGTTGCTCTTATGTAAAGAGTGGAGTTGGGTGATGAACTAAAGGGTTCAGGAAGGGACTTGGCAACTACTTAGTTTCTTTGTTGATATTTCCAGTGCTTCTTCTAAGAATTTTCAAGTACTTGCTATTTTATTGTTTGGAACTTTAGCTTTTGCCAAAATTCTGAGAAATAGGGAAAGTCCCAATTGGCATTGTGTTACTCGATTTCTGTTTCTATAGCTTTCATTCTGTTCCCATTGGCCACTGCTCTGGTTGAGGCTTAATGACGTCCCAGTTTCCCTGGACATTTGTGGCTTTTCTGTTTCTCTCACTTACATTCTCTGTTCCATGCAGTGTTCAGAGTTATCTTTCTAACATGCTTTGGTTTCGTCATTGACCTGTTTAATCTCTGATGGCTGTCCTCACGCTGTGGAAATGTTCACACTCCTCAGTATGGCTCACAAAAACCCTCAGGGCCTGACTTACCTGCCTTTCCAGTTCGATGTCTGGCCATTTCTGGTTTGCCTCCAAAATTCTTGTTTCCTTTATGTTGGCCTCTTTCTTTTTCTAGACCTTTGTTCCTGCTGTTTCTTCTGCTCATCTATGTGGGGAACTTCTACTCACTCCTAGATGGCCCCAGGTAGAATGACCTGGTTCCCTTGCTGTGCCTCATAACACTCTGTGCAACCTAGGTCTACCCATTAATACTATGTCACTTGGGCAAAAATACTTAACTAGTTTGTTCCTCAGCTTTATCATCTGTAAAATGGAGGGGGTGGGGGTGTGTGACAATATTACCTACCTCATGGGGGCATTAGGAGGACTACACTAAATAAGTAAATATTATAAAACATTGAAAACTATGCCTGGCATAGCTCACACTCTACAGTATTTGTTACATAAATGAATGCCTCAAATTTACATGTTCTAAGATCCATGTGCCCCTTTAAGACAATGAACTGTAAGGGCAAGGAGTCTTCCCTATCTGTTTTTGCCTGCCCAGTGATAAGCATTTATAGAAGGTGGTCAGTAAAGATCTGGGAAGAAATAGTATGGATTAAATGACATGGTGTGTGAGATTTCCCTTAAACTAGAGCAAGAGGGAAAGGAATGAGTATAGGCGGAGATAGAAAAAGGTTGGACAATTGTTGAAAGTGGTTATGAATACATGGGAATTCATTGGGCTATTCTATTTTTATACACATTAGAAATTTTCCACAATACAGAGTTAATTAGAAAAAAGGAACATTTACAAAGCTGTTCAATTAGTGAATTAATGTTCTCCATTTTTTCAGTCCTCTCTTTCTGTACTTCCTTCTTAGTATTTAGCTTCAAGCTCTGATTTTGGAGGGAAGAGTAAAGTAGGAAGATGGGATAGCTAGGCATCTTTGCTTTCCTGGGTATGGAATGTTCATTTTCCCGTTTTGGAACTAGAAATTGCACTGCTAAGTATGTCTGGAAACGTTCTTTGTCTATATAACAGGTTGCTCTCTTACTTGAAATGAAATAGTCATTTATGAAAGCTTTGCCAGGAATTTGTGGGTTTTTCTTGTTTTCATACTTGGTCAGAGTCACCCAGTCATCTTGGAGCATCCCAGTTTGACAACTGATAAAGTCATTTCAAAAGCCTCACATTTCCTGATTTGCATTTTCTGTTGTCTGCTAAGGACATGGCCTCTGGAAGGGGCTGTGTTGTCAGACTGAGTCTGTCCCCAGTATTGGCAGCCGGCTGATAGCTATGTCTGGCTGCAGGAGACCCCAGGTACTTACTGCTGTCCATCAAGCACGGGAAAGGACCACCTCAACTGTCGAAATGGAGCTGGGTGTTGTCAAAATCCTTTGTAGCCATGTCAGAAGGGGGCTTTCTTCTGCTCTTCTGGAGAATAGCAATGAACTATGGTGCACCTAGAAGAGGGGCTGTTTAACAGAGATGGAAGCGAATTCATTGAGTGACTGCTAAGTGTCTGGAACTGTTGTAAATGCTCAGCATACATCTCTATTTCATCCTCACAACGACTGTCAGGCATATTTAAATTCTAAATTGTAGATTAGGACTGAAGTTCAGAGAGGTAAATTATTAACTTCACTGTCTTGTAAGTAACGAATTTGGGATTAGAACCCCCAGTCTGGTTTCAATGGTTGAGTCCTTTCCATGGTGGTTTCCACTGCTTTCTGCAGGTTTCTGTATCCAAAGGGAGCACAGGGGCTCTCTCTGGCACTGCGGGAGAGGGGAGGGGTGCATCTGAGTGGCAGCTCCGTGCATTCCAAGGGTGATACCACAGAAGGAGATTGCTGGTGCTGTGAAACACTTTTATTCACCTGTTCACTTCCTTAAGCTCTATTTTGGATTTTTGCTTCTTTTGTGCAGAAATGGTTCATTTTCCCTTATCTTTTAATGCTCAGTATGCCGGGTCATACTGTTCATAGGGTTCTCAAGGCAAGAATACTGAAGTGGCTTGCCAATCCCTTCTCCAGTGGACCACATTCTGTCAGACCTCTCCACCATGACCCACCCGTCTTGGGTTGCCCCGCAGGCATGGCTTAGTTTCATTGAGTTAGACAAGGCTGTGTTCCTAGTGTGATTAGATTGACTAGTTTTCTGTGAGTATGACTTCAGTGTGTCTGCCCTCTGATGCCCTCTTGCAATACCTACCATCTTACTTGCCTTAGAAAGCATCACTACAAACAAAGCTAGTGGAGGTGATGGAATTCCAGTTGAGCTGTTTCAAATCCTGAAAGATGATGCTGTGATAGTGCTGCACTCAATATGCCAGCAAATTTGGAAAACTCAGCAGTGGCCACAGGACTGGAAAAGGGCAGTTTTCATTCCAATCCCAAAGAAAGGCAATGCCAAACAATGCTCAAACTACCGCACAATTGCACTCATCTCACACACTAGTAAAGTAATGCTCAAAATTCTCCAAGCCAGGCTTCAGCAATACGTGAATCGTGAACTCCCTGATGTTCAAGCTGGTTTTAGAAAAGGCAGAGGAACCAGAGATCAAATTGCCAACATCCACTGGATCATGGAAAAAGCAAGAGAGTTCCAGGAAAACATCTATTTCTGCTTTATTGACTATGCCAAAGCCTTTGACTGTGTGGATCACAATAAACTGTGGAAAATTCTGAAAGAGATGGGAATACCAGACCACCTAACCTGCCTCTTGAGAAATCTGTATGCAAGTCAAGAAGCAACAGTTAGAACTGGACAAGGAACAACAGACTGGTTCCAAATAGGAAAAGGTGTATGTCAAGGCTGTATATTGTCACCCTGCTTCTTTAACTTCTATGCAGAGTACATCATGGGAAATGCTGGACTGGAAGAAACACAAGCTGGAATCAAGATTTCCAGGAGAAATATCAATCACCTCAGATATGCAGATGACATCACCCTTATGGCAGAAAGTGAAGAGGAGCTAAAAAGCCTCTTGATGAAAGTGAAAGAGGAGAGCGAAAAAGTTGGCTTAAAGCTCAACATTCAGAAAACGAAGATCATGGCATCCGGTCCCATCACTTCATGGGAAATAGATGGGGAAACAGTGGAAACAGTGTCAGACTTTATTTTTTTGGGCTCCAAAATCACTGCAGATGGTGACTGCAGCCATGAAATTAAAAGATGCTTACTCCTTGGAAGAAAAGTTATGACCAACCGAGATAGCATATTGAAAAGCAGAGACATTACTTTGCCAACAAAGGTCTGTCTAGTCAAGGCTATGGTTTTTCCTGTGGTCATGTATGGATGTGAGAGTTGGACTGTGAAGAAGGCTGAGCACCGAAGAAGTGATGCTTTCGAACTGTGGTTTGGAGAAGACTCTTGACAGTCCCTTGGACTGCAAGGAGATCCAGCCAGTCCATTCTGAAGGAGATCAACCCTGGGATTTCTTTGGAAGGAATGATGCTGAAGCTGAAGCTCCAGTACTTTGGCCACCTCCTGAGAAGAGTTGACTCATTGGAAAAGACTGATCCTGGGAGGGATTGGGGGCAGGAGGAGAAGGGGACGACCGAGGATGAGATGGCTGGATGGCATCACAGACTCGATGGACGTGAGTCTGAGTGAACTCCGGGAGATGGTGATGAACAGGGAGGCCTGGGGTGCTGCGATTCATGGGGTCGCAAAGAGTCGGACACAACTGAGCGACTGAACTGAACTGATGCCGGGTCAGTATTTCTGTCTCCCATTCTTCTGCATAAATGTCACTACCTGTCACTAGGTGTTCATTTAGGGCAGTTTTGCAGCTAATAGAGGCTTCTGTCCTTGTTTGAATGACTTGTTTTGCTTTGCTTTTAATCAGAGTGCTGAGTTATTTCTTCTCTCTGCCTCTCTCTCATCTTCTGTGTCTTTGATGCTTATGTTTCCACCCAAATGTTTTTGCTGACAAAAGAAAAAATGTTAGAAATAAAAAAGGTAGCAAGCATGATTAGACTTTCTCAATCTGGAACTCAGGAAAAAACCTGTGTCATTTCACAGTGACCAGACTTACAGCTTATTGTATACTAGGAGGAGCTGCCACCCAGTTCCCCAGGGGGTGTGGTGGGTGGGTGGAGTTTCCTGAGAGAAGAAAGCCGCAGGGGATTCACCCTGATGGCACACCTGGGGTGGGATTGCAGAGCAACCTCTCTGTACCACAACCTCGATTCTGCTTTGCAGTCTTGATGTTTGCTTTGCTGTGTAAGCTTCATGTGGTGAACACAACCCATGCCCTCCCAAGTCTGTCATCTGAAGGTATCAGGGTTTCCAGAGCCAATTCAGACTTCCACTGGTCCCCAGTTGGGTAGCAGTCCCCTCTCCACAGTAAGAGGGAGTTTAGAAGACTTCTGCTGACCAGACCCTGCTAGGACCCACCCCTCCCTAGACTCTCTGCTTCCCAAGACTTGCCCCTGGCCCCTCCCCACCAACCCCTCCTCCTTCTGGTCCTCCCTGGCAACCTGCACACCAGACAGTCAGCTGTTCTCCTCTGCCAGACATCTGCTTTCTTAGAGAGGAAAAATAGATAATTTTGCCTTCCCAAAACCCACTCTGCCTAAATCAGAATGAACTCATGCATGTCCTCTCATTTTGCTAATAGAAAGCTGAACCTTTTAGAAATGGGCTTCATCACACTAGTCCTTAAACCGCTTACCAACTCAGCCTTGGCTCCTAGTTCTTGGGTGGAACAGAACCTTCACTGAAATAGGAAGTAAACACAAGGCAGGTGGGGTCAGGACATCTTTAAGGCTGTGACATCATTGTTGTTGGTTCTTTGTGGACTCCTATTGAGGCCTGCTTCCCTGAGAAGAGCTTTGTCTTGTTTACCTCCAGCAGGCTGCTTTTTCAATCAAACAATAGGCATCCTATTGCCCAGTTACCAGAGGCAGTCACTGTTTACTTGCCTTCCGGAAGACAGATCAAGGGAAAATGGCTCTTATGTTCCCGCATCAAAGACTGAGGCTTTGTTTACTGAGATAATGAGCTGCTCTCAGGCAGGGGATGAGTCATTTATTTATCTGGATCTCTCCTTTGCATCTATAATAGAACCAGGACTTAATAAATGCTCAATAAATGTCTTTTGAAGGGAGAAATGCATAAATATTTGGTGCTTCCAATACCATTAGTGTTAATAAAAAGTGTTGTGGGACATCCTGTGAAGATGAACTAGAAGAACCTAGTAGTGTTATTGTTTCCATTTTATTTAGGAGTACCTGCAAGAGGTTCAGTAACCTGCTCAAGAGCACAAAGATCGTAAAGGCAGAATCAGGATTTAAACTCAAGTCTGTCTGTTTCCACAAGACACTGAGTTTGGTGCATGTCACTGACAAGTGCCTGGGCATTGACTTCACGCAGATAGCTATGGAAACACAAAGGGAGTCCCTGCCTACTCTGCCCCGTAGAATTAGAATTAGAAATCTTTCTTTTCACAAAGAAAACACTAAGTGATTTGCGATTTGAATGTTGAGATTTGTTCTACAGTGTGGAGAAGGGCAGGAGAGCGTTCAAGTTGGACACTGCACACACAAAGGCAGAGAGCAGCCAGGAGGAAGGCGGGCTGGATGGCTGGGGTCAGGGTGCGGAGATGTTCCCAGTGGAGCAATGAAGAGGATGGAGGGCAGTTAGCTGGAGCCGCAGTGTAGGTGAAGCACGATTCTGTCTGACTAGGACAGCTTCCAGAGAATTCCATAATTAACTGGACAGTTGAAACATAATTTGTCTTCTCAGAATTCAGCAGTGGAAAAAATCTTCCTGGGAGAAGTTTTACTGGAAGGGTGACCTCCCTACTTTTCCACTAGCATGGTGGAACTTCCAGCAAAGCACATTCTAGAAGAAAATATGAGTTCAATTCCCTTAAGGAACTTAAAACAGTGCAACAAGTTGAACGCTTAAGTCTTTGGGTTTCCTCCTTGTAAACATTCTGCCTGTTGATGCCCTCACTGTCAGTTGCAACTGAATAATTTGTGTAAGTTAATGGCCCTTTTCTTATCTCTACAGATTGAGGGAACACCACAAAGGAACCCTTAGAATGTGAAGTCATACACGACATTTCTAGCAACAGGTTCATATTTATGGCATGCTGGTTGACAGCGAGGCAGTGGCTTGGCCACAGGTACTGTCCCACATGCCTATTTCCTTGTCATTGAAGTAGGTCTGTATCACTGTTTGAGATTATCAAACTCTGAGGACAACTTCCAACCAACTTGCTAGAGTGAGAGGCAGAGTCCCTTGCTGTAAAATAGAGCTTACAGCTCTCTTTTGATGATGATATTTGTTGATGATATGTGTCCATAATGTATTAAGGTGATCCAGAAATCCTCTAAACCTAGCCCTCATTTTACAGAAGAGAACACGTCACCTCTCTGGTGACGTGAAATACCCAAAGTCACACAGGAGCTCTGCCCTGTCCAATGCAGTAGCCACAGGTGACTAGAAACCTTGAAATGAGACCAGTCTCATAGGAGTGTGCAATTGGCATGAAAGGCATGGGGGATTTCATTGACATAGTATGAATATAAAGTAGTTGATTTTTTAAAAAATATCATTGGTTGTTGGAAAGATAATATTCTGGATATATTATGTTAAATAAGGTGTATTATTAAAAATATATCACTTTACTTTTTTCGTGTGGCTATTAGAAAATGCAAAATTGATGCTATGTGACTTAAATTATATGGCTAAGCAGTGGCTCAGATGGTAAATCATCGGCCTGCAATGCAGGAGACCTGGGTTCCAGCCCTGGGTTGGGAAGATCCCCTGGAGAAGGAAATGGCAATCCACTCCAGTATTCTTGCCTGGAAAATCCCACGGACAGAGGAACCTGGTAGGTTACAGTCTATGGGGTCACAAAGAGTCGGACACAACTTAAATTATGTTTTTATTGGACAAAGCACTTCTAAAGCTTGAATGGAACACAGGTCTCCTAACTTTGATGTAATTTAGTGTGGGATGGAGGGTACTGGCTGAATCAGGGGAAGCCAGAAGCTGAGAGATAGGTTAGGAGGCCACTACAGCGAGTGCACCAGGGCAGGAGCTCTGGGTGCTCACTGTTAGTCATCAGAACAAGTTCCTACCACACTGCCAGTCATCCCCCTCATACCTCTCCTCTCTCCCTCGCTCCTTTTCTAATTATCCAGAACCCTGAAGCTTGCCTTCTCTTTTTGTGTCACTCCAGGTGTGCAAGATGTGAAGTAGTAGGTCTCAACAGTGACCTGTTTCTACCAGCTTCCCCTCTGCTTCAATTTACGGCTGCTCTCTCACGCCTTCTCTCTGGTTCTTCAACTTTAAACAACTTTTCATTTCTCTTCCCTACAGCACTTTTACTTAGAAATCGTTTCAAAACAGCACTTTACTTTGAAAAGAGGTAGAATGAGTACTTAGGAAAGGAATGAGAACTTCTTTTCACTCCCTTCCCTGCATTATCTTAACCCCAGCTGCTGAAATCTGGGTTCCAAAAAACACAGAGGAGTTGGTGAAAGGAAGGATCAGGCTGCTTATGGAAAACAGCTTTGAGTATTTGTGTTGAGTACTAAGCAGTCTGTTCCCCTGCTGGCTCCAGATCCTTTCTGTGGAAGAGTTCTAAGCTCAACTTCTACAAACAAGACATAGGAACTCTCCCTTCACTCACTTTATGAGGGTTTAACAAGCATCTACAGTTTCCTAGGCACCGTGCTGGGCTCTGGAGCTACAATGGTGCTCATGGCAAACATAGCCTTATAGCAAATAGAGGAGAAGGATACAAATCAGTGGGTTGGGGTGGCTGATGGCTTTCAGTTCCTGCAGACTCTGGTGGCCTCAGCATGAGCTGGCAGCTCACCTCTTTGACCAGGATAAAGTTGTGGATAGAAATGCGGCCCTGACAAAACCTGGAGTCCTAGTCCAGTCTGGACACTATTTCTGAGTTCATTCAGAATTTTGAAGGCTGTATTTAGATTTGGTTCCCTCTACCCCATCCTTTCTAGTATTTTAGTCAGCCCCTAGCTTCCTGGACTAAGGTCACCTCTTCTGGACTCAGGGCTGCAAAAAACACAGACTTCTCACCCCCTTATTTCACCAGTGCCCCCATCTGCCCTTCTGCAGGTTGCTCTTTACTCTGTCCCTCCTACACCTGCACCACGGGATCTCAGGACTAGGTTCAGCCTGATCCTTAGGGGCATGACTTAGCGACTAAACAACGACCACCCAATGATCATATTGTTTAATTCATAAGTACTTTAATGTTTTTCTCAAAAAGTTAAGAATTCTTCTTGAAAACAAAATGCCATAATCTTATCATACATAGAATAAAATTAGCAGTAGTTTCTGAATTTTAAAAAAGTCAAGCTGATGTTCACATATTACTATCATCTTAATTTTTCATACCCTGGATTAGGATTGAAATAAAATGTATAAATTGCAATGCAGTGGTTTATATTTCTCTTAAGTAGCTTCAGTTTATAGATTCCTCATCCTGCTTGCTTGCTTGTTCTTTCTCTTTCATGATCTCGATCTCTCCTTATACTCAAAATTTACTTACTTCTTAAAGAAATCAGATCATCAGTCTCTAGAGTTCCTCACGGTTTGGATTTTTCTGTTGTTAACATGTGCTTCTGTCTCTCATATTTCCTTTACACTGGTGATTGGTTTTGGAGGTTTATTCCATATTTAATTTGATTTTTGGCAAGAATCCCTCATAGGTGGTGTTTTGTACTTCCATCAGCAAACTGTCTGAGCTGTCAGACACCAGTGATCATTGTTTCCTAGGTGGTCCATCATCCGTCCTTGCATCTATCAACAGCATCATGAGTTGCAATATGGCAACATTCCATTTCTACCACTCCTTCATTTGTCAGCTAAAATGCTTCTGTAAAGAAATATTTCCTTATTTATTCTTTGGTTCCCCTAAGACAAGTTCTTATAGGAAATGAAGAATAAATGTTTTATCTTTTTTCCTTTATTTTCAGTTTTAAAAATAAATGAGATGGTTTTGTAACATTCTCCAAAGGAAAGACAATTGTATGCTTCTTTTAATAACTTTATAAATTCAAGGATAAAACCATAATTGAAATGTTTCAATCTGTTGTGATTATTCTTGATGCCCAAATTATCCCAATTTAGTCAATCCAGTAGGAGTCTCTTAATTTGACCTGAACACTTAAGACCCTTCACTACAACCTTAGTAGACATTACAGCTTGTATCATAGCATCACATCGTCCTATCACTTCATTTATAAATATTTCAGAGATTCCCTGAGTTCTTTTAAAAGTGGAAGACCACAATCTGGATATTAAGGATGCTCATTGCTACTGATAGGGTTGGCTATATTTCTAAGCCTTTTCAGTGAATAGAGGCAGGTGATAAAGATAAACTGTTGGGAGTTCATATACTGGATACTTATAAATCAGATGAGGACTACATAGTTTTTACTCAGTATCTTTGATTATACAGTTGTATTTCTTTTCTCTTATGTCAAGCATTGTATTTATCAGTGACACCAATACAACTATTCATTTTCTTTCTCAAATAGTCCACAGACAACAGATTCAGAACAATATGAACACTACCATAAACCATATGATTATTAAAATCAATTTCACATTTGTTACAGTTCATTTTGTCCTTAGGGTACATACGCTGAAGATGTTTAGTAAATTACTGTGTTGTAAAATCATTTGAAATATTTTCTCTCCTGTGGTTATGGCACTGACTCAGTATACTATTGAAGTCAATTGTTTTACTTTGACAGATATAGATTGCTTATAATTTATTTTTAAAATCATGTAAAATATTAATATGTTCCAAAGTTATACCATTAATTAAACTATATACACAGTAATTTAGCTGCTTTTTGTTTCCATCTCCTATTTCTTCCTTCCCCATGGAGAACTATTTCTTTATAATTTTTTGTTTTATCCTTTCGTTTCTTTTACATACAAGAAAATATGTATGTAGACGCATTCCCTCCTCCTTTATGAGATAAAAGATAGTATGCTACACATATTCTTATCCATTTTTTTCTTCCATATATCACTTTAAAAATATTATATAAACAGAATCATGCCTCATACAGCCTTATAAGGATTGGCTTGTCTTAGCTAGCATATTTCTCTGGAGATTGATCCAGGCTGTTGTTCTTTATTATAGTATCTATGGTATGGATGTACCACCATTTGAAGGATATGTGGGTTGTTTCTAGGTTTTGACTATTACAAATAAAGCCCTAGTCTTAGTTTCTCTGCGATAAATACCCACAAATGTTATTGTTGGGCTGTACATTAGTGTGTGTTTTCCAAAGTGGCTGTACTGTTTTACACTCCATGAAGATTCTAACCCATCTGCATTTTTCTCTCCACCTTTCAGACTCTTCATATGTTTATTTCATATATAATGTCCAGGTTTTCAGTTGTGTCACTTCCTTTGGCTCAGTGGTTCGTGGTGGGAATTCTGGATTGTTTTTTTTTCCTTATAGCTAAAGTACCATATCTCTCTCATTGCGTTCAAGACTTTTCTTTTTTGTGTGTGTCTTTAAAAAGTTTTCAGAAGTTCCAGTATAATGTATCTTGTGAATTTGGAGTTTTTGGTTGCTTTTCTATTTTGATTTGGAGGTTGCTTAGCGTTTTAATTTGTAGGCTTACATCTTAGGAAAAGTTTGGGAGGTTTCCAACCATTATTTCTTTGAGAACCTTTTCAGCCCCTTGGTGACACTGATAACAGAAATGCTAGGTCTTTTATTATAGTCACACAGGTCTTTGAGACTGTTCTTTTTATTATTATTTTTTTTAATCTGTTTTCTTTTTATAAGACTTGGTGATTTCCATTGCCCTATCTTCACTGACTCTTCCGTATTCTTCCCCTCATTTTGCTGTTGAGCTCACCCAGTTTGATTTTTTAATTTCAGCTACTGTATTTTTCATTTCTAAAATTTCCATTTGGTTCTTCTTTATATATCTTATTTATTTGCTGAGACTAGATTTCTTTGTTGGAACTCTTTTTTTTTTTTTTATCAGCCTCTGCATGCACATGCCAAACCCTTATTTGTGCAAATACAAGTGAGTTATTTGTATGCATTGATAGAGTCTCCTAGAGGTCACATTCTATATAACACTGAATTTTAATAAAGACAGCCTCGAGTCTCTAGATAAATTCCTGCTATTCTTTATTCCTTGAAGTTCCACATTAACTAATATTTGGTAAAATATAAAATTACAGTTGGGTTTGAAAGAGAAATTTGTTTCTGAAAGCATGTTAGACATGTCACCTGTGTTATGCAAATTGGCACCGAGGCAAAATGGAGATTTAGTCTTATGAAAATCTCTTCTTTTTGATTTCTATCTTTATTTAAAATAAGGACAATTTGAACTCTCAAATGGAAAATTCCCACAAACCTACAGACTCTGTCAGGGACTGACTTTTGTCCAGAGAAGCAATGTCTGTTTAGTTCTCAGGTTATGCTGAATGAGGGATGGGGGCTAAATCTTAAGCAAACTTGATATTTAGACTCAGTACAGGAACAAATGTTATTCTAGGTTTCTTCATCCTTGTCTTCAAATTATGACATTGCTGTAATCAACTCCAGGGTTGAAATATAAGATTAAAACTCTACTCATACTACATTGAGATACTAAATAAAAATCTTGGGTACAAAAGTTGGTCGGTGAACATAAGTCGGTCCCTGACATAATCTGTAGATTTGTGAGATATTTCCATTTGGAAGTTCCAGTTGTCCTTATTTTAAATAAAGATGGGGGAGAGGTTGAAAAGGCAGGGGGACATATGTACACCTATGGCTGATTCATGGTGATGTTTGACATAAAACAACAAAATTCTGTAAAACAATTTTCCTTCAATTAAAAAATTAATAAATAAATATAGAATTTAAAGAGATTTTTCATAACAACTAGGAATAATTAAGATGATGCTATTTATTTTTAAAAAGCATTTTGTAGCTGATGTGTATGGAAGAGATATTGCTATACAACCAGAAAAATATGGATTCAAATCTCAGCTCTGCTGCTTGCTGGCCAATACAGGGGCGGCACTTTGAAGTTTATTTATGCTTCAGCTTTGCCCCAATATTTGTTTGAAATCAAGGCTAAAAGAATTGTTTCGCAAACCTCTAGAACCACCTTATGCTGCCCCCATGTGTCTGAGGCAAGAGTGATTATATTCACCTTAGTTTGCATGTTAAAATAATCTGGGGACATGAACAGAGTAAAAGGCTCTGTTAGTTTCTTTTCTAATTAAGAAAGAGAAAGACAACTCCCAGGTGAGTCTAATTATGTAACCAGATTAGGGGAGGACAGAAATAGATCATAAACTCCATAAGGACAGGAGGTTTTGATTGTATAATTCATGATTGTGTTGTTTTGTCTAGAAAAATATCTGGCTGATAGTAGTGCTCAGTTAATATTTATTGAATAGATAAATTGAGTGAATGTGTACTTGACTTCATTTAAAAAGTGATAAGACCAGTCCTTGCGTCAGATACTGCTGCAATGTTTGTGGTTATTGAGCCTTGCCAGTGTCCCTGGAACAGATCTTAAAACCTTGACTTAAACTCTTCTAATGGAGCCCTTTTAAGTTTAGAATGAAATCTGTACTTTTTCTATGGCGTGTAAGGCATTGTACAGTCTGACCCCTTCGCATCCTTCAGTCCTCATCTCCTGGCACTCTCCCGTTTCAGTCACCCAGGCTCTGCTATCCCCCTTGAAGCCATCGGGCTAGTTCTTACCTCAGAACCTTTGCTCCTACCGTTCCTTCTACCTGGATTTTTAGTCTGCAGATCTTCCTGTGCCGGATTCTTTCTTCTCATGGGAATATCATCCCAACTCATCTCCTCAGACATACTTTCCACGGCTACCCTATCTAATGGTGCCTCGACTACCATCGCTCTTTATCCTATTACCGTGTTTCAATTTCCTCACAGTAGTTCTTATTATTAGGGGTCACCTTTTTATTTATTTGTTAACTTGATATTTAAGTTTTCTCAATCCCCACAAAAATTTACCACTAGAACAGAAATCTAACCTTTTTTTTTCATGCAGTATATTCAGCACTCAGAACAGTGCCCAAGGCCAATAAAAAATTATAAAACATTTGATAAATGCATAAAACAATAAAAGAAAGCCATATCCATTATTTACTTACCTGTGGGAAAGTTACAGCTCTCATGTAATAACATGTATAATTTGCCTCACCCAATGCCTGGAATATATCGAGTACCCAAATAATGTAAGTTTCCCTTGACTGTGCTGTTTCTATCTGGGCTTAAAGGAAAGGGCTGCAAAGAATCGTGTATAAAATCATCTAAAATCACAGTGGAACCGAAGTTTTCTTTTCTTATGTGTAAACAACTAGGAATGGAAAATCCCATGGATGGAGGAGCCTGGTGGGCTACAGTCCGTGGGGTCACAGAGTCGGACACAACTGAGCAACTTCACCTTACCTTAACTTACCTTATACATATTTAGATTTCTGAGAAATTGCACACTGTTTTCTAAAGTGACGACATAATTTCACACTTCCATCATCAAGGTACAGGGTTCTGATTGCTCCGCATTTTCACCAGCATTTAGTATTGTCAGTCTTTTTAATTTTAGCATTCACGAGAAGATAAACTGGTATATCATTTTTATTTGATTTTCATTTCTATTGTGACTAATAATGTTGAGCATTTTTCATGAATTTATTGGCCATTCATATATCTTCTATTGTGAAATGTCTTTCAAATCTTCCATCAACTTTTCACTAGTATGTCTTTTTGCTGTCAATTTTTAGAATTCTTTGTTCTAGACACAATTCCTATGTCAAATGTATTGTCAATGCGTGTCAAGGCTTATAATGCACTGACAATAACTTCTCATTTTTCAATTTAAAAAATTTATTTATTTATTTAATTGGAGGATAGTTACTTTACAATATTGTGATGATTTTTGGCCATACATCAATATGAGTCAGCCATAGGCATACATTTATCCTCTCCATCCTGTAACCCCCTCCCACCACCCTCTCCACCCCATCCGTTTTGATGAGTTTTCATTTTTATGAAATCTAATTTATCAACTTATATTTTATGTCAAGTGCTTTTTATGCTGTATTTAAGAAATCTTTGCCTACTCCAAAGTCCTAAAGATATATATATATATTTTAGGAGCCTTATGGTTTTAGCATATACATTTAGTTTCATGATCTACCTCAGATTAGTTTTTTGTACACAGTTTGATGTTGGGCCTCCAATTTTTTACATGTATGTATCCAGTTGCTTATTTGGATTTTTATGAAAATGCTACATTTATGAAATTTATGAAAATACTACAGCATTATGCATAACAGGGAAAAAAGGAAATTACCCGAAAATCCATCAATAAGAGAATGGAAGAACATATTTGTGTTTATTCTAACAATGGCATATTAATCAGCATTACAAAACTAACATAAAACGGCGTGAACGAAGCTCAAACATGTAATGCTGTGTGAAAGAAGCCAGAAATAAAGGACTGCATGCCACTGATTCTATTTATACAAAATTCAAGAACAGACAGTGTTAATTTTTGGAATGAAAATCACCACAGCAGTTGCCTGTGGAGGGAGGGTGGTTTAATAACAGGGGACATGAGGGAACTCCCTGTGGGGATGGGAATGGCCTGTGTCTCGATCAGAGTAATGGTAATACAGGTATACATTTATCAAAACTCATTGATTTATGCACTTAAGGTCTCTGTGTCTTACTGTGTAAATTTTATCTTAAAAATATGGAATAACTGTTAGTGACAGAGAGATTGCAAGCACAGACTGGGCCATTACATATAAAGGCAAATTTTTCAAAATATTTCAATATCCCAAGTTCATCTCATAGCCATTGATGTTTATAGTAGTGAAATTTAGATTTTTTCCCTCAGAATCTTCTTTTAATAATTCAGAGAATCTATTTAGAGAGTTTTAAAATATAAAACTTTTAATATTTGAGAGGTTTTGATCTTTAAAGAGGCATACCTTACTTAAGACAACCTTGTGAACAAGACATCCCTAATAACTGACAATGTATGAAGTGCTTATATAAGTACATAAATTTAAAGAACAAATGCATATATGTATATGTATCTACTTTAGAGTCGTAGAAAAAAGCCACAAAAGACTATATGTAACTATATTATAAAAGATTGATGTGCTTCCTGGACTTCACAGTGTTTTTTCAAACTGAATTAAAATACTCAATTCTGAAACCACAGCTAAAATTGCACATTAACAACAGAATGCTTGCAGCCATAAATGTGCAACTGCATTGGGATTTTCTAGAAGAATCCCTTTGAGCCTCTAAGACTCTGACAGAGAAGAGTCAGCTGGCACCATTTCTACCCCAGACCATCAGCAGAATCCTAAGCAGCTTTATTTCATGCTCCCTGATTTTTTTGTGACTGTGCCTTTCTATTGAAGCTCAGAACTAGCGTGTTTATTAACCATGACTGTCTTTGCACATCTATCAGCATCACTGGGGCTATAAAGAGGAGAAATACTGCTGCTTCTTGGTGTCAGAAGGATGGGTAGCTTCCAGGGAATCTATTAAACAGAGCCTTCTATTGGGCCATGAACAAGACTCAGAGTACTAGCACACTTCCCATTGTCTTATGGGGAATGAGTTATCAGACTACAGTCAGAATTATGAACATTTGATCTCCTTGCTGCCCAAGGGAACTTGCTTTTATATATATGTGTATATATGTATATATATGCCTAGTACTACAGAGGTTGTTTCTGAAGAAGCTACTTGAAGGGGTTAAATGAAATCATGCATAATTCTAAACTCCATGGTCTTCATCACTGCCTGGGAGTTTCCTTTCTCACAAGAGCTAATCATATATATATATTTGGCAGCCCTGTTTTGTGAGAGAAGGTGTTAAGAAATTATTATCTATAATGCAAGAAGATAGATAACTGGAGATCAGTTTGGAAAATCAATGTATCCAGCAGGCATTCATTGAGGATCAATTATGTGCTAGATTCTAGGGGCCCAAGAAATTTATAGAAGCTCACTGAACTGAGTGTGGGATCAAGTATTCAAGGTGATCAGGCTCTGGGGTGGAGTTGATGGGAAACAGTAAAATAGACAAATGCGATCTACTTAATGGGTACAACAAATAGCCTAAAAGGAGTAATCAGAACTGACTGTTGAGCTTTTACAGGCTATAAAAAAACACTGATAATACCTAATTGATCACATCAATTGCAAAAGATATTCTTTAGGTACTCCCTTTATTATATTACATTCAAAGGACTCATTTGCATGTGAAAATCTACATTACATTCAAGGGACTCATTTGCATGTGAAAATCAACATCAAATATGGAGTCTGAAATAAAGAGACGCCGGTATGTTCAGGCATTAAGCAAAATTCAATCCAGGGTAGTTAGTTTTACTCTGCATATATGCTTCTTACTAAGGCTAGAAAATATTGAGGTCTGCCCTGGACAGATGCCAAAGTCATCCTTCTGAAGGAGCCAATACTGGTCTGGTTACTCGCTCTAAATATATGTTTCCAACAATTGCCCCTTGCAGGAACTGTTAGCTTCTCCTCTGATGCTTCTTCACCCACGATTGGATGTTTGGAAGGGAGTAAATGACATTAACTGTATTTCTCACAAACAAATGTCTTTTCAGAGAGCTATAAAATAGCAATCACAGCATCACTGGAGCTATTCCTTGAGATGGTTGTTTTGCATTTTCAACTTAAAAAGAAATAGGGCAAGTTTTGAGCTTTGAATTAGTAAAGAAAGCAGGCAAATTGCACTGAAGTCCACTCATAAAATTGCTTTCCTTAAAGGACAATGGGGCTTCCCCGGTGGCTCAGAGGTTAAAGCGTCTGCCTCCGATGTGGGAGACCTGGGTTCGATCCCTGGGTCGGGAAGATCCCCTGGAGAAGGAAATGGTAACCTACTCCAGTATTCTGGCCTGGAGAATCCCATGGACGGAGAAGCCTGGTAGGCTACAGTCCACAGGGTCACAAAGAGTCGGACACGACTGAGCAACTTCACTCATTCACTCAAAGGACAATAACTGTAGAAAACATTCCCTTCTAGAGCTGTCAAAATTCAGGGCTGCTAGCAAGATATTTGCTACCGACTCTTAAAGGGTATATGGGAAAAGACAGTCTTAATGTTCCTTTAGGATATTATAGCTTTGGCTATGGACACCCCAATACTAAGAGCTGTGTTACAAACTTGTCTGCAGCCACAGCTGTGAAACTTTTTTGGAAAAGCAGGCACAAAAATCAGAATCAAGTTCTCTGAAAAGAACTCATTTTTTCCTCCATCCCCTAGAGCAGGCTAGTAAAACCAGCTCTGTTAGTGACCAGAGAGTTCAAACTCCTTCCCCTTACAACTTAGCTGATGGTCAGAAATACCAAAACCTTTGGACGCATAAAGGGCAAACAGTCAATCAAAATCACATTGCCTCTTTGCAAAATTGTGAAGAGGGGTGAACGGTCTTTAAAGTGAGAGAGTCTATTTTCAACATAGATTCATGTATTCTGTTCTAGGGAATCCATCCCAGTCTTGGTCATGTTCTGAATTCATGTGCAGGGGTTTTAAATGCTACTATTAATAAGTAGGGAGGGAGGCAATTCAGGTAATGAGACATGGAGTATTTTAGAGCTGAGACTTTAGATGCCATCTCTGTACTATACCTCTCATTTGCAAAAGAATAAAATAGAGAAGGCAATATATTATTCAAATGACAAAGTTGGCCCAAGTCTTCCCAATTGCAGTGTGAGGCCAGCTGGGAGCTTCTCAGTCTTGGTGCGCATGCTGTATACTGAGTATGTCTGGTGTATTGGTTATGGGGTACTTGAACATCAGGATTACCATGAGTGCATTTTCCTTGGCTTTACCAATTATAAGAATATAGCCAGTGTGCAGAAATTAACTGTTTTTAGGGAAGGGTAGTGAGCAATGCTAGGAGGTGGGTGGGAGAGAAAGAAGCCAGCTAAGTTTATGAATTCCTACATTTGAGGAAGAAACCACATAGAGAGGCTTGTGTACATCATCTCATTTCATTTTTATGACATCTCTGCCAAGGGGATATTTTATCTCCATCTGAAAGATGAGGAAACTAAAATTTTAAGAGACAAAACTGGGATTTACGATTAGTTTTCTCAGGTTCTTTATCAGTTAGAGATCATTTGTTTACTAGTGACAGAAAACCCAATCCAAACTGCCATAAACCAAGAGATTTGTTAGTGTATGTAAGCACTGAGGCCAGAAGGATCCCTGGCTTCAAGTTTGGCTGGATTGATCATCTCATTTCACCATCCCTCATTTCTCAGTTTTGTTCTCCTTCCTGTTACCTTTGCTCTCAAGCTCAGGTTTGACAATAATATGGCTGTCCAAGGTCCAGGCCAATAGCCTCCCAAGTTCAAATTCAGAAGAAAAGGAAAGATTTCTAAGCAATTCCGACAAGCATCATATTGCATTTCTGAATGAGTCACATGCCCGCAAGAGTCAATTACAGTGGCCAAAGCGGTTGCAGTGTTCTGATTGGCCGTTCCTGAGTTACATGACTAATCTAGAGCCGCAGGCGATGTTACACATCTGAGGCATACAGTCTGAGAATGGAGGGACTAGTTCTCCATTCCGCTAGCAGAAGACAGGTGAATGGCTAAGAGATAAAAACTGCAGCTGTCATTCAGGATCTTAAGTCTGATGCCATTAATAAAATCTGAAAAGAGCATGCAGAAGCAAACCACTGGGGAAATACACTTGAAGCTTGGGAACTGTAGTAAAACCTCACTAATACTGTAGGATTGTGCACCACTGGGGTGGAGAAGAGGTGATGAAATTTAACCCACTGAGTGTGTCATGGTGATATCATTTAATCAAAATATGTAGGCTTAGAGACAAAAAAATCTGCTCTCACAAGTTTCATCAATCACCAGAGAACTAGGATACAACATATTAATAAATGTTGACCAAGTGGTAATGTATGTACCTAATGTAAAGCCGTTTTAGTATCATGTTAGAATAAATTCCCCAGGTGGCCCACTGGACTTGAGTTGTCAGGTGGAATTCAACAAACACATCCTGAGTACCTCAGTTTGGTCTGTACTGTGTAGCAAATAGGGACAGAAGCTTGAATTGGAGGAAACCCCAAATAAGAATGAATCAGCAAAGTCAGATGCCGGGAACACTGGGCTGGAGGTGGGCTGTGGGCCGTGTGGGGCACATGGCAGACACTTGCAGCACTCCGCTCATGGCCCCCTACCTCGCCAGCTCATCATGGACCCACCACGCTTCTGGCTGCGAGAGAACCAGGGAAGGAACTCCTGTGCCATCCTAGCCCTAGCAGCTCTCATCAATGCCTGGTAGAAACGGATATCTAAAAACACCCCCAGCTTCCTTGTCCCTCTGGTGGAGTAACTCAGAGATATTTCACGTGGCTCCTGGGGTTTCTCCAGTGAAATAAAGTTTCCGTCATCCTCAGTGGAAGCTGGTTGATAATATATTGATCGTCTTCCTTTCCTTGTATTGTTTCTCCATCTCCTCTACTGACCTTCACCTCCTCAATAAACTGCTTGGACTCAGTTCTTTGCTTTAGAATCTACCTCTGGGGGAAACACCTAGGTTGGAGATGGAAATTATGGCTCCTGAAGATGTGAATGTGTGAGTTGTGGGTTAGGAGATGTCCAAGGATTAAGAAAGTGGTTCCAGTGTTTCACCAACTCAGGAATTCTATGTGTATCTTCAGAGACTAGATTTTGGTTTTCCAGAATTCCGAATGAGACTTTATTGAGTAAAAGGATTAAAAGAGGGTAGCCTAACTTTGAGCCCTTGAGAAGAAATCAGAGAATCTCAGCCATGGAAGCCAAAGTGACCTCAGTCTCACACTGGACACTTGTTGATCTTTCTGCAATAGCAGCCTTTCATGACTTCCTCTCTTCCTCACCTACAGCATCATTTCCTCCTTCCTTGATGTACTGTTGTTGCTTATGATTTTTTTCTGTCTGGAGAATATTTACTCCCTTGTTGGGCTTGTAAAACCTTCCTTTAAAGCTCAGCTCTTCAGTTCTTCCAGAGCAATCCATGCTTTCTTATCTAAGAGCACCTCCATATTGTCTCCATTTACTGTATTGCACCCCACTCTCTCCAAATGCTTCTGCTCCCAGCTTGTGAAAGAAAGAAGGCAGGAGTTCTGTTCATCTTGAATCCTTGCCCTGAGCACAGGAGTTTGCTGCTGCTGCTGTTAAGTCGCTTCAGTCGTGTCCGACCCTGTGCAACCCCATAGACGGCTGCCCACCAGGCTCTCCTGTCCCTGGGATTCTCCAGGCAAGAACACAGGAGTGGGTTGCCATTTCCTTCTCCAATGCATGAAAGTGAAAAGTGAAAGTGAAGTCGCTCAGTCGTGTCCGACTCTTAGCGACCCCATGGACTGCAGCCTACCAGGCTCCTATGTCCATGGGATTTTCTAGGCAAGAGTACTGGAGTGGAATGCCATCCCTCATTAAATAAACAAGTGAAAGAAGAGGAGGGGAAAAAGGAGAAAAAAAGTGTTCTAGCAGTCTGCAAAATTAGCAACAAATACAACTAGGCGAACCAGGAATTGCATACCTATCCTTGAAACCAATTTGGCAGCATGGCAGAATAGAAAATATTTGTTGATCTTACCCTTGGAGGCATATGCTTTGGAGAAGTTTTAGGGGATGGAAGAAAGAGAAGCAAAGGGGCAGGAAGAGCAACGTCTGTTTACGAAAGAGCAAATGGTTCAGCCTGACTGGAGTGTGAGTGAAGTCCAGGGGACAGGGAGATGAGGCCAGGCATGACGGACCTTGAGACTAGGGCCACGGGCCGGCAGCAAGCCTCGACCAAGAGAAATGGAAGAAATGCAGAATTCAGAGCCACTGAAGCAGAATCTGCACTGTAACAGGATTCCCGGGTGATTCGAATCCCACTGAAATTTGAGAAGCATTAAGAAGTCATTGCTGGAGAAGGCAATGGCAACCCACTCCAGTACTCTTGCCTGGAAATTCCCATGGCAGAGGACCCTGGTAGGCTGCAGTCCATGGGGTCGCTAAGAGGCAGACACGACTGAGCAACTTCACTTTCATGCATTGGAGAAGGAAATGGCAACCCATTCCAGTGTTCTTGCTTGGAGAATCCCAGGGACAGGGAAGCCTGGTGGGCAGCGTCTATGGGGTCACACAGAGTCAGACACGACAGGAGTGACTTAGCAGCAGCAGCAGCAGCAGCAGCAGCAGCAGCAGCAGGAAGTCACTGAAGATTTCAGAACCGGGATGCACTCAGAGAGAGTCAACAAGGTCTCTCTATCATCTGGGCAGAGCAGCACATTTGAATTTACCAACAGCCTTAAGTTTCTGGTTCTCATTTGTCTTCCTAATAAAGCCAGATGAACTTCACTGCACACTATCAGTGACCTGCTTTGCCATCTCCTTCCCTTTATAGACGGCTTTTACGTGGGAAGCTGTATGACAGGAGGGAAGGGTGCTGTGCAGCAGTGTCTTTTGAGTGTAAGGAGGGGCATGTCTATGCTTATTCTTCCATCCTGCTCCCTCTCCTCACATTCCTCTCCCCCAAGTCTGCCTTCTTTCCTCATCAACTGCATAGAGAAGACACCCCCATGCATTCCAGGGGCTAAGGATCAGATGAAATGAACAGAAGTCTGTTAAAACAAATCTCCGAAGTGACCTATAATTTTATACTTAAAACATTTAAATTTATATTCTTGTTTCAGGGACTAAGCTAACCCAATAAGAGTTTCAACATTGGATTTTTAGACTAACAGTGATTTCAAAATTGTTTGGAAATTTACTGTTTTTAAAAACAAAAACCTATTCTTGGCTTCCCTTTATTGTTGTTGTTTGATCGCTAAGTTGTATCCAACTTCCTGTGACCTCATGGACTGTAGCATGCCAGACTCCCGTACCTTCCACTATCTCCTGGAATTTGCTCGAATTCATGTTCACTGAGTTGGTGATACTATCTAACCATCTCATTCTCTGTCCCCCTCTTCTCTTGCCTTCAATCTTTCCTGGCATCAGGAACTTTTCCAATGACTAAGCTCTTCGAATCAAGTGGCCAAAGTAATGGACCTTCAGCTTCAGCATCAGTCCTTCCAGTGAATATTCAGGGTTGATTTCCTTTAGGATGGACTGACTTGATCTCATGTGAGAGTTGGACTATAAAGAAAGCTGAGCTCTGAAGAACTGATCCTTTTGAACTGTGGTGTTGGAGAAGCTCTTGAGAGTCCCTTGGACTGCAAGGAGATCAAACCAGTCCATCCTAAAGGAAATCAGTCCTGAATGTTCATTGGAAGGACAATGCTGAAGCTGAAACTCCAATACTTTGGCCACCTGATGTGAAGAACTGACTCATTTGAAAGACCTTGATGCTGGAAAAGATTGAAGGTGGGAGGAGAAGGGGATGACAGAGGATGAAATGGTTGGATGGCATCACCGACTAGATGGACATGAGTTTGAGCAAGCTTTGGAAGTTGGTGATGGACAGGGAGGCCTGAAGTGCTGCAGTCCACAGGGTTGGAAAGAGTCTGACACAACTGATTGACTGAAATGAACTGATTTGATCTCCTTGAAGTCCAAGGAACTCTCAAGAGTCTTCTCCAGCACCACAATTTGAAAGCTTCAGTTCTTTGGAGCTCAGCTTTCTTTATGGTCCAACTTTCACATCTGTACATAACTACTGGAAGAACTATAGCTTTGACTAGTCAGATCTCTGTTAGCTTTTTAATACACTGTCTAGATTTGTCATAGCTTTCCTCCCAAGAAGCAAGCATCTTTTAATTTCATGGCTGCAGTCACAATCTGCAGTGATTTTGGAGCCGAAGAAAATAAAATCTGTCACTGTTTCCACTTTTTCCTCTTCTATTTGCCATGAAGTGATGGGACCAGATGCCATGATCTTAGTTTTTTGAATGTTGAATTTCAAGCCAGCTTTTTCACTCTCCTCTTTCACCCTCATCAAGAGGTTCTTTAGTTCCTCTTCACTTTCTGCCATTAGAGTGGTATCATCTGCACATCTGAGGTTGTTGATATTTCTCCTGGCAACCTTGATTCTATCTTATGATTCATCCAGCCTGGCATTTTGCGTGACATACCCTGCATAAAAGTTAAACAAGTAGGGTGACAATATACAGCCTTGATGTACCCCTTTCCCAATTTTGAACCAATCCATTGTTTAATGTCCAGTTCTGTTGCTTCTTGACCCACATACAGGTTGCTCAGGAGGCAGGTAAGGTGGTCTGGTGAATTTTCCAATTTGTTGTGATCTACACAATCAAGGAGTTTAGCATAGTCAATGAAGCAGAAGTAGATGGTCTCCTGGAATTCCCTTGTTTGTCAATGATCCAGCGAATATTGGTGATTTGATCTCTGGTTTCCTCTGCTTCCATGAAGCCCAGCTTGCACATCTGGAATTCTCAGTTCATGTACTGCTGATAGCTTGAAGGATTTTTTGAGTATAACCTTGTTAGCATGTGAAATGAGTTCAATTGTCTGGTAGTTTGTACATTCTTTGGCATTGCCCTTCTTTGGGACTGGAGTGAAAACTGACCTTTTCCAGTCCTGTGGTCACTGCTGAATTTTCCAAATTTGCTGGCATGTTGAGTGCAGCTCTTTAACAGCATCATTGTTTTGGTTTTTAAATAGCTCAGCTGAAATTCCATCATTTCCACTAGCTTTGTCCATAGTAATGCTTCCTAAGGCTCACTTTACCTTACACTCCAGGATGTCTGGCTCTAGGTGAGTGACCATACCATTGTGGTTATCCAGGTCATTAAGATCTTTTTTTTTTTTTTTTTTGTATAATTCTTCTGTGTATTCTTGCCACCTCTTCTGAATCTGCTTTTGTTAGGTCCTCACCATTTCTGTCCTTTATGGTGCCATCCTTGCATGCAATGTTCCCTTTATAACTACAGTTTTCTTGAAGAGATATCTAGTCTTACCCATTCTATTGTTTTCCTCTATTTCTTTGCACTGTTTACTAAAGAAGGCCTTCTTATGTCTCCTTGTTCTTCTCTGGAACTCTGCATTCAGTTGGATATATCTTTCCCTTTTTCCCTTGTCTTTTGCTTCTGTTCTTTCCTCAACTGTTTGTAAAGCCTCCTCAGACAACCACTTGCCTTCTTGCATTTCTTTTTCTCTGGGATGGTTTTGGTCACTGCCTCATGTACAGTGTTCTGAAACACAGTCCATAGTTCTTCAGGGACTTTGTCTACCATATTTAATCCCTTGAATCTATTTGCTTCATTCTGTCCAAAACACTAATTGCCCTTGGATCTTCCCCAGTAGCATATTAGACACCTTCCGACCTGGGGGCTCATTTCCTGGTGTCATATCTTTTTGCTTTTTCTTTGTCCATGGTATTCTAGACAAGAATACTGGAGTATATTGCCATTTCTTGCTCTAGTGGACCACATTTTGTCAGAATTCTTGACTATGACCCATAGTCATTATAGCTGGTAACTTCTTTGATTTATGTAAGCCTCTTCTCCAACACAAGGCTGTGATCCATGAAGGGGTGTTTTCCCCTTATTCCTGGAAAGTTACTACCTTTCCATAGCTTTCACAACCAGACAGGTAAATTCCTCAGAAAATTTACCAGAGGCAAAATATCAGGCTATATTAAGATAACACCTGGATATATTAATTGTTTTATTAATCTGAGGACTCATGTAGCAATTCCATGTGACCAGATAACAATTATAATTTGGTTGTTATGGTGGCTACCTGCATACTGTTAAGCATGCCTGCTTAAATCTATTTCTTAGCATCATTAAAGAAACTATCATTTAATTCTGTCTTTGTCAAATAGCTTTGGGCTATATCTGTAGGAGGCCAGCTATAAGTCAATTACCCAGCTACCAGGAAATAGATATACCCTCTTGCATCTGAGTAATTGAATCTTCCAATTTGCATCCAGATGTTCCTGTGTGAAAGCTGCCTATGACCAAGAAATATGTACAGTGCAGATCAATAACTCAACAGGATAACTTCTTTTTTGTTTTAATTCATGGTTTTCCATGTATTGTGTAAAGAGTAAATTGCGTTGTTTATTTAATATCTTGCACGTAGTTGGGGCTTGGTGAGCATTGTTGGAATATGGGCATAAATAGAGCAGGCTTGAAAATGGCATATCTATCATCCACTCTTTGCATCTATTCAGTATTCTTCTTTGGATAGCCTGCATTGATTTCAGTACATATAACCATTGTGTGACTTGATTTTAAGTGCCTTTAAACTTAAATAATGATGCTCTATGGGAATATGCAAATGAGATTCAGTTGAAGAGCATGAATGTTGATAATAGGAGAATTAATTAAGTCATGGGAACTATCTCTGCCACTAATTCTCTATGATAGACTTGGCCTGATTACCCTATTTGAACATATTGCTGGGATTTAACGCAGTGAGAGTTTTCTAGTCTGAAATAAACTCTTTCCAATTCAGACTAGACAAGGGTAGTTTGTATTTGCAAAGCAGAGTGGATTCATGAAAAGGATGCTAAGGGAGGGTTTCTGGGTGGGCTTCTAGATGGTTGGAAGTATGTTAGTGTCTGACCAAGCAAAGAAGGGAAGAGGGCTGAGAAATCAGTACAAGGAAAAGGAAATTTATTAGATTCCTTCTCTAGTGGGTTGAGGTTTGTGGATCTTCAAATGAAGACCTTTTGGGGAGTACATATAATCCCAATTAACTAAAACCCTTTGTGAATCTTTTATTTCTAGAAGGAAAAGAAAGTACACAAGCTTTAAGTGAAACAGACTAGGGTTCTAAGCACACCTATGCAACTAACAAGGTCTCTCTGAGCCTCTGTTTCCTTGTTTCCAAACTGGGGTTGCTGTAAATATGAAATAATATATGCAAACATTTGTCACTGCAAATGCCTGGCACATGCTAACAGCAATGTTGATATTTATTCCCCAAATGGAAATTCCTAGGATTTTAGCTTGGACTTAAGGCTTTAATGCTTTCCTGGGCAGGCTGTGTGGTATATCGCTGCTTTGGTTTTCTTACCAAAAAAAAAAAAAGGGGGGGGGGGGACATTTTAGTACCTATTTTATATAATTATTTTTAAAAATAGCTGAGAAAATACATGTAAAGCAATGACAACAGTGTCAGGTTCATAGTAAGTGAGTGATGATATTGAGTGTTTTAATTATTATTTCATATTTTTAACAAACTTAGCCATAAGAAAATCTATATGAATCCACAGAAATGATAATAACAATAGTTACAATTAACTGAATGTCTACTTTTACTGGAGGTGCTCTAAGTATATTTTTATTTAATTTTCACAATCATACAGCAAGATAGGTTTTATTATTCCCACTTTACATGAGCATAATCTGAGGCCCTGAATAGTTGCACAGTTTATCTGAAACTACAGAGCTAGTTAAGACAAAATTGGGGTTTCAGACTTCCACAGTCAATGCTTGGTCAGACACTGACATACTTCCAACCATCTAGAAGCCCACCCAGAAACCCTCCTTTAGCATCCCTTTCATGAATTCCAAAATCAATGCTCTGTTTGCTATACCACATGAACAAATGTGACTCTGACTGGTTAAGGGAGCACCATGAGCAAATGTGACTCTGACTGCCTAAGGAAGCACCATGACTTATGCGCAGGTGCTCAGACGTGTCTAACTCCAGGGTCCTCCAGGCTCCTCTGTCCATGGCATTTCCCAGGCAAGAATACTAGGGTGGTTGCCATTTCCTACTGCAGGGGATCTTCTGGACCCGGGGATAGAAACTGAATTTCCTGTATCTCCCCATTATGGGTGGACTCTTTACCACTAAGCCACCTGGGAAGCCCCCATCTGCTTTATAAGTGAAGGGTAGCAGATCGTTTCTGCAAAGAATATTTAAACTAGGATGGAGAAGAGAATGTTTAGCCCTGTGTATGTACAAGATTTGTATTTAAGATTGTGAAGGTAAAGGAAAAGATGAGAATTCTCAAAACAAACTTGGTATGTAGACATTCAGTGTTCTTGGTATCTGACACATTCTCTCATCCTAGACTATCTCTTTGATTATAACATATTACCCATCTCCTAGATCAGTGATTCTAAAAGTAAACAGGGGTGATTTGATCCCCCAGGGGATAGTAGGCAGTATCTGGAGACAATTTTAGGTGTTACATCTTGAGGCATAATTGCTACTGTCTTCTAGTAAGTAGAGACCGGGGATATTGCTAACTATCCTACAAGGCACAAAGTAGAGTTATTCACATGAAGAATTACCAGCCTAAAACACTAATAACGGCCAGATTAAGAAACCATGAACTAGATTAATAGCTTCCTAATCATTTTCTGTATGTTTATTCTCTTCTGTTCCTCCAAACTTTCCACTACTGAATCGCTGAAGTGATTTGCATAAAGCATAAACCTAATGATACTATCCTTTTACTTAAGAAACCGGTGGTTCCTCTTGATCACAGAAAGTACGGATTATTTAATATGACTCAGGACTTGAGAATCTGGCTCCAACTGGCCTTTCAAACCTCCCTTTTAAGATGTCCCTCATACAATGTGCACTTAACCACCTCCAATGTTTCCTCTCTCTTACATAACTCTGTATCCACATATACTTGACCCCTCTAGGAAATTTTTTCTGCTGCATCTTGATGGTGTTTCTCTGTCCCTGAATTGCCATTCCCACTTCCACGCCTCATTTTTCTATTCCTCATGTGTTTACTTGGGTATCTATTGAGTGACTGCCTTGGGTGGGGCACTGTACTAAATCACATAGATACAGTGGTAAGAAAGGCAGCTTCAACTGCTTCTCCTGTGCAGCCTAGAGTTTAGCAAGGTGAATGAATAAGTGATGTGATAAGGGAAAAAAGTACTTGGAAATATGTAACCTGGATGAGGTCAGTTGTTGAAGAAAGCTTCTAGGAGGAATTGACTTTTAAGGTGAACTGCAAAGGT
Organism: Capricornis sumatraensis; assembly: GCF_032405125.1. Taxonomy (NCBI): domain Eukaryota; kingdom Metazoa; phylum Chordata; class Mammalia; order Artiodactyla; family Bovidae; genus Capricornis; species Capricornis sumatraensis. The sequence continues at coordinate 33,362,662 of NC_091079.1, forward strand.
GGTTAGAGTTATTCAGGAGTTGGCTATGTAAACATGGTTGAAAGTGTCTTTACCAACCTACCTAAACTTCAAGATATAGTTCAGATGTTAACCTCAACTAGGCACCTTCCCAGATTTCCCCGCTGGAGATTAATTTCCATCTATTTGGCTCTCAGAGACCTTTTAAAGTGTATTATAATATTTATCACCATCTGCCTTGCATTATGTATTCATGGTAAACATGATAACTGAACTCATGGTAAATATTTAAATTGAAAATTGCCATACTTTACAAAGGATTTATAAGCAATGTTCTCTTATCTCAGAACTGCAGTTTGAGGGCTGTGGAACAGCTTTCTCCCTCATCATAATAGCTCTATCAAACTCCACACATATATCTTTAGAGGGGAATTCTTCTGGCATGTGGTGTTGAAACTGGACAATGAGAAGGAGAGGGAGCAGCATGCACACCAAAGTTCAGTCTTTGCTGTAATTTAGGTAAAACCCTGATCCATGCACTCATTCATTCATTCCGTGAATATTTCTTGAGCACCTACAATGTGCCGACTGCCAGCGTTATGTCCTGAGAACACATTGCTGAGCTAAACTTACACAGTTCTCATCCTGCGTCTAGTAGAGGACAGACATTAAGCAAAGAATAGTAACAATAGTTGTAGGTTTACTACCTGAAATGGCTCCAATGAAGGACCCATCAAATTACAAGCCAGTGGATCCATTGAAGGATGCTATGAAGGGACTGACTAAGGGATCAATCTGGCGTGGGCGATGCAGAAGGAAGTAACATTGGAACCGAAGTCTGAACATTAACAAGTCTGGCTAGTGATGCGGAGGGAAAGAAAGAGAATATCAAGGAGAGGAAACAACGTGAGCTGAAGAAGGAGCATTCACAGAAGGAGCACTGTGAATTAGGGAAACTGAAAGAAGACCGGTGTGTCTGTGCAAGAGACACAAGGAGGAATAAACCGTGGGATGAGACTGGGATGGGCGAGGGCAGGGTACAGGGCCTTTCAAGCCCTGTGCATGCTTATGGCTTTTATTCTAGGAACACTGGGAACGCATTGGATGATTTTAAACAGAATGACATGATCCGATTTGCATCTTAAAAGATCACTCTGGCTACTATGTATGGAGAACCAGAAGTTGTACATGTAATGGGGCCCTGAAAACTTGCTTCATTAATGACTCGCATAAGTGATAAACACCAGAATGTGACATTTGATAAATTAGCTGCCAGTCATTTAATATGGCCTTAGCAGTAGCAAACCCTGACCCTTGCTGTTGAAGAGAAAAAGAATCTGAAAGGAAGGTGGGGAATTAAAAGAAAACTGAATAATTATTCAGCTCTCAGAGTCACTTTTCCCTAGTAGGAGTAGTAGTAGAAGACACAGTAAGAAAGTCTAAGCCCATATTTTACAAGCAGGAAATAGAAAAAAGATGCTATTCGGAGACAGTGGTTTTAATGCATATTTGCTAACATCTTTGGGAATCCCCAATGGCTCTGCACTTTAGAGGTGTTGTCAACACTGGTGCTGACCGTAAAGTTTAAGGTTTACATGGGTTTATCTGTACCCGAGGATGACACAACCTCTGAGATCAAAGTTTCCACAAGAGCCTTGAATCATATTAAAGGAGAAATCATGCCAATGGGTACACATTTGTCACTTAAAAGAGTCCATTAGAAGGAAGTAAAGAAGACCTCTGAGGGAGAGAGAGAGAAGGGCTTTGTGTGAGTAATATAGCAGGAGACTCAAAGATTGCCCTTGCCAAATGACTTTTGCTGAACCCTTTGTCAGGAAACAAGACTGGGGCTCAGAAAACAGAAGCAAGGTCGCAGCAAAGGGTAATAGAAAGAGACCCCAGCTCCCAGCCTGAGAAGCAGGGAGGGATGAATTACCAGGCTCCCTCTGTGACCCAGCTGGGAGTGGAGATGGAATCGGCAGTTGTCCTGCCCTGACCTCGTGCCCCATTTCAGTTCATTTACATTAGCATCAGATGGAAGGCTGCAGGATGTCCACGGGAAACCAAAGGCACTTAAATATCTATGGCTCTTTCTTGGTGCTTAGCCCAAAGTGAGACTACACAGAAGACATGAGTGCAAATTGGCTACATCTCATATGCACACCTAGGCCACATAGTTAAATGTACAAGATTTATACGTATGTATATAAATATGTATATGCACACATTAAAATGCACACTCATATATGCTGTCATGTAGCTAATCATGCTTGTTCATAGACTACATCCATATGTGCACACTCATGTACATGTGTGCATGTGTATACATACTTGCACATGTAGCTGTGAATGTGTAGAAGAGTACGCATTAGAACAGTCTGTGTTTTTATAAACATACATACATAAAGATGGATGTATAGATAGATACACATGTTTACCTATGACATATACATATACTTGCACACATATGTAAATATCTCAGTATAAAAAATTATAAGCTGAAATGACTAGGTTTAGTTCCATTCTATGTGGAAAAAAGTTGGATCCAAAAGAAGACCAGAGCCAGACATGGCTTCAGGCCCTGGCTCACATGCACCCAGAGTCCTGCCCAGATCAAATCTTCCTCTGAACCTCAATTCTGTGCCATTGCTTATTTTATTTCAGTTTTGCATTTAAGAAGCTCTTTGTATCAGGTTTGTCACAGAAGTCCAAAGAGATTCCCAGAAGAGATGGCATTTGTTGCAGTCGGTGAAGGGAATCAAAGGCAGAGAAAATAGCATCAGAAAAGAGACAGGTTTATAACACTAAGAAATTAATTTGAGTTCTTCTTAGAATGCCTGGGAGTTAGAGGAGGAAAGAAAGTTATGCACCATACAGGCATACCTCATCTTATTGTGCTTCACAGATACTGTGATTTTTACAAATTGAAAGTTTATGGCAAGTCTGTTGGTGCCATTTTTCCAACAGCATTTGCTTACTTATGTCTCTGTGTCACACTTTGATAATTCTTGCAATAGTTTCAAACATTTTCATTATTACTATTATATCTATTATGGTGATCTGTGATGAGTGATCTTTGACGTTACTATCGTACTTGTTTTAGGGTGTCACGAACCACACCCACAGAAGATGGTGAACTTAACTGATAAATGCTGTGTGTCTTCTGACTACTCCATCCACTGGCCATTCCCCATCTCTTTCCTTCTTGTTGGGCCTCCCTGTTCCTTGAGACACAACAATAGTGAAATTAGGTCAGTTAGTGACCCTAAAATGAGCTTAACTCCCTTAGAAAGGGAGTATCATGCATCTCTGACTTTAAAATCAAAAGCCAGAAATACTTAAGCTTAGTGAGGAAGGCATGTTGAAAACTGAAATAGGCTAAAAGTTAGGCCTATCGAGCCAAACTGTTAGCTTTAGCCAAGTTGTAAAAACAGAGAAAAAGTTCCTGAAGAAAATTTAGCAGTCAACACATGAATGATAAGAAAGTGAAAGAATTTTATTGCTGAATACGGAGAAAATTTTAGTGGTCTGGAGAGAAGATCAAACTAGCCTTAGCATTCCCTTGGGCCGAAGCCAGATCCAGAGCCAGACTCCAGCGGTCTAGAGTTCTATGGAGGCTTTAAGAGATGAGGGGGCTGCAGAAAGCTAGCAGAAGTTGGTTCATGAGGATTAAGGGGAAAAGTCATCCTCAAAACATAAAAAGTGTAAGGTGAAGCAGCAATTACTTGTGTAGAAGCTTCAGCAAGTCATCTAGAAGATCCAGCTAAGATGATAAGTAAAGGTGGGCATGCTAAACACAGAGTTTCAATGTAGATAGAACAGCCTTATGTTGGAAGAAGATGCCATCCAGGACTTTTACAGCCTGAGAGAAGTCAATGCCTCGCTTCACAGCTTTAAAGGATAGGCTAACTCTCTTGTTAGGGGCTACTGCAGCTGGTGACTTTAAGTTGAAGCCAGTGCTCATTTAGCATTCCAAAATATCCTAGCACTCCTAAGAATTACAGTAAATCTACTCTCCTATGTTCTAGAAATGGATGACAGCGCATCTGTTTATAATACGGTTTATTGAATCTTTTAAATCCACTGTTGCGATTTACTGCTCAGAAAAAAATTCTTTTCAAAATATTACTGTTCATTGACAATGTACCTAGTTGTCCAAGAGCTCTGATGGAGCTGTACAATGAGATTAATGTTGTTTTCATGTCTGCTAACAACATCCGTTCTGTAGCCCGTGGATCAAGGAGTAATTTTGACTTTTAAGTCTTGTTATTTCACAAGATTACAGTTGCCATTGAGAGTGATTCCTCTAATAGATCTGGGCAAGGTAAATTGAAAACCTTCTGGAAAATATTCATCATTCTAGATGCCATTGAGTACATTCACCATTCATGGCAAGAGGTCAAAATATCAACTTTAACAGGAATTTGGGAGAAGATGATCCCAGCGCTTACGTATGATTCTGAGGGGGTCAAGACTTTAGTGGAGGAAGTAACTGCCGACGTGGAGACAGCAAGAAAACTAGAATTAGAAGTATAGCCTATGATGTGACTGAATTGCTGCAATCTCACGATAAAACTTGAAAGGATGAGGAATTGCTTTTCTCATGGACGAGTGAAGAAAGTGGTTTCTTGAGAAGAAAACTACTCCTGCTGAAGATGCTGTGAAGATTGTTGAAATAACAAAGGATTTAGAATATTATATAAACTTAGCTGATAAAGCAGAGTCAGGATTTGGGAGGATTAACTCCAATTTCGGAAGAGTTTCTACCATGTGTAAAATGCAGTCAAACAGCATTCCATGCAGCAGATAAATTATTTGAAAAGGGAAATATCAAGCATTGCACCAAATTTTATTGTTGTCTTATTTTAAGAAATTTTCACAGTCACTCCGATCTTCAGCAACTACCACCCAGGTCAGTCAGCAGCCATCATCACTGAGGGAAAACCCTCCACTATCTAAAAGGTTATTGTTGTTTTCCTCTTACTAAAGATTCAGACTGGGAAGGCTGGCACGCTGCAGTCCATGGGGTCACAAAGAATCGGACATGACTGAGTGACTGAACTGACTGAACTGAAAGATTCAGATGATGTTTAGCTTTTTTTTTTTTCCTTAGCAATAAAATATTTTAAATTAAGGTACATACTTTTTTGTAAGCATAATGCTGTTGCACCCTTAATAGACTGCAGTATAGTGTAAGCAACTTTCATATGCACCAGGAAACCAAAAAAAATTGTGTGACTCCCTTTTTTGTGATATTCTCTTTTTTGTGATGGCCTGTTACAGAACCAACAATACCTTTGAGGTCTGCCTGTATTTTGAATACTCCTGGCCTCTGCCAGGAGAATGGATAGTGTTGGGAGATTTTAAGCTTGGGAGTGATAATCAATAGTAGATTTGTGTTTTAGGAACTGTGGTCTGGACATAGGGTGGTAGATATAGGCATATCTCTTAAAGAGTGAAGACCTTTTAAAAAAAAGCCTTTTGCAACCATCCGGATGGAATGTGAAGTTTCAAAATCAGGCAGGGTCTGCGGGGAAGAACATATCGATCTCCCTTCAGTAGCACCGAAGGATGTGCTGCATGTACTCTGCACCTGTTGCCAGCCTCAGTCATTAATCTGGACACCTGAGGAAGTCTTATTCAGTGTTGTATGGAGCACATGCTCATCGGAAGACTGTTGGATGACTTGTGACTCAGACCTCTTTTTATTGACTTGCAGATTGCAAATAGGCAACATATGTATCACTTTATTAGTCTGGAAAGACCAACACCACCCCCCCAACCTGAGAATAAAAAATCAATGAGAAAAATTACCAGTGATCACAACAAAATGGAACCGCAATGAATTACTTAGAGAATGGTGCAAAGTACAACAATAGGCAAAACTGAAAAGTATGTTGGTTACACAGAACCACACACAATACAAAACAAAGAGTAAATGTAGTATTAATGCTGTGCTATGCTTATTTGCTTAGTCATTCCAACTCTACAACCTTATGGACTACAGCCTACCAGGCTCCTCTGTCCATGGAAATTCTCCAGGCAAAAATACTGAAGTGGGTTGCCATTTCCTTCCCCAGGGGATCTTCCCAATCCAGGTATTGAACCCAGGTCTCCTGCATTGCAGGTGGATTCTTTACCATCTAAGCCACCAGGTAATATTAATAATAACTTGGAAATGCCATAATATTAAAATGCCATACTCTTCATATGCTATTTTCACCTTCATGGATATCATGATGGTTTAAGAGATTTGGGCCTAAGTAACAAGGTGATGGCAGCCCACTCCAGTACTCTTGCCTGGAAAATCCCATGGACAGAGGAGCCTGGAAGGCTGCAGTCCATGGGGTCACGAAGAGTTGGACACAACTGAGCGACTTCCCTTTCACTTTTCACCTTCATGCATTGGAGAAGGAAATGGCAACCCACCCCAGTGTTCTTGCCTGGAGAATCCCAGGGACGGGGGAGCCTGGTGGGCTGCCGTCTATGGGGTCACACAGAGTCGGACACGACTGAAGTGACTTAGCAGCCAGCAGCAACAAGGCCATAAGAAGAATCTCTCTTACTTTTTCCATCTCTAATCACTAGACCCTCTTTTAAATGGTATCTTTTATAAGGCCCACTCCTGATACTCTCCTAAAGTGGTTGATTTTAAATTTAGCTGATTAGGGGCTTTAATTATGTCTATAAAATCTCTTCACATTTTCCATGGAGCAGGATATAATCATGGAAATGATAATGCATCACCTTCTGCACATTCTACTGGTTAGAAGTGGCAGGTTTTACCTACACTCTAAGAAAGATAATTACGTACGTGAATGTATCATTGAAGACCATCTTAGAATCCTGCTGACTACAAAGGAGGATGAATAAGTTTATCACAGTGATTTGATTTTATCACATGGAAGTCTGAACTGGTAGCAAATCAATTAACTCACCACTGAAGGTCAGCACTTGCATACAGAGTATTTTCCCATGAGTTTTGAATGCATTCTAGCTTTCTTGTTTTATTTGTTTTGGTTATTCATGTCCACCACAATTTCCAGGATGTCTTCAGGTAGTAAACATTAAGATTATTTTCATTTTAATTGGAAAAATTATTTCTCAAGAGAACAATATCTCTAAGAATGTGATTCATCAAGTTGTTTACTGACGGTTTCTACTTTTCTATTTGCACTTCATGTTTTGTCAAATATCTGCAACATTAGAATTTATTCTATATTGAGCTACAAATTTCCAAGCTTTGCTATGTAAGCTTTTGAGATCATTCTTGCTGTATTTCAATTTTTTTTTTTTTTCTTGTGGGGAGAAGGAAAGAGAAAATGATTGAAATGTGATGGTTGAGATTGGCAGACTGAGGTGGACACTTTGAGGGCTACACAGATCCCCTTCCAGGAATGAAGGATTTACTGCCTCAGTTGTTGAAAGTGTTGCTGGAAGATGACCCTCGTCTATCAGCCCTCCCTGAGGACTGTCATGGGCTAGAGGAAATTGCTTTGCCCAACATCACACCTCTTTCCAGGGATTGCCTACATCCAGTAATTGGTAAAGGTAGGTGTTTCAGGGTCTGAGGAGTCCTTCCAACTCTAGAGCCAGCTGTGGCAAGATCTGATCCAATTAGGGGATTGCATGCAAATTCATCTGCTCCCTCTTCCCAGTCCTGCTTTCTTGGCCTCCCTTCTACAGGTGATGATCTTGGGAGGACTCCTTAATAAATGATCTACATGCTAAGCTCTTATTTAATCTGCTTTTGAGGGGACCCAACCATTCTAAAGATCAGCCCTGGGTGTTCTTTGGAAGGAATGATGCTAAAGCTGAAACTCCAGTACTTTGGCCACCTCATGCGAAGAGCTGACTCATTGGAAAAGACTCTGATGCTGGGAGGGATTGGAGGCAGGAGGAGAAGGGGACGACAAAGGATGAGATGGCTGGATGGCATCGCTGACTCGATGGACGTGAGTTTGAGTGAAGTGAACTCTGAGAGTTGGTTATGGACAAGGAGGCCTGGCCTGCTGGGATTCATGGGGTCGCAAAGAGTCGGACATGACTGAGTGACTGAACTGAACTGAACTGAATCTGCAACAGCAGACAAAGGATTTGGGCCAGTGAAGAGTTGGGCCCCCTTTGTTTTAATCCTGGTCTGTTAATTTTATCATCTTTGCCAATTTTAGGTCAGTTTTCAATATGAATATGGCTGCTTCTTTGAATATCTGGTAACTTTTATTGAATGCTGATAATTTAAGTGTTACTTTATTACACGCTGGGAATTTTTGTGTTTCTATAAATATTATTGAGCTTTGTCTTGGAATGTGGTTAAGTTACTTTGAAACAGTTTGTTCTTTTAAAACTTTCTTTGTTAGGACCAGACATTTAGTCTAGGGTTTATTTTCCTGCAATTCTAAGACAAAACTCTTCTTTATATCAATTCACTCAAGATGCCCTGTGAATTATATGGTTCTCTTCTCTAGTTGGTGAGTATAGCCTGTATGAGTTTTGCAAATGTTTCTTCTAATCTTCTGGGGTGATTTTTTCAATAACTTTGAGGAGTCTCCTCAAATGCATGCACTGATTATTACTTAGATGAATATTTGAGAGGGACCTTCTGTAGATCTCCAAAGTTCTCTCTCTGTGCAGACCTCTAATCTTCAATATCATGCCCTACAAACTCTAGGTTGCCATGTTTCCTCCAGATTCTCAGCTCTGTGTGCTTAACTCAGGAAATTCACTGGGTTCTACTTCTGTTCTCAACCCATGTACAACCAGGAGATCTTCTCTAGGTACAACTGAGCCTCTGCAGGTTTTGTCTACATGGATTCAACCATACATGGATTGAAAATATTGAAAAAACTGCTGCAAATTTCCAAGAAGCAAAACTTGAATTTGCCACATGCCAACAACTATTTACATAGCATTTACATTGTATTAGATATTATAAGTGGGCTTCCCAGGTGGTGCTAGTGGTAAAGAACCTGCCTGCCAATGCAGGAGACTTAAGAGAGGCGAGTTTGATCCATTGGTCAGGAAGATCCCCTGGAGGAGGGCATGGCAACCCACTCTAGTATTCCTGCTGGGAGAATCCCATGGACAGAGGAACCTGGCAGGCTATAGTCCATAGGGTCACAAAGGTTGGACACAACTGAAGCAACTAAGCCCACGTGCACACAGGAATTATAAGTAATCTAGAGATAATTTAAAGTGTATGAGAGGATGTGTATAGGTTACATGCAAATACTATACCATTTTGTGTAAGGAACTTGAACATCTGCAAAATATGGTAATCCCAAAGGGATGATTGTAGTAACATTTGTGAGGACCATCTAATTTATTTCCTATCTCAGGGATCACTGCCTTTCATTGTTTGATGTCCAATATTTGAGAATGGTTTCACATATTTTGGGGGGTTTTTAGCTGTTTTTAGCTTTAGCTATTCCAGCTGTGTAAATACATTCTTTTTACTCCCTATTGGCAGGAAGTAGAATTTCTTCACCTGAGAATTTATCCATATTCAAAATTAAATTTTAAAAAGCAATTCCAGCCACTGGAGAGCTAACTGGCTGGGATCATTTCATAGACTTTAGTTACTTTGTTTATTCATTTGATTGACGTTTGTTGTTACTACGCCTCCTCTTCTGCAGTACCCATATTTCTTCTGTAGCCCCAACACCTGCAAAGGTGATGATATCTGTAGCACTGTGACCTCACCTGTCTCTCTAGCTCTAAGCCTGGCAGTAGCTTCCTACTATTGCTAATCTCTGAGTTTCCTCTGGGAGACCACCATGGAGGCATGTTCCCTTCACCACAAAGGGAACATAGTTGACCAACAGGCCCAGCTGCTCACCACTCAGTGGATGTACTTAGTGTGGTAATGTTTTCTCCAGGCTGATCCCAGCCTCTAGCAGGGGAGCTAGATCCAGCTCAATCTCACCTAGTAGAGGACTCTGCTAATGGCTCTCCACTGCTTGGAGACTCCATTCTCCTGTCTGACATCTTGGCAGAAATGTGGCTACAGTCTGAGGTGCTTCCTACCCAGTCCTTCCTTCCTGTTCTCATTTCACAGATGTTAGGTTTATCTGACTGAAGACTCTAGTTGCCTGCCTGTGCTCCCTTCTGCTTTCCCCAATAAATCTTTTGCCTGCTTCAGTTCAGCTCAGTCGCTCAGTCCTGTGCAACTTTTTGCGACCCCATAGACTACAGCAAGCCATGTCTCCCTGTCCGTCATCAACTCCTGGAGCTCATTCAAACTCACGTCCCTCAAGTCGGTGATGCCATCCAACCATTTCTTCCTCTGTCGTCCCCTTCTCCTCCCGCCTTCAATCTTTCCCAGCATCAGGGTCTTTTCAAATGAGTCAGTGCTTCACATCAGGTGGCCAAAGGATTGGAGTTTCAGCTTCAGCATTAGTCCTTCCAATGAATATTCAGGACTGATTTCCTTTAGGATGGACTGGTTGGATCTCCTTGCTGTCCAAGGACTCTCAAGAGTCTTCTCCAACACCACAGTTCAAAGGCATCAATTCTTCAGTGCTCAGCTTTCTTTATAGTCTAACTCCCACATCTGTACATGACTACTGGAAAAACCATAGCTTTTGACTAGACGGACCTTTGTTTGCAAAGTAGTGTCTGTGCCCTTTAATATGCTGTCTAGGTTGGTCATAACTTTTCTTCCAAGGAGCAAGTGTCTTTTTATTTCATGGCTGCAGTCACCATCTGCAGTGATTTTGGAGCCCCCAAAGAATAAAGTCTGTCACTGTTTCCACTGTTTCCCCATGTATTTCCCATGAAGTGATGGGACCAGATGCCATGATCTTAGTTTTCTGAATGTTGAGCTTTAAGCCAACTTTTTCACTCTCCTCTTTCACTTTCATCAAGAGGCTCTTTAGCTCCTCTTCACTTTCTGCCATAAGGGTGGTGTCATCTGCATATCTGAGGTGATTGATATTTCTCCCGGCAATCTTGATTCCAGCTTGTGCTTCATCCAGTTCAGAATTTCTCATGATGAAAAAAGTTAAATGATGCATATAAGTTAAATAAGCAGGGTGACAATATACAGCCTTGACATACTCCTTTCCTGATTTGGAGCAGGTCTGTTGTTCCATGTCCAGTTCTAACTGTTGCTTCCTGACCTGCATACAGATTTCTCAAGAGGCAGGTCAGGTGGTCCGGTATTCCCATCTCTTTAAGAACTTTCCACAGTTTGTTGTGACCCACACAGGCAAAGGCTTTGGCATAGTCAATAAAGCAGAAGTAGATGTGTTCTGGAACTCTCTTGCTTTATTGATGATCCAACAGATGTTGACAATTTGATCTCTGGTTCCTCTGCCTTTTCTAAATCCAGCTTGAACATCTAGAATTTCACGGTTCATGTACTGTTGAAGCCTGGCTTGGAGAATTTTGAGAATTACTTTGCTAGTGTTTGAGATGAGTGCAATTGTGCAGTAGTTTGAGCATTCTTTGGCATTGCCTTTCTTTAGGATTGGATTGAAAACTGACCTTTTCCAGTCTTGTGGCCACTACTGAGTTTTCCAAATTTACTGGCATATTGATTGCAGCCCTTTTACGGCATCATCTTTTTGCCTGCTAATCCCACCTCATCATCGGCCTTTTGGGAACCCAGAGTGACACACTGACTTTCTCTTGTTTGGCTTTTCAGTTATTCCAGTACTCCATAACTAGGTTGCCCCATTGTTAAATTTCCTCTACTGAACCATCTGGCATGACTACTTTTTATGCCAACTTATTGTTTAGTTGCTATAAGTCATGTCGGACTCTTAACAACCCCATGGACTGTAGCCTGCCACGTTCCTCTGTCCACGGAATTTCCCAGACAAGAATACTGGAGTGGGTTGTCATTTCCTTCTCCAGGGGACCTTTCCAACTCAGGGATCAAAACTGGATCTCCTGAGTCTCCTGCATTGCAGACAGATTCTTTACTGCTGAGCACCAGGGAAGCTCTTAACCATGAAGTCCTAACTATTTCAAGATGATACTTTAGGGATAATAAGTGGCCCATTTATTGGGTAGGGCTTGCCCCTTGCTGCTGCTTCAACCAGAGGAGGTCACCATTTCAATGTTGCTATTGGGCTACAGCAGTGAAATTCTGAGTATAAGTGGACAGCTTGCCTCTCACATATTCATTTTGATCACCAGGCATTCTCACACCCCTTGCTTGCAGCCAGGGTCTGCCATTTGTGCAGCATGAGACATAATGAAGTGTGGATATCACCAGTTAGAAGGCTTGAGGATAACACTCAACAAATTTCTGGCAACTCCAAGTATAGACTGATCTTGAAGCTTGTCCTGCTTCGTCTCAAATGGTGTACAAATAACAGAGGGTTTATTTGGCATCCTGGGGTCTGGAACTATTTATAAATAGCACATACTGAGTTTGAGACATGAATAATGTGTCCCACTGGCTGGACAGGGGTAGGGGGTTGACTTTGATTGTCTTTTTATTCCCCACTCTCTCTGGAAACCTGATCGATTGGGGCTAATTTGCAAGCTGCCTGTTTTAGGCAGGTGCAGGCTCTCAGACACTGCTGTTAATGTAGTTCTTTATTCTACTCTGAACTTTTGCCTCCTTCAGAAACAGAGCTTTGCCAAGAAAAGCAAGTTCTGTGTTTTGTAGTGAGCCAATTAAAGCATATGACCATAGTTCTAGACGCCACTAACCTTCAATTTCAAGACAGCATTCTCCCAAAGAGGGCTAAGTAAGGGGTTTGGATATTTTCTCAAGTTTTGTGGAGTGGGAGAAGGATTATGGTGAAACATTTGACCTGGTTCATATAGACATTTTATTACCTACCCAGATGTGTTCCTCTCCCCATAACAGGCCTTCCAATCATGGTGATTGGGACTTACTTGTGCCAAGAGTTTACTATCTGAGCCTCCATTCAAGTCAGTAAAATAAGAATTGTAATGATATATGCACATCCTATTTTCACAAGACTATTATAAGAATCAGATTCAAAACAAGCTAACATACATAAAGACCCTATTAATATACAGTGCTGTCCAAGTTCAAATAGCTTTAGATGCCAAGTGATATAATAGAGAAATAGATAAAGTACAAGCTGTTCTTTGAGGGTGAATAGTTTAACATCTGAATTTGAGGTAGACACAGACATTTGAACCATAATGGAAGGGGACAGTACAGCTATAAGCTGAACTTGTTAAATGGTCCACTTGTCAGATGAGATAAAAGCAAAGAGGGTTTTTTTGTTAAAAAAAAAACAAACTGTATTATGATACTGTATGAGAAAGAGAACATTTGTTAGCTATTGATGGGAAGTTAGCCCATGGCACATAAATGGTGCTTAGAACACAGAAGTGAAGATGATTACTATTGTTTTCATCTGTGTCTAATCAGAATCTATAATGATTAAGTCATTACTTTTAGAGATCAGGATGTGGCATTTTGTGAAGACTAAGATTTTCGTATGAATTGTAAACAGATTTGCATCTCTCACTTAAAAAACACATGGTGAAGAAGCTAGACGAGAGCTTTGAAACTCAAATTTGGTTTCCATTCCTGCAGCACCAGCATCACCTGGGAGTTTTTCAAGTGCAGGATCTCAGGCCTATCCCAGACTTACTGAACCAGGATCTTCATTTTAACAGATCCCCAGGGAATTTTTATGGATGTTAAAATATGAAAAGGTTTGGTTTTAAAGGAACCATCTCTGTCTCTCTCTGCAAGTTTCTTGGGGAATATCTACATGGAAAAACCACGCTACCAGATCATATACGGGGATTATTCTAATTCTGGATTTCAGCAAAGGGGACTTTTGTCACACCTGACATTCCCCTATTAGCCTGATTCTCACCAAACATATCATTCTTAACATCAGTCTTTCCCCTCAGCTCATTCTTAAATCCCTCTTTTGCTCCGTCTGTCATCCTCTTCTCTCATTCTTCACTCTCTTTCACCATGGTATTCTGCAAGACTCCATTAACAAGCAAGAGTGCATGCATGGTGAACAGAGAGTGCCAGCTGGGTACTTCTCTTTCAAACTCTGCCTTCAGGATGTCATGCTGATAGCCCAAAATAAGTCATGATAAGCATATTTACAGTGTGGAAATTGCAAACAATACAAATCAAATCTTCCCTTTGTCTTAGCTAGCATACTAGCATAGGACTGCCTCTCTTTTCTTTCCCAGAACTTTTTATTCTTTTCCTTCTTTCTTTGTTATTAACCCTCTTTACTTCTTCTCTTTCATTTCTGCTTCTTTTCTCTGATCTCTTCCTTTTTCTCTTCTGGGAAACCACCATCAACAACAGCATGACAATAAAACAAAATAAAGAACAATCAACATTCTCTTAACCCAAACAGCATTTAAACTTCCAGAACCTCTTAAAAAAAAAAAGCAGATGTAAGTTACTACAATACCCCAGTTAAGGAAAAGGAAAGTCATGAATTTTTAAATGAAATTAGAAATAGTGAAGTATCAGTTTTCTCTAACCAAACATAGATCAAAGCGTTCAGAAATATTCTGTGACTTATCAAATTTCTCTTTAGATTAAAACAAATTTCTTCCTCAAATATATATATTTGAAATAATGGAAAAGTAATGTTCCAGTAAATTAAATCATTTTCTTTAAATTCTAAGCCCCGCTGACCCTTAAACTACATGAGTTCGATCTCTGTGTGTCCACTTGTATGCAGATTTTATCCAGTAGTAAATACTACAGTATCATACAATCCACGGTTGCTTTAATCTGTGGATGCTGACCCACAAACACAGAACCACAGATACAGGTGAACCTCAGATATGGAGGAACTATGGATGTGGAGGGCAAACTATACATGGATTTCAACTGCATGGAGGGTTGACGCCAAGTTGTTCAAGGACCAGCTATTTTAGCAAATGTAGGCTAGGTGTCAAGACACTATGCTGGGATCTCTTACATCTGTGACTTTTTTTCTATTATTATTTATTGCATATAGATCTATCCTCAAGTATTTCATAGGATCAAAAGTTTTAGTAGGCTGAACTGGGAAACTAAATACTTTGCATTGTATTCTTACTGTAGCAAACTATGGGTGACATTCTCATCAACCAGCTCACCGATTAACTATGAAACCAAAGGATATTTATAAGTTTGGAATTTTGTGTTTATTTTTCTTTTATCATAATATTGATATGTTCTTTGGTACTGACTACCAATCTGGATGCTGATGTTCATAAATAAATGTTTTTGCATTTATCAATGTTCAGCTTCTCATGTAGAACACCTGTCACAATGCAGTAACTGATAGAAATGGCTGTACAGAGGATTAAGATTATATTAGGTTGATGAGATTTTAATTGTTCATTAAGTTAATCATTTCTTGAGTGAATTGTTTATTTACTCCTTCAGTCTGTGACATGTGTTGACTATGCACCACGTCTAAGTGATGTGGGTGCAAAAATGAATAAGACATGCCCTCCAAGAGTTTATGTTTATGGTTAACATAGCAAAGCATCTTCTTTGCTGCTCGGGTGGGCCTCTCATTGCAGCGGCTTCTATTGCTGCTGAGCACAGGCTCTCTGGCTCATGGGTTCAGTGGCTGTGGCTCCCGGGCTCTAGAGCACAGGTCCAGCAGTTGTGGCCCATTGGCTAGTTGCTCCACGGCATGTGGGGTCTTCTTGAATTAGGGATCGAACCCATGGCTCCTTCATTAGCAGGCAGATTCTGTACCACTGAGCCACCAAGGAAGCCACCCAAAGAAGTGGTTTTAAAATGAATTGTAATAAATGAATAAAACAACATATGAAAAAGTGGAAACAGTCTTATAGCACACAATACAAATAGGATAAATGACAATAATGAGGGAAAGTTCAGGACGTGCTCAGTGAATATGTATGAATTCAGAGGTATTGATGGTTTGTGTGTGGATAGAGGATGCTATGGTCTGAAAGTTTGTTCTCCCCCCAAATGTATATGTTGCAATTCTAATTCCCAGTCTGGTGGCATTAGGAGGTGGGACCTTCGATTAGGTCATAAGAACGGATCCTCAGGAACAGGTTTAGTGCTCGGATAAGGGAGACCCAAAGAGCTCCCTTATACTTTCCATCATGTGAGGACATAGCAAGAGGCCCCATTTATCAACCAGAAAGCAGGCCTTCACCAAAAGGTCTTGAACTTCAAGTCTTCAGCACTGTGATTAATAAATTTTGTTTATAACCTGCTCAGTCTGTGGTATTTTTATTATGGTAGCCTGAAAGGAGTAAGGCAGAAATGAGAAGTTGGGAAATGAGAAGATATTGATGTTGAGGCTAGTTTGAAAGTTTTTTGCCTACTTTCAAATGTCTTAGAAATCAATAGAATATTTTTCAAAAACAAATGCAATCATAAATCTCATATGAATGAACAAACATATGTCAAAAATTTTAATGAACTCATCAATTGATACAGATAAGGTGATTATAATTGGTTCAAGAGAAGATAAAAAAACACACATGAGCTGTAAATAATACTAAATGAATTTAAAAATATGTGCCAAGCTGGCTTCTGTCAGGGACTGGAGCTGTGGGGGCAAGGTTGAAGGAACAGAAAGTGGTGGGAGGGCGGGAGAATCAATTATAATCACCTTAGGTAAGACACATTTTCCTATCTGTGGGAAAGAATCATCTACTTACTATCAGTTATTTACAAGTTAAAGAGTTGTAAAATGGCTGGAAGATGATGAAAAGCTCAGAGAGTCCATAGAATTAAATAATCTAGAAAAATGTACTTAGACTACACTTAGCCTTCTGCCTAAGAGGGCTAGATATTTTATTTCACAGCATTTCACAACTTTTTTCTACAGCATTAGCTTATTTCTGCATACTGTGTATGTATTAGAGTAGTAATATAAATTGAAGAATACGTTGTAAGAATACGCACTTTTCACCATTTAAACTCCTTGAGAGGCTTTCTCTGTGGTTCAGTGGTAAAGAATTTGCCTGCAACGCAGGCGACATGAGCTTGATCCCTGGGTCAGGAAAATCACCTGTAGAAGGAAATGGGCACCCACACCAGTATTCTTGCCTGGGAAGTCAGATGGACAGAGGAGCCTGGGGGGCTAAAGTCCATGGGTCTCAAAATTGTCAGACACTACTTAGCAATCAAACAACGACAACAACAAACTCCTTGAGAGGGGAAATCGGTCTTGTATCCTCAGAGTCTGGCGTAGTGTTGTGTGTAGTAGCCTCTCACTAAATATTGACTGAGTGAGAGCTGATTTGGAAATGGGAACAGATCCTCTTGGAAGGTAATGATATTGCAAGTGATCATTATGATGATACTGTGATATTGTGAGTGGACATATTTGGGCATATAAAAATATATGAGCTAATTATTTAATAGTACTAATAATTATAAGCACCTCACATGAGTAATTACAAAAACTATTAGTAATCAAAAATTCATTCTAGCAATAAAGCATGGATAAGTACACTTCAATCTGTTATATGCACAGGAATGGTGAGAAAAAGTAGCAGTGACTTACTCTGGCTAGTATAAAATTCTGATTCATGAACATCAAACTGTCAAAAGTGTTTGACCTTTGCTTTCTGTCTGGTGTTAGCTTTTGTTATTGCCCCTTGTTGGTCTCTTGAGTAGAACTGATTGACAGGCATGTCAAATTCCATCCTGGCAGCTCTTTTTAAGGAGAATTGATGATCATGTAAGAACAGGCATTAACCTTAAACATGGCTTATTAACCCAGATGCCTTGAGGTGCCAGTGCTTTCTTTGGGCTCAGTCAGTTGGGCTCCTAGGTGTTAGCATTTTCAGCAGAGACCTGGGTCTACTTAGAAAAAATAAAATTTTTCTTCCTTGTAAATGAAATTGTTGTTACTGAGTATGAAAAGGAAGGGGCAATAACAAATAATCTCTTATCCAGATACAATATTTCAGCAAAAGCATTTTTGGAGTAGGTCAACATCTTTTTTTTTTTTTAATAAAAGCTTAAAAAATGTTGCACACATAAAGTCAGAATTAAAAATTGTGATGTGGTTTGGAAATGAGATTAAAGAGTTGAAATTTGCTATCTAAGCAACTTTACTCTCCTTTAATGTAAACTCAGTTTGTTTCTGCCAGGTAATTTGCTATCATAATGAGTTACCTAGCCTTCTAGTATTTGGATGGTGTTATCAAATCTACTTAGAAGGCACAAGCCATCTTGAAATGCCTTAAGATTTTTTAGATCACTCTGAAATATAATTTTCAGATACTATGGATTCTTCTAATGAGAACTGTCTCACTCATATAATTCATATAACATGATTATATATTATATCATTATAATAAATACACATTTATGTATTTAACATAATACATAATATATTTCATAATATATGTGTTGTTATATGTTATGCAATACAAATATTTATATTAAATATATGGTTTATTTAATTATAGATTTATTTAATCATAAATATATCATATTGATACTTACAAAATTATATATGATATATAATAAATACTATACAATTATAAGCAAGTCAATAGTAAAATAGGGATAGAGACTCAAAAAAGCCAGTCCTTTACTTCTTTTAATTTTCCAAGATGAGAACAAAGAAAGAAGGTATCTGAATTACCTATCTGAATGAAGGTAATAGGAATTCTGCATTTACATAAAGATATGTCTTTCAGATGGCTTTTGGAGAGCTAGAGTAAGCATAGAAGAAGATGCCAGATGCATAATGCTGGCCCAAAGTGGTCCCAGGGGTCAGTTTTCTGGTGAAAGTATAGGAATGTGCATTTAAATTGGACATACTGTTTAATATGATGGACAGATATAGTCAAGGCTGGGAGATTATTCAAATGAAGAACATAACACTTTGACCTCTGACAAATCTGTTGTGGAAATTCCAGTGGGAAGAATAACAAAATGAAGCAAACCCAGCCCCACACTTATTTAGAATCTTCTTGTTGATGATGGTGGCAGCTGGTCTGACATGATCAGGGAGGGCCAGAGTAAATTTTTCTTCTCCAAATGAATATTGGACAGTTCTGCATACCGTAAGACAGTCTTATGCTCTAGGCATGAAGTCATAAATGCAATTTTAAATTGTTGAGGTGATTTTATTAACTGCTTGACTACAGAGAATTCCACTGACAAAGATGGCAGCATAAGTATTGTTTGGCTTCCTCCTTTCAGATCAGTTCTGGAGCAAGCTGGGAGACTGAGGACATAACGGGTGCAACAGCTGGGGCTGAGGTGGCCTGACTAGAAGGTGAAGTAAGGGCTACAAGCAATTCTCTATCTTCTCTCTCCCTCCTTCTCCAGATATTGTGAGCAGCATACTCAGTCACAGAAGTCAGTGGGGATGATGTTAGGTCAGAGCATGGCCCTGGTGGGGTGATCCACACAGACAAGAATTAACTAGTCACCTTCAGTAATTTCTTGTTCATGTCCTCCCCCTCCAAACTCTTAGGACTGGTAGATTGGAATGGTGAAGATTGCATCATTCAGTGCTGCTTATTTCTGAAACTTTTATGTGTACATTCAGAAGAGGTTATGTCATAGAGTGGCAGCAAATGGGAGGGTAAATTCTGTAAGACCTGGGGCTGACTGATGGCCTTCCTTCTACTTCTTAAATTTAGGCAGGGGGATGTGGACCAGGACCAAGGTTTTGGGTCTTTCTCAATACACATTTCAAGATAAAGTAGCTAACTAATAACTTCCAAGGACCATGAGCTCACAGGCCAAAATAATCAGACTCTTGATCAAATAACCTCTATAGAGTATACACACACACACACACACACACACACACACTCTCTCTCTCTCACACACACACAAGAAATTATATTACAATGAAAGACTTATTGAAACAGAAGCCTCAATATTTTCACTAAAGTAAAATAAAGACACAAGGGATCTATAAAACCATGTTTCAGTTTGTAAAAAAGAGAAATATGGAAATATTAGGTATGAAAATAGTAAATTTGATTTAGAAAACAATGCCTGGAATAAACAGCTGAAGAATTAAGTAATGAGTCAGAAATCAGATTGAAAACTTCCTTAGAAGGCAGCAGAAAAGAGGGGCATTATACCCCAATGAAAGACATGATAAACAAGAAGGTATAAGCATCATAATACATGTATACTCAACAATATAAAGGGGTCAAAGGAACAGAACTGAAGTAAGGAATAGAGAGAGTCACTAACTACATTTGGAGATGCTGAAACACTCCTCTTAGAAACTGAAAGATCAAAAAGCAAAACAAAACAGGCAAACAAAGAAGACCAGTGATACTACCTATCTGAATATACTTGAGTTTTATTTATCTCTATACACAGACACGTATTTTTATCTGTCAGTATCTCTGCTGCTGCTGCTGCTGCTAAGTCACTTCAGTCAGGTCCAACTCTGTGCAACCCCATAGATGGCAGCCCACCAGCATGCTCTGTCCACAGGATTCTCTAGGCAAGAATACTGGAGTGGGTTGCCTTTTCCTTCTCTGTGTCAATATCTCTATCATCTGTATTTATCTAATTTATATAAACTCTTTACTCAGCAAATAGAAGATGTATTTTATTGTTGATCAATTCAATCATTTCAATCCATCAAATCAAATCAATCCCATCAATCCAATCCCAGACAGTCAATCAAGTCAAATCCAGTAAACCACCAACATGGAGGCAAGATCTTTCACCAGAAAGATCACATATTGCTGTAGGCTCAGTTGATAGTAGCATTTTTTTTAACAATAAAGTATTTTAAATTAAGTTACATACATTTTTTAGACATAATCAGTTCATTTCAGTTCAGTTGCTCGACTGTCCGACTCTTTGCAACCCCATGAATCGCAGCACGCCAGGCCTCCCTGTCCATCACCAGTTCCTGGAGTTCACCCAAACTCATGTCCATCGAGTCAGTGATACCAACCAGCCATCTCATCCTCTGTCGTCCCCTTCTCCTCCTGCCCCCAATCCCTCCCAGCATCAGAGTCTTTTCCAATGAGTCAACTCTTTGCATGAGGTGGCTAAAGTACTTGAGTTTCAGCTTTAGCATCAGTCCTTCCAATGAACGCCCAGGACTGATCTCCTTTAGGATGGACTGGTTGGATCTCCTTGCAGTCCAAGCAACTCTGAAGAATCTTCTCCAACACCACAGTTCAAAAGCATCAATTCTTCAGCACGCCACTGTTTCCACTGTTTCCCCATCTATTTCCCATGAGGTGATGGGACCAGAAGCCATGATCTTAGTTTTCTGAATGTTGAGTTTAAGCCAGCTTCTACACTCTCCTCTTTCACTTTCATCAAGAGGCTTTTTAGTTCCTCTTCACTTTCTGCCATAAGGGTGGTGTCATCTGCATATCTGAGGTTATTGGTATTTCTCCTGGCATTCTTGATTCCAGCTTGTGCTTCTTCCAGCCCAGCATTTCTCATGATAATGCTATTGCACAATTAATATAAAACAGTATGTTGTCAACATAACTTTTATATGCACTGAGAAGCCAAAAAACTTCATGTGATATTTTTATTAAAATATTCTCTATGTTGCAGTAGTCTAGAACCAACCCCACAATATCTCTGACTTATACCTATTCACAACTCCAGTCTAATCTGGCTATCCTGTCTCACCTGAGGTGGGAGAAAAACAAACAAACAAACAACAACTCAGTGAAGTTCACTATCCAGAGGCATAAGCTCACTAAAGACTAAGACCTAATCATAGGATCACAGAATGCTTCCCCTCCCTCATGGCTCACCACCACACCACTAAAGGCCTATTTATAAGTTTTTGTTTTTGTTTTTAACCCAGTCAAATCAAACCAAAGCACACAAAACTGGACCAAATCAAACCCAAATCAATCAAATCAAATAAAAAGTGAAATCAAATCAATCTAGTCAATCTCATGAAATCAACCCCTTGTGCCTAGTATGCCATTTCTCTGTCCTCTGTTTCCTTATCTGTAAACTATTAACATCTGTTTCTAGACTCTAATGAGAAGTAAGACAATGCACTTCAAGGTGTGTTTCATAGAGCTGGAATTGCAGTAGGTGCTCAGTACATACTAATTCAACGGCCTCAGTGTAAGTCACCGGTCAGTTCCTCCCAGGAGTATATTAAGTTCTCAGGAAGATGAATGACCCCACCCACACCTCTGTGGGGTACTTCAGTGCTTGGCAAAAATAATCCATTTTTCTGATAACCTGATAGTGTTAGTATTGCTTCCTGAAACACTACTCAGAAATGACTTGATCCCTGGAGAGAATCTG
The DNA here is from genome assembly GCF_032405125.1 of Capricornis sumatraensis. Taxonomy (NCBI): domain Eukaryota; kingdom Metazoa; phylum Chordata; class Mammalia; order Artiodactyla; family Bovidae; genus Capricornis; species Capricornis sumatraensis. The sequence continues at coordinate 33,384,815 of NC_091079.1, forward strand.
CCTCTTTGAGTTGCAATCACCTTTTTGTTTCCTTCAATGAAATCACTGTACCATTCTTTCTGATTGAAACTAATCATCCTTGTGGAAATTACATGGCTTAAGGATTTCCCCTTAAGAGAATTAAAATTTTCAGGCAGTGACACTGCCATTGCTGTTACAGAATTTAGCAAACACTATTTTCAGTTCTTTTGACATTTTAAGGATGCAAGATAGCAGTTACTTTCTGTGATGAAAATTCTACAACCTCAATGACCATCTATAGGTCACTAACTTTTGAATGATGAAATGAAATATATATATACGATCTGATTGAGTCATGATGGCTACTTTCTAGGAGATATTCATAAATTAAACCATACTGACACACCAGGGAACCTGTAAATATAATACTTTCTCTCAGGGGAAAAGAGACTGATAATGATTCTTTCCTTATTTGTCTTTACAAAGTATATCTTCTTGGTAACACAGAGGCTGAGAGCATTTGATGATGGAAAAGTTATAGTCATGCACTTAATTTTTAAATAAGAGAATATTATATTGAAAATCATAAAATGATAACATAATATCTTGAAGTGTGATGGTATATTTTCCCACTGGAATTCAGAAGTTTTCACATAAATTCTTCTCTTTAGCACTTTTGTCCATTTTGAAGTTTTGTTGGTATAAAATGCAAACAAAAATTTTTAAGTATTTTATGAAGATTCTGTTGTCATATTTATGACTTCTGAGCTTCTAATATATTTTCCAAGTTCAACATAGTACAATTTTAGAAGTATATTCTAAAAGATTATTTGCATAAATCACTACTTGGCCCACTTTCTTTCTTAGCTTTATTGATAGAGTATTGCTGCTGCTGCTGCTGCTGTTAAATCGCTTCAGTCGTGTTCAGCTCTGTGTGACCCCATAAACAGCAGCCCACCAGGCTCACCCGTCCCTGGCATTCTCCAGGCAAGAACACTGAAATGGGTTGCCATTTTCTTCTCCAATGCATGAAAGTGAAAAGTAAAAGTAAAGTATCCAGCTGTGTCCAACTCTTAGTGATCCCATGGACTGCAGCCCACCAGGCTTCTCCATCCATGGGATTTTCTAGGTGAGAGTACTGGAGTGGGCTGCCATTGCCTTCTCCAATTGATAGAGTATTACTTACATGCATATTCACTTTAGTATTTGCAAAGAACTATTACAACTGTATTCTCTTATTTGATCATTATAGTCAGGGCATATATTTTCTAAGTATTACAGATGAGAATTTGGAACACAATGTAATTCAATGATAACAAGTCATCTGATTCCTAAATCCTAAGATTTTAATGAATCTTATGCTCCCATTTGCAAATGGTAATACCAAGGATGGAGAAGCCTGGCATGCTGCAGTCCAGGGTGTCCCTAAGACTCAGATACAACTGACTCAGATACAACTCTATAGGACAACTGAGCAACTGAAAAAAAAAAAATACCAAGGCACTGAAAGTTAAATGCTCAAGATCACAGAATATGTTTGTTATGGAAAATTTGGTAGTTTTTTTTTTTTGGGGGGGGTGCTCCAAAATCACTGCAGATGGTGATTGCAGCCATGAAATTAAAAGACACTTACTCCTTGGAAGGAAAGTTATGACTAACCTAGATAGCATATTCAAAAGCAGAGATATTACTTTGCCAACAAAGGTCCATCTAGTCAAGGCTATGGTTTTTCCTGTGGTCATGTATGGATGTGAGAGTTGGACTGTGAAGACGGCTGAGCGCTGAAGAATTGATGCTTTTGAACTGTGGTGTTGGAGAAGACTCTTGAGAGTCCCTTGGACTGCAAGGAGATCCAACCAATCCATCCTAAAGGAGATCAGTCCTGGGCGTTCATTGGAAGGACTGATGCTAAAGCTGAAACTCAAGTACTTTAGCCACCTCATGCAAAGAGTTGACTCATTGGAAAAGACTCTGATGCTGGGAGGGATTGGGGGCAGGAGGAGAAGGGGACAACAGAGGATGAGATGGCTGGATGGCATCACTGACTCGATGGACATGAGTTTGGGTGAACTCCAGGAACTGGTGATGGACAGGGAGGCCTGGCGTGCTGCAATTCATGGGGTCGCAAAGAATCAGACACGACTGAGCAACTGAACTGAACTGAACTAATAAGTATAAATCACTGCTCAAAATAAAAATCTACTGAGAATTATCAGTGTCGGTTATTTGATGGAGCAAGTACATATATCAGTCTCTTATTCCTAGTGGCTTCTAATGACAATTAGAATGAAATCTCAACTCTGTACAAAACCTACCAAGCCCTGCCACATCTGGCCCCTGCCTATTTTCCATCTCATGTATGACTCTGCTTACCGTTCGATAGCCACACTGGTCTTTCTGTTCCTCAGCACTCCTAATTCATTCATACTACAATCTTACAGTTGTCACCCCCTCTTTGAGACATATTGTCCCCACGGTTTCTCACAGTTTGCCCCTTCTCCCTTCCCTTGTCAGCTTAAATGCAGCCTCTTCAGAGAAGCTATCTTGAGCAGTGTTGCTAAAACAGTTTCTCTTCTCTCACCCTGGTCCTTCTCTCCATCATATCACTCTGTTTCTTGATCAGGTCACATTTTTTGTTTGATTTTGCCTGTCTCCCAACTAGAATATAAGATCCACTGAAGTGAGGGTTATTGATATTATTCATCTTATTTACTGCTGAATGCCCACACTTAGAACACTGCTTAGCCCACAGTAAGGATTTTATAAACATGTGCTGAATGGATGGATGCTCTCCCTCAGGAAACTGGAGTAGTTTTTGGAGGAAGAAGATGGATTAGAGAACAGTCTGTTGTTTAGCTTTCACTTGAAAGGGATTGAATGAATAAAAGTTAGATTTCAAAGAACAGAGCACAGACCAATACTAGGGATTCAAGAGCAATAAGAAACATACTTATTAATATCTTTTTTAAATTAATTAACTTATTTTAATTGGAGGCTAATTACAGTATTATATTGTTTTTTACCATACACTGACATGAAACAGCCATGGGTGTACATGTGTCCCCCGTCCTGAACCCCCCTCCCACCTCCCTCCACATCCCATCCCTCAGCGTTGTCCCAGTGCACCGGCCCTGAGCGCCCTGTCGCATGCATCGAACCTGGGCTGGCGATCTATTTCACATATGGAGGGGCAAGAATCCCTTAGAAGAAATGGAGTAGCCATCATACTCAAACAAAGAGTCTGAAATGCAGTACTTGAAGAATGCAATCTTAAAAATGACAGAATGATCTCTGTTTCCAAGGCAAAACTTTCAATATTACAGTAATCCAAGTCTATGCTACCAGTATGCTGAAGAAGCTGAAGTTGAACAGTTCTATGAAGACCTACAAGACCTTCCAGAACTAACATCCAAAAAAGATGTCCTTTTCATTATAGGGGACTGAAATGAAAAAGTAGGCAGTCAAGAAACACCTGGAATAACAGACAAATTTGCCCTTGGAATACAGAATGAAGCAAGGTAAAGGCTAATAGAGTTTTGCCAAGAAAACGCACTGGTCATAACAAACACACTCTTCCAACAACACAAGAGAAGACTCTACACATGGACATCACCAGATGGTGAATAATGAAATCAGACTAATTATATTCTTTGCAGCCAAAAGATGGAGAAGCTCTATAGAGTCAGCAAAAACAAGACCGGGAGCTAACTGTGACTCAGATCATGAACTCCTTATTGCCAAATTCAGACTTAAATTGAAGAAAGTATGAAAAACCACTAGACCATTCAAGTATGACCTAAATCAAATCCCTTACAATTATACAGGGGAAGTGAGAAATAGATTCAAGGGATTAGATCTGATAGACAGAGTGCCTGATTAACTATGGATGGGGGTTTGTGATATTGTATAGGAGGCGGGAATCAAGACCATCCCCAAGAAAAAGAAATGCAAAAGAGCAAAATGGCTGCCTGAGGAGGTCTTACTAATAGCTGTGAAAAGAAGAGAAGCAAAAAGCAAAGGAGAAAAGGAAAGATATACCCATTTGAATGTAGAGTTCCAAATAATAGCAAGGAGAAATAAAGTCTTCCTCAGTGATTAGTGCAAATAAATAGAAGAAAACAATAGAATGGGAAAGAATAAAAATCTCTTAAAGAAAATTAAAGATACCAAGGGAACATTTCACGCAAAGTGGGCTCAACAAAGGACAGAAATGATATGGAGCTAACAGAAGCAGAAGGTATTAAGAACAGGTGGCAAGAATACACAGAAGAACAATACAAAAAAGATCTTAACAACCCAGATAATCACAATGGTATGATCAGTTACCTAGAGCCAGACAGCCTGGAATGTGAAGTCAAGTGGGCCTTAGAAAGCATCACTACGAACAAAGCTAGTGGAAGTGATGGAATTCCAGTTGAGCTATTTCAAATCCTGAAAGATGATGCTGTGAAAGTGCTGCACTCCATATGCCAGCAAATTTGGAAAACTCAGCAGTGGCCACAGGACTGGAAAAGGTCAATTTTCATTCCTATCCCAAAGAAAGGCAATGCCAAAGAATGCTCAAACTACCACACAATTTTACTCATCTCACACACTAGTAAAGTAATGCTCAAAAAGTTCTCCAAGCCAGGGTTCAACCATGAACTTCCAGATGTTCAAGCTGGTTTTAGAAAAGGCAGAGGACCCAGAGATCAAATTGCCAACATCCACTCGATTGTCAAAAAAGCGAGAGAATTCCAGAAAACATCTACTTCTGCTTTATTGACTATGCCAAAGCCTTTGCCTGTGTGGATCACAACAAACTGGGGATAATTCTGAAAAAGATGAGAATACTGACCCGCCTCCTGAGAAATCTGTATGCAGGTCAGGAAGCATAGTTAGAACTGGACATGGAGCAACAGACTGGTTCCAAATTGGGAAAGGAGTACGTCAGGGCTGTATATTGACACCCTGCTTATTTAACTTATATGCAGAGTACATCATGAGAAACACAGGGCTGGAAGAAGCACAAGCTGGAATCACGATTGCCATGAGAAATATCAATAACGTCAGATATGCAGATGACACCACCCTTATGGCAGAAAGTGAAGAATTAAAGAGCCTCTTGATGGAAGTGAAAGAGGAGAGTGAAAAAGTTTGCTTAAAACTCAACATTCAGAAAACTAAGATCACAGCATCTGGTCTCATCACTTCATGGGAAATAGATGGGGAAACAGTGGAAATAGTGACTGACTTTACTTTCTTGGTCTCCAAAATCACTGCAGATGGTGACTCCAGCCATGAAATTAAAAGACACCTACTTCTTGGAAGAAAAGTTATGACCAACCTAAATAGCACATTAAAAAGCAGAGACATTACTTTGCCAGCAAAGGTCTGTCTAGTCAAGGCTATGGTTTTTCCAGTAGTCATGTATGGATGTGAGAGTTGGACTATAAAGAAAGCTGAGTGCTGAGGAATTGATGCCTTTGAACTATGGTGTTGGAGAAGACTTTGGAGACTCCCTTGGACAGCAAGGAGATACAACCAGTCCATCCTAAAGGAAATCAGTCCTGAATATTCACTGGAAGGACTGATGTTGAAGCTGAAACTCTAATATTTTGGCCACCTGATGTGAAGAGCTGACTCGTTTGAAAAGACTCTGATGCTGGGAAAAATTGAAGGTGCGAGGAGAAGGGGACAACAGAAAATGAGATGGTTGGATAGCATCACTGACTCAATAGACATGAGTTTGAGTAATCTCTGGGAGTCAGTGATGGACAGGCTGTAGTCCACGGGGCCACAAACAGTTGGACATGACTGAGCAACTGAACTGGACTGATCAAATATACATGTTTCAATGCTACTCTAAAATCATCCCATCCTTGCCTTCTCCTATGGAGTCCAAAACCTGTTCTTATAATCTGTGTCTCTTTTGCTATCTCACATTAGGGTCATCATTATCATCTTTCTAAATTCCATAATATGTGTTAATATGCTTTCTGTCTTACTTCACTTTGTATAATAGGCTCCAGTTTCATCCACCTCATTAGAACTGATTCAAATGCATTTTTTTTTAGTAGCTGAGTAATATTCCATTGTGTATATGTACCACAGCTTTCTTATCCATTCATTTGCTGATGGACATCTAGGTTGCTTCCATGTCTTGGCTATTGTAAATTGTTCTGCGATGAACATTGGGGTGCACATGTCTCTTTCAATTCTGGTTTCCTCAGTGTGTATGCCCAGCAGTGGGATTGCTGGGTCATATGGGAGTTCTATTTCCAGTTTTTTAAGGAATCTCCACACTGTTCTCCATAGTGGCTGTGCTAGTTTGCATTCCCACCAACAGCGTAAGAGAGTTCTATTCTCCGCACCTTCTCCAGCATTTACTGTTTGTAGACTTTTTCATAGCAGCCATTCTGACCAGGGTGAGATTGTACCTCATTGTGGTTTTGATTTGCATTTCTCTGATAATGAGTGATGTTGAGCATCTTTCATGTGTTTGTTAGCCATCTGTATGTCTTCTTTGGAGAAATGTCTGTTTAGTTCTTTGGCCCATTTTTTTGATTGGGTCATTTATTTTTCTGGAATTGAGCTGCATGAGCTGCTTATATATTTTTGAGATTAATTCTTTGTCAGTTGCTTCATTTGCTATTATTTTCTCCCATTCTGAAGGCTGTCTTTTCACCTTGATTATAGTTTTCTTCATTGTGCAAAAGCTTTTAATTTTAATTAGGTCCCATTTGTTTATTTTTGCTTTTATTTCCATTACTCTTGGTGGTGAATCATAGAGGATCCTGCTGTGATTTATGTCAGGGAGTGTTTTGCTTATGTTTTCCTCCAGGAGTTTTATAGTTTCTGGTCTTATATTTAGATCTTGAATCCATTTTGAGTTTATTTTTGTGTATGGTATTAGAAAGTCCAGAAAATTGCAGATGAAGGTAAACTGCCAAACTCATTCTATGAGGCCACCATCACCCTAATACCAAAACCAGATGAAGGTATCATAAAAAAGGAAAACTACAGGCCAATATCACTGATGAACATAGATGCAAAAATCGTCAACAAAATTCTAGCAAACAGAAATCAACAACATTAAAAAAACCATACATCATGACCAAAAGGGTTTTATCCCAGGGATGTAAGGATTCTTCAATATTCACAAATCAATCAATGTGATACACCACAATAAAAAATTGAAAGATAAAAACTACACAATTATCTCAATGCTGCTAAGTCACCTCAGTCGTGTCCGACTCTGTGCGACCCCATAGACAGCAGCCCACCAGGCTCCCCCGTCCCTGGGATTCTCCAGGCAAGAACATCAGAGTGGGTTGCCATTTCCTTCTCCAATGCAAGAAAGTGAAAAGTGAAAGTGAAGTCACTCAGTCGTGTCTGACTCTTGGCGACCCCATGGACTGCAGCCTACCAGGCTCCTGCATCCATGGGATTTTCCAGGCAAGAGTACTGGAGTGGGGTGCCACTGCCTTCTCCATAGATGCATAGAAAGCCTTTGACAAAATTCAACATCCATTTATGATATTAAAAAGAATCCTCTAGAAAGCAGGAATAGAAGGAACATACCTCAACATAATAAAAGCCATACATGATAAATCCACAGCAAACATTATCCTCAATGGTGAAAAATTGAAAGCCTTTCCCCTAAAGTCAGGAACAAGACAAGGGTGCCCACTCTCACCACTACTATTCAACATAGTTTTGGAAGTTTTAGCCACAGAAATCAGAGAAGAAAAAGGAATAAAAGGAATCCAGATTGGAAAAGAAGAAGTAAAACTCTCACTGTTTGCAGATGACATGATCCTTTACATAGAAAACCCTAAAGACACCACCAGAAAATTACTAGAGCTAACCAAGGAACACAGTAAAGTTGCAGGATATAAAATTAGCACACAGAAATCCCTTGCATTCCTATACACTAACAATGAGAAAACAGAAAGAGAAATTAAGGAAACAATTCCATTCACCATTGCAATGAAAAGAATAAAATACTTCAGAATAAGTCTACTTAAAGAAACAAAAAACCTATATACAGAAAACTATAAAACACAAATGAAAGAAATCAAAGATGACACAAATAGATGGATAAATATACTATGTTCATAGATGGGAAGAATCAATACAGTGAAAATGAGTATACTGCCCAAAACAATCTATAGATTCAATGCAATCCCTATCAAGCTACCAATGGTATTTTTCAGAGAACTAGAACAATAATTTCACAAGTTGTATGGAAATACAAAAAACCTCTAATAGCCAAAGCAATCTTGAGAAAGAAGAATGGAACTGGAGGAATCAACCTGCCTGACTTCAAGCTATACTACAAAGCTGCAGTTATCAAGACAGTATGATACTGGCACAAAGACAGAAATATAGATCAATGGAACAAAATAGAAAGCTCAGAGATAAATCCACGCACCTATCAACACCTTATCTTTGACAAAGGAGGCAAGAATACACAATGGAGAAAAGACAATCTCTTTAACAAGTGGTGCTGCGAAAACTGGTCAACCACTTGTAAAAGAATGAAACTAGAACACTTTCTAAGACCACACACAAAAATAAATTCAAAATGGATTAAAGACCTATTAATATCTTTGGGCAGTAAAATATAATATATATTTAGGGATATATTTAGAGAACTTGATTGCATTCATGGTCATTATAATTGATTTACATTTATTTTTATGCTTCTCCTAGTATTTGGTAGGGCTTCCCAGGTGGCTCAGTGGTAAACAATTCACCTGCCAATGCAGGAGACACAGGACACATGTGTTTGATCCCTAGTTTGGAAAGATCCCCTGGAGGAGGAAATGGCAACCCACTCCAGTATTCTTGCCTGAAAAATTCCATGGACAGAGGAACCTAGCAGGCTATAGTTGATGTGGTTGCCGAGAGTTTTGGGGGACTAAGAAAAGCACAGCACAGCACTATTTAATAGCATTATTTTGATTATGTAATAGTGGATACTAATATAAAGGGAAATCAAAGAAAGGGTTATGCAGCTCCCCTAATTAGGCCAGAACATTAAAGATAAATTAACCCTAGAACCAACAAGATAGTAAAATAATCAGATAATAATAAAAACAAAGAAAATATAAAGGTTGGGAGGAAAACTGTTAGGATTGCTGGTTTAAAGATTCACCTGCTACTTGAAATCATGCATGTTCTATTTTGTTTATGGCAGTAATTCCATAGCATTAAATAAACAAACTTTGAAGTATGCTTCTATTTTTTTTTTCTTTTCCCCTAACCAACTTGCTTACATGACCAAAGATACTACCCAGTGTAAAGTCATAAATATAATTAATCTTTTATTGTTTAAAATTATATTTGGCATTAATTTTTTTATTATATAGTATATTAAGTTTCAAGGAGAGTAGATAAGTTCTTTTGTGAATTAAAATAAAAAACTTTATTAAAACCAATATATGGATTACCTTGAAAATGGAAATCTTAAGTAGAAGCACATCTAATATGCTCCATTTTCCTCCTTCTAAGGGATAGGAGACATCAGATAATATTTATATGAGCACATAGGTGATAAATGTGAATGAGCACTTTTAATGATTAATTGATCCTAGGAAATAGGTAAGAATGAAGAATTGCATGGTTTATTTATCTATGTTGCAGAAAATTAGGAGAGTGGGGAAAAAAAAAACACCACATTTTTCTTTTAAAACCAAATATAAATCCTAAGAAACAACACTTACCTCCTCAGTTTTAATAAGTTTGCTTTAGTATCTCTGTATTTCCCCCTAAAGAAATTTATTTTCAATTCTATAACCAGTATTACTCCAGTGGTTTAGTATATATGAAAAATATTCCCTAGTTTAAAAGGAAAATGGCAAAAGACTCAAAGCAATGCTTCTCAAAGCTTTCCAAACAATGGAACAGACACTGTGGGGTTTGGCTTCTCTCTCTTTACCCCCTACCTCTATTCACAAACTTGCTTTATGTGATGAGAAACAAAAAGATATTATTCTGGCTTTGCGTTTTTGGCCAAGTCCTAACAAGTTGGTGCTTTGGTGTTTAATTCAGTCACCAAGGAGTGTTCTCAGAAGATACCCAATGGGCAGATAAAAAGACCAAGAAATATTTCACTGAAAGCCAGATCTTTTGATAATATTTGTTCAGTTATGTTTTTAAAGTCAATGGAATCACTTTCAGAAACTCCCTATACAGCAAGTCTCCAAAGGCCTATGGCCCATAGCCTGGAAACTTCCTTTGAATACTAAATAATTATTAGAATATCTTGTTTAAAGTGATACTAAAAAGTTCTGATATGACTTCCCTGGAGAGAGTACTATTGAAAGAGAGATATTTTATATTCTCACAGAGAATGTACTCATCATTAGTCATACAAAAGACAGTTTGGGGCAAGGGCTTGATTTTATTTTTTAATTGTAGGTGATGGAAGAATTTAAAAGCGATAGATATCTAATTAATTCCATAAGCATTCCATAATGTTGGCCTGAAAGTAAAAATAGATTTTTTAGTATGGGAAGGCAAATGGGATAGGAGTAAGGATGCTGAGCAGATAACCCTGATCTTGTCCTACTTGCACAGCAATTTGTAGCACTCTAAGTCAGGAGGGCAGTGGATACAGTTCCAAAGGAATTGCTCCTTGAGGTTGCCCATGTTTCTTCTTTTGCTTTCCATGAACACCTCTTCCTGGGCTTTGCACATGGGCCACTGTATCTCCAACCCAGCAACCGTGTTTTCAGTTCCTTTCACATAAAACATCTGATTTCTCCTTTAGTCCCAATAGCGTACAGACCTCAAAAGTGGCCACCCTAAGAAGGTCATGGTTTCTGGGAGAGTTAGAGCCTCTTATTCTTTGATTTTTACCACAGTTTAGCAAGAACTGAAATTATTAGACCTCAATTTACATTTTATTAACCAAACAGATAAAGCTGCAAAATCAGAGTCTATTTGTATAACCAGTTGAGAGCATATTTCTCAGTTTGGCTGAGCTCTACAAACACTTCCTCTCCACCCCCGTAACAATATTATCTCATTTTTTTTCCCCTTCACATTTTCAGGGCCATTCATCCTATCGCTTCTTTTCTCATAGGAATAGAAGTTATCTGAGCTGATAAGTACAGTTGTAAGCAGGGAAGTAAGGAATGAATTCAAAACCATCACTGGTATGGCTACCATATGATCAACTAGTTGTTGGATAGAAATTGCCCCTCTTATTCTGACTGACTTTTACCAATGCATGTAATAACTCACTTTGAGAACAAGCCAAAGTATATGTCTCCCTTAACCATGTTCCAATTTGAATATCCAGGAAAACAGAATGTAATAGCCCATGCCCTATTACTAGTCAAAAGCTCCTCTGGTCATTAAATTCTTAGTCATGTTTCTCTGTGCTTCTTTTATTCTCAGTTTCCTAGTTTTCTTATCCCTCAAACTTTTCTTCTGCACCTGCTTAAATTGCTATCCCATGTGAGTTGTCAAACATCCATTTGATATTCCCTATAGTTCCTGTCCTTTGCTGAAACCTGGCTGAATTGTGAGGATGCTCATCCCAGCCATATTTTCAAGGAAAGGCTTCTCATTTTCTAACATACTATGTGGCAGGTAGCCTCTAAAATGTTCCTTGATGAACTCTGTCTCCTGGAAATCACACTCTGTGTGATACCCTCCTATAGAGCATGAACTGGTTTAGTAACTTGCTTCAAACTAACAGAATATGGTGAAATTGCTTCAAACTAACAGAATATGGTGAAAGTAATGGAATGTCATTTTCATGACTAGGTTACAGGTTTGTAAGTTTCACCTTGCTAGTTGATCCTCCCTTGTGGGCTTTGATAAAGCAAATACCATATTGGAGGGACACTCATGGCAAAAAACTTAGGGCATTCTCCAGCCTACAGTCAGCTAGGAACTGAGGCTGTCAATCACACAGACACTGAGAAATTAAAATTCTGTCAACAAACACATGATCTATGAAGCAGGTCTTTCCCCAAATGAGCCTTCAGATGAGAACTCAGCCCTGGCTGACACCCTAATTGCAGGCTTGTAAGGGACCCTAAGGCAAAAGCTCCAGGTAACTATTCCCCAGATTCCTAACCCACAGAAACTCTGCGATAAGAAATGTGTGTTGTTTTAATTGATAAGTGTGAGGAAATTTGTGTTGCTGTTGCACACATACCAGCTCACAAACTCAGGTCATAAGACAGAACTGATATCTTTCTTGTTCAATCGTAAGACTTCTAGACAGTCACTCTTCAAGTTTTATGAGAAAATCCCTAATTGTTTTCCGGCTGTCCCATTTGGTGTCACAAAGAGTCAGACACAACTGAGTGACTAATTATACATGCATGCATTCAGCTCTATATGTCCTATCCCTTCTCTTCACTGTCATCTATCCTGACAGGGAAGGCTGGCGTGCTGCAGTCCATGGGGTCTCAAAGAGTTGGATACGACTGAGCAACTGAACTGAACTGAACTGATCCTGACCTTTCCTTTAATAAAGACTAGAAACTGACAAACATAACCTTTCCAGATCAATGGACATTATTGGAGGTGATGGAATTCCAGTTGAGCTATTTCAAATCCTGAAAGATGATGCTGTGAAAGTGCTGCACTCAATATGCCAACAAATTTGGAAAACTCAGCAGTGGCCACAGGACTGGAAAAGGGCAGTATTCATTCCAATCCCAAAGAAACACAATGTCAAACAATGCTCAAACTACCGCACAATTGCACTCATCTCACATGCTAGTAAAGTAATGCTCAAAATTCTCCAAGCCAGGCTTCAGCAGTACGTGAACTGTGAACTTCCTGATGTTCAAGCTGGTTTTAGAAAAGGCAGAGGAACCAGAGATCAAATTGCCAACATCCGCTGGATCATGGAAAAAGCAAGAGAGTTCCAGAAAAACATCTATTTCTGCTTTATTGACTATGCCAAAGCCTTTGACTGTGTGGATCACAATCAACTGTGGAAAATTCTGAAAGAGATGGGAATATCAGACCACCTAACCTGCCTCTTGAGAAATCTGTATGCAGGACAGGAAGCAACAGTTAGAACTGGACATGGAACAACAGACTGGTTCCAAATAAGAAAAGGTGTATGTCAAGGCTGTATATTGTCACCCTGCTTATTTAACTTCTCTGCAGAGTACATCATGAGAAACGCTGGACTGGAAGAAGCAGAAGCTGGAATCAAGATTGCCGGGAGAAATATCAATCACCTCACATATGCAGATGACACCACCATTATGGCAGAAAGTGAAGAGGAGCTAAAAAGCCTCTTGATGAAAGTGAAAGAGGAGAGCGAAAAAGTTGGCTTAAAGCTCAACATTCAGAAAACAGAGATCATAGCATCCAGTCCCATCACTTCATGGGAAATAGATGGGGAAAGAGTGGAAACAGTGTCCGACTTTATTTTTTTGGGCTCCAAAATCACTGCAGATGGTGATTGCAGCCATGAAATTAAAAGACGCTTACTCCTTGGAAGAAAAGTTATGACCAACCTAGATAGCATATTGAAAAGCAGGGACATTACTTTGCCAACTAAGGTCTGTCTAGTCAAGGCTATGGTTTTTCCTGTGGCCACGTATGGATGTGAGAGTTGGACTGTGAAGAAGGCTGAGCGCTGAAGAATTGATGCTTTTGAACTGTGGTGTTGGAGAAGACTCTTGAGGTTCCTTGGACTGCAAGGAGATCCAACCAGTCCATTCTGAAGGAGATCAACCCTGGGATTTCTTTGGAAGGAATGATGCTGAAGCTGAAACTCCAGTACTTTGGCCACCTCATGCGAAGAGTTGACTCATCGGAAAAGACTCTGATGCTGGGAGGGATTGGGGGCAGGAGGCGAAGGGGACGACCGAGGATGGGATGGCTGAATGGCATCACTGACTCGATGGACATGAGTCTGAGTGAACTCCGGGAGATGGTGATGGACAGGGAGGCCTGGCGTGCTGCAATTCATGGGTTGCAAAGAGTCGGACACGACTGAGCGACTGAACTGAACTGAACTGAACTTGAATCTCAAAATGGATTACATAGCTGATACTTAAGAAAAAAGAACTTTCCATTTATTTTGTCTCCTCTGCAAAATTTTCATCATTTGCAGAATTTTCATTATTTGATTCACTTTAACCAAAAGACAACTGGTTTCTGTTCTTTTATTTAAAATGGGAGCACTTCTGAAATTCTAACTTCTTATTCTCTATTCAGAGCATCCTATTTCTCTACTGTGTGTGTGCTGTGGCATTCTTTCTTTCTTTCTTTCTTTCTTTTTTTTAGTAGCGTACACATTTTAATCTTATGTTCAGTCACACTAAGATCTCTTCTCCAGACTCCACTTAACCTGATCCTTCCGGTCTTCGTATAGTATAGTAGTCAATGTGTACAGTTACTATCAGACAGATCTGAGCTAGAATATCAGGCATTACTTGCTGCTGTGAGATAAGCCAATTACTTAAGTTTAGTTTAATTTCCTTATCTGTAAAATAAGGATATGCCTGGAACATTGTAGATAGCTAATAAATATTTTCAATTAATATGTATTTTATAAAGCACAGGCTTGGTTTAATGGACCATTCAAAAAATAAACCAGCCAATATCTGAGAATCACTTGCCCTATTTTTGTACTGTCATTCCTGCTTTACAGAGCTTCAAGCCTAAAGCAAATTAACTTACTACATTTTCTGTATATAGACTTAAGTTGCACAGGAGCATTGGGAGAAAAAAAATCACATGACCTTGATAACTGCTGCTGCTGCTAAGTCACTTCAGCCGTGTCCGACTCTGTGTGACCCCATAGACAGCAGCCCACCAGGCTCCCCTGTCCCTGGGATTCTCCAGGCAAGAACACCAGAGTGGGTTGCCATTTCCTTCTCCAAGGCATGAAAGTGAAAAGTGAAAGTGAAGTCACTCAGTCAACCTTGATAACTAGTATCCCAATAAATGTTTTGTCCCTGCATTTCAGTTGTACCATAAGAGATGCCTCAAAACCCTTCTATCTTGCCCTCATTAGATCTTGCTTTCATTTATAATACTGACAATTTAAAATTCTAATGGCAAGAAAAATCTTTTAGAATACTGAGGATTTTTTTTTTAAGTTTCATTTGTTTTCTTTACATTTCTATATAAATATAAATATATTATGTGATTATCATGGAAATCTCTAGACTTTCTATTACTTTCTTAGTGTTTTGGGGATTGATGATGGAAGTGGAAGCCCATGAGAAGTTACTCTTAAAACAAATAAGTTAAAAATGTTGCATAGCAAGTTAAAACTACATTGAGGTACACATCACACCAGTCAGAAAGGCCATTGTTAAAAAGTTTATAAATAACAAATGCTGGAAAGGATGTAGAAAAAAGGAAAGCCCCCCATACTGTTGGCAGGAATTTAAGTTGGTGCAGCCACTGTGGAAAACAGTATGGAGGTTCATCAGAAAACTAAAAATAGAATTACCACATGATCCAGCAATCCTACTCCTGGGAATATATTCAGACAAAACTATAATTCTAAAAGATACATGCACTCCTGTGTTTATAGCAGCAGTAGTCCCAATAGCCAAGATATGGAAACAACCTAATATCCATTAACAAATGAATGGATATAGAAGATGTGGTGTGAGTATTATACACATATATATACATACATATATATATACACACACACACACACACACAATGGAATACTACTCAACCTAAAAAAGAATGAAATAATGCAATTTGCCACAACATGGATGCAACTAGAGATTATCATACTAAATGAAGTAAATCAGAAAGAGAAAGACAAATACCACATGATGTCATTCACATGTGAAATCTAAAATCTGACACAAATTGAACCTAACTATGAAACAGAACAGCATCGGGGACATAGAGAACAGACTGGTGGTTGCCAAGGTGGAAGGGGGTGAGAGAGTTTGGACTGGGATTGGCAGACACAAACTGGAATATAAGAAATGGATAACGAACAGGGAATGTATAGAATAGATAGAATGGATAAAGAACAGGGAACTATATTCAGTGTACAGTGATAAACCATAATGGAAAAAAATATAAAAAAAGGACATATACGTACAACTGAGTCACTTTGCTGTACAGCAGTAATTAACACAACATTATATTTCAATAAAAAGTAAATTTAAAAAATAAAATTAAGAATATGGCATAGAATTTATGAATTATTCATGTACAGCTAGCATAGAAGAATTGTCTTTATTTTCTGCTTCTGAACATGCATATTCAAAGAAGACAGTGATGGAGAGAAATAAGGCTCAGAGGTCATATGAACATGCTCTTTGGCACTTTAATATTCTATTTTAGAAATAAAGCATTAGAGTTTTAAACAATGCTATCAGAATCTCAAACAAAATATGATGAGTGTTCCCCTCTATTCAAATGTTCATACCAATTTGAGAGAACTTGCCTTGGTTTTCATTTCCTTTTAGTCAATCTTGGGCAATAATAGTATAAAGAAATGCAAGTTATTTAGACATACTTAAAAATGATGTGTTTCAAAAGAACTTCGAAGGATCTCTGGAAATGTGTGATTTGGGTTTGAGACATAAGTTAAGATGTTATATCTATGAAGCTAGATTATGTAATCATGAAACGGGGACAGATTGAAACATGTGAGAATTCTATGGAGATGAAAATCCCATGCCTCAGAGTAGGAACGGTCTTCTCTAGACTCCTCACTTCTCTGGAGCTGCAGGACATCTGAGCTTTCCAACCTAGCTGCTGGGAGATTGGAATGCTAGATAGCAGCCTAGGCCTGCCCTGTAATGCCTGTAATGCCAGGTGATATTTCAGTGTTTCAGATATGGACATAAATTGATATTCCCAAGTGGAGCCTTTGATTAGGGCTTCCCATGTCTTGAGGAAATGGCTAACAGCTCTTGGGGAAAACAGTTCAAATTAGCCATTTCCTGTTTCCACTATGTTTGGGATGAAATAAAAGTGTCCTCTTGTGTAGACCAGTTTTAGTCCAAGCAGGAACACATGAAAAAAGCGCTATACTTAGAGGAGAGAAAGAAGAGAGGCAGGAAGAGAAGCCAGTGAAATATGTGGAGATAAGTCCTTCTACAGAGGGCATTGCAAAGTAATGAAAGAATAAGAGGTGTTGGTCCCCAAAGTTTTCCCATTCAGAGAGGCTGGGATCTCATGTAAAGTGCCTTTGTATAGATTTCTATGACAGTGTTTTCTGATAGTGTTTCTGTACTTTGTAATATAATGTAAAATAATATTTTGTTGAGGTGTCATCTTGGTCCTTTGGAAAATAGACTGAAAAAGACAGGAATTTCATGTTAAGCTCCAAGTAAATCTGTTAGAAAATGTAGCTGCCACTTTTCAATTCTTTCTTTTCCTGATCACTCTGATTTTGTCTATTTCTTTTAGATAGTGTATTGGACAGTCTCACAGTCCAAGAAACATTCTTCATAAATGATGGTAGCAAATAAGTAGCTTCATCGTTCCATTTAGTTCCATTTAGTGTCTTTGTGTGAAACAGATCCAAAAGCCTGCCTTGAAAATATTAGCATAAGGCCCTTTCTCTTAGAATTGGGCTGAATTTAAAAGGCTTATACCTTGAAAACTACCTTGAACTTGAACATATGAGGTAGCACTATATGGTTGATTATATACATTATGCCTAATGCATTTTGGAAGCAAATGGCCTCCTTATTTTATTTTCTATTTATGTATTGAACTTGTTTGCCTGTATTTGAAAGGGAGAGAGTTAGGGCTTCTGATTCACAAATCCTTGTTAAGTAGAGAAACACCAGTAATCACTGCTCCTTGTTTTTCTGAAAGCCCATATTTGGTACTCATTGTAATGACAGATTTTGCTCAATAAGTTCATTTTTAAAAAATCACTCTTGAAAGATGATGATTGCGCTATCACACAGAGGAGATGTGAGAAGGAAAAAAAAAATTCATCCTAAAGTATACAGGTTTTTAAAAACCAGTGGATCCAAGAGTTAGAAATTAAAAGTTAGTTAAATTTATTATAAAATTTGGCAACAATTATATTTGCACTGAAAAATAATGTATACTCTGTCACTGGTGAGTGGTCCTGTACACATAAGTTTAATACAGTTTGCTGACCATGATTTTCAAATATCCCATGCTTTTATGAATTTTTAAACTTTATGTTAAAAAATAGCCTTGAAAGTTTGGAAGTGTTAGTCACTCATTCATATCTGACTCTTTGTGACCCCACAGACTATAGCCTGCCAGGTTCCTCTGTGTCCATGGAATTCTCCAGGAAAGAATACTGGAGTGGGTAGCCATTCTATTCTCCAGGGGATCTTCCTGACCCAGGGAGCGAGCTTGGGTTTCTTGCATTGCAGGCAGATTCTTTACCATCTGAGCCACCAGAGAAGTGCTCCCTTCACCCCCCCCCAAAAAAAATGCAGCCTTATTGAGATATAATTGATATACAAAACTGTGTGCATATCTAGTATATACAATTTGAGGAGTTTGGACATATGCATACACCTGTGAAGCCATGACCACAATTAAGGTGATAAACATGTCCTCTTCCAAAACTTTCTTTGTGACTCTTTGGGTGGTTTTGTTTTTTTTTGTTTTGCTTATTAGTTTTTGTTTTGTTTTGTTTTAAGAACATTTAACCTGAGATCTACCCTCTTACTACACTATTAAGTGCACAAAACTATATTGTTATCCATAGGCACTATGTAGTACAGCTCTCTTGAACTTCCTTGTCTTGCAAAACTGAAACTTATACCCATTGAAAACCAATTCTCCATTCCCCCCCTCCTCCCGCCCCCAGAAACTAGCATTCTACATTCTATTCTCTGCTTCTGTGAGTTTGAAAACACTGTGGAAGTTCCTCAAAAAATTAAAAAGAGAATTACCCTGTGATCCAGCAATGTCAGTTCTGGGTATATAGCCAAAATTATTGAAATCAAGATCTTGAAAATACATCAACAGGTCTACATTCACTGCAGCATTATGCACAACGGCCACGATATGGAAACACCCCAAATGCTCACTGGCCGATTAATGGATAAAAGAAATATGGTATTCTCATACCGTGGAATGTTATTCAGCCTTAAAAGAGAAGGAAATCCTGCCTCTTGCAACAACACGAATGAAACTGAAGGACATTAAGCTGAGTGATATAAGCCAATCACAGGACAAATGCAGCATGATCTCATTTGTGTAAGGTACTTAAAATAGTCAAATTTTTAAGATTTTTAAAAATCTATTTTTTCTGTTGGTTATTGAGAAAAATTGTGTCAAAAATTTTTTTCCACTCTGTAGATTTGTTTTCCATTTATTTCTGTCTACATTTACATATTTTGAGACCATGTTATTTGATGGCTACAAATTTAAGATTGTTGTGTAATCTTTTTGGGTTGCCCTACTGATTACTGTGAAATATTTTTTTGATAGTGATCTTTCTTACCTCAGGGTCTACCTTGTCACATTATAATATGGCTACATTAGTGGTTAGTTTTACTTAGCATTTCACAATGTATACTTTTCAGTCCTTTTATTTTCAGCCTTCCAGGGGCAGATATTACTTAAGATGTCTTTTTAGCAGGCAACATAGATTGCTTCTATTTTTCATCCAATCAGATAGTATTTTCCCTTAGTTGAAGTGTAATTTAGTCAATGTGTAATTTAATTTTCAAGATATAAAATAATAATTGCATTTATAATTTAATACTTACATCTTAATATTTAGTTTTTACCTATTCTATCTTATTTCTCCTCTGTTAATTTCTTTGAGATTAATAAACTTTTTTTAAAAAGCACATTCTTCATTAACCAGTACACTAATATATTTTAAAATATATTTGTGACTTCTTAGAGCATAATGCAAGTAAATTTGCACTTTATCACACCCCAAATAATTCAAATTCTCAGTAACACTTGAACTTCATTTAACTTATGCTAAATCACTGCAGATGGTGATTGTAGCCATGAAATTAAAAGATGCTTACTCCTTGGAAGGAAAGTTATGACCAACCTAGATAGCATATTAAAAAGCAGACACATTACTTTGCCAACAAAGGTCCATCTTGTCAAGACTATGGTTTTTCCAGTGGTCATGTATGGATGTGAGAGTTGGACTGTGAAGAAAGCTGAGCACCAAAGAATTGATGCTTTTGAACTGTGGTGTTGGAGAAGACTCTTGAGAATCCCTTGGACTTCAAGGAGATCCAACCAGCCCATTCTAAAGGAGATCAGTCCTGGGTGTTCTTTGGAAGGAATGATGCTAAAGCTGAAACTCCAGTACTTTGGCCACCTCATGCGAAGAGTTGACTCATTGGAAAACAGTCTGATGCTGGGAGGGATTGGGGGCAGGAGGAGAAGGGGACGACAAAGGATGAGATGGTTGGATGGTATCACCGACTCGATGGAAATGAGTTTGAGTGAACTCTGGGAGTTGATGATGGACAGGGAGGCCTGGTGTGCTGCGATTCATGGGGTCACAGAGTTGGACATGACTGAGTGACTGGACTGGACTGAACTGAACTGATGGACTGAATGATTGTTCCTCCCCCCCCCCCCCAAATTCATGTTTTGAAACTCAAACCCTCAGTGTGATGGTATTAGGAGGTGGGGCCTTTGAGAAATAATTAGGTTTAGATGAAGTAATGAGGATGAGGTCCCCACAATGGGGTCACTCTCCTTAACAGAAGAGACCAGAGAGCCTGCTTCCTTTGCGCTGCCGCTGCTGCCCCCCTCTGCCCCCACCCCAATGTGAGGATACAGCAAGAACAGCCTTACAAATGCCAGGAATCGTTCTCACCAAGAATCTAATCTGACTGGCACCATGATCTCAGACTTCCAGCTTCCAAAATAGTAAGGACATATATACCCATTGTTTATGTGTATGGTATTTTTGTTACAACAGCCCAAACTAAGATAGCTTCTATCTTTTTTGGCAATTATTGCTATACATTTTAGTTGTATACATATACCTCAGAATACATTGTCATAACTGTAAATTCTCTTTGGGGCTTATCCACATCTTTACTTTTTTCTGTGATCTTTATTGTTTCCAGAATTTCTGTTTCTCTCTGGAATCATTTTTCTTCCTCCTGAATAACACATTTTATGCTCCTTTAATCCAGGTTTAAATTCCTATAGATTTTTTAAATTTTAAAATATTTTTATTTCATCTTCATTTTTAAAGGATATTTCCACTAGGTAATAGTGGATATCATATTTGCTTCTGGTAGAGGTGAGGTGAGTCGCTCAGTCGTGTCCGACTCTTTGCGACCCCGTGGACTGTAGCCCACCAGGCTCCTCTGTCCATGGGATTCTCCAGGCAAGAGTACTGGAGTGGGTTGCCATTTCCTTCTCCAGGGGATCTTCCCGACCCAGGAATCGAACCCAGGTCTCCCGCATCGTAGGCAGACGCTTTAACCTCTGAGCCACCAGGGAAGCCCTTGCTTCTGGTAAGAACACTAGTAATGCAACATGTTTAAACGTGTTCTACTGTTTCTGAGATGTTTTTCCATGAAACTGAAAACCTTTATAACTATTGATGGAGGTGCATGGACCATGATAGTTACATCATGACCTCTGCTTGGCCAGCAGTAATGACATATATCACTATTTAGAAATGGTATGGGCCTAAAAGAAGCACAAGATATTAAGAAGAAGTGGCAAGAATACACAGAGGAACTGTACAAAAAAGATCTTCATGAACAAGATAATCACGATGGTATGATCACTCACCTAGAGCCAGACATCCTGGAATGTGAAGTCAAGTGGGCCTTACAAAGCATCCCTACGAACAAAGCTAGTGGAGATGATGGAATTCCAGTTGAGCTATTTGAAATCCTGAAAGATGATGCTGTCAAAGTGCTGCACTCAATATGCCAGCAAATTTGGAAAACTCAGCAGTGGCCACAGGACTGGAAAAGGTCAGTTTTCATTCCAATCCCAAAGAAAGGCAATGTCAAAGAATGCTCAAACTACCGCACAACTGCACTCATCTCACATGCTAGTAAAGTAATGCTCAAAATTCTCCAAGCCAGGCTTCAGCAATACGTGAACTGTGAACTTCCAGATGTTCAAGCTGGTTTTAGAAAAGGCAGAGGAACCAGAGATCAAATTGCCAACATCCGCTGGATCATGGAAAAAGCAAGAGAGTTCCAGAAAAACATCTATTTCTGCTTTATTGACTATGCCAAAGCCTTTGACTGTGTGGATCACAATCAACTGTGGAAAATTCTGAAAGAGATGGGAATACCAGACCACCTGACCTGCCTCTTGAGAAACCTATATGCAGGTCAGGAAGCAACAGTTAGAACTGGACATGGAACAACAGACTGGTTCCAAATAGGAAAAGGAGTATGTCAAGGCTGTATATTGTCACCCTGCTTATTTAACTTATATGCAGAGTACATCATGAAAAACGCTGGACTGGAAGAAGCACAGGCTGGAATCAAGATTGCCAGGAGAAATATGAATCACCTCAGATATGCAGAGGACACCACCCTTATGGCAGAAAGTGAAGAGGAGCTAAAGAGCCTCTTGATGAAAGTGAAAGAGGAGAGTGAAAATGTTGGCTTAAAGCTCAACATTCAGAAAATGAAGATCATGGCATCTGATCCCATCACTTCATGGGAAATAGATAGGGAAACAGTGGAAACAGTGTCAGACTTTATTTTTTGGGGCTCCAAAATCACTGCAGATGGTGATTGCAGCCATGAAATTAAAAGACGCTTACTTCTTGGAAGAAAAGTTATGACCAAACTAAATAGCATATTGAAAAGCAGAGACATTACTTTTCCAACAAAGGTCCCTCTAGCCAAGGCTATGGCTTTTCCAGTGGTCATGTATGGATGTGAGAGTTGGACTGTGAAGAAAGCTGAGCACCAAAGAATTGATGCTTTTGAACTGTGGTGTTGGAGAAAACTCTTGAGAGTCCCTTGGACTGCAAGGAGATCCAACCAGTCCATTCTGAAGGAGATCAACCCTGGGATTTCTTTGGAGGGAATGATGCTAAAGCTGAAACTCCAGTACTTTGGCTACCTCATGCGAAGAATTGACTCATTGGAAAAGTCTCTCATGCTGAGAGGGATTGGAGGCAGGAGGAGAAGGGGACAACGGAGGATGAGATGGCTGGTTGGCATCACTGACTCAATGGACGTGAGTCTGAGTGAACTCTGGGAGTTGTTGATGGACAGGGAGGCCTGGTGTGCTGCGATACATAAGGTCGCACAGAGTTGGACACGACTGAGGGACTGAACTGAACTGAACTGAAACAAAGTTAAAATGTAAAAAGAAGAGACTGTATCTTAAAACAGATGGAATGCCAGTGTTAACTCAGAACAGTTTCTGGTGAAGAATCAATATAAATTATTAATTTTATGTTTAGAAGAATGGGAACATGATCTAAACCCCCCAAAAAGACTCTAAATAAACCTCAATACAAGCAAATGAACAGTCCAATAAAAAAGGATCAGAATAGAAATCTCATCCAAGAAGATGTACAGATAGCAAATAAGCATATGAAAAGATGTTCAATATCATATGTCATTAGAGAATTGCAAATTAAAACAAAAATGAATATACACACCTGAAACATGAACAACATCAAATACTGGAGAAGGTATGGAGCCACAGAAATTCTCATTCATTGCTGGTGGAAATGCAAAATGGTACAGCTACTTTGGTAGACAGTTTGTCACTTTTTATGAAACAAAACATACTCTTAAAATATGATCTAGAAATTATCCTCCTTGGTATTTATCCAAATGAGTTTTAAAAAAAAACTGCCCACAGATATTTATAGGAACTTTATTTATAACTGACAAAAGTTGGTTCACCCAAGAGGTAAATGGATAAATCTAGACAATGGAATGTTCAGTTCAGTTCAGTCGCTCAGTCATGTCCAAGTCTTTGCGACCCCATGGACTGCAGCACACCAGGTCTCTCTGTCCAACACCAGCTCCCATAGTTTACTCAAACTCGTGTCCATTGAGCTGGTGATACCATCCAACCATCTCATCCTCTGTTGTCCCCTTCTTCTCCCGCCTTCAATCTTTCCCTGCATTGGGGTCTTTTCCAATGAGTCAGTTCTTCACGTCAAGTGGCCAAAGGATGGAGTTTTAGCTTCAGCCTCAGTCCTTCCAATGAATATTCAGGACTGATTCCCTTTAGAATGGACAGGTTGGATCTCCTTGCTGTCTGAGGGACTCCCCAGAGTCTTCTCCAACACCACAGTTCAAAGGCATCAATTCCTCAGCATGCAGCTTTCTTTACAGTCCAACTCTCACATCCATACATGACTACTGGAAAAACCATAGCCTTGACTAGATGGACCTTTGTTGGCAAAGTAATGTCTCTGCTTTTTAATATGTTATCTAGATTGGTCATAACTTTCCTTCCAAGGAGTAAGCATCTTTTTATTTTATGGCTGCAGTCACCATCTGCAGTGATTTTGGAGCCCCCCAAAATAAAGTCTGTCACTGTTTCCACTGTTTCCCCATCTATTTCCCATGAAGTGACGGGATCAGATGCCATGATCTTCGTTTTCTGAATGTTGAGTTTTAAGCCAACATTTTCACTCTCCTCTTTCACTTTCATCAAGAGGCTCTTTAGCTCCTCTTCACTTTCTGCCATAAAGGGTGGTATCATCTGCATATCTGAGGTTATAGATATTTCTCCCGGCAGTCTTGATTCCAGCTTGTGCTTCTTCCAGTCCAGCGTTTCTCATTAGGTACTCTGCAGATAAGTTAAATAAGCAGAGTGACAATATACAGCCTTGATGTACTCCTTTCTCAATTTGGAACCAGTCTGTTGTTCCATGTCCAGTTCTAACTGTGCTTCCTGATCTGCATACAGATATCTCAAGAGGCAGATCAGGTGGTCTGGTATTTCCGTCTCTTTAAGAATTGTCCATAGTTTGTTGTGATCCACACAGTCCAAGGCTTTGGCATCATTAATAAAGCGGAAATAGATGCTTTTCTGGAACTCTCTTGCTTTTTCCATGATCCACTGGATGTTGGCAATTTGATCTCTGGTTCCTCTGCCTTTTCTAAACCAGCTTGAACATCTGGAAGTTCAGAGTACATTTACTGTGGCTTGGAGAATTTTGAGCATTACTTTGCTAGCGTGTGAGATGAGAGCAATTGGGCGGTAGTTTGAGCATTCTTTGGCATTGCCTTTCTTTGGGATTGGAATGAAAACTGACCTTTTCCAGTTCTGTGGCCACTGCTGAATTTTCCAAATTTGCTGGCATATTGAGTGCAGTGTTTTCACAGCATCATCTTTTAGAATTTGAAGTAGCTCAATTGGAATTCCATCACCTCCACTAGTTTCGTCTGTAGTGATGCTTCCTAAGGTCCACTTGGCTTCACATTCCAGGATGTCTGGCTCTAGGTGAGTGATCACACCATCGTGATTATCTGCGTCATGAAGATCTTTTTTGTACAATTCTTCTGTGTATTCTCGCCACCTCTTCTTAATACCTTCTCCTTCTGTTAGGTCCATACCATTTCTGTCCTTTATTGTGCCCATCTTTGCATGAAATGTTCCCTTGGTATCTCTAATTTTCTTGAATTGATCTCTCATCTTTCCCATTCTATTGTTTTCTTCTATTTCTTTGCACTGATCACTGAGGAAGGCTTTCTTATCTCTCCTTGCTATTCTTTGGATTCAGTGCTAGAAAGAAATTAGTCATCAATCCATGAAAAGATTTGCAGGAATCTTAAATGCATACTGCTGGGAAGAAAAGCCAATTTGAAAAGGTCAATCTAAAAAGAAAAAAGTCAGTCTGAAAAGGCTACATACTGTATGATTCTAACTCTATCACATTATGTGAAAGCAAAACTATGGAGGGAGTGAAAAGATCAGTGGCTGTGAGGAGGCAGAGGGGAGGCTGGAATGGATAGGCAGCACACAGAGATTTTTAAGGCAGTGAAACTATTCTCTCTAATACTACAATAGTGGCTACACTTCATTTTGTATTTGTCAACATTCAGAGAATGTATGGCACCAAGATTGAATCTGGGTGCAAATTATGGACTTTGGGTGATTATGATGTGTTGATGCAGGCTCATTAATTGTAACAAATGTACCACTCTGATCTGGAATGTTGATAGTGCATGGTGGGGCATGGGATATATGGGAACTCTTTATATATCCTCAGTTTTTCTGTGAACCTAAAATTGATCTATAGTGAAAATGAAAAGTGACAATGTTAGTTGCTCAGTCCTGTCTGACTCTTTGTGACCCCATGGACTGTAGCCTGCCAGTCTCCCCTGTCCATGAAATTCTCCAGGCAAGAATACTGCAATGGGCTGCCATTCTATTCTCTAGGGGATCTTCTCAAATCAGGGTCAAACCTGGGTGTCCTGCATTGCAGATAATTTCTTTATCTCTGAGCCACCAGGGAAGCCAAAATTGGTCTATAAATGAAGTCAATTAAAATGTAAAAAAAAAAAATGTACCTGTGATGTAGAGAATGATTTGAAGGGGTGAGTTCAAGGAGACCAATTAGGATCTTTATTTAAATTTTCAAGTAATAAACCATTAAGTCTTGAACAATGATTAGTGTGGGGGTACAAAGTAGTCCAATTCCTAATATGTTTGAAAGCATATTAAACAGAATTTCTGATAGACTGGATATGGGTTATTAGAGAAAGTGGAATTACAGATAAATGAATGGTTTAGTATAAAGGAGAATGGAACTGATATTTAATAAAACAAAGGCCGGGGAAGAAGTTTCATTAGGGTGTTGTGTAGGTAGAGAAGGGAAGATCAAGATTATGATTTAGACTATTTAAGTGTCTATTAAATATCTAAAGGTAAATATGGAGTAGACAGTTGCATTCATGTGTCTAGATTTCAGGGGACAAATATAAGGTAAGAATCTAAATTTGGAAATCATCAATGATAAGATGGCATTTCACATTCTAAGAATGTGATTACTTAGTAAGTTTTAAATAGAGAAAGCTGGTACTATAGCCTTGGTGACGTCAATGTTAAAGATTTGGAAAATAGAGAAAAATCTGACTGAGAAACAATAAACCCTTTGGTTGGAGGAGAATCAGGAGAAAGTGGGGTCCTTAAAGCCAAAAATTTACAGAAGATGGACCAACAGAAAGAGAAGGGTGTTGCATGTTCTAATAAATTGCATTATGAAACATCTCACATTCTTTTAAAAATGATTGTTGAATTTCATCACCTAATATTTTATTTAAGATTCTCATATTTTGAGCATTTATAATTGAACTAGAAACATGGTTTTCTTTCATTGCTCAGTAATTATTTGTAGATTAATGCTGCAATAGTTTCTTGACACCAGCTAAGCAAAATTACCTAGGTGGAGTGGGGAATGTAAGTGGTATCAGTAGAAATAACACATCCCAATTTCCATCCACATTAAGTGATGAATCTTCAGGTATGTTTCTCACAGTATTTTTGTTTCTTTTATGGTGATAGTTGTAAAGTTCTCAGATGCATGCTTCTCTCTTTCTTTCATAGTTCATCCAGGGTGAATTTTGGAGGAAGAATCCAGCATTCAGTACTGATGAAATTTAAAGAAAAAAAAATTGAGATAAATGGTACCTTGTGGCTCAGCTGGTAAAGAATCTGCCTGCAATGCAGGAGACCTGGATTTGATCCCTGGGGTGGGAAGATCCCTCGGAAGAGGGAAAGGGTACCCACTCCAGTATTCTGGCCTGGAGAATTCCATGGACTGTATAGTCCATGGGATTGCAAAGAGTCAGACACAACTGAGTGACTTTCACTTCACTTACAATGTTAAATCAAACCCTCCATGGGTGTAGTAATCTCTCCATTTATTCAGGCTAAAATAGGCCTGAATAGGATATTAAAGTTTTCTCTGTTAAGATGTACATGTTATTAGGTTAATTTCTATGTACTTACAGTTTTTTAAATGCTGTTTTATTTTCTACTGTTTCAATTGCTTATTGCTGAAATAAAAAAAATTGCTATTGAGTTTCTGTGTTTAGAAAGTTTGATGAACTCCAGTATTATAGTTTGTTGATTCTGCTGGATGTGCAATAGAAATGATTATATACTCTGAACATAAAAACATTTTTCAGTTCAATTCAGTTGTTCAGTGGTGTCTGACTCTTTGCGACCCCATGAATCGCAGCACACCAGGCCTCCCTGTCCATCACCAACTCCAGGAGTTCACTCAGACTCACGTCCATCGAGTCAGTGATGCTATCCAGCCATCTCATCCTCTGTCATCCCCTTCTCCTCCTGCCCCCAATCCCTCCCAGGATCAGAGTCTTTTCCAATGAGTCAATTCTTCATATGAGGTGGCCAAAGTACTTGAGTTTCAGCTTTAGCATCATTCCCTCCAAAGAAATCCCAGGGCTGATCTCCTTCAGAATGGACTGGTTGGATGTCCTTGCAGTCCAAGGGACTCTCAAGAGTCTTCTCCAACACCACAGTTCGAAAGCATCAATTCTTCAGTGCTCAGCTTTCTTCACAGTCCAACTCTCATATCCATACATGACAACTGGAAAAACCATAGCCTTGACTAGATGGACCTTTGTTGGCAAACATTTTTACATTTATCCAATTTTTTTACGCTTTTCATTAAGAATTATGTTTACTGTCTATTTTAAGGATATAGTCTTTGAGATGTTAAGAGCTTCTTTTTAATCTGGTTTGTAATACTTTTTGTCATAAATGAATATTGAATTTTGTCTATATGTTTCTGAATCTACTAATAAAAGTGAAAGTATTAGTTACTCACTTGTATCTGACTCTTTGTGACCCTGTGGATTGTAGCCCACCAGGTTCCTCTGTCCATGGAATTCTCTAGGCAAGAATATTCAAATGGGTTGCTATTTCCTTCTCCAGGGTATCTTCTTGACCTAGGGATTGAACCCGTTCTCCCGCATTGCAGGCAGACTCTCTACCAGCTGAGCTACCAGGGAAGCCCTAAGAATCTTGGAGTGGGTTGCCATGCCCTCCTCCAGGGGACCTTCCCAACCCAGGGGTCAAACTGGGGTCTCCTGCATTGCAGGCAGATTCTTTACCAGCTAAGCTACCCCTGAATCTACTAATAGGACCTGGTCAATTTTTTTCCTTTCGCCTTTATATGTTAAATCATATGAACATATTTTATGCTGATTCATCATATTATTCTGATATAAACCTTAGTTCATCATCTATAGTTATTTAAATAATACTAGGTTTGCTATCCAATATTTGTTTTAGGATTTTGGCAATTATATTCATAAGTGAGGTAGGTATGAAATAATAGGGTTTTTTTCAACAAACTTTTTTGAGAAGTTTTAAGCTTCAAAAAATTGAGCAGAAACTGCAGAGAGTTCCTATGTATTGCTTCATACCCCTCTCCCAGTTAATTCTGTTATTAGCACCTTACATTTTTTACAATTGATGAGCCATAACCGAGGCATTACTATTAACTGCAATCTACAGATTACATTAGGGTTTACTCTTAGTGTTGTAGGTCCCATAGGTATTGAAAAATGTATGGTATAAAGTATCTAGCATTACAGTATCATACAGAATAGTTTCATGACCTAAGAAAACTTTAGTGTCCCTTCATTTGTCTCCTCCCCTGTCTCAAGCCTTGACAGCCATTGGTCATCTACTGTCTCCATGGCCTTTTCTTTTCCAAAATGTGGTATAGTTGGAATGAAACCATACATTTTGTAGCCTTTTCAGATTGGCCTCTTTCACTTAGCAACACACATTTAAGGTTCCCACATGTCTTTTTCTGGCTTGATAGCTCTTTTTTTTTTTTTTTTTTTAATCACTGAAAAATATCCTGCTGCCTGCATGTACCACAGACTATTTTTCCATTTCTCTATTAAAACACATGAAATTGTATATTTTTGTATTGTCCTAATCTAGTTTGAGAAGCTAGGTTGTTCTTGAATCATTAATTTTTTTCTTTTTTTCTTTGTTCTGGAAAACTTGTATAAAATATATTATCTGTACCTTGAAATCTGCTGAAATGTCCTTTTGAAACCATCTGGATCTTGCACTGTATCAGTGAGTATCCAGTCAGAGGACTGAAGAGAAAATGGAATATAATATTCAACAGTAACAAGGAACTCTAAGAAACATAGGACAGCAAGTGCACAGACAATTAACTCCTTTTATGGCCGAGACAGAAGTCCAGGGGGAACAAATTTGGAAAAGGGAGCCTTCATCCCCAACAAAGGCTAAGATTTAGACTCTGTTGTGAGATTATAAATCTAGAATCTATTTATAATTTGTGTGATTATAGTTCTCTGGATGGTGGAAAAGTTACTTTGGTGCCATAGGACCAGGTTAATAATGAGGAAACTTCTGACTGGGGCATCAAAAATTGCAGGAACCTGCCTTCTGGGGTCCTGATGATGGAACTAGATGGGAAGCTGGCCCTTGAAGTGTGCTAAAACATAACAAGAAGCTGCCTTCTGGGGCTCCTGGGAGATTCTCTAGGAAAGGGAACGGGAGGTTTGTATACAGAGATATTCCTGAATTCGCTGGGGGCTGGGTTAGGCTTTAGCAGAACTGAGCAGGAGGTTTTTGCTGGATCACCTGTGAAAGTCCTTGAAAGGCCAGCTGGGGAGCCTGCAGAACTTGCCAACAAGTACGCCTCCCTAGTAGCGGTGCACTGAGTTCCTGAGGAAGCTGCCTAGGGGGAAGCTGGTGGAACTTACTAGTATGCCCCCAGGGGAGTGCCACTGAAACTTACTGGTGGGCACTGAATGACACTGAAGCCAGAGGAGAGGAATAAGTACATGGACATGGGAGAAGCCTCCTCTTCCTTCAGTGTTCCTCCATAGCACTCAGTTGACAAAGCCTAACATTATGCCAGCTGGCAAAGAGGAAATGTTTACAGGGTCCAGCTCCAGTATCACAAAGTGGGACAATTAAGGGAGGATTTGGGCCTGAGAAACAGTAAGTTTCTAGCTGGTACAGGGGCTTTTTTTTCATTGTGGGAGGGGAAAGGAGAGTAAGAAAAGAGATATTTTTGATTACCACTTCCATTTTTATTAATGTTTGGCTGTTGACCATATGTGATTTATTCTTGTTCCAATTTTGGCATTTAATGTTTTCCCAGGAATTGGTCTGTGACAGCTAGACTATCAAATTTATAGCTGAGTAGTTTCCCAAATATTCTTTTAAAAAGAATATAAAAATAATAATATTTTTGAAAATCTGTTCATAGTTTTTTTGTTTTTATCCATTAATAGTCTTTATGCCTTATTTTTGGTATTTGTTGCTGTTGGTTTGCAAAATGGCCCCTATACATGGAGGACAGGGAGAGTGTGAAAACAGAGGCAGATCACTTCAGATATGTAGGTGGCAAATTTAATAAGCAAGGGAACTTTCACACAAAGCTTGTCTTACATTGCTGCAAGAGAAAGAGATCTACATACCTGCCTACCAGAATCTTAAAAGTTTATATAGAGGTATTAAAGGAGTTCAGTCACGTATACCGTCAAGATGGTCTCAACAACACTCCACTCTCTCAAGGCTGTGTCCTTGACAGTAGCTCCCACTGTTGGGACAGTGGAAAGAGTGTACACTCCAAGGACAGGGGAGGGGGCTAGAAGCCTCTTCCAGCCTGAGTCCAGCCCAGGGGGTCAACTGGTGGTGACATCCTGTCGATGACCTCTTCCAACAATTGCGAGGTTATCAGTGACCACCAAAACATTGAATGCATTTTCCTCATCTTAATTTAGGGTGAAGACATGTAACTATCCTTTGGTACAAACCAAAGAAAGACAAACAGAGTGTGACTTGCAGGTCAGGGAAGTTGAGTCAGTGTTCCTCATTCTTCTCTTTTTTCTTCTGCCACAGCTTCCATAGACCCCTGATCACTGCTTGAGGAGAACTGCCCTGTGGATGTGATGACCAATGATTGTGATGTAAGTAGGTAAAAATATATATATATTATTATGCTATGGCAATGATATTTGGGTTTTTGTTGTTAACTGTCCTTAATTACAGTGACTAAAACAACAATACTTCCTCTCTTTGTTTCAGATTCTTTCTCTGTCCTTAATCAGTCTTTCTGGAGGCTTATCTACTTTGGAAATATTTATAAAAGAAAGATCAGCTTCTGGGTTAGTAGAGAACAGTTGAAAAAGCACAGAATATAAATCAATCTCTGGTCCTTACTAGCTTTGTGATCTTGAGAAAGTTGTGCAATTTCTCTGTGCAATGCTTTACTTACCTGTAAAATGAGAATGAGTAGCCCATATCTAAAGTCTGTCATGAGAATTCAGTGAGTGAATATATGTAAAACACTTAGAACAGCCCTTAGTATATAGTGTGTGCTATAAACATATTATCTATATTTTTCCTATTTATTTCTGTCCTCATCTTCCTTATTTCTTATATTCTTACTTTGGATTTATTCTCTTTTTTTTCCCCTAGCATTTTGAGGGAAGTTTAGCTTACTTACTTATAAACTTTCCTGCTGTCTGGTCAATAATTTTTAGGATATATTATGCCCCTCACACAGTCAGCTCCTGGTCTTGTTTTCATTGACTGTATAGAGCTTCTCCATCTTTGGCTGCAAAGAATATAATCAATCTGATTTCGGTGTTGACCATCTGGTGATGTCCATGTATAGAGTCTTCTCTTGTGTTGTTGGAAGAGGGTGTTTGCTATGACCAGTGCATTTTCTTGGCAAAACTCTATTAGTCTTTGCCCTGCTTCATTCTGCATTCCAAGGCCAAATTTGCCTGTTACTTCAGGTGTTTCTTGACTTCCTACTTTTGCATTCCAGTCCCCTATAATGAAAAGGACATCTTTTTGGGGTGTTAGTTCTAAAAGGTCTTGTAGGTCTTCATAAAACCGTTCAACTTCAGTGTCTTCAGCATTACCGGTTGGGGCATAGACTTGGATAACTGTGATATTGAATGGTTTGTCTTGGAGATGAACAGAGATCATTCTGTTGTTTTTGAGATTGCATCCAAGTACTGCATTTCGGACTCTTTTGTTGACCATGATGGCTACTCCATTTCTTTTGAGGGATTCCTGCCTGCAGTAGTAGATGTAATGGTCATCTGAGTTAAATTCACTCATTCCAGTCCATTTTAGTTCGCTGATTCCTAGAATGTCGATGTTCACCCTTGCCATCTCTTGTTTGACCACTTCCAATTTGCCTTGATTCATGGACCTGACATTCCAGGTTCCTACGCAATATTGCTCTTTACAGCATCAGATCTTGCTTCTATCACCAGTCACATCCACAACTGGGTATTGTTTTTGCTTTGGCTCCATCCCTTCGTTCTTTCTGGAGTTATTTCTCCACTGATCTCCAGTAGCATATTGGGCACCTAATGACCTGGGGAGTTCCTCTTTCAGTATCCTATCATTTTGCCTTTTCATACTGTTCATGGGGTTCTCAAGGCAAGAATACTGAAGTGGCTCGCCATTCCCTTCTCCAGTGGGCCACATTGTGTCAGATCTCTCCACCATGACCCACCCGTCTTGGGTTGCCCCGCAGGCATGACTTGGTTTCATTGACTTAGACAAGGCTGTGGTCCTAGTGTGATTGACTAGTTTTCTGTGAGTATGGTTTCAGTGTGTCTGCCCTCTGATGCCCTCTTGTAACACCTACCATCTTACTTGGGTTACTCTTACCTTGGGCGTGGGGTAACTCTTCACGGCTGCTCCAGCAAAGCACAGCTGCTGCTCCTTACCTTGGACAAGGGGTATCTCCTTTCCACCGCCATTCCTGACCTTCAATGTGGGATAGCTCCTCTAGGCCCTCCTGTGCCTGCTCAGCTATGGAATGAGGTTCATGACATTGTACAGGAGACAGGGATCAAGACCATCCCCATGGAAAAGAAATGCAAAAAAGCAAAATGGCTGTCTGGGGAGGCCTTACAAATAGCTGTGAAAAGAAGAGACGTCAAAAGCCAAGGAGAAAAGGAAAGATATAAGCGTCTGAATGCAGAGTTCCAAAGAATAGCAAGAAGAGATAAGAAAGCCTTCTTCAGTAATCAATGCAAAGAAATAGAGGAAAACAACAGAATGGGAAAGACTAGAGATCTCTTTAAGAAAATTAGAGATACCAAGGGAACATTTCATGCAAAGATGGGTTCGATAAAGGACAGAAATGGTCTGGACCTAACAGAAGCAGAAGATATTAAGAAGAGGTGGCAAGAATACACAGGAGAACTGTACAAAAAAGATCTTCACGACCCAGATAATCATGATGATGTGATCGCTAATCTAGAGCCAGACATCCTGGAATGTGAAGTCAAGTGGGCCTTACAAAGCATCACTACGAACAAAGATAATGGAGGTGATGGCATTCCAGTTGAGCTATTTCAAATCCTGAAAGATAATGCTGTGAAAGTGCTGCACTCAATATGCCAGCAAATTTGGAAAACTCAACAGTGGCCACAGGACTGGAAAAGGGCAGTCTTCACTCCAATTCCAAAGAAAGGCAATGCCAAAGAATGCTCAAACTACCGCACAATTGCTCTCATCTCACACACTAGTAAAGTAATGCTCAAAATTCTCCAAGCCAGACTTCAGCAACATGTGAACCATGAACTCCCTGATGTTCAAGCTGGTTTTAGAAAAAGCAGAGGAACCAGAGATCAAATTGCCAACATCCAGTGGATCATGGAAAAAGCAAGAGAGTTCCAGAAAAACATCTATTTCTGCTTTATTGACTATGCCAAAGCCTTTGACTGTGTGGATCACAATAAACTGTGCACAATTCTTAAAGAGATGGGAATACCAGACCACCTGACCTACCTCTTGAGAAATCTGTCTGCAGGTCAGGAAGCAACAGTTAGAAGTGGACATGGAACAACAGACTGGTTCCAAATAGGAAAGGGAGTATGTCAAGGCTGTATATTGTCACCCTGCTTATTTAACTTCTATGCAGAGTACCTCATGAGAAATGCTGGACTGGAAGAAACACAAGCTGGAATCAAGATTGCTGGGAGAACTATCAATCACCTCAGATATGCAGATGACAACACCCTTATGGCAGAAAGTGAAGAGGAGCTAAAGAGCCTCTTGATGAAAGTGAAAGAGGAGAGCGAACAAGTTGGCTTAAAGCTCAACATTCAGAAAACGAAGATCATAGCATCCGGTCCCATCACTTCATAGGAAATAGATGAGGAAACAGTGGAAACAGTGTCAGACTTTATTTCTGGGGGCTCCAAAATCCCTGCAGATGGTGATTGCAGCCATGAAATTAAAAGACGCTTACTCCTTGGAAGAAAAGTTATGACCAACCTAGATAGTATATTCAAAAGCAGAAACATTACTTTGCCAACTAAGGTCCGTCTAGTCAAGGCTATGGTTTTTTCCTGTGGTCTTGTATGGATGTGAGAGTTGGACTGTGAAGACAGCTGAGCGCTGAATAATTGATGCATTTGAACTGTGGTGTTGGAGAAGACTCTTGAGAGTCCCTTGGACTGCAAGGAGATCCAACCAGTCCATTCTAAAGAAGATCAGTCCTGGGTGTTCTTTGGAAGGAATGATGCTAAAGCTGAAGCTCCAGTACTTTGGCTACCTCATGCGAAGAGTTGACTCATTGGAAAAGAGTCTGATGCTGGGAGGGATTGGGGGGCAGGAGAAGAAGGGGACAACAGAGGATGAGATGGCTGGATGGCATCACGGACTTGATGGACGTGAGTCTGAGTGAACTCCGGGAGATGTTGATGGACAGGGAGGCCTGGTGTGCTGCAATTCATGGGGCCACAAGAGTCGAACACGACTGAGTGAGTGAACTCAACTGATGCCCCTCACAGTACCTCCTTCACTGTTTCCCAGACGTTTTGACATGGAGTGCTTTTATGCTCACTCAGCTGTGACTGAGTACTTTGACTTAGGAATTTCTCCTTAAACCAAGTCCTGTATAGTTGGGTTTTATTTTCGGGTGGGGGGAGTGTATGTGGGGGGAAGAATGGTTTACAGGTAGTTGGAGATTGTATAACACTTTATATTTGGTTTTGATTCTTTATTTATTGAATAATAATTGGAAAATTAAGACTTTTTTTTGCAACTTATTAAGGCTTTTTGGAGAAGGCAATGGCAACCCACTCCAGTACTCTTGCCTGGAAAATCCCATGGACGGAGGAGCCTGGTGGGCTGCCGTCTATGAGGTCGCACAGAGTTGGACACAACTAAAGAACTTAGCAGCAGCAGAGGATTTTTATTTTTGGTGATTTAGTACTTGACTGCAGAGAAGGCAATGGTACCCCACTCTAGTACTCCTGCCTGGAGAATCCCATAGCCGGAGGGACCTGGTAGGCC
Organism: Capricornis sumatraensis; assembly: GCF_032405125.1. Taxonomy (NCBI): domain Eukaryota; kingdom Metazoa; phylum Chordata; class Mammalia; order Artiodactyla; family Bovidae; genus Capricornis; species Capricornis sumatraensis. The sequence goes on from NC_091079.1 coordinate 33,420,989, forward strand.
ACAGTCCACGGGGTCACGAAGAGTCGGACACGACTGAGCGAATTCACTTTCACTTTTCATTTTCATGCACTGGAGAAGGAAATGGCAACCCACTTCAGTGTTCTTGCCTGGAGAATCCCAGGGACGGGGGAGCCTGTAGGCTGCCATCTATGGGGGTTGCACAGAGTCGGACATGACTGACGCAGCTTAGCAGCAGCAGTACTTGATTGAGTTGTATGAATGTTTCATGTCTGGTTGGAAAAAAAAAAAGTGCTCTCTGGATATAAAGTTGCTGATGTATCTTTTGATTCAGTTATTAATTATTATATATTTGTTGCTGTTCAGTCGCTAAGTTGTATCCAACTCTTTGCAACTCTATGGACTGCCGCATACCATGTCCTTCACTATCTCCCAGAGTTTGCTAAGTTTCATGTTCATTGAGTCAGTGATGCTATCTAACCTCTCATCCTCTGCTGCCTTCTTCTACTTTTACCTTCAATATGTATGAATTTTTAATTTGTTTCCGTGAACTATCTGTTTCTGAAACACAGGGTTTAAAATCTCCAACTGTAACTACGGATGGAGCTATTTATCTTTGTAGTTCATCATTTGCTATCAGGGATTATGTATTAATATATATTTTTTGTGTGGCAATATGTTCATTTTTATCATGTCATTGGATCTTTGTTCCTTTTATTAGGTTACATACAAGATAAAATTTTATTTATAATGTTTTTTTTCCAGTTCTATTTAGGCTGAAATTAATGTTGCTACACTGTATTTCTTTCAACTACATTTATCTGGTGTATTAGTTTTTACTCTTTTATTTTATTTCATTTTACATGTGTTCATTATTGCATATGTGATTATGAATTGGTGCATAAAGGGCACATACATACCTGTTATAAGTGTGTGATTTATAAATTTATAAATGTCTTATTTAATGAGAGTATGAGAGCTTAATGGAATGAAGATGGTAAAAGCAACCAAGAACAGAAGCATATCTTTGCACGACTGTTTCATTGCTTTGTTTCTGCGTGGTGCACTATGCAAGGGACACTTTCCATGAAACTCGTGCCTGCGAGAGTTTAGTGAAATGCTAAAACTTTATTGCACCTCTTTTTTAGTTCTGGCTTATAATGCAATTTGAGAGCAACTTATACTAAAAATCATTTTCCCTTAGTTTTTGAGAAGGCATATAAGCATAAAGTTTTCTTGATTCTTGAACCTAATGCAGCACTTGAGAGGCTAAATCCTTATCAATGCTGTGATGGGAATGGTGTCCTTGAACAATTTCTTTACTTTCATATTTCCAGTGTTCTAAAGAATTCTGCCTTATCCAGACTGTTTCTTGAAAGTAATTTATGGCCAGAGCTCTTTCTCAATATTAATCAGGATGAGGTCATACTAATATGTGCTTATGAACAAAACCTCCAAATAATGCAATAATGATTATTTATTTATTTTTATTTATGTTATGATTTAATGTGAGAAACACTACTCTCCTGCATGGTTCTACTTCGAAAGGGAACTCAAGGACATAGGCCAGTTACAGAGCTGTAACACACAGACTTTTGAGTTGATCTAGCAAAGTAAAGGGGCCAGTCTCAAGAGTGATTTATACAACTCCTGGCAAATTAGCACAATCCAGAACTCAGTTACATGTGCCCAAATTAGCTGTCAGGAAGACCAGGATCTGCTTTCTTTCTGTTGATCCAAGAAGAGGAAATGCTGGTGAACTTGGCATTGCCATGTTAAATGATCCAGTTGAAATCTTTGTCTTTTGATTGGTATATTTAAGCGAGCTAAATTTTTTTATAAATTTTAGTTACTTCTGAAATTTCATTTCATGCTTTTTAACATTTATAATATTTACTGCTTATATCTGTTGTTTTATTGTACCAACTTCCATGCGTGCCTGTGTGAAGTTGCTTCAGTAGTGTCCAACTGTTGGAGACCCTATGGGCGGTAGACCACCAGGCTCCTCTGTCCCTGGGATTCTCTAGGCAAGAATACTGGAGTGAATCCCATGCCCTCCTCCAGGGGATCTTCCCAACCCAGGGATCACATCCTCATCTCTTACGTATCCTGCACTGGCAGGTGGGTTCTTACCGTTAGCATCACCTGGAAAGCCCACTAACTTCCATAGATGAATTTCATTTTGTTAGTTTGAAGGTCTTATATTGAGGTTTATAGCTACTTTTCCCCCAACCAGCCTCTTGAGCTCATCGATTTTTGTTTTCTTTTGCAGTAAAGCTGTCTCCTGCCTCCTCTGGTCTTTCTCCCTGGTCCTTCTACATCATCATATACTTATTCCTTAGAAATGCACTCTAGATGCACTTTAATAATTTGGGAGGCTATGTCATTGGTTATTGTTTATTTTTACAGCAATATATTTTATTAAGTATTTTACTTCTCATTGCTTTCATTGTCTTACTACTGGAGTTCTTACTCTAAGACTTCTTTCAGAAAGTCTCTGTGGTAAAATTTCTGATGCAGACATTATTGAAAATATTTGTATTTCAAGTCTATTTAAAATAGAAATAACTTTGTTACAATATTTTATATTTTCAATTCCTTTCCTTTACCATTTAGTTATCATTACTCCATTATTTTTCGTCTCAGATATGCATGATTCTTGTAATTTCCTTTCAGGTGATTTGCTTTTGTGCATGGAAGTTTTTCTCTTTCATGTGGATAATTTAAATCTGATAACTAGTTGCACCTTTGACTTTTCTAATCTCTATTAAGCTATTTAATTCTTACATGTTTCTTCAATTTGAGGATATTCCTAATCATTTAATTACACATTTCCTCCCTTTTAATTAGCTTTTCTCAGATTTTAGTGTTTTTTATGTAGACATGAATAATTATTTTTCTTTCTTTTATATTGCTTAATTTTAAATTATTCTTTTTTGACTTTATGCCTTCTGTGAAAGTTCTAGACTTGATATTTCAGCTCAATATTTCATTTTTAATACAATGTATTCTATTATTCAACCTACCTATTCAACACTTTATTTCAACAATTCTGTTTTTACTCCACTTATTTCTAATTAGTTCTTTTCTGTAATTGCTTATTTCTCCTTGGAATTCCCGATATCCTTACATGTGTGCGTGCTAAGTCACATCTGTTGTGTCTAACTCTGTGTGACCCTAGGGACTGAAGGCCGCCAGGGTCCTCTGTCCATGGGGTTCTCCAGCCCAGAATACAGGAGTGAGCTTGCCATGCCCTCCTCCAGGGATCTTCCAACTCAGGGACTGAACTTATGTCTCTTACATCTCCTGCATTGGCAGGTGTGTTCTCTACCCCTGGGGCTACCCGGGAAGCCCTCTAATATCCTTACTTCTCTCTTAGAACATTTTAGTGTAGATATTCAAGATTCTTATTTCTCTCATGTGCATTTATTCTGCTTCAACCAGAATAAATCGCTCAGTATGTGGTTTTTCATTTTATTAATATTTGAGGTCCTCATCTCTGTTCCTCCCACCCCCACTTCATATTCCATTGGGAATAACTGTCATTGTGATCGCCAGTGTCAACTTGGGAGTGTGATTGAATCATAGGCCCTTTTTCTAGATGTGTTAGGGAAGTGGCAACAATGGTGAGAGTGTTTTTGATTGAAGAGTATTTGGAGTTACCATCTTCACTCAGTTACTCTCAACTTTACCACACTACTCCCAACATTTACTCTGGGGAAAATTCCCCAATATTTACTCTGGGGAAAAATCCTTGGTCCTTTTGAATGTTTTGTCCACCCCAGAAGTTGACTTTCCAGCTTGTCAGGTTATGGAGTGTTTTGTGGTAATGAGGTAGAAACATAAAGAAAATAAGCAGCTTTTGGGTCAGATCCAAATCACATGCCTGAAAACCATAGGTGTTTATTTAGTTCCTAAATTTGTGCGTCAGCAATCTAGTCTGGACAGTTCTTCTAGTCTAGCTGGAAATTGCTCACTGTATGGTTATGGGTTGTCTCAGAGTGACTATTGCATCTGTGGGCGCTTTGGCTGCTCTCTGGAGAGACCCGACATAGCCCCCATGTCTCTTCCATCCCCCCAGCAGGCTACCCTAGGTATGTTCTCAAGGGAAGGGCAAAGGTGCAAAAGCTAAGACAATTGCTATACCCACACACACTTTAGGCCCCTGTGTATTTCACATTTGTTACTACCCCTTTGTCTAAAGCAAGTAACATGGTCAAGCCTCCCAACAGACTGAGGGTTCTGCAGAGTTACATGGCAAAGAAGGTAGATACAGAGAAAGGTGAGAACATGGACTTTACATGTCTAGAATGAAGTGATCATAAACTGAGTTAAATCTAATAACTAATTGAGACTTTAACTTTTCTAAATCTCTCAAACTATTTAATCTGTTTCTTACACGTATATTTGGTGAAAAAAATATAGATATTTATGAACCTTGTGGTATATATACTAGGCACTTTATAGCATAATATGTGTTGTCATCCTTTGTGAAGTGAAAGTCGCTCAGCTGTGTCCGACCCTTTGTGACCTCATGGACTATACAGTCCATGGGATTCTCCAGGCCAGAATATTGGAGTGGGTAGCCTTTTCTTTCTTTAAGGGATCTTCCCAACCCAGAGATTGAACCCAGGTCTCCCGCATTGCAGGTTGATTCTTTACCAGCTGAGCCACAAGGGAAGCCCATGGCTTTACCACACTTCAAAAACATTCTCACTCTTAGGAACTCCTGTGTTTGGAAGTGTTCAGACATCATTCAACTTTCCTTGAATCACAGAAGTTTTTTCTATACTTTATAACTCTCTAATTCTGGTCTTGGAATACTCAGGATTTCAAAGAAATTTTTTCATATATTTGGGAATTTTAAAAGCTTAACTGTAGTTTAAATAAATTAGATTAACAGATGCTATAATCTGTTGCTTTCTGTGCTCCAAGTTGATAAATTCTTCAATGTTGCAAATTTTTTTGTGAAATAAATTCATTTTTTCTATTGAATAATCCAAGTTTAAGTTTTTTGCATAGAATGCTTACTTAGTTTGGGTATTACTTTCTATATTGGGTAAGTTTTCATGCTATGATAACTTGTGATCCTAATTTATGATCACATTCAGGACTGAGAAAAATAGACGATGCATGGAGGGAAGATGCCTTTGTCTAGAGGAAAGAGGCATATTGCTCTGTTACAAAAAAAGGAATTATCATGTCTTATTTATAAAATTAAATCACTACCAGACTAGCATATCACTAACAGGCAATAATATAGACGTTAAATATGTTAGCGGTACTGAGTCCTCTTATCACTACAGATATTTAAGCAAAAACTTCAGTTCTTGCCTGGGATCTTAGAGAAGAGATATAATAATATAGAAACTGGGACAGAATAGAAGATGTCTCAGTTTTCCCCCCTTCTCTGTGTTCTATGATTATTTCAATTTAGATTCCTCCCTGTTTCAAAGATATGCACATTATTATGTCCTATGAATGTCCCAGATGCTATACAGTTAAACGATAGTTGTTCATCTGTGTATTCATACAACATTGTAATCTTAGCAGAATTAAGGCACAAGCACTTCTTTAGAGTCAAAAACCAAATTCAAAGACTGGTGTTCTCACTTCAATGACCCATACATGACTTGGATATATAAGCAGTGTTGCCTTGGTAAATAAAACCTTCAGATGAAATACTGGTTTCTCCCTTGGTATTTTTTCAATGAAGTGGAAAATTTGTCTTAATTTCCACTAAACTAAATGTGAAAGATTGGCATTATTTCTTGAGTGCAGTGAGTATTATTTACATGAAGAGGAACATTGGGCAGACAAGTGTTTTGAAAAAAATTAGCCTCATTCAGTTGTTTCATTCAATAATTATTCACTGAGAGCCTCTGTGGCAGATATATTGCTGGGAACAAGAAAAACAAAGATGAATAAATTCTGTTGTTGTTTTTTTTTTTCCCTTGGGGATCTTAAAAATTTACAGGAAAGGTAAATAAGGGATATACACTACAACACTGAAAAAAAAAAGTTGTGTTTAATTATATTTGGAGGGCAGTGGGAACCCAGAGGGGGACTCTTAGCCCAGTGGCCAGGGAAGGCTTATGGAAGAAAATAAAATCTGAGCTGAGCAATAATGAGCAAGATTAGAGGTTGCAAGCTTATGTGTGTAGAACATGGAAACAATTATTAAATACTTGCTCTATAAAAAATGTATGTGGTGTTATGGGAAAATTGGTCTCATATCAGGCCATGAAGCATGTGTCAACCAGTTTTAAAGATTTATTATCCTATTCAGTAGTCCCCAGTCTTTTTGGCCCCAGGGACCTATTTTATGGAAGATAATTCTTTCACAGACCTGGAGTAGGGGATTGTTTGGGATAATTCAGGTGCCTTACATTTAGTGTGCACTTTATTTCTATTATTATTACATCAACTCCACCTCAGATCATTAGGCATTAGAACCCAAAGTTTGAGGACCCCTGCATCGATAACAATGCAATTAGCTCTGATACTAAAAGAAAAGCAGAAAACTGCCATGTGCTTGGAAATTGAGAAACACACTTGCAGATTGCTCAGGAGTCAAAGAAGAAATCAAAGCAAGAACTTTAATTAATTCAGTTCAGTTCAGTTCAGTCGCTCAGTCGTGTCCAACTCTTTGTGACCCCATGGACTGCAGCACACCAGGCCTCCCTGTCCATCACCAACTCCTGGAGTTCACTCAACTCATGTCCATTAAGTCAGTGATGCCATCCAACAATCTGATCCTATGTCATCCCCTTCTCCTCCTGCCTTCAATCTTTCCCAGCATCAGGGTCTTTTCAAATGAGTCAGCTCTTCACATCAGGTAGCCAAAGTATTAGAGTTTCAGCTTCAACATCAGTCCTTCCAATGAACATTCAGGACTGATTTCCTTTAGGATGGACTGGTTGGGTCTCCTTGCAGTCCAAGGGACTCTCAAGAGTGTTCAAAAGCATCAATTCTTCGGCGCTCAGCATTCTTTGTAGTCCAACTCTCACATCCATACATGACTACTGGAAGAACTATAGCCTTGACTAGACAGAGCTTTGTTGGCAAAGTAATGTCTCTCTGCTTTTTAATATCCTGTCTAGGTTGGTCATCATTTTTCTTCCAAGGAGTAAGCATCTTTTTATTTCATGGCTGCAGTCACCATCTGCAGTGATTTTGGAGCCCAAAAAAATAAAGTCAGCCACTGTTTCCACTGTTTCTCCATCTATTTGCCATGAAGTGATGCCATGATCTTTGTTTTCTGAATATTGAGCTTTCAGCCAACTTTTTCACTCTTGTCTTTCACTTCCTGGAGAAGGCAATGGCACCCCACTCCAGTACTTTTGCCTGGAAAATCCCATGGACGGAGGAGCTTGGTGGGCTGCAGTCCATGGGGTCGCTGGGAGTCGGACACGACTGAGCGACTTCATTTTCACTTTTCACTTTCATGCATTGGAGAAGGAAATGGCAACCCATTCCAGTGTTCTTGCCTGGAGAATCCCAGGGATGGGGGAGCCTGGTGGGCTGCTGTCTATGGGGTCGCACAGAGTTGGACAAGACTGAAGCGACTTAGCAGCAGCTTTCACTTCCATCAAGAGGCTCTTTAGTTCTTCACTTTCTGCCATAAGGGTGGTGTCATCTGCATATCTGAGGTTATTGATATTTCCCCTGGCAATCTTGATTCCAGCTTGTGCTTCATCTAGCCCAGCGTTTCTCATGATGTACTCTGGTAAATAATTAAAGTTCTATATACCAAAATTTGTGGGATGTACCTAAAACAGTATTTGGAGGAAAATGTTTAGCTTTCAGTTCTGGTGTTAGAAATGCAAAAAAAAAAAAAAAAAACTAAATAGAATGAATGTAGCATCTTACTAAAGAAGTTAAGAAGTAAATGAATTAATATCATGCAAATGGAAGCAATAACAAAAAGTAAAAATAGAATCAACAGATTCAAAAGGCTCTTCCTTTTTTGGTAGGTTGACTAATGCCCCTCCCCAATATATCCATATACTGATCCCTGGAATTTGAAAATACTACCTTATATGGGAAAAAAAAAGACTTTGCAGATATGATTAGGTTAAGAATCTTGGGACTGAGAGATTATCCCCAGCTGTCTGGTTGTGCCCTAAGTATAACCACCGGGTCCTGTAGGGAGAGAAAGTCAAAGGAAGAAGGTAGAATGACAACAGCAACAGAGATTGGCACGATGTGGCCGCAAGCCAAGGGTGATGATTAATTTTATATGTTCACATGAGTCAAAGAGTGCCCAGACATTTGGTCAAGCATTCTGATGTGTCTGTGATGTTGTTTCTGGATGAGATTAGTGTTTGGATTTATAGGCTGAGTAAAGCAGATTTGCTCTGTCAGGTGGGTGGACCCTATCCAATCAACTGGAGACCTGAATAGAACAAAAATGCTGAATAAGAAGGAGCTCTTCCTGCTGGACTGGTTGAGCCCAGATGTTGTTTTTCCGACCTTTGGACTTGAACTGAAGCATCAGCTTTTGTGTCTTAAGACTGCCAATGTTCAGACTGGAACTTACACTATTGACCCTCCTGGTTCTTAGACCTTCATACTTAGATCCAGACTGTAGCTATACCATCTGCCTTCCAGCTGGGTTTCTAGTTTGTTAACTATAGATCCTGGAACTTCTTAGCCTCCATAATTGCATGAGTCAATTCCTTACAACAATGCATATATATAACTATACATATAATGTTATAATGTATATGTAATTATACATATGTATTTATTTGTAGTTTTCTAGAGAACCCTAACTATTTATACATGAAGCAATGCTAACAGTCTCTAGAAGCAAGAAGAGGCAAGGAGCAAGAAGATATTTCTGTGGAACATCCAGAAGCAATGCAGCTTTGCTGCATGTTGGTTTTAGCCCTGTGAGATTTGTTTCATAATAATGACTTCCCAAACTGTAAAGAATAAGTCTGTGTTGTTTTCAGCTACCAGGTTTGTGGTAATTTGTTTTATTATAGCAGCTGGGGAACTAATGCAGCTAACAGACATATTTCTGTCGTGATTGATCTTGGACAAAAGAGAGGAAGAACAGATACACAATATGAATGACAAAAAATTAGGAAATAATGCAAGTACCATAGGTATTGAAATATAGTAAGAGGATACTATGAATAACTTTGTAAAAATGAATTTGAAATATTTGGTAAAATTAAAACATTTCTGGAAAACATTACTAAAACTGACTCAGAAAGAAATGAGAAACTTGAATAGTAATACAACCATTAAAGTAATTGAACAAATAGCTGATATTTCCCATAAAGATATGTAAAATGTTTAAGGAAAACTTTTAATTCTAAACAAATTATTTCTGGTTATGGAAAAAAAGAAACAATACCCAATACATTTAGTGAGATTATCATAGCTTTGATACCAAAGCCTTACAAAGGCAACATGATAAAAAAATTGTAGGCCAGCTTAATTCTCAAACATAAATGCAAAATTATAAATAAGACACAAATAACTGAATCCAGAAATCCATTAAAGAAAATAGATCATGATTGAAATGGATTAATTCTAAGGGGTATAAGTTGGATTAACATTAAAAAATAAATATAAAATTACAGGAGAAAAATAATGAATCACAAAATCATTTCATTATCTGTAGGAAAAGTATTAGATATAATTCAATATTTATTCATTACAAATAGTAATTACAAAGGACTTTCGGGAAGCTGATATACCCTACTTAACAGAACACAGAAAATGTCATATATAATGGTAAATATTTAATATCATTTTCTTTAAATCAGGAATAATAAAACTGTAATCACTCCTTCTATTCAATATTTTCCTGAAAGCTCTGACCAATATACTAAGATGAGAATAATTTTTAATTTATAAGGATTGAAAGGGAAGAAATAAACTTTCATTATCCTCTGATGATAAGATTGGCTTTGTTGAAAATGCAAAAGAATATATAGAAAATTACAGAGAATTTAGAAAGTTTGCTAGGTATAAAATCAACAAATAATTCTAAATAATAGTACTTATTAGAAACTACATTGAAAATTAAAATTTTCAGTAGAGCCAATGAAAATACAAATAGGAATTAATTAAACAAAAGATAGAAAACACCTTTAAGGAGAACGTTATGAAACTTTAACAACAACATTACAGAAAGTCTGAATAAATAGAGGATCCTGCTGTATCCATGGATTGGAAGACTCAATATCTAAAAGTTGACAACTCTTTCCAAATTCTTCTATCAATTGAGAACAATTTCAATTATTGATAAGTGGCTTTTTTTAATTTATTTTTAAAATTGAAGTATAGCTGATTCACAATGTTAATTTCAGGGGTACATAAAAGTGATTCAGTTATACATATACAAATAAACTTCTACTTTTTCAGATTATTTTTCTTTATAAGTTATTACAAAATATTAAGTGCCGATCCCTGTGCTACACAGTAGGTCCTCATTGGTTATCTATTTTATTGATAGTAGTATATATATATATGCCAATCCCTAAGTCCTAATTTATCTCCCTCTTTTCCCCTTTGTAACCATAAGTTTGTTTTCTATGTCTGTGGGTCTTTTTCTGTTGTGTAATTAAGTTCCTTTGTATAATTAAAAAATATTTGTAGAAATGTCTTTAACCTTTTATCTCTCAAAGTGTCTTACCCCTTTATCCCTCAAAATTTTCATCCCATTTTGTCAAATTATAATCATATTGTCTTTAAGACATGGCATAAGCTCTTTTTAATGCAAAACTTATTTTTGAACATATTTTTGAGGAGAGTTTTTTAAAAACAAAAATGTGTTTACACCTGCAAATGAAGTGCTATAAGCAAGTTATTTGTATTTGAGAGAAAATATAAGAATCTATACTCATACTTCTGACAGCTGTAAAAGTTTAGCTATTAAAATACAGCCTGCTGAGTATCACTCAGTATTGAAAACCTGTCCTCCTGTGTCTCATGGAAAATGCTGCACTGGGTTTTCTTTGGAGCACTAACCACAGACTGTGAGATGACTCCAATCTCTTTTTGAAGACTGGAGAAAACAAATCTTGCTAGAAGAGGTCACGATACACTCCTACTGAGAGTCAGCAGCAGCTGAGGTGAGGAGAGACCAGCTCATCCTATTAACTAGTGAATACCTGAAACCTTGCCTCATTCCCACTATTCAGTACCCTGATTAGATTGCTGAGGGAAATAAATGTAAAATTTTCACTGTGTATGTGTGTGTGTTTAGTAATTTCTCTCCTTTGACACTGTAAAATTTGAGTTATACTCAAAACAGCAACACAATTAAAACCCCAAATATGGCTGATTGAGTCTAAATTTTTGGAAGCACAAAGGGCAAATAATAGAATATTTTTTAAGGAATATGAATTACTCATCAGGCAAAGTGTAAGGGAAAGTTGCTTCAGTCATGTCCAACTCTTTGCGACCCCATGGACTGTAGCTGGCCAGGCTCCTCCATCCAGGGAATTCTCCAGGCAAGAATACTGGAGTGGGTTGCCATTTCCTTCCCCACTATCAAGAAAAAATACCTATAAAAGTATAACAATCATAATCAGTTGTCAGGAGACATTCAACTTTAAGGAATCCAGTATGTTCTTCTTTTGTGTGCTGTTTCTCAAGGACTCTCTATTCCTTATCAGTTCCTGGAAAACAGGAGCGAGCAGAGCTGCACACAGTTCTCAGGACTGAGATCACGAGAAGTGGTACCTGCTTGGATTCCTTTCAGTGACTCCCTTCAGTGACCTTTTACTTAAAAGTAATCTATTCAGTTATGCCCCTCTTACTCGGGATATGGAATATTTTCTGGCCCTTTGAAGATTGTTATTTGCTTGGCTTTGTTTTTGCTCAATTTTTTTTTTAACTGCCTAAAGCTGCCTTGTATGAAGATATATAAACATGTGTTTCTGCAAATAAAGCACCCTTGTTTCACTCTAGACTTGGGTCCCCTGTGTCCCTCTTCTCCTCGACTCCAGTGCCCAGGTCCCCGTCTGTAAAGATCATAACAATCAATAATGTAGTACGTGCATGCGTGCTAAGTTGCTTCCAACTCTTTGTAAACCCAGGGACGGTAGCCCACGAGGCTCCTCTTTCCATGAGATTCTTCAGGCAAGAATACTGGAGTGGGTTGTCATGCCCCCCTTCAGGGAATCTTCCCCACCCAGGGAGTGAACCTGAATCTCCTGGGGCTCCTGCATTGCAGGTGGATTCTTTACTACTGAACCACCAGGCGATAGACAGTTTGACAAATGGGGCAGAATCAAGAACCCAGAAAGAGAAGCCTATGCAATAATCAGCACCTTGTTTATGAAACAACTGGTCTTGTGGCTCCAAATAGAAATAATGGACTATGTAATTAATAAATTAATAATGCTCCAATAAGAGATTAACCATAGGGAAATGATGGGATTTAATTTTTACCTCATACCATATATAAGATTATAACCCATAGGATTAAAAATGTGAATAGGAAAATCAAAACTTTAAAGCTTTTAGACAACAATATAGGAAAATAGCTTTCTGACCTTGAGTATAGAAACATTCTTAAAAAAGAAATATAAAACAGTCCATAATTTGGAATATCAGTCAAACTGATGCTATTATAAAAGAGCATCTGCTTATCAAAGCACACCAGCAAGAGGATGAAAGGCAAACAACAGAATGTAATAATTAGAGCTCAAAATATATAAAGAACTTCTATAAATTAAAAAGGCCACTGGTAGGAAAACAGACAAAAGACTTGGATAGCACCTTGCAGAAGAGGCAACTTGAGTGACAAACAAACATGTGAAAAGGTATTCCACTTGTTAGTCACTAATATATCCGCCAGACTACCAAAATGAAGTGATGGTAAGAATCTAGAGCTGCAAACATTCATTCGTCATATATAAAGTGAACCAGTAGGTACCCCTAGGTATACACCTCAGAAAAACATCTTCACATGGGTACCAGTGGACATAGAAAATAATTTTATAGTAGAATCATTAATAGCAGAAACATTGAAAGCACAAATGTCCATCAACAATAGAGTGGATAAATTAGTTGAGATGTGTTTAAAAGCACTGGTTACTGTAAGATAGTTCAAAGGGATGTATTTAGCTACAAGGAACAATATGGGTGAAACTCGGGAAAATAATAGTGTGTAATTCCATGCCAATATGCACAACTAAACCACATTATTATTTAAGGATACAAGCACATGTGTTACAACTTTAAATAAGAGAAAGGGGATGATAAACACAACATTTAGGATTTTGATTATCTTTGTGAAGGAGAGAAAGGTATTGGACACAAGAGGGACACACAGGAAACTTCAAAGTTATAGGCAATGTTCTTTGCTTAAGCTGATTGGTGGGTTCGTGGCTATATGTTTTATCATTGTTCTTTTTATGTTGCATTTTTAGAAATATGTTTTATAAATCCTTTGAATTTGTTCAGTAATTATTACATTTTTAGAAAGTAGGTGTGTCTCAGGAGTCACTTGGGATAGGTAGGCAGAGAAAATAGCACCTGCCAAGCACAGAAGTGGCAGTCAGTCCAATGTCTGGGCAAGGATGTAAGCACTGAGATATGAAAGGAGTGCATATTGTGACTGAGGCGAGAACAAGTGGAAGCAAGTCCACAGAAGTAGACATGAGTCAGAGAGGGACTTACTAGTAAGTCCAGAGCTTCTACTTTCTGCTGCAAATAATCAGAAATGTTACGAAGGGATTTTAAATACAGAATGGCAGTCACAGTGCATGGTATGTGAATTACTATTGTAGTGACAAAGCTGTGGCTCTCAATGCTGGTTGCACTAAAAAATCACAGAGGGAGGCTTTTAAAAATGCAGGGCTCTGGCTCCTCCCTGAGATGTTCTGCTATCATTAGCTGGAAATGGATCTTGAACTCAAATGTGACCAGGTAAAGAGGGTGGATTTGATGGGAACAATAACAATGGTGATTGTGTTAGGCAGATGTTCAAGATGGCTTTCAGTGATTTTTGCCACCTGGTACTCAGTGCTTGTGTGAACAGTGCCTTTGAATGTAAGCGGGACCTAGTGGCTCCTTCTCTCTCTGTTTCTCCTCTTGATTGCTCACTCTGAGGAGATCAGCCGCTACATTGTGAGCCGCCACCAAAGAGGTGGTCCATGTGGTAAGAAACTGAGGGGGGCCCCTGGCCAGTAGTCCATGAGAAACTGAACTCTGCCTGTAGCCACAGATCTAATCTAATTGAGCTCAGACTAGATCTTCCCTCAGCCAAATCTTGAGAAGACTGCATCCCTGGTGAACACCTTGGTTGCAAACTGTGAGACCCTGGATCACAGGACCCAGTTAAGCTGCACCCAAATTCCTGATCCAGAGAGAGTTTGAGATAAATGTTGTCATGAGCAAACTACCTTTTGGGGCAGTGTGATATGCAGTAGTAGATAATTGATAGACTGGTGGTGGGAAGAATAATGCTCCCACTCCTAAGATGTATGTGTCTTCATTTCTGGAGCCTGTGAATATGTCATGTTACATGACAAAGGGACATTTAGTTTGCCAAGTATCTGAGTTTGAGAAGGGTAGATTATCCCACCAGACCCAGTGTAATCACAAGGGTCTCATAAAAGAAAGAGGAAGGAAGGAGAGGCCATGTCAAAGTGATGCAGTGATGCATGGCTGGCTTTGAAGATGGAATGGGGCCTCGAGCCAGGATATGTGGGGGCTTATAGAAGCTGGGAAAGGCAAGGGAACAGATTCTTCACTAGAGCTTAGGAAAGAAACCCAGTCCAACTGGCACCATTATTTTAGCCATATGAGACCCATTCTGGACTTCTGAGCTCCAGAACTGTAAGAAAGTACATTTGCCTGGTTTTAAGCCCCCAAGTTTGTGATAATTTACTGCAATAAGCGATTAATGCAATGATGGTAATGCTAATAATAATGATGATAAGAGTAACATTACCGTTTTATCAATGCTTACAGCATGCCTGGAAATGTGTTACAGAGCTTTACATGTGTTATCTTATGGAATGCGTGAACAACCTCAGGAAGATATATTTATTGTCTTTATTTTACACATAAAATCAGGGTTCGGAAAGATTAATTGACTTGCTCAAGTCATATACTTAGTAAGTGAAATTCATGCTTTTTAAAAAAGAAGTTTTACCCTGCTGTCACACATAAGATTCAAAGTTTGAACCTGGGAGGTGAGAGAACAATATGCAGAAAATAGAACTCCAGTTTCTTTCCAACTTACCTAACAGCGCAGTGGGATATGGTGGTAATCACACCAGAACTGCTTTTTGCAAATGAGTCTAATTGCTTTCCTACTAGGCATGTGGGAGGTCACGCACATTTTGACAATGCTGCCATTGCCAAGAGGACTTTTTAAAATGCCTCATTCGTTAATCATCACCAGACCCCGTAGCAAGTTGCTGGGAACCTCTTCACAGCAGATATTACTAATCCTTTGAGTCATTTTAATTTTTGGAAATAGTCAAGCTTCTTTCAGAACTAAATTGAGGAAAGTAGCTACTTGCCACAAAAGCCAGATAGTAGCTAAAACGTGTTCATTCCGGACAGTGCTGAGAACTTTATAAGCCTTTTTTTTTTTTTTTAAGAAAGCTTATATATCAGAATTAGTCTAAATAGTTGGTGTCCTTATTATTCCTACTTCATAGATGAGGAAACTGACACTTAGAGAGCTTAAGCAATTTGACCATAACCTGAGAGCTAGTAAGTGGCCAAATAAGACTGCAAACTGAGGCTGGCTAGCTCCAGGTCCTGTACTCACAATAACTGTGTATACTACCTTCTAGGAATTTCCTTCTGAATTGAATGATTAATGTTGTTATAATGTAGGGTGGTCATATATATTTTTTTTAGTAGAAGATTGGCTGTCATTAGCTTCAATCCAACTTTGATTGAACAGACTAGATCAGTTTTCTCAAAGCTTTCCAAAACCCACAGTTCCATGGGAAACATGAACAGGGAGCCTTGGCATATGATTTTCACTGATACTATAACACACTTTTTCTTTCTTTCACATTCTAACATCTCTAAAATTAAAATGTACCTTACTATCACCGTCATCTGGGTCTTCCTTGGTGGCTCAGACAGTAAAGAATGTTCCAGCAATAGCGGGAGACCCAGGTTTGATCCCTGGGTTGGGAAGCTTCCTTGGAGAAGAGAATGGCAACCTGCTCCAGTATTCTTGCCTAGAGAATTCCATGGACAGAGGAGCCTGGCGAGCTACAGACCATGGGGTTGTAAAGAGTCAGACATGACTGAGTGAATAAGACACGCATACATATCACCATCATCTAGGTGCCAGTTCTGAATGCTTGTTTCTTCTACACAGTATTTCAACACTTGAAAAATAGGTGTCAGTAGCTTGAATAAAAATCATGGGAATGATAATGAAGCAGGCTTAAAACAGCAGCATATTCTTGGCCATGCAGATAATGATTTTGAGTGGGAAAATGTGAGTGCTAGTAACTCAGATAAAAAGGGACTCAGAAAAGTTGTGATTTGTTTTAGAAATTTCTTATGACTAGTGTCATATATAAAAATATATCCAGGAACAATATATAATAAAATATTTGTCAAAATAATTCTAAAAGAATTCTTTCAATAAGTATAAAATAAAAATTCATTCAAGAATGCATCTAATCCCAGCTTAAATGGTATTTTTTTTTCTATATAATTTCTACATAAATTAATTGTGCATCTTACCATAGATGGTATCTTAGATTTGATGAAATAAGAGAAAGATGAGCAAGCACTTGCCTACAAAGTTAAGTAGTTTGTTTTTCTACAGGATTTCTCAGATATTTGCTTCTGCTAATGCAAATCAAAGAAGGGGAAGACAAATGTAGATTTTTCTTAAATTTATTTAGCCATGGAAGCATGTTTCATGGAGTGAAATTATTCAAGGAAATAACATTTTGGAAAGCACTGAGCTAGTCGGAATAATTTGTTAAAAATGAAAGACAAGCATCACCTTTCTTATAAGTTGCAAATATTCTCTAAAGATTACTCCAAGAGGAAAGTCTAAAATATGTCAAGAAATTGGATAGTTGACACATGTAGTTGGCCTAGTGGTAAAGAATCTGCCTGCCAATGCAAGAGATGTGGGTTCCATCCTTGGGTTGGGAAGATCCCCTGGAGGAGGACTTAGCAACCCACTCCAGTATTCTTGCTGGGAAAATCTCATGGACAGAGGAGCCTGATGGTTTATACAGTCCATGGGGTTGCTAAGAGTCAGACACAACTGAGAAAACCCATTCTTTTTTTTTTTTAATGTTGATTATTTTGAAGAATATTGTTTTTTTTTAATCAGTTCAAGAATTTCATCCCAAGTTAGTTCTCTCTTCTTCCTCCCTGACCCCTTAGTTTAACACTTATCACTTTACATGAGCAAAAGTTTGTTGTATTTTCTCAGTGGGCTACAACTCCTCTAAGAGGAAGATTCTCATATTTGCACCTAAATCACCAAGCACATGATGAGAGTGCTCCAAGGTGGATGAGAATGGGGCTGCATAAGTGTTTGCTAGAGGAAGGAAAAGAAAGGGAAATCCATCAAATAATGATATAACATGATATAATATCTTGCTTGTAATATAGTGATCCCTTTCTGTTTCTGAAGATTGGAATAGGAAATTTAGCATTAAACATTTTTTCTTCATTCAAAATGGGTACTTAAATATCTTCACACTATGAATTTCTCTTAATTGCCCCCAAATCTGAGACTGACATATCAAGTTTATTAAGTGGCCTCAGACAAATTATAACAAATTGAATATTACACTAACTTGTCCATGCAATTAACACACAGTATTTGAAAATTCCATTGATGGTAAGGGATGAGCAATTTCCTCAAGCACCTTAGCCAGGAAAGGGTTGCAGTGGGTCAGCTCACATTTTATGGGGGTATTTCAACTTACACAAATTCTCTCCTGTGGTCCCTTTGAAATGTCACAAAGCTTATTGCTCTTGTTAGAATAATAAAGGAAGAAGTCAGTCTTATTAAATAGGTATAGATCCAAATTGGAGCTCTGATAGATTTATTCACTCATTTATTCTTTTACTGATGTGTCAGTCATTTACTCATCTGTTGAGATTCTTTGTGATGTTTTTTACAGTCCCTGCAGGAAATTGACCACCTGTTCTCCAAGGATAATACTCACCTACACATGCTCTCTATACCTCTGCTTTCCTTACAGCCTTAATAAATATCTTGACTCATTTAACTCCTGATTGTCTAGATTAAAAAGATGCGCACAATTTTTGAATCACCCTTCTTTTTCACACCGTTGTCCAGCACATTTAAGTACATAAATATGCATCATGCACCTACGCCCACAATCTGTCAGGAAATTTTGTTAAATCTGAAACTCTCAAACATATCTTTATCTTTTAGTCCCCTACCATGCTGTGTTTTGGGCTTCCTCATCTCTTGCCAGATCATTATAAAGGGCTCCAAATTTGCCTCTGGACTCCCATTTTTTCTAATCTATTCTACTTTATGTAGCCAGGGTAATTTTTTTTTTCCTAAAATAAAAACAATAGATCCAATCTTTTCACTCCCTAGCTCAAAAGTCTGTACTGGCTCTCTATCTTTCTCAAAATAAAATGTAAAATTTCCAGTTTCCATTTAGAATGTGAAAATCTGGGAAAACATACATTTTAGTGTTACTAGGAAATAAATCTGAATAATTTGTACATTACAAGCTTACCTGAATATACCAGAAAATATGCTGGGAAATATTGAAGGCAGGAGGAGAAGGGGATGACAGAGGATGAGATGGTTGGATGGCATCACCAACTTGATGGACATGAATTTGAGCAGGCTCCAGGAGTTGGTGATGGACAGGGAAGCCTGATGTGCTGCAGTCCATGGGGTCACAGAGAGTCAGACATGACCAAGCAATTGAACTGGCTGACCAGAAAATATGAAGTTACAAGACTAATTTGAAATCTCAGGAAAGTAAGTCTCTTCAAGGGGAACTGTAATACAAGTACTCTCAGCAGATGTTAGATGTCATGCATGCCAGAAACAATTCAACTGAAAATTTTAACAAATGACTCAAGGCTGAGTGTGCACCACCATAAACTATAGTACTCTGGGGAGCCACTAAAACCAAGGTAATCTGCAAGCTGTTCCCCACAGATCACCACTGGGTTCTCACAAGAAAGTCTACAGTTAGGATTAGAATGTAGATAAAGCAACCTTTATGACCCAGCCTTGGAAGTGGGGAATAGCAGATGTTGAGGGCAAGGCCCAGAGATGTGTCTGGATTACTCTCCACTATTTCCTCTATGGAGCATAAGTCTTAAGGTATCGGAGGATAAAAGTCAAAGACCACTACCCTTGAGACACAGGTCAAGACCACTACAAACAGGGGAAAGGAGCATAAAACAAAAATAAAAACAAACAGGAAAAAAACCATTCCTACTTTGGAAGAGGCAGGAATATATTCTGAGGCTCAACCATTTAAGAGGGAGGGGCAGATTTATGACCTATCTCTTCCTGAGTGGTAGATAAAGATAAAAAGAAGGTCTCACTCCTGAGATCCAGGGTGGGAACACCTGCCTAAGAAGGAAGATGAAGCAGAGTGAACACCACAAGCCCCCAGACACTCCAGCTGGGCTAGCAATGGAGGAGAACAAGAGAATGAGAAGGGCCTCAGGTACCGAAGTGCAAGAGAAAAGAAAAACCTGAAGCTGAAGGTAAAGCAATCAACTGAGAAAAATCCTCTGACAAACCAGTCCCACTCTAAACGCAAAATATTACTAGAGAGATGGTGAAGGACCGGGAAGTCTGGCGTGCTGTGGTCCATGGAATTGCAAAGAGTCGGATACAACTGAGTGACTGAACTGAACAAAAACAGCAACCGGTTATAACCATAGCCATAGCAACACCAAACCCCAAATCCACCTTAACTTTTATCCAGATTGACTCAATATCCCAACACTAATGGGCCTTCCCTGGTGACTCAGTAGTAAAGAATCCGCCTGCCAATGCAGAGTATGCAGGTTCAATCCCTGGGTCTAGAAGATCCTCTGGAGAAAAAAATGACAACCCACTCCAGTATTCTTGCTTGGGAAATCCCACGGACAGAGGAGCCTGGTGGGCTACAGTCCATGAGGTCGCAAAGAGTTGGGACATGACTAAGTGACTAAGCAAGCAAACAAGTGGTGTCTGTATATAACCAGAGTTAGAATCTGCAGGTTATCCACTGGTCTTAAGTCTATCGTGACTATCAGATCAGTGGGACACATTTGCGTAGTGAAAAATAGCCTTATTAACTAACATAATTTTCTAAAGTATAGATTTTGAAGTCAAATGGTACTGGGGTCAAATCACGACTTAGCTATTTACTGGCTGTGTAACTTTAGGCAGCTGAGTGCCGAAAAATTGATGCTTTTGAACTGTGATGTTGGGTAAGACTCTTGAGAGTCCCTTGGACTGCAAGGAGATCCAACCAGTCCATTCTGAAGGAGATCAGTCCTGTGTGTTCATTGGAAGGAATGATACTAAAGCTGAAACTCCAGTACTTTGGCCACCTCATGCGAAGAGTTGACTCATTGGAAAAGACTCTGATGCTGGGAGGGATTGGGAGCAGGAGGAAAAGGGGACGACAGAGGATGAGATTGCTGGATGGCATCACCAACTCGATGGATGTGAGTTTGAGTGAACTCTGGGAGATGGTGATGGACGGGGAGGTCTGGCATGCTGCAATTCATGGGGTCGCAAAGAGTCGGACATGACTGAGCTACCAAACTGACTGACTGACTAACTTTAGGCAAATTACTTAAAATTTGGAGTCTGGGTTTCTTTTGTAACATGTCTGTAACAAAATTAACCTCATAGTCATTGATTGGAAAACTGGTCCCTGTACATGGAGGACAGGGAGAGACTGAAGACCAAGGCAGCCCGCTCCAGATTGGTTGGTGGCTGGTTTAATAAGCAAAGGAATTTACATACAAGGCTTGTCTTGAGTGGCTGCAAGAGAAGAAGATGTCTACTCCCGTCTACTAGAGTCTTAAGAATTTATTTAGAACCCTTAATGGAGTTCAATCACATACACTCTCCAGATGGTTTCCACAACACATTACTCTCTCAGGCCTTCATCCTTGAAAATGCTTTTCACTATGGGAACAGTGAGCAGAGTGTATACTCCAAGGACAGGGGAGAGGGCAAGGAGCCTCCGATTGCCTGGTCCAGCCCAGGGGGTCAGCTGGTAGTCACATTCTCTCCAAGACTGCCTCCAACAATAACATATTGTCAGATTAAGTGAGATAACGTAAGAAAAGTGCTTAGCTCAGACAGCAGCACTGAGTGTGCGTGCAGCGAATGGAAAGTATAGTGGCTACTTGTATTAGCTGGTGCTTGGGCTGCAAGTCCTGGAGGAGACCTTCGGTGAACCTGAGAAGATCTCACATGACTACAGGGATAGGCTTCGTCTAGATGAGAATTAGGGTTAGTGATTTCATTATGCATCTTTCTTCCTGAGACGAGCTGTCATTCCTGTTAGGTTCATACCATAGGGAATGGGGAAGTCTTGACTAGTGGGTACAGAACAAATAAAAACAGGATGAGCACCAGCTTCAAACCCGTAGCAGGCTCAGTATTCAAAATGAATAATCAAATGGCAGAATCAAATACTACCACTGCCATAATTTACAGTAATTCATTAATTTCCTTTCTCAGTATAATTTCCAAGTAAAACACCCAGATTCCCAAAGCCCAGTAAATTACAATCTAGGATCACACTAGAATTACCGCTCACAGACTATGGCAAAAATTAATGTTTTCTAAGAAGTGATGCAATGCAAGGGTGGACAAACATTTCTGTAAAGGGCTAGTTAGTAAACAGTTTCAGTTTTATGGGCCATATGGTTTCCAAACCAATTACTCAACTCAGCCCATTATAGCAGGAAAACAGCCACAGACAGTAAGTAAATGAATGAGTGTGTCTACGTTCCAATAAATCTTTATTTACAAAAACAGGTGGTGAGCTGGATTGGTCCATGGGCTAGAGTTTACCAGCTCTTGATGTAGAAAATAAAGGAAAAGAGGAAAATTCCCTTGGATTTAGCTTCACTACCGCTATTGTCAATCCTAGTCAGTTGTCTAGCCAGTGTAAAACTCAATCAGGAGAAATTTCCCATTGAGACATTAATTAATTAGATATTATTATTCACTGGTGTCTCAGATGGTAAGCAGTCTGCCTGAAATGTGGGAGACCCAAGTTTGAATGCTGGGTGGGAAATATCCCCTGGAGAAGGAAATGGCAACCCACTCCAATATTCTTGCCTGGAAAATCCCGTGGACGGAAGAGCCTGGCAGGCTACAGTCCATAGCGTCGAAACAGTCAGGCATGACTGAATGACTTCACTTCCACTTTCATTATACTACGCATTTCATAGATTAGGAACAGACGTCTACTTTTCTTGGATGACGGCATATCTGAATCACTATATAAAATAGGGTATTGTTTACAGTGTGACGTATACTTTACTCTGTGTCAAAACTCTCTTTTTCCTAAAACTCTTGTGTTACTCATCAGTTCCATTCCTAGTACAAACTCCACTAATTTCTCTTTTCAGCTTCCTTTTGACCTTGGCATTTCAGGCACCTGATGCTGATTTGAGGACAGGTCCTAACCCATGACCCAGCCTGCACTCTTTCCTGTTCTGTCAGTTAGATGGTCAACAGATCCTGATCACATGTCATGTGCCATGCTGTATACTGTGTGAGGGGGATGTAAGACTGAATTGCTATCTGTTTGATACCAGGCACCTTAGTTCATGGGCTTCCCTGGTGGCTCAGATGGTAAAGCGTCTGCCTGCAATGTGGGAGACCCGGGTTTGATCCCCGGGTCAGGAAGCTTCCCCTAGAGAAGGAAATCGTAACCCACTCCAGTACTCTTGCCTGGAAAATTCCATCGATGGAGGAGCCTGGTAGGCTATGGTCCATGGGGTTGCAAAGAGCTGGACATGACTGCGTGACTTCACAACTTAGTTCATATCAACCACCTTGATGAACCACCTTGATGAGTGAAGCAAGAAAGAGCTGAAGGGCCCTGGCATTTAGGAACAGCATTCTCTCATTTCAAAATTCCTATGAATTCTATTCCTATGAAACACAGGGGAAAGGAGATGGAGTGGGGAAGAACTAGGTTGAAAGGGAATTGTCAATACTTGGAACACACAAATAAAAGCAAAATAGAGAAGAGAAAAAAAAACAAGATTGTGAATACCAGTGTGGGAAAGTCTCCAAAGATGACCCCAAGCAATTCCTCGTCCTGCCTGTTCCATGTGTGTCAAAAGTGAAGTTTAATTCCCGTCCCCTTAAATCTGGATTGTATGACTTGTTGGTCTGTACAGATCAGCAGAAGTGATGGTTTGTTCCTTTTGGGGCTAGATTATAAGTATCCTTGCAGCTTCTACCTGGATCTCTCAGAACACTGGCTCTTGGAACATTCTGACTTGGGCAGCTGCAGCTGAGATCCTGTATAAGACCTGGGACCACTCTTCTGGGAGAGAGGTCACACAGAAGAACACCGAGAGACCAGACATGGTGTAAGCCATCTTTCACAACGAGCTCACTCTAGTGTACACATGCAGTGTACGTGTTTGACGATCAGCTTTTTTTAAAATTGTATTATAATTGCCTGACATTAAGCTTTTGATTGCCAAGACATTCATTTCAAAGACATCCATTTCCAATAAATACATTTCCAGCTACACAAATTTGATCAAGAGCCAGCTGGCCCCACCCATGAAGTTTCCCTTTTTCAGAAAGCTTTGAGTGACCCTGATGACTGATGTCTTGAGTGACCTTATTTTTCCTTTCTCACACTTTAACTCCCACTCTTGCATTTTAAATTCATTTAAATGAAGAGTGAACCTGCAAAACCCTAAGCATCCCACCATCCACCTCAATAGAGGCAGAACCCAGGTCTGCACTCTTTCTCTCTCCCCATATCTTTGAGCTTACTGTGTGACCCCAAGCATGCCGCACACTCTCCAGGACCTGTCAGTAATAGATATTATTTTTTCAAAGCTCCCTGTAAGGTGTGTCTTACAATCATAATAAGAATCACAAGAGCCTGTCCAGTCATAACACTGTCTCTGTTCTTGTCAGTACAGCCAGTACTGCCTGGGTGAGTGCCCACAGGGATTCCTAGCCACCAGCATCAGTATCTATTTTCTACAGGCTGGGAGACATAAAGCAACACATGACACCAGTCTCAGCCACTGTCTGCTGCAGTTGCACACGAAATCCAAGTAAGAACCCCCAGTTGAGCCCCAGTCAACTCACAGAACCATGAAAATTATTAAATAAATATTGTTTTAAGCCACTAAATAGGTATTATTTCATGCAGTAATTGATAACTGAGGTATCCAGGAAAAGTAATTAAATCCCTCTTCCTTGGAAACATAAACAATTGCTATTTTTGCAATTGGAGAGGATACTAGACTGAATCCTCTCAAGGAGAGGATACTAGACTGTCTGAACTTATCATTATTAAGGGGGCTTTAAGATGAACCGGAGAAGGCAATGGCACCCCACTCCAGTATTCTTGCTTAGAAAATCCCATGGACGGAGGAGCCTGGTGGGCTGCAGTCCATGGGGTCGTGAAGAGTCGGACACGACTGAGCAACTTCACTTTCACTTTTCACTTTCATGCATTGGAGAAGGAAATGGCAACCCACTCCAGTGTTCTTGCCTGGAGAATCCCAGGGACAGGGGAGCCTGGTGGGCTGCCGTTTCTGGGGTCGTACAATGTCGGACACTACTGAAGCGACTTAGCAAGCAAGAAGATGAACAGTGAGGATTTGACAAGACAAATAACTGGAAATGTGAAACTAAGCTACCCAAGGACTGCCAATGGAGAGGAGAGATGATAGTTTGAGATAAAGTTTTATCCGGCTTTTATTGTGAATTAGCTCATACAGTGATGTCCAGGGAATATGGAAAACTTCCCTCATACCTAAGTCGGTAAAAAATCTGCCTGCAATGCAGGAGATCCGGGTTCGAGTCTTGGGTCGGGAAGATCCCCTGGGGAAGAAAATGGCAGCCCACTCCAGTATTCTTGCCTGGTGAATCCCATGGACAGAGGGCTACAGAATCCCATGGAGCCTGGCGAGCTACAGTCCTTGGGGTTGCAAGAGTCATACACGGCTTAGTGACTAAACCATCACCACCACCATGCTTAAAAGCAAGTTTACTCCAGGATCACTATGTCTACAGAAGTCCCCTTCTTTTGTGTCTGTGTTGCAAACTGAATGTACCCAAGTTGAATGATAGACTTTAAGGTGTAAGTCTGAAAAAAAAGAAAATTTTAAAATAACTTGCAATGGCCCCTGGGGATGCGTTTGCTTTAAGATGCAGACCATGAAGCACAGTTATGCAGCTGGGCTATGAAGATAGAAGTGGATATATGAGGAGTGACTTAGCAGAGGCAATGCATTCAGAAGTTTCAGTTCAGTTTAGTTCAGTTCATTTCAGTCGCTCAGTTGTGTCCGACTCTTTGCAACCCCATGAATCGCAGCACCTCCCTGTCCATCACCATCTCCCGGAGTTCACTCAAACTCATGTCCATCGAGCTGGTGATGCCATCCAGCCATCTCATCCTCTGTCATCCCCTTCTACTCCTGCCCCAAATCCCTCCCAGCATCAGGGTCTTTTCCAGTGAGTCAACTCTTCGCATGAGGTGGCCAAAGTACTGGAGTTTCAGCTTCAGCATCAGTCCTTCCAATGAACACCCAGGACTGATCTCCTTTAGGATGGACTGGTTGGACCTCCTTGCAGTCCAGGGGACTCTCAAGAATCTTCTCCAACACCACAATTCAAAAGCATCAATTCTTCGGCGCTCAGCTTTCTTCACAGTCCAACTCTCACATCCATACATGACCACTGGAAAAACCATAGCCTTGACTAGATGGATCTTTATTTGCAAAGTAATATCTCTGCTTTTTAATGTGTTGTCTAGGTTGGTCACAACTTTCCTTTCAAGGAGTAAGTGTCTTTTAATTTCATGGCTGCAATCACCATCTGCAGTGATTTTTCAGTTCAGTTCTCTGTTTCCACTGTTTCCCCATCTATCTGCCATGAAGTAATGGGACCAGATGCCATGATCTTAGTTTTCTGAATGTTGAGCTTTAAGCCAAATTTTTCACTCTCTTCTTTCACTTTCAGAAGTTTAGCCTATAGCAAAGCTGGATGTGTCAAGTACATCCTTTATTCATTCCATTTCTGTTTTCTTCGTTCAGATCCTTGGTCCTTTTTTTTTTCTGTTTTTCTCTTAATGGGTTTTGTGTTGTTTGTTTATATGCTTTTTAAAATTTACATAAGTCATTTATATGCTTAAGATAGGTATCTTTTGCTGTTATACTTAACTATAAATCCTTTTTACTATTTCTTTAACAGGCTTTATTTTTTGCTGAAATATAATATTTTTGAAGATAATCTCTATGTTCTTAGGCATTCCTTTACTGATTTAAAAAATTTAAAGTCCTTCTCATTCAATAGGTAAAAATAAATATTCAAGTGTTTTCTTCCATTTTTGAGGTTATAAAATATTTAATTAAGATAAAATTATTTTATCATATTAAAATTGCTTTAGATAGAGTTAAAGTATATTTTTCAATAATAAGGAAATGATCAGTCAAGTATATCCAATTGTCTTAAGTTTAATATGTTACTTAACTAAAAGAATGAATTTGACTGGAGCCATGTCAATTTTATGACTGCACATAAACAAACCCATATAAAGTGACAAAATATTATAATGATCTATTTATTTCTTGTTCTTACCGGTTTGGAGGTTTTTCATAAGATGCTAAACTGTATTGTATAGTCCTTTGCAAAGCATGAATCATCAGAACATTAATTCTACAGAATGTTAATTTATATTGAGTGATAGAATGGTTTGTGATAAAACACATTTGGGAAATACTGGTTTGAACAAAAATAAATTGGTTTTTCACTCAAGCACTTGCCAGATTATTTAATGTAAATTGTGGATTTCTCAGAGTAATATAATAAGCAGCATTGCCTAAGCTTTCTCAACCCTGGCTTCCTCCCATCCCCACCCTCCCTCCTTGTCTGTCAGAACATCTTTTAGGACTAGTGTTCTATGGAGCATATTTTGGGTAATGCTGATGTGTGAGAAAAAAAAATTCTGAATCAGATGTTAGGAAATCTTCAATAAGGGCCTTAGTTAATATGGAGCAGTTTCCTCATCTGTATAATAAACCTCAGACTTTCACAATAGTTAGAAATCTGTGAGATGAACTCCAAAAGCTCTGTCCACTTCTAGCTGTAGGTCCTTTGTGTCAGTGTTACCTAACAAAGTCACAGGTGCTCTATCAGCTCCCGTATTCCATGAGGTCCCTTCTGAAACTGAAACTGTAGAAGGAATATTTGCATGTGTGCTCTGGCGCTTCTAAGGCATGTCCTGCTCTTTGAGAGCACAAGGACTGTAGCCCGCCAGGCTCCGCTATCCATGGTATTTCCCAGGCAAGAATACTGGAGTGAATCACCATTTCCTTCGCCAGTGGATCTTCCCTGCCCAGGGATCGAGCTGGTGTTTCCTGCGTCTCCTGCATTGGCCGGTGGATTGTTTACCACTAAGCCACTTGAAAAGAATATTAGGTGATCTAAAGTCTTTTTCACCTTTGACATGCTTGGTTCAAAGTTCAAAACTGTGGATCATATTACAGAAATTGCTTACAATATCTTTGCTTATGTAGTGCTATTTAATTGTGGGATTTTGTCTATGATACACCTGGAAAGTTTGAATAAACAAGAAAAAAAATTAGAGTAGGGTTGCTTGTACGTAGAGTCACAACCCCTTCTGATTTGTCTCGAATATTCCTCCCTTATACTTGGTTCCCTGGCATAACCATTAATAGCATCTCCTTCCATTTCAAGGGCTAAATTATTTAAATGATAAATCACATGGTCATTTTATCTATACTCCAAATTCAACCACCTCCCTACCTACTGACATTTTTGTTAAACAGATAGCAGCATTTAAAAAAGATCAATTTAGTATAGGTACTATCCTAATGAAGGTGTTTTTTTATGAAATATCTTATTTAGTTCTCCTAAAACTCTGTGAAGTTGGTACTAATATCATCTCCATTTACAGATGGAGAAACTGACATAACTTGTTCAGAAGAGATGCACACTTTTAAAGATTATTTTCCCATAGAGGTGATTACAGAGGCTTAAAGAGAGGATATATGTATCTGTATAACTGGTTCACTTGCTGTACACCTGAAACTAACCTAACACTATAAACCAACTATCATTGTTGTTCAGTCACCAAGTCATGTCTGACTCTTTGTAATCCCACGGACTGCAACATGCCAGGCTTCCCTGTCCCTCACCATCTCCTGGAGTTTGCCCAAATTCATGTCCATTGAATCGGTAATACCATCCAACTGTCTCATCCACTGGAGGAGGGAATGGCAAACCACTCCAGTACACTTGCTGTGAATATCCCATGAACTGTATAAAAAGGCAAAACAATTATATTCCAATAATGATTAAAAATTTTAAAAAATTGTAGATTTTTCAATTAGGAAATTTAACTAATGACCTTAAATTTATTATCTAAATATAATATAATATGTGGTATATTTAATAATTTTCCTTCAGCTATTTATTTGGTTGTAAATCTTAGATGTTTCAGATAAAACTTAAATCCTTTCCCTTAAAAAAAAAGTGATACACATGTGATCTCCAATAATCTTATTCAGAGCTTCCTCTCTTAAATCAATTCAAGAGGTTGTATTCATTGCAACCTCTAATACTGATTAATATAGCTCTAAAGCATAAGGCCTACTCTGTCTATGCTTAAGCTATTTTTTCATTGACTATCCCACCCCTCCGTTTCCTCTTTTGCCTGTAAATGCTGTTAATCCTGTAAGTCTTTGCTTATAGTGGTCTTCACCATATGCTATGCTGTGCTTTGCTTAGTCACTCAGTCATGTCCAACTCTTTGCAACCCCATGAACTGTAGCCCACCAGGCTCCTCTGTCCATGGGGATTCTCTAGGCAAGAACACTAGAGTGGGTTCCCATGCCCTCCTGCAGGGAATCTTAGCAACCCAGGGATTGAACCCAGGTCTCTCTTATTACAGGCAGATTCTTTACCATCTGAACTGCCAGGGAAGTCCATAAATATTGGCATGGGTAGCTTATCCCTTCTCCAGAGGATCATCCCTACCCAGGAATCAAACTGGGGTCTCCTGCATTGCAGGCGGATTCTTTACCAGCTGAGCTATCAGGGAAGCCCGATCTTCATCATAAAAGCTGCTTATTCTCTGGCTCATGAGGACATGTTATTAGTTGAAATTTCACTGAAAGTTATTGTCTCTGCTCTCATTTCAACATATATTCAGATATCCCCTTTGTGAGCCATAAATGATTCAATGATTGTATGCCTATTTCCAGTCCAGATTAAAGTTCTTGCAGGCCTGAGGCTATGACTGCACTACACTTTCCAAAGTGCTTTCTAAAATGCAATGCCATCATAGTTAATACCATTTTAGCCTTTCACTACCACAGGGAAAGAAAATGCAAAGGTTCCTGGAAAAAAAGCCACAGCTTCAAAAATGCCTAGTGTATTCTTGGCTCTTGGTTGGATAATAATAGTATTACAAGGGGTCAGAATAGCCAGCTTTGACTTTGTTCTTTGGTGATGTTAGGCAATCTTTTTCTTCAAACCCAGTTTTCTCATCTGTAGATGATTATCTGTGTGATAACATATGCCCTGCCTAGTTTAAAGAATTTTACATAGATCTAAAGAGATTACTTGTGGAGAAGTGCCTTGTAAATTGTAATGTGCTAATATAAGTATATGAGGTTGATTATTTACAATGATAAAATATCTTGTATCTACAGGCATTTCTTTCTGATTTACAGAAGAAAAATTTGAAAGCAACATTTTCTTGAAGTCTTAATTCAGTTTGAAATCAAATTTTGCCCAATCAGTTCTAATAAACACATAGAAAAGGCAGGATCTAGGAATGCTACCTCCATAAATCAATAGGGCAGCCCACACCCATGCTGTAGGAAGTTTCCAGTGCTAGGATCAGATGCCTGCTTCTTCCATTAAAATGCAGATAAGCTTTCTGGGTAAGTTAATAAGTCTGAGTCTGTTTATTAGCAGGCGGCAACATTTTCGACACTGTAGAAACAGGCAAACAAGGCATCCAGGGGTTAATAAGATCTTTGGCTGTTCAGACATCTTTCTATTACTCATCTTTTTGTTTCTTTCCACTCAGCTCACCTATTTCCCACGTTGAGCTCCTAACCTGTCCCAGGTGGTTTGCTGCGCTACAATCCAATAATACTTGGAAGCAGGAAATTAATTTTCTGATGTCCCTACTTCAACTTTCTTTTATTGCACCTTACATGTATCTTATATTTTCCCTCACCACATTGCCTCCATATATATATATATATATATATATTTATATATATATTTATATATATAGATATATATTCTTCAATATCCTCCCATCTTAGGGAAGGCTGTAGGTCAAAAGAGCTTAGTTTATCAGTGTGTGAAACATTGCGTCAGGGCCAGTCAGCAATAAAAGAACTTAGACGAAATGGCTGTGAAGTAGGCAGTCGTCCCCTTATCCATGTCACGGTGAGTGGCTTGTAATCAGGACAACAAATAAACTTGTAGTAAACACGTAATAGGTCAAATTGCCCGTTACCCTCTCAGGGTATGACTGTGCCTCTGTTTCATGTTTTCCTGTTTAGTGAAAGCTTTCCCCAAGAGACCATTTCTCAGTCTCTTTGAACTCTGTTGGGAAGATTATTTTTCATTCTAGTAACTTATCTTAATTTTCTTTTCCCAAAGCAATTTGCACTGCAGATATAGATTGACATTTCTCTCCCTTTTGTATTTGATTTTATGTGCAAATAAAGTAAGGGTTCCCATTACTTAGACAGGGAAAGAGACAGGAACTAACATTTGTTGAACCCCTATGATTTACTAGGCAATGTTCTCTGTGCTTTGCATATTTTATCTCATGCAGTTCTTGTATCAGTTCAATGAAATAGGTCTTATTATCTCTACTTCAAGAACAAGACATCCAGCTCTCAGGGACCAGGTACAAAATCAACGTGGAATATGAACCTGCATGCGTGCTAAGTCGCTTCAGTCGTGTCCGACTCTTCACGACCCTGTGAACTGTAGCCCGCCAGGCTCCTCTGTCCATGGGATTCTCTAGACAAGAATGCTGGACTGGATTGCTGTGCCCTCCTCCAAGGGGTCTTCCTGAACCAGGGGTCAAACCCTGGTCTCTTGTGTTGGCAAGCAGGTTCTTTACCACTAGCACTACCTGGAAAGTCTGGAATATGAACCTAGGTGTGCCCTGACATGAATACCCTTGCTTTTGGTTATACTGACTGAGAGTAATGAAGTATTCTGACTTCTTAAACTTTCTGACTGAAAGACAACCAGAAAAATATTTTTACTATAAACCATTCTTGATCACAGTATTTCTAAAAAGAAACAATTGTTTGGAAAGCAATGAATGTTCTTTGATTTTTTTAAAAATAAAACTGCACTTTTGAGATCATTATAAATTCATAGGTATTTATAAGAAACAGTGCAGAGAAATCCCTTTTACCCATTAACCAATTCCCCTTAATGGTTCAGCACAGTTCAGTTGCTCAGTCGTGTCCTACTCTTTGCGGCACCATGGACTGTAGCATACCAGGCTTCCCTGTCCATCACCAACTCCTGGACCTTACTCAAACTCATGGCCATCGTGTCAGTGATGCCATCCAACCATCTCATCCTCTGTTGTCCCCTTCTCCTTCCACCTTCAATCTTTCCCAGCATCAGGGTCTTTTTCAATGAGTCAGTTCTTTGCATCAGGTGGCCAAATATTGGAGTTTCAGCTTCAGCATCAGTACTTCCAATGAATATTCAGGACTGATTTTCTTTAGGATGGACTGGTTGGATCTCCTTGCAGTCCAAGGGACTCTGAAGATTCTTCTCCAACACCACAGTTCAAAAGCATCAATTCTTTGGCACTCTGCATTCTTTATAGTTCAACTCTCCCCTTAATGATAACATCTTTCAAAACTATTGTAGAATATCAAATTAAGCTATTGACACTGATACCACCAAGATATAGAACACTTCTGTCATTATACTATCATGTAAGAATCGAATTGCCAGTCTATGTCCGATGCAGGATACAGCATGTTTGGGGCTGGTGCACGGTGATGACCCAGAGAGACGTTATGGGGAGGGAGGTGGGTGGGGGGTTCATGTTTGGGAATGCATGTACACCCGTGGCTGATTCATGTCAATGTATGGCAAAACCAATACAGTATTGTAAATTAAAATAAAGGAAAAAATTATTACAAAAATTAAAAAAAAAAGAGTGAGAACAAAAATTAATTAATTAATTAATTAATTTTTTAAAAAAAGCTTCCCTAATATTTTCTTTTTATAGTCACTTTGATTTCTCTTAGGCCACACTCCCTGATTTAATAACTAGCAACCACTAATTAGACCTCTTTCGTCTAAGAATGTTATATAAATGGAATCATATAGTATGTAAACTTATAAGATTGGCTTTTTTTCCCACTCAGCATGATTCTCTGGAGATTCATCCAGGTTTGTGCATGTACCAATAATTTGTTGCTTTTTATTGCTGAATGGTATTTCGTGGTATGGATATACTACAGATGGTTCAACCACTCAGACACCGAAGGACATCTGGATTGTTCCTAGTTTTTGGCTATTTTGAATAAAACTGTAATGAACATTTTTGTACAGGTTTTGTGTTTCCTGTGTGTGCTTTTCTTTGGGGTAAATGCAATTACTGGATCACGTGATAGTTACATATTTAGTTTTTAAAAACTGTCCAGCTGTTTTCCAGACTGGCTAAGCCATTCTATATTTCTTCTAGCAATGTATGAGTGATCCCGTTTTTCTGCATCCTCACCAGGAGTTAGCACTGTCACTATTTTTTGTTTGTTTGTTTGTTTGTCATTTTGATAGGTCATATATTAACATCTTATTGTGATTTCAATTCAAATTTTTCTGATGACCAAACCATTAGACCGCCAGGGAATTCCCTAATGACTAATGACATTAAACGTTTCTAATGTGCTTATTTTCCACTTGTACTGTGTATCTTATTCATTTTCAGTTCACTTCAGTTCAGATACTCAGTCATGTCCGACTCTTTGTGATGCCATGAATCACAGCACGCCAGGCCTCCCTGTCCATCACCAACTCCCAGAGTTCACTCAGACTCACGTCCATGAAGGTGGTGATGCCATCCAGCCATCTCATCCTCTGTTGCCCCCAGTCCCTCCCAGCATCAGTCTTTTCAAGTGAGTCAGCTCTCCGCATGAGGTGGCCAAAGCACTGGAGCTTCAGCCTCACCATCAGTGTCCCTTTGTGGTTTTTCCCATATTTTAATTGAATGATTGCTTCTTGTTTTAAACTGTTGAGTTTTGATATCTTCTTGATATTAGTCACATGTTAGACATGTGATTTGTAAGTTTTCTCCCACTCTGAAGCTTATTTTTTTATTCTCTTTGCACTGTCTTTTTCAGAGAAAAAGTTTTTAATTTTCATGAAGTCCAAATTATGAGTTTTTCCTTTTGTGCCTGGTATTCTTGGTATCTAGTGTAAGAAGTCTTTGCCTAGGCTTAGATTCTGCAGATTTTCCTCTGCTGAATTTCTTTTGTAACTTTATAAAAAACTCAATTAGATTTATTTGTGTGAGTCTACTTCTAGTGTTTTCTGAATCTGTTCTGTTCCACTGATCTATATGTTTACACCTTCACCAACACCATAATCTTGATGATTGTAGTTACATAAATTCTGAAATCAGGAAGAGAGATGCCTCTCATTTGTTTTTTTTCCAAGATCATTTTATCTATTTTAGTTCTTTTTATTTTCCATATAATTTTTTCTCCCATAGCATCTCTGTCATCATATTTTTTTCTGATGGCTTATTTTCTCTTCAAAAATGTAAAAAAATTATTTTCTTCTCTAGGAATATTATTTTTAAAAAAACATATTCCCCTTATTTAGGTTTTCCACCAATAGCCTGTTAACCAAGACATTTGTTTTTCCTATTCTTCACAGCCATTTTTTTTCAACTCTCTTTTTCAAATCTGATGCTTTCATCTTTTAGGGGGGGTGTCAATCAAGTGTTCTAAACTGAACTTATTAGTACCCTATTTAGAACAATATATATTCTGGATTGGAGGAGAATATTGTATTTTATTAACTTGAACCACATCAATAAATAGTTTTTAGGCACCATACTATCAACTGTGGGCTATAAAAATGTTCAATATAGTACACAATATATAATGCATATGTATATGTATATATCATATATGTATATATTATTTCCTTTCAAGATATTTCATTTACAAAGGTATTATTTTTCATTTGAATGAGATCAGTATGATTTTGGTTTTTAATAAATTGTTGAGTCATTTATATGGACAGTGACTACATTTAAGAACTTGAGACTGGAGAAAACAGACATCAAAAAACTCTAAGACAATCAAGTTTAACTATGAGAAGGGATTAAAAGGCACCCAGGAACCACAATTTAAGATTTACAGGTTTTATAAAGAAAACAAGTCTGTTCAAGTTCCTGATTTCATTCTTGGTAGTTCTAAGTTAGAAGTGCATAAACTGAAGCCAGTCAATAGGATAAATATTACCCAAAACATAATGAACAAAAAATATGTGGACTGTTACAGTGATTTTAACCATCTAAGATATTCTTTTTTACTAATCTTTGAAGTGGAAGGTCATCAGTTCATTCGAAGAACTCAGCTTGAGTTTGGACTTTCATGGAGCAGTTGTTTCTGGTGGTTCACCTAGAACCTTATTTTCTGATACTCCTGCTCAGTCATGTCTGACTCTTTGTGACCCCGTGGACTGTAGCCTGCTAGGCTCTTCTGTCCATGGGATTTCCTGGCAAGAATACTGGAATGAGTTTTTATTTCCTACTCCAGGGTCTCTTTCTGTCCCAGGGATCTAACCCATGTCTCCTGTGTCTCCTACATCGGCAGGAGGATTCTTTATCATTGAGCCACCTAGAACCTTAGTTTATAGTCTCTGGTTGTTGCAGATTTTCACTTCTAGGGGGACTCTTTAGAGATGATAAACAGTGATGTTTCAGAGTAAGGGACAAAGCTAGCTCTAATTCACAAGTATCTGTCACCGCTGTATTGCTCCATCCCCACCTTTGTAAGCTGTTACGCACTATGTAAGGAACACAAAGTTGAATAGTTTTTTGTTGTTGTTTGTTTGTTTGTTAGCCACTGTGAGTGATACGATTTTTAACAGTAGAGCATTTTATCCCATCCAGAAAGTAAACATTGGCATGAAATATATGTTCAAGAGGGCTGCCCCTATGTCTCACCAGTAAAGAATCTGCCTGCCATGCAGGAGATACGGGTTCAATCCCTGTGTGGGGAAGATCCCCTGGAGGAGAACATGGCAACCCGCTCCAGTATTCATGCCTGGAGAATCCTATGGATAGAGGAGCTGGAGGGCTACACTCCATGGGGTCCCAAAGAGTCAGATGACTGTAGCGACTGCGAATGCATGCATGCAAATGTTCAAGAAAGTATAAAGCTGCAGCTAGAAGAGGCAGTTCTACAAAATCCATTTGGAAATACTGAGTTCTTCTTTTTGATCATGATTACACCCATATCTAACCTTTACAGTTTTTAGTTACAGAAATAATATGGATTAACCACAACTTCTAGAAAAGTTCCCCATTGGAATTTTAAATTGTGAACAATTTTCCCTACTGTCTGATATCTCCTAGAAGATTTTGTCAGATGTCCATTTGAGGTTTTATTTAGTGTTTGAAAGCAGCCATTATTTTCATGGATCTTAAAAACCCATTTTGTTTCCAGTATTTCTCTTAGAATTTGGGCCAAAATTTGTGTCTCTAGTGAAATCCTTTAACTTTTCCATGGAGTTGTCTTTGTATTACAAGATGCTCCACAAGTAAGGACTGTATTAAAGAAGCATATTTAGCATCATGATGTGGTAAAGCACTTAATGTATTTGAAACAGTATCTCTTTAACTATGAGCTTCCACATTTAGGATAGAAATATTATTTTGGGGGTGGGGAGAGTACAGGGCAGAAGCATCTTAATTTGAACATTATTCCAAGTCAGTTAAACTATTCCAAACTTGTATTGGCCATCAGAGAATATATTTACCTTTTTATTTTTAACAATCTGATATGTCTAGAAAGGATCATTGTTCATCAGTTTCAATCAACTGGGTTTCCCATGAAGGATCAGCTTCTATAGGAGAGAGTGAACTAGTTATTGCCTATCAACTCTTTTCAACCCTATGGACCATAGCCTTCCAGGTTCCTCTGTCCATAGGATTCTCTAGGCAAGAATATTGTGGTGGGTTGCCATTTCCTTTTCCCGGGGATCTTCCCAACCCAGGGATTGAACCTACATCTCTTATGTGATTGAGTTAAGAGCTTTAGATTATGGTCTAGTATATTATTAAAGAGGAAAGAGAAATTTATGATTATCTGAGAAAAAATTATCTGGATTCTTATGTGCTCTGTACTAATTATTCTATCTCTGTACATGAATGTCTTGCCCATGAGAATTCTATTATAACTATTTCTCTTCAAACACACATAATAATATAGAAACATTAATCATATCCAGAACATTTTCCTAGGACTTCCAATGATAATTATTCTGTAGTATAATTTATCTAGAAATATCATTTGTAAGGTAAGTTGTATCTTTCAAGCTTGTTTTGATTTCTAGCTCATTTACATTCTAATAGTCATATAAAAGTTTGGTTACATGTTGAAAGTATCCCAAATTGAAATTATCCATTTCACTTTTTTGATAAAATTTCTTAATTCGGGTCTGAGCTTATTTGCGAAAGAGAAGATAAACTTCTCTTAAACTGTTGTCTCTACCCAAAATACTATCTAAGACTTTTAAAGACTATTTTTTAAACACTGCTAACAATTTATCTTTATTTAGCTTATAATTTTGAATCTTTATGCCATCTACTTCTAAGAGAAAATCTTCTTAAATTCCCTTTATGTAGCATATTTCCTTTTATTTATTTATTTATTTCTTGTCTGGGTCATTTAAAAAATATGTATAACAGGGCTATTTAAATTATCTCCTGAGCTTTCCCTCTTTACTCTTTCTAACAGTCTCTCCTGACTAAAGAGATAATAATTCAGTGAACAAATTCGAACAGCTATGACTTAGCACGTGTGACCATTCAGGGCAATTACTTTCTTGAAAAATCCTGAATTTTATAGGAGATATCCTGTATAATTTCTAGAGGCCTAGGAAAAATTTTAATTATGGCTCTCAACTTTTCTCTGCTGCTGCTGCTAAGTCACTGCAGTCATGTCTGACTCTGTGTGACCCCATAGATGGCAGCCCACCAGGCTCCTCCATCCCTGGGATTCTCCAGGCAAGGACACTGGAGTGAGTTGCCATTTCCTTCTCCAATGCATGAAAGTGAAAAGTGAAAGTGAAGTGGCTCAGTCATGTCCCACTGTTCACGACCCCATGGACTGCAGCCTACCAGGCTCCTCCGTCTATGGGATTTTCCAGGCAAGAGTACTGAAGTGGGGTGCCATTGCCTTTTCCACAACTTTTCTCTACATTGGTTTAAATGCAGCTTTTATATATTGATTTCTGATTTAGGCATTTAAAAGATATTGTGTCCGATGTGATTGTTCCTTTCCTGAGAACAACTCTCGCAAAAGGGAGCTCAGGAGGTCAAAGAAGGAGCAGAAAGAATTAGAGAATAAGACAAGATAAAGAGAGATGCAGGAAGTATAGATTTCAAATAGTTGAACAGGTGTGAACAAGAGAGGCTTTGTAAAAGATTTTCTTGAAGTCAGAATTTTATTTATTTGAAGATTTTTTAGCATGTAAGTTAAAAAAGATGACTACTGAATGTTTGAGTCTTTGCTTTATATTTTTTTCTGAAGCTCTCCTACATTTTGACATGTAAAAGTCCCACAAAATAGCCATTGTTATTCAAAGTAAAAGCAATTTTGCTATCCATCAAGATAAGCACAAAAATTATTGTTACTGTGAGAATTTATAGGAAAGAGCTTGTCTGCCAGGAGCAGGCTGTAGCTTTGCTATAGACAAACCCATGACAAATAAAACAAAAGACCTCTAAAGTTGACCAAGAATGTGTATTTATCAATAATGTTTTGGGTTTTCTAATCAGATAGTAGCTAGGAATGGACTGTGTGATCAAAACTACAGCAAGTGTGAATGTTGGAATTTAAACTAAACAATATAACCTACTTTCAGGAATTGGCAAGATGGTTTGGAAACTGGTCAAACCTGTGCCCTCATCTGTTGTTTGTGGAGCAAATTCTTATACATACAACAAACACAGTCCTTCCAGGACAAAAGAACTTCAGTCATTCACCCACTTACAAAACACATATGATGTATATACATTATATATATATATATATATATATATATATAATATATATGACATATATATACATATATGACAGATTTATAATTAGCCTGGGGTATGGGGGTAGGTGCTTGGAAGGATGTAAGGTCTTCTTTACATCCCTAAGTCACAGTTCATGGATGGGTAACTAATCTCCTGGGAGCCAGGAAAAAGTACGTCAGCAAAGGTTTTCATTATTATTTGGGGATCAGCAGAGCATAAGGGCCACTTAATCCTGGCAATTATTAAGCAATATCTAGTAACTACACAGCTCTTGATGACACAGAAGAGATTTATCATACAGTACAATCCTCAGTAGGGTCAACTAAAGAACAAGAGAAACTGTAAGGGCCCAAGATGGCATCAGTTATGCTAACAGCAATACCAATTTGTCTGACTTTCAGATATAAGGACCTATTCATGGCTATTTGGTTTTAGGAAGCTGAAGTGAATGTTGATTGATTACCCAGTTATAAAGTCAGCTATCGTGATTGCTTTTACCATGGCTATAGAACAGTATAGAACAGTAACTGATTAATTAAACAAGTATAAAATCAGTAGTCATGTATGGATGTGAGAGTTGGACTGTGAAGAAAGCTGAGTGCTGAAGAATTGATGCTTCTGAACTGTGGTGTTGGAGAAGACTCTTGAGAGTCCCTTGGACTGCAAGGAAATCCAACCAGTCCATTCTGAAGGAGATCATCCCTGGGATTTCTTTGGAAGGAATGATGCTGAAGCTGAAACTCAAGTACTTTGGCCACCACATGCAAAGAGCTGACTCATTGGAAAAGACTGTGATGCTGGGAGGGACTGGGGGCAGGAGGAGAAGGGGTCGACAGAGGGTGAGATGGCTGGATGGCATCACCAACTCAATGGACGTGAGTTTGAGTGAACTCTGGGAGTTGTTGATGGACAGCGAGGCCTGGCATGCTGCGATTCATGGGGTCGCAATGGGTCGGACACAATTGAGTGATTGAACTGAACTGATAAAATCTGTTGACTATTTTTTACCATGTCTACGGAACATACAAACTTCTCCCCAAAATGTTCAAATTATTATTATTATTTAATTTTCATGATGGTTAATGCTAGGGAGTCGTTAAAAGAAAAAAAAAAAAGATGGCTAGAATAAGAAGCAGTCAAGGGGCACTTAATGATCAAAACCTGGAGTCAAAAATTCATCAGAAGCCCTTCCCTCTACTGAGACCCATATGTAGAAGTTATGATTTAGTCAGTTTCCAGGAGCTCAGACAACTCTATTATTTAAGGCTTTTACATGTGCTTCTGATTGAAATTCTTATTCTTTGCATTTACAGTTAGAGTTAAAGACTATCTCAACCTATATTGCTGCTTTATGGATGAGACCAGAGGGATCAAGAAAATTGTCTAATCTAGCTAGCTATTGACTCAAATGAAACTAAAACCATAACTCTTCACTTCAAGTTTCATAACCTCAATTTTGGTCTCTGAATGCAACTGTGGATATTCAGATCTTTACATTGGCTAGAGTAGTTCTGAGCTTTGTCAGATCTGATTCCTGGTTATGTCTCTGGATTGTTTTCATTGTTACTCCTTGAGAATCAGAACTTTTGTTTATTTTTATTGCTTGATTCCTAATGTCTAGAACAGTGATTGGCACATAGTGAATATATATTCTGAATGACTAAAAGAACAAAGGAATTAATAAATTTACTAGTCCTCTGATGGCCTAAATATACCTCCTGGAGCTTCCCTTATAGCTCAGTCGGTAAAGAATCCACCTGCAATGCAGGAGACCCAGGTTCAGTTCCTGGGTTGGGAAGATTCCCCTGGAGAAGGAAATGGTAACCCACTCCAGTATTCTTGTCTAGGAAATCTCATGAACAGATAAGCCCAGTGGGCTGCAGTCCATGGGGGTCACAAGAGTCAGATATTACTGAGCAACTAAACCACTGTTAGTATACCTCCTAGGAAGTGGTCCTTACCTTTTTTGTCCCTTAGTTTCTTCCCTTATTTAAAAAAAATGTAATGGTGGTTAATCTTTAAGGACTTTTCAAATCTGGCATCCTAATTAAGATATGACCTGTGAAGTTTACATTCGGAGGTGAGAATTTTATCAGATTTAGAAAGTAGAAATTAAAAAAGCATTAAGATATACAGTTCAGGTTGTGAAATTATAATCCACAGTTGGATAGGTAGGGGCTTATATAAAAATACAAAGTCTTATAAAACTTTTCATTTTATATTGAGGTAGAAAGTAAGAAAGAAAGAGAAGTCACTCAGTCGTGTCCAACTCTTTTCGATGCCATGGACTATAGCCTACAAGGTTCCTCTGTCCATGGGATTTTTCAGGCAAGAATACTTGAGTGGATTGCCATTTTCTTCTCCAGTATTAAAAGTAAAAAAGACACACCGCTGAAAATTATGGTGAATGTGGCCTGATGGATGAGATAGTTCTTGGTCATTGTATAGAGAAGAAAGAGACTTCACTGTTCCCACTCTTGCACCCTTAAGAGCAGAGTGAATCAAGAGCACTTTAAGAGTCCCCTCCAAGTATGGATGAGTCCCCTCCAAGTATGGACAAGTCCCAGGAAAGATGAGCCAGGACAGATGTATTGCCAGGTTTCCTAGGCAACAGAGCCCCTTGCCATTATATTATAACAAGAAGAGCCATGTACAAATGAAGAAAATAGTAATCAGGGGGGAAAGAGATAGGATTTGGATAAAATCTACCTGTGAAGAAAGTTTGAAGAGGTTTTTGGGAGGGGTTTGGGTTGTAGAGGATGAGACTGCAACTGGAGCTGAACTGAGTTCTGAATTTAAAAGGGTAATACTGAAATGCATGTTTAAAACCATCTAATATGAGATATCCCAAGCCTTTTTTCTGCTGTTGTGGTCATAATTTGTGTTCATTAACTTAGGTCATAAGTTGTGTTCATTAACTTGGGTTGCCCCACAGGTTCTATTGGCTGACAGCTTTCCCTGTAACTCAGACTCTTTCTCATTTTTCCATTCAGCCGCTACCCAGGGATTAGAGTGAACATGTGAAATGAAACTGATTTGTCATTCTTGTCCTCTCTGCCCAATGGTCGAGGACTGCCTGTTAGGGTCAGATGTTTCTCTTCAGAGACATACAAAGGACAATCTCTTGAGTTTGTGGTAGAATAGACTGGGGGGAGATGGGGCAGACTCTCAGCCACTCTGAGTGATAGCCCTGTGAACACTACTTTAGACTGCAAAGAAAGGTACCTTTCAGCTCAGTGTTCTGGCCTTGAACCAGGAATCTAAGATAATCAGCTTAAGGAGATAGGCTGGGAGCATGACCTCTGGAGAAATAGAAGTCAAAACTGCTGTTGGAGAAGGAAATGGCAACCCACTCCAGTATTCTTTCCTGGAGAATCCCATGGAGGGAGGAGCCTGGTGGGCTACAATCCATGGGGTCGCAAAGAGTCAGACACGACTGAGCAACTTACTTTACTTTAAGCAGAGACTATTCTTCAGTCTTTATTCCTGGCTTGCCAAGAGAGAAAGGAGGTCTTCTAACACCAGGATCCTGGGTTTTTGATGGAGTGGTCATTAGCCTAAACAAAAGGGAGGGTTGGCTTCAAATCCTGCCTTTGCTGTTTGCTAACCCGGTCATGTTGGACTGGCTTCTTAAACATTTCAAACCTTAATTTTTTTTCAACTGTAAATCAGTGGTACTAGTACCCACGTTAGAAAATATATTGTACAGCAATTAAATTTATTGTAAACAATTAAATGAGTTGATATGTAAAAAATGATTGGCACAGTGCTTAACAAATTTTAAGAGTTATTAAATGTCAGTTATCACTGATATTCTTGGCTCATTTCCATAACTTACATAGATAACACTTTTTTATTTTCTGTTATCTTGCATTGCTTACTGAACTGAGTTGGACACCTTATTTAAAAATCCCTTGCTGCCATCAATAAGTTGAATTGCTCTTTAACTTTTTCAAAATTCTCCATGCCTCTTGAATCTCTGATTTTCATCTACACATCTGAGTTTTAGAAATTACCAAATGTGTTTCCACCTCAGAACCCCTGTGCTTGTGGATTTCACTACCAGGCATTCAAATGATTCTCTTTTATTCATGCTCCCCCCATCAGGTGTAGCCACATAATCTACTTAAACACTGCCCTTCCAAGGAGACCTCCCACACTGATCAATGTGTCTAAAAGATGTCTGTCTTCAACTGAGATAGATTTCTAGACTCTGCTCTTAATTATGCTTCATAGCACTTTTCCTTACTAAAAGTATGTATTTGTTTCTTTGTTTATTGCTTGTTTACAGAAAGATATAAATGAAAACAAGGTCTTCTTTTAGCTTGTACATTGCTACATGTCCAGCACCTAGAACCATGCCTGGCACATAGTATGCATATACACACACATATAGGCATGTGCTCATAAGTGAAGGGATCATGGACAGATGGATGGATGGATGGTGATGGATGGGTGGATGAATAAATGAAAACATGAATAAATAAAAAGTGAATGGTCATAGGTTTGTTCCAGTTTTAATATGCAACTTCAACCACTATAAATAGTGCTACAATGATCAGTTTTATAAAATGTCACCTCAAACACATATATGGACATTTTTTTCTAGACAAAACACTTAGGAATGAATTTGCTAGACCACAGGGTACTTATGTTTTCAACTCTATTATATATTGTAAAATTGTTCTCCAGAGTAGTCAAATCTATTTACACTTCTACTGGCAGTGTATAACAGTTCTTAAGGATTATCATTCTTGTCAATATTTTGTATTATCAAATTTTAAAATTTGCCAATCTAATCATATAAAATGATATATCATTACTACTTTTAACTATGTGCCTCTGTGACTACTACTGAAGCTAAGAAAACATCCCAATACATTCTCAGGCCTGTTGTGCAATCATTCCATCGCCACAGTGGTATCTGAGGGACTAAAAGTTTTTCTTTCTCTATTCAGAGCAAAGATTTTCAATGGAATGCTTACTCCTCACTTTCAGTTGACTTTCCGTTTGCAACCTCTGTCCTATGTTCCAGTTATTATGAGAAAAGCTGAACAAACACTGCTTACTTTCATATTTTGGGTATAGCAGTCTTGGGTTTCGGCATAGCAGTCTTGGGTTGGGGCAAGGTACTAAGGATTTCTGAAAGTGAAATTAACCAGCACTTCTGCCCTTTCTTCTTTGTAGGATTGGTATGAGAATCAACTGCGACAACCGAATTAATGTCTAAAGAGCTACATGAATTTTAGGTATTAATATACCTTTTTTGCTGACCATCATGAGGCTCTCCAGGAAAAGCCTTCCTCTTTGCAGCTAAAAGACACCCAGACAGAGTACATGCATCCCTCTGTTAGGGCTCAGTATGAGACTGAAGCTAGAATCTTCCCCTGTGGGTTTTTTTTTTTTTTTTTTTGCTTAGAGAGTGAAGGGTTCAACTACCATAAACTATTAGGTCTATGGGAGTCCTATTCAATAAGGAATTTACTCTTTAAATAATGAGCACTCCTCTAGCACCTTTGAGGCTGCCTCTCCCACATTAAAAGAATGTGTACAATATTTGGTTTCCATGTGGCAATGCCTGCCTCCCAGGATTTACCAAGGAGCTGGAAATTAGGTCTCTAGGCTCAGTGAACAGCCAACTTTAAGTAAGATTTTCAAGTCATGCAGTCTGCCTTTATGTTTTGGATACTTTCTTCCCTTTTTCCTATGCAAGGGCACCGCTTTTTTTCTATTGCTTACATACACAGACACACACACACACACCCCACATCAATAGTGTTAAAGTAAACTTCTCTGTGCTCCTTCATCCTGCCAGAGTTCCTGGGGATTTTCATTTTTGCAGAGATCAAAGCTTAGTCTCTACAGGTTAAGTCCTAGGAATTGACTAGTCTGTTTGTGTATGGAGGATGTCACTGGGGCACCAGAGGACCTAGTGGTGACCCAGATTAGGAGGTCAGATACAGCAGGTGAAAATTTGACTCTGAAAGGCAGCCCTAGTCAATGTACAGTCTCGGAAAGGAGGAAATTAGAGAGCAGGATATAGAATGTTCTGGAAGGCTGGAGTGGCTAAGGTAATCAGGGATTTATGGTCACACATTTTGGAGTGGAAAGCAATCTGAATGAAGGAGTCATTTTTCTTCTTTAAAGAGAGGTCTGAAGAAAAAAATAATATGTTATTTAACCCACTTTATAAAAAGAGACCACAGTAACTTTGCAATGTAATGTAATCTATGCACTTAAGGTC
The DNA here is from genome assembly GCF_032405125.1 of Capricornis sumatraensis. NCBI lineage: Eukaryota > Metazoa > Chordata > Mammalia > Artiodactyla > Bovidae > Capricornis > Capricornis sumatraensis. The sequence goes on from NC_091079.1 coordinate 33,465,704, forward strand.
ATTTCCTGGTGTGTTCAAACTGCCTTTCTCTACCAAAAGAGCCTTGTGAAACAAAGCAATAAAATACCTCACAGTAATATTTCCTTTCTGAAACAATTTCTTAAAAGTGCAGTTTAAAAGTACTGTGTTCACATAGCCTGCAGTGCCCATCACCACATAAACTAACCAAGTGCCCTACATTGTACTGAGTGCTGAATACACTTTACCCCATTTAGTCATATAACTCTGTGAAGAAAGTATGACTATGCCCATCACACTAAGGAAAGAACTGAGGTTCAAAAAAATTAAATGACTGATCCAAGTCCTCACAGCTTCACAACGACTAGTGTGATGTTTGATTTTATGTGCCAGCTTGGCTGGGCCAGTGTCCAGATATTTTGTCAAACATTACTCTGGCTGTTTTTGTGATGGTACTTTTGGATGACATTAACTTCTTAACTGGTGGACTTTAAGGCAGATTACCCTCCATAATGTGGGTGGGCCTCATCTAATCAGCTGAAGACTTCAGTAGAAGAAAAGACTAACCTCTTCTGGGGAGCTTAGATGGTAAAGAGTTTGCCTGCAGCATGGGACACCTAAGTTTGATCCCTGGGTCAGGAATATCCCCTGGAGAAGGAAATGGCAACCCACCGCAGTATTCTTGCCTGGAAAATCCCATGGACAGAGGAGCTTCACAGGCTTCAGTCCATGGGGTTGCAAAGAGTCAGTGAGGACTGAGCAACTTCACTTTCACTTTCAATCCCTTCTAAGCCAGAGGGAATTCCACCAGGAGAAGGCCTTTGAACTCAAACGGCAGCATCAGTTCTTCCTTGGGTCTTTAGTCTGTAGGCCCACTCTGCAGATTTTAAACTTAACAGCTTCCATAATTGCATGAGCTAGTTCCTTAAAATAAACCTCTTTCCATACACACACATGCACATGCACACACACACACACACACACACATACACACGCACACCCCTTGGTAATTCTGTTTCTCTGTAAACAATCCTGATGAACACAATTAGTCTAGGATTACAACACAGCTCTCTCCGTGTCTCTTTCCCCAAACCTCTGTAGCCTCCAAAGACCACTGATAGGCAGCAACTGTAATGTAGTCCTAGACTAATCACCATGGAGAAAGATAACCTCAAAATGGAGCTTATTGCACAATCAAGGAATCAGTGAATGAAGTGATGTGGAAAGCATATGGACACTGAGAGTTTAGCCTAAATCCAACATTTACTTGCTCTGTAAGCATAAGAAAGCTACCTACCACTTCTGAGCCCTCAGTTTCTTCATTTGGAAAGTGGAGATCATGCTTATTTCCAGAAGGCTGATGAATATTTTGGTTATCTGTCACCAGAAAGCAAACCACTCCAAAATTCTGTGGCTTTAAAATGACAAAAAGAATCATTTGTTTGCTCACAGTTTTGTAATGTGGGCAGCGATTGGTCGTGGATAGCTTTTTTTCAGCTCTACATTTTATGTTTTAGGCTGAAACATCCAAGATGGCATTTTCTTTCCTGTGTCTGTTGGCTCAGCTGGGATGGTTGCTAAGGCATCTCCATCTTTCTTCACTTAATCTTTCCACTTGCCTAGCTTGGTTTCTTTTACATCATGAAAGTATCTTGCATTTTGTCTAGCTTAAAGTGAAAGCGGAAGCTTGCAGGCCCTGAAACCTAGATCAAGACTTGGCACAGCATCCCTTCCATCTTATTGCACTGCTCAACATCTGCCATACAGATTAGCTCAGAACCAGTGGGAGGGAATGATGCAAGCACCTAAATAGCGCGAGGCATATCTCTTTTGGAGCTGCAAAAGTGACGCTTTGTTACAAAGCAAACCAAATAAAAGGGCACATTACAGGGTGCAGCTCAGAATCAAGTGTTAAAGAAGGCAGAATTAATTCAGATAAAAATAATTCTTATTTGCATGGTTCTTTGGAGAAGGCAATGGCACCCCACTCCAGTACTCTTGCCTGGAAAATCCCATGGACTGGGGAGCCTGGTAGGCTGCAGTCCATGGGGTCGCTAAGAGTCGGACGTGACTGAGCAACTTCACTTTCACTTTTCACTTTCATGCATTGGAGAAGGAAATGGCAACCCACTCCAGTGTTCTTGCCTGGAGAATCCCAGGGATGGGGGAGCCTCATGGGCTGCCGTCTATGGGGTCCCAAAGAGTCAGACACGACTGAAGCGACTTAGCAGCAGTAACAGTTTGCCTTCTGCAAAACATGTGCATAGAGATTTGTCTGAGCCTTGGATTGCCTCTGAGGTCCAAGAAGAGAAGAGTAGGAATTGTTTTTCTTTTTTTAAAATGAGAACACAGTAACTTGCACGATGTCATACAGTTGCGGTAAAACAGGTAAGTGATCTGTGTCAGATACTAAATGCTGGCAAACTGATTCACCAAAAAAAGAGTCAGTTGGTAGCATTTGACAGTTTCTGTGGTATAAATGTTCCCAGCATAGCCGATTCCAAGTCAAGCTGGGGAAAGATGAGCGTGAACGGCTCTCATCAGCCCATACATGTAGCTCCAGTACAACATGAGCTGGGGGATGACAGAGGCTGATCGCCAAGAAAGTCAAGGTTCTGAAGTTGAAACATATGAGTAAATATATATTTATGAACTTCGAATGATCAGTCCTAAACCAAATAACCCTGAGACTTCTGGGTCTTCCCTGATGGCTCAATGGTAAAGCAGGAGTTGATGGCTTGCGGCAATGCAGGAGCCACAAGAGATATGGGTCTGATCCCGGGGTTGGGAAAATGCCCTGGAGGAGGGCATAGCAACCCACCCCAGTATTCTTGCCTGGAGAATCTCATGGACAGAGGAGCCCAGCGGGCTACAGTCCATAAGATGGCAAAGAGTCGGACACAACTTTAGCAGGCACATACGCATAACATGTATGGAGGCAAATGAGAAGATCATGACTCATCATATGGTCTATTTGAAGCAGGATATTTCCTTATAGAAAATAAAATAATAAGCAAACAAAGAAATGATGTAAAATAAGCAATCTGTCTTTGCTACCCTCCCATCTTCTGGGATCCTCACCAAGAAGAAGTGTGCTCCTAAAATATTTCCTTTTCCAGCTCTGGTAGCCTGCCAGAGACCATAGGGTTCAGGTTTTTCCTCTCCTCTCCAAAACGAAATACTCATAAAAGAGTTTAATCACTGTTAATGGCTTCAACTATTAAGATTCCAGAGTATTAGGCAGACCCATGTTTATTGATGAATCTCTCCAAAATGCATTTGTAAGTCAGTTGTTTGGAACCTAGTGCACATTACCCCACATAAATTACAATACATAATAAACAGTCCTTACACAAAAGTCTATTTTACTGAGATAAATGAACCCTGACAGATTCTTCCTAAAAGGCAGAAAATGATAACTATTATAAAAATCAGTAAATTGGATAGGCAACCAGATTGAATGAAATATTTTGAAATGATTTTTTAAGAATTTATACAGGTAAATTAGGTTTAATTAGGAGTGTCACTAAATGTTTTTGGAAAGATAGGAGGTTTCTTGACACTAATAGTTTTGTGGTTAGACCATGGTTCTAGTATTGCATCTCACCATTTTCAATTAGGTGTATTTTTAGCACTAACTAGGTTTCCCTGGTGGCTCAGAGGTTAAAGTGTCTGCCTCCAATGTGGGAGACCTGGGTTCGATCCCTGGGTCGGGAAGATCCCCTGGAGAAGGAAATGGCAACCCACTCCAGTATTCTTGCCTGGAGAATCCCATGGACGGAGGAGCCTGGTGGGCTACAGTCCACGGGGTCACAGAGTCCAACATGACTGAGCAACTTCACTTTCACTTTCAGTCTTCATATATCCTAATCATTACTAGTGTTGTATTTGGGGACATCACAAGTGAAATAAAGAATTTTGAGATAAGGAAATGAAAAGAATGAAAGAGGAGATATTATCTTGATGAACTATTTCTTAGGTATCTTCTCTGCTGCACTGGTCCCACAAACTGTTACATGATCGGTTAACTTTCAGAAACTGAATACTAGATCCCTTATTTGGAAAATCATGTTGCATGTTAACATATATGTCATTTAAGAATAAAGGAGAACCTTATTTATTTATAATAAATAAGCTTATCTAATCTGTAATTTCTTAGCTTGCTAGACAACAGATTCCTTTGCTTAACTAATATTTGTTAACAGTCAACAAAATTGGACAGTTGTGAAGCAGTGTTTCTCCAGCTGCAGGTCCTGACCCAGAATTGAATCATAAAGCCATTTGAGCAGGCAACATAGACATTAAAGAACAGAATAGAGTAAAACATTTCAGATTCCATTGCAAAGGACATATCATTTAATACAAAAATTAAAATACATTTTATTTTAGGAATGTGTGCATATATGTATATTAGGTCACAATGAAAAATGTGTTTCCTTTAAAAAAATTTTTTTTTGTTGAGACAAAGATGAATATTTTTAGTGATAAAAGGTACAATTCACAAAGAAGATAAATATCATAAACCATTAGACACCTTACAATAAAGAAATGACAGTACATGAAGCAAAAATCAGAAGAAATAAAAGGGAAGTGAAAAAAATATATAATCATAGTGAGACATATTAACATTTCTCTTAGAATATGAAAAATGTGTTTCTTACAGCAATTTGTCCATTTAGCACATATGTTGGGAAACCTCTCATAATGAAATTGAATAATTAAAATGAAGGATGTCAGTTTATTCATTATTATTTTTCCTGGGATATTAGATCAATAGAACACAATATACTTATCATATATGTTGTTATAAAGCATAACAATAAAATAAACACCAAGATTCTAGCATACAGGTTAAAACTTTACTGGTATTATTGTATCTTTCTACATGCAACTCTGGTTCTTTTATTTCATTCTTGGCCTCTGAGTAAGATAAGAGGTAATCACCATCTTGAAATTAGCAGTGAATAGCTTTGTCTTTTTCTCCAATAATTTTTATCAAATGTGTAAATATTCTTATATTTAATTTTATTTCATTCATTACAGAGTATCATACTAAATAGAGTCTTCTGAGATATATTTTTTTAACTCGAGATTCTGTTTCTCCAGTTCATGTATGGTGATCATGTAGCTATGGTCCATTTATTTACTATGATATTTTCCTTATTGCAAGCAGTTCTGAAAATTTGTCCTGGTAAACATGTTAAAGAGTTTCTTGAGGGATGTCCCTGGCTGTTCAGTGGTTAAGACTCTGTGCTTCCAATGCAGGAGGCACAGACTCAGTCCTTGGTTGAGGAACTGAGATCCTACATGCTGTGTAGTATGGCAAAAAGAATAAAAAGATAGTTGCTCTGAGCTATGTATCAGGAATTTCTGTATGATCTATTACTAGAATTGGAATTTTGGAATCATACAGCATTATAATTTTCAACTTTGGGAGGCAATATGAAATTATTTTCAGAAAGATTTTTTTATCAGTATATGCTCTCATCAATACGTCAAGGCTGTGTATTGTCACCCTGCTTATTTAACTTATATACAGAGTACATCATGAGAAACACTGGGCTGGAAGAAACACAAGCTGGAATCAAGATTGCCAGGAGAAATATCAATAACCTCAGATATGCAGATGACACCACCCTTATGGCAGAAAGTGAAGAGGAGCTAAAAAGCCTCTTGATGAAAGTGAAAGAGGAGAGCGAAAAAGTTGGCTTAAAGCTCAACATTCAGAAAACGAAGATCATGGCATCCAGTCCCGTCACTTCATGGGAAACAGATGGGGAAACAATGGAAACAGTGTCAGACTTTATTTTGAAGTCTGCAAAATCATCTCCAAAATCCCTGCAGATGGTGATTGCAGCCATGAAATTAAAAGATGCTTACTCCTTGGAAGATAAGTTATGACCAACCTAGATAGTATATTCAAAAGCAGAGACATTACTTTGCCACCTAAGGTCCGTCTAGTCAAGGCTCTGGTTTTTCCTGTGGCCATGTATGGATGTGAGAGTTGGACTGTGAAGAAGGCTGAGCACCGAAGAATTGATGCTTTTGAACTGTGGAGCTGGAGAAGACTCTTGAGAGTCCCTTGGACTGCAAGGAGATCCAACCAGTCCACTCTGAAGGAGATCAGCCCTGGGATTTCTTTGGAAGGAATGATGCTAAAGCTGAAGCTCCAGTACTTTGGCCACCTCATACAAAGAATTGACTCATTGGAAAAGACTCTGATGCTGGGAGGGATTGGGCCAGGAGGAGAAGGGGACGACAGAGGATGAGATGGCTGGATGGCATCACGGACTCGATGGATGTGAGTCTGAGTGAACTCCGGAAGATGGTGATGGACAGGGAGGCCTGGCGTGCTGCGATTCATGGGGTCGCAGAGTCGGACACGACTGAGCGACTGAACTGAACTGAACTGATATCATCAACATTTAATATTGTTAGACTCGATTTTTGCCAATCCATTGGGTATAAATGACACTGTGTGTGCATGCTCAGTTGAGTCTCACTCTTTGTGACCACACAGACTATAGCCCGCCAGGCTCCTCTGTCCATGGGATTCTCCAGGCAAGAATACTAGAGTGGGTTGCCATTTTCTCCTCCAAGGAATCTTCTTGACTCAGTGATCAAACCTGTATCTCTTGCCTTGGCAGGTGGATTCTTTACTACTGCACCACCTGGGAATCCCAAAATGACTTTATTGTTAACTATTATTTTTAATGGCCATATCTATAAACACTTCAAATAGTAGATTAGGCATCTACTCACATATTTGTTTTCTATGAACTTCTGTTTTCTGAGTTGCCTTTTAAAGTCTGCATTTTTCTACTTTTTTTTCTTGTTAATTTGAGAATTCTTTCCATCATGGTTGCTAATCTTTTTGTTGAACGTATGTGATTTAATATTTTATCTTTGTCCTTTCACTTTTTTTGTAGTGTCTTTTGTTAAACAGAAATTCTTAATTCTATTATAGTTGATTTTATCAATATTTTCTTTTTATCCGCTTTTGTGTCTTTTCAAAGACACTGACACCTATCATGAAGACATAAAATATTCTCATATTTTTTTCTAAAAGTTTTAAAATTCAATCAATCTGGAATAAAGTTTTGTTTACATTGTGTGGTAGTTCTCCAATTTTAATTTTTTTTAGCACAATTTTTAATTCATTCCTCCTGTTCCTGATGATTTGAGACCACATGGACTGCAGCCATGTTCCTAATGATTTGCAGTAAAACTTCAATCATACATGTAACTCCCATATATGTAAGGGCCTGCATATCAGTCCAGATTAGTGTCACCAGATAAGTCATACTGTATTTTGGATATACTCATGCTAAAAATTATCTGTTGCTTGTTTTAAATTAAAATTCAACTGGGTACCCTATATTTTTATTTACTAAATATGGCAGCTCTAGTTAGGAAACTGAAAACCATATCAACATTTTCCAGCAGCTTTAAAGAGGAAGATTTCAGCCAGGGGTATACATATTTACTATGTGAGGAAATTTTTTTTTTTAAGATAGACACCAAAGGCTCTCTACCTCAGATCTATTGAAACAAAATCTCAAGAGATGTCCTGATCATCATAGGTCTTTTAGGAAAACTCATGAAGCTGAATCTCACATGTCCATGTTAAGAACCACCATCCCAGGGGCATTTCAAGAAATCCTTCAGAATAAATTTTACTTTCATTAATTCAAGCTAACTAGTTTTGTGTCAGAAATAAATTGACCCTGATGTCAAAAGTTTGAGGTAGGGTTTAAATTAATGAAATAATAAGTGAGAAGTGATCAACTCACATTCTAGTTTTGGATTCTATAGTGCACGTTCTTAGAAGAAGAAAACAAACTATCATGTGCTTGGATTGGCTAAGAAAGGCTTTCTGGAGATACATGGTTTGAGCTGGCCCTTGAAAGACATCTAACACTGAAGCTTTTACCTTTCTAATTAAATTAGAAAGAGTCGAAATCAGGCCAAACAGATTCCCTATCACAGTAATTTTCAACTCTTAGCCTAACAAAAGGTCACAGAGATACTAGGAGATCTAGAGAGAAAGTTTAAGATTGGCTGCCTAACCCTAGAATTTTGGGGCTTAGAATTACAGATTCAAACCCAGGAATATGGATAAGGACTAGGATAAAGGTAGAAGGTGGGGTTAAATAGCATGAGGCACAAATAGATTATATTAATAAAATCAGTTAATTTATTTGATCATTATATTATCAGCTATCAAGAATGAATGAATACTTTTCCTGTTCTACTAGGCAGAAAACAATAAGACGCAAGGCAGATATTGCATTCCCGAAATAGTACAAGAGATTCTTAGTCTTAGGTACATGTGGCATCTTTTATTATAGCTTCAGCATGAACATTATAAGAACGGATATCTTGTTTGGAATGTCCTTCTACCCTAGAGCCATGGGTTTGGGTTTTATCTTTGTCCCAGTCATTTTGACCTCTCTATTCTTAATATTCCTTAATAATAATCGGTTGGACCTCACTGGACAAATACTTCTAAGCCCTTAAGCATAGTTTATGAAGCCATAGTACAGTCCCTCAACCTAAACCAACAAAAGTATAGACTCTCTGTCTTCCCCAGACTGCAGCCATTGTTATCTCTTCCCACCTTTCCTCTATAGCAGTTGTGATATTTGATTAAAATGGTAGAAGACAATTTTAGCATGACCAGTATATTGTGGTTCTTTTGCGTTTTTGAAAAAAAAAAGAATTTTAATTATATTTTTAAAAGCACAGAGCTTTTCAAAGAAGGACATGATATAGGCAGAGAGAAAAGGGAGCTTAAAAATTAGGGTCCATCTGAATACATCTTTGCTACAATTATGATCAGTAAAAAGCTCTATGAATAGGAACTATGAGATAAACATAATGAATTAATGTTTTAAGATTATTACAGGATAAGGCATAAATTGCAATGTAGTTATCAAAAAGACCAAAGACTATCTCTGGATAAGGGAGCATGAAATAAAAAAAAAATATATATATATATGTTGCATGAAAAATCTCTATTTTCACATAAAATTGAAATGAATATTCTTCAAGGCTGGTTCCAAATTGCACTTGTTTAAACTGTAATTAGAGAGAGGACTATACAATGTGTGGATAATACTAACAATACTGGTGAGATGATTAGCCATGGGTATCCAGCCAAAGATTGCTCTTCTGATAATTAGCTTCAGGATAGAGAGTCCAATATTTGCCAAGACAAACAAATATTTATTAACAAAGATTCCCTGATGGGCTGGCAGGTATGTGTTTGGGACGTGAAAGAAATCAGGAATTAAAGAACTAGGCTCTGAATTGGGACATCTGAATAGCATCTTAAAGTGTAATATTCATTCTGATGGTCAGTTCTTGACATTTCCAACATACTTAGGGCAGCCACAAAGGTCCCTGCTTGGATCTTCATCGAAGAAAGACTTTGCTATTCCATTACACGGAATATAATTCCTGGACAGACTCCAGCTGTTCGTGCCTTTAGAATTTGCCTCAGCTTTCAAGACAAGGACTGACTATTATCTTGAAAGTTCCTAGCCAAATACAGAGCACAGCAAGCACATTTGGTCCTGGCTATCTCTACTCCACACAGCATGTCTCCAATAGGCAATTGCTGCTCCAGAGCTCCTCACTGAGGTAGTAGAATTAGATTTGCAATTCAGGCCTTTGTTTTCACTGCCTCACTGTACCTTAATATTGTATTATAATAAAAGCTCATCACCAAACCCAAGGTAGTCTAGATTTTCTTCTGTTTTCTAGAAGTTTTATATTTTTGCATTTTACATTTAGGTTTATGATCCATTTTGAGTTAATTTTTGTGAAAGATGTAAGATCTGAGTCGAGATTTTTTTTTTTCATTTTACAGTGGATGTCCAGTCATTCCAGTACTATTTGTTAAAAGGACTATTGTTTCTCCATTGAATTGCTTTTGCTCTTTTGTCAGAGATCAGTTGACTATGAGTGAGTGAGTGAAAGTCGCTCAGTCAAGTCTGACACTATGAATAGGTCTATTTCAAGACTTTCTGTTCTGTTCCGTAGATCTGTTTGTCTGTTCTTTCATCAATACCACACAGTTTTGATTCTTGTAACTTTATGGAAAATCTGGAGTAGTGTCAGTCCTCCAGCCTTATTTTTCTGTTTCAGTATTGTGTCACTAAGGGTCTTTTTCTTCCCATACAAACTTTAGAATTACTTCATCAACACACCCAAATTAATTTGCTATAATTTTGATTGGGATTGCATTGATTCAAGTTGGGAATAACTAAATCTTAGTGATAATAAGTCTTCCTATCCACAAACAGGATGTCTCTCAATTTATTTAAATATTCTTTGGTATTTTTCAATAGACTTTTTCAGTTTTTTCACATAGATCTTATACATACTTTGTCAGATTTTTACCTAGACACTTCATTTTGTGGTCCAAATGTAAATGCTATTCTTTTAATCCCAAATTTCAATTGCTCATTGCTAATAGTATACAGAAAAATAGCTGGCTCTTCTGAATTAACACCTTGTAACCTGTAACCTTACTATAATCCCTTATATGTTTCATGAGCTGTTTGGTCAGTTCTTTCAGATTTTCTACATAGATAATCATGCCATTTGCAACCAAAGACAGTTTCATTTCTTCCTTTTCAATCCATATACCTTTTACTTCCTTTCTTTTTCTAATTTCATTAGTAGGACCTTCAATACAATGTTAGGAGTAGTAAGAAGGGACATTTCTTACCTTATTTCTGATCTTACAGGAAAGACATCTAGTTTTTCACTGTTAAGTAACATATTCTCTGTAGACTTTTTGTAGATTTTTTTTTAATCAAGCTGAGGAAGTTCCCTTTATTCCTAGTTTTCTGAGATGACATTATTATTAATGGGTTTTAGATTTTGTCAGATGATTTTTATGCATCTATTCATATGATCACTTGGATTTTCTTCTATAGCCTGTAGATATGATGGATTACAACAACTAATTTTCAAATGCTGAATCACTCTTGAATACCTGAAATAAATCCCATGATATATGATTCTTTTTATAAATGGTAAGATCTGACCTGCTAATATTTTGTTTAGGATTTTTGCATTTGTATTCATGAAATGGGCCTTTCCCAGTGGCTCGATGTTAAAGAATCTGCCTGCAATTCAGGAGCCACTGGTTCAGATGATCCCTTGGTCGGGAAGATCCCCTGGAGGAGGGCATGGCAATCTACTCCAGTATTCTCACCTGGCAGCTTCCCAGGTGGAGCAGTGGTAAAGAATCTGCCTGCCAATAGAGGAGTTGCAAGAGACACAGGTTTGATGCCCGAGTCAGGAAGATCCCCTGAAGGAGGAAATGGCAACCCACACTCCAGTATTCTTGCCTGGAAAATTACAAGGACAGAGGAGCCTGGGGGGCTATAGTCCATGGGGTCGCAGTCAGACACGACTGAGGAAACACACACACACATTCTGGCCTGGAGAATCCCATGGACAGAGGAGTCTGGCAAGCTACAGTCCATACATTGCAAAGAGTCGGACACGATTGAAACGTCTTAGCATGCATGCCTGCATTCAGGAAATACATTGTCTATAATTTCTCTTGCTTTTTATTTCTTTATCTGACTTTAGTATTAGGATAACACAGGCCTCATAGAAGAGTTAGGAAATGTCCCTTTTTTTCTCCTGAAAAGAGCATTGTGAATTGGTACAATTTATTCCTTAAAGATTTGATAGAATTTGCCAGTGAAAGTATGAACATGGTGCTTTCTGTTTTGGAATGTTATCAACTATTAATTCAATTTTTCTAATTATTTAAAATGTTTTGTGGTCCAGAATGTAGTATGTTTTGAATGAATGTCATGTCTGAACCTGAGAGAAATATGTATTCTGCAGTTGAACCATCTTTAAAATGAAAACTATTCTAGATCGACGTTAGCAAAATCACCCTAGGTTTCAAGGGGATCAAATTCATCTCCCAGGACTCAGCCAGCCAGAAGAACACCCAACAATCTATAGAGCAAGATAAGAAAATCAAAACACTAAAAATGTAAATTTACCCTTTTATAATGTTCTGTATTATGAATTTTTCATAATTTATGGTTTGTTCTATTTTTGATGGAAACTTTGTTTTGAGTTTTGGGTTGTTTTTTTTTTTAATGAACATAGTTACAATGAACACGATGTACATGTTCATTGATGTACATGATATACATGCTCATGTTCGTGATACACATGCTCCCAGTATACATATAATAGGAACTCTAGACTATATGTTTAGAGGTGAAATTACTTATTCTAAGAGTATGTACATAGTTTACTTTTTGAGATAATATCAAATTGTTTTCCAAAGTGGTTTTGCCAATTGTCCTTCCACCAAGAGTGTGTGTGCATGTGTGTGTGTGCATGTGTGTGTGTACGTATGTTACTCCCCACTATTGTCAGCACTTGTTCAGTTCAGTTCAGTTCAGTTCAGTCACTCAGTCGTGTCCGACTCTTTGCAACCCCATGAATTGCAGCACGCCAGGCCTCCCTGTCCATCACCATCTCCCGGAGTTCACTCAGACTCACATCCATCGAGTCCATGATGCCATCCAGCCATCTCATCCTCTGTCGTCCCCTTCTCCTCCTGCCCCCAATCCCTCCCAGCATCAGAGTCTTTTCCAATGAGTCAACTCTTCGCATCAGGTGGCCAAAGTACTGGAGTTTCAGCTTTAGTGTCATTCCTTCCAAAGAAATCCCAGGGTTGATCTCCTTCAGAATGGACTGGTTGGCTCTCCTTGCAGTCCAAGGGACTTTCAAGAGTCTTCTCCAACACCACAGTTCAAAAGCATCGATTCTTCGGTGCTCAGCATTCTTCACAGTCCAACTCTCACATCCAGAGTAGAACAATTTTGCTTTTGCCAATTTAATGGGCCTTTTAAAAATTTTATTCTTTCACTAACCTCTTTTACATCCTATCGTTACTATCCTGTTTTGAAGTAATATCTATATCTTTATCTTTTCTCTAAATTATTACATTTTAAGGGGAATAGGTCTTCAGTTCAGTTCAGTCACTCAATCATGTCTGACTCTTTGTGACCCCATGGAATGCAGCATGCCAGGCCTCCCTGTCCATCACTAACTCCAGAAGCTTGCTCAAACTCATGTCCATTGAGTTTGATGCCATCCAACCACCTCATCCTCTGACCTCCCCTTCCCCTCCTACCTTCTGTCTTTCTCAGCATCACGGTCTTTTCAAATGAGTCAGTTAAGAGGAATAGGTCTTAGGTTAGGCTCAGAAAATAATTGGTTATATTTTTGGCTCCTTTTTGTTGAAATTTTACTGTTTGCCAAAAATTGTTCTAAGTGCCATTCATTACTTTATTTAATTATTACTATAACACACCCCTCTGAAATAGATATTGTTATTACTTTTACTATTATTATTTATATTTCATAGGTTAAAAAACAATAGCTTAAAAATATAAAACATTTCTCTAAGGTCACACCAGTTCATTGGCACATAATATATAGCTTATAATCACAATGTCAGTGGCAAAACCTTATTGGAAGCCAGTGTTGATTCACTTCAAAACCTTGGTACTTTACACAAGCCTTCACTGCCAGTCCAAAAAACTAGTTGCCGTTTATTAAATTCTCTAGTAATATAATTCTATTACTATATAGATTTCATTATTCTGGTAGTTGATTGGATCAAGAATTCTGACAACATGCCCTCTACTCACTGAGATCCAAATGTTCAAATCACTTTTAAAAATGTGAGACATTAATGGTTTTCTACATTTGCACAAGGCTTTTTGACCATTTACAAAAAGTCCATATTCTAGGTATGGTCCTATAACTATAGACACATATATTTTTATTCTCCTGGTTGTAAATTCAGACTTCTTTATTCCTCCCAAGCTCTAATATAAATAGCTCTGAAGTTATATCTCCATGCGTAAATTCCTAAAAATGAGACTGTGGAACATAAGCCAATTAAAATTCTCAGTTCAAATAACCTGTCTTACAAAATCAGTGTAGGTGTAATGCACATTCATCATCTTTTTGTTTATAAAGTGTACAAACTTCTCCAATATGTTTTTGTGAAGTGTGCTAGTTAGAATTCTCAAAGGGTGAAATACACTGGCTAAATGAAAGCCTTTACTAGAATTCTCTTTGTTGTTTTGGAAAAGCTTATTTACATGCTGAAATTCAATATTCTATCTCTCTTATCAGCTATTGGCATGGGATTTTAAATGTAAATTACTTTGGAATATAAATGTTTATATTTGTCAAGCTGAGAAGAATAAGTTGTTAAAACAGTATGCTAAGGTGCTTGCTCATAAATGACATCAGCTTATATTCACATGCAGCTATCAGCTTGAATTAATGTAGTTACATTTAGGATCAGTGAAAGCAGATGAATTTTGCAACACACTTATGGTTTTGATGGAGAACAAAATAATCTTAACAAAAGGACTAGAATAAAAGTTCAGAATTTCATCTGGAGTTTTTAATAGACATAGTAAACAACACAATGTTGAAACACAGTTGTATTCCCTTTCAATTTGTTTTAAAGCTGGAGCCACAAGTGTTGGCTATAACGGTCTTTTTCCCTGGTATACAAATAAGCAAAGGATGGTGTATGTTGTTTTGGGGCACGAAATTTTTCCCCAGTGATGACAATCTTCTCCATTGGATATGTTCATAAAATCAGTACATAGTCTAGTAATGGATTTATTCGTAAAGACTGTGGGAATAGACTATTACTTCACATTTTCATCATTACAATAATTTGGGAAGAATTTCTCCTAGCATTCAACTCTGCAAGGATTAGCTCACTATATCTTCTAGATAATTCTTCAGCAATTAGATTTGAGATTACTGACCAGGTAAAATACTGTTTTAGATGGCTACTTCTCCATTGGCTTTGTTGTTCATGTATATATATATATTACTTGTATATGAGCAATAAACATGCATATGTTCATACATACATTAATGTGTATATATATGAAAAAGCCATGTACACACAGTTTAATATATATACACATTAATGTATGTATGAACATATACATGTTTATTGTTCATATATGAATTATATATATATATATATATATATATGAACAATAAAATCAATGCTGCTTCCCTGGTAGCTCAGCTGGTAAAGAATCTGCCTTCAGTGCTGGAGACCTGGGTTCGATCCCTAGGTCGGGAAGATCCCCTGGAGAAGGAAATGGCTACCCGCTCCAGTATTCTGGACTGGAGAATTCCATGGACAGTATAGCCCATGGGGTCACAAAGAGTCGGACACGACTGAGCAACTCACTTATATATAGAAATGGAAAGAAAGACTGATATTTTATTCAGTGGTTATCAGTTTACTTAGTATTAAATTAGCATGTAGTCAGTGCTAGATATTGCATTATAAAATGTATCAGTGTCCATGAATCTCCTACAATGAATTCAGAGTTTGGGGAAAAAAATGTTACAGTGTCTTCTACATTATCTGTGCCAGTGATTTTCGAATTCTACCATGAATTCTGATTGACTTGAATAACAACCTCACTTCAGAAATTCTGACTCAGCATCTCTGAGGGAGAGGTGTGCATTTTAAAGAGCACATCTTCTGGACCACACTTTGAGACCTAGTCCATGATTTTTGTTGACAAGACTATTAACGTATCCTTCCTAGTTCCCAGTCTCTATCAAAATTATTTTCACCGCCGGGGAAAAGTGGTCACCACTCTTAACAACTCTAGAACTGTATTTCTCCAAAGGTGGATAAGGGAACACCTGTACTAGGATAAAGTAAGGTCCTTACTAAAATATATATTCTGAGGTCCCTATACAGATCTATTAAATCAGATATATTTGGCTGCAGAGACAGAATCTTCATTTGAACCTCACTGATTTTTTTTTTTTTTTTTGCCCCGCTGCTTTACTTCTAGGATCTTTCCTCACGTGGAAATTTTAAAAGGATCATTTTGAGCATAGTTCTGCTTTGATCTTGTGTTTCAGGCACTGTTGCCTCAAACCAGGTTAATCCATTTCACACTTCAAGACAGCAATCCCAGTAAAATTCATCTTGAGAACTTAGATAAATTTGCTGAAATAATGCCAAATTTTCCAGTTCCTCTCCATGCCTATGCTTTTTATTTCCTGATTCAGTTTACAATTTGACTATTTGACTTTTGGCCTCCTTTTTCTGTCTGACTCTGTGAACAGTCCTCCATCTTGAGAATGTGGAGTAGATGAGAATTTCCAAGGCAGATAAAAAAAATAGAGCAAAAATATCTTACTTTAAACATGTGGAGGCTAGAGCACAATCTTATTAAATTGGGGTTCTGACATCTATTGAAGTGTTAGTTGCTCTGCTGCTGCTGCTGCTGCTGCTGCTGCTAAGTTGCTTCAGTCGTGTCCAACTCGGTGCGACCCTAGAGACAGCAGCCCACCAGGCTCCCCCGTCCCTGGGATTCTCCATGCAAGAACACTGGAGTGGGTTGCCATTTCCTTCTCCAATGCATGAAAATGAAAATGAAAAGTAAAAGTGAAGTCGCTCAGTCTTGTCCAACTCTTCACGACCCCATGGACTGCAGCCTACCAGGCTCCTCCGTCCATGGGATTTTCCAGGCAAGAGTACTGGAGTGGGTTGCCATTGCCTTCTCTGGTTAGTTGCTCAGTTGTGTCCAATTCTTTGCAATCCCATGGACCACAGCCTTCCTGGTTCCTCTGCCCATAGGATTCTCCAGGAAAGAATACTGGAGAGGGTTGCCATTCCCTTCTCCAAGGGATCATTCCAACCCTGAGATCAAACCCTGGTCTCCTGCATTGCAAGCGGATTTTTACCCTCTGAGCCAAAAGGGAAGGATATCTGTAGAGACCCACCAAGAAAGCAGAAAGCATTATCACCCAAATGGAAATGATATAGAGTGATTACTATATTGCCAGTATAGCTTTTTTTAAAATCACTGCAGAAAGTTTTTTCAAGCTGATAAATCAAAGACTATCAGAGTTGAAACAGAGATCAGAAGTTTTCTAGTCAAGGCATGCAAAATTGCTTTTAGGAAGCAAAATTACCTCCTTTTTGCCTCATTACCTATTATCTCTTCAGCCTTAGATCTTAAGAAGATTTCTTACAGTGGGTACGGTAGCTTGGTGTCCTCCATACTCTGGTGGACAGTCTCTCCGGTGTGTCCCTCTATATAATAGATGCCAGAAAGCCAAAACCTGTATTTCCTAAATTCTTCTGGAGCTAGGTGTTTGGATGTGTTCTGTCTTCAGACCAACAGATGGATGTGTGAAAGATTTGGAGGGCAGAAGTGAAGTAGTGATACTACTGCTCCTTCCAAAATACATCTGCTAGCAACATGAACTTGGAGACTTTGGGACTGTCTGTAGACTATCCATGAACATCATGTTCAGACACCAGCTCTGTGAGGGCATGTACTAGGTGCAGATCCTTTAGGCAAGATGAGGCTTTGGAGTTACCAGTTCTGGTAGCATCATCAGTCCCTGTAAAGATGAAGTATAGGTTCTAGAGTAGCAGTTAGAGTGTCTGCTTCTTCAAGGTGACTCCTGGCTAAGAGCCAGTGATTAACACAAATGTGCCCGAGATCCTCCTCAGTTTCCTTAGTGGGCCAGTTCTCTGGTATTTTTCTGGAAATTGTTATTTTTTTCTATTAATGAATATAACATGAATATGCAATTAAATGAAATTGAATCTGCATTGCAAGATTTAATCCTTACATCCTTAATAGCTTAAATGCATAAGCTATCCCTAAATAGCTTTTATGCATGTGATTCTCAAAGAAGGAAATTTTATAGGTAGCATTTTGAAAGGAATCTTCTGGGGTTTTGTCTTTCCTTTGAGTCCTTGTGCTACCTAGAGAGATCTAGGTCTAAGGAGCGATTGGAACATCTCATCTGCTCTCAACATGGTATGTTTTATATTCATTCATATTTATCTATGGTGCCTTCGGTTTCACTCATATTTCATATTTTATGACATGAACATCTATTCACATATTCTGTTGTAGCTGAATATTTAGATGAATATTTTTTCTACTAAGAATATTCTTGTGCAAGTGTTCTGTTGCACATGTGCACAGATTCTGGGTTCTCTACTTTAGAATGGAGTTGTTGGATGGTAGAAAGAGCACACCATGATCACCTCTACTAGGAAATAGAGAGCTGTTTTCCAAAGTCGTTTAACCAAATTAAATTCTCAGCAATAATGGATGAGAATTTCCATTTCTCCATCTCCTCATCAGTACTTGCTATTACCAGATATTTTTAGTTTTGCTTTTGGATAAGAGTAGCTTTACTGTTTATTTTCCAATTATTAATGTTGCACTGAGGAAAACAAAACATTCTTTCTTGCACTCAATACACATATGCTGAGTGAGAAACAGGGAAGACAGCTTTAAACAAGACAGAAAAGCATCCTGTTCTCATAGAGCTGACATTTTAGTGGAGATACACAGACAATAGTTAAACAAACAAAGAAGTTGTGATAGGGGCTGTGATGCAAATGAAATAAGGTGATATGATAGAGAAAGAGTGGGAGTCTGCTTTTATTGGGTGGGGAGGGAAGGCCTGTCTCACAAAAAGACTTAATAATGTAGGTAGGAAGATGGAGCTGACATTACTCAGGGTAACTATAGATTATGATTCAAATCAGGACAATAGGTGTAGACTGAGACTGTCCACGGCAAACAGTTTCGTATGGTCGTCCTAACTTTGATAATTTTTACTCATATCTAGTTTTCCTCCCTTCCTGGGCTCAGGGAAGACTTACTTCTCAGCTTCCCATGCAGTTTAATGGAACCAGGTGACTACCTCCAGGCAATGAAAAGTGAATCACTATGGGCTGGAGCTGTGGAGAGCTCATGCATGACCATCAGGGTTTTCTCATTCCCCAGTGCAGCCATCAACATGGCAACATGTTCCAGATGGGTGACTACAAGCTACAAGATAGTGATGCCTTCATCATTCTGGGTCCTTGAGTACATATAAATATATGTATACACACACACACACAGAAGAAAGCCCCAGTGAAAAGCCTTTCTGGAAACATAAAATACATGAGAAATATATATATTGTTACTGTTGTTTTAAGACATTAAAAATTAAGAATTGTTTCTGCCACATAGCCTATCCTATTACATTCTAAGAGTAAAGAAACCTTTGAGCTTCTGTGGAAATTGTCATTAGCTACAATTCGCTGGTTTCTTTGGATTCAGTATCTCAGGTATAAATCATATTAGTGATCATTGATTATTACATGGCAGAATAATGACAATCATAATGAAAGTTCACATTTTAAAACTCCTATCCTAGTTATATAGTATTTGATGGGTATTATCTCGTTTTGTCTTCAAGACAACTCTATGAGGTAGTATTAGCATTACTCTAAGATTATAGATTGGGCTTCCCTGGTGGTATATAGTGGTAAAGAATCCACCTGCCAATGCAGGAGACGCAGATATATTTTCGACCCCTGATCCAGGAAGATCCTTTGGGGTAGAAAATGGCAACCCAATCCAGTATTTCTTGTCTGGAAATCCCCATGGAGAGAGGCGCCAAGCATGCCACAGTCCATGGGATCACAGAGTCAGACACAACTTAGCAAGTGAACAAAAACAAGACTATAGATTAAGATATAATAAAAATTACAGAGGCTTAGAGAGGTGAAAAAAAGTCACTTGGACCCTATGGACTGTAGCCCACCAGACTCCTCCGTCCATGGGATTCTCCAGGCAAGAATACTGGAGTGGGTTGCCATGCCCTCCTCCAGGGGATCTTCCCACCTGAAAGACTGAATCCACATCTTCTGTGTCTCCCACATTGCAGGCAGATTCTTTACCCACTGAGTTACCTGGGAAACCCCCTATAAAGTTATAGTGAGTTTCAAATAGGATAGTTCAGTTACTTCTAAGTACGGCTCATAGGAAACAGACAGTAATATTTATGATTTTATTATAATCAATATCATGATCACAGCTACTCATATCACACCTGAAACTTTGTGTTCAGTTCTGGATAACACATTTTAATGTGGGAATGTATGAATTAGAGTGCCTTTAGGATCTGGCCAGTGTAAGATCTGAAGATTGTGTCATTTACGTGATGATCATGTGAAAGAGTTGAGAGGAGCTGATTTGGAGACTAGAGTCTTCAGTTAATTATCTTCTAGTATCTCAGATGCAGTCACAAGATGAAGAGGTGTGATTTAACTCCAGAACAACAGCAGTGATAGGAGTTTCAGGGAGAATTTTCCAGCATGCAAAGCTATTAGAAAATACAGTAGGCTGCCTCTGTGAGGGTGCGAGCTTGTCCAGTGAGTGCTTGATGGCTCAAAATCGTGGCATCCTTTTGTAAAAAGGAAACTTGTATGGAGTTGGAGGTTAGGCTGAATGAATTCTACAAGTAAAATGAGTCTTCAAGAAAGAGCCTCTTCAGTGCACAAATGAAGCAGGCTCCAAGCAATTTGTATAGACAAGTAGTCATCTATTTGAAGAGAATTCCAAAGTATTGGTGGTCTGTATTCTTTTTATGTGCAAAAAAGAATTCAGGGCCATTTTTGACAAGATTTCTAGGAACAAGATTCATGAAAGGCTGGGTCAATTCTAGCCCATGTGGGTTACAAATTACTTTATTTATGTGATTTTCTGTTTAATTTTCATTGTGTCTCTCCCTAATGTGCTATAAGCTTCACTTGGGCAGGGATTGGACTTGTCTAGTTCACCTCTCCACTCGGTGTCTAGAAAATTATGTGGCTCATAGCATGCACAGAATAAATGTTTGCCAAGTGAATAAATTAATGAATGGTGGTAGAAGGAGCAGAATTTGGTAACCATCCAGTTGGGAGGAAGATAAGAGAAAGAAAAGCCAAGAATGACTCCCAGACTCTGAGTCCAGGTAACTGGTTACATGTTTACAGCAGTCACCTAAATAGAAAGTGTGGGAAAAATAGATATTTTGGGTAGTTTGAAGATGATGAACTGAATTTTAGTGTGTCATATGTGTCCCTTGTGGGACATCCAGGAGGAGATAGTTTTACCAGGTCCTTGGCTTAGGGGCACATCTGTGTTGTGTTGCAGGTAGACCCATGATGGTAGATGCAATCTCATGAAGAAAATATAGAGATTGATACGGAAAGAAGGCTAAGGAGAGGACTCTGGGGGACCAATCACTTATGCTATTGACAGAAGGAGGTGACTTCTTGAAAGAAATCCAGGAAAATGAAGCAGAGATAAAAAGAAAGAAAGAAATCAGGAGTGAAATCAGAAACATCACAGTAGGAGAGGCTTTACTGAACAAAGTTTATTAAGGGAAGCTTCCAGATATTCTGTTATTACATCAAACTCATTTAAGTGCCAAGAACTTAGAATTAAAATCTCTTTCTTTAGAATAACTAAAACCTGAGCTCATACTTTTGCTTAAATAATTTAAGTGATGAAGAACTCACTATCATAAGGCATATCATGTATGACCCTGATAAAATGTGCATACACAAAGTTAAATAAAAGTTAACTTATTTTATTTCAGTGTTTATTTGAACATCTCTGTGTAAATTCTAAACACTAGTATATTAAATGATACCCCATCCAAGTAGAAGAAATATAGGAGATACATGCCTTATTCAAAGCAAATGTTCCACTAGGGAAAATTTCTAAACTGCAGGATTCTGACTTAATAAAGGGCTGAGATCAGACCATCAATAGTGAATTAAACCTACCCCAAGAGAATTAAAGGAATGAAAATCCATTTATATGACAAAAGAAGCAATAGTCAGGGCTGAGGAGACAAATGCTAAATGAAATTAATGATAACTCCAAACTGGCTTCTCTCCTGGATTTATTTGGCATATTTCTTAAACAAAAGAAAATAAAGAACTATCCAGATAATTAGAAAATAATAAAGATATATTTAAAAATTCGATAGAAATAATAACCTTATGTATACCTAAACATACACAACCTTGGTGTTTTTGGTCTTGCAGCTGAGGAATAGGCAGAGTGGATATGATTTCCAGTAGTTGAAGCAGGCTGGAAAGCTGTCCATTCAAATAAATATTTATCTCATGGACCTTTCATAATGTCTGAAATTGTATTTAAGACTGTGCTATCCTGTTCAGTAGCCCTAGCCATTGTAATTATTTAGATTTAAATTTTAAATAGCATCATAATTAAAGTAAAAATTCAGTTTCTCCATTGTATTAGCCACATGTCAATCTCTCAACATTCCCACGTAGTCAGTGGCTGTTCCACTGAACTGGGCAAATAGAGAATATTTCCATCATAGTTGTAGAATGGTCTGTTGGAGAACTCTGGAGTTCTCTGTGTTGTGACTTCCTAGATATGTTCAGTTAAAAAATGTTGATAGTGTTAAGTTATGTGAATAAATTAACACCTGGTACAGATCAGCATATGAAATAACTTTGAAGTAATAAGGATCAGGCAGTCTTAAGGGGTAAGTAAAATAAACCAGACATTTATTACATGATGAACTTGAACATCTATTACCTGATGAACATAGACAGGTTTATTCCTCAACAACAGCACACAATAGAGCTGGATATCAAACTCAGGGCTACCTGACTCCAAAATCCACACTCAGTGCTGTCTTCCCAGACCTATGTGAGAAGAGTGTAGAACCTTGAGTCAAAGAGACAAATCTCACAACAAATGGCATAGTTTGGGATGAAGTAAGAGAGGCTATGCTCTGCAAATGGCTGAAGTTTAAGTTTAATTAAGGAGATAGAGATAAAATAATTAGATACACAAGTAGGTGATAAAAGGAAAGGCAGAAAAAAAGCCCAAAGATCAAAATAACTAGCCTCACAATTTTCTTTTGTCTAAGAGTTCATGAAATAATGTACCAGGCTGTTCTGGCAAGTGCTTAGGACTAAATTTGAACTCCAGCTTTACAAAAGCCATTCTACTGGCTTTGAATCATGAACATGTATCATTGTTCCTTTTGAGTCATAGAGGTGGAACATCCATGATGAACTGACATTATTGATCTAGTAGCAGCAAAGATAAAAACCAAGTTAGGCTTGGGTACCTTAAGAGAGATTGTATGCAAAATGGAAAAAACATATAGAAGCAGTGTCTGGGTCTTGAGCAAGTTCAAGGTCCAAAGCAAGTATAAAATAACTAGGTGAGTCAAGGTGATTTCTTTTCTACCTCATTATGAGGATATTACAAAGTTATAATTAACATTAAAGGAAAGCAGTGTCATATTTACACATTTTTTCCAAGTATCGGTGTCTTTTATTGTACACCGGGGACTATTCTTTGTAAATACTTAGTATTCACCAAGAAAATATTCACTTTTCTGTACAACACAATTCGTGGACAATGGGACAAAATCATTATGAGAATGACACAGCTTATCCCCCTCCCCCCATTAAAGGAAATTTCTAGATGAACTCATAAAGTATCTTAACTTCTCTTGCTTTCCAAGTTGCTAAGTGCTTGATAGCCTTATAATCTCATATTCTGGATTTTCAAGAATATGGAATTTCTGAGCTGGAATTCCAAGCCCAGAAAAATGGAAAGAGAAAGAACCAGGAATAAGATCTCTGGGCTGAGCAGAAGCCCAGTCAGAGAAGGACTCAAATATGAGGTGCAGAATTGGTAGAATATGTAATAGAATTTGATGAAAGACAAAAAGAAATATTAAGAAGTTTATATCTTGCTCAGAAAATTTAGTATAACATTGACATTTTTTTTAACATTGATTATATTCTTTTGGCATTGACACTGTTCTAAGATGGTGAAAAGACAGAAAAAACTGTTTTTTAATCATTCCTTTAGGCAGTGTCACCATGGCCTGTCACTTGCTCCCAGCCAAGAACCACTTTCTTAGATGTTTCCATTTTCTCTTCATGTACACACCAGCATTTTGCTTAAATTTCCTTTTTGCAAAGAAAAACAAAGCTATAATGGTTTGAGTATCTTATATGGTTAGTCAAGCTTTCTGCTGCTGCTGCTAAGTCACTTCAGTCATGTCTGTGCGACCCCATAGATGGCAGCCCACCAGGCTCCCCCGTCCCTGGGATTCTCCAGGCAAGAATACTGGAGTGGGTTGCCATTTCTTTCTCCAATGCATGAAAGTGAAAAGTGAAAGTGAAGTCGCTCAGTCATTTCTGACTCTTAGCAACCCCATGGACTGCAGCCCACCAGGCTCCTCCGTCCATGGGATTTTCCAGGCAAGAGTACTGGAGTGGGCTGCCATTGCTTACTGACTAGTTAAATGGCTTAAACATGACTTTCAAGATCTTACCTCAGCAAAATTACAAGTGACTTTTTGAGTTCTGTCTGAGTCACTGGTTCAGAGATAAAACATTAGTTAAACCAAATGACAGGTAGGTATATGTTGTATTAACAAGCACATCATAGGGTCCTTATAAGATTTCAATGAGCTAGAATAAATGAAAATGCAATGCAAGCTGTAAATTGCCTACACAAATGCAGGTTTTTTTGTGGATGAGAACATAATTTCAACTTTACCTTCATGAAAAAAAATCAGCAAATATATGTTGAATACATAAAATCACATATTTGTCACAAAAATAAATGATGTGTTAACTGCTTAACTGTGCACCGCTCTGTCCTTGTTGTTGAGCAAAGGTTCCTTCCAACTTACTTTTCCATACTAATCACAGACTTGCATAAAATAATTACTACGTGAGAATAGTGGGTGTTGTGGAACTAACGTGGGCTTTAACTCTCTCCAGATGTTCACTCAGCTACGTATCCATTCATTTAACAATTTTTTAATTGAAACTCCAGAGCCTCCTTCATTGAACAAATGTTTTTGAGATCCCAGGTATGTTAAAAAAAAATGTAGCATGAGGACACTATTGAGCTCAGATATGAAAAATAAGAATAAATAGAGGAATAAGAGAAGAATTTTTTTCCATGCAGAGAGAACACCACGTGAAGCAGGATCAAGGATGAACAAAAGTGAATGTGACTAGCCCAAACAGAAGACATGGGGCTGTGGGCTTAAACTGGAGAAAAAGACAGAAGCACACCCATTCACTGTCTTGCAGACCACACCAATGATTATGAACTCATTGAAATAGGGATGACCTAGTCATATTGACCCAGAGAAGGCAATGGCAACCCACTCCTGCTGGAAAATCTTGCCTGGAAAATCCCATGGATGAAGGAACCTGGTAGGCTGCAGTCCATGGGGTCGCGAAGAGTCCGACACGACTGAGCGACTTCACTTTCTCTTTTCACTTTCATGCATTGGAGAAGGAAATGGCAACCCACTCCAGTGTTCTTGCCTGGAGAATCCCAGGGTCAGAGGAGCCTGGTGGGCCGCCGTCTATGGGGTTGCATGGAGTCGGCCACGACTGAACCATATTAGCAGCAGCAGTCAGACTGACCAGATAGAGTGGACAGAAGTCCATCAGTTCAATGGCAGATGAGGTCGTCCCAGGAAGAGAAGAATGTGACTGGTTATAAAAAGGTAGCAGTGAGAGTGATAGACATTGTTCCAATAAAATGTTCCTGGATATGAGTTGCATATTGATTCTCCACACCTAAGCAGGATAGCAAGGCAGCAGTCACTTTACATCTCCAAATCTCAGCTTCCTCATTTGAAAACTGGGATTATTAACCTAAGGATCTGGGGGAATTAAGTAAATGAATGTACATAAATACACATTGTCAGATCCAAAGTGGAAAATAACTTCAATCATGGAGCTCATCAGCCCTGTTTACTTTAGAATTTTCAAACTAGAATTGAAAGCAAATTGATAAAGACTGTGTTCTGTGAGAAATATAGCTGCTATGAATAGAAGCCAATGGCCTTACAATGGCCCTGATGGCCCCTTAGGATCTGGTTCCTGTTGTCTGTCTTTCCTTATATTTTACAACTCTTTCTTTTACTTCAGGTACCCCTTGAACAACACACCAAGCATCTCTTGAATACACAAGGCATCTCTCATTGCACAGTCTTTTCTATGTCAAGTGTAAAGTGCTAAAGTGCTTTTAGCACAAGCAACCCCAGCCAATTCCTTTATACATGGCTCAATATTGTTTTTTCATGGCATTCATCATGTTTTATGCATACCTTACAATTTATATATGTCTTATGTTTATTGCCTGTTCCCCCTTGAAGAATGTAAGTTCCATGAAAGAAGGGAAATTTGAGTGTTTATTCACTAATGTTGGGGTTCCCTGGTGGCTCAGGCGATAAAAGCATCTGCCTGCAATGTGGGTTCGATCCCCGGGTCGGGAAGGTCCCCTGGAGAAGGAAATGGCAACCCCATTCCAGTATTCTTGCCTAGAAAATTCCATGGATGGAGGAGCCTGGTGGGCTATAGTTCATGGGGTCACAAAGAGTCGGACATGACTTCACTTTCACTTTCACTTTCACTAATGTATTAACTGAAATAGTAGCTGACCCATAAAAGATATTCAACAGATGTTTTTTGAATAATCTGAGAGGAATACAATGACCATATATCCTGGAGCTAATATGTGACAGTTCCCATTCTCCTGCTTCTCAGTGACATTCATCAAATTTGTAGATAGCTGAAAATATTACACCAAGATTTTATAAGGGAAGGAAGAACAGATATGAATAAGCAAACAAAATGTTAATTCTCAATGTGTCTATGGAGAAAATAAGGTGGAAGTTAACACTAATCAAATCTCATTTCAGATGTCAGTGGGTAATTTAATAAATTATGAAAGAAAAAGTCCAGAAACTCATGAAATAATTGGTAATGGATACTGCCGGACTATGAAGAAAAATTATGCTTCATGAATCTGAAAAATTATGTTCCATTAATTATGCTCCTTAGAAGGACTTGTTAAGTGTGCTTATAAACAGGTTCAAAAATTGGTTGAGAAAGTTTTGGCATATTTTAACTGCACCATCTTAATGTAACTTCATTTCTCATAGTATGTGCATCTCAGATCATAGCTCCCATTCTATCCCCACATTGTTACCCCATCATTATCCAACTCAACTTTTCTTCACAGCACTTACTAAGTCTTGAAACATGTTATTTTTTACCTGTTTACTCATTGTTTGTGTCTCCTTTAGGGCAGGATAAGCTTTATCCAGTCAAGAACTTCGTCTTTCTTCATCTCTGCTATAGCCCTAGTACCTCAAAGGGGACTGGCATACAACTTGATGAATATAAGATAAAAAGTTTTTTTTAACTTTTTTTTTTGTGTGTGTGTGTGTGCAAGAGGAGGAAGAAAAGGAAGACCAGCTGGGCAGAGCCTCTCTATTGTCCAATCCATGGATTAGGAAATTAAGGTCTTTCATCATTTCATTCAACAACAACAACTCACTGACGTGTACACACAAGCTGAAGATAATGAGATGTGGCTTCAGGATACAGGATGTCTATAATTTAGTGGGAAAGAAAGGCAAAGTTCTTAACCATCAGCTAGATAGGCCAAACAAATGCTGAAGATTGAGCTATAGAACTGAGCCAAAGTAGGGCCAGTGCCTAGGGCAGAAGTGGCCAGGGAAGACTGCATGGGGAAGGTGAAGGACTGAGGGTCAGTCATTCTTCCTTCCATTAACTTCTGCTGCCTCTCCCTCAGTTGTACCCTGCTCACTTGCTCTTCCATGAAAACATCTTTGCTCTCTGTCATTCTCAAAGCACTGGCCATGGTGTGCCAACTAAGTTCAATTCTCCTTCATTAAAGTACATACTCCCCACCTTACAAATCTAACAGTCACTTCACGACCTTTCTCAGGAAGCCCACCTTAATGAATTCCTCCTTACTTTAATTGTATTTCTACAGTTAAAAGCTGTTCACTATACCTGGTACATATAGGCTCTGTACATTGAATCGGCTAGGGAGACAGACATACAACTAATTATAACACAGGAAGCATTAAGCGTTATAGCAAAAGCACTATGGGAACAAAGGAGTAGGAATGACCTATTTTCCAAAGAAGCAACACTGAGGCTAAGATCTAAAGGATTAACAGGATTTCACCTGCCAAGAAGGGCGGTAAGGACAGAGAAAACAATAAGGAACTCAGATATGAAAATGTATTACAAAGCATGAGTCATTCAGAGAAGCTGATCTATAGCATATGGAGTGCTGGGAGATTGGATTAGAGATATATTTTGGAGGTTGATTGGGAAAATCTTTGGATGTCTCACCAAGGAGTTTAAACTTTGTACTATATACACATGGGAGCTATGTTTAAGAGAGAAATGTGGTATAATCAATTCTGGTTTTGGACAAATAACTCTGCAGGAGAAAAGCAGGGTAAGGAAAGATTAGAAGCACATTCATCACTCTAGGGATGGTAACTTTTACAACATTTTTAAACGATTGTCCAAAATGCTCTGATGTAAAAATCAAAAAGCTATTTTAAGGAGTGGAATTTTAGATGACTGTAATCTTTAGGTTGGTTTTCTTATCTCTTTTAGGACCTGCATTATTTTACTTTTGCTATTGTTTCGAGTGATTGTTTTCAACACTTTTAAGTTTGTTAGAATATTTGCCAGTTATGTCCAACATTGAATATTATGCTTGCTGGGCTATAAATTCCTGGAATTATTACAGTAATAAGGATGTAATAGTATAGAAGAAGGAAGGAAAGAACACAATACTATTTCAAAGTTTCCTATGCACCAAATGCTTTAAAAATACTTCATTTTATTTTTTATGAAGACCCTGTGAAGAAGGCATTATTATTTCCATCTTACAGAAATTGAAACAGAGTTTAAGGAAATTGTCCAATATCTCACAGCTACAGAATGACAGGGATGGGATTCTAGATCATGCTTTGGCTCCCAAACCCGTTTATTTCCATGTTACCTTTTTCTATTAAATAAACATGAATCAAGAGTTTACTATGTCTCCTTCGTGAGTACTGGACTTTAGGAAATTACTATAAGTAGGTGGGGTTTTCTTTATTTTCAACATCCCACCTCATCATGCCCTCCAAAAAAAAAACAAAAAACTGTTCTCTACCCTTGTCAGCCATACCCTGTGTTTGAGGAAGCTAAACTTTACAGACTGTATCACCCGCATTCCTTTCCTCTCTGGTTACCAATGGGGTCCTGCCACTGGGGGCCACAGGCAACAGGTCTGAAAACAGGAAGACTCATTTCCCACACCTACTCCCTCTCTGTTTTGTAGTGGTTTCTCCATCTCTGACCTCCTCTTGCCTCTTCTACCCTAGAGGATGTATCAGCTCCCTAGCATTGTCAGCCCTAAGGAGCTTCCCTATTCCTTCCCTTTACCCTTGCTCATAACTCAGTAAACTCATCATTAAACTTCTCCATCAACCCTTTGATGTTGCTATTGCTTCCATTCTAGGGCCCTAACTGATTCCATAATCTCACAGCAGACCATAAGCTGCATGAAAACAGGGACAATGATTGTCTTGTTTATTGATTTATTCTCAAGGATAAGTAGTTCTTAAAAGGACCAGGATTGTATACAGCCTGACAACCTGATAAAAATAGGTCCTATTGTTTACATTTACATGCTGAAATATCAACTGTTTGCCTACCTTGCTCCCATCCCCAAGGTTTTTCCAATATATTTTGTCTAGCTGTGTTTTTGCCCAGATTTGTTCTTGCAACACCTTCTTTTCACAGAAGACTTAATATTCCAACATATAGAAAAATTCTACTCACTTGGAGTAGTTGGAAGATGAAACAGTCTGATTAAATAAATGTAAAGCACATGGTTGGGGCTGGTTCAATTTCTGTCACGTTATCCCAAGTTCAGTTAGGGTGTGTCCTTCAAACTTTCTGAGCCTCTACGTTTGTATAGCTGGGATAGTATAATACTAATATATCTATTTCAGCTTTATTGACTATGCCAAAGCCTTTGACTGTGTGGATCACAAGAAACTGTGGAAAATTCTGAAAGAGATGGGAATACCAGACCACCTGACCTGCCTCTTGAGAAACCTATATGCAGGTCAGGAAGCAACAGTTAGAACTGGACATGAAACAACAGACTGGTTCCAAATAGGAAAAGGAGTACGTCAAGGCTGTATATTGTCACCCTGCTTCTTTAACTTCTATGCAGAGTACATCATGAGAAATGCTGGGCTGGAAGAAGCACAAGCTGGAATCAAGATTGCCGGGAGAAATATCAATAACTTCAGATATGCAGATGACACCACCCTTATGGCAGAAAGTGAAGAGGAACTAAAGACCCTCTTGATGAAAGTGAAAGAGGAGAGCAAAAAAGTTGGCTTAAAGCTCAACATTCAGAAAACTAAGATCATGGCATCTGGTCCCATCACTTCATGGGAAATAGATGGGGAAACAGTGGAAACAGTGTCAGATTTTATTTTGGGGGGCTCCAAAATCACTGCAGATGGTGATTGCAGCCATGAAATTAAAAGATGCTTACTTCTTGAAAGGAAAGTTATGACCAACCTAGACAGCATATTAAAAAACAGAGACATTACTTTGCCGACTAAGGTCCGTCTAGTCAAGGCTATGGTTTTTCCTGTGGTCATGTATGGATGTGAGAGCTGGACTGTGAAGAAAGCTGAGCACTGAAGAATTGATGCTTTTGAATTGTGGTGTTGGAGAAGACTCTTGAGAGTCCCTTGGACTGCAAGGAGATCCAACCTGTCTATCCTAAAGGAGATCAGCCCTGGGTGTTCTTTGGAAGGACTGATGTTAAAGCTGAAACTCCAATACTTTGGCCACCTCATGTGAAGAGTTGACTCATTGGAAAAGACCCTGATGCTGGGAGGGATTGGGGGCAGGAGGAGAAGGGGATGACAGAGGATGAGATGGCTGGATGGCATCACTGACTCGATGTGAGTTTGAGTGAATTCTGGGAGTTGGTGATGGACAGGGAGGCCTGGCGTGCTGCGATTCCTGGGGTCGCAAAGAGTTGGACACGACTGAGCAACTGAACTGGAACTGGAACTGGAATATGTCATCATTTCCATCTACTCTTGTGAAAATGGGAAGGTTCTTATTCTTTCACAAGGACTTCAGGTAATTTCCCCATTAACCTCAGGACTGCAAATAGACCGAGTTTCTTTGAGCCAATATACGTCGCACACCAACTGTGTGTTCTCAAGTATTTGTCAGCTTCAACTCTCTAAGACAAGAAGTCCCAGCCATATGCTCTGAGCTGTTAGGTCTTGATTGAGCAATGCAGACAGATGGGCCCACTGGAAAGATGCCGAGATGTTGGCAGAACTGGCTCCTGAAACTTGGGTGCTTTATTTGAGAAATGAGAATTTTCTGGATGGTAGTAACAGTGATGGCAGTAGGGATACTGTTGAGGGGAACCAGTCTTGTTAAAAGTTGGCTCTCACCCATGTAAAACTGTGCAAAAGCCTACATCCTACGACACAGTCTTGAAACTTGAACCTTCATGGAAAGGAGTTGTGAGCATTTGAGATTATAAGCATTTGTGGCAGAAGAAGGAAGCTTTTCCAAGTCTAGTTGATTCATTTTTAAAATATTTTAAAGTAGGACTTGTTTATAAAAATACATCTATGGGAAAGCTCAATATAATGTAATCTCTTTATTTTGACTTTGTTTATTGTTGTTATTGTTGTTTAGTCACGAAGATTTGTCTGACTCTTTTGTGACTGCATGAACTGTAGCTGGCCAAGCCTCTCTGTCCATGGGGTTTCCCAGGCAAGAATACTGGAGTGGGTTGCCATTTCCTTCTCCAAGGGATATTCCAAACCCAGGGATCTAACCTATGTCTCCTGCACTGCAGGCAGATTCTTTACTACTGAGCTACCCTGTAAACTTATATATTATATATATATGTAAAATTATATATAAACTTATATATATATATAAAATTATAATTATACTATTATGTGTATATATAATAGTATAATTATAATTTTACAATTGGCTAATCATCAAACAAAAAAATCTGGAAATACTTGGTGATCAGTTAATAATAATAATAATAATAATAAAAGATAATACTTGTGAATCATTTCCAATATATCTAGAAAGCTGAGTCCCTAAACTGCAGCTGCAAGCCAAATCCAGCTCTGCACCTGTTTTTGTAAAGAAAACTTTATTGTAACATAGCCACAAACATTTGTTTACCTATCACCTGTGACTGCTTTTCCCGCTATAAGAGTGGGGTTGAGTCATTGTGACAGAGTCAGTGTCCTGCAAAACCAAGAATAGTTACTATTTGGCCCTTTACAAAGAAAATTTGCTGACCTCTAGGTGCCAATGTAAGCACCTCGCATGTTTTATCTTGCTTACGCCTTTCCTTACCTTAAGAACACAGCAGCATCCCACACACCCCACCCACCTTAGCTGCAGTTTCACCTGCCATGGTTTCACATACCTAAGATCAACCATGGTCCAAAAATATTAAATAAAACATTTCATAAATGAGCAATGTGTAAGTTTTAAATCACATGCCTTCCTGAGTAATGTGATGAAATCTCAAGCTGTCTCAGTGTCCCACCTGGGATATGAATTATCTCTTGGTCCAGCATATCCACACTGCATCCACTACCTGCTTGTTCATCACTTAGCAGCTGTTTGGGTTATCAGACCAACTGTCTCAGCATTGCAGTGCTTATGTTCAGGTAACCCTTATTTTGCTTAACAATGGCCTCCAAATGCAATAGTCATGCTGGCAATTTGGATATTCCATGACTGTGCCTCATTTATAAATTAGTTCATAGGTATGTATGTATAGGAAAAACATGGTGTATATATAGGACTTCACACTATCTGAAGTTTCAGGCATACCCTGGGGATCTTGGAACATAACTGCATGCATGGGGGGCTGCTAATGTACGTAGCATATTTATCTTCATCTAAGAGATGAGAAAACTGAGAAATGGGGAAGTTAATTGGCCTAAAATCTCACAAGAGATTCAGTCTCTGAGAGTCTGAATCTAGCACCCATGTGGTCTTGCCCTTTTTTCAGGCTTATTTTGACTATTATAACCCACAGAGCCTAGGAATTAGTGAAGAATTGGAAATGATTCTCTATTCTGTTCTAATAATACCCAGACTGTCAGCTCCTGAGAGCATCAAGAGCCTTTAGCTATAACTGGCATGACCCAAGTTGAATCTTCTCTGAGTCCCTCCTCCCTTCAACTCCTCCTTCCTCCTCAGCTATGCCTCTGACTCCCAAATTCCTTTCTCCATCTTCCCCTACTCCTAGGTGCTCTACCACATTACTTATTCTTCTGGTCTCACAAGTCTTTCCATTTCATTAGGTTTTTTTCCCACTTGACTGTAGCTGAAAGGGTTTGAGTTATATGTAGGTAGAGAAGAAAAGTGAAGAGAATCCCTTTGCAGAGTCAAACATCCATAAGGCAAAAGAACACTTACAGGATTTCCTCCCCATGATATTTGAAATTAATATTATCAAGCTAAAACAGTTTTCATTTCTCTTCTATAGTTTGAATTGTGTACAAAAGTCCCCCTTCCTTTTTTCTAATTTACTGTATGTGGGGCTTCCCAGGTAGCACTAGTGGTAAAGAATCTGCCTGCCAAAGCAGGAGATGCAAGAGATGTGGGTTAGATCCTTGGGTCGGGAAGATCACCTGGAGCAAGAAATCCAGGTAATGGAGTAGTGTGGAGTAGTAACGGAGTAGGCAACCCACTCCAGTGTTCTTGCCCGGAAAATTCCATGGGTAGAGGAGCCTGGCAGGCTAATGTCCATGAGGCCCAATGAGTTGGGCATGACCGAGCAACTGAGCACATACACACTGGCTAACCAAAGGAGTGGGGTGGTTCTGGAAAACAGGTAGGTGAAACTAGAGAAACTTCTTATCTGGTGATAACATGAAATAAATGTGGAACTTTAAATTTGTGGGTTGGGGAGCAGGAATTGAGCCTGACATACTCAGACTCCCCTCTCATGGCTGAAGCAACTGTCCAGAATGTTGGTGCAAAAGAACATAGCTTTAAAAGCAACCACTGGGAATTCTTATGATAGAACGTACATAAAGCTACTAGTTTTGGTGAAGATTTTGGTGAAGCTACTAGTTTTGTTCAAGATTTTACAGTCACTAAAATGAGGATGATGGTAATAATGATGATCATCCTTGGAAGTCCCATGTCATGAAAGTTCCCATTACAGTTCCTCAGCAAGAGGGGTTTCTAAAGGAGGTAAAAGCAATTGTTGCAATAAACTCTTAACTGGTTACCACAGAGGCTTTTCTCTGTGGATCTCCACAGGACACTGCAGATGGAGTCATTGTTCTAACAGGTGATATCATCAAGACACCTCCACCAGCCCCATCTCATTAGTACCAGGGCAGAAAAGAATGGTTCTTCTGTTGCGTGAACTCCAAAGCCCTTTTAATAATGCACATCATTTTATCAACGTTCAAGTGAATTAAATATTTTAATGATCCTGATGAAACTGGAATACTTGACAATGAAATTAAACACACACACACACACACACACACACACACACAGTTAAACAAGGGTCACTAAAGGGAGGGGGAAATGGAGAAATTACTTTATAGCCTGAAAGATCTCTGTTCTAAGGAGTTTTCTACTTTACTTCTCAGCCTTTTGGCTAAGGTCAAGTGTAGTATTTGTTCTAAGTAGTTTTCTGCTCCATGGAGTATCCAAAGCTTGCCCACTCAAAGTACCTGTACCCTCTTCATTGTCAAAAGCATTTTAAGTTAAAACCTTTATTAACATCTATTTCTATAAAAATGCATATAAATTATAATAGAAAGCAGTACTGGAAGAATATATGTCCTGAATGGGGAGTAGGGTAGCACAGTTCAGTGCTGTTTTCTCTGTTTGCAAATGGATAGTATTTGTATGGTGAGAAGAAAACAGTCTTTGAAAAAGCTATGCCCTGGATGAAAAAGGAAAAGAAGGGCTATATTGTTCATTTTCATTTGCTTTGTCCTGATTTGCTTGAAATGTGTGATTATCCTTGAAAGTCTAAGAGTTTCTCTTCTGCATAGGGTGGTAGAGCCAATTCCAAGGTGTTCTGAGTATTAAAAAATGGCAGGCATTAAACTATCTCCCTCTACTTCCTCCATAGTATTTTTTGTATATTTTAGGTACTTTTCTCCCTTCAGGAAGAACAGTGACTTGGCCATCTTACCAAATGTGCCTTTATTGCAGAAAAGCAATATATAATATAATATAATATAATATATAATACTCTATACTTTATACATAAGGATATCCCCAATGTTGGAGAAACATTGTTCTATGTGAAATTATTCTTTCATTATTGGGTGGGAACTCATGTTGTTTGGACTATCATTTCTCATATTTGGCTAAAATTTGCTTCTTTGGTCTTTTTACCCTCTTGATCCTTGTCCTGCCATTCACTACACAGAAGAACACTGGGTGTGCTCTCTCATTTACTCCTTGTTTTATATTAACCAGCTGTAGATTTGAATATATGGATGAAGCTCACAAAGACTATAGGTTTTAACCCTAGCAATTCTAGCTTGAATATCACCTGAGCTAAAGGACTGTCCTTCCTCTGCACCTTTGTCTAGCATGCAGTGATTGAGAATATTATATTAGAGAATTCATAAAATTGTACACAAAAACAAAAGAGAAATGTCATTTTCTTTAAATCCTATCACTGTCAATGAAAAAGAGTCTCAAGGCTTTCTATCTTGAATTCCTTTTGATATAAAGTCATCACTTACCCCCATCCATGCTTTATCTTTTTTCATGCATTTATTCATTCAATAAATATTTATCAGCCACATATGCCAGGTGCAAGACAGAGTGCTAGGTGCTTTGGGGTATGAAACAATAAATCAGACATGGGAGTCTTACACCTACATTAAAACATAAAAAAATCAAACATCCACTTACTTGGTATATAGGGAACCGGTATCTAGACAATTGATTTTTGTTCTTGTTATTTGATTTGTTGTCTGTTGACTCTGCCTAGCTCCTTGATGCTATGTAGACAGCTAGTAAAGGTATAATTCCTGGAAGCATTTTCTCTAGGACAGAACTCAAAGAGGATGGATGACACACTAGTTATTTAAAGACACTTAAGAAGATCTCTCTTGTTCCTGAAAGGTTTCTGGCTATTGTTCAGTAAGAATTAGTGATTCTTCCTCAGAACTTGTTTTAATTTTAATTTGTCCCTGATCTAAAATGAGCTTAGAGAATACAGGGGAAATAGTTTTTATAGAAGTTTCCAAGCCCAGTAAAAAAGGAAAAAAAAAAAAAATATATATATATATAGAAGCACAGTCAGATGGGAAGAGGAGAGAAGAAAGGGGGGAAAGAAGATGAATATTATTTTTTATATTAATTTTACAGGAAGTATCCCATGTTTTTATCGCTCACATACCACAATGATAGATGATCTTTAAAATCCATTGGTGGTAAGATCGATACTGGACTGATCATGAAAGATCCTCATGGAAACAACACATCTCTTTTTAAATTTTAGGAAATAGCCTCTATGATATCTAGTGACAAACACTTTGAGGTCAATGTACAATATATAATATGAGATTTACCTCTAATCCATTTTAAAGAGAGAAGATCATCTTTGATGCAGGGGCAAGGTGCGGAAGGAGAATTCTCATCATTGCCTTCTAAGAGCCACTTACTTTGCTTTCTTTCAGAGTTATGAGCCAGTTACATTTGCTCTTCTCCCTAACAAAAGATTGTATTCTCAGTCCTGGCTATATCTGCACTTTATCCATGCCACATAGACAATGACAATCCCCCCAGATAAAATCCTGGAATGGAATGGAAGAGTCAGTGAAGAAAACATTGTATCTACTGCAAGAAAATCCACAATATTCATAAAATTTAGGTGAATTTATTCTTATGGATATAGAATAGTCATTCTTTTTAGATGTCTGATGGCATTAGC
The DNA here is from genome assembly GCF_032405125.1 of Capricornis sumatraensis. Classification (NCBI taxonomy): domain Eukaryota; kingdom Metazoa; phylum Chordata; class Mammalia; order Artiodactyla; family Bovidae; genus Capricornis; species Capricornis sumatraensis. The sequence goes on from NC_091079.1 coordinate 33,502,459, forward strand.
ACACACATGGTGCTAAAAGGACCACCCACTGGTCATTAGAGGAAAGAGGAGGGATGAAGGACAGCAGAGAGGTTTCATTGTTTGGCCTCCAACCTCCTTTTCTTTAAGGACGTATGCCAGGTTCCAAAGGAAGAAGAGACTAAGAAGCAAAAATAAGTGTTTTCATAAGACACTACAGACCCCGAGGTGGGACTTCTCTGTACTGTTTGGCTACGATCACCAGAAACTGATTTGAGAGAAACCCCTTCAGCACTTCTTGAATTTGTGGGTAGGTGATATACACAGGAGAAGAAAACTGAGCCTCTGAATTCACCCAGACTTGGGTCTGAATTAAAGCTCCTGGTTGTCACTTTACAGCTGTGTCATGCGGACATGTTACTCCCCCTCCATCTTGTCTTCATAAGAAGTGGGCTCATAGTCCCGGGTCATAGACGGTTGTGAGGATTATATCTGTGGGGTAGAATGTTTTCTTTTTTTCTTATCTTCATATATGTGATGACAAAAATGATTTCACCTCAAGTGTTAGCTCTTTTTTTTTAACAACTAGTTCTTCCGAAACTTTTAGGTTAAAACCAAAATGCAAACTGATGTGAAGGAAATTGAGTGATTTATAGTACACTGAGTCCCAGTATTATGAATGAATTTTATTCCAAAGGTTCATTTGTATGCAAGTCATCTACCACATTACAGGCACGGAACGGATGCTGATTGCTGGGTGCCTTCCAGCTCTAAATGGCATCTGGCATTTTAGCAGCTCCTCATGCAGCTTTGTCCGTTCTCCTGCTGTCCACAAAGACAGTGAGTAAAGCAAAGGCTTACCTCTACTGAAATTAAAACTTGGGTTTTATAAGGATTCTTAATAATTTTCCACCCAGTGGAATATATTGCAAAAAACTGAAAAAAAAAAAAACCCTTATACCTATTCTTTAGCAAATAGTTTTATTCATGTTCAAATTATTGTTTCAAAGAAATTGGAAGAAAATTCTTGCATCTCAGACTGTCCTCTTCATGAAGACACTTAGATCTCCATCAAATAAAACTAGGCAATTAATTCACAGGTACTGATTTTTTCCTTCAAATAATCATTTCTTCTCCTCCATCTATGTCTTCTACCAGTGAAGAATACAATAAGGCAGAAAATGTCAGGATTTGAGGGAGAGAACTTGTGAACTATGATCCTCAACGGTAAGCAGTGAAAGCAAATACGAAAAAAAGATATATGTAGAAGCATTGCATTTTTGGAGATTAGATAGAACATGTCATGTATGCTATAGAGATAGAAAGGTTTCCAGCTCAATAAAATAGACTCCTTTTACCTGGATATCTTATAGAAACTAGGAAATGGGTTGGGAACCTTGCCCATCACTACACTGTAGACTGCAAACAGGAGTCCAGCCTTAGACAAATAAGTAGCAGAGCTAAAAGAAATTCTCACATTATTGGCAAACACCAAGTCTAGAGACACCCTACTTCATCAAAAGCTGATTCAAGTGAATTAAGAAAATATTGTGCATATACAAACTGCAGAAAGAGAGAAAAAAACTATAAGAAGCACAAAAATATGCTTTTCAAAATGACATATTATAATTGAAAAGAAAATATGAAAACTAAATCTTCAATAAAATACACTGAGAAAAAGAAAAAAAGAAAAAAGTCATACAGGAAAAGTAGGCTGAAATAAAAGAATAGCAGAATGGGATGAAAATGAAGTTAGGTAAGCTATTAAAAAAAGCAAAAATACCAAAATTATAGTAGCAGAATTACAGACCATATTGAAGGCAGATGGTGGCAGAAAAGATGAGAATGTGGAAAGTCAAATTAAAATGGGGGAGGAAAATCTGAGAAAACAAAGACATGAAAATAGAGAGGGCAAGATGGCCACACAAGGCTGCTGCTACTGCTAAGTCACTTCAGTCGTGTCCGACTCCATGCGACCCCATAGATGGCAGCCCACCAGGCTCCCCCATCCCTGGGACTCTCCAGGCAAGAACACTGGAGTGAGTTGCCATTTCCTTCTCCAGCGCATGAAAGTGAAAAGTGAAAGTGATGTCGCTCAGTCATGTCCGACCCTCAGCGACTCCATGGACTGCAGCCGTCCAGGCTCCTCTGTCCATGGGATTTTCCAGGCAAGAGTGCTGGAGTGGGGTGCCATTGCCTTCTCCCACACAAGACTAGGAAGGAGAGAATCACCTGCCAGTGCCTGGATAATTGCTATACCTGAAAAAGAAACTGAAAAACGCAACTGAATCAACAATGGCATATTTCAGAGAAGAAACTGTCTCTGAGCCAATGACCTGAGGATGCAAATGGAAAGAGTTCAGTGTATGCTAAGCAAAATCAGAGAGTCATATGTGTAGACACTTCCTGGCAGAAACATGAATTTCAAGTTTAAAGAAAAACATTCTACAAACATCTAGACAGACAGAAAAGTTTCTTCCCACAAGAAGAGAGAGAGAATAGCTTCTTTTTAACAGCACAATATTTCTCTTGTAATAGGACACTGATCTATAAAATATAAGCCATATGCTGCTAAGAAAATCTGATCATGATTAAAAGTCCAGGTTCTAGAGAGTTAGTGAAATTAAATGCTATACAAAAGGGGATTCATGAGTCAAATGCTCATTTCACCCTAGAGCAATATATATTCCTCAAGGAAATATGTATGTATTCCTGTTTTGATATTATGACACATGCAAATAGGTTTAGAATACACCCTAGGGCCCCTCGTGCTGCTAAGCTGTACCAGACTTAACTTTAATTAAAATCTCATTTTTCTTCCTCCCTCATCTGTGTTTCAAAGACGACTTTGTTATATCTTTTTATTGAGCCCAGATAATCTTGACCATCTCCTTGCATAAACAGAAAGCAAAGGTCTCTCTTAAGAGTTCTCTAGAGACTCTTTCCAGAGAAGGCAATGGCATCCCACTCCAGTACTCTTGCCTGGAAAATCCCATGGACCAAAAAGCCTGGTGTGCTGCAGTCCATGGGGTCGCTGAGAGTTGCACATGACTCAGTGACTTCACTTTCAGTTTTCACTTTCATGCATTGGAGAAGGAAATGGCAACCCACTCCAGTGTTCTTGCCTAGAGAATCCCAGGGACAGCGGAGCCTGGTGGGCTGTCGTCTATGGGGTCACACAGAGTCAGACACGACTGAAGCGACTTAGCAGCAGCAGCAGCAGCAGCAGCAGGGACTCTTTCACTGACTTTCAGTAAATGGTCTCAATAAATTTGGAGACCATGAATGTCTCCAAGATATTTATTGTCTTTCCTTATGTTCATGACCCTTAAAGAGAGTGTGTTGAATCCTGTCTACTTACTCTTCACAGCTCCTACTTTTCCCCAAGTCAGGTGACTTTTTTGGCTCATCATCAAACTATACTGTCTCAATTTATGGTTTGCTTTCTCCATCTCCTCCTAGTTCAGTGGTGGGCAACACTTTAACTAAGCTCCATTAACAGCCTCAATGAATAGCTTGCACTATACCAGGGTTGATGAGAGAGTCACTGTCTCTTTAGAGTCCTGGTTTTCAGTGTGGTTTCATCCAACTAGACTGTTTTCTTTGGGAGAGAATATGGTGTTCAGATTCCTTCCCCCATATGATGTTGTGAGCGGAAGATGGCCTTCCCTTGGATTAATGCACCGCAGTAGGAGGAAAAAAATAATTAGCTGCACAGCATATGTCCTTAATGGTTTGATAAAGGACCACAAGGGGCATCATGAAGAAGATGAGTGTGGAAAGGATCCCTTTTTATTAAGCTTAGCAGGGGAAGAGGTTTAAGATACTCATTTCCATAGATAAACAAACAAGTCGAAGGAAAGGAGCATCTGCTGGGAAGGGCTCCTCCAACATGTAGCAGATGTGTTTCAATAACAAAGCATACCCTGGAAGCGTTTTAGGATTTAATTATTTAGCTATTTTATTGAACTGTGGAACAAGGGGGTGGGCATGGATTGAGGAAGCATATTGTAAAATGACACAGCCTGGAAATTCAATTCCGAATGTAGTTTAAGCCTCCACATGCTGAAGTTTCTTTCAGAACATATGCTAACTGCTTTTTGATGCACAGACTCCAACCGCAGTCACCCATTCCACATGCATGGTGGCAATCACTCTGCATTCTCCTCTCCTCTTCATCACCCCCGATACTCTCATCTCTCCCCTGCATTTTTGCAGCAACTTCCCATCTCCTTTCACTGCCTTCGGTTTTACCCTGTTCAAAACTATTTTCCACTGCCCACTCTTTCTGAAATGCAAATCTGATTACTGGATCTGTAAAACAAAAAGGGAGTGATGTGACATGAGAGCTTAGGAAGGATTAATCCAAAGCAAAAGAAAATGGATCAGGAGCAGGAGGAAGGAGGAGAATAAAATAACAGCAGTGGAAACTGTAAAGTACCAAAAGGTTCAGACAGAACACTTCTGAATCCTGTACAATATACACAGCCAGACTCCAGCTCTCCTGGGCAATACCTTCTCCTAGGAATGATACATGTTTTATAGGGGAATGTCAGTAAAGAAGAAGATGCCAGTCTGTGTGCAGTTTTTTGAAAGGCTAGACAAGTGAAGGAAAAGCACGTCTTATCACAACTGCCCAACAGAGGTGAGAGCAACCTCATCCACCTGAATTCCTTCCTGTGGTCTTTCTTGCCCATAGTATAGAAGTCCAAGAATTTCAGTGTGATATACCAGAACTCCATTTTCTCTCTAGACTCTTCTTCCAAACTCCTACTGTGTACTTCGCACTCTGGCAAGTATTTACATTTCTCCAAATATATATCATCTCTATGATTTTACCTCTCTTCTCTTTTCTTAAGATTCCATATAATTTCTTGACTAGATAGTAAATTCCTGCCAATCCTCTAAAAGTTAATTTTGATCTCTTTTCCTCTATGAAGCCTTTCCTGCTCACCTTCACACTAACTCTTTGTCAGGGATAGCCCCCACAATCAACTTTCATGAAGTCTGGCACTCCAGTCTATGTTTAGCAGTTATCAATTCATATGGAATTCTCCAGGCAAGAATACTTGGAGTGGCTTGCCATGTCCTACTCCAGGGAATCTTCCTGACCCAGGGATTGAACCCAGCTCTCCTGCATTGCAGGCAGATTCTTTACCATCTAAGCCACCAAGCAAGCCCACAAAAATGGAATATAAATTTTTGAGACATAATGTGCTCAGTTTACGTGCATTGAATGAATGAGTGGCCTGGTCAGGATTGCAAAGTCCAGTGTAAATTGAATTATATGTATGCGGTAGGATGGGTAGGTGAGGCAATACAGAGACATACCTTCCCCTCTGACTTAGAGAACAAGTGTGACCCCGAAACAATGTTGGCTAGGGACTAGGACAGTGGCACAAAGCAACTACCGCTTTTATTTTTGCAGTCAATACTTTAGTTATGATGCTTTTAATTGTAAGTATCAGAAAATCCGTCTTACCTAAATTACGCAAAAATATCAAGAGTTACTCTAGTTTTAAAGAGCCCTTAATCATGGACTCATGGTAAAAGATTAGAATTCAGTTTCTCTCATCTCTTGGTTGTGTTTTCTTTCATGTTGGTTTTATGCCTAACCTCCCTACAGAAGCCCAAGGCAATTCCAGCTATACAGCAACCTACTATTGGCCAGTCCAGGAGAGGAGAGCCCTCTTCTCATCTGGAAGTGCCACATTAGGTTTATTGCTCTGACAACACCAGGATCTCCCTACCCATAGGTAAACAAGATACCATAGCCATATACGTATATTACCAGGTGAATATTTACTTACATATCTGTGTGTATATAATTATCACGTGTTTTAAGATTTTTATTTTACATAAGTTCACAGAAAGAACTCTAGACTGCTTTAATAAAACATCATCAGTTGTCTCTTTTCTTCTAAGAAGTCTCTTCACTTCTCATGTTTTCTGTTTCCTCATCTTTTGAACCTAGAAATCTTCAGCATCCCTTCCTACTCTACAGTTCTCTGGAACGGCATTATGATTCTAGGGCAAAGGCAAGTCTAATCCCAAGTGAACTGAGAGACAGGTAACTCTTGAGATAGACTGCATCACACACTTCTGTTTTTGGCTCATTGTAGCAGATTTTATATTTTCAGAGCCCTGAGAACAAAATTAAAATAACAGCAACTGTGTATCAGAGCTTATTATGTGTCAGCCTCAGTACTGAGCTCTTCATATGTTATTTCATTTGTCCTCACTCAATTCAATGAGAAAAGCATCATTACCCCCATTTTATAGATAAGGAAGCTATCACTTTATCAGTCACTCAGCTAACATTAATGAATGCTTACTGCATGCTGGATCTTATTCTCGGTACTGAGAAAATAGGGATGAACAAGACAGTATAGGTCAGCCCTCACAGAATTTATATTCTCGGAAACTGAAGTTATGAGGAGTTTGCCCAGCTCTGGTTTATTCACCACTCAAGGGCAGGTCCGGCTTCTAGAGTGATGCAGAAGTCTATGGACTGCTGTTAGCTCTTCATGGCTCTCCCTCTGTGAGTGTGCAGAAGAGTATCTGTAGTGGGCTGGTGGTCAGTGCTGGGCGGTAGGGCCAGAAGTCAGGAAGACCTGGACATGGGGTAAGGAAAATCAAGGACACACTGGAACCTGCCAGTACCTTCCATTTGTCCCCCAGCCCCTCTAACCAATGAAGACCTAAGGACAGTACGTACAGCTTCACTCGCATCTGTCAAATCTCATGCAAAATGTTCCGATGGCTCCATAAAGGAAGGGAATCCTGAGAGATCCAGCCTAGCCAAACTGACTGCACAAGAGCACCACAGAGGGCATGGGGAGGTTTGGAAGGTGGTGAGTTAAGAGAGACAGACAATGAGTGGTTTTTAAAAGTTAAAATTAAAATGTCAGATGCCAACATGTAGTTGACGATTACAGGGGGATGCTGTGCTACAGAGTCACTGGTGGCTACTTTACCTGGGGGTCAGGAAGCTTTCCAGAGTTGGTAAGTGGAAAAGCAGAGATGTCAACCCAAGCAATGTGGCTTTGGAGCCAATTAATTTATCTTCTACACAAATTCTGTACAGACTTGAATGATAATAATGATTTCCTGGGGCTAGAGGTGGGGGAGGGTAGAAGATACGTCTTAAATTCTCAGAATCCTCTACAGAACAACAGGATCAAAGTCTCAAGGTCCTGGAACTTGTGGCTTTAACAAGTACCTGGAGTGGCATTTAGCAGACCAGTTTAGAGAACACTGCAACAGTGAGTCACAAGAGAGTAATAAATTCCTGAAACTGGCCTGCTCACATCATCCTGAAAAGAAGACTGAGTTATCCCTGGCTGAGTTTGAACCACCAACCTTTCAATTAGCAACCAAATGTGCTCATCAGGTGTACCGCAGAGACAACTGTGCAGCTCAGCTTCATGTTCAGCCCTAACAGATGGTCTCCTCTGTGTGCCATTCTGTCTGGAATAACACACAAGGACTCAGTAATATATACCCACACACCATCAACTTTTCTGATTCATCATAAAAACTGCACTTGTGTGTGTGTATGTGTTCAAAAAGAAGAACCTGCAAAGCTTTTCAACTCCTCAAAGATACTTTAAAAAGCACTGTGGTTAGACATTTCAGCAACTCCTTCGTACACTGGGGAGAGACATGTGAAAGAAAACGTGCTTCATTTATATAGAGAGGCTTCCAGGCTTTAGAAACACAGCCTGAAAGGCAAAACTTCACCAACAGCAATAGCTGTTCGTCAACATTAATGGAAACGTTCACTTCCCCCAATGCTGAGAATTTCCAGGGGGATTAATTGTTTAATATTCACAAAGGACTTTGAAGATGAAAAGACCCACATAAAGGCTGAAAATGAACACTCAGTTTGTTTGCTTTTCTCATCCTGTAGTTGAATCTGCAAAGCCACCATGTCTTTGAAGACGCTCCAAGATTATAATCATGATGATCACCCTTGGAGTTGAGAGAGTGAGTAGGGAGGACTAATTTAGCCCAAGCTATAATTCCAGTAACTGTAAGAGCAGGGACTTCAGTATCAAACACAATCCTGACACTTTACCACCTGCCAGCTCTAATCTTCAGAGAAGGCAATGGCACCCCACTTCAGTACTCTTGCCTGGAAGATCCCACGGGCGGAGGAGTCTGGTGGGCTGCAGTCCATGGGGTCGCTAAAGTCGGACACTACTGAGTGACTTGACTTTCACTTTTCACTTTCTTGCATTGGAGAAGGAAATGGCAACCCACTCCAGTGTTCTTGCCTGGAGAATCCCAGGGACGGCGGAGCCTGGTGGGCTGCCGTCTATGGGGTCGCACAGAGTCGGACACGACTGAAGTGACTTAGCAGCAGCAGTAGCAGCTCTAATCTTGGGCAAGTTACTTACCCTCTCTGAGATTCTATTCCCTCAGGTGAAATATTAACTAATTATACATACCTGGCTATTGTCAAGTTAGAGATATTTTATAGGACTGGCACATTGCTGGTACTTGTACAATTAGAACTATTGTTGCCATCTCCAATATTTGAAGAATATTAATAAATGAGATTTCCAAGGCTTAATGCTACAAAAGCAAACATTGATCCTAATTAAATAAAAATTACAAAAGAGTAGGAATGAGCCAGGCTGACAGACAAGAAATCTTTTGACTCATTTGTAAATATGTGTGTGTGTGTGTGTGTGTGTGTGTGTGTGTGTCTAAGAGAGGACTATGCTGTTATTTACTCAAGATTGTATAACTTAAAATGGTCCTTTCTTTCATGTTTTCTTTTTCTTCTAATATCCCAACTACTTTCTTTAATAAGTCTCTGCTGTCGACTCCCATTCACACACTCACTCCCATCTTTAATGTTTATTTCAGTGTTTTGTCAAAGTTGAGAACCTAAGAACTTCTGTGAAGCATCTAAGCAACTCAGCCTTGAAGAGATTGAGCATAGTAACTCTGAGCTATAAAATGCTGCAGGAAGAGACACTTAGGCCCAAATCCATCCCCATTTCATTTAGATGTTGGGGATTATCTTGCCACTTTTTCCAAATCAGGAGCACTCTGGGAAATAAGGTAGGAGTTGGCAAGAAAGGATAGGAGAAATATAGTGTTTTCTCTGCTTTCAATTCTACCTGGATTTAACCCATGGCGGGGATTCACTAAGCACCACTATCCAGCTCCTATTTGCTGTCCCTTCAACTTTGAGACTCCTTCTTTAATAATCTCCGTGAAGTAATGACCCTGGCCTGGGATTCCTCTCCCAATGCTGATCACAACAACTCTGAAGACAATAGCTATTATCATATGAATATAAAACTATCCTACTATGCAAAGAAAAAATAAAATTAAGGATCCCCAATAGGTCCATTTTCTAAAATTTGGAAAACTTTGTTTTGCAGTGTACTGGTTTACAGAATAAGGTGCCCTGCTTCTCTGATATGTACAAATTAAGTAACTTCAAATCCTAAAAGTTATAGTGCCAGTATGTGATGCCACAGTCAGTGCTGTGGTTCTTCATAAATCAGAAAAGAGTTAAGGAAAAGAAGAGAACCAAGAGTTTCTCTCTGGTTTCCCTCGTAGATTGCCATGATATAGAAAGGAGTGAAATTAGAGGGAGGCTTACTAAGGTAGCATACAATATCTTTAGGAAAATATCCTTTAAGTCAGGTTTAGAAAAATTTATAAAACCACATAATTGGCTTGGTTGGGAACAGTATTAATATTATTATTAAATATCATTAAGGAACAATATAATATTAAATATCATTTAGGAACAATATTTGGAGAAGGCAATGGCACCCCACTCCAGTGCTCTTGCCTGGAAAATCCCATGGATGGAGGAGCCTGGTAGGCTGCAGTCCATGGGGTCACTGAGGGTCGGACACGACTGAGCGACTTCATTTTCACTTTTCACTTTCATGCCTTGGAGAAGGAAATGGCAAGCCACTCCAGTGTTCTTGCCTGGAGAATTCCAGGGACGGGGGAGCCTGGTGGGCTGCCATCTATGGGGTCACACAGAGTCGGACATGACTGACACGACTTAGCAGCAGCAGCAGGAACAATATTAATAATAAATAGTTGGCAAAAGAACTACCTAAAAGAGTTGGTGACCCAGAAGAATGCAGAAGACCCGAGTTTGAGTACTACCATTAACATTAATTACTTCTGTGATATCGGGAAATTCTATTAAACTCTGATGGCTTTGTTTTTTGCTTGTTTGCCTGCATTTTTAGTCACTTGAGAATTGAGACAGTGGAAGAATTTTAACTTGACAACTTACTAAATTTTGACAAGAATTTCTCTGCACATGAATAGCTCCCTTTAAGAACAAGACCCATTGTCACTATTTATCTTCTCAGTGTCCTTACCTAGGGATTTCAAGGTACCCTGGATCCTCAGCACATATTGGTAAGAATGGATGTCAGGCAGAGTACCTGGGATATAGATTTGGCTCAAGAGTCCAGAACACTGTGATAAACTCTGTCTTAGTTTGGTAAGAATTTTTATCCATCAATGTCCAAACAAGGGGTACATAAGTATCTAAGTTTCCTGAGAAGCCTGGATAAAGTTTACCTGTCTCCTGAGAATCCTGTGTGCAGATCAACAAGCAACAGTTAGAACTGGACATGAAAAAACAGACTGTTTCAAAATTGGGAAAGGAGCATGTCAAAGCTGTAAACTATTACCCTCCTTATTTAACCTCTATGCAGAGTACATCATGCAAAATGCTGGGCTGGATGAATTACACAAGCTGGGAATCAAGATTTCTGGGAGAAATATCAACAACCTCAGACATGCAGATGATACCACTCTGATGACAGAAAGTGAAGAGGATCTAAAGAGCCTCCTGATGAGTGTGATAGAGGAGAATGAAAAAGCTAGCTTAAAACTCAACATTCAGAACTAAGATCATAAAAACAACAACAGCGAAACTAAGATCATGATATCTGGTCCCATTATTTCATGGCAAATAGAAGGTGAAAAAGTGGAAGAATTTATTTACTTGAACTCCAAAATCACTATGGACAGTGACTGCAGCCATGATATTAAAAGATGCTTGCTCCTTGGAAGGAAAGCTACAACCAACCTAGAGAGCATATTAAAAAGTACTTTGCTGACAAAGGCCCATGTAGTCAAAGCTATGGTTTTTCCAGTAGTCATGTACAGATGTGAGAGTTGGACCCTAAAGAAGGCTGAGCACTGAAGAATTGATGCTTTTGAATTGTGCTGCTGGAGAAGACTCTTGATAGTCCCTTGGATTGCAAGGAGATCAAGCAGTCAGTCCTAAAGGAAATCAACTCTGAATATTCATTGGAAGGACTGATGCTGAAGCGGTAGCTCCAATACTTTGGCCACCTCATGTGAAGAACCAACTCATTGGAAAAGTTCCTGATGCTGGGAAAGATCGAAGGCAGGAGGAGAAGGGGGTGACAGAGAATGATAGTTGGATAGCATCACTAACTCAATGGATATGAGTTTGAGTAAGCTTAAGGAGATAGTGAAGGACAGGGAAGTCTGGTTCACTGAGACATGGGGTCACAATGAGCCAAACACAACTTAACTACTGAACAACAAAAGCAAAACTCATAAGTATTCAGGAATACTTAATCCAGAAGTAATTAATGCATTACATAGAGAGTACTGAGGTAACAGTAAAACAACTGAGCATCTAGTAATAACTCAGTATGAATACTAATCACAGGCAACATGTAAAGAGTGTGCATTATCTGGCTAGAAAAAGTAGATATCAGTCTCAAAGGCTTCAGAGGAATGTTGTACTAGGAATGTAGAGGTGAAAAGAGGAAAACTAAGATGGAAATCCAGAAACAGGGCAAAATGATGGCAGAGAGGGCAAAATGGTTAAGAAAGTTGACATCTGGTAAGAATTTAGTCAACACTTTGAGACAGTGTTGACTAAGTCTTGAATCTTCTCTCTGATGAACCAAGGCTACAAATGTCTAAGCTGAAAATACAGTGATGAATGAACCACCAGATTTTTGCTTCTAACCAAGATGGAGTGACATCTATCAGATTTACCCCTCTACCTAAAACAAACACAAAATTAGACTAAAATAGATAATGATTTCAAAACAGTGGAGATGGGAAATGAAGGGCTGAATCTCTAGAGTTTGGGAGACAAATGATCCAGTGAACCCTACAATTGCCCTAGTGAGAGAATTTTCAGGCTGTGTTTACAAGGAGTAATCCTTGAGTTGAAGAAATGGAGTCTGGGAAGACCAAGGTGTTTATATTTTCAAGTATTGGAAAATAAAAAGCTGCACAGAGAGGACTGCACACACTTGAAGAGAATCTCCATTGAGTGTCCAGTGGAATACTGACCAGTGAATACCTGTGAGGCTAAATACCGGAGGCCAGAGAAAGCTCCATCTAAAAGGATTAGAGAGAATAGCACGTGATGCTAACACAGAACCATTAGTATTTCTTGCAGTTATAAATATCCTGGGTATAAAGAAGAACCAATAAGCCAGCTGAAGAAGAGGAGAGATGTAGTGAGATTGACCACTTAGAAGTAGAGCTTAGGGTACAGTGTGGAAAACTGATTAAAAGGAAAGAAACCCAAAACACAATAAATGTACAAAAATGACAGGGATTATTAACCTTTTTAAAATATAGAAATATATGCACTTACTATGCTCTAGACACTGTGTTAGGTTAACTCCATGCACAATCTTATTTAATCCAACCACTAACTGAGGTCGGAGAAGACACATAAATTGCCCAAGTCACATAGCTAATAAGTAGATGAAATGGGATTCAAGTCCAAGTATGTGGTTCCAAAATCTGGTCCCTAAGCCATACTGCTTTCTTTCCTGGAATTGGCTAATTCAGCCCTATGACTACAAATCAAAGTCCTACATCTGTCCTGGAAGCAGAACATTGAGAGCACCATCCTTTACTTGACACCTGACCATACATAAAAACATTAATATGACAATAATAACAACTGGTGTTTATTACTTAATATGCATCAAGTCTATGTGCTATACCTACATCCATTCATTTAGTGCTCCTAACAAGCAAGAAAGAAGTCTATTTATTTTTGCTTCTGAAGAGTCTGGCTACCAGAGCAAGTATATTACCCACCCAGGCATTTCACAGTTCACTGCCCCTTGCATCAGCCAGACCCCCTGACTTCACTGCAGAAAAGACATCAGCACCATGCCAAAGATTAATGTGTAAGAAAAGGCAGCACTGAAAGAAGAAGAATATCACAGCTAATAAACTAGCTTCTCTTAAACTACTTTAAGATCTTTATTTATGTAAAAATGCTGAGACGAGAGTGGTTGCTTAATATTATGGGACAGTTGGAGCCTTAACCAAAATAATGTGAACTTTGATTATTTTTTTTCTAATAACCACAGAATTTAAATATCACACACCAAGATTGTTTTTGCTGTTTTCTTAGCCAAATGTTTAACAAAATATACAAAACTTATTTAGTGCTGCTCCCCAGAAATAAGCCTCTGTGTGTTCTTTGAATCCAGGACTTTCTAGCATATCATTTTTTGTCCAAAGCCATACACTTGCCTCTTTTTTGGTGCTTAGAGTCAAAAACAATAATGAGTAGGGCAAGTCAACTGTTATGAAACTACTATTTTCCAGTTAAAAGAAACAACAGTGAACACTAAAATTTTCCATTAACTCACAAAATAAGAGTTTCCAAGCAGTGTACCCAATGAGGGGCTGTTTTGACTGAAGACATGATAGTCTCCTATTACGACTTTCATCTGATACTCTGTGTGTGTGCGTGTGTGTGTGTGTGTGTGTGTGTGTGTGTATGTGCACACGCGCATGGTGAATAACACAGAAGCAGGAATGTAGAAGGACATATATGATCCATTACAGCATATTCTTATCATAAGATCATAAAAACATGGTACTTATTTTTTTTCAATCACCCAGGATATTATGTAAGCATGACTTCCATCTTCAAACTGAAGTCTGTGGAGCATAATGAAGATTGATAGTGCTCTGAGGTCAGACAGTTCCGTAGCAAAGCAGGGAGAAGAGGAATGGTTGACATACAGAAGTCTCAAGTAAAAACTTCAAGTAGATGAGTAGATGGTTAGGGTGATAGGTTTGGCAGAAAATAGTGGATATTAGTTAAAAAGATTCAGAGTTCAAGGACTAGATTTTCCTCTTAGGAATGATGAGGGAAGAGAAGGCAGACTGTAATTCCACTCCATTCAGCTCAATATGTAATTCTTGCGACCATGAATGCTCCATCCCAGTGCTTGGCACTGGGAATGCAAAGGTAAATGAGATCTTTTCTCTGTCTTTGTGAAGCTCATGTTCTGCAGGAAGAGAGATTAGAGAGAAACAGAGGAATATTTATGAACAATTAACTCCAATTCATTTTGAAAAGTGTTGCCAAAGAGATATAAACAAGATACATAAAATAGGAAACTCCAGCTTCTATGGAAGTTACAAAAGACTTTGGAGTGAGTATATTGGTTAGCAATGTGCTAGGTGCTATAATTAATTAATCCCTGCTGTATAATAGCTCAAAATAAATTTATTTGGGCTTGTATAAGTTATCAGTGGGTTTATGGGTCAGTAAATCAAGTCTCCACCATGGAGTATTTCAAAAAGCCAGATTGACAGAGGTTCTGCCATCTTCAGTGCAAATCTCCCCAGATCTTCATGCGTTTCTCCTTGTCAGTAGGCAAAAAGGGAAAAAACATGGATACACCAATTCAAGGGGTTTTTTTAAGTCATGTCCAGGAATGGTAATATCACTATGTTTATGTTCCATGACTAGATGTAAGACACATGGCTACCCTACCAACATAAGAGGTTGAGAAACGTAAAATAGCTGTGTAGACCATGAAGAAGAGGAGAACATGAATTTTTGTGAACAGCTAGCAGTATCTGTCCCAGGCAGTAATATCTGAGCTGAATTTTGTAGGACAAGAAGGAGTTCACTAGTTAGAAGGCCTGAGGGTGCACTTTGACTATACATAGAAATAGTCCAGGCAAAACCAAACATTCTGTTCATCCTTTCTTTTCTATTACCTACCAATCACCCTTCCCTGTCACCTCTGAAAAGTTTGTTTTCACAATTGTCCCCAAATACATCAGAGAGAAAAGTAAAGAATCAATCATGTGCTCCTAGTGTTACATGCATTTATAGCAAGGTATGTAATTGTGAGGCTATAGTTTTTCAATGCTATACTGTCTATTAAGGGCAATCAATCTTCTCTGAGGCAAGAGAGTCAGAAAAATTTGAAAACATTTATGCCATCTTCCAAGCGGAGATAAAATAATTTCACTGAGTGATTCAATAAAGGTACATTCAGGAAAATAAAAGTTACGCCAAATAAATCAGAGAAACATACATATAGGGAATTAGTAACAAAGATGCTAGAAGAAGTGATGTCCCTGGTGGCTCAGGCAGTAAAGAACTTTTCAGCAATGCAGGAGACCCCGGGTCTATCCCTGTGCCAGGAAAATCCCCTGGAGAAGGGAATGGCAACCCATTCCAGTATTCTTGCCTGGGAAATCCTGTGGACAGAGGAGCCTGGCAGGTTACAGTCCAAGGGGTTACAAAGAGTTGGACATCACTGAGCAACTAACACTTTAATGCTAGAAGAAATGAAAAAATGGGAAAGATTTTTTTAAAAGTGAAATTAAAGACTCTAGGAGCCAAATCTTATCTTGAGGGTGGATGTACAATAGGTCAGGGCTGGGTAACCAGATCAGGATAAAACATTAGAAGCTAGAATCTAGAATCACAGTGATTCTGGTCAACGGGGCCTGAGCCCAGGGAGGGGGGAGTGTGTGCTGGAAGGGAAGGTGCTGGAGCACGAAGAAAACATGGTCCCTTCTAGAGGCTCTGCCCACAGCAAAGAGAGAGATGGACAAGCTCCCCAGCCCCCTCTTCACTGTCTTTTCAGTCAGTCTCCAGGGACTCCTTCTGGCTCTTCTAAGGCTCTCTCCTGAGCAGGAAGTAGATCTGAGAGCAAGTAAGCATAGGACTGTTCACTTGACTTAATTGTATTCAAAACAGCTAATCCTTCCACTTGAGGCAAGACTGAAGGGTAATTTTTATTCCCTGCAGTTGAGGGTCACAAGAGCCCTGTTTTGTTTCCTTTTTGCTGTTGTTCTTTTCCTGAAGTGGTAGAATCTTTAACCAGCTCGGTTAATAGGAAAATCGAACATGGGATTTTTCCTTTAGAGGCTCTAAAGTTAGGTTAAGAAAAGAATACAAATTTAAACTTTGGAAATGAAAGAGCTATTTGATTTCCTCATCCTATATGTGAAGAATCTAGTTCACAAAATTAAAAATGTAAGTGATTAGATTGGTTTATATTTCCATAATCCTCTATGATAAAGGATTGAATAGTTCTAGACTTCTCAAAATATTTCACATTTTGCTGTCAGTCACTATCCCTTTGAAAAGTAGTAAATCCAGAGAAATTATTCCCTTTGTGTAGGACAAGAAAAAGGCCAGGAGAGAGTAAGTGCCTTGCACTTTGCCACTTGGTTGGAGTATAACTTCCTCTCAGTTTTTCATATGAAAAACAGATCTCTTATTAGTTGTACTGCCTATATCACCAGTACGTTTACATCCTGAAAAGAGTTGAGTGCACTGCAAATTCTGTGTGATACAGAATTATAGGTTTTACTGCTTTTATGGAAAGCAGTCATCACTTATTACATTCAAAGATAATATAATTAGGATTACAAGTATCTAAGAGAGATGCTTCTGTCCAGACTGTTTCAAACTCCACAAAATATTGCAATAAAAAATATATTTTAGTGTAAATTTTGATGTGTCCACCATAACTTGGGCTTCCCAGGTGGTGCTAGTAGTAAAGAACCTGCCTGCCAAAGCAGGAGACATAAGAGACATGGGTTTGATCCCTGGGTCGGGCAGATCCCCTGGAGGAGGACATGGCAACCCACTCCAGTATTCTTGCCTGGAGAATTCCATGGATAGAGGAGCCTGGCAGGCACCGTCCATAGGGTTGCAAAGAGTTGGACATGACATGCACACCATAACCTTATGGGAAGACACACTAAATAAAATAGATGAAAGCAGAGCTATTCTTGGTAGATTGGTTGTGTGGGATAGAGTCATCATGAATTGTCTCCAACCCCTTATCTTTATAGGCAGCTTTCAAGGCAACTTTTCAAAAACTTAAGAATACAACTTAGTGCATCTTGAATAACATAGGATAAAAAGACATTTTAGATATTATAGTTTCATCCATTGCTAAAATTTTGATTAAAGATTTTGATATTGCATTTTTGGGAATGAAGAAATTCTCAGGTTCACATAAGTGTTCAACTGGCATTGGCCCTTAATAATAAAGAAACTATGAACTCTAGTCCATTGATCAGGCTTCCCTTGTAGCTCAGTTGGTAAGGAATCTGCCTGCAGTGCAGGAGACCTGGATTTGATCCCTGGGTTGGTAAGATCCCCTGGAGAAGGAAATGGCAACCCACTTCAGTATCCTTGCCTGGAAAATCTCATGGACAGAGGAGCCTGGTGGGCTGCAGTCCATGGGGTCACAAAGAGTCAGGCACAACTGAGAAGCTAACACTTACACTTTTACTTACAGTCCATTGATCAATGTCTACCTTGATGCCAAAATCACAGTTTTTGATGCAACTACAAATGTAAATGTTCACTTACTTTTATTTTGGGATTGTCTATTGTTTTTATACACATCTAAAACTGATTTCTGTATGTTGACCTTGTATCCTACACTTTGCTGAATTAATTTATTACAGCTAATAGAGTTTTGTGGGTTTTAAAGGATTTTATGGGAATAAATATAATTTTACCTCTTTCTTTCCAATTTGATTGCCTGTTCTTTTTGTCTTGCCTAGTTTCTCTAGCTAGAACCTTCACGTAGTGCTGAATAGCCATCACAAAGGCAGCCGTACTTGTCTTGTTCCTGATTTTAAGGGGAAGGAAAGCTTTCAGTCTTTAACCATTGAGTACAGTTCCTTGTGCGTTTTTAATATAAACACCCTTTGTCATGTTGAGTAAGTTATGTTCTATTTTTAGTTTGTTCTATGTTTTCATTATGAAAAGCTGCTGTATTTTGTCAAAAGCTTTATCTTCATGATTAGAGATAATTCTGTTTTTTTTCCTTTCTTCTATTAATATGATGTATTATATTGAATTATTTCTTATTGCAACTCTTACATTTCTGAAATAAATCCCACTTAGTTATGTATAATTCTCATAATTTGGAACTCGATTTATTTTGCTAGTATTTTGTTGAGGCTTTTAAGATCTTTCCCTTTTTAAAAGCCGTTTATCTATCTGGCTGTACCAGGTCTTAGTTGCAGTTTGCAGGGCCTTTGATCTTCGTTGAGGCACATTCGATCTGTGTTTACAGCAGGTGAACTCTTAGTTGCAGCATATGGGATCTACTTCCCTGACCAGGGATTGAACCCAGGGCCCCTATATTGGAAGCATGGAGTCTTAGCCACTGGACTACCAGGAAGTCCCTAAGATCTTTCCTTTTTAAATGGAATAAAGTAATAATTATATTGTGATGCAACTAATATTTGTAGAGTGACTCTGTATCAGCTAGAAAATCCTAATCTTAATTTTCAGGTAGGAAATTTGTTTCTATCTGAACTTTAAGGTAATTACCTCTATACTGCTTAAAAACATACTATAATTTAGATTATCTAGTCATCTACACTGAAATTTCTCCAAAATTAGTCTGAGATCTATAGCCTGCCTTGCCCAAATACAGATGATTTCAGAGAAAATGTACTATTTGCCTTTGATATCAAAATTACAGCCTTTCCAATTTAAATATTCTAGGGATTGTCAATTAAGAAATTTGAGATTTTTTGAAAGTCATCTTCATGAATTATAGTGTTATAGACTTAGGTTCTAGAATCAGACAGGCCTAGATTTAAAATAAAACCCAATATTTGAGACTTCTTATATAAGTTATTTAACATCTCTATGTACCTATTTCCTCATTACTATTCATATTACAACAATGGTATGTACTTAATAGTATTCCCACAAGCATTAAATGAGAAAATGCAAGTAAGTCATTTAGAATCATGACTGGCACACACTGAACATTCAGTTAATGATGGCTTTTATGATAATTATCTTGTTGGATTCCAGACAATCAATTTCTCTATTCTCATTTAGGTTTAAATCTGTTTAGAGAGAATTGGTTAGTTACTAAATTACATGTGTTTATAAATTTCTTGTACATATTTCTAAGCAAATATTAAATAATAGAAGAAAAGGAAAAGTGAGTATGGGCAAAACAATGATATAGTAAATGTTTCCACTTTTCCCAGAAAGATGTGATGTGACACTACAAAGTAAAAGTAGCTTAAAGTGTTCTTGACGGGAATTAAGAAGCATGAGGTTGCAGAGGGATAAGGGCATAGCCAAGCCAAGCAAAATGAATGGGCTAACTTAACATTTCCATGAAAAATTTATTGTGCATTAAGTTAATGTGTTAATTTTCATATTAATGTACCATTCTATAAGAGGTAATTTAAAGAGCTATTTAGGATCTGTGATAAATATTATTCTGTTAAAAATAATTATGAACCTTTCTTATGATATCTTCTCTCTGGGAGAATTTTACTTTCTATTTCACTGACATCAGGTTTGTCCATGTGTCTGACTTCAGCCAATGAAATGTGAATGGATGTGATATGAGACTTAGCAAAAATTTAAGAGCCAAGAATAGTTGTAACATTTCTCTTCTTTCCTCTGTTGTAAGATTTGTACTGTCTCAAATAGAGGCTGTTCCTTGAGTTCAGGTCTGAAAATGGAAATAATATGGAACAGAGCTTCAAACAACTTGCAGTAGACAGGTTTCCTGTAAAGAAATTAGCCTTTGCTATTATAAATCATATAGACTTTTTTAATTGTTGCTATAATTTTGTCTAAGGGAAAAAATGTTCTTCCAAAACAGTTTAAATGTTGTTCATGGTAAAAGGATATTTTAATAATGCAAATGCATAATTTTATAGGATTATTAAAAATGTATATGCACTTTTATGTGTTATAAGAGGGAGGAGCTCAAGACGGTGGAGTGGGACTTATTCCAGGGACACAAAGATGGTTCAATATCCTCAAATCAACCAATGTATTATACTGCATTAACAAAAGGAAGGATAAAAGTCACATGATTATCTCAATAGATGCAGAAAAAGCATTTCACAAAATTCAAAATCCATTCATGATAAAAAAAAACTCTCCAACAAAGTTGGTATACAGAAAACATATCTCAACATAATGAAAGTCATTTATGGCAAATTCACAGCTAACACCACATTCAGTGGTGAAAAGGTAAAACCTTTCCTCTAAATTTAAGAATAAGACAAGGATGACCACTCTCACCACTTCTATTTAAGAGAGTTTTGGAAGTCCGAGCTATGCAATCAGTTTAAAAAGAAATAGAAAAGGCATTCAAATTGGAAGGGAAGAAGTAAACTGTTCACTATTTGCAGATGACATCAGAAGTCCATACTTTATATACAAAACCCTAAAAGTCTCCACCAGAAACTATTAGAATTAATAAATGAATTTAGTAAAGTTGCTGGGTAAAACATAAATATACAGAAATCTGTTGCTTTTCTGTTCGTTAGTAATGAACATAAATCAATGAACTGCATGAAAAATCATATCAGAAAGAAAAAATACCTAGGAGTAAACTTAACCAAGGAGATGAAAGAACTATATTTTGAAAAGTGTAAAACACTGATGAATGTAATTGAAAATGGTACAAAGAAGTGGAAAGATATTTTATGTTTATAGATTGGAAGACTTAATATTGCTAAAGTGACCATATTATCTACAGATTTACTGCAATCTCTATCAAATTACCTATGGCATTTTTCACAGATCTAGAACAAATTATGCTAAAATTCATATGAAACCATGAAAGACCCAAAATAGCCAGAGCATTTTTGAGAAAAAAGGAACAAAGCTGGAAGCAACATTCTCCCTGACTTCAGTCTATACTACAAACCTATAGTAATCAAAACAGCTTGATACTGGCATAAAACCAGACATATAAATCAGTGGAATATAATTGAGACCCTAGAAATAAACCCACACACTTAGGTCAGTTAATTTACAACAAAGGAGGAAGAAAGATACAAAGGAGAAAAAACAGTCTCTTCAATCAGTGGTGCTGGGAAAACTAGACAGATAGGTACATATAAAAGAATGAAATATAACATTTTCATTGTACAGAAATAAAATCAAGATTATTAAAGAGCTAAATGTAAGACCTGATGCCATAAAAATCCTAGAAGAGAACACAGGCAAAACACTCTTTGACATAAATCCTAGCAATGTGTTTTTGGATCTGTCTCCTAAAGCAAAAGAAACAAAATACTTAAGTATACTTAAAACTCTTGCCCAGCAAAGAAAACCATTGACAAAACAAGAAGACTGAATGGAAGAAAATATTAGCAAATGATATGACTGATAAGAGGTTAACATTCAAAATACATAAACAATTCATACAACTCAATATCAAAAAAGAAAAGAAAAGAAAACCCAGATTAGCAGATATTTTTCCAAGGAAGATATACAGACGGTGATGAGGCGCATGAAAAGGTGCTCAACATCACTAACCTTCAGAGAAATGCAAATCAAGCCCACAGTGAGATATCACTTCACACCTGTGCAAATGGCTATCATCAAAAAGTCTGTGAATAACAAATGGCTAGACTGTGCTTAGTGAAATAAGTCAGAGAAAGATACTGTATGTCATCACTTATATGTAGAATCTAAAAAATATATAAATGAATTTAACAAAACAGAAGCAGACTCACGACTATAGAGAATAGGTGGTAGGAAGAAATATTTAGTTATTACTCTATCAGAACCACTATCTATGAGGTTATTTTTATCATGATAGAAATTGTAACAAATTCTTTCTCACAGACTGGACTTAGAGATGATCCAAATAGAAAATCATGTGAGAAATCAGCCTGAAAGTACTAGAGGGAGGATGGATCAGAGGGGATGGGGAAGGAGAGAGAGAAAGTAAAGAGAACGAGAGAGAGAGAGACAGAGAGAGACAGAGAGAGAGACAGAGAGAGAGACAGAGAGAGAGACAGAGAAAGAATGGGGACAAGGGGAGGTTTTAGGCATCTATTAGGAAAAGCAGAAGAAAAATTCCTGGAGAATCAAGTTATTCTGCCCTTCTTAGAGCAAAAGACCAGAAATGACATTCATCTATGGAAATAAAGGTCAAAGAGTGCATATAATCTGTACCAGTCAAGCAGCTAGAGGGAAATGGGGTTCTAATTCTCACATTTGGTCCAGTGGAAGGGAATGCTTTTCTCCTCTGAAACTGCTTTAACTCCACGTTTGTTGAAGCCGCACCTGCCTTTGTCTGAGTTCTCGAGAGCCCCTCTCCCTCTGCGTTTGTTTACTGTCTCCTCCTCTGCCACCCACATGGCATTTTTCTTTACTTACAGGAGTCCTAAAGACCCGAAACAGCAGCACGCAGATTAAAAATGAATAAAAGTCTCAGAGGGAGAGTACCAAGAGGCGGCTGGCTCTGTGATCGGCAATTTTTTGAGGTTCTTTAAATACCCAATTATTTTCAGGACCCCTACAGAACAGAAACTACGGGACATGGGAAATAGGTTTTCAGGCCAGAGGGAATATATTTTTAAGCAAAAATTCTTTTAACTTGGAGACGAGAAGAATTATGTTTTATAGTACTGCTCTTCATTGCCAACCCCTCTCCCCCAGATCTCTACCTATTCTTTTTCTCTCTTTTATAGTTTCAGGTGATGCACCCAGGAGGAGTGAGGAGAATTTATCTTCAGTGTAAACGTCATTATTCTACAGTGTCTCTTCATTTGCCCAGGAGGTAAGGATGCTGTGTAGGGAAGAAAAAAAAAAAGCAAAAACAAACAAACAAAAAAAGGCAGTAAATGAATTAAAATCAGGCCTGAGAATATTTGATGATATATTACATCCCAGCTCAAACAGGAAGAAAATTTAAATCCGATATGTCAAGGAATTGAGAAGCACACGTTTTTAGATTACTATGTTTCTTTGGATGAAAAACACTTTCTTAAAGAGCCTAATGAATGTACCAAGCCATAAGATGACCTCCAAATACTGTAAAAACAAATCTATAGGAAATATTTCTCTACCACTTTCATTTTGAATTTCCTAAAACCTATATTGTGGTTAGTAAAATATTTATGCATTGCACTCCAGAAACATATTATTTATGGTGTGCAATCAGGAAAGATTGCATCTGATGACCACATTTTCATTTAGCCATGGGAAGGAACAAATTGTAGTTGAATTACAAACACGGAAACCAATCAGGCAGGGTGCAAATAATTTGTTCAGCCTGAGACAGGGTTGTCAGGAAGCAGCGCTGTAATGTGATTCAGAGGAGAATCTGTGTTATCATTACCTTCCAACAGGTTGTCAGAAATCAGCAGACTGAAAGGGAGTTTTCCGCAAAGGCAGAAAGATAAAACCAGGAAAGAAAAAAATTATAATTTTTTTTTAAGAAACGTAGTGTTAATGGAATGCTGAATTATTAGCATTGCAGAAAGAAACAAATGTAAATTTTGGTACCTAGCAGAGTCAATTGACTACGACTTTTGTATACTGTGTGTGTTATTTTTCAATCAAATCTGATGTTCCTTTCTACCAGCAACGGTTAGCTTTAAAAATGCAGAAACCTCAGGAGATCTGAATTATGTGTTCAGAATTGTCTATTAGATCTTACTGTAAATCACTTAGCTATATGAAACAAGACCTTTGTACACCATTCTCCTGCCATAAGAAAAAATTATTATGTATACATTCTTGCATGCTACAATTGTAAATTGGATGGTGAAATTGCTTAGGAGGGTAAAACTAGAGAATAAGGGAACTTAACTACAAAATAAATCCCACTTAACATTTACTGACCATGTATGGAGAACTTGAGTAAGGAAAAAATTACTTGGAACTCTGATTGGTTATGACTTACATGACTCATGCTTCCTCTTTCTCTTGCTTTGGTTTTTGTTTTGTTTTGTTCTTTTGCTTTTGTTAATTGTATTCTTTATTTTTGGTTCACCACAGTATGCTTCTCACCAGACAAAAACAAACCACATTTGTTAGTTGAAAAGAGATTACCCATAGGTGATAATATGTCAGTCTATTCCTCAAAAAGCCTTCCCTGATAGCTCTGTTGGTAAAGAATTCGCCTGCAATGCAGGAGAACCGGGTTCAATTCCAAGGTTGGGAAGATCCCCTGGAAAAGGGATAAGCTACCCACTCCAGTATTCTTGGGCTTCCCCTGTGGCTCAGCTGGTAAAGAATCTGCCTGCAATGTGAGAGACCTGGGTTTGATCCCTCGGTTGGGAAGATCCCCTAGAGAAGGGAAAGGCTACCCACTCCAGTATTCTGACCTGAAGAATCCCATGGGCTGTATTGTCCGTGGGGTTGCAAAGAGTCGGAAATGACCGAGCCACTTTCACTTTTACTTCCATTGTTCAAAAAGTGTTGGTGGCTCCTTGTTGCCTATAATATCAAAAAAATGTTTTCAGTGTAGCATTCAAGGACCTTCATAGTCTGTCCCCAAACTGCATGATAGAAAACATGGATAGTCTTGGAAGTCTGAATGTCAAGTCCTCACTACTGGACAATTGGATCAGATTCGGCAATATACTTTGTCTGCATCTCGGGACCAGCACAGAGTTTCTGTGAAGGATATGGCACAATCTACTCAGGTGTATTCTGACTGTGACATTAACACCAAAGCAATACCCTGAACTTCAGCTTCTGTCATTTTTATGAGTAATCCTTCTTCTCTTTGTGTGTTTCCAGTTATCAGGGAAGTCTGATTTTCTTTTCTCAGCGTTCCAAGCTTCTAGCTGCTTCGCAGTATACAATAAAAATTTCTGGACTCTTATTGCTGAATCTTGCCTCATTCTGTTCTAAGTTCACAAACTGCTTTTTCTTCTTGTAGCATGTCTTTTCCAATACGCTAGAGTTAGACTAGTAATTTAAATCAGGAAGAAAGGCCACACTCATGGCATAGGGCCATTCCCAAATTGAGACCTAACTTCCATATTTAGACTTTGGTAGTGGCATTTTGAAATCAGTGGGTATCTAAGGTATCCCACTGAGGACTGTAAAAGTTTTTTACCATAAAAAGCTTTTAGAAGAGTAAGTGCTCAATGGTGTTTAATAAGTGCTTTCTATTATCATTGATGTTGACTTATGAGCTCGAGACTCAGGCAGTACTTTTTCAAGGATAACCTTAAGATGATGGAAAGAGAAGGAAAAGTCCAAAGCATCAATAATTACAATACCTGGAGAAGAAAAATCCTTGTTTGGGATAACTCACTTGGCATCCTTACAAATATCGACTCTGAAACACAGGGTCAGTGGAGACTGAGGAATGAATGCATTTTCCTCCGTCCAGAAATATTTCCATGTCACCTGTCTCCAGAGAACCAGAATACTAGGAGAGAGATTAGACAGAACATCAGAAACTGGTGACTTAAGACTCAATATCCAGAAATTAATGATGAAAGAACATTACTGTGAAGCTCCTCTGGGATGAGGGGGAAGCCTTCAGAAGATTCTTGATGTGTTTCCCTTTATAAGAAAAAGGTAGAAGGGAAAAGGAGGTAACACTTTGATCAGCTGGAAAAAAATAGTTTAGCAGTCATATCTTGCAAACACACCTAGCCTCTTCAATATAAGTGTATTACTAAGTGCCCATCAATGCTGATAAATTTAAATAAGACTAACCATGGTGATAAAAGGAGAGATATGTAAGTATGGGGAAGTGTGTATTACCTATTTGCTATATTTAAGCAGTTTACCCAACATCTATAGATGTTTCAATGTAGAAAAATAATATTTTCAAGTTTCTTAGACATATTGATTGGGTTTTTTTTTACTTTATTTTTTAAGTTATGAAACTATAGTAGCACATTTACAGGAGACTTGGAAAATACAGAACAAGGTCACATATAGTTCCACTATATATTACAATTTTTTTAAGTAGATAAATTAAGACTTATTAATTGGAGTTTCAATATCAAACTCTCAAATATTAGTAGAATGAAAATACAGAGAAGTAGAAGGAAATAGTAGACCTGAAAAGCACTGTGAACCAATTCAGCATAATCAAGATTTATATAATTTTCACACAGCAGTAGGATACAAATCCTATTCAAGTTCCCATAGACTGTAAACTAGGAGACACTGGAACATATCCAGAGACATAAAACAAGGGGCAAAAATATCGTGGTCTAAAAGTATTGAAATCATATAGAATCTGTGGATTGGTTATTTCAATCAAACTGTTAATGTCACAGATTTTTCCCTAAAGAATTGCCTGAAATTCTCCTATTTCCTTTCTTTCTGTTCCCTCTGTCATTTTGTCACGCATTTAAGCAAACTCAAAGCATTTATCCTTATTTAAGGCAGCAGTCTACATGTGCGAGGCGTGCAGTTCTTCCCCTGAGACCACTTTAAGGAAGAGTTATGGCTGCCAAAGATACAGGTAATTCAGTTCCTCAAGAACTGATTCATAATGATCCTGGAAGGTCTCTTTAATCCCGGACTTTATGAAAACAACTAAAAGATTTCTTGGAAATGGCTGAAACCTTACACACTTATCCACTTTATACCATATGTTTCCTACGTGCCCTGGAAGACAGTTAAACTCCAGCAATGTAAGAAGATGATAATACATCTTTCCTGGCTTCTAAAGGGTCGCAATTTGGTTGCACAGTTAGTGAAGTAAAGCTGAGACATGAACCTAGGATTTCTGAGGATAGATTTAGGGCTGTTTAGAATAAAAATAATTTCAATGAAATATTTGTCTTAGGGAAATTTGGGGGAACCACCAGAACATCCATTCTGAACTCATATCAACATCAGGCTGTCATCAGAGAGTTTGGAATAATTCTTCTTGACCAGATGGCATAGATGGCATGCTTTGCTAGATGAAAGAATTCAGGTAGCCTATGTAACCCAACTATTTTGTGGCTAGTGCTACACAGGGTTGCATTTAAAAAAAAAAAAAACAAAAAGTCCAGCAACTAAGAATAATTCAAAAGGAATATTTAGTGAAGTATGTCTCAAAAAAGGCAGTAGAAGCAGAAGTTTTAAAGGGGTAAATACTTTGAAGGGGTAAATTCTTTGAAGCTAGCAAATCTTTAAAAATCCCCTTCTCCCATACCACTTCCTTTCAGTTTCTCTTTCACTCCATAGTTGTCACAAATCTCTTGTTTCCCCCACTACACACACCTCAAAAACTTCCATCCTCCTCAGGCTTGCCTGTCTGGCTCAGGTCTTTTCTTTTTTTTCTCTCTCTTTTCTTTTCTTCTGTGTTATCCTTTGTGTTTTGTCTTGATTCGTACATAAGTAAAGGAGAATTGACCTAACAAATAATACATTATTTGTTAATACGTCTCTGAAGAGGGAGAGAGAAGATGGCAAATGATTATACTTTGATGTCATTCCTTTTATCCCCTTCACACTCAGACTTTTAAAAATGGAGTTAATATTGCACCCCACACCTTCAGAAAGGTGCTAAAAGGCCCATCCTACTTTTTTACTCACATAAGAAATTGCTGTTCTGAGTCACCTAGAACATAGTTGTTAAGCTTGGGTGTACAATAGATTCACTGGGAGCTTACTAACGTCTTCAGTAGCAGCTGGTTTTCACAGAAAATATGAGCAAATAAGATCTCCCAGTATGGACTTCAGTAGTGTACTGAGAGGTGAATGGCATGTGAGAGAAAATTTTACTCACTTCCCTGTCTCTTAGGGACCCTTGAGCCACAAGTTAAATCTGTTCTAAAGGGAAAATGGGTGGTGGACTTTTGTGATTAAAGCTTAAGAACAACCTGGACAGAATATAGATTGTTTTAATAATCATAATGCTTAAAGTGGCTGCTAACCAGCGGGGAAGGAAGATTCAACAGAGCAGTTAACAGTAACTATGAGAAGAAGACATTTCATGTTTTCCCACCTTGCGGGATTGAAGTTGCCCTGTCAGCAGGCAAAATATTCTTCCCATATACCATTGTGCTTACTGTGTGTTTGTGTGTGTGTGAACATTTGACAAGATAAAACCTCTGCTATTTCTCTTCTTGAAAAGAAAAAGGCTACTTTCCTCTTTTCTTTCAGCTGAATTTTACAAGTACTTTTCAAGTTTCAAAACAAGATGTCAATTTTTGAGTGGAAATGCTGTAAACTCATCGATTATTAAGGAATTGGACATCTTTACGGGGACCACTTTCCAACCAGAAACACGTTAGTGCTCTCCTTTTCTCAGACCTTCATTATGTCTCTACACAATTGCTTTTTAGCTACACATTTCTTCACATTTGAGAATTCATTTATTCATTCACTAAAAATTGATTGAACATTTTCCACATGCTAAGCACTGTTTTAGAAACCGAAGATATGAAATTGAAGAGACTTGACATGATCCTTGCCCTGATGGAGCTTAAATCCTACCGAAAGGAGACAGCATAAAAGGAAAGCAAAGAGAGAATTGTTTTTGATGGTCATGCCTAGGAATTTTATATATCTTTGTACAGAAAATGTGTATGTATATTTTGAATTATTTCCTTAGGATAGAATTTCAGAGGTTAAATTCTTATATCTAAGATTATGAACATGAATAAAGTTTAAACATTAGAATTCTTTATAGAAGTAACCAGTTGTGACTGGATGACACTACAGGTTACATTTCTTCAAGCCTCAAAGAGCCTGCAGGATTTTCAGGGCAGAAAATTGGAGAAGATGTGAAAGAATGGAAGTCACATTTGAAGAAAGGTGTTGGTAATGACTGGAGGTGAGGGAATTTGATCAGAGATGTGGACTTAATGATGCCATATCGTCCAAGTTACAGAATCCTGAGATGGTCCTGCTCTGCCCTTCACATACCACACCCCTAAGAAATGCAACAATGTACCATACGATTTCCATACTCAGAAGAGGTTCAGAAATATTCTCTTGCTGCCTTAGCACCTGGAGGGCAACCCTGTGGCCATAGTAACTCAACTTCACAGGGAACCCTCAGGGGGCCTGCAGAGACAGAAGCAAATTGAGAGGAAGAAGCTTCTGAAACACTGAGCAGAAGATAACACTGTGCCACTTGTTTAGTAGTAATTAAGATTTGACCACACTGTCCTGCACATTCAAGACCCTGAGATTAAAGTAATGTTAATGGATGTGCTCACACAACCTGGATCTCTGTCAGGATCACTGACTTAGCCTCTGACAACAGGTAAATCACTCCTTGGAAATCAATAAATATTTCCATTCCAATGCTTATCAAAATGCTCCTGATATTTACTATGTTCTGAGGTATTCACTTGATGCTATAGTAAATATTTGACAGATCATTAGAACTTCCTTAGAAATATGGGGAGTACCTGGAGTTGGCCACCACAACAAAGCCTGCTTTACCTATAATGCAATTCAGGTTTCCTGGGAAATTGACTCTGAAGCATTGATTTGTGTGCAGGAAATTCACTGGGTGATGCTGTTAGGGTGAATACCTGTGGCCAAGTGAAGGCAAACAGGCAAGTTGAAAGAGAAGTAGTTAGAACCTTAGCTGATTTCATAAGGCGGCAGTTGAGGGGTTCTGGAGCTGGGTGGCCCTACAGAGTTGTCCCACCCTGAAGCAAGGAGGGTAGTCCTTTATACCTCTGCATTGACCTGTCATTGGAAGTCCACTGAGCTTGGATAAGTGGGCTCTCTTCAGGTGGTGGCAGTGCTCAGAGAGGGGTGAAAGGAGAGTTGTCAGCAGTCAACATTCCTGGCATCTGGGGGATAATTTATTTCGGTCCTGAAGGGAGGGAGGTGGTGACATATTGCAGCATTCACTGCATACCTTAAAAAAGAGAAAGCTGCAAGTTTCCATTGCTTTACTCTTCCTTGCGTTTCACTCATGTCTATGAAGTTGACACTACTTATTCTGTCTTCTGCAGCCTCTGCTTCCAGGACTAGCCTTGAACCTATGGAATTTAAGATTCTACTCTTTAATTAAAACAAAGAACTATGAAAGTCCATTGTAGATGTTGATGTGATGTGATTTATGCCCAAGACTTTTTCAATCTCATTTTCTAGCACCCATAATTGCTATTACTACTGTGGATGTTTGACCCCAAATGTTTTCCCCCAGGTTTTATAAATTCTGTCTCTGGTCCAAAATAATATAGTATGGAGAAAAGGTATAAGAACCTGACCAGGGCTTCGATCCCATCTTTGTCACTTATTGGCTCTGTAACATTGGCAATTCATTCACCCAATCATGGTTTTTTCAACTGCAAAGTGCCATAATAATAATGATTTTAATAGTTAGCCCAGGATTTTATAAGATGACATCTGTGACCCAGATGAAAGCTTTCAAACCCTTGAGAAGTAATGATAAAAATGAAAATTTATCATTATAACAGAATCCAGTATTTCCAAATGCTTTCTACATACCTTATGCAGTACCAAGAGCTTTGTATTGGTTACCTATTTAATCTTCAAACAAAACCCATAGGATGTGATTATTTAACCAAATTATTTAACAAGTGGATAAAAAATATTTGAGGAATGATAAGTTACAAATCAATCAGAATGAATACAATTGAAACAGCTGTCAGGATAGGCTGTTATATTTTTATATACCCACTTTACAGATAGGGATATTGAGACATAGAAACTTTAGTTGACCTAAGAACACATGGCCTGTAGGTGGCAGAGATGGATTTAAATAGACTGACTTCCCAAACTATAAAATTAAAGGTTGGTTTTGGTTGTTGTTGTTTGTTTGATACTATCTCCAAATCTCACGTTCCAGCTAGAGTTGCTTTAAACCTTTAATTTTATTACCCCAGGAGCCTTAAGCCTTCCTGATCTCTCAATATAGCTCTGATCCAACAGATACATCCATCAAAGTTATTTTCTTTCTAAAAACAGCCAGACCTTTCACCAAATACAACTGCCAAGGTTTATTGGACTGAAGGCTAATGTTGTGAGTCACTCTGAGCAAAAGTGATTTTTGTAATTATATGAGATAATAGTAACTATTAAGAGTGATTTTGGTAAAAGCAAGCTAAAAATTTAGTTTATTTAAATAGTTCAGTCAGGAGTGACATTTGAATCCAGATTTGGGAAGAAAGTGACTCTGAGGGTCTGCAAAAGAGTGAGGGTGACTTGAGTGACAAAGAAACCTTCAATAATAAAATGACATGAAATACTATAACCTTGTCAATTCCATTGCACACAGGCTTTTTGACAATGGTGGAACCAGAAATTAACACAAAAGATTGTTCCCTGAGGCAAAATAGATTGATTCAGTTTCAGAAAGCAAAACAGCATCATGATGGAGGCACTGGGTAAACAGAGAAAACATGCACTTTTTAAATTATTTTAGCTGAAAGAAACACAAAAACTGGAATTCCTAGAGAAGCAGTCCCTGGAAACCACAGATGTCATCTCTACAGCCACTCTAAGATACTTGTGCCAATTATTATGGAGTTGAATTGTGGTGTGTGTGTGTGTGTGTGTGTGTGTGTGTGTATGTATGTGTGTGTATAGTGTGTGGTATTTATATGGTGTACGGTATGTATGTACCTATGTGTATAGATGTATGTAGTTTGGTGGTAGTGGTGATGGAAGATGTGAAAGTAAGTTAAATAAGTAAGTTAAACTTACTTGAACACATTCATATATACAAATACACATCACAAAGTCACACATGAAAGACTGAATCCTTGAATCCATACATGTTCATGACTCCTTCTGTGGCAAATTCCACTATATATGTAAACTTTCACCTTCACTTCCCTCTCTGTCTAAATCCAAGCACTTCCTGCATTTCGCTCAACATTTTATCTCCTGCTCATGCCTTTTCTGTCTCCTGAGAAACCTGAGTGCAAACCATAGGAATCCCACTGATGCTATAGATACAGGCTGGCTTCCATGATGCAGAGTTAAGACATACAGAGAGAAGATTGGGGGATAGTGTAAACAAAAAATATTCAGCAGATCTGCCACGTGCCAGATCTGTGATATGTACTAAAAACACACAGATGTGTGAGGCATCCTTGTCTTCAGGGAGCTTACAGTCTAGTGAGAGAGAATTGTATCATCCTGTAGAATGTGTAATGAGAGCTGTAAGAAGTGGTTGTCATGGAAACACAGAGGAGCCCACCAGGCAGAATAGAGGTTAGGCATTGGCACTGATGAGTGGCCAAATGCAGTGAAATGCTAGATCTGAGCCTTAGAGGAGCTCATCAAGCAAAGGGAGCTGGTGCAGCAGGGATGAAGGTGCAGTTTGCCCCGCTGAGAGAATGCTATAAGCCAAGGCCTCAAACAACCTGTTTGGTGTTTTATCAATAAAGTCACAAACCATGGGTCTTAGTCTTAGAGTGGTGAGGTCTGACAAACATGAAATCCATGACATCAAGCCAATTTTAAAATAATGTAAGTTATCTGCTTATATCTCTTGAATACCATGGGGAAGCCTCATGCTGCAACTCAATAGTTTCCAGAAAAATATGCATTTTTTTCTCTCACCTTTAAGACTCACACTGCGGGTGTTCCAAAACCAGTCCTAAACAAACAAAAATAAAGAAAAGAAAAATCATCCCATCTGTATTAAGTAGGATACTTTCCATTACAGATGGTCCAAACCAACTCCTTCTCCCTCAGATGAAGGGGGATTAATTAGCTCCTATTCCCTGGTGGCTCAGCTGGTAAAGAGTCTGCCCACAATGTAGGAAACCTGAGTTCGATCCCTGGGTTGGGAAGAGCCCCTGGATAAGGGAACAGCTACCCACTCCAATATTCTGACTTGGAGAATTCCATGGACTGTATAGTCCACGGGGTTGCAAAGAGTCAGACTCGACTGAGTGATGTTCACTTTCGTAACTGACATACCAGGACCCAGATGAATTAGACAGATTGAGTGCTATCCTCATGACCCTCTCAGTGCTGGTTCCATTCCCAGGTGGCCTCTCACCTTAGAATGGTGAGATGGAGTGGTTGTTCTAGGCTTCAGCCCCCCAATTTGGATCCAAATGACAGAGACGATTTTCCTGAAGCTGTTCAGAGAGCCGGGATTTCTCAACCATCTGACTCATGTCATGTGTTTATCTCTGAATCACTGTAGATAAGCAGATAAGCTTACTTTCCAAGTAAGGATTTCAACCCTACCTGAACCACATAAAATGGGAACCAGGAATGATTCACCTGCAAAAAAGTTTGGACATATTTTTCTGAAGAAATGGGAGGTATACTATCAGTTTCACAATAGTCAAACTCTACAGCCAGTTGTTATTTATTTTATCCTCACGTAATTCCCAATTAACTATTATTAAATCTAAAATTTGGCTTGGAAAGCCTGACACTTCTGGTGGGAGGGATGCAGATGTGGACTCAGCCCTGTGATAGCTTTGATCTTATCAAATACACTATTTCATTCCATTATTGCAGCCACACTCTGACCATAGCACTGTTTCCCAAGTTTTGTAGATGAGGCAAACAATTTTAAGAAATAAAGCAAAAGGCCTAATGTCTATGCCCAAACCACTAATGTTGAAGAAGTTGAAATTGAAGAAGACCTACAAGACCTTCTAGAACTAACACCCAGAAGAGATATCCTTTTCATCATAGAAGACTGGAATGCAAAAGTCAGAAGTCAAGAAATACCTGGAGTAACAGGCAAATTTGGCCTTGGAGTACAGAATGAAGCTGGGCAAAGGCTAATAGAGTTTTGGCAAGAGAATGCACTGGTCATAGCAAACACTCTCTTCCAACAACATAAGAGAAGACTCTACACATGGACATCACCAGATGGTCAATAGCAAAATCAGATTAATTATATTCTTTGGAGCCAAAGATGGAAAAGCTCTATACAGTCAGCAAAAACAAGACTGGGAGCTGACTGTGGCTCAGATCATGAACTCCTTATTGCCAGATTAAGACTTAAATTGAAGAAAGTAGGAAAAACCACTAGACCATTCAAGTATGACCTAAATCAAATCCCTTATGATTATACAGTGGAAGTGAGAAATAGATTCAAGGGATTAGATATGATAGAGTGCCTGAAAAACTATGGGTGGAGGTTCGTGACATTGTACAGGAGGCAGTGATCAAGACCATCCCCAAGCAAAAGAAATGCAAAAAGGCAAAATGTTTGTCTGAGGAAGCTTTACAAATGGTTGAGAAAAGAAGAGAAGCTAAAGACAAAGGAGGAAAGGAAAGATATAAGCATCTGAATGCTGAGTTCCAAAGAATAGCAAGGAGAGACAAGAAAGTCTTCCTCAGTGATCAATGCAAAAAAATAGAGAAAAACAGTAGAATGTGAAAGACCAGAGATCTCTTCAAGAAAATTAGAAATACCAAGTGAATATTTCATGCAAAGATGGGCACAGTAAAGGACAGAAATTGCATGGAGTTAAAAGGAGAAGGCTGGAGAAGGCAATGGCACCCCACTCCAGTACTCTTGCCTGGAAAATCCCATGGACAGAGGAGCCTGGTAGGCTGCAGTCCATGGGGTCGCTGAGGGTCGGACACGACTGAG
This sequence comes from Capricornis sumatraensis, assembly GCF_032405125.1. Classification (NCBI taxonomy): domain Eukaryota; kingdom Metazoa; phylum Chordata; class Mammalia; order Artiodactyla; family Bovidae; genus Capricornis; species Capricornis sumatraensis. The sequence goes on from NC_091079.1 coordinate 33,536,988, forward strand.
CGACTTCACTTTCACTTTTCACTTTCATGCATTGGAGAAGGAAATGGCAACCTACTCCAGTGTTCTTACCTGGAGAGTCCCAGGGATGGGGGAGCCTGGTGGGCTGCCACCTATGGGGTTGCACAGAGTCGGACATGACTAAAGTGACTTAGCAGCAGCAGCAGCAACAGAAGCAGAAGATATTAAGAAGAGGTGGCAAGAATACACAGAAGAACTATACAAAAATGATCTTAATGACCTAGATAACCATGATGGTGTGATCACTCACCTAGAGCTAGACATCTTGGAATGCAAAGTCAAATGGGCTTTATGAAGCATCACTGTGAACAAAGCTAGTGGAGGTGATGGAATTCAAGTTCCGCTATTTCAAATCCTAAAAGATTTGAAGTTAAAGTGCTGTTAAAGTGCTGCTCTCAATATGCCAGCAAATCTGGAAAACTCAGCAGTGGACACAGGACTGGAAAAGATCAGTTTTCATTTCAATCCCAAAGAAGGGCAATGCCAAAGAATGTTCAAACTACTTCATGATTGCACTCATCTCACATGCTAGCAAATTAATGCTCAAAATTCTCCAAGCCAGGCTTCAACAATACGTGAACCATGAACTTCCAAATGATCAAGCTGGATTTAGAAAAGGCAGAGGAAGCAGAGATCAAATTGCCAACATCTGTTGGATCATAGAAAAAGCAAGAGAGTTCCAGAAAAACATCTACTTCTGCTTTATTGATTATGCCAAAGCCTTTGACTGTGTGGATCACAACAAACTGTGGAAAATTCTTTAAGAGATGGGAATACCAGATCACCTGATCTGCCTCCCAAGAAATCTGTATTCAGGTCAAGAAGCAACAGTTAGAACTAGACATGTAACTATAGACTGGTTCCAAATTGGGAAAGGAGTACATTAAGGTTGTATAATGTCACCCTGCTTATTTAACTTCTGTGCTGAGTACATCATGTGAAATGCCGGGCTGAATGAAGCACAAGCTATAGTCATGATTTCCAGGAGAAATATCAGTAACCTCAGATATGCAGATGACACCACCCTTATGGCAGAAAGTGAAGAGGAACTCAAGAGCTTCTTGATGAAAGGGAAAGAGGAGAGTGAAAAAGGATAGTGAAAAAGTTGGCTTAAAACTCAACATTCAGAAAACTAAGATCATGGCATCTGGTCCCATCACTTCATGCAAATAGATGGAGAATCAGTGTAAACAGTGAGAGATTTTATTTTCTTGGGCTCCAAAATCACCACAAATGGTGACTGCAGCCATGAAATAAAAAGACACTTGCTCCTTGGAAGAAAAGCTATGACCAACCTAGATAGCATATTAAAAAGCAGAGACAATATTTTGCCGACAAATGTCCATCTAGTCAAAGCTCTGGTTTTTCCAGTCATCATGTATGGATGTGAGAGTTGGACTATAAAGAAAGCTGAGCACTGAAGAATTGATGCTTTTGAACTGTGGTGTTGGAGAAGAGTCTTGAGAGTCCCTTGACTGCAAGAAGTTCAAACCAGTCAGTCCTAAAGGAAATCCGTCCTTAATATTCATTGGAAGGACTAATGCTGTAGCTGAAGCTCCAATACTTTAGCAACCCAATGTGAAGACCTGACTCACTGGAAAAGACCCTGATGTTGGGCAAGAATGAAGACGGGAGGAGAAGGGGATGGCAGAGGATGAGATGGTTGGATGGCATCACCAGCTGGATAGACATGAGTTTGAGCAAGCTCCAGGAGTTGGGTGATGGACACGGAAGCCTGGAGTGCTGCAGTCCATGGGGTTACAAAGAATCAGATATGACAGAGTGACTGAACTGAACTGAAATGTCTATGAGATTACATAGAAGGAACTCCAAGCTTAGATTTCTATTTTCAGAAGCAATGCTTTTTCTACCATGTCAAGCTGATAGAAGATTTCCTTTCTCTATCTTTCTATCTTCTATTTCTTCGTCTCTACCTGCCTTGGTTTACAGTAAGCTAAGACCTAAATTTTTTGTCCTGTTCTTCAAATACAACAATCAAGTCTTGGCTTCACACTAAATTTACATTTCTTGTTTTCAGAATCAAGGAACACCAACAAATAAAAGATAACATCATTTTAAAACACCACCTAGAAATACTACTAATAACTAACATTAAGTAGTATTCAGTTTGGGCTTCCCTGGTGGCTCTGTGATAAAGAATCTGCCTGCCATTGAAGGAGATATGGATTTGATCCCTGGGTTGGAATGGTCCCCTAGAGAAGGAAATGGCAACCCATGCCAGAATTCTTGCCTAGGAAATTCTATGGATAGAGGAGCCTGGGGAGCTACAGTCTATGTATGGGGTCACAAAAGAGTCAGACACAACTTAGTGACTAAACAACAAATATTCATTTTATCTCTACATACAGATATAACAATGAGAATAAAGACTATTATTATTTTATATTCTTCATGCTTTTAAATACTCCCATTATGGGTTATTTTGTATACTATTTAAAATAAATTGTTGTTTTCACTTTTAATTTAGCAAAAGGGAAGGAAACTGCTTTGACACTTAAAGATATTTCTCAACTTCAGACAAAGTTGAGACTGCCAGACTCCTCTGTCCATCAAATTCTCCAGGCCAGAATACTGGAATGCAGAGTAGGTAGCCTTTCCCTTCTCCAGGGGAATCTTCCCAACCCAGGGATCGAACCCAGGTCTCCTGTACTGCAGTTAGATTCTTTACCGTTTGAGACTTACAAGTATTTAAACGCCTTTTGGTTGACAAGGTTTCATCAGTTGTTTTACTCAGGAAGGCTCATGTTTGAGAATATTTGCCTGTTGCTTTGCATTTGATGTATTATTTGGCTGTGCTTAATTTTCTTTAGAATTGTATAGACTTAGCTCCATTGTCCTCTGACACTAATTGGTGACACAGAGAACTTCAGGGGTAAGTCTGATTTTCCTCCTTATTTGCACCTTTGTCATCATGCCTGGATGCCTAGCAGGTCTATCTTGTGTAAGTCGTTATTTCTGGGAACATGCACTATTATTTTGTTCTGAATATTCAGTTCCTCCTTTCTTTGAAGTTCTCTGTTTTACAAATATCCTATGATTTAATGCCACCTAGTCTGAGCCTCTAAGAATTTCTTTCGTTTCAAAAACAATCACCCTGATACCACCTAGCTTTGTTTTGTCACAAATGTCAATTATCTAATACTTATCTGTTTCTTTTTGTTTCTAATGTATCTATCAGTTCCATATTGATATTGTTTTATTGTCCATCTTTTTATATAATTATCTTATTTAGGCATTTTCAATAAAATATTCAATATGTAAATATGTAGAATACATATTGAATATATATATTTGAAGACATATTCTTGTTTGGCATATTTTTCTCAGACTAAATTCATCTGTTTTTTTCATGTCATGTTCATTCCTTGGGTGCATATTTGAATATGTGTTTAGCTATAGTTATTTTGTTTTAAAAGTCATGTCATTTTGAGGATCAGTTTTCTCAAATCTGCCATGATCATCCTGGCTTTCCATTGAACTCCTAAGTTATTGGGAATCTATTTGTCTTCTTGTAGAAATATACTGCAGTTAGATTATTCTAGTGGAAGGGAGGGGGCAATCTCTGTGAGGCTTTAGTTCTATCTTTGTTGGAGTGTTGCTTGGTTTTCTGATATATTTTCAAATTCTCTATATCATTCATATCCCATAGTAGGAAGTATATATCTCATTCCCATGTTTGGATATTCTGAAGGTTTAACTATTAGCTCTGTTCATTGGAGTGGACTGCCATTTCCTTCTCCAGGGGATCTTCCCAACCCAGGGATCGAACCCGGTCTCCCACATTGTAGACAGACGCTTTACCATCTGAGCCACCAGGGAAGTCATCCCTGTTCAAAATGGATCTCTAAGAAAAAACATATGTATATATACATAAACATATATCTATATGTTTTTAATCCTACAGATTTGAAATGTATTTCCTTGGTGTGCCTATTAATAATTTCAGATTAGGGCGTATTGATGAGATATCTCAGAATTTTACTGACTTTGCTTATGTTCCTGTACCATACTTTTAAGTCCCAGGATTGAGAGCAGGAGCTGTCAAAAATACTTGGTGCCCTCTTTGGCAGTCACTTCTACTCTTTGTGAGTCTAATAATATATTTAGTTTCTTTCTTACTTGCTGCTGGTGGATTTTTTTTTTTTTTTTTTTTGCTGACACTTTTTATTTTGTTGCTGGTGGTTGTGTTAGGTAATTGAAACTAAAACATGTGACCCAGATTTACTCTGCCATCTAACCTACAGGTTTTCAGAGCTAAATTTCATGCTTACTTGTAGTAATCATCTCAGTTCTTGTTCGTGGCAAAACTATGTCCCAGCTTCATCTATGTGGTGTTGAATCATCACAGTCCTCATCACCATTCTTATCATCATCAAACTCCATATATATTTTAAATCAAACTTGCCTCAAATAACTGTAGGAACATGGAACTGTAGAAGGTAAGAGGGGAAACAGATGTTATCTAGTTAGGTCCTTCCAGTTTGCAGTTGAAGAAAATGGACCCAGACAAATTAAGTGAAAGTGACATTCACACAGCTGACTATTTTCCAAGGAAGTTCTAGATTATGAATGAGACCATATTGGTATAACAGAAGGAGGACCACTTTGGAGACAGATAAACTTATGTTTGCATCTCACCTCTGCCACATACAAGTATATGAACTTAAGTTATTTCATCTCCATTTATCTCATTCTTCTCATCTTTGAAAGCCTTAGAGAGTTTTGAGAAAGATTTAGGGGAGTGATGATACAAAGTGTTTAGCACTGTATCTTATATAGTAAGCTCTTAATAAATGGTGATTAGCATTATTATTGAGAGAGTTTGTAGAACTAATTACTGGCTGTACTAACAAAACATTACTGTGAAAGAAACAATCTCATAATTCAATGGTTAAAATGACAGTAATTCCTCATTTGCCCTGAGTGTGTGGATTAGATAGAAGTTGAGTGATCTAGACTGGGCTCAGTTAGTTCTTCTACCCTTGGCTGGGCTGCTCTACCTGTGTGTGGCCTACTGGGGTTTAGTTGATCTTGGGGGGGGGGGGCCTCAGCTAGCCTGTTCTGCCTTTCTTGGATGGGTTCACTCACATGCATTTAGCTTTCTGGAGGTTGGATGATTATGACTAGGCCCAGCTCAGGGTGGTTCTGTTTTATGTGTCTCTCATTGTCTCCTGAGACCAAGGAGCTAGTCCAGGCACAAAGTTCTCATGGCTGCAGCAGAGAAATAAGAGAGTAAGCAAAAGTATGTGAGCTTCTTAGGGCCCCGGCTCAAAACCAGGACTCCTACCTAATGCTTTTGGCCAAAGTCAGTCTCACAGGTTAAGCCAAAGTCAAGAGACTAGAGTATGAAACAGGATAAGACAAAGAATTGTTATACAAAACACAATCCATTGTTAAGACCAAGTGAGGTCTAGAATGCTGCAGAGAGACAGACATAAAGCTTGAACTATGGAATCAGACTGACCAAGATTTAAGGCCTAGATTACCTAGTTTACAAATGATCTCTGTGACTTTGGTCAAGTTATTTAATTCTTATTAAAATCATTTTCTTAATCTGGAAAATGGAGAAAAACACTTGCCATGCAATATTGTGAGCTCAGAAAGAATTTATTGCATTGTTTGGCACATGATATTTAATAGTTGCTATTGGTAGTATTACTTTCTATGTTCAGTCTTGGATTCTTCCCTTTATACAATATCAGGATGTGTTATTATTTTAAAACTTAAAAAAATACTTCTCTCTCCATGTTAACAAATGCTTATTTATTTTCATCTTAAGAGGAAAAATAGTTGCTAATGCTTCTTATTGATGTTTTCCTCTACTAAATGCAAACAAGTAAATACTGACCCTAATGAAAGCATGTTTAATGGAAAATTCAGTTTGATTTATTTGCTAATTAGCACCAATTAGACTTTGAAGGGACAGGTGAATGATGCTTTCATACAAATATTTGAATGTGATACAGCCCATCAGGTTTACAGAAAAGAGTTAGTGCCAGAAAGCCAAAACTGATGAAATGTGTCCTGTTTAAGAGAATTCACTGGGAGCATGAGGTAGCATGTGTGCTTGCATAATGTGGAGGTCAAGAGAATGCTGTACAGGGGCAAACAGAAAGATGAGATGAATGGTTGGAAAATACCATTAATCAGAAGAGAAAGTTGGCATTCTGCATTATGAATCTATTAGCAGTTTAACTAAGTCATCTCCAGGATTCTGTAATTCAGTGGGATTTACCCAGCACTTTGCTTTTGGAAGGCTTCCCTGGTAGCTCAGCTGGCAAAGAATTTGCCTGCTCTGGTTCGATTCCTAGGTCAGGAAAATCCCCTGGAGAAGGGATAGACTGCCCACTCCAGTATTCTTGGGCTTCCCTGGTGGCTCAGCTGGTAAAAAAAAATTCTGTCTGTAATGTGGGAGACCTGGGTTCAATCCCTGGGTTGGGAAGATCCCCTGGAGAAGGGAAGGGCTACCCACTCCAGTGTTCTGGCCTAGAGAATTCATGAATTCTACAGTCCACGGGGTCACAGAGAGTAGGACGCTACTTTCACGTTCAGACAAAACTAATGAAAATCTCTTTCTTGAAGAAGGAAATGGCAACCCATTCCAGTATTCTTGTCTGGAAAAACCCATGGACAGAGGAGCATGATAGGCTACAGTCCATGGGGTCACAAAGAGTCGGACACGACTGAGCGACTTCACTTCACTTTTGCTTTTGTTTTTTTTTTTTTTCACTTTTGCTTTTGGAAGGAATTCAATGCAATTCAGTAAATGTTTCCTGAGAGTGTTCCCTATACCCACCATTGGAGATAAAAAGGAGGAGCCAGAGAGCATCTCTGTTCTCAAGTAACACTCAATCTAGCGGAGGCATCAATCACATATACAAAGTAAAAATAACCAACAGCTGTGGAGGCACAGAAAAATATAAATGAATCTGAGTGTATTTAAATTGAGTACTGATTAATGAAGATGATTTTGACAGATTTGGAAAGGAGGGTAAAGTTATAATTTAATCAAATTAATATCAAACTAGTCCATCCTAAAGGAAATCAGTCCTGAATATTCACTGGAATATTCATTCATCCAGCGTAAGCTGAAACTCCAATACTTTGGCCACCTAATATGAAGAACTGACTCACTGGAAAAGACTCTGATGCTGGGAGAGATTGAAAGCAGGAGGGGAAGGGGATGACAGAAGATGAGAAGGTTGGATGGCATCACTGACTCGATAGACATTAGTTTGAGCTTGCTCCAAGAGTTGGTGATGGACAGAGAAGTAAGCCTGGTGTGCTGCAGTCCATGGGGTCACAAAGAGTCGAACACAACTGAGCAACTGAACTGAACTGAACTGAAATTAATATGAGATTTCTGGCTCTTCCAAGGGATAAGGGGAGAGACAGGTTATAGAACATCCACAGCAGAAAGATGCATAGTTCAGGTTGTATTAAAACACTTTGCTTGGCATGTACTGAAACTGTTAAGCATTGCACTGAGAGACTTTGTCCTTTTCTCTCTCACACTTCTAGTGAGCTTAGTACAATGCAGGATCTTGGGCACCAAAGAAATTGATGTTCTCTGATTTTTTTGAGGCAGTGAACTCACCCATGATGAGCTGTGTTCTAAAGGATAACTGATAACTGAATCGGGACTGAGAACTAGCCCCCTGATAATATGGTACTTGCTTTCACTGAGCTTGCATTCCAATGAGTGTAGCAGACACTAACTAAACAAACAGATAAGATAAAAGCAGATGGCAATAAATGCACTGAAAGAAAAAGGGGCACTGGGGAGAACTCGGAAAGGACTCTTCAAAGGATTGAGATAAAAGGAATGTGAAAATCAAGGAGAAAGACATTCTGGGCAGAAGGGAGAGTAGATACAAAAATATAAGAATTCTGAGGTAAGAAACTGACATGTTGAAGAACCAGAAAGCAAACCAGTGAATATAGTGGTTCAACCTGTGGAATGAGATGAAATTGAAGAGGTGGCAGGAGAAAGGTCAAGTGAGCTTTGTAGGTCATGGGGGCAAGTTTGGGTTTTATCATCAGAGGAAGCCATTGAGTTATTTTAAGCACGGTTATAATATATTCTTTTTTAGAGTTTAAAGACAAATTTAGCTGCTGTGTAGCAAATAGTGGGACAGGCTATCTGTTGTCAACTGAGTGCCACCACCACGTCCTTCTAGGGCTCCTGATTCTGTTTCTCAGCATCACCTCCCATGTTTGATCCTGGGCTACATTTTGCCAAGGAATGCAAAATATATGATATCTGTAAAGTGGAGGTGAATTAGAAGCTTTGTTCTCTAGAGGTGAAGGCAGCAGATGAATGTGCACACGTGGGCATCACAGAACTCCCAGCCAAGTCCTGAAAACTACCTATTTCATAGCTATTGATTAAGACTCTTGGGGAGCTTCTCAGACTTTCCCAGAATGATGACAACTTTTAGACAAGCTTAGAAAACCCACCAGATTTTGTCCAACAGGCTGAGGTCTTCAGTGTTGTCTTCTCTGACCTTCAGCTTCCATTTCTCTGGCATCTGCCCCCACTCCACAGCTCTTTCAACAATCCCATAAACTCCTACACTATGTTAAACTCTTTGTTTCTGGAATGCATAATTTCTATTTAGCAACTGATAGAAAAAAAATTGGAAAGTATTAGAGCTATGAGAGGGCACAATTAGGACACTACAGAGTACTGGAGAAAAATGATGGACTTGAGATATACATGGTAGAAGCACAGAAAACATTATATATGGATTGTTTGGGACAAAGAAGTGAAGAAGGAATGGAGGATGTCTTCTATGTTATTAGCTTGATTAGGGTGCCACTTAATGAGATGAGAAAGTTTAGTATTGAACAGATTATACAGACATATATCCTAAAAAAACCTTGAAGAGGGAAATAGCTAGCCAAGACCAAGAACTTTCTAAAATGGCATTATGGCTCTAGGATCATTAGGGATGTAGGGGACTTTGGGGGCAAAGAGTCAGTCAGGGGAAGATATATTTTTACTTTTTTATGTTCACTAAAGGAAAAGAATTGATAAGTTGGCTTGATGAATCTCAGGAGCAAGTCCCTTGTAGCAGGAAGAGTATTTTTTCTTGAGTCGAAGAGAGCTGAGTTCAACCTTGACTAAAACTTATTAGCTCTGTGTAACTTTGAGGGAGCTGTCTAACCTGTTTCAGCCTGCTTTACCTGTATATTCACCTGGCCAGGTGGCATAGTGGTAAAGAATCCACCTGCCAATGCAAGAGATGCAGGTTCAATCCCTGGGTTGAGAAGATCCCCTAGAGTAGGAAATGGCAACCCATTTCAGTATCAGTAGGCTACAGTCCATGGGGTTGCAAAGAGTCAGACATGACTAGCCCTATCTTTATATTAGAGATAATTTCAATGTCTACCATAAAATATCAAATTAAATTATGGATATCAAGTACCTGGTGATAAATAATATCCTTTATACCTGAATGCATATTCGTTGAAAAACTACTAAATACTAGACACTGTGCCAAGCAATTTGGATATAAATTCTCCTAAAAAGTTAAGGGTGCTACTAATCAGATTATGAAAAGCCCTGGCCGACTCTGGAGTCTTAGGGAAAGTTTCCTGTGAAGTGATGTTTGAGTGAGACTCTGGAAGTTGAATAGGAATCACCTTGATATACACAATGGAAGTTTTCATCAGGTGGAGGATGGAAAAAAGATGAAGAACATTCCCAGTCACAAGTACAACATTATAGAGGGCACTAAAACAGGGTACAGATAAGTACATTTGCTGCTCAGAAGAGACAAGTGTGGCTGCAGCTAAAAACTTGTGGGCAAAAAGAATAGAAAGACTTCTAGGATTTTTCCTCCTAATCCAGGCCAGCTCTCAAGAATGAGATAAAGACAACGAATAACAGCAGACATTTCATTCAGCCAAAATCACAGTCGTTACTTGAGCAGTTACCATTTGTCAAGCACTGCATTAAGCACCTAACTCTTGTTTCGAGAACTATTATGTCTCAGACACTGGCATATGATGATAAAAAAGACAAGCAGTTGCTCTGTCTTAACTCAAATTTTACTTATTTAATTATCATAGTAATCAACTGAAGTTAGAGATGAAGCTTAGATAGATCAACAACTTACCAAGCTCATACAGCTAGGAAATATTATAATTATTTTTCCATCTATTCACTTGCTCTACACACATTTATTATGCACCTACCCTGTGCTGGGCACTGTTCTAGGTTCTTTGGACATCAGTTCAGTTCAGTCACTCAGTCATGTCCGACTCTTTGCAACCCCAGGGACTGCAGCACTCCAGGCCTCTGTGTCCATCACGCCAGGCCTCCGTGTCCATCACCAACTTCCAGAGTTTACTCAAACTCATGTCCATTGAGTTGGTGATGTCATCCAACCATCTAATCCTCTGTCATCCCCTTCTCCTCCTGCCTTCAACCTTTCCCAGCATCAGGGTCTTTTCAAAGGCTGGAAGCAAAGAAGATGTCTCAAGGAATATACATGCTACTAGGTTAGTCCAGCAATAAACGGTAGACATAACATGTGAATTACATCACAGGTTAGAAAATGATACATCCTTTGAACAAGGAATAAGAGCAGAGTAAGAGAAACTGGAAATTCCAGCATCTCAATGTTGATCGTGGTGGGATTCTTTGAAGAGATGGCATTTGAGAACTTGGTGAAGGTGTGGGGAAGTTAGACTTGTGTCATTCTGGTGCCTTAGTTTGCTCAGGCCACCATAACCAAATACCATAGTGTGGGTTGTTTAAACAACAGAAATTTGTTTCTCAGTTTTGGAGGCTGGAAAGTCCAAGATCAAGATATCAGCTGATTCAGTTTCTGTGGAAGACTGTCTTCCTGGTTTGCATATGGCTGCCTGCTCATTGTGCCCTCTCATGGCAGACAGAGAGAGAGATTCTTCCTCTTCTTATAAGGCCATAGTTCTATCTCATTAGGGTCCTGCCCTTTCAACTTCATTTCATGTTAAATACCTCCTAAAGACCCTGTCTCCTAATACAGTCAAACTAAGGGTTAGGGTTTGGTTTCTTTTCTTTTTGTTTCTTTTTTCAGGGCTCTAACATAGGATCTTGGAGGGAATATGATTCAGTCTGTAGCATCTGGGGAAGTGTCTTCAAGCAGAGGGAGCAGCCATGGCAAAGGCACCAAGGCAAGAGTCAGCCTGGTGAGTTCAGAGCCTAAGGTGGCTGCAGGTGATGGAGGTGTGGGAGAACGTGAAGTCAAAGAGGCAAAGGGGACTAGTGTGTGAGGGCTGGCTGGGGGCTCGGAATTTTATTTGAGTAAAACAGGGGCCAGTGCAGAGCTCTGAGCAGAGCAGTGACCCGATTTGGCTCATCTCAATGATATCACGGTGACTGCAAAGGGAGCTGTCCCTAGAAGTGGGGACCAGCTAGATGCTACTGTTAGTTACCTGGACAAGAGATGATGCAGGCTCAGCCTAGGTGGTGACAGTACAAAGAGTATACAGCAAACATATTCTGGTTGTAACTTTTATGTAAAGGAAACGGTACTTCCTGGAAGAAAATAGATTTGGGATGTGAAAAGAACAAGTCAGAGATAACATCAAGCTTTTTGACTTGGGTAACATAAAATTTGGCTTGTCATTAATTAAGATGGAGAAGGAAGAGGTGGAGCTAGTTTGGGGACAAGATAAGGAATTGTCCTCCCAGTAGAGCCCTTGTTCTCTCCAGGTCCATGCATGCAACTGTAATACTTAGGGGTGATGAGCAGAGGTTGGGTTACTAGTAAGGATATTGCTTCCATCTTCTCAAAACTGCTCAGATTTTACTTGAACAAAGTGTTTCCTGGATGAAAACTAGTCTGAAAAACCATTTACAAAGGTCAGCCACTCTATTTTACCAGAGAGAAGACTTAAGCCATGCATGCTTAACAGCTTAGCCCTGGTTGTACCCCAAGGTTTGGGTAGGAGAGAACACAGAAAATCCACAGAGACAGAACATCTAGAAAAAGAGAAAGGAAGTCTCTGCCCAGTCTTGATGTTAGGCATTTTGAAGAGGCAATCTCCCCAATACTACCAACCGGATATACATAATGAAAAGGAAAGGAATACCATCTACTGAGTTCCGGGTACCAATATTATATCATTTAGTTCTACAGCAACCCAACATCACGGATAATAAAAATCAAGGTTGCACAAAATTAAATAAGTGGACCCTCAAATGTGATTTAATGGACATAATTGGGAAGCACAGAGTCAGGGCTAGAGCCCCAGCCTCGTTCCCAACCTCACATTCTCTGCACTATGCCAGAGTGAATGTAGCACCGTTATTTTAAGCGCTCAAATATAGCCAGGTCCATGCGGAAATACTGATCTGGAAATATAGACTGAAGACCTATGATGGGTGTATTATTCACTGATAGAGGATGTGAAGAACAAAGAATTGAGTAAGAATTCATGACATAAACTGCTAAGTGCATCCCCAGCTGCTGAGTCTTTGTCAAACAACACTTTATCCACTGGACAGCTTGACGTCTACTAGGTGATGGCTGTGGCATGGGGGACTTCATAAGAAGGGAGGAGAAAAGAATGTGGGGTATAAATAACATGCACGAATCACTGGGAGCTCAATAGCTCGTGAAGAACGAGCCTTTGTGATATACGGTGCCCCTCATCTGGGACCATAGGGCAGTCATAAATGCCAGAGTGACAAATGACTATAAAATCTCCAAGCCAAGCCTTCAAGAAGCCAACCTCCTGAGCTTCAGCAAGTGGTAGGTCAGGTAGCAGAATGACAGAGGGCAGCCCACGGCCCACTCTGTGAACCCATCACTGCCTCCTTCATCACACCTCACACTCCAGCATCCCCAGAGTAACTGCTTTTCCACAGATGCTCATCATTTCTTTCTTTTTTTAATCCTGTTCCCTTGCCCAGAATACTCTCTCCTGCTTGTCACTATGACCAGAGTTTGTCCAAGCATCACTTGCCCCCTCCGGGTTAGTTGTCCTCATCTTTCTTTTCCTGATTTTCTATGCATATTTTCTCACTGTACTTACAGTCCCCTAGTAAGTATGATTATGTTTTTCTTTGTATGCTTATCTCCTCTGCTAGACACTGAACTCCCAGATGTCAGGGAACTTATTTTTTCCCTTTTAAATCCTAGTGCCCAGCATACAGCCTATACACTAGTGGTTCATAAACCTTAGTGTCCATTTGAATCACTCAGAGGGCTTCCTGGGCCTCATTCTCAAAGATTCTGACAAAAATCAGCTGAGTCTGTGGTAAGGCCTGAAAATCTGCATTTCTGACAAGTTCTCAGGTTTTGCTAATGATGCTGGTCTGAAGATAAATTTTGAGAACCATTGTTGTATACCATAGTTAGTTTTTGCTAAATACATTTATGTTCTATTACATAAGTGATTATAAGCATCCATTAAGGAGTCACCCAGGACCTGGGTTTAAGTCACAGTTCTCCAAACTAGAAGTCCTTAGAAGAGTGAGTTAAGCTCTCTGAGCCTCAGTTTCTTTATCTAAAAGTAAGCTCAATTAGATAATGCTAAAGTACTTACCCTGATGCTCCACAGCTCCTGCTGATATTGAGCTGAAGATAGAAGTACCAGGATGAAGGGAAATAAGAGAGAAGGAAAGATGGAACAGTCTGGTAATCCCTGAACCAGCCTCACACACAGAGCCCAGCCGTGAGTTTAATTAAATACTCCACACATTTCCTTACTGAAGTATCCTATTTCCTGAACATAAACAGATAAGAGAGCAGTGGTGCATGGCAGCCTCTAGAGTGCTGGGAAGAATCTGTTTTGAATTTTTTTTACATCAATCAAATGATTCATATACACCTCCTCTTCAGTAGATGGCTTTCAGAATTGAGTCTGGTGGGTTTTCCACCAGGGCTCATCACTAAAACCTTCTCATTAATAGATAATCAGCTTCTGCTGATCTGCTCCTAGGCTGCCTTCCAGAGCAGCTGTTCCCTCCTGTGTGGTGATTTAAGCTATGTTAACAGTGATGAAAACAGATTTGTGTTGCTTCTCTTCTCATTAACCTTATTACAGAGTTTTACTCCCAAGGCATATACTTTCTATAAATATATCAAATTTATAAAAGGATGTAAACTTTTTAACCTGCATTGGCTTGAAATTTCTCAATATCTGAGTGAAGGGTAAGTGATTTGGTAAATCTTCAAATTATGGGTTTGATAGGAGGTGATGGATGGTCTGTGGTCCAGCCTTTGAGCCTCCAATTTAGCTGACCCTCACATCTCTACTGCACTTCCTGGGGCTGCCCTCACTCTTCCCACACCACTGGCCTGCCTCACAGGGCTTATTACATTATGGCCAGTTAGATCACCAGCCTTCCCTGCAGTGACCAACTCTTCTGTTTGCTTGGAACTAGGAGCACAGTGAAAGCAGGACTTTCCGTTTCAAAAACAGAAAAGTTCAGGAAAAACCAGGATGAACTGGTCACTCTGCTGTCAATCCTGAAATTTGCAAGTAGCCAAGCCTGCAGGGTCCTGAGGTCATGACTGTTTCCAAGTCACTTGCTGTCTCTGCAACATTTATCTCTGGCAATTTTGAGTTTGCAAATAGCTTTTAATCATTAACGCTTCCCTCATCTCTGCTTCCCATACCCATGGCACTACCAGGCAAACGTATAATTAATTAATCACAAAAATTGGGTGAAGATAATCATAAACAGTTGTAAATCCAGCCTGGGGCAATCAGCTGTCAGTAGGTTCAGAAAGATATGGACTAGCGTGGAGGTTGTAATAAATTTCCCCAAACACATTTCTGAATCCCTGATTTTTTTTTCTCTGCTTTGTCTTCTATTTTTTAGTGGGAAATACCGTATATGCCTCAGCATCACTTTTACCCTTGTTATATTGTTCCAATGCCTACAGCTATTTGTACTTCAATGATTCCATTGCAGCTAGACTCTGATTACATATTTCAATTTTGAGGTGAGTCAGCCTCCGGCAGGTTTGTTCTCTTACCTGATTTCCCAGCCTGACTTTCTGCTTCCATTTCTGGGGCTACCCGGAGTTTGACTCAGCAGTGGGCAAGAAAGCATGCAGGTACAGAAACACAAAGGATGAAAAACTCTCTGTACTTTGTAACAGCTTGAAGGTATTTTACTGAAATCTGAAATGTGCTCAGGTTAACAAATTGGAAAACATCATTCGAATTCCTGCCCTCTTCAACTCCCAGGTATCATCTCACTGGACTGTACCCTTTGAAGCAAACTGATTCCAGGCATATGTATCAGGGAGCAGCATACTACAGCATGTGTGGAAATGGTTGTCGCTTTGGCCAGCACATGGAAAGCAGATGTTTTCCAAGAGAATTGATGGCATCCCAGGCTCATCACAATCTGTCCACAATCTGTCTTTCCAGACGTATCACCCCCCACCCCCGTACATGCTCAGCCACACGAAATGATCCTCCAAAACCCATTATGCCTTTTCATGCCTCCACTCATCTCTGCAATTGCTATTTTCATAACCCAGAATATCATCTGTACTCCTGTTTCTCCTTCCTCACCTGCTAAATCCTTACTGCTTTTTTAGGATTTAGTCAAATGACATCTTTAAAGCCTTTCTGAACTCCAGCAAACAGTTGTTTATTCACGGCTCTTTACTCTCTTAGCATGTGAAACATGCCTCCGTGTATCAGGCCCCAACAGGACCATAGGGTCTAGAACCTGTGTCAATTCAAGTGTGTCTGGGAGCTGCTAAAGATATGGTATGGTAATAAAACGGAGTGTTAGCAAGAGGAGCCTGCTGTTTTGTGGGAAAGGGGAAGCATGGAGACTAGTAGCTTACTCAATACCTAAGACGCCTCCAAAATTGATAATTGTTTTTCCTCTTTAATCTTATTGTCAACTGTAGCAGCTTATAATTTTGTTGCTCCAGTACCCTTTCCCATGACTCTTCTTCCAATAACAGGCAAACCTTATTCCTGACTACAGTGGGAAATTTTTTATGATTCTCCCTGCAAAAAGTGGTTGGCCCAAGGGTGGGCATATGACCCTCTCAGCCAATCAGAATCCTTCCCTGGGACAGATATCTACACAATAGGAAGAAGTGAAGTGAAGTCACTCAGTCATGTCCGACTCTGCGACCCCGTAGACTGTAGCCCGCCAGGCTCCTCTGTCCATGGAATTCTCCAGGCAAGAATACTGGAGTGGGTTGCCATTTCCCTCTCCAGGGGATCTTCCCGACCCAGGGATCGAACCTGGGGATCGAACCCAGGTCTCCAGCATTGCGGGCAGACACTTTAACCTCTGAGCCATTGATGGGAAGAGCCACTAAGAAATCTAGTTCAGAGTGTGAAGAAAAGAAGTCAGGCCCACTAACGATGCAGGAGTTAAGAGTACTGTTGCCATGGTAACAGTAAAGGGCAAAGCAAGCTGGGCAAGGAGGATTAAGTTCCTTGTCTCCAAACTTCTACCTTTCCATCACTAGTGCCCCCTACTGTCAGAATCTTAAAGGAAGTGAGCTGGCAAAGGGAACACTGAGTTTGTAATTTCAACTCAGCATCACAGAATAGACTCTGGAAAGGTGGTTCAGAGCTGAGATACAATCATTTGTACAGGCATTTTGCCACTGGCCTGTATGGTTTCTCAAATGGATGTGGAATTGTATGGGTGTTCTAGGGCCCTCTAGACATACAGATACAAATGAACCGGTCAGTAAAACGATCTGGGAACCAGCAAGTCATGAAAGACTGTGTAAAAAGACTAGAAATATGAAATCACCCCCATAGTCTATTCTCCATTCCTCTCCACCTTTCTTTTTTTTAATAACCTTATTGTTGGGAACAAATCATGGAGTAGCAGTGTAGTAATTAGGATTATTTTGGCAGGATTTCTTGCTATCCTATTTATTTCCCATACTTGTGAAACAACTTATTCATCTGTTATAGGCCTTTCTCATATGGCATTGTGTTTTTATGTCAATTTCCCCCACCAAACTACAAACAGTTTTATGGAGATCCTCTTATTCATCTTTGTCCTAGTTAAATGCCCAGGATTCACTGAACATTCACTCATTTGTATTCATTCAGCAAACATTTCTTTAGCACGTTTTATATGCCATATCCTGAACTACAAGTCAAGCATATAATAAATCTTAGCTGCTACCCTCAAGATGCTCATGGTCTAAGAGAGGAAAGGGATAATAAAGAGGCAATAATAACGCAGACTGTGTACATGCCCTGGACATAATGAGAACACAATACTGGGGCTCCTAATCCAGGCTGAGGCAGGAAGACCAGATAGAAGATTGCTGAATTAATCCACTTTAGAAATTAGAAGGGTTTCCACCGAAAGTGGCCAGTAGGAATGAAGATTAGTAGAAAGAACTGAGACCTCTTAGATGTCAAATTTCATAGCATGTGAGTCAGCTGGAAGCTTACAAACACCACCCCCCCCTTCCCCAGTGATCAAGCATTTTTCAAAACCAGTTACAAAAGGGATGGAACCTAAATGTCAGTATTTTTTAAAATATCCAGGTGATTTCAATGTGCAGTTGTCTTTTGTTATTCAGTCGCCAAATTATGTCTGAGTCTCTGCGACCCCACAGACAGCAGCTTGATAACTAATGGTTTATATAGCAAGGAAGTGGGGGATGTAGAGGGTGATTTTCTAGCTTCTGGTCTAGGCAACCACATGCGTGGTAGATGCTGAAAAAGTTGCCCTAGAATTATTGTGTATTGCTCTGTCTTTCAAAGGGTGCCCTGTAAATGTAGTATGTAAATAGCAACTACTCAATAATTTTTTTTTTTTTTTTGGATAAACAAGTACCTGGGATGTAATGTCTTCTCAGAGGAGAAGACTAAGAAGCAGAGTTTTGAATAGTATAGTTTCTACCAACAAGTGCAGCTTCCACCAGCAGGTGCTTAATAAATGTTTGAAGGAAATCAGCACTGATGACTGCAAACAAATAATCTCCAGTGTTCAGGTAGTGGACTTAAGTAATAGGCTCGTATACATGAGAAAATTCACACACATCCTTATCAGTAGTGCAATTTTTAACCAAAACTAGTGCTTAAAAAATATAGTATCTAAAATTGTTGATTTGTAATAATCGTTGAAAAATAGGTTACCTTAGACTCTTGCAAGAATCTCATGGTGTTAATTCCTACTTTTGTTGTTGCTCTTCAGTCACTAGGTTGTGTCTGACTCTTTGCGACTCTATGGACTATAGCACATCAGGCTTCTCTGTATTCCACTCTCAAAGTTTGCTCAAACTCATATCCATTGAGTCAGTGATGCTGTCTAACCATCTCAACCTCTGCTACCCCCTTCTCCTATTGCCTTCAATCTTTCCCAGCATCAGGGTCTTTTCCAATGAATCGGTTCTTCCCATTAGGTGACTGCTTTGGTTGGAGCTTCAACACCAGCATTAGTCCTTCCAATGAATATTCAGGGTTGATTTCCTTTAGAATTGACTGGCTTGATCTCCATGTAGTCCAGGGGACTCTCAAGAGTCTTCTCCAGCACCACAATTTGAAGGCATCAGTTCTTCGGCACTCAGTCTTCATTATGACCCAACTCTCACATCCATACATGACTACTGGAAAAATCATAACTTTGACTATATGGGCCTTTGTTGGTAAAGTGATATCTCTGCTTTTTAATATGCTGTCTAGGTTTGTCATAAGTTCCTTCCAAGAAGCAAGCATCTTTTAATTTCATTCCTGCAGTCACTGTCCTCAGTGATTTTGGAGCTCAAGAAATACTGCTACTTACCAAATACTTCCAGATCCCCCTCTTCTCAGGCATAGAATGGAATTAGGCTTTCTGGTCCCCTTGTGTTCACAAAGGTGACATGACTAGTTCTGTCCAATGACTTGAAAGTGGAAATGATCTGGACCGCAGCATTCAATGGCCAAGCATTTAATTAGTTTAATTAATTATAAGACTCTGGAGTTCTTTTACCACTTTGGCACAGTTGCCAACAAGATCAAAGGCAATGGCATCTACATCAACCTGTTTTCCTAAGTAGCTATGATGTGTCTGATCTGTGAGGGCCATGAGCTAAGCCTAAATCTTTGCTGCTTTAACTACTAGATTTGTGAGTTGTTTATTACTGCAGCATAAAACAGGTTTCCTAATTGATAAACACTTTAACCTAGGAAGATTTCTCCTTCTAAATTCCTGGTGTTTATTGTCTGTATTTATTCAATTGTAGGTACTATACCTGCCTTTTTAATTCTTCTTTTATTTTTTACACCTATTTTTCTCTTCAGACACGTATGACTCTGTCTCCAATTAAAATATAAGCTCCTCCAGGGCAAGAACTGACACTGAATAAGGTGTTTAAATTATCTGAGACACAATTTCTTAATCTGTTAAATGGGAATATTAAAAAATTCCCAACATATTTTCAGGAGAATTAAGATACACACACATAAAATAGCAACCACAGAGCCTAAGCCAAAATAGAAAATCAAAAATTACAAGTTTTCTTTTCTTCTATTCATCCTTATGACCCCCATAAAATTTAGCACATTGCTATCTGAAAAGGTATAGTCATGCACTGAATACCTACTATGTGCCAGCCCTGACTAGATGCTATTTTAACTCTTATTCACTTCAGTTCAGTTCAGTCACTCAGTCATGTCTGACTCTTTGTGACTCCAAGAATTGCATCATGCCAGGCCTCCCTGTCCATCACCAACTCCCAGAGTTCACTCAAACTCACGTCCATCAAGTCGGTGATGCCATTCAGACATCTCATCCTCTGTCGTCCCCTTCTCCTCCTGCCCCCAATCCCTCCCAGCATCAGAGTCTTTTCCAATGAGTCAACTCTTTGCATGAGGTGGCCAAAGTACTAGAGTTTCAGCTTCAGCATCAGTCCTTCCAATGAACACCCAGGACTGATCTCCTTTAGAATGGACTGGTTGGATCTCCTTGCAGTCCAAGGGACTCTCAAGAGTCTTCTCCAACACCACAGTTCAAAAGCATCAATTCTTCAGTGCTCAGGCTTCTTCACAGTCCAACTCTCACATCCACACATGACCACTGGAAAAACCATAGCCTTGACTAGACGGGCCTTTTAGGTATTATTTTTCCACTTTATAGATGAGAGTATTGAGACTCAGAGATTAAGCAACAGAGTACTTTTTCTGCTCAAATGGTAAGAAACAATATTCAAATCTAGCCTAATTCCAAAGTTTGTGCTTTCTCTCCCCTAAAGCACACTGCTTCCTTTGTTGATTTAATTGCAGATTTATGAATTAATTATGAATTTTATAGGAACAAATACAGTTTGAAGCAATAAGAAAAGTGATATCTTTATGTACATATTTATCTACCTATCTTTATAATAGTCCTCATTTCTGTGAAGCTATTGAATGAAAGGTATACTATCAATTAATGCACTTTTTTGAAAAGAAAATACTAACATTGAAAGTAAATATAGATTTTGTTTCACCTTGGTTTTAGAAATTCAAGATGGAATGGAAAAAAGGAGATAGGTTAAAATTTATTAAATATCTTGATAAAAATAGAGACAATGACAGCCACAATATCATGAGGGCATTTTACTTATATATTAATAACAAATCCCCAAAACAATCCTGAGGAAAAGTATCATTGTCTTCATTCAGAACTGAGAAAACAGAATAACTGAGTTACTTTCCCAAGTCCCACAACTAGTGAGAGGCAACACCACCTGACTTGTCAACGCTGTCTTGTCTTTATGTGTTGGGCAGAGTTGGTGCCTATTTGTGGGGAGCGGTTTGAGATTTCAAAGCTGCTAGCCGGTCTCTTAAAAACACCTTCTCATTTCCTTGGATCCTATAATTGAATGTACTGACTGCACAACTTGATAGTGCAAGGTCCCTCAGTTCAGTTCAGTTCAGTCACTCAGTCGTGTCTGATTCTTTGTGACCCCATGGACTGCAGCACACCAGGCTCTCCTGTCCATCACCAACTAACTCCTGGAGCTTGCTCAAACTCATGCCCATTGAGTCAGTGATGCCATCCAACCATCTCATCCTCTGTTGTCCCCTTCTCCTCTGGCCTTCAGTCTTGCCCAGCATCAGAGTCTTTTCCAATGAGTCAGTTCTTCACATCATGTGGCCAAAGGATTGGAGCTTCAGCTTCAGCATCAGTCCTTCCAATGAATATTCAGGACTGATCTCCTTTAGGATGGACTGGTTGGATCTCCTTGCAGTCCAAGGGACTCTCAAGAGTCTTCTCCAACACCATAGTTCAAAAGCATCAATTCTTCGGCACTCAGCTTTCTTGATAGTCCAATTCTCACATCCATACATGACCACTGGAAAAACCATAGCTTTGACTAGATGGATCTTTGTTGCCAAAGTAACGTCTGTGCTTTTTAATATGCTGTTTAGGTTTGTCAGCAAGGTCCCTAGGGACATGTTAGTCCAGAGCAAGGGAGGAGCACACATTCCTGCCTAACCCTTCCTCCCCATGCCTCCCACTGCTCTGCCCAAAAAAGGGTTATCACTGTGTGTGTCTAAAACCTTGTAAGATAAGATAAGGTCACTCAGGGAGAGCCAGAAAGGACAGTTTCCTTAGCCTCACAAGATAAGAAACTCTGAGCTATATGAGGAAGAAAATTAAAGCTGCAGACTGTTTGGCACCAGAAAACCAGAAGATCAAATTCCTAGGATGCTAAGAAGTTGATGCTATCAAAGGGCTTGTGCTAAGAAAATGATCCAACACAGAAGAGGTATCTTTGTAAGTTGGAAGTGTGCCATTTTCCCCGTTACTACCAAGACCTCCTAATGCTGTCATCTGTGCTGTGAACACGTGTGCCCCTCTGAACAGGGAACAGCTCTGGGCTGACACCAGACAGATTTTCCTGCAAATGAGTTTTTAAAGCAAAGGTATTCCATTCCACTCTGCTCAACCATTTTGTCTTTCTATCAATTGACTAGTAAGGTTCATGTCAGCCCAGGCCTGAGTTCAGTTACTGACTAGGCATGTGGGTCTGTTTTTAGCTAGCTACACAGAATGAAACTGACTTTCAAATGTTTGTCAGCTAATGTAACACGGGATGCATTGCTGCCTGAGATTTATCCAAAGCTCTGAGGGATACAGCCTCAGAGCATTATCTGGCAAAGGATACAACCAAGAATAGCCTGTTGGATATTCCATCCCCACTATTCCACTAAACAGGTTGAAATATACCCCCAGATTAGGCTCAATCAATTTAAGCACAACCTGACTACCCAATCAGTTCCTGAGGGCACTCTTTTCACTGTCTTGCCCTTTACTGAATTGTGTCTTGAAGGGAGAGCATTAAACTAGATTGAGGGTTACTGCAAGAAACTGCTCGTGGTACTCATCGCTGAGTCTACTGAGAGGTGTTGTTGGACACATCAATCTTTACATCACATATTGTACTCTTCTTGAGGATCCTGGGGAGAAAGACCCGTCTGCTCTCAGCAATAAGAATAGAACTAATCCATTTATAGCTTATCAGTCCTGTGAACTATGTAAAAGGCAGTGTTTTAAAATCTTCCTTTTAGTTGCCAACTCTTATAAAATAATTTTTAGATCATGAGTATTTATAATATGCACATTAAGTTTCATCATTGCTATTCTTAGGGCTCCTGCCTTTTTTCTCTTCATCAGTTTACTCCTAATTTAACCTATTCCATCTTGCTCTATATTGTACTAGTTACCTTAAATCCCTTCTAGAAAAAAAGAATTGCTGTTCTAAAGAGACTCATTATATGTTGACAGCAGTGCTCTAACAAGATCCATTCCTTCATCTTTAAAGTATTGTTTTCACAAATTTATTTTATTGGAATGAAAATGGTTCTGGGCAGGACTAAGTAAAGGAACATACTAAACTGTCATCAATCTCTTACATCTCATTTTCTATTATTTGAATAAAGAAATAGACATCTGGTTAAGCCTTATATTTGCTGTTGACACAAAATGGATGAGGATGAGAAAATAGAAATTATGGTTTTATAAAAAAAAAACAGAATAATAATTTTCTAAGTTCCTGATAGTTCAGAATGATGGGATGACTTCAAAAAAGCTGAAAGTTAGCTGAATCCTATGTCATGTCCTTCATTTTACTAGTTATATATGTCATGTCCTTCAAGTAACTAGTTGCACAAATAGAGGAGAAAGCTTCAATTAACTAGAGCTGGAATGGAAAGAAAGATCCAAGGAATTTGATTAATTATTAGTGTACTATTTAAGTCAAAATGTGTTACCACTGACTGTGTGTGCTGTGTGCTCAGTTACTTCAGTCATGTCTGACTCTTTGCAACGCTATGGACTGTAACCTACCAGGCTCCTCTGCCCATGGGATTCTCCAGGCAAGAATACTGGAGTGGATTGCCATACCCTTCTCCAGGGGATCTTCCTGACCCAGGGATCAAACCCATGTCTCCTACATCGGCAGGTGGGTTCTTTACCGCTAGTGCCACCTGGGAAACCTCATCACCACTTATTATAAGGCTATAAAGTGGTAAGCGTGAGTCACAGAAGACTCATACCTAGTTCACAGTAAGGTGATTACCTCAGAGCTTATTCAGCCCAGGTTAATCCCTCTCTGGGGCTTCTCTGGTGGTTCAGTGGTAAAGAATCCGCCTGCAATGCAGGATATGCATATTCGGGTTGGAGAAAGAAATGGAAACACACTCCAGTATTTTTGCTTAGGAAATCCCATGAACAGAGGAGCCTGGCAGGCTACAGGCCAGGGTGTCTCAAGAGGTCAGACACGACTTAGCGACTAACCAAGAACAACAATATTTCTGGAATAGGGAAGTAGTTCAGGATAATACTTCTCTGTTTAATCGAGCTAAGTTTTTAAAGAAGCTCAAGGTTCACAGCAATATTGAGAAGATACTTTATAATTCAAATACATGACTACTGGAAAAACCACAGCTTTGACTAGACGGACTTTTGTCGGCAAAGTAATGTCTCTGCTTTTTAATATGCTGTCTAGATTGGTCATGGCTTTTCTTCCAAGGAGCAAGCATCTTTTAATTTCATGGCTGTGGTCACCATCTGCAGTGATTTTGGAGCACCCCAAAATAAAGTCTGTCACTGTTTCCATTGGATTTATTCCACTGGGTATATTCTATGGGTTTGAGTAAATGTGTAATGACATGTATCAAACATTATAGTATTATACAAAGTATTTTTACTCTTAAAAATACTGCATTCCTCCACCAGCCTTAATCCTGGCAACCTCTGATCATTTTACTGTCTACCGTTTCGCCTTTTCTAGAATCATACAGTTGGAATTATATAGTATGTAGCCCAACCTAGACAGCATATTAAAAAGCAGAGACATTACTTTGCCAACAAAGGTCCATCTAGTCAAGGCTATGGCTTTTCCAGTAGTCATGCATGGATGTGAGAGTTGGACTATAAAGAAAACTGAGTGCCAAAGAATTGATGCTTTTGAATTGTGGTATTGGAGAAGACTCTTGAGAGTCCCTTGGACAAAAAGGAGATCCAACCAGTCAATCCTAAAGGAAATCAGTCCTAAATATTCATTGGAAGGACTGATGCTGAAGCTGAAACTCTAATCATTTGGCCACCTGATGTGAAGAGCTGACTCATTTGAAAAGACCCTGATGCTGGGAAAGATTGAAGGTGGGAGGAGAAGGGGACAACAGAGGATGAGATGGTTGGATGGTGATGGGATGGATGGTGATGGGATGGTTGGATGACATCACCAGCTCAATGGACATGAGTTTGTGTAAACTTCGGGAGTTGGTGATGGACAGGGAAACCTGGCGTGCTGCAGTCCATGGGGTCACAAACAGTTGGACATGACTGAGCACTGCACTGAACTGAACTGAGCCTTTTCAGATTGACTTCTTTCACACAGCAATATGTATTCAAGTTTCCTCCATATCTTTTCACAATTTGATAGTTCATGTTTCTTCAGTACTGAATAATATACCATTGTCTTCATGTACCACCGTTTATTTATCTGTTCACCTAAAGAAAGATATCTTGATTATGGAGTTTGTAAACAAGGCTGCCAAACACATTTGTGTGCAAGTTTTTGTGTCTACCTAAGTTTTCAACTCCTTTGTACCAAATAGCACTATTCCTGCATCATATAAAAGTATGCTTAGTTTTGTAAGAAACTAACAACTTGTCTTCCAAAGTAGCTGTGTCATTTTGCATTTCCAACAGCAATGACAGATAATTCCTGTTGCTTCACATCCCCATCGGCATTTGGTGTTTCAGTGTTTTGGATTTGGGCCGTTCAGGCAGTTATGTAATTGATATGTTATTGCTGTATTAATTTCCATTTCCCTAACGACATATGATGTGGAACATTTTTTTATGTGTATATTTGCCATCTGAATGTCTTCTTAGTGAAATGTCCAAGGTTTTGGACCTGTCTTGAATTAGGCAGTTTTGTTTTTTTTTTAATTGTTGAGTTTTAAGAGTTGTATGTACATATTAGACAATAGTCCATTATCAGAAGTGTCTTTAGCAAGTATTTCTCTTAGTCTGTGTTTTTCTCTTCTCATTCTCTTAATATTATCTTTCATAGAGCAGAAATTTTGAATTAAAATTGCAGCTTATCAATATTTCTTTCATAGATCCTGCCTTTGGTATTATATAATAAAAAGTGTTGGAGAAGACTCTTGAGACTCCCTTGGACTGCAAGGAGATCCAACTACTTCATTCTAAAGGAGATCAGTCCTGGGTGTTCATTGGAAGGACTGATGCTAAAGCTGAAACTCCAATACTTTGGCCACTTCATGCGAAGAGCTGACTCATTGGAAAAGACTCTGATGCTGGGAGGGATTGGGAGCAGGAGAAGAAGGGAATGACAGAGGATGAGATGTCTGGATGGCATCGCCGACTCGATGGACATGAGTTTGAGTGAACTCCGGGAGTTGGTGATGGACAGGGAGGCCTGCCATGCTGCAATTCATGGGGTCACAAAGAGTTGGACACAACTGAGTAACTGAACTGAACTGAATAAAATGTGATTGCCTGACTCAAAGTCATCTAGGTTTTCTCATTTGTTATCTTTTATGTGTTTTACAGTTTTGCAATTTACATTTAGGTCTGTACTTCATTTTGAGTTCATTTTTGAGAAGGATGCAAGTTTTTGTGTCTAGTTTTTTGTTTTTTTTTTTTTTTGTATATGAATGTCCAGAGGTTCAGCACTATTTGTTGAAATGACTGTTCTTTTAACCCATTGTATTGCCTTTGTTTCAGTTGACTATATTTATGTGGGTCTGTTTCTGGGCTCTCTATTCTGTTCTCTATCCTTTCATCAGTAACACACTGTCTTGATTATTGAAGCTTTATAATTCTTGAAACTGAGTACTGTCAGTCCTCCAATTTTTCCTCCTCAATGTTGCTTTGGCTATTTTGGGTCTTTGGCTAATCTATATAAACTTTGAAATGTGTTTGGCAATATCCACAAAATAACTTGCTGGAATTTCAACTGAGTTTGGTTTGAATCTAATAGATTAAGTTGGAAAGAACTGACAACTAGACATTATTTTCTCCTTATGGATGATAATGAAGTATCTACTTGTTTAGCTCTTCATTTTATTCATCATGATTTTATAGTTCTCCTCATATATACCTTGTATTAATACATATTTTATGAGATAATGATAACAAGTTACTCAGAATGCTGAAAACCATGTCTTTTGAGAAATTACTGAAAGCATCATGTTGTGCGATAGGCTATGGCTTTGGAGTTCAAACATGCCTAGTCACTTGAATTAAATCGCTTCTGCCAGCTGATCCTTTGTTTCTAGTGAGAATTTATTTAGCAAATTGCTTTTCTTCCTGGGGGGAGGAGCAACACGTGGATGATATGGAGATCCATATGAGATCATAAGATAAAGAAGAAGACAATTTTTAGAGACTGTTCAAAGCCAAAAAGTAGAGAAAATTCTAAAAATTGTATCAGAAAGGTAGTGGGGAATAGAATCTGCCTAAAATTGAATACATAATATATAGTTGACCCTTGAACAATGTGAGAGTTAAGGACACCAACCCCTGCACAGTTGACAATCAGCATATAATTTTACAGTTGGCCTCTTGTGTCTACCATGCCACATCAAAGGATTTAACCACCTGCAGATCATGTTATACTTTGGTGTATATTTGTTGAAAATAATTTTCTTGTAAGTGGACAAGAACAGTTCAAACCCATGCTGTTCAAGAGTCAACTGTATACGCCAAGTTAGATAATTATGTTTTAGAAAACAAATTTTGATGTCAGTATATTAGATATATATATTACAAATCTTTTTCTACTTGAACAAAAACTTAGACTATCAAATTCATAAGGGTCAAAACAGAGAAACTGATTATCATAGCAACTTGAAGAATTAACCAATATTGTTTTTTTTTTTAATTTTAAAATCTTTAATTCTTACATGTGTTCCCAAACATGAACCCCCCTCCCACCTCCCTCCCCATAACATCTCTGTGGGTCATCCCCATGCACCAGCCCCAAGCATGCTGTATCCTGCTTCAGACATAGACTGGCGATTCAATCTTACATGATAGTATACATGATAGAATGCCATTCTCCCAAATCATCCCACCCTCTCCATTGTTGTTTTTCAGTCCCTAAGTCATGCCTAACTCTTAGAGACCCCGTGGACTGCAGCATGCCAGGCTCCTCTGTCCTCCACTATCTCCTGGAGTTTGCTCAAATTTATGTCCATTGAGTCAGTGATACTATCAAATCATCTCATACTCTGCTGCCCCCCTATCCTCTTTCCTTCAACCTTTCCCAGCATCAGGATCTTTTCTCATGAGTCAGCTCTTCACATCAGAGAGCCAAAGTATTGGAGCTTCATTGTAGGTATAGAGAGAAAAAAAAAAACAAAAGATGAGTTAAAATCCACACACTGTCACTTACCAGTTATGTGAACTTAAGCAAAATTAACTCCATTCAGCTTCATGTTTTTCAAACGCAAAATAGGAAATAAAAAAGATACTTCGTACTAGCTCACGGTATTGACACATGAGTTAAAATGAGATCATGTTTTACAAAGCATTTTTCAAACTGTAATATGCTAGAAAACTTTTTATCATGACTGTTATGACTAAATAAATTTCATAATGTTCAAGAGTACTGAGTAATGATGGACCTCAGTCTCAAGTGGCCTTGGCTACTCCAGTCTAATGCTCCCAGGGAAGAGCCCTTAACTTCAAGAAGCATACACATTAATGATAGGGAGTCTGACAAAGAGAGAGGGATATAAATGCTGAGATCTTTTTTTTATTTCCCTGGCAGTTAATAGAATAGTTACACATAAAGAGAATTCTGTATTTATTTGGGATAAGCCAATGGCTGAAAAGTTCAGCTTCCTTGCCTTGAGGCTGGAGAAACCTCAGTGTGTGAAGTATGCTACAGAGCACTCTGCAGAATCAGGCCGAGGCTGGTACTCTGCCAGGAATTACACTCATTCTGGGGTCCTTCTTCCTCTATCCCTTACCAGTTTCTCCTGAGAACATTTCCTTAATATATAACTTATACGTGAGTCCATATCTCAGGCTCTGCTTCTAGGGAACGCAGCCTAAGAACAGATGAGTGCATACCTCCCAGATGGTAGGTAAGAATATCTGACTCAGCTTGGGAGAGGAAGAGGCTAACCAGAGAGACTCCTGAGTTCTGGCCAAGAAGGCCATGTTATCCTTAGCAGGTGGATAGCTCATCATCTGTTAAAATTTCCATGTGATCTTTAAGGGAAATCCTCTGCTGGACCAAAGACGAAGAGCAGCTTTGTCAGTCCAGAGGGCACTGTCAGGGGCCCCTGTGAGCAGGAGCAACAGATGCCCAAAGAGCTGAAAGCTTCTGCAAGCATGTACCAGTCTAACTCCCCAACTCAGAATACATTGTACTAGAACTTTGCTATTCCCAAGTCTTTTTAGAGATAAATAATTCCATGTTATGTCTGACTCTTTTGCGACCCCATGAAATATAGCCCACCATGCTCCTCTCTCCATAGAGTTTCCCAGGCAAGAACACTGGAGTGGGTCACCATTTCCTTCTCCAGGGGAATCTTCTTAACTCAGGGATCGAACCCACATCTTCTGCATTGCAGGCGGGTTCTTTACCACTGAGCCACCTGGGAAGCCCCAAAGATTTGATAGCCTGCTTGCCTTAAAACATTTCGCCTGAAACCTATCCCATAACACCACCCAAATCTTCTCTTGAATTTAAATTTAGGTGCAGGCTGGTGAGAAAGATGGGACAAGTTTGTTGAGTTTCTATTATGCACCAGACATTTTCTACACATTGCCATTTAATCCTCTTCATAATCTTCTTATCTCCCACTATCCCCAGAGTAAAGATGACAAAACTGAATCACAGATCTGTTAGGTAAATAATCCAAAGGCACATGGCTTACAAGCAGAAGATCTGGAGTTTGAAATCGGGTGTGTTTGGATGCAAAGCTAGTACTCAGTCCCCTACAGCAATCAGCCTACTTCCAACAACCTGCAGACCTGAAGCTAATAGAGAAGCATGAACATTTTTTAAATTCTAAGACTCTTGTATACTATTTCAGTGAGAAGGCAAGGGTAGAATCCAACTAATAGTGACCTAAATAATATTGACAAGTATTACAACACAAGAAAATTGGAGGTCAGCAGATTCAGGCTGGTTCAACAACCTGACAATCTCATTAGAAGTCGAGAATCTCCTTCATCTATCTGCTTTTGCATTCTGAGCTCGTTGATAAGTCTCTCCTCATAATTGCAGGACTATATTATGACTTCTAAGGTCAAGAGGAGATGAAAGGGAGCAAAAAAAAAGGAAGGGTATCTTTGTGGATGTCACTCTTGTATTTCATAAAAATAAATTATTCTTATAAATTCTCTCAAGCTATTGCCTTCTGTTACATGTCCACCTCTCACTTCAAAAGCAACTGGAAAAGCAAGTATCTGACAAAAGGAAATGAGACACTGTGAAAAGTATGATTTGTTTCTAGCAATAATGTTTTATTTCATAAACATGGCTTTTAAATCAGAGTTTTAAAAATGGAGAAAGGAGTATATGACTGTTGGTAGGAAAAAGCCGTGTTTATTATGTGGTGAGAAATAGATCTGACAACTCAGCTTCCTGTCCCCTTTCTTCCAATTCAAGTAAGCTCCTGAAATCCCTGGAGACACAGGGCATCATTCCTACTCCTAAGCTATGTGCTGAGAGTATGTCAGAGGGCAAGAGTTTGGAGGAAGGCCTGAAACAACAGCATCTGACATCTATTTGATTCATTTCTTGACAACACCAGGGATGAGAATGAAGAAGAGTGACGAGAGATAGCGAGAATTTTTTTTTTGTTTTCATCCTGTCACAGCTACTGACCCCAATCAAGCATGGCCCCAGTGGACAAAGTTCACCCCACTAAACTCAGAACACTGAGCGAGTGCAATATTTTTAGTAAGAGCAATGGCCAAGTACTACGACCAATCGATTTTTTAAACATGACAACCGTAGTCCCTAGAAACTCATCTCTTTCTGCTGCCATCTGGTACCACCTACCATGAACTTGACCCTGGCACAGATGAAGAGAAGGGAGTCTTTCATTTTCAGGGTCCTACATGCTAGAGACAAGGAAAATATAGAAAGAGAGAGACTGAAAGATTGGCAAATCCATTTCTGGAAAATGGACAAATGTGGAGAGGTGATTCACAGAATTTGAAACTAATATTTTGAACAATGATAAAGGTCCAGGACATTTTAAATGTAAATGGGCAGGCCTCAATATACTACCAGAAATAGAAACTTGTACATGACAATATTCTGATTAAATGGCAGAAGCATATCCTGAAGCACGAAAATGACTCACTTTTCATCTCTGTTTTCTTACTCTTTTTTTAGAATATAATTCCTTTATAACAGTGTGAATCAGCTATACTTCTAGCTGATTCTTGTTTATATATATATCCCCTCCCTCTTGATATTTTTCATCTTATGCACCTTAAATTTTATATAGATTTCATAGATTACAGTAATAATACTAAATATGTGTTAAGCATAATCTGTTTGATGGGTTTTGCTTTATACCTGTTAGCTATATTGCTTCTTTTAATACTTACAAAAACAAAATATATTACTTCTTTTAATACTTACTTCTTTAATACATCTCCATCTCCAATGGAGATGACACAGTTATAATTTCCATAGTGCATATGAGGAAACTGAGGCATAGGCATAGCTCAGAAAATTAGTAACTGACAGAGGCAGGATATGAACTCAACAGAGACTGTGTTCTTATCTACTAAGCTAGATTTTTCTAGAAATGAGGTCACCTTAGTATAGCCATCTAGCTAAAGGTTAGCAGGTACACCCTCCCCTGCATACACACACACACACACACAAAATGGCTTGTCACCAAAAACATTTGGTAAATGCTAGTTTAGGCAATGTTAAGCACTTTCCAAAATTATTGACTCAATGTTTTTTTATGTTCTAGAAAATATTTTGGAGAAGGAAATGGCAGCCCACTCCAGTATTCTTGCCTGGAGAATCCCAGGGATGGGGGAGCCTAGTGGGCTGCCATCTATGGGGTCGCACAGAGTCGGATACGACTGAAGCAACTTAGCAGCAGCAGCAGCATAGAATATTGGAGATTGATATTCAATGTAATCCAGTTAAGAGACAACCTGTAGAGCCCAGAATGGCACTCTGTGATGACATAGAGATTGAGGGAAGGTGGAGGGGAGCATAGGAGGGAGGCTCAAGAGGGAGAGAAGTGAAGTGAAGTGAAATGAAGTCACTCAGTCATGTCTGACTCTTTGCGACCCCGTGAACTGTAGCCCACCAGGCTCCTCCGTCCTTGGGATTCTCCAGGCAAGAATACTGGAGTGGGTTGCCATTTCCTTCTCCAAAGAGGGAGAGAATATATATATATGTATATATACGCTCTCAGTTATGACTGATTCATGTTGTTGTATAGCAGAAACTAATGCAACTTTGTGGAGGAATTATCCTCCAAAATAAATTAGTGAGAATAGAACAACAAAAAAGATAAAGGTAATCTGTAATGCACAGACAGGGATAAATTCCTCAAGGTAGCAGTCATGAGCCCTCATTATTTCATCAGTCCACTCTAGTCTTGATACCATTTCAAGAAGATAGAAAGCAAAATAATAGTATACAATAACATTATTATCTGAGTTTAAATGCTTTCAATGTACTGGACACTACTTTAAATGGCTTCCATATGATTTCTTATTTATTCTGCATAACAACTTGATGATATAAAAACTATTTCCTATTCATTATTCCCACTTTTCAAATGAGGAAACCAAGAAATAAAGATCTTAAATAACTTGGCCAAGGTCTCATGTAATAACTGGCACTAATATTTTAATTCAGTCAGATTGACTGAGTTGAAATGAAAAGTCAGATTTTTAAAACTGACATAGTTACCTGGAGAGTTTTAATTGCAGTCCTTTAGAGAACGAAAGGATTAATTGGGAATGATTAAAACTGCCAGGATTATAACATTCTGTATTTTATAAATGAGCTAATATTAAATAAAAACACATAGTAGACAAATTATTAATACTATGGGAAGTTGCTCTGGTGTTAACTTTTAGTTCTACCATGTTAATAACAAGATGAATTATTCAGCCAGGTGTAGCTACAAGGAAACCTTCCTCTCTTTGTCTTTTCTGGGTGACAAGGTTCATTTTATAATCATTATTGTCTCTCATGTTTTATATTAATACGTTTGGATCCAGCTACACAGAAGTGAACTGTTACGTTCATGGAGCGTCATCACCATTGTCCATACCAGGGCTCACTGTAACTGTATTTTATTTTACTGTTAATTTAACCTATCTGCCAACTCTAATCCCACCCTCATAACAGTCACTATAGTGTCTAGTGTATTTTTGTGTGATTATTTGTTTGGTTTCAGAAAAGTGTGTGTCTTTGGCTGACGTTGCTTTGGCCTGGCAATGGGCCCACCTCTCTTTTGAGCACCATGGCTCTCAGGTCTGTGCCAGACCCTCTTTACAGCAGCTCAGTGTCTGACTTCTGAGAACTTCCTACTCTGGGCCCCTCTAACTTTTGTTGAAAAATGAAATGTTTTATATATTTTTCTTTGTTTTGTTTTGTTTGTGTTGGAGGTAGGTTAAGTGAGAAAATATCTCTCCCATTTTGTAGGGTAACCAACTATGGGTGTACAGATGACATTACCGGATCATTGTCTGCCTCACAGTTTATACATTGAACAGTTTTATCTCATATTTTATAGATTACGTTCTGCCACTTTTTTTTAGGAAACAAACCTTACTTATAGCTTATTGAATCAACCATGTTCTCTTCCACCCTAATCCTCTGAATTACTGCCTCTGCCACCTGGAACACATCTCCCCCAGCCCTCTTCACTCCTCATTCACTTATTAATGTTGCTTGTAAATCATTTTAACCTGTAGAATGAATGACTTTATAGAATGCATGAATGAATGAATGGCAGGCATTGTCGAAAGAGAGTATGTCTCGTTTGACCAGATGATCTCTGCAAGATAACTGATAAACAACCTTGCCTGCCCTGTATTTTGCCACCTAATCTAGCTCAGTGAGGCTAGGAGAACTACTTTACAGTGACGTCCACGAGCTGTTGACCAAAGTGTGTGTCTTCATGGGTGTGCCTGCAAAACCCCCCAGGTTACCAAGAGACAGTTTCAAGTCCAGAATGGATTTTTTCAAGCTTAGTGCAGAATTACAATTATGAACAAGAGGACAATCAAGGGTAATCATACGCTTTAGATTTAGAAAGATGCTGTGACTACTTGATACTTGGTATCTGATATCTGGAAATAACATACTGTTCATAACACCTAATTGGATAGCAGTTTGATATTTAATGGTGCAGTGCATCCTGCTGTTAATCTTCTCTTCTTCAGTCCATGTTCTAATGAAATTAGCACTCAATCAGTTTGCCGGCTCCCTGAATCTATTGCAAATCAAACAGTGGTCTTCACATTAAGGTTTTCCACAAGATAATGAGGAAATTTTCCCTGAATATTTGAAATATAAGTGAAATGACTGGAACACATCAACATTCACTGGAAATGGGACCTTTGAGAATTTGAGCAGTTCGTGGTCCTCATGCTCTCTGCCTAAACATGGTGATTGCCTTCCTGAGAATGGGGCCCTCTGCCCACCTGCAAGGCCAGGAGCAGCTCAAACTCAGGCCGAGGACCTTGCACAAACTCTATGCCCCACAGGAAGTTCCTGCTGGTGTTTGTTTGTGTGAAACAGAGCCTGGGGAACCCAAGGCTTAAGGGATTTTTCAAAAACATTGGAGATCTTGGTGGAAAGCAACTAAGCGAAGTTAATAGCTCTATGATACAGGCAGAATGGCAGAGCAGTGTGAAGTTTAATAGAGAGAACCAGGAAGAGTCCTCCTGGGATCACAGTCAATCATGAGTTCCAAAAGGCTGTGTGCATGAACTAGGTTGATATAACAAAAAGGTAATCTGAACAGGATGTGAGACCGACTTCAAAGCATTCCTTAAACCATACACAAACCCATCAACAGGGTAGAAACCTCACTGGCATAAACTCTGACACAAAGAATCCCACTGACCCAACATTGAACAAAAAGCTTCTCCGACCCAGGGGAGACTCCTAGAAGCGAGACTTCAAACTGAAATCACAATCTTCCCTGAACGTCTTAAAGATTATGTGCACACCCAAGGCTGCATCTTCTTGGGAGCAATCAGAGAAGGAATCTCCAATTTCCTAGTTCTTGGTTGAATATGCAGCAAAATCCATAAATGCCCTGAACTTTGATAGCTACCTTCAAGCCACACGTGAATACTACGGTAAAGGGCAAAGATATAACTGGTTAACAGATTTTAAGCACAGTCTTTGAGCAAGGAGTAGCTTATGCTGACCAGAGACGAATCCCAAGTAGCCAAGATAAAAGATAACATCAAGGGGAAAAAATATAAATATAGATATTAGAGGCAGCAAACTGCAGGGGAAATAAACTTGGCAAAATTAGTTCAGCCAAGTTCTTAAACAAATAATCAAATAAAAGAACAAACCAAGGAATGGTGGTTAATATCCAGAGCTGTTAAAATATATTATCTAAAATACAGTTTTCAACCAAAAATTACGAGGCATGCAAAAAAGAAAAAAAAGAAAGAAAATGACCCATATAGATGAAAAAAAAAAAAATCAGACAATAGAAACTGCCTTTGAAGGGACCAGTGAGGTATACTTTATACCCTTTAGGATGACTATAATCAGAAAAGCAGAAAATAGTAAGAGTTGGCAAGGATATCGAGAAAGAGAAACTTTGTATATGCTGCTGGTGGAATGTAAAATGAATCATTTGCTGTGACAAATAGTTCAGTGCTTCCTAAACAATTTTAACATAGAATTATCATATAACCCAGCAGTCCCACTCCAAGGTATATATTCCAAAGAATTGTAAACAAGTATTCCAGTACTTTGGCCACCTCATTCGAAGAGTTGACTCATTGGAAAAGACTCTGATGCTGGGAGGGATTGGGGGCAGGAGGAGAAGGGGATGACAGAGGATGAGATGGCTGGATGGCATCACTGACTCGATGAACGTGAGTCTGAGTGAACTTTGGGAGTTGGTGATGGACAGGGAGGCCTGGTGTGCTGCAATTCATGGGGTTGCAAAGAGTCAGACACGACTGAGCGACTGAACTGAACTGATTCAAGCAGATACTTGTACACAGGGGCTCATAAAAGCACTATTCACAATAGCAAAATGGTAGAAATAATGCAAATGTGCATCAGTAGATGAATGGGTAGACAAGATGTACTATGTCCATGAAATAGAATAGTATTCAGTCATAAAAAGAACTGAAGTATTAATATATGCGACATGTGGATAAACCTCAGAGATATGCTAACTGAAAAGAGCCAGGCACAAAGTCCAATATCCCATTAATCCCTTTCTGTGTGTTTTATTTTTTTCTCTCTCTAGAGCTTTGATTTGGTCTTTATTTATATCTACCAAGTGTAAACTAGTTTAGAAAATCAGTGAAAATCCAGAGAAGCAGGCTCTAGGCTGAACTTTCAAAAAAATTTTCTAGTCTTTAAAATCACAATGCCTCTACTCTGATTGTGAGAACAGCAATTAACAATGTGGAAAACTGCTAAATTGGATAATTGCTCACTCCAGAACCAAGTTGCATATGTCACGTTCAGGATAGCTGCCACCTCAAGGTGTACGTTGCCCCAGCCACGGTCCACACCAGAAAAAAATGGATGCCTAAGCTTATCCACTTCTTATATAGTTCCAAATCTAGACTGAATGCAAACACTATGTATTCAATTCAATTCAGTCACTTAGTCTTATCCGACTCTTTGCAACACCATGGACTGCAGCATGCCAGGCTTCCCTGTCCATCACCAACTCCCAAAGCTTGCTCAAACTCATGTCCATGTAGTTGGTGATGCCATCCAACCATTTCACCCTCTGTCATCCCATTCTCCTCCTGCCTTCAATCTTTCCCAGCATCAGGGTCTTTTCCAATAAGTCAGTTCTTTGCATCAGGTGGCCAAAGTATTGGAGCTTCAGCTTCAGCATCAGTCTTTCCAATGAATACTCAGGACTGATTTCCTTTAGGATTGAGCAGTCAGTTTATATATCTTCCACAGTTTCACTGTATAGATAAGAGATGGAAATTAGCCAGATGATAAACTTTTGGTTAGGCTACATATAATTAAGCAAGCCCTTTTATTTTTTGCTCATTTGAGTCAATCAATATATTATTTTATTGGGGTTAAACCAATTTCATTTGTTTGTTTATTTTTTGTCACATGCCCAAGTCTTAGTTGATAAACTTTAAGGTTTCTTCCAACCCTATTTTACTATGACTCATTTTACTTTGCTCAAGAAACTTACCAGCAATGATTTTGGTGTGAAGGAAATGCAATGTTACATGAGAATTATGGAGATCAAAATTGTCAATAACCTGGAGCTTATCTCTCCCTTCCCTTTTATCCTACTGCCATCCCTTATTCTTATTTTGGTTTACCATCCCTAGAGGGAACAAGAGTCCTCTGAAACAGCCATAGGATATTCAGTTTGGCAAATTTTGAAAAGATTTTAGCTTTTTCAGTGCACTGATAAGAGGACTAGGGATAATCGAATGGGTCCAAGAGTGTAGACAAAAGATAGTTGAGTTGAACTTCTCTTCCTTAAGTGGAAGGATAGAATTTATGGTTTTGGGGTAGAGGACAGTACCCAGTGGGAAAGTTGCACTAGGTAGCATTGAAACAATGCAGTATAAAGGCACTTTTATTAAGTACTGGGAATACAAAGACAAGCAATACAGGATCATCAAAACACTGCAAGCAACTAGTTCCCCAACTAGGGAGAAAACAGCAACATTTTGGAAAGCATATTGAGCAAAAACATTTCCAATGGGGATAAATCTTTCTTTAGGGAGTAACAAACCATGATTTTGGTTAGATTTCTTCTGTTCTGTACTCTCCAAGCATGCTGCATTTTCCCTTGATAGCATTTTATTATAGCTGTGCATAATTATTTGTCTAATTACTTGGTTAATATTCATGTCCCATGATAGATATCAAGTTTTATAGGGCCAAAGGTGATATCTAGCTTGCTAATTTCTATATTCCCAGAACTATTAGGTAGGTGCAAAAGTAATTGCAGCTTTGCATTGTTGAAATTTGCTGTTTGATATTGGAATACATTCTTAAATAAATGTGGTTATGTTATACATCATTTAAATGTGCAGTTCTCACTGTTGATTGTAATGATTCCTATTTTGATTAATAAAGATGTGTTTGAGCCTAGTTATAATGATTTAAATTTCACAGTCTGAAACCGCAGTTAAGTTTGCACCAACCTAATATATCCTAGAGCCTAGAAAATAGGAAGCCAGGTAATAAATATTTTTTCAATCTAGTTGAATGGAACTAGTGTCCTGATTTCAAAATCAGGGCAAAAGTAAGAAGCAATTACCTTCCAAATTTTCTTCCCCCTCTGTACCTGCTAAGCAAAATCTTACCCAAATACTAAATTCAAGATTAAACAAAATAGCGTCCCCCAAATAATCAGAAGCTTAATGTTAAATAGCTAGAAGTACTATACTTGCTGTCACACCAGTACTCCCTAGCTCCCATTTATGTGTATTTGTTATGTGTTTGATATCCAGCTTTCAGCTTTGAGTATATGATTCAATTTAATCTTCATCACTATCTTCTGAGAGTATCTTCTATGATAGGTACCACTATTATACAGATAGAGAAACTATGGCCCAGAGAATTTAAAAACTTATTAGAAACTGATAGAGCTAAGACTGCAGCCATGAAATTAAAAGACGCTTACTCCTTGGAAGAAAAGTAATGAGCAACCTAGATAGTATATTCAAAAGCAGAGACATTACTTTGCTGATTAAGGTCCGTCTAGTCAAGGCTATGGTTTTTCCAGTAGTCATGTATGGATGTGAGAGTTGGACTGTGAAGAAGGCTGAGCACCGAAGAATTGATGCTTTTGAACTGTGGTGACTGTGGTGTTGGAGAAGACTCTTGAGAGTCCCTTGGACTGCAAGGAGATCCAACCAGTCCATTCTGAAGATCAGCCCTGGGATTTCTTTGGAAGGAATGATGCTAAAGCTGAACCTCCAGTACTTTGGCCACCTCATGCGAAGAGTTGACTCATTGGAAAAGACTTTGATGCTGGGAGGGATTGGGGGCAGGAGTAGAAGGGGATGACAGAGGATGAGATGGCTGAATGGCATCACTGACTCGATGGATGTGAGTCTGAGTGAACTTCGGGAGTTGGTGATGGACCGGGAGGCCTGGCGTGCTGCGATTCATGGGGTCGCAAAGAGTCAGACACGACTGAGCAACTGAACTGAACTGAACTGAACTGAAGATATGAACCCTGCTCTTTTTCTTCCAAAGTTGGAGTCAGTCCCAGGTTGACTGGGCATAGCTTCTTCCAAAATAAACTAAGCCCCAAATTCTTTTCTCAGTGATTGAACTACAGAGAAGCTGATATAAATACTATTTCTGGCCTTAACAGTATTCAAATGTGATTTCTAGCTGTGCAGTAATTGTCCCCAAATCCCATTGAAACCAGACAGTTTGGACAAAGCAAGAGGTTTATTCCAATAGGATTTTATGTGACATAGGAAAACCCAGCAATTCTCTGTGGAAGACAAGACAGATGGTACATGCTCTGGATATGAGTCCCACATCTCCGTTTCTAGAAGAGGTGTATTATTTTAACTCTAAAACTTTAAAAGCTCCTGGATAAAGTCATAGCAAGCGCTCTTAGGTTTGTTTTGTTTGCAGAGTGGAAAGATAGACTGCACTTTTAAAACTACAGGTTTTCAGAAGATTCCTATCCCTTTGTTATATAGCAGACTAAGAACTGAACATTTTTATTTTAAATTTTCCAATGACAATGACAGTCTAGACAACTTAGATGAAATGTGCTTTTGAATTACTGGGTAGTTCCACAGGAGGTAGAGACACATTATGTTTTGATGCAGCCATGCTCTTTAAAAGCAAGATGCTGCAATCCCATTTTCTAAATGCCTGGTGAGAAAACAGAATAGAATTGTAACTTTTAGGGCATTATAATTAAAAGTGAGGGCCGTAGTCAAAGAACTTTATTTTTCAGCATAAGCTTTGCTGTGATTTCTAACTTCTGAGGCTCATGGGGTCGGATTCCCAGAGCTCTGTCAATAATGTGACTCCCTAGCAAATTTGATGTGTTTTCTCAGCTGTATCAGAGCATTTTAGCATAACATTTGCACACCGCTCCCAAAAGATCAGAAGGAGTCTAGAGGTTTATATTAGCATTTTGAAGATTGCTATTATTTTAAAGTTTTATGAGAAAGTAGAGAACTCTCAGAACCATTTGAAGCTTGAATAAGATTTTACCCAGCTATTTCATCCAGCATACAGCTGCAAAAAGGTGTTCCTCTACAGGGGAGTCACAGAGTGTTGAAAGGAAGAAGTTTCAGCTTCACCTAATCTGATCTGAGTTTTATAGTCTTATGTGGATCAATCTATACATGGAGAAAGACCATCTATGACGTTCACTAACAAGTATTCTGTTTAAAAAATCTACTGTTGTGGTTAAGGAATCTTGACTTCTGAGACCCATTTGTCCTGTATGAAAGCCAGCAGTGCCTATTAGTAAATGATATGCTTCCCTAGTGGCTCAGACGGTAAAGCGTCTGCCTGCAGTGTAGGAGACCCTGGTTTGATCCCCGGGTTGGGAAGATCCCCTGGAGAAGGAAATGGCAACCCAATCCAGTACTCTTGGCTGGAAAATTCCATGGACTGAGAAGCCTGGTAGGCTACAGTTCATGGGATCGCAAAGAGTCGGACACGACTGAGCGACTTCACTTTCACTTCACATACAACACCTACATGTGCAGCTTACCACTTCTGTTTTGCAGCAGGCATCCAACTTCCTAGACCCAGGATACCTAAGTATGTCATCATCTTGGGAGAAGTCAAAGTCTATGCGACAATCCTACCAAAATCATTTAGAGCTCTTGTGGGTTCAAATGAACAAAAATCCCAACTCAGACTGATGTAAGCCACAGAAAACATTTAACAGTTCATGTAACTGAAAGATGCAGGGATAAAGCACATGTAAGAAAAGCCAGTATCCTTTTTCATTTGGGGCTCAGTTAGATTTTCTATGGTATTTGAATTTTGACCATAACTTTTCTTGAGAAATCTCTCTTTGCTTGACCTCTGTGAGTTCATTGATATTCTTTTTTACAGCTCTTTGACTACTCATTCATGGACCCACCCCCTTTTCTTCTAACCACCCAAATAGTGGGCTCCAGGCCTGGGACCATATTCAAATCCTAACTTGTTTTACCTTAATGGCCTCATCTGAAAACACACGCTCAACTACTCTCTTTGCAGTAACAACTCTTAAATCTACATTTTCAAGCCTAACCTCCCTCTAAATCTTCTCACTGTTCACCCATTTTCCTCCTCAGTATCTTTATTTAACTTCTCTACAAGTATCACCACTCAGTGCAGTCCATCTGACCCACTCTTCCATTTTAAGATACAGATGAAACCACATTTCTTTCAAACTTTCAACTACTTGTTCAAATTTTCACATGCTTCTGTTAACAGATAGCTACACATTATCATTAAAAAACAAAAACAAAAACAAAAAAACTCAAACATTTACCAGCCCAAACAAACCAGTCCTTTCTCTCAAACTCCAGATGGAAAAGAATAGTTACAAAGCCAGCCCACCCTACTACTAACATCATTGTTTCATTCTGGCTACACAGATCACTTTTAAACACTGGTCTTACCTATTCTTCTGGACACTTGTTCACCACAACTTTATGCCTTGACAAGTTTAAATATGAGCCAATTCACAAACTTCAAGTTTGCAGCTATTTGACAAATAGTCACATACTAGAAATTGTTTCTCAGGTAGACTGGCTACACCCAAACCAGCCCTTCCCCGTGAATTCAGACCATTTTGTTAATAATGAGTCAGCCACCAGACCAGTCTCCTTTCCCTCCTATCAAGTCCGCTTTGGAACCCTGGTGCTCTCCCCTCAGTGTTTTGTTTGTTTGGTTTTGGTTTTGGTCAGTGCCTTATCAGTCTTACACAATGGGTTTTTTTCAAAACTGGAACCTCAGAGAGCAGAGGTTGGGAATATCTGACTCTTGCCATTTTGGTGTTCTGCTTAGAGTATCAAAGGGCACAGGTACACCCAACCCCAATGTAATGGATGACTACTCTCCTTCAGTTCAGTTCAGTTCAGTTCAGTTGCTCAGTCTTGTCTGACTCTTTGTGACCCCATGAATCGCAGCACGCAGGCCTCCCTGTCCATCACCAACTCCCAGAGTTCACTCAGACTCGCATCCATCGAGTCAGTGATGCCATCCAGCCATCTCATCCTCTGTCTTCCCCTTCTCCTCCTGCCCCCAATCCCTCCCAGCATCAGAGTCTTTTCCAATGAGTCAACTCTTCTCATGAGGTGGCCAAAGTACTGGAGGTTCAGCTTTAGCATCATTCCTTCCAAAGAACACCCAGGACTGATCTTCTTTAGAATGGACTGGTTGGATCTCCTTGCAGTCCAAGGGATTCTCAAAGTCTTCTCCATCACCACAGTTCAAAAGCATCAATTCTTCGGCACTCAGCTTTCTTCACAGTTCAACTCTCACATCCATACATGACTACTGGAAAAACCATAGCCTTGACTAGACGGACCTTTGTTGGCAAAGTAATGTCTCTGCTTTTGAATATGCTATCTAGGTTGGTCATCACTTTTCTTCCAAGGAGTAAGCGTCTTAATTTCATGGCTGCAATCACCATCTGCAGTGATTTTGGAGCCCAAAAAAATAAAGTCTGACACTGTTTCCACTGTTTCCCCATCTATTTCCCATGAAGTGATGGGACCAGATGCCATGATCTTCGTTTTCTGAATGTTGAGCTTTAAGCCAACTTTTTCCCTCTCCTCTTTTACTTTCATCAAGAGGTTTTTTAGTTCCTCTTCACTTTCTGCCATAAGGGTGGTGTCATCTGTATATTTGAGGTTAGTGATATTTCTCCCGGCAATCTTGATTCCAGCTTGTGCTTCTTCCAGCCCAGCGTTTCTCATGATGTACTCTGCATATAAGTTAAATAAGCAGGGTGACAATATACAGCCTTGATGTACTCTTTTTCCTATTTGGAACCAGTCTGTTGTTTCATGTCCAGTTCGAACTGTTGCTTCCTGATCTGCATACAGGTTTCTCAAGAGGCAGGTCAGGTGGTCTGATATTCCCATCTCTCTCAGAATTTTCCACAGTTTACTGTGATCCACACAGTCAAAGGTTTTGGCATAGTCAATAAAGCAGAAATAGATGTTTTTCTGGAATTCACTTCCTGTTTTGATGATCCAGCGGATGTTGGCTCTGGTTCCTCTGCCTTTTCTAAAACCAGCTTGAACATCTGGAAGTTCACGGTTCACGTATCACTGAAGCCTGGCTTGGAGAACTTTGAGCATTACTTTACTAGCGTGTGAGATTACATATGC
This sequence comes from Capricornis sumatraensis, assembly GCF_032405125.1. Classification (NCBI taxonomy): domain Eukaryota; kingdom Metazoa; phylum Chordata; class Mammalia; order Artiodactyla; family Bovidae; genus Capricornis; species Capricornis sumatraensis. The sequence goes on from NC_091079.1 coordinate 33,580,030, forward strand.
ACAACTAAGAAGGGATACTCAGTATCCCTTTCTGTAGCAGAAAAAAGATGACTTTCTACTCTATCTACATGAACATGCTGACAGTCTCGCACCAAACAACCAAGTTCATGCTTCAGTCGGTACCTGGATATATCAATATGCCCAATTAAAATTATAATCTTTTACCACAAAATGTGTTCCTTTTACTATACTTATCATCTTGGAGACTATTTATATCTGCAATCCCCACCTCAAATGTAAGAAACCTTCTAGACTTCTCTCTCATATCATCAACATCCAATTCTACTTCATCCTCTTGAATCAGACTCTTCCCTTCTAGTCTCAATGCCTTAGTCATTAATTCTTGAAGGGGTCATGAAGTAGCTGGCCTTTATGTTTTCCTCTTGCATTATCCACACTGCTTCTTAAATGATTGTTTTCAATTATAAAATGATCATATTTCCAGAATTAATATTGATCTGTTGCTCCCTGTAATTCTCAAGATAAAGAATATGCTCATGGCTTCTAAGGCTTCCATGTTCTATGACTTGGACCATGCCTAGCTTTGGAGCCTCCTCTCCAGCTACTCCTCCATATAGTTTGTAAACTCTCCAGCCTTCATATGATTCACCAGCTATGTCACAGTGTTCCCTAACCCTGTGTCTACACACATGCTTGTCTTGATACCAGTAACATCCAGTTTTTCCTTTTCAACTAAATTAACTGCCTTTTCCTTCTGCAAAATGTAGTTCAAGTAATTCAAAATTTAGGAAACATTTTTTGCCTTTCTGTCTGGTTTTTATGCCCTCTTCTGAGTAATAGAACTATTTATCACATCACAACGTGAAGGCTAACCTACTTGTCCATTTTCTCCTCTAGCCTATAGTTTCTTTAAGATGAACACCATGTCTTATTTCTCTTGACAGTCACATCAAAGCGTACACTGCCTGTCACCTAGCGGGTGTTTCATAACTTTGACATGTAAGACTGAATAGCATGGGTAAAATGTCCTGCACATTATCAGTGCTCAGCAAATGTTAGTGCTTGCCTTAGTCATCTGTAAAACTAATTCCCATTTACTCTATAAGAGCCATAGTAAAGTGAACTTTGTAGTTACTCAGATTCACTGATCTGAATTATCGTTTTCTTCTTCTTATGATTACTATTATCAGTTATACTTTCTGATAAAATGTACCAAATATTTGCCAAGCACTCTCTTCTTTTGTGCTGTTCAGGTACAGTTTCTGTCAGTATTTTGCCAATAAGAGAGAGAATACAAATATGAAACTTGGTGCTTAAACTTCTTATAGAAGTAACTTCTATCATTTGCCATTAAAACAAGGTCTGACCTAGTTTAAGAAAATCCATTCAAGACATGGAACTGGGGATATGGAAAGCAAGACACCGTGGCACTAACCACCACAATAAATCAGTCTGGCCTTTCATTGAGTTTTATTAATTCCCTGTCTCCCCTCATCTACTTATAGCAATTCCAGTGTGCCTTATATGGGAATATGATGATGTTTGGAGTCATTTTCTATAACAAAGAAAAGGATCCTGAAGGCAAAACCAACAGACAGAAGAGGCAATTCCCAGATTAAACAAATCGACCTTTCTTTATCTCTGAATTCTTTGAGTTAAATTATTAGCATGATCATCATCAATGCCAAAATGTACAAGATGTAAGGTTTTGTAGGCAAAAGAGAGGAGGACAAAGATGTTGAAAGAGTGGATTTAGTTCACCCAAGGTCAACTTCCTTTGGGTGAAAATAAAGGGCCTTAGGCAGACTGCCTCAGTAGTGCTGACCAGGAAATTCCAGAGTAGTTTAAAATTTCCCTCCTGAGAAAGGTTGAAACTGCACTTCGCTTAGGCTAAGGCTTAGCACAAAGGACTCTATTTGGGCCCTATTGTTTCTTTTTAACACTAGCAACCTCTGAAGGTGTGTCATTTTTTCTATGGTTCAGATCTGGATTCATGGAGAGACTGAATAACTTGTCCAAGATCACTCTAGCTTTTCACGTTTTAAGCGGGCTTTCAGTGAATCTAATAAGAATCATTTAAGAAAAACGCAAAAAGAGTCTTGGATGTCAGCACTGAAAGTCCCTATTTAGAACTCTATAGTGAGTTTCTAGCAAATAAGATCTGGGTATGAGTTCTCCAGGAATATTAAGTAGCTGGTATCTAGTAGAGATCCACACAGCCAAAGGCTTTGGCATAGTCAATAAAGCAGATAGATGTTTTTCTGAAACTCTCTTGCTTTTTTGATGATCCAGCGGATGTCGGCAATTTGATCTCTGGTTCCTCTGCCTTTTCTAAAACCAGCTTGAACATCTGGAATTTTACAGTTCACGTATTGCTGAAGCCTGGCTTGGAGAATTTTAAGCACTACTTTACTAGCGTGTGAGGGAATACTATTCTGTAACAGATACTGGGTGGTGAGGAAGTAAGAAACCATCCCTGATAGCTGATCTACTCACTATCAGTTAGACCTGGTGCTCCTATACTGAATGTTGACAACATCACAGAATTATCAACATCAACAATGACGCTGGGCTCACACAGTTCCACAGAATGTTTGATCTCTGGTGTTGGCAAGCACAATAAACATAACCTTGTTTATCTATAGATGTGTTCCTTGTACTTTTAGACTGATGAGCATCCAGTTACTTATCCACATCTATTTTTCATCTCACTTTCTCCTGGCTCCAGAGCCATGAATTTCTTTGATATATATTCTCTGTGTGGTTTTGATATCGTAATTTATAAAAAGAAATATATATTTGGCCTTTGTCTCCATCCCCAGTTCTAGCAGAGAGCTTCTAAAACACTTAGGATTTCCTAAGTGATAACAGAAACAAATGTATCTTTTGTTATAGTAATGAGTAAACTTTTGGGAAGCCCCTATATCACCTAAGGATGGGGGGACTGGTTACCAGGGAACCAGCCTTATGATTGGAGGGTTTGGATTTTCAGTTCTACCACTCAGTTTTCTGGGAGGGGAGACAGAATGGAGTTTGAATCAACTGGAGAAGGAAATGGCAACCCACTCCAGTGTTGTGGCCTGGAGAATCCCATGGACAGGGGAGCTTGACAGAGTACAGTCTACGGGGTCACACAGAGTTGGACACTACTGAGCGATTAAAGAAACAGTGATTTAATAATAATGCCTATGTAATAACGCCTCCATAAAAACCCAGCCCAAAAGATGCGATTCAGAGAGCATCCAGGTTGGTGAACATGTGGAGATGAGGGAAGTGTGGTACACCTGGCCAGGGCATGGAGGCTCCTCTCTGCTTCCGGGGTACCTTGCTCTATGTAGCTCTTCTACTTGGCTGTTCCAAGTTATACCTTTTTATAACCAGTCAGTGTTCTAGTAAGTAAAGTGTTTCTCTGAGTTCTGTGAGCTGCTCTAGCAAATTAGTTGAACCCAACAAGGAAGTTGTGGGAACTGTATAATCAGTTGGTCAGAAGCACAGGAAACAACCTGGATTGTGACTGGCATCTGCAGTGGGTGGGCCAGGGTGCAGTCCTAGAGGACCGAACCCTTAATCTATGGAACCTGATATTATTTCCAGGTACATGGTTTCAAAACTGAGTTGAATTTTAGGACACCCAGCTGATGTCAAAGTATTTCTTGTTGAATGTGTAGAGAATATTCCCTCAACACCTGCATTGAAAATCGATCTCAGAACACCAAAAAGAGTGGTCATGACATAAGAAAAACAATATATTCTCTTTGAATATATATATCCTCAATATATTCTGAGGATAGAGGATCTTTATTAATTTATGGCAGGGGTTAGCAAATATTTTTCTGTAAAATGCAGAGTAAATAGTTGGGGGTATGTAGGGCTATATGGTTTCTGTTTTAGCTTCTCAGTTCTACCTTTGTAGTGTGAAAGCAGTAACAGAAAGTGAAACTGTTAATCTCCCAGCCATGTCCGACTCTTTGTGACCCCATGGACTATAACCCACCAGGCTCCTCTGTCCATGGGACTCTCCAGATAAGAATACCTGAGTGGGTTGCCATGCCCTCCTCCAAGGGAAGATCCCAGGGATTAAACCCAGATCTCCTGCATTGCAGGCAGATTCTTTACCCTCGGAGCCACCAGGGAAGCCTGAAAGCAGTAAAAGATAACATGGAAATAGGCAGCCAGCAAGATTCGGCCATCGGGCCTTATTTTGCAATCTGTGGTTTAGGCCAACAATGGAAATTCTATTCATGCTTTAACTACTGGCATAGAAGGGGCCTTGTGGCCCATTTAAGGCAAGAAAATGTGAAAGCACTTTGGCTGTGGGGAGACTCTGAGAAACACTCTTTTTAAAAGACTCATCAAAGAAATAATCCCTGCTGGATGTTTGTGAGGGAGGTTGTGGTGCCTGGAATTCTCGAGTCATCACAGGAACACAGGAGAGCTAGCCCTCGAGCTGGAAGGGAGAAAGAATCTGGTCCACTGACTTGCTTAATTAACTAATTCTGGAGGTTTTCTACTGAGATTTCTTTGAATCCTTTTATTTGTTTAAACAGTTTTGAATTGCTTAGCTGATACTCTCTGTCTTGCTGATGTGGGAAATGAGGACTAGGCGCTTGTTCTGGGTGAGACCTGGGATGGCATTATACTCATTTCCTTTTAGCTCATTGTCCTCACCTTCATGCACAAGATATCAGTTAGAGCTCTCTTTCTCTTTGCTGCTTTCCTCCCTTCTTCCCTTTCTTTCTCCCTCCCTCCCTTTCTCCCTTCTTTCTTTTCTTCTTTCCTTCCCTCCCTTCATGAAAATATTGCACAGAGGTGAAAAGCAGAGCTCTGGGGTCCGACTGACTTGTGGCCCCAGCAATGACTAGCTCTGTGAACTTATGCTGAGACCGTGGACTATAGGACAATACAATCTACCTCACATAATATGGAAATTAAATCTAAAATAAAACAAATGAATAAATATAACAAAACAGAAACAGACTTACAGATATAGAGAACAAACTAGTGATTATTGGTGGGGAAATGAAAGGGGGCAAAGGCAAAATAGAAGTAGGGGGCTAAGAGACACAAACTACAATGTATGAAATAAATGAGCTCCAAGGATATATGCTACAGCACAGGGAACGTAGCCAGTATTTTATAACTACTTTAAATGGAGTATAACCTATAAAAAATACAGAACCCCTGTGTTGTACAGTGGAAACTAATATAATATTATAAATCAACTATACTTCAATTTTAAAATAATAATAAAAAAGCTTCACTTCTATGACTTACTGATTTGCTGCCCTGCCTCTTACAGCTCTTAGCCGGTTATGGTATTCTCCGTCTTGTACCAAAATTCATTCCTTAAAATGTTGCATTGGTTACTAAATTCTCTTCAGTACTCAAGACACTGTGAATCTTTGTTTTGACATAAAAAGTTAACATGTGTCTTCAAAGTGCTTCACTAGATTGCTAACACCATTTTACTTCTTTTTAAAATGCATCTCCTAGTGACACCTCTCCCAACAAAACAGCTGCAACCTAAAATCTTGGGGTCCCAAACATATTTAGTATCTAAAACTGGACTATGTCCAGCTACACACTTGCTATATTCTCAGTTTTCTCATCTGTACAATGCTTACCTCACACCATTTAGAGGAGAAAAAAGAGAGGTGAGTTTTATGAGAGCACGTGATAAGACTCCAATGGTATAGCAGATGATTCACTTTATTTTTGAATAGTGGCGATATGATAAAGAGCCAAATGTATTCCAAAGAGTTTTCTAAGTTCTACACACTGATGTTTTTAATATCTGAATTTTTTGTCTACAGTCTCATTTGGTGGAGAAGGACGTGGCAATCCACTCCAGTACTCTTGCCGGGAAAATCCCATGGGTGGAGGAGCCTGGTAGGCTGCAGTCCATGGGGTCACTAAGAGTCGGACACGACTAAGCACCTTCACTTTCACTTTTCACTTTCATGCATTGGAGAAGGAAATGGCAACCCACTTCAGTGTTCTTGCCTGGAGAATCCCAGGGACAGAGGAGCCTGGTGGGCTGCCATCTATGGGGTCGCACAGAGTCAGATACAACTGAAGCGACAGCAGCAGCAGCAGCAGTCTCATTTGGTAAACACATACTAAATACCTGACTATAGATTATCATTGTGGAGTACAAAGATAAAAAACCAGACATAGCCCTCGCCCTTTAGAAAAGTGTGGTGTTTGCTCCTTGGATAGTAATGCTCTACATTACATAATTGTACAAATTTTCTAATTTGTATATTCAGATAAATATATGAAGCAGGGGAAAAGCAGCATTCACAGGGTTAGCAGGGTTAAAATCAAAGACATTGAAATCAGCAGACATCAGATTCAGTCCCACTTTCCACTTAACCACAGTGCCACCTGGGACTTGTTGCTTAACCTTGCCAAACCTCAATATCCACATTTACAGTGTAAGAATTTTAATACTATCTATCTGGAGGGACTGTTGTTGGAATCAACCATATATGACATGTAAAGCCTTTAAATGAGTACCGTCTTATAAACACTCAATACCTGGCAACAACTATTGTCCTCACTAAAGTATCAAGGTCTATGTTTCTATTTGAAATGAGGCTTTGCCTACATCCAAAATGACAATTTTCAGAGCCCATCATTAATTTTTTTCTACCTTCAAATAACTTCAGGTGTAATTGCTAATAAGAAGGAAAGAAATTCACATGTATCTATTGTCATTCACTTACAGAATTTATTCAAATTAAAAACACCATCAGATTTAAATAGTTGAGAAACATTCATACTTGTTCCCACAAATACAGATTGGAAAGAGCCAATTAAGATTACTTTCTCCTATGCCCTAGCAAGCATTCTACTCAAGAGGATTTTACATTTCTCAGGGGATCAGGAAAAGAGAGAGAAAGTAGGGGGGGAAAAAATCCTTTCTGCTCTCAGGCAGAAATTCAAAGAGGAAAAAATAAAAATAAAAATAAAACTCTTCTTATGTTGATCTCCTTCTCTGGATTTTCTTGATTTTATAAAATGGACTTAAAGGTACCCTCTAGTTCTCTAGTTTGATTTTTCATTTTCCAAGCCAGGGTAAATTGCATAAGCAAGGTCTGATACAAACTGCAAGCTATGCATACAGGAGACTTAAAATAAAAACTGCAAATAATAGGCCTTCTCAGCGTCTTTACTTGCCACTGCTTTCTTTATCCCATCCCTGTGCACCCTTCTGCCTGCAATCCACACAGCTCCATACCTTTACTGCTTTTCCCTCTTGCCTGAAATGCCTTTCCCTCCTTACCCCTTCAGCTGTTTTGGTCCAAATCAAGTTTCACATCCCCTGCTAAGCTGTTCCTATAGCTACCTCTCCCCTAAGGCAGAATCAATCACTCCTGGTGCTTTGATTCTACAGTGGCTTGTTTATGCAGTTTCAACAATTTTCGCATTGTTTTCTAATTAGTTGCTTGCATTTCTATTCCTTTGCTCTTCCAAACCCTCAATGTTTTGGTTTGTTTCCCCGCCGCCCCCCCGCCCCCACCCCCGGCCCCCCCCCGCCCCCCCCCCCCCCCGCCCCACCTCAGTCAAAATAGCTGTTGTCTCACACTGGCCTGAGGACCTCTATGAGCTTATAATTATTTGGCCCCAGTTCTCTTTGAGAAAAAGACCATATATACAGTAATGGTTATCAACCAGGGCAATTTTGCCCCACCCTCCCAACCCACCCCCGCCTCTGGGAACACTTGATAGTATATGGAGACATTTTTAATTGTCACACTGGGGTGGTGCTACTGACATCTAGTGGGTAGGGGTGGGGAATGTTCCTAAATACCCTACAATGTACAGTACAGCCCTGACAACAAAGAATTAAACAGAGGAAAACAATAGAATGGGAAAGCCTAGAGATCTCTTCAAGAAAACTGAAGATATCAAGGGAAACTTTCATGCAAGGCTGGACACAATACAGGACAGAAACGGTAAGGACTTAACAGAAGCAGAAGAGACTTAAGAAGAGGTGGCAACAATACATGAAAGAACTATGCAGAAAAAGATCTTAAGGACCCAGATAAACATGATGGTGTGGTCACTCACCTAGAGCCAGATATTCTAGAGTGTGTAGTAAAGTAAGCCTTAGGAAGCATTATTATGAACAAAACTAGTGGAGGTGATGGAATTCCAGCTGAGCTATTTCAAATCCTTAAAATGATGCTGTTAAAGTGCTGCACTCAATATGTCAGCAATTCGGAAAACTTCAGCAGTGGCCACAGGACCGGAAAAGGTCAATTTTCATCCCAATCCCAAAGAAGGGCAATGCCAAAAATGTTCAAAGTACTATACAGTTGTGTTCATTTCTCATGCTAGCAAGTTTATGCTCAAAATCCTTCAAGCTAGGCTTCAGCAGTCTGTGAACCAAGAACTTCCAGATGTCCAAGCTGAGTTTTGAAGAGACAGAGGAGCTAGAAATCACATTGCTAACATTTGTTGGATCATGGAGAAAACAAGGGAGTTGCAGAAAAACATCTACTTCTGCTTCATTGACTACACTAAAGCCTTTGACTGTGTGATCACAACAAACTGTAGAAAATTCTTAAAATGATGGGAATATGAGACCACCTTACCTGTCTCCTGCGAAACCTATATGTGGGTCAGAAACAACAGTTAGAACCAGATATGTAACAATGGACTGGTTCAAAATTGGGAAAGGAGTATGTCAAGGTTGTATATTGTCACCCTGCTTATTTAACTTATATGCAGAGTACATCATACATAATATTCAGCTGGATGAATCACAAGCTAGAATCAAGATTGCCAAGGGAAATGTCAACAATCTCAGATATGCAGATGATACCACTCTAATGGCAGAATGTAAAGAGGCACTAAAGAGCCTCTTGATGAGAGTGAAAGAGGAGAATTAAAAGCTGACTTGAAATTTGACATTCAAAAAATTAAGATCATGGCATCTGGCCCCATCTCTTCATGGAAAATAGAAGGGGAAAATGTGGAAGCAGTAACAGATTGTATTTTCTTGGGCTCCAAAATCACTGCCAATGGTGACTGCAGCCATGAGATTAAAAGATGCTCCTTAAAAGGAAAGTTATGACAAACCTAGACAGCATATTAAGAAGGAGAGACATCACTTTGGCAACAAAGGTCCATCTAGTCAAAGCTATGGTTTTTCCAGTAGTCATATATGGATGTGAGAGTTGGACTACAAAGAAGTTTGAGTGGTGAAAAATTGATGCTTTTGAACTGTGGTGCTGGAGGAGACTCTTGAGAGTCCCTTGGACTGCAAGGAGATCAAATCAGTCAATCTTAAAGGAAATCAGTCCTGAATATTCATTGGATGGACTGATGCTGAAGCTGAAACTCCAATATTTTGGCCACCTGATGTGAAGAGCTGACTCATTGGAAAAGATCTTGATGCTGGGAAAGATTGCAGGCTGGAGGAGAAGGGGACAACAGAGGACAAGATGGTTGGATGGCATCACTGACTCAATGGACATGAGTTTGAGCAAGCTCCAAGAGATGGTGAAGGACAGGGAAGCTTGGTGTGCTGCAGTCCATGGAGTTGCAGAGACTGGCCAACAACAAGTTCCTCAGTCATACTACCCACATTAGTCACTACTGCAATGGACAGAAAAAAGTACAGAACATTTCCATCTCACAGAGTGTCCTATTCAATAGTGCTGCTTACATATTTTCATAGCACTAGTTATCTTTCTCAGCATTTATCACAGGAGTCAGTTTATGTTTATTTCTGCTATTTTTGAAGATAATAAAATGTTCTCCCCAACTAGACTCCATGTTCCATAATGGCAAGAATTGCAGTGTTCTTCCTTTGTTACTCTTGAAAGATAATGGATCCTTAATATTTACTCATTGAAAGAAAGATGAATGAATAGTTAAGAGTCAAACTCTATTGAGATACAATCCATATACTAAACAGATCACCTATTTAGTATATGAATTGCAAATGTGCAATTCAATGGCTTTTAGTATAGCCACAAAATTGTCTGATCATCACACAATCTAACCTTAAAACAATTTTGTCCCCCTTAAAGGAAGCCCTGAACCCATTAGCAGTCACCCCTGACTCCTCCCATCCTCACCCTGCCCAAAGCAACTACCAATCTACTTTCTATAAGTTTTTCTGTTCTTCCCACCACATGTAATAATATATGTAGTCTTTGGTGACTAAGTTCTTTTATTTAGCACAATATTTTTAAGAATTATCCATGTTGTGGCAGGTGTCAGAGCCTCATCCTTTTTCATTGCTGAATAGTATTTCTTGTATAGATATACCATATTTTATTTTTTTATTTATCAGTTGGTGGACATATGGGTTGTTCTGCTTCAAAGCTATTGTGAATAATACTGCTATAGACATCCTTGTACATGTTTTTGTTCATACATATTTTTCCATTTATTCTAGGAGTAGAATTTCTGGATCATATGATAACTCTATGCTTAACATTTTAAGAAAATAGCAAACTGTTTCCCCAAAGGAGATGTACCACTTTACATTCTCATCAGTAATCTGTTTGGATTCCAATTTCTTCACATCCTTGCTAACACTTGCTTTTATATGTCACGTTGATTATAGCAGTCTTAGTGGCAATTGACTGGTGACTCACTGTGGTTGTGATTTCCATTTCTGTAAGGACTGATGATGTTAGGCATCTGATAATGTTTACTAAATTTGTATATTAGAAATGTCTATTCAAATGATTTGCCTGTATTTTATTTGTGTTGTCTTTTTGTTGAGTTCTTTATATATTCATGATACAAGTCTGTTGTCAGATATATGATTTGCAATATTTTTTTCATTCTCTAGGTTGTTTTTTTTTTTTTCACTTTCTTGATGGTGTACTTTGATACTCAAAATTTTTAACTTAATGCAGTCCAATTTATCTACTTTTTCTTTCATTGATTGTGCTTTCGGTATTGTATCTAAAAAGCCATTGCCTAACCCAAGATCACAAAGACTTACTTCAGTTGTTTTCTAAGAGTTTTTAGTTTCAACCCTTACGTATAGTTTCATGGTCTATTTTGAGTTGATTTTTGTATATTATGTGAAATAGGAGTTCACCTTGATTCTTTTGGGTATAATTTTCCAGTTGTCAGCATAATTTGTTAGTCAGACCATTTTTTCCCACATGAATTATCTTGGCACTCTCATCAAAAATTAACTGACCATTAATTGAAGAGTTTGTCATTTGACTCTCAATTTTATTACCTGGATCTGTTTATCTTTCTGTATGCCAGTATCAAATTATCTTGATTACTGTAGCTTTTTAGTAATTTTTGAGATGGGAAGTATGAGTTCTCCCACTTTGTTCTTTTTTAAGATTGTTTTGGCTATGGTGGGTCTCTTGCATTTCCATATAAATGTTATTCAGTTTTGCAAAACAAAAAAAAAAGTCAGCTGCAATGATGGTATGGATTGTATGAATTTGTAGGTTAATTTGAAGAGTATTGCCATCTTAAAAATATTAAGTATTCTGGCCTATGGATATGGGATAACTTTTCATTGTCTAAATCTTTTCAGTTATGTCAGAATTTTCTGTATAAAACTTTACATTTCTTTAATAAATTTTAGTCCTGAATATTTTATTGTTTTTGTTAATTATAATCCTAAATAGTTTATTCTTATTGATGCTATGGGATTGTTTTCTAATTTTATCTTTATCAAAGATGTATAAAAAGCATCTCCTTTACGGTAGTAAATACAGCACAATGTGTTTGTGGCTAGGACTTCTCTATCTGGGTTACAGTTTCACATTTTGATATGTTTATGAAGCCGTTAAAATTCTCTGGATATAATTATTTCTTTCATCAGTCAAATGGGGACTACTATTCCTGCTTTGCTTAAGCCTGAGCATTTTTGGTGAAGGCAGAATTTGAAAATATACCTGAAAGGGTTTTTGTGTAAAAACTGGCTGTCATTAGAAGTAGACCAGGAATTATAGGAAAAATAGGTAGAGGACACCTTCAGTGTAACTTCACCCAGATTCTAGCACTCTGCATGGCCCACATTCCTCTACCTTATCAAGGCCCGCATCAGCAGATCAGGGCTTCCAGCATTTGTATTAACTTGAATCTGAAATCCATTTTATAGTTTTGAGCACTGAGCAAATGTATAGTAATTTTTTTCTACTAGATCATATTTTTAAAGTTCATAACATCTCTAGTTCACAGGATTGATGCTTTATTTGAAACCAGGGGTTCAGCAGCATGAGCAAAGATGAACAGGGACAAAAGATATATTTAGACTCATTGCTTGAACTTTTATTTTTTCATTCCAAAGCTCTCTCCTGCAGTGGGAACTAAGTTTAACCCACCATCCCTAACACTAGAAGCAATTTGCCTTCTTCTGGCTAAAAGAAATCTCCCCTCATGCCTGGGATTTGGACTTTCTCAGACCTATGCTTAGTTGAGTTTTAGTTTTATTAACAGTAATAGCTTCGAGAGAGTGACAGAAGTTACTTCACAGTATTATTCTGGGGCTTATTTTAGATGAATATATAGAAAACTACTTACATATGTTTGGGACTCAGTGTGAATTATCTCAATTACCTAACTCATCTCTTACAAGAAAACCCATTTGTGAGGACTCTGTATAATGCCTTGTCAGTCCTTCATGCCTCAAGGATAAACAGAAACCATACTCATGTCAATTAGCCTTTCCTTTAATATCAAGAGTGTTATTGAGATCAAGGATGAGGATAAAATTTCACTGATAAATGGGAGCTGAGAAGGAAGACAAACTACTTGACCTGGAATAAGAGGTAGACACCTGGTGCAAGAGTAGACAAAGTGAAAAATTAAAAAAAAAAAAAAAGAATCATGCCTAGGAACCAAGTCAAAGAACAGAAAATAGAGATGAGGAAAATTAGGGTAGATTTATTTCATACATAATGACTTTTGTTTACAATCTTTTGTGTCAGGATTTGCCTTCTGACAACTCTTTAACAGACTCTGGTTTATCTAGATCAACCAGAAAGGAGGGTAGGGGTGGGAAGCAAACTATTTTAAGCCAAAAACTCTTTCTATTACATTTTCTAAAGCAAGACCTATTCTGAGAAGCATAATTAAGTATTTGCTAGGAATATTTTGGGAGCCTCTATGGGGCAGGCAAGTTGTCAGACTTCTGAAGACTATGCATCGTTCTTAAATGGTGACCTTCGAGAAAATTAATTGTCACTCCTTTTCGTCCTTTAGTGAAGATATTCCAAGCCTTAAGGTTTTGTGACGTTATTGGCAGCATTTCCTGAATTTTTAGACCATTAAATCTTAGTTGAAAAATGTCAATGTGAAATGAGATTTATGCCAGCTTGTCTAACAGACGTGACAAGCAATTCAAATATTACCCCAATCTGAATACTCTTACATTCACCAAGGTGAAAATTATTAGGCTTGAGATGAGGATTACCAAGTCTTCCCCAACTCCCATTCTTCCTTTCTGTGTTTTCCATGATTTAATAATCATTCTGCTGGGAAAGAACATTTGAAATTCTAGGTAATGGCATAGATAATGCGAAAACAAAGGGAGAAACATCAAATGTGTCCCATCAGTCATTGTAATACTCTCACAGTGCTCTTTTTTTGTACTGTTGTTCCCTTCAAAGAAACAGTGACAATTCCTTAGAAAATAAATTCATCAAACAGCTTCTGTGTGCAAGGTACTTTGTTCATTGTTATTGGGAACATAAGGTAAGAGCAGGTATGATTCCTATCCTCAGTATAGTGTAAATAACAGTTTAAGACAGTAATGGAAAACATTTGTCAGGCAATATAGGAGTTATCACAAATGAAAGCACAACCATAAATACCATAAAAAGTCTAAGAACTGAGTGACTCTAGCAATCCATGGTTGTTTGGGAATGTTCTCTGAGAGGAAGGTGAACTTTTTCTTAGTAAACAAAGACAAGACTTATTTCCTTTGTGACTATTATGATTTTTTATTTAACAGGCTTAGGCTAAAAAGAATTTATTATACAAATTATTGTTAATTGGGAGTTTTGTTTTTGTTTTTTTACTTTAAAAGGCTTGCCCCTTTGTTAAGCTAGTATGTAATCTTGGAAAAATCATCATACCTCAAGTTGTTTATTTATAAAAAGACAACAATAATACCAACTTTTTTTATGTACTGCATTTTAATTTATTTATTTATCTTTTACTTTACAATATTGTATTGGTTTTGCCATACATCAACATGAATCGCCATGGGTATACACGTGTTCCCCATCCTGAACCCCCCTCCTTCCTCCCTCCCCGTACCACCCCTCTGGGTCATCCCAGTGCACTTTGTGAGACTACTTTAATTGAAATAATATCTGTAAAGCTCTTTGCACAGTGATTGACACAGTGTAAATGGTCAGCTGCCTCTAGGTTGACTATTTGGCCTGATTTTTCCACTTACGGTCTTAATCACCAAGTTTTTCTTAAAAGGATCAAAAAATGTGAATAATTTTAATCAACTATTCCTTTTATTTTTTTTAGCATTTTAAAAAATTGAAGTGTAGTTAATTTACAATATTGTATTAGCTTCAGATATACATCTAAGTGATATATATATATATATATATATATATATATATAAAGGGCTTCCCTTGTGGCTCAGCTGGTAAAGAATCTGCCTGCAATGTGGGAGACCTGGGTTCGATCCCTGGGTTGGGAAGATACCCTGGAGAAGGGAAAGGCTACCCACTCTAGTATTCTGGCCTGGAGAATTCCATGGACTGTATAGTCCATGAGATCACAAAGAGTCAGACATGACTGAGAGACTTTCAGTTCAGAGAGAGAGAGAGAGAGAGGGGAATATATATAGAGACATTCTTTTCCAGATTCTTTTCCATTACAGGTTATTACAAGATACTGAGTATAGTTCCCTGTATTATGCAGCAGGTCCTTCATGTTTATCTATTTTATATATAGTAATATCTGTTAATTCCAAACTCTTAATTTATCTTTCCCTGCCCCCTGCTATTCCCTTTGGTAACCATAAGCTTGTTTTCTATGTCTGTGAGTCTATTTCTGTTTTGTAAATAAGTTCATTTATGTCATATTTTTGAGGTTCCACGTGTAAGTGATATCATATGTTATTTGTCTCTCTCTGTCTGACTTATTCATTTAATACGCTAATCTCTAAGTCCAGTCATGTTACTACAAATGACATTATTTCATTCTTTTTTTTTTTTTGGATGAGTAGTATTTTATTGTGGGCTTTCCTGGTGGCTCAGTGGTAAAGAATCCACCTGCCAATGTAGGAGACATGAGTTCGATCTCTGGGTGGGAAAGATCCCCTGGAGAAAGAAATGGCAATCCATTCCAATATTCTTGCCTGGGAAATCCTAC
The DNA here is from genome assembly GCF_032405125.1 of Capricornis sumatraensis. NCBI lineage: Eukaryota > Metazoa > Chordata > Mammalia > Artiodactyla > Bovidae > Capricornis > Capricornis sumatraensis. Next base: position 33,595,333 of record NC_091079.1, read on the forward strand.
GGACAGAGGAGCCTGGCAGTCTACAGTCCCTGGGGTCACAAAAAGTCAGATAGGACTTAATGACTGAGCTCGCATGCAGCATTCTATTGTATATTTACACCCTATATTCTTTATCCATTCATCTGCCAGTGAACACTAAGGTTGCTTCCCTGTCTGGGCTGTTGTAAATATCAACTATCCATTCAACTAAACAAGGACAACTGCAGTAAATGTAACAATTGTTACCTTTAATGTTTGGGTATGATTGTATGAGTCAGAGTGATGTGTGACACTTCGATGCTGAGACATTCAATTTCTGATACTTGAACCTCCAGCCTACCCCTTTAAGCTGAAGTGATTGTGGAAGTGTGGCTTGATATGGAGAGTCATTGCTGAACCATACCATGAAAAGCTGCTTAACTGGAGAGAAAACCTGTAATAGACATAGCAGAATTAAAAAATAAATTTTCACTCTTTTAATTAAGTCACTGAGATTACCATAATAAACCTCAAAAAATGTTACTGGGAGCTTCACCTTGTAATGTTTTCAGATGAGATTAAAAGATTAATGTAGTATTGTTAAGGGACTTCATGCTCAAGCAAAATAAAAATGAAATTTCTGGGTACCATCCGGAAATGCTAATACATTTCTCTCCCACACTTGAAAATACCTGACTAAGATCTCACATAGTGAACACTGATCAACTGAATTCTGTAATGAAATGCAAGTTCCCTCTCTGACTTCAAATTTTGAAGTCAGATTTTGGGATTGTGATACCCCATTCTTGCCAACAAAGCCATCTGGCTTGGTAAAATTAATTCTTAGATAAGAAACTCATAGAATTTCCAAGATAAACTTCTTGGAAACTTTTGGCAACTAGGAAGTATCCTTGGCTAGAATTCAGAGATCTGAGGACTGCTTTAACAAACAGTGTAACTTTCAAAGTCAATGCCATAAATTAGCTTCATAGCTTGGTCAAATCACTTTTCACTTCTCTGGGCTTTAATTTCCTTGCCATAAGATCAAAGTGTTGGATTAATGATATCTAATTTATATTTTAACAGCATTAATGTGCAACCTGTCGTTTCAAATGAGAAAATAAAATATAGACTTTTACCCCGTAAGATAGAACTTGTTATTCCAGAGAAGTAAAGCCCATGATGAAATCTGAAGATATTTTTTCTAATGTAGACACTAAACAATCACAAAAAAGCAATGTAAATTACCATTATTGCATAACCAGTAAAAGTGTGAAAAAAAATCCCTTAGATTATGGTCATCTTGAAAGGAAACTCTACTCCTTTCTAATCTTTGTGTATCCATGTAAAATGACATCTGATTTATATAGTATGTGTTCAAAAATTATTTTATGGAGATGATCAATGGATTAATAAGTCGTTGGCTTGTTAAATGGGATGCATGGATATTGAAGATATTTCTTTGCTATTTTTTTGTCTTATGTATGTGTAGTTTACTGTATGGAATGCTCTTTGTGAGAAAAAGAGATATCGTGTAAGTTTTAAAATGCTTGAATAAGTGGTATGCAAAGTAGAAAAGTCCTGGGCAAGATTGAAGGTAAAAGGAAGAGGGGGCAACAGAGGATGAGATGGTTGGATGGCATCACTGACTCCATGGTCATGAATCTGAGCAAACTTCCAGAGATAGTGGAGGACAGGGGAGCCTGGTGTGCTTCAGTCCATGGGGTCACACAGTGTTGGACACAGCTTAACAACGGAACAACAACAAAAGCAGAAGGAAGTGGGAGTCGAAAGTCATTAGTTGCTGAGTTGCTGTGTCATCCTTAACTGGTGGTGTGACTTTGGGAAAACCAGCTGCTGACCCTCAATGTTCTCATCTGTAAAATGGCTATTAGAAACTTGCCATGTCTCCTAAGTAAGAGTTGCTGTGAAAATAAAATGGGATGATATATGAAGAGGTTTTGAAAAATGAAAATACAGGTTATTATGATTGGTAATCAGCCAATGAGGAAGAGCTTCTATTTCTGAGAGTAAAGTTCTCAGAGGCAAGAACCTTCCGTGGAAACTGGAAACCCTCCGTTAGTTCTTGTGATATCTTGAAATCTGCTTTTTATTAGGAGTCCTAGGGTCTCTGTTCCTTCTTTAGGAAAATTGCCTTTCAGAACAGTCCTGTTCTCAGGGCAGACATTGGTGTTATTTTCTATTAATAGCATTTTTTTTTTTCCTATCTTGAAATTCTTTGGTCAGATTTCCCTTCCCTTCTGAAACTCTAAATGTCAGTGTGTCCCCAGATCCAATCTATGGGATACATACATACATACATATATATATATATATATATATATATATTCACACTCTATTACTTCCAAATTTAGATTCTTTTACCTTGACCTGAAATCTAGACTCCTATTTCCACCTGTTTTATCAACTTTTCCAGTTATGTATCCAATAGACCCTTGAAACTCAACAACAAACTCTCAACCCATCTGTCACTCCCATATTTTTCCTCACCTCTGCAAAAAGCATCAAGCACCCAATAACTAAGGTTTGAAAGTCTAGAATCATCTTTGATTTTTATTTTTCTCCCACATTCTACAGTTAATCCAGCCACTTAAATTTTGTCGAATTGCTCATCTCCTCTATTATCTCTTTCCTTGACTACTTCAGGAGCCACTTAACTGGTTTAAGCTCTTACTCTATCACCAGAATATTTTTCACTCAACGGACAGAGTAACCTTTTAAATAAGTGAGCCAGATCAAAGTATGGTGTTTAGGACAAAATCTAAAATCCCTGAAGTAATCTTAAGCTCCTTTGCCGCTGCCACCTGTTCACTGCCCTCCACCCTCAAGGGTCTCCTGGTTCACCTGGTCATTGTTTGAACACACCCAGTCTTCTCCCATTTGGGGATTTTACACATTCTACTCCTTCTGTCTGGAATGCTACTTCTCCAGCATCACAGTTCACATCCTGTCTTTTCAGGAGCTTCTCAAAAATCATCACTTTGGAGAATCCTTCCCTGCTAGTGTCTTTGAAATGCCTCTCCTTGTTATCTTTATCTGCTTAGCCTGCTCTTTTTTTTACCTCCACTGCAGCATCACCATTGATTTTTCTGCTTTTTCAGATTTTTTTCTGAAGTATTTATAATACATAGATTTTCTTTTCTATTAGTATAAAGAAATAAAGATAAGCTTTAAGAAGTCAACATAATTTAGAGATCCAGGCTACCTACTCTGAAGCTCATTTGCAAAAGAGACAGAATTAGCAGGAAGAATAAGACACATAGACCTGTAATTTACCTCTTACTGAATTAGAAAAACTGAGGCAAGGAAAAGAAACTTATAATTTCAGCAATGGAAGAAACCCTAGTTAATATGTATTGGGGCAGGCAACCTTACATTTTACAGAGTAAAATTCTTAGAGGTAGAAGAGAGGAAGTCTTGCAAGTGTTATTCAGTAAGTGCAAAACAGTGTCTTGGGAGGGAGGTGTTACTTGACGCTCCATCACATTTTTTTGGCTACACAGTTGAGTATTCATTACAACCAATGGTTTGAACATTAATGGAAGGTCACTGCTGTCTGGAAAGAAGAGAAAAGAAAGATGTCAATATCAGAATACTTTTCAGCTAGGATTGAATTATGTTTTATGGCTAATTCTCAAAATCAATGTTTAGAATATCTCAAAATACCATACAAATTCTGAGATTGCTGCTGCTTCACAGTTTGATTAAACTCTATAAAATGAATGACATCATTCTAGAAATGTCAAAAAGTGAAAACAAATCTAGACTTGATTTTATTCATAATTTCCTTTCTCTATGAAATCCTTGCTCAGTTCAATTTGAAATGGCAACAGCAACAATAAAGGTCATTGATCATGTCAGGTTTTCCAAGTGATATTTTGAGTTTGAATTATAATAAAATATTTCTCTAATCTGAGAGATGGCCACTGCATCTGCTAAATACTACAGAAAGCAATGTTATTAAAATTTAACAATGTTTTTAATTTAACTGGTATTGCCCTTAACACTCATATTTCTTACAGTCATATTATTCTAGTTCCATTAGGCCTTTTGTGCATATGCCATGTATATTCTGCTCTTCTATTATTTATAACATTTAATTTGTGATTAGGTTGCTTTATATATTTCAATTGCATTATAACGCAATGTGATAATACAAAATTCTAGTCAATAGAATTCCTCAGTCAGTAGGATTCCATTTCTTTCATTAGTGCTTGCAGTAAAGGGTCTGATTCCATTTCAACGTTTGACTGCTTGATGACGTTCAAAATCTATTTCTCCTTGTTTTCCTTCTGCCGCACATTCAGTCAAACTGATAAGAAAGCCCTGTTCTCTCTCCTTTTGGCATAAATGGAAAATTCATACCACTGAAGTGCTGTCTTCTGCAGGGAAAACTTCTGCCCCTAACTACTCCTCATGTCAAATATCATGAACCCTCAAGTCAGCCCCCTTTTCATAGTATGTCAAGCCATTTGGGGATGAACTTGGGGAATCTGCCCTGCTCTGCCCAGAAAGTCTCATTATGTGAGTTACAACCCTTTTCCTACCCACAAGGAACGTATGTGGTGTCATCATTCTCAATATTAAAGCCAAATTTTGGATCAAGATCCTTCCTCATTGCACAGAGTGGCTAGTACACTTTGGCATTCTATAGGTTGCTTATTAATTATGTAGGAAACCTATATAAAGTGTGGTGGAAAAGATTTCAATTGGTTTATCATTATATTAAAGAAACAACACTGTGCATCTTGTTAGATTTAAATGAGGTACAGCAACATTTTAATTTTATTTGCAATTTCAAGCAAAGAAATAAGGTAGATCAGGTGAGCTAAGTTTTTCTTTTCCCGAATAAAAGGAGAGCTGAGATGATTAATAGCAATAAGAATGTTAGCACAGTTGTTTAAAGCTTAAATGAGCAAAGTCTAATAAACACATTCCATAGAATAAGAAATGCTGCTTATTAAATAAGATTATATTTCTGGTAGACTAAAATAAACCTTATACTTAAGATTTAGTGGATGTACTTGAGAAGAACTTTGTGCTGAGTAGTTTCAGGTGGAATATGACCATCTCAGGAAGATGTTTGTTCCTTCCAAGTAAATAAAACAAAAGACTAATTTTCTCCACTTTTTAAAGTACTTGACATCATCATTCTCCCAAGATTTTATGACACCATTTAAACCTATAATTTATATTCCAAAAATAATTTATATAAAATTACATGGTTTGGTTGTTTTTTTACTGATTTTTTAAAAATTCTATATCAGAATTGAATTGACAATAGCTGTTGGACATAACACATTATTGTATATCTGTGCAAGACTTTATTTTTCCCCTTTATAATATGTTACTGTTTTTCTCCATATTAGGCTTGACAGATAAAATATGGGATGCTCAATTAAATTTAAATTTCAGATAAAAAATTTTTAGTACACATATTTCGTGTAACTGTGTCTCATGCAACATTTGGGGCTAAAACAAAGGAATCTACTATTGCTGCCTTCCTATGTATGTCCCCTCAGTCTTTTATTTTAGGTATGATAATTCTAGTATCTGATCTCTTTTGATATAACTATTATGTTTCCAATTTCGAATGCCTTCCCTCACTTAATGCAGAAAACGTTAGTGATGTGCTCAGATTCCCTCCAATCCATTTGAACCTAAAGACTTTCTTCAGAGGACTTCCTTTGAACTACTAGAGCCATTGTATTGAGTGTGCTCACAGAACTAGAAGTTCCTAGGCTTTGATGCCCCCAACTTCCCCCTACATATCCTTAGCTAATTATAGATAGGTGCAGGACTTTGAAAACCTAGTTTTCTTGTTCTTGGGTCAGGATAAATTATTTATTAAATTTATTTTATGATAATAACTGAATATTACAATATTAATATATTGTTATATTATATACATTATATTAACTTATAAAATAATAACATATAATAACCAAATAGTTACATTAGAATTTCTCTGTGAGATCAGATTGAAGCTACCTTATAGGACTTTGCTTCAGATTACACCTTTGTTTGACTTCCTCCTCTTCCCTCTTTTATTTTCTCCACTCTTTACCGGCATCATCTATCAGTACTTCCTTAATTTCCTATACAAGAATCCTTATTTGGGGGCTCAGTTCAGTTCAGTCGCTCAATCATGTCCAACTCTTTGCGACCCCATGAATCGCAGCAAGCCAGGCCTCCCTGTCCATCACCATCTCCCGGAGTTCACTCAGACTCACGTCCATCCAACCATCTCATCCTCTGTTGTCCCCTTCTTCTCCTGCCCCCAATCCCTCCCAGCATCAGAGTCTTTTCCAATGAGTCAACTCTTCGCATGAGGTGGCCAAAGTACTGGAGCTTCAGCTTTAGCATCATTCCTTCCAAAGAAATCCCAAGGCTGATCTCTTTTTGAATGGACTGGTTGGATCTCCTTGCAGTCCAAGGGACTCTCAAGAGTCTTCTCCAACATTACAGTTCAAAAGCATCAATTCTTCGGCGCTCAGCCTTCTTCACAGTCCAACTCTCACATCCATATATGACCACTGGAAAAACCATGGCCTTGACTAGATGGAATTTAGTCGGCAAAGTAACGTCTCTGCTTTTGAATATGCTATCTAGGTTGGTCATCACTTTTCTTCCAAGGAGTAAGTGTCTTTTAATTTCATGGCTGCAATCACCATCTGCAGTGATTTTGGAGCTCCAAAAAATAAAGTCTAACACTGTTTCCACTGTTTCCCCATCTATTTCCCATGAAGTGATGGGACCAGATGCCATGATCTTCGTTTTCTGAATGCTGAGCTTTAAGCCAACTTTTCACTCTCTTCTTTTACTTTCATCAAGAGGCTTTTTAGTTCCTCTTCACTTTCTGCCATAAGGGTGGTGTCATCTGCATATCTGAGGTTATTGATATTTCTCCCAGCAATCTTGATTCCAGCTTGTGTTTCTTTCAGTCCAGCGTTTCTCAGATGAACTCTGCATGTAAGTTAGGTAAGCAGGGTGACAATAGACAGCCTTGACGTACTCCTTTTCCTATTTGGAACCAGTCTGTTCTTCCATGTCCAGTTCTAACTGTTGTTTCCCGGCCTGCATACAGATTTCTCAAGAGGCAGGTCAGGTGGTCAGGTATTCCCATCTCTTTCAGAATTTTCCACAGTTTATTGTGATCCACACAGTCAAAGGCTTGATGCTGGGAGGGGTTGGGGGCAGGAGAATAAGGGGACAACTGAGGATGAGATGGCTGGACGGCATCACTGACTCGATGGACGCGAGTCTGGGTGAACTCCGGGAGTTGGTGATAGACAGGGAGCCCTGGCGTGCTGCGATTCAAGGGGTCGCAAAGAGTCGGACACGACTGAGTGACTGAATTGAACTGAACTGAACTGATGGATTTTAAAAATATGTATATCTCACACATTTTGTTATGCATTATTTCATTGTCATTTAACTCTAAGTATTTTGTCATTTATGGCTTATCTTTTTTAATACAGAAGTTTTCCATAGATGCTTTATTGGTTTAAAGACATGAATGACTACTGGGCATATACCCTGAGAAAACCACAAATCAAAAAGACACAAGTACCCCAATGTTCATTGCAACACTGTTTACAATACCCAGGACACAGAAGCAACCTATTTGTCCAACAACAGATGAACAGATAAACAAGTTTTGGTACATATATACAATGGAATATTATTCAGCCATTAAAAGGAACAAATTTGAGTCAGTTGAATTGAGGTGAATGGACCCAGAGCCTTTTATACAAAGTGAAGTAAGTCAGAAAGAGAAAAACAAATATCACAAATTAATGCATATACACGGGATCTAGAAAAATGGTACTGGTGAGCTTATTTGCAGGGCAGGAATAGAAATGCAGACATAGGGAATGGACTTGTGGACACAGTGGGGGAAAGAAAAGGTGGGACAAGTGGAGAGAATTACGCTGACGTATGTACACTGTCATGTGTAAAGCGTAGAGAATGAGAAGCTGCTGTAACACAGGGAGCCCAGCCCCGTGCTCTGTGACAACCTAGCGGGGTGGGATGGTGTGGGGACGGGGGGGGCTCGGCGAGATATACTTAAGGCTGACTCATGTTGTTGTAAAGCACAAAACAGCACAACACTGCTAAGCAATTATTCTCCAGTTAAAGAAAAAAGACATAAATGATTTAAAACTCAATCATTTTGGACATTAATTTCTAAGTTTATATGTTTTATGTATATATAAGAGAAACTGTAAGGTACAATGTTAATTCTTTAGACTAGTTTAAAGATACATGCATGGTCTAGTAAGTGATATTTTTGTGACTGTTCCAAATGTTACAGAAAATTCTCTGGATTATCCTCATTCATCAACTCAGACAAATTTATGGCCTTCTTTGTTTTTGTCTGCTCCTTTTTATCAGTTTCTAAGAGTGATATGTTAAAATCTCTAATAAGAAGATTAATCCCTACCTTTATTTGTCACTTGTTGCTTCACTACATTTTGAACATACGTATAGTTATATGTCTATATTTGCTGATTATTCTATCTTCTAGATTGATTACTGTTTTCTCACAGTAAGCAGCATTCCTCTTTGTCGCTAATTATGCTTCTGCAAAAAATATTATCTTGTACTCTACTAAAATTGCTACTCTATATTCTTCTGGTTTACATTTGTCTCACATTTTTTACATTAACTTCATTTTTCAGTCTTGTTTGTCCATTAAGACTGTCTCTTACTGAAATCAGTGATGAAAATGAATCTATTATATATTTGTTGTTATTGTTTTTATTATAACATAAAACAATCTAAATATTCTTTTTGACCAATGAGTTTAACCAATTTTAATTTATTAAAATTTACTTTATATTGTGTATAGTGAAAGTGAAGTCACTCAGTTGTGTCCAACTCTTTGCGACCCCATGGACTGTAGCCCACCAGGCTCCTCCATCCATGGGATTCTCCAGGCAAGAATACTGGAGTGGGTTACCATTTCCTTCTCCAGGGGATCTTCCCGACCCAGGGATCGAACCCAGGTCTCCCTCATTGCAGGCAAATGCTTTAACCTCTGAGCCACCAGGGAAGTCTTCCTGACTATATGGTGTATAGTATATAATAAATATGTGTGTATATAAGTATTATGATTTAATTTTGACCCTTATTTTATGCTTTCTAATTACTAAGTTCTCTTTGTGTATAGTTTTACTGCTTTCTACCTTGAATTAGAGAGATTGAACTCTGATTTAGCAACATCTATGCTTCTTCTTGCCTGGAGAATCCCATGGACGGAGGAGCCTGGTGGGCTACAGTCCGCTGGGTCACAAAGAGTCAGACACGACTGAGCTATTTCACTTCCACTTTCACTTATGCTTAAATTTGGGCTTCCCAGGTGGCGCCAGAGGTAAAGTACCTGCCTGATAATTTAGGGGACATAAGAGAGGTGGGTTGGATCCCTGAGTGGAGAAGATCACCTGGAGAGGGACATGGGAACACACTCCAGTATTCTTGCCTAAAGAATCCCATGGACAGAGGAGCCTGGCAGGCTACAGTCCACAGGGTCGCACAGAATTGGACACAACTGAAGCAACTTGACACACACACACAATTTTCCCTCACCATGCTCACAGTTTAGCAATATGTGTATTTCTTGCTGAGCAGGTTTGATCTCCCACCATCACTTTCAAATTTCAGAGTTTTAAAAATATTTTTATAAGTAATTTGAGCTATAACATATCTTATAAAAATATGGGTTTATTTATATTTCTTATACTTTATTATTAACTTCCAGATTTATGCTTTATCTTGCTAGGGTATAACCTTCAATGGCTCCTTCAAAGAGACTGAATGGGGTAAAATTTCTCAGAAACTGTGTACATAGGAATATTATCATTTCATCCTCATTTTTAGATGATTACTTAGTTGAGTGTAAAATTCAAAGTCCCAAGATTTTTCTCACAATACTCTGAAGATGTTACACAACTAACTATTGCTGATGTTGAAAGTCAGGTATCATTCAGGAAATTAATTTCTCTTGGCTTTGAAATGCTGCATTTGTAAAAGGACAAAGCTGTGGTGGATCATGTGTAAAGAGTTTTGTATTAGACAGACATACTCCTGGCTGCAAGGGGGTAGAATGTTAAGCATGGGTTGATAAACACGGAGAAATTTATTTGTTTCACATAAAAAGAAGTCATAGCACAGGATACTCAGAATTAGCTCAGCAAACCCACAAAGAGTCTATCAAACTCTTATGTCTTGGTAAAGGCAAATCTAGTTTCCCCATCTTTAAAATGAAGGGATTGCTCTAGACAGCTACTAAGATCTCTTCTGGCCACAGTGTTCTGTTCTACGAGCAGTAATATCACATAATATAATCAGAGGGGTTCACAATAGTAATTCTGAGTTTTCAAGAAATTAATATATCAAGCTGGCTCCTGGGTGACTCAGTGGTAAAGAATCCGTTCAATCCCTGGGTCCGGAAGAGCCCCTGGAGAAGGAAACAGCAACCTACTCCAGTTTTCTGGCCTGAGAAATCCCATGGATAGAGAAATCTGGCAGGCTGCAGTCCAAGACCTGGACACGCCTGAGAGACTGGGTGCACACATTCACATAATGTATCACGCAGTTCGACAGAGGTGTTTAATGTAGCTGAGATTCGTTTGCCTTACAAAGGTCGACAGAGCACTCAGTCATGTATACCTGAGGGAGAAAACCTTACAGAAATCCCTCTTTTCACTTTCTTCACTTGAAATAAAATTATTAATATACCCAGCTATAATCCAATTCTTAGATACTGGCCTCCATTACTAAATGCAGGTGATGTGTGCATGCTAAATCACTTCAGTCATGTGTGACCCTATGGACTGTAGGCCACTAGGCTCCTCTGTCCATGGCATTCTCTGGGCAAGAATACTGGAGTGGGTTGCTATGCCCTCCTCCAGGGGATTTTCCCAACCCAGGGATCAAACCCACATCTCTTACATCTCCTGCATTGGCAGGCTGTTTCTACACCACTGGCATTACATGGGAAGCCCAATTCACATGATACTGACCCATAAATGACTACAAGCCACCTTCTGGCTGCGGCAAAGCCCAGAGCACCAAAGACCTAAAGATAATCAATTTAATGAGGTTGCTGGGAAATTTTGAGGCAATTTCTGTGTCAAATTATGACTTAGAATCACTTTTAACTAGTGATATCTCAGTTAAACAAAAACACCACAAAAACAATTTCTAAAAAGTAACAAATGCTTGGTAAATTAATAAAATGATTTTATAAAGAATTGGCCCTAAGACATATTACTTAGTAAGCACTATATTCTGTGAATTTAAAAAATATAAGAAAATATATTTTAATACATGTATTTATTGAAAGATGATTTAAGTTATATTACTAGTGGATGAATATTTTAAATATTACACCTGGCCTCTATTTTTATTCTCTGTTTTACAGATAAGAAAACTAGACACAGAATAGTTAAGCAGCTTGCCTAAGTTAAGTTCAGTTCAGTCACTCAGTTGTGTCCAACTCTTTGCGACTTCATGAACTGCAGTACTCTGGGCCTCCCTGTCCATCACCAACACCCAGAGCTTACTCAGACTCATGTCCATTGAGTCAGTGATGCCATCCAACAATCTCATCCTTTGTTGTCCCCTTCTACTCCCAACTTCAATCTTTCCCAGCATCAAGGTCTTTTCAAATGAGTCAATTCTTCACATCAGCTGGCCAAAGTATTGAAGATTCAGATTCAGCATCAGTCCTTCCAATGAACACCCAGGACTGATCTCATTTAGGATGGACTGGTTGGATCTCCTTGCAGTCCAAGGGACTCTCAAGAGTCTTCCCCAACACCACAGTTCAAAAGCATCAATCCTTCAGCGCTCAGCTTTCATTATAGTCCAACTCTCATATCCATACATGACTACTGGAAAAACCATAGCTTTGACTAGATGGACCTTTGTTGGCAAAGTAATGTCTCTGCTTTTTAACATGCTATCTAGGGTGGTCATAAGTTTTTTTCCAAAGAACAAGCATGTTTTAACTTCATGGCTACAGTCACCATCTGCAGTGATTTTGGAGCCCAAAACAACAAAGTCTGTCGCTGTTTCCACTGTTTCCGCATCTCTTGGCCATGAAGTGATAGGACCAGATGCCATGATCTTGGTTTTCTGAATGGTGAGCTTTAAGCCAACTTTGTCACTCTCCTCTTTCATTTTCATCAAGAGAAGAACTAAAGAGTTCTTCTTCGCTGCCATAAGTGCGCTGTCATCTGCATATCTGAGGTTATGATATTTCTTCCAGCAAGCTTGATTCCAGCTTGTGCTTCATCCAGCCCAGCATTTCTCATAATGTACTCTGCATATAAGTTAAATAAGTAAGGTGACAAAATACAGCCTTGATGTACTCCTTTCCCAATTTGGAGCCAGTTTGTTGTTCCATGTCCAGTTCACCTGCATACAGATTTCTCAGGAGGCAGGTCAGGTGGTCTGATATTCCCATCTCTTTCAGAATTTTCCAGTTTGTTGTGGTCCACACAGTCAAGGGCTTTGGCATAGTCAATAAAGCAGAAATAGATGTTTTTCTGGAACTCTCTTGCTTTTTCAATGATCCAGCAGATGTTAGCAGTTTGATCTCTGGCTCCTCTGCCTTTTCTAAATCCAACTTGAACATCTGGAAGTTCACAGTTCACGAACTATTAAAGCCTGGATTGGAGAATTTTGAGCATTACTCTGCTAGTGTGTGAGATGAGTGCAATTGTGCAGTAGTTTGAGCATTCTTCGGCATTGCCTTTCTTAGGGATTGGAATGAAAACTGACCTTTCCCAGTCCTGTGGCCACTACTGAGTCTTCCAGATTTGCTGGCATATTGAGTGCAGCACTTTCAGAGCATCATCTTTTAGGATTTGAAATAGCTGAACTGGAATTCCATCACCTCCACTAGCTTTGTTCATAGTGATGCTTCCTAAGGCCCACTTGGCTTCGCATTCCAGGATGTCTGCTTCTGTAGGAGTGATCACACCTTCGTGATTATCCGGGACATGAAGATCTTTTTTGTGTAGTTCTTCTATGTATTCTTGTCACCTCTTCTTAATATCTTCTGCTTCTGTTAAGTCCATGCCATTTCTGTGCTTTACTGTGCCCATCTTTGCATGAAATGTTCCCTTGGTATCTCTAATTTTCTTGAAGAGATCTCTAGTCTTTCCCATTCTATTGTTTTCCCATGTTTCTTTGCATTGATCACTGAGGAAGGCTTTCTTATTTCTCCTTGCTATTCTTTGGAACTCTGCATTCAAATGGGTGTATCTTTCCTTTTCTCCTTTGCCTTTCACTTCTCTTCTTTTCACAGCTATTTGTAAGACCTCCTCAGACAACCACTTGGCCTTTTTGCATTTTTTCATGGGGATGGACTTGATTACTGCCTACTGTACAATGTCATGAACCTCCATCCATAGTTTTTCAGACACTCTGTCAGATCTAATCCCTTGAATCTATTTATCATTTCCACTGTGTAATCGTAAGGGGTGTGATTTAGGTCATACCTGAGTGGTCTAGTGGTTTTCCCTACTTTCTTCAATTTAAGTCAGAATTTGGCAATAAGGAGTTCATGATCTGAACCACAGTCATCTTCCAGTCTTGTTTTTGCTGACTGTATAGAGCTTCTCCATCTTTGGCTGCAAAAAATATAATCAGTCTGATTTTGGTATTGACCATCTGGTGATGTCCTTGTGTAGAGTCTTCTCTTGTGTTGTTGGAAGAGGGTGTTTGCTATGATCCATGCATTCTCTTGGCAAAACTCTATTAGCTTTTGCCCAGCATCATTCTGTACTCCAAGGCCAAATTTGCCTATTATTCCAGGTATTTCTTGACTTTCTACTTTTGCATTCCTGCCCCCTATAAGGAAAATGACATCTTTTTTTGGTGTTAGTTCTAGAAGGTCTTGTAGGTGTTCATAGAACCATTCAACTTCAACTTCTTCAGCATTACCAATAAGGGCATAGCCTTGGATTACCGTGATATTGAAAGGTTTACCTTGGAAATGAACAGAGATCATTCTGTCGTTTTTAAGATTGCATCCAAGTACTGCATTTCAGACTCTTCTGTTGACTGTGGTGGCTACTCCATTTTTTCTAAGGGATTCTTGCCCATAGTAGTAGATGTAATGGTCATCTGATTTAAATTCACCCTTTCCAGTCCATTTTAGTTCACTGATTCCTAAAATATTAGTGTTCACTCTTGGTATCTCCTGTTTGACCATTTCCAATTTGCCTTGATTCATGGACCTTACACTCCAGGTTCTTATGCAATATTGCTCTTTACAGCATCAGACTTTACTTCCATCACCAGTCACATCCACAGCTGGGTGTTGTTTTTCCTTTGGCTCCTCTTCATTCTTTCTGGAGTTATTTCTCCACTGATCTCCTGTAGCATATCAGGCGCCTATAGACCTGGGGAGTTCATCTTTCAGTGTCCTATCTTTTTGCCTTTTCATACTGTTCACGGGGTTCTCAAGGTTCATTGAGGTTGCCTAAGTTATAAACTAGTAAATATCAGAGCTGAGATTCAAACACAACAGACAAGCTCTTGGGTTTATGATCTTAACTACTGTTTTATTGCCTGTTAAACTATTCTGATAAGCTATTTTCACTGCTTATTTTTCATTGCTTTTTATTAAACATATTATTTTAATATTATTGCATTATGCTTAATTACCTTTTTAAGAGAATTAGTGCACATTAGAGGTTCTGTTATTTTGTGATTAAATATTGGCAAGTAGCTGCATTTATGTTTCTTATTACTAATTTTTTCTTCACCTATATTCAGATCAACCCAGGAACAAAGCAATAACAGATATTTTATACATTCTTCAATGATTGGCAAGATATATTTAGGTAAAATACAAGTTTTTCTAAGACAAATATTTTTTCTTAAATTTGCCATATGCACTAGATCATATAAAAGTATTTTAAAATTTAAAGAAATTTGATGAATTAAAATTAAAAGAAATTAAAATTTTCTTTATATTCAGGCAATTTGGTTTATATAACTAAAGTTTTCATTATATTTCTACTTCTGTTTTATAAAGCATATTTTGAGGTTAAGATTTCTAAATCCCCTCTTTCCCAAAAATCTTAATCCAAACAAGTGAAGCACTGGATAATCCAGTTAAATGATTTTCTAGTCAGGCATTTTGATTGATATTTCTGCTATTACTCTTTGTGCTTTTTGGGTTTGTTTTTTCCTACTTCCATGTTCTTTTATGTAATTTTCTATAAGAACAAAGTTTCTTTTGCTTTTATTTTCACAATGTTTTGGAAAGTTTATACATCATGTTTTTGCAATTCTACCTATGGAAATTACTAAGCTCTTTTTTCTTAAAAAAAAAAAAAAACCACTTAAGCTCTATTTCTTTAGTTATTAGTGGCAAATGAAATGCTATAATTTATTTCTAAAAAATAAGGTATAGAGCTCAGTACATTTTATCCACTTTCACCATTATCCCATCCCCTACAATACATACTTCACAATGTTTATAAAAGTAATCTGGAATTGTAAATTACTATTATTATTCTAGTCACATATTGTTATATTAAATATCTTATGCTTGAAAATGGTATAGTGGTGGTGGTATTAGTCACTAAGTCATGTCCAACTCTCGTGACCTCATGGACTGTAGTATAATCCATTATAAAACCACCAATAAGCTCTTCCCCTAGTTTATGAAATAATGCTTTATGAAGACAAATAAAGCTCTATGACCGCCCAAGTTGACTGCTATCCTGGATTTAGTGTTGACCTTTGCCTACATTTAAGAATTGTTGCTACATATACACTTTACTACACATATAGGTGTGTATGTGTGTGCATGCATATATGTTTATACATATCCACAAACTGTATATAGTAGTAGTTTGCATGTTTTTAAGCCTTATGAAAGTGATATATTCCATAGACTATTTTGAAACTTACTTGTTTCACTCAATATTATGTTTCTGAGATTGCCTATAATGATATATACATCTTCACTTGAATAATTTAAAAGTGGTATTGTGTAAACTGCAATCTGATTTTTTATAAATGAACAATTAGGTTCTTTCCAACTTTTTGCTATTACAGATAACATGCTTTTATGGCACTCATGTAAAGATTCTTGTACACATCTTGTAAGAGGGTATCTATCCAGAGTCAGAATCTTGGAATGGAATTACTGAGCTCTAGATATGCCTTTCCATAGATTTTTATTTCACTGCTGCTGCTGCTAAGTTGCTTCAGTCGTGTCTGACTCTGTGTGACCCCATAGACGGCAGCCCACCAGGCTCCCCTGTCCCTGTAATTCTCCAGGCAAGAACACTGGAGTAGGTTGCCATTTCCTTCTCCAATGTGTGAAAATGAAAACTGAAAGTGAAGTCGCTCAGTCGTGTCCGACTCTTAGCGACCCCATGGACTGCAGCCCACCAGGCTTCTCCGTCCATGGGGTTTTCTGGGCAAGAGTACTGGAGTGGGGTGCCATTGCCTAGATAGTGCCTAATTCTTCCCCCAAACAACAGCCTCAATTTACATTCCCACCAGCAACTGGAACTTCCAACTTCATTCCCATCCCTGCTAACACTTGATTTTGTCAGAAAGTTTCATTTTTGCCAACATATTGCATGAACATGTATCTCATTATGGGTTTTATTTTTCCTTCCTTGTTTACCAGCAAGGTTGACCTTTTTTCCAGTTTCTTTCTTAGCCTTTAAGGTTGTGTTTTACCTGTTTATTTCCTATTCACCTATGTAAATTTTTCTTTTTGATTGCATTTTTCTTATGCTTAGTAGGAGTTATTCTACTTTTTATTCCAGATACAAAATCTTTATCAGTTATGTGTGTTACTAAAATCTTCTCCAAGTCTACTTACTGCTTGCCATTTTTATGTCTTTGTCTGCAAAGTGTATAAAACTTGAAAATAGTCAATGCATCTTTTTCCTTTAATGATTTGGTTTTTGTGGAGTCTTGTTTAAGATATTTCCTTCATAACATCATAATATTTTTTGGAAGTTTTCAAATGTTTACTTTGTATATTAAGCCTTTAACTCACCTAGAATGTTTTTTTGTGTGTGTGTATCAGGTGAGGTAGAATTTTATATTATATATTTATTGAATAATATACTATTTTTCCATTTGTCTCAATGCCTCCTCTTTCATATATCTCTTTTCTGTACAATTATGTGTCTTTTCTGAGTGATTTTTTACATTCCATTGCTCTAAGTCTATGTATCAATTTCTGGGACAATATTATTCTTGCTTTATTAATATCTATCATAATAATCTTATATAACTTGGTAATGCAAAAATTTAGAATGATCCTTTGTGTCAATTTTGATCAAACCTTTCTCAGTCCAAATACCGGGAGAAAGCATTCAGCTCAGGAAGATATTCTTAAATTAAGATTTTGGTTGTTAGTGTTTCAGAGTCTTTACCATGCTGAATTTTTAATCTTAGTCCTCAATGTCAAGTGCCCTTTGATATTCATTTGTCTTTTTCTTCAATAGTTCTTGAAAGCTTATCAATCTTATCTTCCACATATTTGACCTGACATTCTATATTTTAAATTTGGCTTTCATTTTTTCCACAATAGATTTTAACTTCATTCCATTCTCATTTCCTGTGGTCTTTTACATCCTCTAATCTCCCCTTTGCAATTTATTCTGTTAAAGTTCCCAGTAAGCCCATTTCCACCTAATGGCATTCTGCACCTGCCTCAGAGCTCTCTGTCTGCATTCTGTATTGAGGATTCCAACAGAGTCCAAAAATTTTATTCTATTTCTGCAGTGGCTAATTCTCTGACATTTTTCTCTTAAAGCTCAGAATATTCTCCTCATTCATATTCACTATTATTTTTTCATAGACTCCATGTATAGGCTGCCCTCTGTACTCAAATGAGATGAGGTTTTGAGAGCCATCAGGTATCAGCCTTTGCCTACGGGAAGGGTGTGTGCTTTGTCAGTGCACTGACACTGTGTGTGGGCTGTTAGTGCACTGAAACTTCACTAACCTCAGTGCAGTTTCCCAGGTACAGCAGGTCCTCACCTAATGGAACCCGTCTGCACTTAGTCAGGAGGAGGGCATGGCGGCTTCCCCGGCTCTATTACTTGTTTCTTCTTTTTGCTTCTGTACTTTAAATGAATGGACTTTATTAAAGTGTCATTCTCAGCATACTCTAACTCACTAGACTTTTAGAATAGACTTTGACATCTACACACTAACCTTAAACTAGCGATCTATGTTGTCTATCTTCAACCCCTGTTCCACGCTCTTTACGCAATTCAGTCAGACTGTCATCCCCATCACTGTTCTAAAACAATTCATGACAACTTACCCATGACCTTCCTCCACATTGGTCAATCCACTAATCAATTCTTAGCCTCATCTTGCCTGACACACGGAGCATCTGACACAACTGGTCTTGGTCTCCCTTTTGAAATGCTTCTCAATTGCCTTTGAGAAAACTGTACCTGCTCAGTTCTCTTCTCAAGTTGTCTATCCCTCTCAATCCCCTTCGCATTTGCCACCATATCACTGACTTCTTTGTACTGGAGTAGTCTGGACTCAGGGCATAGACTTTCACTCTTCTCCATATACACTCATCTCTAGTATCACCAGTCTCGAGGATTTAAGGGCTTCCCTGGTGGCTCAGTGGGTATAGAAATCTACCTGCAATGCAAGAGACCTGGGTTTGATACCTGGATTAGGAAGATCCCTAGAGGAGGGCATGGCAACCCACTTCAGTATTCTTGCCTGGAGAATCCCCATGAGCAGAGGAACCTGGCAGGCTACAGTCCCTGGCATCATGAGTTGGACACGACTGGGTGACTAAGCACAGCACAGGATTTAAATATAATTTATACACATATACATATTTATATCTACCCTGAGTGCTCCCCTGAAAGGCAGATTCATTAACCCAACTGCCTGTACAATATCTTTATTTTGATAGTCAATAAGCATAACAAACTCTCTGCATCCATAACAGGAATGACTATTTCCATAACAGCAATGACTATTTTCCTCCTCATCTCTGACCCTAAAACTCCTCTGCTTCTTGGTTAATGACCTAATTGGTCTGCTCAGGTTGCCATAACAAAATACCATAGATTGGGTGACTTAACAGAATTTATTCCTCACAGTTCTAGACACTGGGAAGTCCAAGATCAAAGTGCCAGCTGATTCCATTTCTGGTGAGGATATTCTTCCTGGCTGGCAGACAGCTACATCCTTGCTGCATCTACACATGACAGAAAAATAAGGAGCTCCAGAATCTTTTTCTTTTTTGAAAGGATACCAGTTTTATGGGATCAGGGCTCCACCCTTATGATCTCATTCATTTAACCTTAACCTCCACTTTAAAGGCACTAGTTCCAATGCAGTCACTTAGGGGTTAAGTTAAGGCTTTCAAATATGAATTTCAAGAAGATACAGTTCAGTCTGCGACAATGACATTTTCATTCTTTCTGGTTGCTCAAGCAAAATACCTTAAATGTCCTCGACTTCTTTTTTCTTTCTTTCACAAAGTGAAGTCGCTCAGTCATGTCCGAC
This sequence comes from Capricornis sumatraensis, assembly GCF_032405125.1. Classification (NCBI taxonomy): domain Eukaryota; kingdom Metazoa; phylum Chordata; class Mammalia; order Artiodactyla; family Bovidae; genus Capricornis; species Capricornis sumatraensis. The sequence continues at coordinate 33,614,860 of NC_091079.1, forward strand.
TCTTTGCAACCCCATGGGCTGTAGCCTACCAGGCTCCTCCATCCATGGGATTTTCCAGGCAAGAATACTGGAATGGGGTGCCATTTCCTTCTCCAAGGGATCTTCCCACCCAGGGATTGAAATTGGTTCTCCCACATTGTAGGCAGATGCTTTACTACATGCAATTTATCAGCAAGGCCTGCCTGCCTAACCCTTAGTATATTTCCAGAGTTTGCAACCTTCTCACTACCATGCCTACTACTCCAGCTCCCAAAGTTCTTTCCCTGAGAACAACTCCCTGGCTGGCCTGCTTGTGCCACTCTCTCTACTGTTTCTTCATAAGTCAGCAACTGGGAGTAGCTATTTTCTTTTTTTTAAAAATTTTTTAAATATAAATTTATTTCTTTTAATTAGAGGTTGATTACTTTACAATATTGTATTGGTTTTGCCATACATCAACATGAATCTGCCACAGGTATACACGTGTTCCCCATCCTGAACCCCCCTCCCTCCTCCCTCCCTGTACCATCCCTCTGGGTCATCTCAGTGCACCAGCACCAAGCATCCAGTATCATGCATCAAACATGGACTGGCAATTCATTTCATATATAATATTATACATGTTTCAATGCCATTCTCCCAAATCATCCCTCCGTCTCCCAGAGAGTCCGAAATACTGTTCTATACATCTGTGTCTCTTTTGCTGTCTCACATACTGGGTTATCATTACCATCTTTAGTGGAACTGTAGCATCCTACTCAACACTATCCAAGGACTTCTCATCTCATTCAAAGTCAAGTCCTTACAGTGAGCTCTATCACATGCTACCATTCAGCTGTCTGTACTTCTTAGATCTCAGTCCTACCAAACTTGTCCTTGATCATTGCTCTAGCCACAATGGCCTCCTCATTCCTGAACATGCCAACCAACCTCCCACCTCAAGGATCATTGATAGTCTGAAGCATCTTCCAGAAACATCTTTATTACTAGAATTCCTTGGGGATCACACCCTAAGGGATCCATTTATGTCACTACATAAAAAGACTAATACCTGGCATTTCCTTTTCTCCTTACCACCTTTGTTTCCCCAGCATTGATACTATCTTGTCTATTTGTTGTCTTATCCCACAATTAGGATGCAACCTCCATAAAGTCATGATTGATTTTTGTCTTATTAATGACTTTATCTGCATGACCTAGAATACATGGCACACAGTTGATGCTTCATAAATAATGAGGACTAATAAATATATCAGAGAGGTCAGTTCAGTTCAGTTCAGTCGCTCAGTCATGTCCGACCCTTTGTGACCCCATGAATCATAGCACGCCAGGCCTCCCTGTCCATCACCAACTCCCAGAGTTCACTCAAACTCACTTCCATCGAGTTGGTGATATAGTTGGCCACAATTCTGGCTGGCACAAATCTGGAAACAAAGAGTTGCCCCAAAACATTTTTGATCTGGTTGTCTTTTATAAGAGGCACACAGTGGAAGTTGCATGAGGCAGAGTAAGCTAGAATGGTATAGTTTCTTCCCTCCAGTTCATCTAATGTTTTTCCCCCCTCTTTTTTTTTTTATGATCCTTATAGTGGAAAATTGGGACCTGATTCATGAGGTGCTGCGAGCCATTTGCAATTTTAATGTAGAAATTGAAAAGAAAAAAATTTAACTGAGGTGACGTTCTGTTCTGTTCTGGGTCTTACATGTGAGAGGGATAATAAAGATGGGCAGGAGTCAAGGTCATACTTTCAGTCCTTTTTTGCTGAAGAAAGAGTTGGAGAGCAATAATAAGACAAGATAATTCAAAGTGATGAAGCCAGATGTCAGGTTTCGCTTGGGAATACCACTGTTCCACTGTTCCTGAAAGGCAGGGTTCTCTGAATCCAGTACAGAAAATAAATTATTTTGGTGCTACTTACTGGAAAATGTGAGGGAAATGACTTGCTTCTCTTTGGGGATGGCATTAAGTGAAGGTACAGGTTTGCTTTATCTTTTTAGACAGGGAAAACCATGACCATGGCAAACGAACCAGGAAGAGCTTTTGTGTTGTCCTCCTTTAACGTAAATAGAACCAAGTCATTGCAGCCCACTTTCAGCCTGCAGTCTCGTGTCAGTAGCTCACAAATCGCTGAAGATAGGTGCCTATGAATCTTCTCTGGAAGCTGGATTTGTGGAAGTGTTCAGTAGATTTAGAAGACTGATTATGATTCTTTCCATCTCCCCCTAAAAAATGCATACAACAGAAGAGCGCAGTGATCAAAGCAAACGTCTGTCACAGCCACAGAACAGACACTAAGAGACACGAAGAAGAAAAGAGCAAAATGTAACTAGTGTGTTTTGATTAAACAGCAACAAATGTAGCCTACACCATCTTTTACTTTTTAACACACAACTTTTTAGTGAAGCATAGCTTTTTGGTTTTTTCTCATTGTGTGCTAGAGGAGACTGGTGGGCTACAAAGACTCAGACACCACTGAGTGACCGAGCATATAGCTGATTTACAATCAGCAAACTAATTCAGTTACATGAATTTTTTTTCACATTTTTTTCCATTACGATATTGAAAATAGTTCCCTGTGCTATACAGTAGGCCCTTGTTTATGTGTATTGTAATATATAGTAGTGTGTATCTTTTAATCCCAAACTCCTAATTTATCCCTTATCCCACCTCTCCCCTTTGGTAACCATACATTTGTTTCCTATGTCTTTGAGTCTATTTCTGTTTTGTAATTATTTATGAAGTTATTTATTTCATTTTGTGTCAATATTTAGATTTCACATATAGGTAACATCACATGATATCTGTCTGTCTCTATCTGACTTTACTGCACTTCGTATGATGATCTCTAGGTCCGTCTACGTTGCTGCAAATGGCATTATTTCATTCTTTTTCATGACTGAGTAACATCCCATTATATATATATACGCCACATTTTCTCTATCCATTCATCTGTCTGTGGACACTTAGGTTGCTTCCGTGTCTTGGCTATTATAAACAATGCTGCTATTATTTATTTACATTTGGATGTATGCATCCTTTCTAATTAGAGTTTTCATCTTTTCCAGATATTCGCCCAGAAGTGGGATTGTTGGAGCTTATGGTAACTCTGTTTCTAATTTTTTAAGGAACATCCATACTGTCCTCCATAGTTAGTCTTCTCTGTCTTTAGAGGCACGTGACTTACCTGATCAGTTAATCTTGCCTCTAGCTATCCTGAATGTATCTTCAAGTGCAGCAGAAAAGGATGGCAAAATTTTGATTATTAAGAATATTCCTGCCAAAAATGTGGATGTTCAGATATTTGTTGAATAAAAAAGGAATAAATACATTTTACATTTATTTCACATCTAGTAATTGCATCCCTGCTTTTCCCCACCTGCAGGCCATAGTCCACCTCCATTTCCAGAATCAGTCACTATTTGGTCCACCATGCTTTTTACTTGTTTATTTGTCCTCTATCATATTCTTAAAATATAAAACCCATTAAAAATCAATTAGTGTAGCCCATCATATTTTACTATACAGAAAAATTACGTATTATCCCCTTTGATCAGAAATGTATTTGACAAAATTTAACACCCACTCATACTAAAACATTACATAAAATATAATTTGATGGATATACCCTTAACATAGTATTATTTACCTTAGTCCCCAAATTGACACCATACATAATGGAAAACAATACATGTGGTTTTTTTTTTCCACTGTCATTTTTTTCCACTGAAATTAGAAAAAAGACAAGAAAGCCCAAGATCTCCTGTATTATTTAACATGACATTGAAGGCATTATTAGCCAATACATTGAAACCAAAGGAAGTAATTAGGAACATAAGGTCTGGAGAGTAATATGTAAATCAGTGGTTATTTACTAATGATATAGTAATAAATCAGGGAAATCCTCCCTTCTCCTTTGTACTCTGCTGCTCCTATCCAGTGCTGTCAGGATAACCACACTAGGCTTGCTTCTTTTGAGAAGACCATCAAAGAGATGCCACTTTGCTGCTAAGCCCTAACTGCCTGCCTACCTGAAGTTAAACTTGCTTCCCCTAGATTGAAGGCTATGATGTGTTCCCTTGATTACGCAGTTTAACATTTAACTTTCGTGAGTATATATCTGCCAGTCAATACATATATATATAAAACACAAATGGTGAAAGGTAAGATTTCCAGATCTTCCCTCCAAAAACTTAATATCAGATGCATCACAATTGGTGTTCAAAAGGCTCTATGTTGCTGCTGTAACAAATCACCACAAACTTAATGGCTTAAAGCACCACTGATACACTGTATTACTATTCTGGAGGGAGGAAGCATGAAACAAGAAGTATGGCCTGACATCACCATCTTAGCCAGTCTGTGTGCCTTCCTGCGGCTCTAGGGGAAAACCTCTGTCCTCACCTTCTCCAGCTTCTCTAGGCTGCCCGCATTCCTTGATTCATGGCTCTTTTCTCCATCTTCAAAGCCAACAAGTGTGGGCAGGATAATTTTCATGTTGCCCCCTCTTTGGTTGTCTCTCTATACTGCCTCCCTCTTTCACCTGTAAGAACTCTTAAATGAACACACCTGGATAATCCAGGATAATCTGCCCATCTGGAGATGAGTTGATCAGCAATCTTAATTCTGTCTGCAACTTTAATTCCCTTGTTCATGTAACCTATGAAGCGACTTAGCATGCACCAAGCACCAACATACTCACAGATCACGGAATTAGGACATGGACGTCTTTGGAGGACTATTTTTCTGCCTATAGCATGCTGTTAGATGACACAGCCCCAATTTTACAAATTGAGAAAACTTCATCTGAGCATGGATTAGAATAAAATACTCCTGTCTCTCAGACCAGAATAATCTTCACATAGCAGACTCAATACACTTTATATAACTTGAGTCCTCCCCCAGTAAAAATGAATACTGCTCCATTTACCCCATTTATAAAGTTTAATAGATAGATTAAACTTTCTAATCTAAAATAGTGTATCTAATGGGTAGATACACCATTTAAAAAGCATAAAACACACGATAGACATGCATGTTACCTTTAAAATTCAAAATTCATTGCCTAATACTGTTTTTTAGTGTAGTAGTGTCATGAAGGGAGAAGGAAATGGAACCCACTCCAGTACTCTTGCCTGGAGAATCCCATGGACAGAGGAGCCTGGTGGGCTGTAGTCCATGGGGTTGCTAAGAGCAACCCAACTGAGCAACTGAGCAACTTCACTTTCACTTTTCACTTTCATGCATTGGAGAAGGAAATGGCAACCCACTCCAGTGTTCTTGCCTGGAGAATCCCAGGGACAGGGGAGCCTGGTGGGCTGCCGTCTATGGGGTCGCACAGAGTCGGACATGACTGAAGCAACTTAGCAGCAGCAGCAGCAGTGTCATGAAGATGACAGCAAAAGCAAATTATGCGATTGAGATTTTAACGAATATTTCTGCCAGTGAAACTTGAAAATCTGAGCACTGATGTGAGAAGCATGTTGTTCTCTTATTAAACATACATTGAACTTGCACACATCTAAAGGGACTTCCTGTCACAGCACTGAAATTTGATGTTTGATCTTCAGGTTCAAATTTCAGCTGACACACTACAGTTACCCCATTTTTTAAAATTAATAAGCGTCTGAGATTCTTGGGAAAGGTCGGCATTCAGTATTATCATTAAGTGACACCTCTCTCTTTTTTGTGAGGCACCAGAGGTTAGAAGCACAGAAATCAGGGAAACCAAAGAGGTCAACACCTTTATCAGCACGACATTCAGGGACTGCCTGACATAGAGAGTCCAGTGATTTTTTCTCTTTTGTTTTGACTCCAGAAAAAAAGGTGCTGTCAACCTCATTTAGAGGGTTATTCCACATTTCTACTTATTAGGTGCTCTTTTCACTCAATTTTCCTATTTTATTACAACCCAGTACCCTTGGTTATTATCTTTCGCTGCCATTCCTACATTGTCAACTGAACTTATCCAGATAATTTTGATCCATGGAAAGAACAAATTAGCTCCTGTATTCTCCAAAGAGGTACTCAACCTCTTTGGAGAAAGATGATGCAGGCAGAGGAGGAAATTAAAAGGCTGACACCATGACTGAGCCAGGAACCACTTCTGAATGCTGGCAGAGGACATCAGGCACCCTGAAAAGCAGATCATTGTCTTCAAAAACAGGTAGGAAAAAATATAAAAGACGAAAAAAGAGACAAAGGAGGTGGGGAGGGAGCTCCATCCCAGGAAGGGAATCCCGTCCCGGGAAGGGAATCTTGAGAGGTTTCCAAACACCAGGAAACACTCTCCCTGCCGAGTCTGTGACGAGCCTTGGAAGCACAGAGGGCAACATAACAGGAAGGAAAAATAAATAAATAATTAAAACCAACAGATTACAAGCCCAACAGTAACTCCCCCAGCAGAAAAGCAGCACAGACACCTGCATCTGCCACTAGCAAGTAGGGGCTGGGCAGAGAGGCACGGGAGGTGTGGGCTGCAGTGCTTTTTAAGAATCGGGCAGGAACGCCTCGCGCGTAACCAGAACAATCTAACATGGGATAGCAAACCAGACTGTGGGATAGCTACCACGTGAAAAGCTCTAACATAAGACACCACCAGGACCGCGCACAGAACAAAGGACAGAATGGAAATAGCAGGCTGCAGACCATCCCTCACGGGGACAGGCAGCCAGAACCATAAGGGCTGGAGGGGGGCAATTGCAGCCCCAGAGAGACTTTACCTACCAAACTGCAAGCCGACTTCTTTACTAAGACTTCTGGGGGTTCTGGACAGTCACCATCCACCTCACAAGGGGCACCAGTGGTACACCCAGAAAACTGAGCAGCAGAGACAGGAAAGGCGATAAGTCGCAGCAACCGCACTTGACAAACACCTGAGCTACTCGGACCTGGGAAGGGCACAAAACACAGTCCCAACCGAATCTGTGCCTCTGAACGCTACCTGAGCGCTGAACCTGAGCGGCTTAGACTGGGGAGGTACATGCAGCCTAGGGCCGGCCTCAGACGGTTCCCAGCAGAGCAAAGTAGAGCCTGAGCAGTTTGTGTGCCATGAGCAGGGGCAGGCCCAGCGGGGCTGAGACACTGTGTGCACACGACAGTGTTATTTGTTTGCAGCATCCCTCCCTCCCCACAGCACGTCTAAACAAGTGAGCCTAAAAAACAAACAAAAAAAAGTGTCCACCACCACCCTCCCTGTATCAGGATGAAAATCAGACACTGAAGAGACCAGCAAACAGAAGAAGTTAAACAGAGGGAATCACCTTGGAAGTGCCCCCACACTGCCCACAACACCAGAGAAAGGGCCAGATATATCTTTACTATTTTTACGATCATTCTTTTTCTTTTTTGTTTGTTTGTTTTGTTTGTTTTGTTTTTGTTTTTTGTTGATGTTGTGTGGTTCTTTTTTCTTCTTCTTTTTTTTCTAACTTTTAAAAATTGTTAAGTCCTCTATTTCTCCTTTAATTTTTATTCTACAACCTACTGTTACTTTTCAAAAAAAAAAAAAGACCCTGTTTTTTTAAAGCAAATGCCATATATAGTCTATATGTGGTGGTTGTTGTTGTTGTTTTAATAATTCTTGTGGTTTTGTTTTGTTTTGTTTTGTTTTTCTTCTTCTTTTCTTTAATATTGTATTTTTAAAAATCCAACCTCTACTCTAGATTTTTAATCTTTGCTTTTTGGTTTTTGTTGTCAATTTTGTACATTTAAAAACCGAAACTTCACTACCCAATTTTACCTGAGAGCAAGATTACTACCTTGACCACTCTCTCCTCCTTTGGACTCCCTTTTTCTCCACCGGGTGGCCTCTGTCTCTTCCCTCCCCCTTCTCTTCTCTACCCAACACTGGGAAATTGTGTGTTCCAGACAGTGGAGAACACCGAAGGAACTGGTTACTGGCTGGATCTGTCTCTCTCATTTTCATTTCCCTCTTTTATCCTCCTGGCCACCTCTGTCTACTTCCTCCCTCTCCTCTTCCATGTATAACTCCGTGAATACCTCTGAGCAGTCCAGATTGTGGAATGCACATAAGGAAGTGATTACTGGCTAGCTTGCTCTCTCCTCTTTTGATCCCACCTCATCTCATTCCAGTCACCTCTAACTATCCCCTCCCTCTTCTCTTCTCCATGTAACTCAGTGAACCTCTCTGGGTGTCCCTCAGTGTGGAGAAACTTTTCATCTTTAACCTAGATGTTTTATCATTGGTGCTGTATAGATGGAGAAATCTAGAGGCTACTGTAAAAATGAAACTGAAAACCAGAAGCGGGAGGCTTAAGTCCAAATCCTGAGAACATCAGAGAACTCCTGAATCCAGGGAACATTAATCAATAGGAGCTCATCAAATGCCTCCATACCTACACTGAAATCAAGCACCACCCAAGGGCCAACAAGTTCCAGAGCAAGACATACCATGCAAATTCTCCAGCAACACAGGAATGCACCCCTGAGCTTCAACATACAGGCAGCTCAAAGTTACTCCAAACCATTGATGTCTCATAACCCATTACTGGTTACTCCATTGCACTCCAGAGAGAGGAAATCCAGCTCCACCCACCAGAACTCCAGCACAAGCCTCCCTAACCAAGAAACCTTGACAAGCCACTGATACAATCCCACCCTCAGCAAGGAAGCTCCATAATAAAGAGAACTCCACAAATTCCCAGAATATAGAAAGGCCACCCCAAACGCAGCAATATAACCAAGATGAAGAGACAGAGGAATACTCAGCAGGTAAAGGAACAGGAGAAATGCCCACCAAACCAAACAAAAGAGGAAGAGATAGGGAACCTACCTGAGAAAGAATTCCGAATATTGATAGTGAAAATGATCCAAAATCTTGAAATCAAAATGGAATCACAGATAAATAGCCTGGAGACAAGGATTGAGAAGATGCAAGAAAGGTTTAACAAGGACCTAGAAGAAATAAAAAAGAGTCAATATATAATGAATAACACAATAAATGAGATCAGAAACACTCTGGAGGCAACAAATAGTAGAATAATGGAGGCAGAAAATAGGATTAGTGAAATAGAATATAGAATGGTAGAAATAAATGAATCAGAGAGGAAACAAGAAAAATGAATTAACAGAAATGAGGACAATCTCAGAGACCTCCAGGACAATATGAAATGCTCAAACATTTGAATTATAGGAGTCTCAGAAGAAGAAGGCAAAAAGAAAGACCATGAGAAAATCCTTGAGGAGATAATAGTTGAAAACTTCCCTAAAATGGGGAAGGAAATAATCACCCAAGTCCAAGAAACCCAGAGAATTCCAAATAGGATAAACCCAAGGTGAAACACCCCAAGACACATATTAATCAAATTAACAAAGATCAAACACAAAGAACAAATATTAAAAGCAGCAAGGGAAAAACAACAAATAACACACAAGGGGATTCTCATAAGGATAACAGCTGATCTTTCAACAGAAACTCTTCAGGCCAGGAGGGAATGGCAAGACATACTTAAAGTGATGAAAGAAAATAACCTACAACCCAGATTACTGTACCCAGCAAGGATCTCATTCAAATATGAAGGAGAAATCAAAAGCTTTACAGACAAGCAAAAGCTGAGAGAATTCAGCACCACCAAACCAGCTCTCCAACAAATGCTAAAGGATATTCTCTAGACAGGAAACACAAAAAGGGTGTATAAACCCGAACCCAAAACAATAAAGTAAATGGCAACAGGATCATACTTATCAATAATTACCTTAAACATAAATGGGTTGAATGCCCCAACCAAAAGACAAAGACTGGCTGAATGGGTACAAAAACAAGACCCCTCTATATGCTGCCTACAAGAGATCCACCTCAAAACAAGGGACACATACAGACTGAAAGTGAAGGGCTGGAAAAAGATATATCACGCAAATAGAGACCAAAAGAAAGCAGGAGTGGCAATACTCATATCCAATAAAATAGACTTTAAAACAAAGGCTATGAAAAGAGACAAAGAAGGCCATTACATAATGATCAAAGGATCAATCCAAGAAGAAGATATAACAATTATAAATATATGTATGCACCCAACATAGGAGCACCGCAATATGTAAGACAAATGCTAACAAGTATGAAAGGGGAAATTAACAATAACACAATAATAGTGGGAGACTTTAATACCCCACTCACACCTATGGACAGATCAACTAAACAGAAAATTAACAAAGAAACGCAAACTTTAAATGATACAATAGACCAGTTGGACCTAATTGATATCTATAGGATGTTTCACCCCAAAAAAATGAATTTCACCTTTTTCTCAAGTGCTCATGGAACCTTCTCCAGGATAGATCACATCCTGGGACATAAGTCTAAACCTTGATAAATTTAAAAAAATCGAAATGATTCCAAGCATCTTTTCTGACCATAATGCATTAAGATTAGATCTCAATTACAGGAGAAAAACTATTAAAAATTCCAACATATGGAGGCTGAACAACACACTTCTGAATAACTAAAAAATCACAGAAGAAATCAAAAAAGAAATCAAAATATGCATAGAAACAAATGAAAATGAAAACACAACAACCCAAAACCTGTGGGACACTATAAAAGCAGAGCTAAGAGGAAAGTTCATAGCAATACAGGCATACCTCGAGAAACAAGAAAAAAGTCAAATAAATAACCTAACTCTACACCTAAAGCAACAAGAAAAGGAAGAAATGGAGAACCCCAGAGTTAGTAGAGGAAAGAAATCTTAAAAATTAGGGCAGAAATAAATGCAAAAGAAAAGAGACCATAGCAAAAATCAACAAAGCCAAAAGCTGGTTCTTAGAAAGGATAAATAAAATTGACAAACCATTAGCCAGACTCATCAAGAAACAAAGAGAGAAAAATCAAATCAATAAAATTAGAAATGAAAATGAAGAGATCAAAACAGACAACACAGAAATATGAAGGATCATAAGAGACTACTATCAGCAATTATATGCCAATAAAATGGACAACGTGGAAGAAATGGACAAATTCTTAGAAAAGTACAACTTTCCAAAACTGAACCAGGAAGAAATAGAAAATCTTAACAGACACATCACAAGCACGGAAATTGAAACTGTAATCAGAAATCTTCCAGCAAACAAAAGCCCAGGTCCAGACGGCTTCACAGCTGAATTCTACCAAAAATTTCGAGAAGAGCTAACACCTATCCTACTCAAACTCTTCCAGAAAATTGCAGAGGAAGGTAAACTTCCAAACTCATTCTATGAGGCCACCATCACCCTAATACCAAAACCTGACAAAGATGCTACAAAAAAAGAAAACTACAGGCCAATATCACTGAAAAACATAGATGCAAAAATTCTTAACAAAATTCTAGCAATCAGAATCCAACAACACATTAAAAAGATCATACACCATGACCAAGTGGGCTTTATCCCAGGGATGCAAGGATTCTTCAATATCTGCAAATCAATCAATGTAATTCACCACATTAACAAATTGAAAAATAAAAGCCATATGATTATCTCAGTAGATGCCGAGAAGGCCTTTGATAAAATTCAACATCCATTTATGATAAAAAAAACTCTCCAGAAAGCAGGAATAGAAGGAACATACCTCAACATAATAAAAGCTATATATGACAAACCCACAGTAAACATTATCCTCAATGGTGAAAAATTGAAAGCATTTCCCCTAAAGTCAGGAACAATACAAGAGTTCCAACTTTCACCGCTACTATTCAACATAGTTCTGGAAGTTTTGGCCACAGCAATCAGAGCAGAAAAAGAAATAAAAGGAATCCAAATTGGAAAAGAAGAAGTAAAACTCTCACTGTTTTCAGATGACATGATCCTCTACGTAGAAAACCCTAAAGACTCCACCAGAAAATTACTAGAGCTAATCAATGAATATAGTAAAGTTGCAGGATATAAAATCAACACTCAGAAATCCCTTGCATTCCTATACACTAATAATGAGAAAGTAGAAAAAGAAATTAAGGAAACAATTCCATTCACCATTGCAACGAAAAGAATAAAATACTTGGGAATATATCTACCTAAAGAAACTAAAGGCCTATATATAGAATACTATAAAACACTGATGAAAGAAATCAAAGAGGACACTAATAAATGGAGAAGTATACCATGTTCATGGATCAGAAGAATCAATATAGTGAAAATGAGTATACTACCCAACGCAATCTACAGATTCAATGCAATCCCTATCAAGCTACCAGCGGTAATTTTCCACAAAACTAGAACAAATAATTTCAAGATTTGTGTGGAAATACAAAAATCCTTGAATAGCCAAAGCAATCTTGAGAAAGAAGAATGGAACTGGAGGAATCAACCTGCCTGACTTCAGGCTGTACTACAAAGCCACAGTCATCAAGACAGTATGGTACTGGCACAAAGATAGACATATAGATCAATGGAACAAAATAGAAAGCCGAGAGATAAATCCACACACATATGGACACCTTATCTTTGACAAAGGAGGCAAGAATATACAATGGAGTAAAGACAATCTCTTTAACAAGTGGTGCTGGGAAAACTGGTCAACCACTTGTAAAAGAATGAAACTAGATCACTTTCTAACACCACACACAAAAATAAACTCAAAATGGATTAAAGATCTAAACATAAGACCAGAAACTATAAAACTCCTAGAGGAGAATATAGGCAAAACACTCTCCGACATAAATCACAGCAGGATCCTCTATGATCCACCTCCCAGAATTCTGGAAATAAGAGCAAAACTAAACAAATGGGATCTAATTAAAATTAAAAGCTTCTGCACAACAAAGGAAAATATAAGCAAGGTGAAAAGACAGCCTTCTGAATGGGAGAAAATAATAGCAAATGAAGCAACTGACAAACAACTAATCTCAAAAATATACAAGCAACTTATGCAGCTCAATTCCAGAAAAATAAACGACCCAATCAAAAAATGGGCCAAAGAACTAAAGAGACATTTCTCCAAAGAAGACATATGGATGGCTAACAAACACATGAAAAGATGTTCAACATCACTCATTATTAGAGAAATGCAAATCAAGACCACAATGAGGTACCACTTCACACCAGTCAGAATGGCTGTGATCCAAAAGTCTGCAACCAATAAATGCTGGAGAGGGTGTGGAGAAAAGGGAACCCTCTTGCACTGTTGACGGGAATGCAAACTAGTACAGCCACTATGGAGAACAGTGTGAAGATTCCTTAAAAAATTGCAAATAGAACTACCTTATGACCCAGCAATCCCACTGCTGGGCATACACACCGAGGAAATCAGAATTGAAAGAGACACATGTATCCCAATGTTCATCGCAGCACTGTTTATAATAGCCAGGACATGGAAACAACCTAGATGTCCATCAGCAGATGAATGGATAAGAAAGCTGTGGTACATATACACAATGGAGTATTACTCAGCCATTAAAAAGAATACATTTGAATCAGTTCTAATGAGATGGATGAAACTGGAGCCGATTATACAGAGTGAAGTAAGCCAGAAAGAAAAACACCAATACAGTATACTAACACATATATATGGAATTTAGAAAGATGGCAATGATGACCCTGTATGTGAGACAGCAAAAGAGACACAGATGTGTATAGCGGACTTTTGGACTTTGAGGAAGAGGGAGAGGGTGGGATGATATGGGAGAATGGCATTGAAACATGTATACTATCATGTAAGAAATGAATCACCAGGCTATGTTTGATGCAGGATACAGGATGCTTGGGGCTGGTGCACGGGGATGATCCAGAGAGATGATATGGGGTGGGAGGTGGGAGGGGGGTTCATGTTTGGGAACTCATGTACACCCATGGTGGATTCATATCAATGTATGGCAAAACCAATACAGTATTATAAAGTAAAATAAAGTAAAAATTAAAATTAAAATATTTTTAAAAAAAGAAATTTGATTTTTTTTTCTCTATCTGATGTAGAATTATCATTTAGTAGAAGAAAAAAAGGACGTGGTAGTCATTTAAACTTTGGTTTGAGAATCACTGGGGGAAGTGTCAAAAGGCATTTAACTATCTTTAGTCTTAATGCCCTTGTTAGAAAGGGTAGCAGAAAAAGGTGTCAGATTATAGACTTGTTTTGTCAATAAGATAAGAAAATACTCAGATGTTTGGAAACATCCAGCATGAATCATGCAAATCTAAGGATTTCAATAAATGATAGCAATTCCATTCCTTGTTCTCTTTCTGCTTCCCTTGCTTCTTCCATTTTCCCTTCTAATGGAACATCAATAAAGATATTAAACAGAAATGTAATTAAGAAGACTATATCATTTGGACTATCATAGACCCCACCTTACTTGCTTCACCACCTCCATTCACTCAGCTTCCATCAAGATATCCCACCCCCTACTTTCAATATTCACTCCTTATTCCACATTACCATATCAAAGATGGTATATGGTTATCCTAGTGATAGAATGAGGAGGCATTAGACTTAGGGTTCTGTTTATGAATCCAAGTAATAACAGATTATAGAAAATAAGTTTAATTAGAACCTCAGGGACAGTCAGATGTGAAAGAGACAAGCATTAATTGGGTAAGAAATGACCTGTATGAGTCTTAAGATCATGTCAAACTTGAGATCTTGGTTTAAATGTGTTATTTCACTGAGTAGGTAACTGAAACCCAGAGGTCAGGCCAGGATTCAAACTCAGGCTGCTAAATCAAGAGTATGCTCATTTACACAGGTGTTTTACAATGTGATGGTGGACCACCAGGGCAAATGATGTGGGTGCCCCACGGATGTTGGTTTCAGTTAAGCCTGAAACCAAATGTGCAAAATCTGGAGCAGCTCTCCCAAAGTTAGAAAAGTATTCAGTGAAAATCACATGTGAAATAAGTTGTTTTCCTCTTCCATCTGCTTGTTGTATTCTCTGTACGACTTCTTTAAATGTTCTGCTTTTATCATACTCTGTGCTGTGAACAAAATTCTGTTTGTGAACAATTTTGTGATGGGTGTAACCTCATTTTAGTCACTCACTGATAGTCACTAATTCATCCTTCACTTTTTCAATCAATTTATGCTGTTTATGAATTACCATATTTTCTTCCACTGGAGAAGGCAATGGCACCCCACTCCAGGACTCTTGCCTGGAAAATCCCATGGACAGAGAAGCCTGGTGGACTGCAGTCCGTGGGGTCACGAAGAGTCCAACACGACTGAGCGACTTCACTTTCAATTTTCATTTTCCACTTTCATGCATTGGAGAAGGAAATGTCAACCCACTCCTGTGTTCTTGCCTGGAGAATCCCAGGGACAGGGAAGCCTGGTGGGCTGCTGTCTATGGGGTCACACAGAGTCAGACACGACTGAAGCAACTTAGCAGCAGCAGCAGCAGCTTCCACTGGAGTTAAGGCCTGGGTTTTCCTAAGTTTCATAAACTGCTCTGCTGTATGAACAGAGTCTGACTAAATTCTGATTGATCAAGCGACTTGTGGTTTGAGAGGTAGAAAACATATGGATTTCATATGCTCTGTAGACTGTCTAACAGCTTTTATGTATTTCACATGAATGTTTGGCAATATGTCTTTTTTTTTAGTGTCTTTATTTTTTTATTTTAATATAAATTTATTTATTTTAATTGGAGGTTAATTACTTTACAATATGATGTATGGTTTCCCCATACATCAACATGAATCTGCCACAGGTATACACGTGTTCCCTATCCTGCACCCCCCTCCCTCTACCCTCCCTGTACCATCCCTCTGGGTCGTCCCAGTGCACCAGCCCCAAGCATCCAGTATCATGCATTGAACCTGGACTGGTGATTCATTTCATATATGATATTATACATGTTTCAATGCCATTCTCCCATATCATCCCGCCCTCTCCCTCTCCCACAGAGTCCAAAAGCCTGTTCTATACATCTGTGTCTCTTTTGCTGTCTCGCATACAGGGTTATTGTTACCATCTTTCTAAATTCCATATATATGTGTTAGTATACTGTATTGGTGTTTTTCTTTCTGGCTTACTTCACTCTGTATAATAGGCTCCAGTTTCATCCACCTCATTAGAACTGATTCAAATGAATTCTTTTTAATGGCTGTGTCTTTCAACAGATTCTGCAATTCAATACCCTTATAAGCAACATCTTCCCTTAGGGTGACCAAGGCAGGAAAAGAGAAATTGAGATTCTTGTTAAAGACTGCTTCGTTACAAATTTCTGTTCTACTCCTTAACAGCTAGCCCTAGACAAATCACTAGTATTTCTAAGCCTCAGTTGCCTCATCTGGACGTGATAATTGTACCTACCTCATAGGGGTTTTTTTCAGAATCAAATCTGATAATACATGTCAAATACTTAATGTAGTCCCTGGCTTATCTAAGCACTTCACAAACATTGGCTATCAACATCATCATCATCATTATCATAAGTAGCTAAAATCCATATTTATTTTTATTATGCTAATTACAAGTCTATGCTTATAAAGATGAAATAGGAACATAAAATTTTGCAATGATGAAATGCCTCAAGTTTACATGTAAGTCAGGGAGGTGTTCACTGTAGTCTGGTTTGCAAATTTTGCACATGTAATGGTTTTCTCTCATGGTGGTAAGTCTTGTAGCTTAGTTCATTTAGCACTGATTTTCAGTTATACCATCCTCCACCATAGGAGGTAAGGGAACTAAATCTTTATTTTCCCTCCAAGTTGATGAAATTGAAATAGAAGACTTCTCAGAAGAGCTTCATTTTCCAAATAGAAAGGCAAAAGAATAAGCTCTCTTAAAGTCCAGATCTTGATATTTAAAGCCAGTCTCCAGTAAGAGACCAGAGCTCCTTAGGTAAAGGGCTTATTCTAGGACAGGGACAGGGAATACACAAGATAAGCTGGGAGCATCTTGTGCCAGAAAGTAAGGAAGTGCTCAAAACAACAACAGCAAGCCAGGGTTAGGAGGAGTGTGTCAAAGGGACATAGGAACTGACTGAAGGAGCTCACACCAGTAGCCAAAGCTAAAACAATTTGAGAAAAAAAGGAAACAAAGTAGAATTGGACTCTAACCCAAAGCATCAGGTAAATGTCCATAGACCTACATGAATATTAATAAAGGCTTCACAATACAAATGAATGGCAGGAAAGAGACAATTCTCTTAGGTAGAATCCCAAATAATGCCGCTTATGCTTTCAAAGATAGGCTTTCATTCCATAAGTATTTACATATATATATATAATTATTCTTCTTGACAGTAACCACGATGCAGCCCTGAGATTGGCCCCAGCTCAGCCCAGTTCTCACGTTGAATCTGTCTGCTCCACCAAAGCACAGTCGCAGAGCCATTTCTCTCCGTACTTCCTCCACACATCCACGACCAGGGCCCACCCTTTCTCTTATAGATGAAGAAGAAATTAAGGACAGTGCGTGTGGTTGTTTCACAGGGTAAATTGGGCAAGGGCCGAGCAAAGGTTTAAGGGAGACATGGGTATTCATCCAGCTGAAGAGTCCACAGGCAAATCCTGGCTGTGCTTTGGACACTAATGAAAGTGTCATGACCGAGCCCCTCAAGGTGGGACAAGAACAGTGCTCACTCGGGAGAGGTTGAGTCTTCCTGGAATACTGATTCCACTCACGCTATAGAGTGCTTCCAGTTCCGGTGCCTCATCCAGGGTCACACAGCTCCTTCCACCTTTGCGCATTTTCTGCTCCCCCTTCTGCTCAACAAAGCCTAGAGAAATTACTTTCTCATCTCATAGAGGGAAACCCTCCCTATCTTCATATATTCTAGATCTGTTGTAAATGCCCTGAATTATTTCTATTGACTACCAAGATTTAGGATTTTGAATCTCAAAACCATTGTTCTTTTGCCATGTCCTTTATCCAAGACACTTAATAAACAGCCTAACTTAAAGAGAAACAAGTGTTGATAGAACTGGAAATAAAAATCATGATCAGAAATATCCGCTTCAATCTCTCTCTTTCCTCTTTTCCTCCCTCCAGCCCTTTGAAGCATCTATATAGTCCAAAGATCATAATGCAAGATAGAAAGTTCCAAGTGCCTCAAGGCATGTACAGGGGAAACGGGAGGCAGATGACAGAGGGAGCATTGTCAGTTTTTAGATACACCTTGAAGGATGGGAATTTGAACATGCAGGACTTTGAAAAGTACATTCTTGGCAGAAAGAGCAGCCTGGAACTAGGGAGAGAGCACGAGGTACCCGTTCATAGCAACCATGGCTTGGCCAGTTTGTTTGGGGCACAGGCCTGATTATATAGGGCTTCAAATATGAGACAAAGAGGTCTGGACTTTGCTGGACAGTGTTAGGACCTGCTGAAGGTGTCAGAGCAGAGGAGGAACATTATAGAAATGACGCTGTGTAAAATGTGCTACCAACGATCTAAAAGACAAGAATTGAAAATGGAAACAGCAAGAATGATTATTAACTATCAGGTAAGAAATTACAAGGGCCTAAACTAGGACAATGGCCACCTGAGACAATATTACAAGTGTTTGCTCAGAGCTGAACACATAGCTTCAAGTTTTATCCAAATTGCTTTATTAAACCCTTATCATAAGACAATGAGTTATATTATTATTACCCTATTTACAGATAAAGAGACTACAACTAAGGTTGAATGACAATCTTTGGGACAGTTCTAGGTGATATCTCTTTCCGTATTGTAATTTTGAGTTCGCTGCTCTCCCAGAGGGCCACCCATCAATTCGTTTCCTCCGGGATGTGCCATTCCTCCATCTGGAGGTAGAATCTATTCATCCTTCCTCTTTGGCCAATAGAATGTAGCAGATGTGACACTTGGCCACTGTAGGCATCACTTTAGGGTTGACTTGCAATTGTCACCTATGTTTTGTAAAATACTCATTTGTGCAGAAGTCCTGTCTCAGAACTGAGCCACCATGCTGTAAGATACCCATGCCATGTGGAGGCCACGTATATGTTCTTGGGTTGACAATTCAGTGGAGCTCCTGTGAACACCGAGCACCAACTGTCAGAGGTATGAGAGTATCATCTTGGACATTCAGCCCAGCTGAATTTTCAGATGACACAACCCAAGACAACAACCACACAAATATCACAAGTGAGAATTGTCCAGCCAATCCTGGGCAACACAGAGAATCATGAGAGCTACTTAATTTCTGTTTTAAATCTCTAAATTTTAGGGTGATATATTCCATGCTGCTAAGTCGCTTCAGTCGTGTCCGACTCTGTGCGACCCCATAGACAGCAGCCCACCAGGCTCCCCTGTCCCTGGGATTCTCCAGGCAAGAACAATGAAGTGGGTTGCCATTTCCTTCTCTAATGCATTAAAGTGAAAAGTGAAAGTGAAGTCGCTCAGTCACGTCGGACTCTTCGCGACCCCATGGACTGCAGCCTACCTACCAGGCTCCTCTGTCCACAGGATTTTCCAGGCAAAATTACTGCAGTGGGGTGTCATTGCCCTCTCTGGATATATTCCATAGCAGTAGATAATAAAAACAATTATTAGTGGTAACTCCTTTGCTCACTGTGGACAACATACTGTACGGTTAACCTATGTATGGGAAGCACAAATAACTGGTACAACCAGAACTCAAACCCAGTTAACTCTAAGCTTCACTACCTAAGAAAGGAAATGATGTAGGGGTGTAAATTTCCAGGGAACATAGATGTTTTATTACTCTCTTCACACTCCAGATTACCAGACATCTCGTAAGTGTTGAATGAAAAAATGTTTATTAGGGGAGTAATTAAGCAAATGAATAGGTTAAAGGTTGAATGACAGTCAACTTCCCTTAGCTAGCTGGTAAGACAGTTGGGGAGACCATCCTCCACTTTCCTCTATAACACACTTTTGCAGAAAAATAAACCAGTGGATACATTTATCAATTCACCACATGGTCCCATTACCTTTTCTTCAGCCTAATCCTTAACCATTGTGGGGAGGAAAGGGCAAGAAAAAAAGTACAGGATAAAACTTAGTATGCAGTTTTAGTAAACTCTAGGGTAGGTTTTTTTTGAAAGAATGATGATTTTTTTTTCTGAAATAGAAATTATGCCAAGCTTTTATAATAATTCAGGCCTTCCTCAAGCACGTCTCATAAATTTTAACATTAGCATCCTTGGTGCAGCTTAACTGCAAGTAATGCTTTTTTTTTTTTTTCTTTAATTCTATTCTTCTCCTAGAGCTCATTAAAAGCTCTCACTCCTCTAATGATTTCTGGGCTGCAAGTTAGACTTATTA
Source organism: Capricornis sumatraensis (assembly GCF_032405125.1). NCBI lineage: Eukaryota > Metazoa > Chordata > Mammalia > Artiodactyla > Bovidae > Capricornis > Capricornis sumatraensis. The sequence continues at coordinate 33,634,988 of NC_091079.1, forward strand.
GTGCGCAAGGAGCACTAGGTGCCTAAATGTCAGATCTCTTTACCCGCTGAAAGTGCTGTTGCTGGTGAGGCATTTGTCTTCTGCGGGATGTGCTTACTGTACCTGGCTAATTCCATTCTTCCTGATGGGAAACTGGCCTCCTGAATCCAAAGCTATGTTTAGCCCAACCAAGCTTCAGCATGGAGAACTGCACCCTGAGTCATGCAACATACTAGTGTGTTTTTAACTGAAGGAGGGATTATTGATGTTGCCACAGGGCCTTTCAACTGAGCAGGCATAGACCTGTGTTTTATTTATCCACATGTTTCCAGTGCTTGTTACAGTGTCTGGAACCCAGGTAACTGTCCAGTAAAGGTTCCTCTGCTTTAGCCTCACTTTCTTCCCTTCTTTCCAAGTGATCTATTACTATTTAATCAGTGTTTGAATTCCATAATTTCACCTTTTTAATAATTCTCAAATCCAGCCCCTCTCAGCTCCATTTTCCTTCTTGTTACCAGGGTCCAGGCCACCATTCTCCCTAGACTGAATTCTTGGACAGCCTTCTAATTAATATCCTTTTCCTCCATCCATTCTCCCCATTGATACCAAAGGAAAGTGAATCATGCTGCTTACAGCACTTCAAGAACTCACCTTTGTCCCTCTTAAAACAGAAAAAAATAAATCTAAAATCTTCACTATTCATTCAAGGTCCTTCTTAATCTGGTCCCTCAATTATTTATTATCCTATTTCTTACTCAGCATCTCTAGGCAAACTATAGTCCAATCAAGCCAGATCCCTCATTGCCAGAGAACTTTATGTTCTTTCCTTTATTGTGTCACACTGCATGATTCTTCCTGACCCTGGAGAAGTCTTCCTGCCATTTTGGCTTGCCAAAATTCTACTATTTGTTTATGACCCAGTGAAAATGCTTTCAATATTCTCAAATTCTTTTCTACATCATCTTTCTTGTTTAAATGAATTGTTCCTTCCTGCGTTCTGCATTGCACTCTGTTTATTCTATTAACACTTAGCCAGGAAGGCATCTGGGTAAAAAGCCCAAATCTGGAGACTGCCTGCTAATTTGGAGCCCAGACTCTGCCACTTACTGGCCTGGTAAACTTGAGCAATTTTATCTGTCTTTCTCAGTTTCTTCATCTGTAAAATGGGGATAAGAACAGTATAAAATTGTAGGAGTGCTATGACAATTAAACGACTTAATTGTCTAATACATTGAAAGTGTTCTGCAAGCATTTCTTCAAATTAAAAAAAATAGCAAGTGAGGCAGTGGAAGAAGAATGAAATCTTAAATCACTGGTTAGTGGTTCTCAAAGTGTGGTCCAGAAGTACCACCTCCCTCACCTGGAACCTGGCTAGAAACACAAATGATCCAATCTCACCCTAGATCAACTGAATCAGAAACACTGGTTGTGGACCCAATAATGTATGTTTAATAGGCTCTCTGGACAACGCTGAAGCCCAGTCAAGTTTGAGAACCCTCCTATAGCTGATCTCTAAGAGGATTTTCAGTTCTCACCACTATAGGTTGATTATAATCCTCCAGTTCACAGTATTGAACATTAGAATATCCCACTGAGGTCAATTCTCAAAGGTTGAAGGGGGCAGTAAGGAATTAGGTCTGGAAGCTGGAATTGAAAAGAGAGGCAAAGTATCCAGTTTTGAGGGAGCAAAGAATGCAAGAGGGTAAAACCTCCTTAGAGGAAAAAAGTCAAGGATGTTCCTTCTCCTTCTTCCTTCTCATAAAATCAGGAAGCCTCACATAGCTTACTGTTCTAAAACTTATTATGACTTTAAAAATGTTTATATATTTTATACTTGTATATATAAAATATATTTTATGTTTCATATATTAATAAGAGATATTACATTATTTGAAAACTATTTTTGACAAAACTTTCTTTCTTTCTCTTATTCTAGCAATTGAGGGATTGCTTTAGAGGGAGAAAGGAATAATGGAGTAATTTACCAAAAATTGCAACACAATTTAACATATATTTCCCAATATAAATATATGTGTATATATATTATATATATGTATGTATATACATGTATATATTTATAAGAATTAAGACATTCAGCAGATACCACTGCCAAAAAAAGACATTATAAAATATTTTCATTTATGAAAAAGCACAAAACAAGACTAAATATCTGTGCATCTAGATATTAGGTTAAGACATAAGTAATTACCATTTTTTAGTTGCTAAGTCATATCCAACTCTTTTGTGACACCATGGCCTGTAGTTCACCAGGCTCCTCTGTCCATAAAATTTCCCAGGCAAGAATATTGAAGTGAGTTGCCATTTCCTTCTCCAGGGGATCTTCCTGACCCAGGGATCAAACCCAGGTCTCCTTCATCACAGGAGGAGTCTTTAACACTGAGCCATCTGGGAAGCCCAAATAATCACTGCTTATACCTAAAATAGATTTTTAAAGGGGTCAAAGAGTCTAATGCATTCAAAATGCTACCTAGCTGTTTAAAATTTAATTTAAAAAAGTGCTACCTAGCTGTTTAAAATTTAATTTAAAAAAGTACTGCACAGGGCTTAACATAATAAATATCCACTTCCTTCTATTCTCTTCCTTGCAAAAAGTGTAAACAAGCTCCCTGGCAGTGGGATTTCCTGACAGAAAGATGCATTTGTATGGAAGTTTTAGGATGGTGAAATTGTTACAAGTGAATAAAACAATTACTGCTTTTGTATTTTCCAAATAAAAGTAATGTATTCTTAAAGGAGACTTATTTCCCCCTTTTTAAGCAAAGCTGGAATCAAGATTGCTGGGAGAAATATCAGTCACCTCAGATATGCAGATGACACCACCCTTATAGTAGAAAGTGAAGAGGAGCTAAAAAGTCTCTTGATGAAAGTGAAAGAGGAGAGCGAAAAAGTTGGCTTAAATCTCAACATTCGCAAAACGAAGATCATGGCATCCAGTCCCATCACTTCATGGGAAACAGATGGGGAAACAGTGGAGACAGTGTCAAACTTTATTTTGGGGGGCTCCAAAATCACTGCAGATGGTGACTGGAGCCATGAAATTAAAAGATGCTTACTCCTTGGAAGAAAAGTTATGACCAACCTAGATAGCATATTCAAAAGCAGAGACATTACTTTGCTGACTAAGGTCTGTCTAGTCAAGGCTATGGTTTTTCCTGTGGTCATGTATGGATGTGAGAGTTGGACTGTGAAGAAGGCTGAGCGCCAAAGAATTGATGCTTTTGAGCTGTGGTGTTGGAGAAGACTCTTGAGAGCCCCTTGGACTGGAAGGAGATCCAACCAGTCCATTCTGAAGATCAACCCTGGGATTTCTTTGGAAGGAATGTTGCTAAAGCTGAAACTCCAGTACTTTGGCCACCTCATGCGAAGAGTTGACTCATTGGAAAAGACTCTGATTCTGGGAGGGATTGGGGGCAGGAGGAGAAGGGGATGACAGAGGATGAGATGGCTGGATGGCATCACGGACTCGAAGGATGTGATTCTGAGTGAACTCTGGGAGATGGTGATGAACAGGGAGGCCTGCGTGCTGCGATTCATGGGGTCGCAAAGAGTCAGACATGACTGAGCAACTGAACTGAACTGAACTGAAGCAAAGATTTTGTACTAAAAATGTTCAGAAAGTTCCCAGGGATTATTTCACTATTCAAGTACAGTATTACAGATTCTAAGGGTAGAGAATGAATGATAATTAACTCTGCAGATTGTGAAAGTGAAAGTGCAAGTCGCTCAGTTGTGTCTGACTCCTTGTCAGCCCATGGACTGTACAGTCCATGGAATTCTCCAGGCCAGAATACTGGAGTGGGTAGCCTTTCCCTTCTCCAGGGGCTCTTCCCAACCCAGGAATGAACCATTGATTCATTCAATGGTGAAAACTTTTGTCATCTCTCAGTGCAAGCATGGCAGGGCAGGGAAGATATGTCCATGTGAGCCTATAAAGAAATTATATGAACATATAAAATTGACTAAATATATCTTCTATATGTTCTTCTCTTGATTTTCGTGGAACTTGGGGTTTATAAGATAAATAAAAAGAAAATTGATAATAATAGTTATGGTTATTGATCAGCTTCCAGATGAGAGTCATTATTGCTAAGTCTTTCACAGATACTAATTTATTTAATCTTTATAATGACTGGGAGAGTAGGTATTGCAATCCACTTTTTCCAGCTAAGGAAATAAGTCATCAGAGAGGCTAAATGAGTCATCCAGGGTCACAGAGTCAGGGAATGACAGTGCTGGGGCTCAAGTCCACATTTTTAACCACTGTGCCATGCTTTGTACCATTCAGAGCATATTGTCAAAGACTAAGGGTCCCTAGTCATCTAGAAAGCACCTGACCAAGAGCTTGCTTATCTAGCCCAATTGTTTCATTTCACTGGTGAGGAAATTAAAGCTAAAATGTGATGTACTGGGACAACTCAGAGGGATGGGGAGGGGAAGGAGGTGAGAGGGGGTTTCGGGAAGTGGGGGACACAAGTACAGCTGTGGCTGAGTCATGTCAGTGTATGACAGAAACCATCACAATAGTTTAAAGTAATTAGGCTCCAACTATCACAGATAAATTAATTTTAAAAATAAAAAATAATATTAAAAGAAAAAAAAATGGGGAAGGCCCTTCTGCAGAGTTAGCTGAGGCTAGAAGTCAGGTTTCCTGGATCTCAGCTCAGTATCATTTCTTCCTTTTCACATGTTCAAAATGGAATGGATCTTCTTTGTCTTAGGACCAGCCATATTCCAGATCACCTGAGCAACACCATAATCTGCTCCAGGAATCTCAACTCTGGCTGCACTGCAGTCATGTGGGGAACATCTTTTTTTTCTTAAATGCCAAAACCAGACTATCACTCAAGAAATTTTTATATATTTTGCTCTGGAATGATACCAGGACTTCATACTGCCTCTTTTTGAATGTATTATAGGGTTCTCAAAATTTTCATGTGCACAACAGCTTTTTCATTTCCATCTCCCTAACCAAAAGCAACCTAAGCAAACTGCTCAGATCTTGAACTTTTGCATCTCAGGGAATGGCACCACCAGGTTGCTCAGATCAGAAACTTAGCCTTTATCCTTGATTCCTCTCTCTCACTTTCATCTACATCCAATCTATCAGCTTGTATCAGATGTTGGGTAAATGTTTGTTTGTTTATTTGTTTGTTTTTTGTAATGAAAAAATGAAGACTGTTATTATGAGAGGTCCAGTGTGGGTCTCCATTTGTAAGGATACAAATGTTTAAATGATAAACATTTGTGTGTGTGTGTGTGTGTGTGTGTGTGTGTGTGTGTACACATACTCTCGTCTTTCTGGATGGCTCCTCCTGTCGTTTCTACATGGCTTTGAGTCACAGGGCTCCCTTCCGAGAGAGTCAAATTCCAGATTCTCTAAAGAGAGTCCCACAACTCTGACATCCTTGCACCACTACAAGAAGGCTTAGACCACTTTGTTTTTTTAATTGGAGGATAATTGTTTTACAGTGTTGTGTTGGTTTCTGCTACACAAGAGTGTGAATCAGCCATAAGAATACATATATCCCCGCCCCCTTGGGCCTCTCTCCCACCTACCCCCTTCCATCCATCTAGGTCCTCACAGAGCACCAAGCTGAGCTCCCTGGGTTACAAAGCAGCTCCTCGCCAGCTATCTATTTAATACACGGTAGTGTCTATATGTCAATGCTACTCTCTCAATTCGTCCCACCTTCCTTCCCTTCTTTTGTGCACAAGTTGGACTGCTTTTGAGCTCTCATATCTTGTAGCTTTATCCTTCCCACCTATCTCTCTTACTTTCCTCATCATTGGCATATGCACAAGTAATCTGTGTGGCCCTGAGGAGGATTCTCGACTCTAGGAAAAGAGCTGACAGAGAAAGGTGCTTTAAAGCAATAATCTCCACCACTTTTTAGTCAAGCAAGCAATAAATGACTGCCAAGACTGATTAAACAGCAAGTCAAGCAGAGGCCTGTAATCACTCATGAGTGCTCTCTGTCTGGCTAATGCTGCCACAAAAACACAACACTCTTCTGACTTCCCACCCCACAGCTTCCCGCTCCAAGAGCCCTGACAGACTCTAGACTATAACCATTCACAATCAGAAGAGTCCACAGCAGCTAACAATTTAAAAGTCAGAAAGCTATAAAAGGGATTTTTTTTTTCTTATAATCATGAGGCCACATGGCAGGTACACTATTTCCAAGTTTGGATTTTGTATTTTTTTCTGAGAAATAAAAAAAGATGCTAGAGCCTCTGTCAAATAGAAGTAAATATGAGCAACATAGGCAATCTTAAATTTTCTAGCAGCCACATTAAAAATAGTAAAAACACATGAGATGAGTTTTAATCATATATTCTTCCTAATACATCAAAATTATCATTTTCATTTATAATAAATATAAAGTATTATTAGTGCAATACTTAACAGTCTGTCTTCATGCTCTTCAAAACCCAGTATCTAGCTCATGCTTATGGTGCATCTCAGTTTGGATGTTAAATTTTAAACAGTTTAAGTGAAACGTAGTCCTAACAAAACTTCAGTTATATTTAATGAAAAAATAGTATAAGCTGTAACTAAAAGTAATTAAAATTAAATAAAATTAGAAATTTAGTTCATTGGTTATACTATCCACATTTCATTTGCTTAAAGCCATGAGTGACTTCATGTTAGACAATACATTAGACAACATGTTAGACAACACATCTTCATGTTAGACAACACATCTCTAAGGACTAGGATATGAGTGTCACTCTTTCTATAGTATTTACAGGATCATAAAAAGTATCTCAGTTCAGTTCAGTTCAGTTGCTCAGTCGTGTCTGACTCTTTGTGACCCCATGAATTGCAGCACACCAGGTCTCCTTGTCCATCACCAACTCCCGGAGTTTACTCAAACTCACATCCTTTGAGTCGGTGATGCCATCCAGCCATCTCATCCTCTGTCTTCCCCTTCTCCTCCTGCCTCCAATCCCTCCCATCATCAGAATCTTTTCCAATGAGTCAACTCTTTGCATGAGGTGGCCAAAGTACTGGAGGTTCAGCTTTAGCATTATTCCTTCCAAAGAACACCCAAGACTAATCTCCTTTAGAATGGACTGGTTGGATCTCCTTGCAGTCCAAGGGACTCTCAAGAGTCTTCTCCAACACCACAGTTCAAAAGCATCAATTCTTCAGCACTCAGCTTTCTTCACAGCCCAACTCTCACATCCATACATGACTACTGGAAAAACCATAGCCTTGACTAGACGGACTTTTGTTGGCAAAGTAATGTCTCTGCTTTTGAATATGCTATCTAGGTTGGTCATAACCCTCCTTCCAAGGAGTAAGCATCTTTTAATTTCTTGGCTGCAATCACCATCTGCAGTGATTTTGGAACCCCCCAAAAATAAAGTCTGACACTGTTTCCCCATCTATTTGCCATGAAGTGATGGGACCAGATGCCATGATCTTCGTTTTCTGAATATTGAGCTTTAAGCCAACATTTTCACTCTCCTCTTTCACTTTCATCAAGAGGCTTTTTAGTTCCTCTTCACTTTCTGCCATAAGGGTGGTGTTATCTGTATATTTGAGGTTACTGATATTTCTCCTGACAATCTTGATTCCAGCTTGTGCTTCTTCCAGTCCAGCCTTTCTCATGATGTACTCCGCATATAAGTTAAATAAGCAGGGTGACAATATACAGCCTTGACGTACTCTTTTTCTTATTTGGAACCAGTCTGTTGTTCCATGTCCAGTTCTAACTGTTGCTTCCTGACCTGCATACAGATTTCTCAAGAGGCAGGTCGGGTGGTCTGGTATCCCCATCTCTTTCAGAATTTTCCACAGTTTCTTGTGATCCACACAGTCAAAGGCTTTGGCATAGTCAATAAAGAAGAAATAGATGTTTTTCTGGAACTCTCTTGCTTTTTCCATGGTCCAGCAGATGTTGGCAATTTGATCTCTGGTTCCTTTGCCTTTTCTAAAACCAGCCTGAACATCTGGAAGTTCACGGTTCACGTATTGTTGAAGCCTGGCTTGGAGAATGCTGAGCATTACATTAGTAGCGTGTGAGATGAGTGCAATTGTGTGGTAGTTTGAGCATTCTTTGGCATTGCCTTTCTTTGGAATTGGAATGAAAACTGACTTTTTCCAGTCCTGTGGCCACTGCTGAGTTTTCCAGATTTGCTGGCATATTGAGTGCAGCACTTTCACAGCATCATCTTTCAGGATTTGAAATAGCTCATTGGGAATTCCATCACTTCCACTAGCTTTGTTTGTAGTGATGCTTTCTAAGGCCCACTTGACTTGGTATGCTTACTCCGAAGAAGAGGTTAAGCAATGGTGACAGGATTTACAGAAAAAACATAGTACCTACATCTACCAGGAATTAATGAGGCTGACCAATTAGATTTATAATCCACTTTGTGTGTTTAAAAGTAAGGCAGAATATTGGATGGATTTTTCCTCCTCAGAGAATCCTGACTGATCTGGAATTGAAAGATTTTTTGTTTGTTTCTGTTTCTGTTACACAATATGGGGGATAATTTTTTACAAAGTCCCTTCTTTTTACAGTACCTGCAAGTGCTCATACAACACATAGTTGTTTGAGGTGTGAGATATTTAGCTTTTTTATTATTAGAGCCAAACGTTTATTTTGAGTTTTGTCTCATTTTTATTCTAAAGCCCTTTCACAGTGTTATGCCAGATGTTTTAATTCAGAGAAAGAGGCTATTTCCCACCCCAGTTTCTCTGAATTAGGGACCATAGGTCTCCTTCTTATGAAAAATGCCACTATTAGACAATGTACCATAAAAGAATAACACAAATGCAGTGAAAAACAAAGAAGAGAATGACTTGATTTCATCAAGGATGCCAAACAAATGCAACAAAATGCAACAAAACCTGCGTACCAAACTGAGAATAAATAACTAAGGAGCTCAGCATAAAGGGAATGGAGTTCAGATTGATGCTGACTTACCATGACATTGTGGACTTGACAAGCAGGGAGGAGCAAGACACAGAGGGTCCAAACTGAGTTGAAGACTGGAGTCCATGGTGATGGTCCATGCAAACTGTATCTTGGTGGAACTTCTAAGAAGTCTATGGAAACAAATGAAGATTGATCAAATGAAAACAAGCGAATGATATTTATTCAGAGTTTTTAATTTGAGTTTGGCAGAAACTCAAATGCATGCACAGTAGGGGGAAACCTCTGGAGTGGGAAAAAAAGAAGACTTCAGCTGTGCCCTAATTGGACGCTGCTAGCATGCAGAAGTTGGAAGCAGGTTAACTAGAAATGGGTCAGGCTATATGATTTCTGAGGAACACATATTTAGTTTTCTATGGTTGATCCTAAGTTAGAAGAGGGGACAAAATTTAAGCAAGCTGGAAATTACTTCCCAGGTCCTAATTTGGAGCCAATGTTGAAACTGTAGTTGGAGTCTTAGACTGGTTGTGATAAAGCTTCTCTGTCAGAGTTCTGTTTTTATATATGGTCTGGCCATGCCTGTTTTTATATAGTGACTCATCACTCCCTGAGTTTTTTGAAGATTAAATTGGTGATGTTGTCCGCAGCATTGACTACTTCTCCAATAAAGGCATAGATGACCTAAATGTTTCACCAGGCTTCCTTAGTGACTCAGACAGCAGTTTGTCATGGAAGAAATCAAGCCATGCATGGTCTGCAGAAGTAATGAGCCCTTCTGAGCTTGTAACAAGTCCTCACACTTGAGCTTGCAGGGGCTCCTCAGATCCTAGCAACAAACAGCAGCTACAGGGCAAACTCAGAGTCCAATAAGGATCTGGTAGTCAGGTCTTAATTCTCAGTGACTCCAAGTCAAGGAGGAGGGAACAGAGTTAAAAGCTTAGTTTCGAGACTAAGGTTTGTTTGCAGCCAGATACTGAAGGAAAGTGGAAGAACTGAAAATTGGTAAGGAGCAACAATCTGTGCAAGGTAACAGATCCAAATCCACCTTACAAGTAGACACAACGACTGATTTATCCACAGTGGGAGAGGAGCCAATTAAGCCTCAACCAGACAAAATAGAGTCTTTGTATGTCATCAGTCACCTGCAATTTGCAAAGTGGTGCAAAATAGCTCAAAGACATTGAACAGCATCAGAATCTGATAACTCAGAAGGGTGTGCATAATGCCCCATGGAAACACAGAATTTCTCTCTACTGTCTCTTTCCCCGTGTTGATCAAAAACAATCTCAAAGAGAGATTATTCTTCATCACAGAATAAAGCCAGTTTCATTAGTGTGGCCTGGTTATTTACACAGATGCCACAAGAATGACAGTTGACCATATAGTTCTTATATTTGCTTTGCTGAAAATTTTTGCAGAGTAAAACACGACTGAGTGACTAAGCACAGCACAGCAACACTCTGCATATAAGTTAAATAGGCAAGGTGACAATATACAGCCTTGACCAATTTTGAACCCAGTCCATTGTTCCATGTACAGTTCTAACTGTTGCTTCCTGACCTGTATACAGGTTTCTCGGGAAGCAGGTAAGGTGGTCTGGTAATCCCATCTCTTGAAGAATTTTTCAGTTTGCTGTGATCCACATAGGCAAAGACTTTAGCATAGTCAATGAAGCAGAAGATGTTTTTCTGGAATCCCCTTGCTTTTTCTATGATCCAGCTGAAGTTGGCAATTTGATCTCTGGTTCCTCTGCTTTTTCCAAATCCAGCTTATACATCTGGAAGTTCTCAGTTTACATACTGTTGAAGCCTAGTTTGATGGATTTTAAACATTACCTTTGCTAGCCTGTGAAATGAACACAATTGTGCAATAGTTTAAAAATTCTTTGGCATTGACCCTTCTTTGAGATTGGAATGAAAACTTTTCCAGTTCTGTGTCCACTGCTAAACAGACTGCAGTATAGTGTAAACATAGATTGTGTATGCACCCAGAAGCCAAAAATCCCTATGACTTGCTTTATTGTAGTGGAATTGGCCTCGTGTTATCTCCAAGGTAGGTCTGTACATACATTAGGGACTTAGCTAGGTGGAGAAAGGGCATTGGAGGCAGAAGAAGAAACAGAAGCATCTAGACATGGAGAAGAGCATGGGAGGTTGAGGAATTGCAAGTGTTCAGTACCACTGGAAGGCAGAGTCTGCTAAGGACTGTTGAGAGAAAGGTAGCCACTATGAGCTAGATTATTAAATGGAGTGACTTATTTTTAAACAAATGTGTCTCATCTCCTGATAGCTAATGAATATTAGAACCCACTAACCAGACGCCTTGGGAATCTGAATATGCACTTATTTCAGTATTGCCTTTCTTTACTTCAAACCAGGACAGGATTCCTCCTAGAACCTGATCCCTAAGACAGCATCTGAGCAAGCTGCATACTGAAATCAGTTTCATTCCTCTTTAGCTAGCTAATGTGAATGTCCTCCTGGCTTTCCTGACTGTGGGGTGCATTCCCCAAAATCAAATCTACATTTGCAACTATCTGGGCTCTGCACCGTGCTTTATGCATAAATAAGATTTGATAAATACTTGCTGAATCAGTGACTTGCGGAATAGCTTCTCATTTGGAGGATGACTGTGATTTCTTGAATATGAGTCAGTTTTATTCTCCCTAAATGCATTTTGCTTGCAATAGCACTCATGATTATTCAGACCATAGTCAACCTGAAAAAAAAAAAGCTTTATCCTTATCAACCATATTCATAAACATGAGTTACAGAGTCTGAAACATTTTCCAAAGCAGTGTGCTCCAAACCTGCAAAGCAGAGCCACAGGTAAATTGCCTTTTAAAGACATTGCCTCTCAGGAAAAGAAATTAATATGAAAGTTCTGAGGCTGAAACTGTCTTAATTCAGGTTCCCCAGAAGCAGATGGTGACACAAGAATTTTTTGGCAAGTAGATTTGGAATGAAATCCCAGGAACATCAGTAGGGGGTTGGAGAATGGGGACAAGCAATAAAAAGAAGCCAAAAGAGAATGCTGTTGTGGGAGACTAAGTCTCAACCTCCAGGACATGGTGTAGGACATTCCTCCACCATCAGAGCTAACTGAGAGAGAGAGAGTGAGAAATCTGTACTAACTCCCATTAGATGAGAACTACTCTGAGGATATTAATTCTCTGGCATTTACAGCCTACCTGACATCAGGTCAAGCATGTTACCTTGCCAGAGGAAGCCCTTATAGCATGAAGTAGTGTCCTGAACCACTGAGTCCTCAGGAAACATGAATAGTCCTGTTCTAAATTGCAAGGTACACTCGTGGAACACAGAACTCACTATACTTCCGCTGAATCTAGGCAGTTGCACCTATAATAGGCTCTCTCAGCTGACGCACCGGCAAAAAATAATTAGGGATTCCTTAGCTTCATTACATTTCTGCAAAGTGCCATCCAATAACTGGATTTCTAAACTCTTCTCCGGAATTTTCATTCACTACTTTTGTACCTAAATGAGACTAGTTACTTCGAGCAAATTAAATATGATTAGTCTCTCCTTTAAACCTTTATTCCACTCATCTCAAGAGCCCTTTAATTTTAAGCCCAGTTCTCTGAGAAGCAGACCCTGAGGCAAGGATCTTAATGCAGAGGATGTACTAAGGAGGTGTTCCTAGAAACCAGAAAGGGAGGAGGGAAGAGAATCAAGCAAGGGTGTCATTTCCATGAAGTCCTAAGCTACAGCCAGATCCTGCAGACCTCTGAAATATGAATTACACTCTGGAGGTAGTCTTAAGACAAAGGAGATGGGGCATTCCTGTGCTCAACCAAGCACTGGCATCAAGCTTCCCTGAGGGAACTGGAAGCCTCTCCTGGCCTTCTAGGATCTTCCCAGGTGGCTCAGCTGTAAAGAACCTGCCTGCCAAAGCAGGAGACACAAGAGATGCAAGTTCAATCCCTGGGTGGGGAAGGCCCCCTGGAGGAGGGCATGGCAACCCATTCCAATATTCTTGCCTGGAGAATCCCATGGACAGAGGAGCCTGGCAGGCTACAGTACAAGGGGTCGCACAGAGTCAGACACTACTGAAGCAACTTATCACACTCGCGTGCACCTGGCTCTCTAGACAGGCAAAGGGCCCCAGTGCCAGGCACAATCCTATTCACCGCTGAGCTGGTAAAAAGGAATCTGAAGTGGTCTGGGTGGGGCACATTAAGTTCACTTCATCTGTCACAGATTTTTCTGGGTGGTCATAAGAAAACTTACAAGAAGAAAGTTGAAATAAGCTAATATGCTACTGCATTTGATCCTGAGACTGTGCGTGATTTCCCCTCGCCTTTCACTATCACTCGTCTAGGTACTCCTATTAAGCTATGATTAGTGCTCCCACCAGCGTGCACAACTTGCCTTCATGTCTGAGGTGTCTGGGCACCTGGTTACCAAGTTCCACTGTGCCATACCATGGAAGTACTAGGAGATGCCCCAGTGGGTTTCCTGAGTGCCAACCATAGCCCTGCCTGCTCCCATTATGTAGCAGCAACCTCTGCCTATTTCCCAGGTAAGCCACCTCTGTCTCACCACTCCTCAAGCTGTACTTTTGTTGATCTTCAACTCAAGATCTCACCTCTTGCATGAAGCCTTCCAGATGCTTATAGACCTCAGAACTTTCTTCTTCCTGCAGCTCACAAAACTTAACTGTTTATGACTCTCATCTGGTCTGAATCACAGTCCGCATAGTGATTCCTCATTACGGGATTTTTTTCATTGTCTTTGGACAATGTCATTTGGTTGACTTGTGAGTGTACATCTTCTCTTTCTATCAGAAACTTGAACAGGCTTCACTGACTACCTCCAGTGCCTAGCACAGACTGCTATGCCTCCCCAGAACAGTGAATGCCTGTTGGATCAGCCAGTAAACAGCATGCAGAACAACACATTTGCACCGTAGGACTGGATCATGATTATCTCATCAAAAGTTTTACTTTCCAGAGTTCCCAAATTTATTTGATTTTCAGTGATACTCACTAACATTCAGTCCCCAATTATCTTTTAAACAGCACAAAAAGATAGCTTTGAGAAATTTCAGTCAGTTCAGTTTAGTCACTCAGTCATGTCCGACTCTTTGCAACCCCATGCATTGCAGCACATCAGGCCTCCCTGTCCATCACCAACTCCAGGAGTTCACTCAGACTCACATCCATCGTGTCAGTGATGCCATCCAGCCATCTCATCTTCTGTTGTCCCTTTCTCCTCCTGCCTCCGGTCCCTCCCAGCATCAGAGTCTTTTCCAATTAGTCAACTCTTCACATGAGGTGGCCGAAGTACTGGAGTTTCAGCTTTAACATCGTTTTTTCCAAAAAACACAGGACTGATCTCCTTCAGAATGGACTGGTTGGATCTTCTTGCAGTCCAAGGGACTCTCAAGAGTCTTCTCCAACATCACAGTTCAAAAGCATCAATTCTTTGGCACCCAGCCTTCTTCACAGTCCAACTCTCACATCCATACACGACTACTGGAAAAAGCATAGCCTTGACTAGACAGACCTTTGTTGGCAAAGAAATGTCTCTGCTTTTCAATATACTATCTAGGTTGGTCATAACCCTCCTTCCAAGGAGTAAGCGTCTTTTAATTTCTTGGCTGCAATCACCATCTGCAGTGATTTTGGAACCCCCGAAAATAACACTGTTTCCCCATCTATTTGCCATGAAGTGATGGGACCAGATGCCATGATCTTTGTTTTCTGAATGCTGAGCTTTAAGCCAACTGTTTCACTCTCCTCTTTCACTTTCATCAAGAGGCTTTTTAGTTCCTCTTCACTTTCTGCCATAAGGGTGGTGTCATCTGCATATCTGAGGTTATTGGTATTTCTCCTAGTAATCTTGATTCCAGCTTGTGCTTCTTCCAGTCCAGCGTTTCTCATGATGTACTCCACATATAAGTTAAATAAGCAGGGTGACAATATACAGCCTTGACATACTCCTTTTCCTATTTGGAACCAGTCTGTTGTTCCATGTCCAGTTCTAACTGTTGCTTCCTGATCTGCATATAGGTTTCTCAAGAGGCAGGTCAGGTGGTCTGGTATTCCCATCTCTTTCAGAATTCTCCACAGTTTATTGTGATCCACACAGTCAAAGGCTTTGGCAGAGTCAATAAAGCAGAAATAGATGTTTCTCTGGAACTCTCTTGCTTTTTCCATGATCCAGCAGATGTTGGCAATTTGATCTCTGGTTCCTTTGCCTTTTCTAAAACCAACCTGAACATCTGGAAGTTCACGGTTCATGTATTGCTGAAGCCTGGCTTGGAGAATTTTGAGCATTACTTTACTAGCATGAGAAGAGTGCGATTGTGCAATAGTTTGAGCATTCTTTGGCATTGCCTTTCTTTGGAATTGGAATGAAAACTGACCTTTTCCAGTCCTGTGGCCACTGCTGAGTTTTCCAAATTTGCTGGCATATTGAGTGCAGCACTTTCACAGCATCATCTTTCAGGATTTGAAATAGCTCAACTGGAATGCCATCACCTCCACTAGCTTAGTTCATAGTGATGCTTTCTAAAGCTGACTTGACTCCCATTCCTGGATGTCTGTCTGAGAAATTTAACCTTTTGCACTTTGAAACCAGCTCAAATCCATAAAAGTATATATTTCAAGGTATTTTATTACAAATTACTTGTAGATAAAGGCCATGAATATCTTCCATACATAGAAAAAATTTCCCCTTTTTTTGGCACTCTTTAGAATTTAAAAGTTCACAAACATGCTTTGCTTGGGGATAGCGGGTGTTTGGGGAGAGGGCATAGAAAGTAATTCTAGTCATCAAATAAAGATGCAATTCGATGTATAGTGATCATATTTTTGGTACCAGGAATTGCACTAGAAACTTTATTCAGGCTTGGTTGTCTGGAGATTTTTTTCTTCTCCTTTACTCTGAAGCCCAAGTGTTGGGATATTTTGAGGCATATCATAACCTCTCAAGGAAGCTTAAAGAGAAAGGGGGACCACTCAAGTCAATTTATTTTACAAGTAATTACTTCTTCTGGGAAGGTTTTGCCTTGTAAGTGTAGGATTAATCTGTATGTTGATTGTTTCTGTCTTATGTACTCTATTCAGAAGCAGAAATTGAATATAAAAATAGAACTAATCTTGACTGTGTAACTCCAAGAATGTAATCTACTCTTCACAAACAATACTGAGATGAAATAAAATATTTATATCATTGTTAATAAAGGTTAAGATATACTGAATGTTTGATATGAGCCAGACACTCTGTAAAACACTCTATATGCATCACCTCATTCAACACTCGTTGCAATTCCCAGAGATAGGTACTATAATTATCTCTGTTTTATAGACACAGGAATTAAAGCTCAGAGAGGCTGAGTCACTTCCCAGAGATCATACAGCCAGTAAGGGAAGAAGCTGAGATTATCCTGCTCAGAGGAAAGAGTTCTGGTTCTTTACTTGGAGATGGCCAGCTAAGTTGTATTATCAGCCCTGGTCATGCAAGCTAAGCGATCAAAAGAAAATCACACACCCTTTAAGCCTCAGTTTCTTCATTTATTGAATAAAATCATCAATGCTCACACTGCTTTTTCCAATCTATCTACACTTTCATTTGTCCATCTTAGAGCATTTAACTTGCACAGTTTTATGCTTTCTTTATGGGTTAGAGATAGCACTCAAAGAACAGAAAGTATGTCATCTCTGTCTTCAAATCCATTGTTCCCACTCTTCTATGCGCTTTAAATGCACTAACTTACTTAGTCCTCACAATACCATAAAGAACGTTTTATTTTTATCCCAATTTATTTCACACTTAAGGAGATTACTAGACCCCAATCATAGTTATGTTAATGATGTCAGGTTGAATTTGAACCTAAGTATTCTGGCCCCAGAATCCACGTTCTTTTTTTCTAATTAAATTTTATTATAGTTATTCTGCAATGTTGTGTTAATTTCTGCTGTACAGAAAAGTGAATAGTTATACATATACATATATCCACTCTTTTTAAAGATTCTTTTCTCAGGTGGATCATTACAGAGCATTGAGTAGAACTCGCTGTGCTATACAATAGGTTCTTATTACTTATTTATTTTATATGTTAATAGTATTTTTATGTCAATCCCAATCTCCCAATTTATCCCTCCCCCACTTTCCTCCTTGGTAACCATAAGTTTGTTTTCTACATCTATGACTCTATCTTTGTTTTATAAATAAGTTCATTTGTACCTTTCTTTTATAACCATTCTTTCCAGATTTCCAACAGTTTTGAGATCTACTAGTGAGATCTGCTCTTGTAACCACAAGTTAAGCAAATAGAAAGAATAGAATACAACACAACTCAAGTGCATAGTTTGAAACTAGAACAATAATATAAAAGATAAAGATAGGTGATAGGTGGCAGATAATAGATAGATATATAGAGAGATTTCAATAAACGCACCTTTAAAAATGTTAATCACAGCCTTCCGTCAGAATGCTTAAGTTTGGAAGAATGATACTCCAAGGCTGTCCACAAACAAAGCTGTATAGATGGAGAAGTCTAGAGGCTACTGTAAAAACTGAAGACCAGAAGCAGGAGGCTTAAATACAAAGCCTGAAAACATTAGAGAACTCTTGAATTCAGGGAACATTAAGCAATAGGAGCTCATCAAATGCCTTCATACTTACACTGAAACCAAGCTCCACCCAAGGGCCAACAACTTCCAAAACAAGACATATCACTCAAATTCTCCAGCAACACAGGAACACTCCCCTGAGCTTGAATATACAGGCAGCTCAAAATTATTCCAAAACCTTTGATATCTCATAACCCATCACTGGTCACTCCACTGCACTCCAGAGAGAAGAAACCCAGCTCCACCCACCAGAACTCCAACACAAGCCTCCCTAACCAGGAAACCTTGACAAGCCACTGATAGAACCCCACCCACAGTGAGGAAGCTCCATAATAAAGAGAACTCCACAAATTACCAGAATATAAAAAGACCACCCCAAACGCAGCAATATAACCAAGATGAAGAGACAGAGGAATACTCAGCAGGTAAAGGAACAGGAGAGTTGCCCACCAAACCAAACAAAAGAGGAAGAAGTAGGGAATCTACCTGAGAAGGAATTCCGAATATTGATAGTGAAAATGATCCAAAATCTTGAAATCAAAATGGAATCACAGATAAATAGCCTAGAGACAAGGATTGAGAAGATGCGAGAAAGGTTTAACAAGGACCTAGAAGAAATAAAAAAGAGTCAAAATATAATGAATAACGCAATAAATGAGATCAGAAACACTCTGGAGGCAACAAATAGTAGAATAACGGAGGCAGAAGATAGGATTAGTGAAATAGAAGATAGAATGGTAGAAATAAATGAATCAGAGAGGAAACAAGAAAAACGAATTAAAAGAAACGAGGACAATCTCAGAGACCTCCAGGACAATATGAAACGCTCCAACATTCGAATTATAGGAGTCCCAGAAGAAGAAGACAGAAAGAAAGATCATGAGAAAATCCTTGAGGAGATAATAGTTGAAAACTTCCCTAAAATGGGGAAGGAAATAATCACCCAAGTTCAAGAAACACAGAGAGTTCCAAATAGGATAAACCCAAGGCGAAACACCCCAAGACACATATTAATTAAATTAACAAAGGTCAAACACAAAGAACAAATATTAAAAGCAGCAAGGGAAAAACAACAAATAACACACAAGGGGATTCCCATAAGGATAACAGCTGATCTTTCAATAGAAACTCTTCAGGCCAGGAGGGAATGGCAAGACATACTTAAAGTGATGAAAGACAATAACCTACAGCCCAGATTACTGTACCCAGCAAGGATCTCATTCAAATACGAAGGAGAAATCAAAAGCTTTACAGACAAGCAAAAGCTGAGAGAATTCAGCACCACCAAACCAGCTCTCCAACAAATTCTAAAGGATATTCTCTAGACAGGAAACCGAAAAGGGTGTATAAACCCAAACCCAAAACAATAAAGTAAATGGTAACGGGATCATACTTATCAATAACTACCTTAAACGTAAATGGGTTGAACGCCCCAACCAAAAGGCAAAGACTGGCCGAATGGATACAAAAACAAGACCCCTCTATATGCTGCTTACAAGAGACCCACCTCAAAACAAGGGACACATATAGACTGAAAGTGAAGGGCTGGAATAAGATATACCACGCAAATAGAGACCAAAAGAAAGCAGGAGTGGCAATACTCATATCTGATAAAATAGACTTTAAAACAAAGGCTGTGAAAAGAGACAAAGAAGGCCACTACATAATGATCAAAGGATCAATCCAAGAAGAAGATATAACAATTATAAATATATATGCACCCAATATAGGAGCACCGCAATATGTAAGACAAATGCTAACAAGTATGAAAGGGGAAATCAACAATAACACAATAATAGTGGGAGACTTTAATACCCCACTCACACCTATGGACAGATCAACTAAACAGAAAATTAACAAAGAAACGCAAACTTTAAATGATACATTAGATCAATTAGACCTAATTGATATCTATAGGACATTTCACCCCAAAACAATGAATTTCACCTTTTTTTCAAGTGCTCATGGAACCTTCTCCAGGATAGATCACATCCTGGGCCATAAATCTAAACTTGATAAATTCAAAAAAATCGAAATCATTCCAAGCATCTTTTCTGACCATAATGCATTAAGATTAGATCTCAATTACAGGAGAAAAACTACTAAAAATTCCAACATATGGAGGTTGAACAACACACTTCTGAATAACCAACAAATCACAGAAGAAATCAAAAAAGAAATCAAAATATGCATAGAAACTAATGAAAATGAAAACACAACAACCCAAAACCTGTGGGACACTATAAAAGCAGTGCTAAGAGGAAAGTTCATAGCAATACAGGCATACCTCAAGAAACAAGAAAAAAGTCAAATAAATAATCTAACTCTACAACTAAAGCAACTAGAAAAGGAAGAATTGGAGAACCCCAGAGTTAGTAGAAGGAAAGAAATCTTAAAAATTAGGGCAGAAATAAATGCTAAAGAAACAAAAGAGACCATAGCAAAAATCAACAAGGCCAAAAGCTGGTTCTTTGAAAGGATAAATAAAATTGACAAACCACTAGCCAGACTCATCAAGAAGCAAAGAGAGAAAAATCAAATCAATAAAATTAGAAATGAAAATGGAGAGATCACAACAGACAACACAGAAATACAAAAGATCATAAGAGACTACTATCAGCAGTTGTATGCCAATAAAATGGACAATGTGGAAGAAATGGACAAATTCTTAGAAAAGTACAATTTTCCAAAACTGAACCAGGAAGAAATAGAAAATCTTAACAGACCCATCACCAGCACGGAAATTGAAACTGTAATCAGAAATCTTCCAGCAAACAAAAGCCCAGGTCCAGACGGCTTCACAGTTGAATTCTACCAAAAATTTCGAGAAGAGCTAACACCTATCCTACTCAAACTCTTCCAGAAAATTGCAGAGGAAGGTAAACTTCCAAACTCATTCTATGAGGCCACCATCACCCTAATACCAAAACCTGACAAAGATGTCACAAAAAAAGAAAACTACAGGCCAATATCACTGATGAACATAGATGCAAAAATCCTCAACAAAATTTTAGCAATCAGAATCCAACAACATATTAAGAAGATCATACACCATGACCAAGTGGGCTTTATCCCAGGGATGCAAGGATTCTTCAATATCCGCAAATCAATCAATGTAATTCACCACATTAACAAATTGAAAAATAAAAACCATATGATTATCTCAATAGATGCAGAGAAGGCCTTTGACAAAATTCAACAACCATTTATGATAAAAACTCTCCAGAAAGCAGGAATAGAAGGAACATACCTCAACATAATAAAAGCTATATATGACAAACCCACAGCAAACATTATCCTTAATGGTGAAAAATTGAAAGCATTTCCCCTAAAATCAGGAACAAGACAAGGGTGTCCACTTTCACTACTACTATTCAACATAGTTCTGGAAGTTTTGGCCA
Organism: Capricornis sumatraensis; assembly: GCF_032405125.1. Lineage (NCBI taxonomy): Eukaryota > Metazoa > Chordata > Mammalia > Artiodactyla > Bovidae > Capricornis > Capricornis sumatraensis. Next base: position 33,655,879 of record NC_091079.1, read on the forward strand.
CAGCAATCAGAGCAGAAAAAGAAATAAAAGGAATCCAAATTGGAAAAGAAGAAGTAAAACTCTCACTGTTTGCAGATGACATGATCCTCTACATGGAAAACCCTAAAGACTCCACCAGAAAATTACTAGAGCTCATCAATGAATATAGTAAAGTTGCAGGGTATAAAATCAACACACAGAAATCCCTTGCATTCCTATACACTAATAATGAGAAAGTAGGAAAAGAAATTAAGGAAACAATTCCATTCACCATTGCAACAAAAAGAATAAAATACTTAGGAATATATCTACCCAAAGAAACTAAAGACCTATATATAGAAAACTATAAAACACTGATGAAAGAAATCAAAGAGGACACTAATAGATGGAGAAATATACCATGTTCATGGGTTGGAAGAATCAATATAGTGAAAATGAATATACTACCCAAAGCAATTTACAAATTCAACGCAATCCCTATCAAGCTACCAGCCATATTTTTCACAGAACTAGAACAAATAATTTCAAGATTTGTATGGAAATACAAAAAACCTCGAATAGCCAAAGCAATCTTGAGAAAGAAGAATGGAACTGGAGGAATCAACTTGCCTGACTTCAGGCTCTACTACAAAGCCACAGTCATCAAAACAGTATGGTACTGGCACAAAGACAGACATATAGATCAATGGAACAAAATAGAAAGCCCAGAGATAAATCCACACACATATGGACACCTTATCTTTGACAAAGGAGGCAAGAATATACAATGGAGGAAAGACAATCTCTTTAACAAGTGGTGCTGGGAAAACTGGTCAACCACTTGTAAAAGAATGAAACTAGATCACTTTCTAACACCGCACACAAAAATAAACTCAAAATGGATTAAAGATCTAAATGTAAGACCAGAAACTATAAAACTCCTAGAGGAGAATATAGGCAAAACACTCTCAGACATAAATCACAGCAGGATCCTCTATGATCCACCTCCCAGAATTCTGGAAATAAAAGCAAAAATAAACAAATGGGATCTAATTAAAATTAAAAGCTTCTGCACAACAAAGGAAAATATACGCAAGGTGAAAAGACAGCCTTCTGAATGGGAGAAAATAATAGCAAATGAAGCAACTGACAAACAACTAATCTCAAAAATATACAAGCAACTTATGCAGCTCAATTCCAGAAAAATAAACGACCCAATCAAAAAATGGGCCAAAGAACTAAATAGACATTTCTCCAAAGAAGACATATGGATGGCTAACAAACACATGAAAAGATGCTCAACATCACTCATTATCAGAGAAATGCAAATCAAAACCACAATGAGGTACCACTTCACACCAGTCAGAATGGCTGCGATCCAAAAATCTGCAACCAATAAATGCTGGAGAGGGTGTGGAGAAAAGGGAACCCTCCTACACTGTTGGTGGGAATGCAAACTAGTACAGCCACTATGGAGAGCAGTGTGGAGATTCCTTAAAAAATTGCAAATAGAACTACCTTATGACCCAGCAATCCCACTGCTGGGTATACACACCGAGGAAACCAGAATTGAAAGAGACACATGTACCCCAATGTTCATCGCAGCACTGTTTATAATAGCCAGGACATGGAAACAACCTAGATGTCCATCAGCAGATGAATGGATAAGAAAGCTTTGGTACATGTACACAATGGAGTATTACTCAGCCGTTAAAAAGAATTCATTTGAATCAGTTCTGATGAGATGGATGAAACTGGAGCCGATTATACAGAGTGAAGTAAGCCGGAAAGAAAAACACCAATACAGTATACTAACACATATATATGGAATTTAGAAAGATGGCAAAGACGACCCTGTATGCAAGACAGGAAAAAAGACACAGCGGTGTATAACGGACTTTTGGACTCAGAGAGAGAGGGAGAGGGTGGGATGATTTGGGAGAATGGCATTCTATCATGTATACTATCATGTAAGAATTGAATCGCCAGTCTATGTCTGATGCAGGATACAGCATGCTTGGGGCTGGTGCATGGGGATGACCCACAGAGATGTTATGGGGAGGGAGGTGGGAGGGGGTTTCATGTTTGGGAACATATGTAAGAATTAAAGATTTTAAAATTAAAAAAAATAAAAATAAAAATAAAAAATAAAAAATAAAAAAATAAAAAAAAAATAAAATAAAAAGAAAAGAAAACAAACAAATAAAACAATAAAAATGAAAATAGAAAAGGTCTTTTAAAAATCCACATTAATATTTTATAATAAAGGAAAATTAGATGAGTTAGTTAACCTTCAAATGAGTTTAAAGGAGAAATAAAGAATTTAAAAGTATCTATTACACATAATGGATGCCTGAAAAGAAACCTCTGGGAATATCCACAGTAAACTTGTAGGATAAAGAAAAAATATCCAAAATGTGTCCAACTTACTATTTACTGTGAACATCCTAGTGGTTTCTATTAAAAGTGAAAGTCGCTCAGTCGTGTCCCACCCTTTGACACCCCGTGGACTATACAGTCCGTGGAATTCTTCAGGCCAAAATACCGGAGTGGGTAGTCTTTCCCTTCTCCAGGGTATCTTCCCAATGCAGGGATCAAATCCATGTCTCCCACATTGCAGGTGGATTCTTTACCAGCTGAGCCACGAGGGAAGCCCAAGTATACTGGGGTGAGTAGACTATCCCTTCTCCAGCTGATCTTCCTGACCCAGGAGTCAAATGGGGGTCTCCTGCATTGCAGGTGGATTCTTTACCAGCTGAGCTACCAGGGGAAAAAGGTCTCCTTTAAATTTCAAAATAAAATAAAGCAAAGTGCAGCTTACAAAGATATGTTTAATGTAACTAAATGAAAACATGCATTCAGAGAACAGGCAATAGGGCCAAAAGAGTAATTAATCAGCAAAAGTGTAGTAATTAATGCTATTACTAAAGAATACTAACAAAATAAATTACTCTCCATAATGTATTAAATAAATAAATACTTAAAATCCATCAAGAGAGGAAAGATGACAACATATATCATGAATAAAAGAGCAAAAAGATAAAATTGATTTCTGTTCATACCATAGCAATATTACTAATGCTTTGGAAAAATTCATAAAATGTATATATTTGGATTTAACCAATTTATCAAAAGCTAAAAATATAGCAGTTAATAAAACTTGGAATGAGAAACCTAGCAACTTCCTTGTACCTGGATCTATTATTTATTGTGTCCACTGTGTACGTCAGTGTCTGACTCTCCAGCAGATTGAGACGTTAGTGGGGATGGTGGGTGGGTTACTTTCAGGTTTTTGTTACTTATACAATAAGTACTCGGTAAATGTTTTCAAGTAGATGAGAATGTGAAGAAAAAGAGATTTTATAATTACAGGGCAAAATCAAGAGATTGAAAACAATATAAAAGATTAATAGCAACCTAAAAAATTAAAGCACCTAAATCTGATATATTTACTGGGCAATTGTTCCAAGCATTTAAAAGAAGGGAAAAGAAAAAAAAGAATAAATTATTTACTTTTTGAAAGATAACATGTGTCAGGCAGCCTACTCAGAAGACACTGAAATATCAATCTGGATGATATGATTTTATAACCAGAAAATAAGAGGAAAATCCTAAAACAAATCAAGCTCCTTTTATTGTGGAATATCAGAAAACCCCAAGCATTACAATTCTTAAAAACTGGTAATAACTGGAATGTGGAATGAATGGAGTCCATGCCTAACAGTAAAAACTGAGTACTTATGAATTAATGCATTGAGAAATAGGTATTCATCAAAACATACACAAATGCACTACTCTAAGTGAATGTACAAGAATGCATACATCAATGAAGAGCAAAAGTCTCCACAAGGTTGAAAAGATTTTAAAGGACTTGTATTATCCTATGTAGCAATCCATCTCAATGATGCTATTTCTGAGCCCAGTCATCCCCCAACCATACCTCACCCTAACTTCTACCACCAGATTGATTACCCTAAAATAGACATTTTTTTCCTTAATAGTTTCATTTATGTATGTATTTGTGTCTGTGTTGGGTCTATGTTGCTGCACGGCCTTTTCTCTAGTTGCAGAGAGCAGGGGCTTCTTTCATTGGGCTTCTCATTGCAGCAGCTTCTCTTGTTGCAAAGCACAGGCTCTAGGCACTCGGGCTTCAGTAGTTGCTGCATGTGGGCTCAGTAGTGTGGCTCCCAGACTCTAGAGCGCAGGCTCCGTGTGTGTGGCGCGCTGGCTTAGTTTCTCCGCAGTATGTGGGATCTTCCCAGACCAAGGTCTCCTGCATTGACAGGCAGATTCTTTACCACTAAGGCACCAGGGAAGCCTAGTGACATTTTTCATGCATCTTTCCTGTTTTTTATGTATTGTACTTATTTATTTATTGTAGTAAGAACATTTAACCTGAGATCTACCCTCTCAACACGTTTTTGTGTACAACGTGCTATTGTCAACTGTAGGTACAATGACTATGTTAAATATCTCATATATGTGAAATCATACAATATTTGTCCTATGACTGGCTTAGTTCACCTATAATAACATCTTCCAGTTTCACCCATTTTGTCACACTCACTTTTTATGTTTATTTTCTGATTTTTCCAAATTTATCTATTTTTTAATGCCTAGGCCACATGCTCCCTACTCTTGGATTTTTCTATTTTTGTGCCTTTTGTGATGCTTTTCCAGATTTTTCCAACGAGGCAACCTATCTCTTTATCATACAGTTTTTAGTCTGAAAGTACCTGCTGCCATTTACTAACGGAGAAGGCGATGGCACCCCACTCCAGTACTCTTGCCTGGAAAATCCCATGGATGGAGAAGCCTGGTGGGCTGCAGTCCATGGGGTCGCGAAGAGTCAAACACGATTGAGCGACTTCACTTTCACTTTTCACTTTCATGCATTGGAGAAGGCAATGGCCACCCACTCCAGTGTTCTTGCCTGGAGAATCCCAGGGACAGGGGAGCCTGGTGGGCTGCCGTCTATGGGGTTGCACAGAGTCGGACACGACTGAAGCAACTTAGCAGTAGCAGACTTAGCAGCCATTTACTAAAAACTTACACTCCACATGACATTTCTTGTAGGTTTTACTTGTACTGCAATTCAACAGTCTGTGTTTCTGCCTAGTGTTTTCAATTAAGGCATGTATCCTATTCAGCGTCTATATCCCTCATTGTATTTAGCAGAGTGTCGGTAATTATGCAGCAAATATTGTTTAACCAATTGGTTGGCTGTAAACTCCTTAAGAGAACATTTCATTTACCTTAGTAGCCCCAATCCCTAGAAACTATCTGACATTGGACATGCTCAACAAATGTTGAGCTGTGTATGGGAAGAAACAGAGAGAAAGGAGAATGCGATGATTTGGCTGAGAAAACACTGCTGCATGTACAGATCAATTCTTAGCTCTCTTTTTAAAATTTTTATTATCGAAGTATAATTGCTTTACAATGTTGAATTCATTTACTGCTGTACAGCAAAGTTTATCAGCTACATGCATGCATATGTTTCCTTCCTTTTATCTGACCATCACCAGTATTTGACCCAGCTGGTGACTCTTTCCTACTGGAAGCACCTCTCCACTAGACTTCTAGGATGTTCCTTCTCGGTTTTGCTTCTGTGTCGCTGCTTCTTCTCAGTCTTCTCTGCTGTCTCTTTGTCTTCTTCCAACCTCATCACCTTGGAATGCCTCTGTGATTTGCCCCTGGTCCTCTTCTTTTCTGCTCTGTTCTCTCCTAACACTCCTCCCTAGGTGATCCCATTAGTTCCTGGGAAAAAATAATCATGAGCTGATAATTCCTACATATACATACATCTCCAATCCTGACATATTCATTAATTCAAGTCTATAGTGTTCAGTGCCTACTTGATACTTCCCCTGGGATGTCCAATAAATGTTTCAAGTTTAATAATCCCACGATGAACTCTGAATTTCCCTCCTTAAGCCTGAACCTCCAGCCATGGTCCTCATCTCAGCTGAGAGTGGAAACATCATTTTTCATGAATCCCAGGTACTCTTGACTGTCTCATCCTCTCACATCTTCATTCATCTGGAAATGCCTTTGTGCTCTATCTCCAAAATAGATACGGATGCCAACTTCTCACCTCCCACCCATCTGCCAGACTGATCTGAGCCATCATCATTGCTCCTCTGGATTATTGCAACAGTCCCTGCAATTGATTGCCCACAGAGCAGCCCAAGATATCCTTTGAGAGTGAAAGTCAGATCATGTCATTTCTGTTTCACAACCCTGCAACAGTCCTCCATTTCACTCAGAGCGAAAACCAAAGTATTTATGATGAAATATACAATTGGATTTCCAGGGCCCCCCTCTGGCCTCATCTCCTATTGATTTCCTTCTTACTTTCTCCCCTCTAGGTACAATGCCCTCCTTCCTATTTATTTCCGTTCTCTGTTTCTCCATGACAAAGAGTCCTCAAATTAAGTTCGGTTGTCATCTCTGTGATTCTGTAGGTTGACTTCAGCTAGACATTCTTGCTCAAGTTTTCATGCATGGTTGCAGCCCATTGTCAGCTTGTTCTGAAGTCATCTGAAAGCTTATGAGCTAGACATCCAAGACACCTCACTCCATGACTGACAACTGATGCTAGGGACTGTGGGCCAGAGCGCCTCCATGCGGCCTCTCCTTGTGCTTGGATTTCTTAAAACGTGGCAGCTAGGGGAGTCAGCAGTCTGAGATCAGCATCACAAGGGCAAGTGTTAAAGAGAAAGGAAGTAGATGTTCCCAGGCCAGCTAAGAGCCACACCTGGCACGGTGACAGTGCATAGTGACACTTAAGACATATCCTTTTGGTTTAAGCAGCCCCGGAGTCTGGCAGGATTTAAGGACATGAGGCAATAAACTCCACCTGTTCATGAGACCCTGCAAGGTCTCATTGCAAGGAGCGTGCAGGATGGGAGATACTGGGGTGATCTTTGTAAAATATAACCTGTGGTGCTCTTTTTCAAATGCGACAGCTGTACATACTCTCACCTCCGTGCTTCACACTAGCCTTCTCTTCCGCCAGGAATGTTTTTCTCCCAGTATCAGCAGGTGTTGTCCCATCCTTGTTTTCTCACTTTCTTCAGTTCTGTCAATATGTCACTTTCTCAACAAGCCTATCTGTGACCGCCTTACTTAACATTGTACATCAACACTCTCCCTTACGACCCAGTGCTCACAATGACCCATGATGTACCTGGTGAACTTTGGCTTGGCCAGATTTCAGTCAGGCTCCTCTGCTCCCCAGAGGCCCCTGAACTCTTGCTTGTCCTCAGGTTTCAGCAAGCACTAAATCACTAAAGGTGCAAAATATCTCCTTCTTTACAATACATTCTGAGAATCTGCTAACCACAGAGAAAAACATGTCCCCATTAAAACACCCCAATGATGCCGCCTGTTCACCTACCCTATTCACTCACTTGTCCTACCCACCCCCGCCCCCCGCCACCGAATTTCCTGCCAGTTCTTCTCCACCCTCCATAAAAGAAAAGCCTTTTTGGTTTCATTTTGAGATACTTGCAGATTTCTGGGATCAAAACATTCTCCCTATTGGAATAATCATTTTAAATACAGTCTCTCTTTATCTAAATCCATATTTATTTTGACAGCATTCCTAATCCTTTTTACCCTACACAGTTTTTCTATATCACTTATACTTTTGAATATACTGTGTGTTTTGTCTATTTATTATGTTTCTCATCTCTCACCCTTTATTAGAATATAAACTGCATGACAGTAGGCTGTTTTTCTATTTCATCTACTAAGTTCCCATCACACTGCAGGTCCTCAAAAAGTGTTTGTCAATTTAATGCATAAACCCTCTCCTGGGGTGTAATGAGAGTAAGTCCATTCAGCACATAAAGATATAGAATAAAGAAATATCTGCTGCTGATCTTCTGGGATTTCATTCTCCACTGCCCATAATTGAGTCTTTGGCATGTTCCATGAGCCAGCTTCTCATTTCAGTCATGTGGTTCCTGTAAAACTCTAATTAGTGTTCTGTCATATTATTCTTGCTGCTGCTGCTGCTAAGTCGCTTCAGTTGTGTCCGACTCTGTGCGACCCCATAGACAGCAGCCCACCAGGCTCCCTCGTCCCTGGGATTCTCCAGGCAAGAACACTGGAGTGGGTTGCCATTTCCTTCCTAATTCCTTTCCCTCTTTGCTCTTGAACTTAGCTGAGAGATTGGAAGCTGGTTATTTGTGAACAGTTTCCCCTGATGCTGCTAGAGCACTGGATTTTCGTTCATCTTCGCTTGGCACACCCTTGTTACCTTACGTTGAATTAACACCCTACCTAATCCCAGTCATTAGTCTCGACCTTCCCTGTAGTCTGTCACATGTTCTCAGATGCTATATTGTCATATGGCCTTGGCCATCTTTCTTCCTTTCCAGTTGATCTGTCCACACAAGCTTGCCCTGTTTCAGTGGGCACTACAAACACTACTGTTTGTGATACTTCCTAACCTTCTCCATCTTGCTTTAGCAAACTATTGTAAATAAATCCCTATAGACACATACTGGGGTTTCCCAGGTAGCACTAGTGGTAGTGGTAAAGTAGCATAGGCTACCTGCCTGCCAGTGCAGGAGACGTAGAGATACAGGTTCGATCCCTGGGCCAGGAAGATTCCCTGAAAGAGAGTATGGCACACATTCCAGTATTCTTGCTGGAGAATTCCATGGACAGAGGAGTCTGGCAGTCTATGGACCATCGGGTTGCAAAGAGTTGGACATGACTGAAGCGACAGCAGCAGCAGCAGACATACTGAGGCAGAAGGAAAAGAAACTCATCTCTTTTTCATGGTCACGCATTGATAAAGTTTATGGAGTGCATTTTTGTTAAAAAAGAAAAAAAGGTCTAACAGCCCAGTGATTTTGTGTTCCAAGTTATTCTTCTATTCCTAGGATCTAAGCAGGGAGAGAAAGAGAGGAGGAAGGTTAAAAGTCTTATAATGACTTTCAGCTTTTGACCACATAATTACCCACTGTTGTGCCTTTAAACAGAGATTACCAGACCTCTACTCAAATGAATGGGATACCAATGCCTCAGAGTTTCCCCCAAGCATTTCTAATAAAGGGGCAATCTTCAAATGTATTCAAACTGCACATATCTCTTGAGTTTGCAAAACTGAACTGGAAATTAATTTTTAAAAATTTGCGTTAATGCTACTTTCTCACTTTGCCCGCCCCCCAACCTTCCCCTCCCTGTGTCTGCAAGTCCATTCTCTCCCAGGTTCATCAGCATCGCTTTCCTAGATTCCATATATATGTGTCAATATATGATACCTGTTTTTCTGTTTGTGACTTACTTCACTCTGTATAAGAGGTTCTTGGTTCACTCACCTTACTACAACTGACTCAATTCTGAACCAGAAGGAAAAGCACAAAAGCTGGAATATTCTAAACCATGAGGATAATCTTCCTTCACATTGAAAAATGAAAGCTTTGTTTTCAATCCTTGTTTTAAATGTAGGAAACATCTCATACTCTCTTTTATATCTTCCCTATCTTGTTTTCCAATTTTAGATCTTCAAACAAGGCAGAGACTAAAACAGAAAGCCCTAGAATCCAAGTTGACAGCCTTGCATGCTACCTTCTTCCTTCTTTCTTTCAGTATCCAAATCCCATCTTTGAAATGTAGGTAATAATTTATGTACATGCCTCATGGGTAATAATGTGATTAAACAAGAGGGCAGGTTAAAATATTTTTAATACTAGATACAACCAATTGCAATTGAGAATGTAAAAAATAGTATAAATAGAAATATATTTGTATTAGGTAATTAATATTTATAAACACCATTTCCCATCAAATAATATATAAATTAAATATATTTGCAAAAGAATCTAAAATTTAACTGGAATAATAAATGTATGAGAATACCTGAGATATGTTGAGGGAGATAAAGGAAAATAAAAATTGGTTTATCCTATCTAATATAAAAAGTATTATTAAGCCTTTTCATACTGTTGGCTTAATTTTGGGGGCTCCAAAATCACTACAGATGATGACTGCAACCATGAAATTAAAAGACACTTGCTCCTTGAAAGAAGAGCTATGACCAACATAGACAGCATGTTAAAAAGCAGAGACATCACTTTACCAACAAAGATCCATCTAGTCACAGCTATGGTTTTTCCAATAGTCATGTATGGATGTAAGAGCTGTACCATAAAAAAAGCTGAGAGCCAAAGAATAGATGCTTTTGAACTGTGGTGTTGGAGAATACTTCTGAGAGTCCCTTGGACTTCAAGGAGATCAAACCAATCAATCCTAAAAGAAATCAATCCTGAATATACATTGGAAGGACTGATGCTGAAGCTGAAGCTCCAATACTTTGGCCACCTGATGCAAAGAACTGACTCATTGGAAAAGACCCTGGAGCTGGGAAAGACTGAAGGTGACAGGAGAAGGGGATGACAGAGGATGAGATGGTTGGATGGCATCACCAATTCAATGGACATGAGTTTGAGCAAGTTCCAGGAGTTGGTGATGGACGGGGAAGCCTGGAGTGCTGCAGTCCATAGGGTTGCAAAGAGTTGGACGCGACTGAGCAACTGAACTGACTGACTGATTATTAAGCCAAAACAGTATTTCTCAACTGGAGGCAATTTTGTCCCCCAGACACTTGGCAGTGCCTTTCAGACATTTTTGCTTGTCACCGCTGAGTTGGGATGAGGATGCGGAACGTACTGCTGACATTCAGTGGGCAAAGGCCAAGGATGCTGCTCAGTACCCCACAATGCACAAGACTTCTCTCTACCATAAAGGATGATCCAGCCCAATATGCTGGAAGTTAAGAAACTGAATTTGAAGGATTAAAACTGGGGTGCAGATATGGGGATTAATAGATACTGGGGCAGGCTGCAAAGTCCAAGTACAGTCTCAAGTATACACAAAAGTGTTATAGCTGATAAAAATGTGCCACTGGTTAGATAAATTACTCAGTAAATGTTGGTGGACCAACTGACTAATAGGTTGCAAGGAATGGAGTTACAACCTTATTTCATTAAATAAAAGTTCAACGTGTTTTATGAAAGTAGCTAAAGAAAAGTGTAAAGTGAACATTTATTTAAACTTGGGATGGAGAAGCTATTTTTAGAAATAATATTCATTCTACCCATCATTTAAGATCCAATGTGTTTCAGTTCCTGGACTACGTCCCTGTGAAGTGGGAAGTGGGAGGTAAATATTTTTACTGCCCAGCAAATGAAGTAAGTTTCAGCTCTGGGGAGGCTGGTGTATGCCTGCAGATAAGCAAGAGGCCTGATTAAACAGGGCTTTGTAAAAGGAGCTTAAGTTTCATTTCTCAGTCTCCGCTTTCAAACAAGGATAAAGAGTGTTCCCAAAGAGATATGGATACTGAAACATTAAGTACTAGCTCCAGTGATTAGCTTCTGTCCAGAGAACACAGACATCCAGAAGTGCACACATTTCCTCCTCTACACGATTGCATAACCACGTTTCACTCTTTGTACATGAATTATTGTTATGAAAGTATTGCTATACCCCCTTGAAAATCATACGGATTGGGTCACTTTGATTGAAAAAAACAAAATCAACTGCTTTGGTGTCATCATTCTCCAAGAGAAAGGTGATTATATTATATATGAGATAGTAAAAGGATACAATTAGAAACGGATCCCTACAGCTAAAAACAAGGAAAGCTTGTCTTTAATATGGCTGCCAGTCTTCCTTTTTGTTTGGTATTTCTTCTTTAAATTCATTTATATCATTCCCTGTGTGCAAACCTGGAGGAAAGATGCACAGGTCTGTCCTCAAAGCAATAACGTACACAACTCTATTTACCAGGAGCTGTGTACAATTCAGTCATAGCTCTGGTTGTGTTTAGAGATGCTCTTCCTAGTCTATTGTCACTCATTCATTTATGACTTGGGCCTAAGAGATCCATATTCATCTGTCTGTGACATTTTTCAGAAAGAGAATGCGGAGCCAGTCCCATTACTGACTGCATCACAAGAGAAGAGGCAATAATAGAAGCAGAGGAGTTTCCCTGAGAGCCAAGCATAGGGATGGTGACTTATATACTAAATAAGAAGATAGAGTATCAAATTAGACAGTACAGCCTATTGTGTTTCAAAGAATAAAGAGCCCTCTAAACCTTTACATATAAACACAATGGTGAGGTTTAAGCATCAGTATATTTTAGGACTTCAATAAGTATACAGACGTTGGACAAACTTTCTTTGACAACATTATCTTTCTGTAAAAAGATTTCTCAGCCCACTCTGATCCTGAGTTTCTTCTCTGAATTATTCATATTACCTGTTCAATAATTTTTTTTCACAAAATGTCATTTGTTTTTGGCATGTTAAAAGGAATTTTGTCATTTAATTTTGCATGTAACTATACATGGGATTGGGCTTCCCAGGTGGCACTAGAGGTTAAGATGCAGGAGACATAATGAGACATGGGTTTGATCCCTGGGTCCAGAAAATCCCGTGGAGGAGGGCCTGGCAACCCACTCCAGTATTCTTGCCTGGAGAACCCCAGAGTCCGAGGAGCCAGTCTTTCTTTTTGTTTGGTATTTCTTCTTTAAATTCATTTATATCATTCCCTGTGCGCAAACCTGGAGGAAAGATGCTCATCTTTCTGAACATCAGAAAGATGCTCAGCAATGGGCTACAGTGCATAGGGTCACAAACAGTCAGACACAACTGAATTAACTTAGCATGCATGCCTGGGCTTTTCATGTTTCCTTTGAGCAACTTGAGGGTGGGGAGTTTGTTTATTTTGTGTCTTTCAGAGTATAAGGTACAATTATTTCCCCCCAATAGTGGCATTTGTGATTTTAAATTATAGCTGATCCATACAAGTGAGTGGAAGATAGAATAATATCTCATCTACCCAGAATGTGTTGTTCCAGTAGTATTATCTTTTTGAAACTTATTAAAGAACCATTAGAAAAAGAAAAGCTTAAAACATCCAAAATGGATATTATTAAGTTCATTTATATCATATTAAATGAGTATGAAATAACTAAAGGGAAAAATTCAGATGGTTACAGCTAAGGATTATTTTAACAATGTGACACAGGAATTCAGTTCAATTTAGTCGCTCAGTCATGTCTGACTCTTTGTGACCCCAAGGACTGCAGCACGCCAGACTTCCCTGTCCATCACCAACTCCTGGAGCTTGCTCAAACTCCCATCTATCAAGTTGGAGATGCCATCCAACCATCTCACCCTCTGTTGTCCCCTTCTCCTCCTGCCTTCAATTTTTCCCAGTTCCCAGGTCTTTTCCAATGAGTCAGTTCTTCTCACTAGGTCACCAAAGTATTGGAGTTTCAGCTTCAGCATCAGTCCTTCCAGTGAATATTTAAGACTGATTTCCTTTAGGATTGACAGGTTGGATCTCCTTGCACTCCAAGGGACTCTCAAGAGTCTTCTCCAACACCACTGTTCAAAAGCATCAATTCTTTGGTGCTCAGTTTTCTTTATAGAAAGAATAGTATGAAAAGGAACTTTCATGAACAGTATGAACAGACAAAAAGGTAAGACACTAAAAGATGAAATCCCCAGGTGAGTAGGTTCCCAATATGCTGCTGGAGAAGAGTGAAGAAATAACTCCAGAAAGATGAAGAGACAGAGCCAAAGAGAAAACAATGTCCAGTTGTGGATGTGACTGGTGATAAGCCCAATGCTATAAAGAACAATATTGCATAAAACCTGGAATGGTAGGTCCATGAATCAAAGTAAATTGGAAGTGGTCAAATAGAAGATGGCAAGAGCAAACACTGACATTTTAGGAATCAGTAAACTAAAATGGACTGGAATGGGTGAATTTAATTCAGATGACCATTATATCTACTACTGTGGGCAAATATCCCTTAGAAGAAATGGAATAGCCCTCATAATCAACAAAAGAGTTCAAAATGCAGTACTTGGGAGCAGTCTCAAAAATGACAGAATGATCTCTGTTCGTTTCCAAGGCAAACCATTCAATATCAAAGTAATCCAGGTCTATGTCCCAACCAATAATGCCAAAGAAGCTGAAGTTGAAAAGTTCTATGAAGACCTACAAGACCTTCCAAAACTAACATCAAACAAAGACACAGGAATTAGTATAGGTTAAATAACCTTTGACCCAGGGGAGCAGATTTATTTCAGTTAACATGAAACTTGGATTTTTCTTTTCTATTTGTCAAACAGCCTAAAGCCCTCTCCTTGTGCAGAGAAAAGACACTATTCCCAGATATCAAAGAGCTTTTCCAATATAATTTTGCAGATATTTTTGCAAATATAATTCCCCACACCCTCAGAAAAACCAGGATTTTTTTCATTTTTCAGTTTTCAGCATTTTCTTGGATATGCAATAGGCAGTAGAACAAGAATGACTAAAAGAAATGCAATAAATGAAAACTCTGCTCATAACTAGTATAGAAGGAATTATAGAGAATGAGTGAAAATTTTTTGGAGTTAGAGCTTCAACACAGGCATAAGGTAATGACTGTTAGGAAACAAAAATGTCCGACATATCTGTCATAGACAAGTATAAAGCACAGAAGAGATTTGGCAAAAACAGGTAGAATCAGACATGCACCAGTAAGAACGTCCAGATGAGAGCCAGAGAGCGATAGTGCCTTTAGTATTTTACTGAAGGACTCACCTTCACCTAAGTAAGGGGTATGGGAGGTATCAACCAGTTACATTATAGCTACATCCAGATATCACTGGTGCTCAGATGGTATTATCCTTGTGCTTAAGTAAACCAATTATAACAGCAAGCCATTCATGGTTGATCCTACATATTAAATTAGCCATTCTTAACTAGTTCTTTGTGCTATCTTTTAAAAGGATCAAGTAAAAAGTATTGTTCACATATTGCTGGAAAGACATTTTCTATAGCAATTTAGACCCAGTTTAGTCACTCAAAGTGATTGCAAGCTCCCAAATTGAGATAGAAATGACTGAATAATTTTTTCCCACTGACGTTTATAAACAAAATGAAACTGCTATTAAAAATGCAAAGAAAATAAAGTTAAAAGCCCTGATAGAAATAAGTTCATTTTTTTAAATTTTTAAACATGCATTTTAAAACCTTAATTTCTGAAACCCCTTTCTTATGTTAATATTAGTAACTTAAACAGGACTAAATTCAAAAGTAATGCTTTGAGTCTGACCATGCAGAGTATGGGTTCTAGACTGCTCCCTCTGCTCCTTCTGTAAACAACCATGCTGTGCTGTGCTTAGTCGCTCAGTCATATCTGACACTTTGCAACCCCATGGATAGTGGCCCGCCAGGCCCCTCTGTCCATGGGGATTCTCCAGGCAAGAATACTGAAGTGGGAAGCCTTTCCCTTCTGCAGGGGATCTTCCCAACCCAGGGAAAGAAAGGTCTCCCGCACTGCAGGTGGATTCTTTACCTCCAAGCCACCAGGGAAGCCCAAAAACAACACAAAACTAGACAAAATATTTACATGAAGCATTTTCAGAGAATTGGGAGAGGTGGGGGCAGGCGAGGGGTGGGTGTCAATGTAGAACTGTAATGCTAGCTGGAAAGAAAAGAAAAAACATTTTTTTCCCACCCTTCTGCCTCGAGGAACTTTCAAGGCTGCCACATGTCACTGGAAATAAAGCCCAAGGAGAGAACAGCAGTCTTACTGGGCTAAGAATGCAGAGATTAGTGTTGAAGGCTGTTAAAGCCATTGGAATTCACAGGGCAGCAAACAAAAGAGAGGGGCGCTGTGCAGATAGGAGTCCCCAGAAAGCCACGCGGGGAAATCTCTATGGAGCCCTGGCCCAGGGCTGGACTGTACACGTGTAAAGAGAGTCTCTTCCTGAGCTGAAAGGAAATACCACAGGGCATCCAGATTGTGTTTCTGAGTACAAAGGAGGCAAATTAGAATTCAGTAACTAAAACTAAAATAAAAGTATGCAAATAATTGGAAATTAAACAACGCACTTCTAAATATCACATAGGTCGCAGAAGAAATCACAAAAGACATTAAAATATTTCAATCATAATGAAAAGGCAGCATACCATAATGATGAAAAGCCATAAAGAAAGGTAATGAAAAGGTAAAATTTTAGGAAGTGGCTAAAGCAGTGGAAATTTTACAAATTTAAGTATTTATATGTAGATCCAAAAAAAAAAAAAAAAACCCCAAATCATAAATGACAAATGAAAAATTAAATAACAGAAGTAATCACTACACATTTATAGCTTCTACTTGGACATCTTTCCCACATCAGTTTTTGAAACTAGATTCTCTGATTGTTTTGGTTTTCTTTTATAAAATTTATTTCTATTTTTAAATGTTCAAGAGACTTTAAAAAGTCCCAAAAGCCCAAATATGTTCAGGTTTAATATAAGATCATACCGAGGTATTATCTGGTAAAGCCTCAATTTGATCCTGGTTAATTATACACCCTAATAATTCTTCTAGCTGGGTAGTGATAATATTTCTTTGATTCCTGGCATCTTTCATAACTGGCAGAAAAAAAAAAAAAACTAAGAATCAGTGATTTGTGTTTCCATAGTAAAATTCAGAAAAAGAAGAGCACAGTAAACCCAAAATAAATAGGAGGGAGGAACTAATAAATATTAAGACCTAAATCAGTAAAATAGTAGATAACATTACAGAAAGCAAGATAGGCAAAAACTGGATTTTTGAAAAAAACACCAAATATATCTAAATATGGCATATTATGTGCCACTCCTTACACTATCTTAATTACTCAAATTAAAACAAGGCAGTTCACTCTGCCCCTACCCTCAAGTTCATCATATTTGAGGTTTCAGGAATGTTTTTCACAGGATGGTTCAACTGTAAAACTAGTTAAAACCTTATCTAGTCCAGCAGTGCCTAGAACATAATAGGAGTTCAGCCAATATTTGTTGAATATATAATTGACTATTTCCTTTACCAGATGAGGAGGTCCAGAGAAAGGAAGGGACTTCCCTCAAGATCATCAAAGTCCTAATTAGTGAGCCTGCAATTAAGAGTCCTCTGGATTCTGGATTTTGTCCTCCACACCAGACAGTATTTTCTGCTTTAACCAGATTATACTTTAGTTTCAAATCTCTAAGCCTTTAGTGAATCCTAATAGCCCTAATAGCTAGTTTTGTTTTTGAATTGCCCTGGCAGCCCATCTTACAAAGACATTTCATTAACATTTCTTTAAAAAAAAAACACAAAACATCAGCTCGCTAGCCAGGAAGTTCATTGAGAGGTGAGGAAGAGAAGGGTTAATGGGCACAAAAGCTAACATCAGAACTTCCAATTCCCATCAGCTCATCAGAGCTGAGAGCTGTGTTTACTCAGACTGGCAGCCGCCTTTCTCAAGCTCCCTCCCTCTTCAGCACTGCTCCTTCTGGCTGATTGATTCTGTTGAACCAAATTTTCCTGAGACAAAGTTCAGGTACAATTGAAACTACAAGACAATTTTCCACCAGTAGAGAAATTACAATGGAAATCACATTAAAATTGAAATCAGATTTGAAATTAAAATTTGTTTTGAAATTAAAGGAAATTTCCTTTTCACAGGCAATCACAGAAGAAAAAAAATTTGTCATAATTCAAGTAGACTCAGCAAATAGGTTTTAGCACTCAGGTCAGAGGGAGGCAGAAGCCAGAACTATGAGAGAAACAGTAGGAGACTTAGGAAGGAAGTGGGTTTTATGAAGCTGGCACATGAGAAAGCATAACATGATTTTACCTCCTAAACAAATAAAATAATAGTCAATAGTTATGTAGCATGAACTGTATGTCAGGAACTGTTCTAAATGTTTTGTGAAATAAATATTATTTATTCTTCACTACAACACTCCCATGTAAGGGCTATTATTACCTTACATTATTATTATTACCTTACAAACTATTATTACATTTACAGATTATAAAATTGAGTTTAAAAACTAATTTAAATTCACAGGACTAATAAGTGGTACAGTCAAGTTTTAAATGCAGATAGTCTGGTTCCAATACTTTGGCCACCTGACGTGAAGAACTGATGGTGGGAAGGATTGAAGGTGGGAGGAGAAGGGGACGACAGAGGATGAGATGGTTGAATGGCATCACGGACTCAACAGACATGAGTTTGAGTAGACTCCAGGAGTTGGTGATGGATAGGGAAGCCTGGCGTGCCGCAGTCCATGGGGCCGCAAAGAGTTGGACGCAACTGAGCGACTGAACTGAACTGAACTGAGTCTGGTTCCAAAGTCCATGCTTAACAACCTCCCCCCTGCCCCTCGCCCCCAACACATATACAAAGAATCACTTTGGGGATACAGACAGGAGCTGCCAGTTAGATAGGCAGACCAGCTCTTGGATTCTCTACCAGAGGTTGAAACCCTACAAAATAATGACAAACGCTTTTGAAGCTCAAGCTTTGCTAACAGTTACGTGTGTGATAAGTCAAATTATATCCATTCCTTCCTTCCTCTATTTATTCGTTATTAGCCATTTGACTGATTAGGGATTGTGTAGATATGAACTAAGTTAGTGATGGGAAGAAATAGAAGATGCTTGGGGGGAGTGCATTACAAATATTTATTTAGCATCTACTACATGCTAGTTTCACAAATTGAAGACTGACTAGGATTTAGAGAGGGATTTAGAGAATATGTACATACTAGGTATCTGTTATTAGAAGATGTCTGTGTTCTGTGCCAGCCATGCTATGTCCCCACTCTTATGGAGCTTAAATCTAAAATGCAGAGACAAACATTAGCCAACTGATCCATTAGACAAGGTACAGCTGCAGACTGGGACACTCTGAAGGAAAGGAAGATAAGTACGAGCTATGGATAATAGACAAGATAGTGCTTCACACTGGAAGCTGGCCCTGGAGCAGCCTGCCTTGAGGAAGAGAGGCTTGGACTGAGAGCCCCCAAGGATGAGAAAAGTGTAGTTGGCAACGCAAGAGCAATAAGGAGAAAGTTCCAGGCAGAAGCAGCACTCGCAAGGACAAGAGAGAGCAGAGTCTGAAACTGCTGGGTGTGCCAGTCCCAAGGGGAGAAGCAGGGTGGGGTGACGGGAGGCGGCAGCAGGTGGTGGAGGTGGGCCATGTGGCATCTAATAGCATCAGGATCTTTGTGCAGAGGTTTGGGGAAGCCGTGGGAGGACATGAAACAAGGAACACTCGATGCACCCAGTGAGTGACTAAACAAATAAGGAAACTCAGATCCTTCTTCCTCCCAGTCTCCAACCTCACTACATTCCTACCAGCATACAGAATTCAGCCAGGAGAGCTCCTCATCAAGCCCTTCTCACATAAGAAGCCTCTCTACTGGCAGAGGCTTAGACATCCAGTCACACCACTTACTAGGTAGCACTAATTTGTCCTCTCTGAGGCCCAGGCAGCCTCTAACCTGGCTAATACTGGATATCTGGACTCAGCCTAGCCTTAAAGCTGGGAAATCTCCAGCAAGTTAAACCATCTCCATGAGCCTCTGTTTCCTCACCTGCGCCAAAGGGGATGGTAGTGTCAACCGACTATTAAGATAATGTTTCCAGCATCATCCAGTCCATGGCATGTACCCAGTAGGTGACAATTTTATCTGAACTCATTCATTTGAGTGATATCTTTCTCCTCTTTGATCCTCACAATGTAGAATGGTGATTATTCCCCCAACTCCATCTGGCAGGTGATAAAACAACCAAAACTCACACTACTAGCTCAATAGCCTGCCAGTCGCCAGCAAGTGATGGAAGCATGCCTCAAGCCCACTTCATTCTGCTTGCAAACCAAGCGACCCTGCTCTCACATTCAGTTAAGAGAAGCTCTGAGAATCATCTGTGCCTGGTGGAGACACACAGATCCTGAGGACACCCAGGCAGGTAAGAGCGAAGAGGAAGACAAAACAAAAACCCCACAGAAACGGGATGGTTAGCATGCAGCCCTGCCTTTCCCAGCAGGCAGGGTCAGTGAGGGAGACAGGGTGATGCCTGGACCAGCCCTGCCGTGGAGAGATGCCTCGTGGGGCAGCTGGGCCCATGCAAGCTCGTGCACCATGAAGCTGGCATCCTGTAGGCACATGGGCTGCCGACTGTGCTGGCCATCCCTGCGGGGGCTGACTCTGCAGAGCGGAGGTACGGCCACTTGCACACTC
Organism: Capricornis sumatraensis; assembly: GCF_032405125.1. NCBI lineage: Eukaryota > Metazoa > Chordata > Mammalia > Artiodactyla > Bovidae > Capricornis > Capricornis sumatraensis. The sequence continues at coordinate 33,675,910 of NC_091079.1, forward strand.
ACACAGCTTCTCAGGTTGTAGGACATCTCTAGGTTGGGAAAAGTGTGTCGGTTTCTTAAAGCCGTTCCCTCTTTCCCTTCCCTTTTGCGGCACACCTCGGCTGTTTCTCAAGCAATTTCAACTCAAAGTAATCAATTTGCCATTGTGGTCTAATTTGGGGTAGCCCAACCGGAGCCCCAACATATCCATGCATCCAATTGTATACTGTGTGCTTTCTATGTGCCATGAAACCTCCTAAACACTTTCCATATTTGCTTTCATTTTCATCTTCACACCAACAAAATGAAGCTTAAGAGATGACACTTGTCTAAGATGACCCAGATGCAAAGAGGCAGAGTGAGAAATATAATCCAGGGGTCTCCAAAGCCATGCTTTCATAACCATCCTATTATACTGTCATCCCAGCTGGCACACAGCTAAAATAAAAGTCAGACTACAAGAAGTGATAGAAAGTGGTACCAGATAGAGGAGAGAAGATGCATTTAGACAGTGGATCCTGCAAGGCTTCTGGAGAAGGCACGTGTTGGCCTTTGAAATGCCCAGACTCACTGCCAGACCGAAAGCTCAGCAATTTTGTTTGGAAGAGAGAATGGAGGGGTCCAGGCTTCAGAATCTGGCAGACTCGGGTTTAAGTCCTGTCTTCATCTTGACTCACTGTGTGACACTGGACACTTTACCTTGCCTCTCTGAACCTTCACTTTGTCAGTGTGTGGCAGCTCATTGACTTGTGAAGCTTTAAAAAAGCATGAAACACATCTAGTCCAATAAACAATAACACATGCTCCCATCACTCAGTCATGTCTGACTCTTTGCAACCCCATGGACTGTAGCCCACCAGGCTCCTCTGTCCATGGAATTTTCCAGGCAAGAATACTGGAGCGGGTTGCCATCTCCTTCTTCAGAGGATCTCATCCACCTAGGGATCGAACTTGCGTTACCTGCATTGGCAGGCAGATTCTTTACCACTAGCACCACTGGGGAAGTCCCATGTAATAACACGGTAGACATCTAATAAACAATGTTTGATTTGAGCCGACTCAAATCTTTAGGTTAGAATAAGAAAATGGAGAAAAATTAATTAGTCAGCTTCTCTAGTGCATGCCTTAGAGAAGGCTGAGCCAAAGGAGGATTTTGTTCTTGTTCTCATTTCTCATATTACACTATTGATCACAAAGCCATACTCACGCACACACACATGTAAACACATACACACACGCGCACAGGCACTCAGGCACAAGGAGACACAGACACAGAGAAGAAGCATTCGGCGTGCTTCGTTGCTATAATGAGCTTTTCCCTCAAGTTCAGGTGCTATTCTGTTCTTAATTAAAATCTCTAAAGAACTCTGGGTGTTGACAATCTCACCACCCAAAGCCATATTTACGTTGTTAATTATTTAAGTTGCGGTGAATAAGAAACAATGCCCAGGCTTCCCATAAAATTTCCAAAAATTAAACCAGGGAAATTGGCAATAAATGTCATTTGAAATGGTCCCACTGCCAGTTAATTGCACGACAACTGTAAAATAATGGGGCATGAGGTGCGTCAACAATGCCTAATTAGTAACAATACGAACATTTTCTTGGGAAAAAATGGCAATTACACGGTACACACATTTAGCAGTCATCATCAAAGGCTCTTTATCCATATTAGCTAATTCATCTCGCCCACAACACCCCGGGAGGAGGTGGCACAGTCCTCATTGAGAGAGAGAGAGAAACCAAGGCCAAGAAATAAAATGGTGAATCCTCCTCCTGCTTAGCATCTTTAAAGTACAGTGTGACGATCTCAACCTAGAAGCATCCAGGAGGGATCTCTGGGCAAGGGGAGAAGCATTTTTCTTTAGTGAGTGACTTGCCCAGCAGATGTGTAGGTTAGTGTGGTGGACTCTTGGCTTCCTCCTAATCTGCCACATCTCACAACCCAGCTTTTCCTGAGAACGCCCCGCCCTGAACCACTGTCTCTGGTGGACATACACGCTTGCATAAGTCAGAACATCCCTTTTTCTCTGCAAGAAGGCTTTTAATCGCAAACATACTAAACCAATGGGGAAGGAAGGAGAGCTATGCCTCCTTCCCTAACGTCATATGTTTTATTAGAGCAGAGTCACAGCTTTTGGTTTCAACCCAACTATGAGGTCTAGAATTATTTCTGGAATGTGACTGATTTTGATTCAGTGAAAAAAAAGAAGTGAATTATATCCTGTATGGACTAATTTAATCTCCATTAAAACTTTGTGACTAACAAAAAGATGATGGAGAAGAAGAGAGGGGATGATGAAGAGGAACAGAAAGAAGGAGAATAAAAGAGAGAAGAAGGGAGCTGAGAGGATGCGGAACGGAGAAGAGAATCAACAGCAGCCTGAGTCAGGCACGGAATTCAGGGCACTGTGGATACTAGCTTTTCACCAGCACTGTGAGGTTAGGGTTATTATCATCCTCGTGTTATAGATGATGAAACTAAGGCATGGAGAGGTTAAGTGTCCTCCAAGATCCCGTTCCTGGTGAAATGGCGACCAAGGCCCTGAGATCATCTCCACTTGGTCTACTTTTTCCACAACTGCTGCCTTTATGATGAGTCTCTTCACCGTCTTCTAAGCTGCCTATAAACCCTCAGGTAAAAGAATGGCCCAGTGGGCAGGCATAAAGGGCATTTTGGAACATTACTATCCTAACAAAGCTTTTGATGAGCTGAGATCCAGTTCCAGGTGAAATCAAATACAATTTGCTTAGAGCAACGTGTACACTTCTTGGAAGGATTCAATATTTGTCCCTTTAGTATCACAACAGAGAAAACAAGACCACACAATATTGAGAAGAAAAGTTTTAGGGTTTGATAAATCTAGATCCAAAAATTCTGTGCCTTATCTATAAAGTGAGCACAGTAATAGTATCTACATTATGAGGCTACTATGAGGGTTAAATGAGACGATACTTAGTACCTCGCATGTAGAAAGCATTCAATAATTGTTGTGTTTTAAATGGGCTTCCCTTGTGGCTCAGACAGTAAAGAATCCACCTGCAATGCAAGAGACCTGGGTTCAATCCCCGGGTCAGGAAGATCCCCTGGAGAAAGGAATGGCAACCCACTCCAGTATTCTTGCCTGGATAATCCCATGGCTACAGGAGCCTGACAGGCGACAGTTCATGGGGTCACAAATAGTTGGACACAACTGAACAACTAAACACACACACACACACACACGTTTTAAACACATGTTGCCCTATTAATGATTGATAATGATCACTCCTTCACTTGAGGTACAGTGCTCTGCTTAACTATGCTGGCTTTGAAGTCCACAACCTAAATTTTCAATCCAGCATCATCTAATTAATCTCTGTGGAACCAAAGGGGAACTACTAAGCCTCTATGTGCCTCAGTTTCCTCATTAGTAAAAACAGTGTGATGATCCTATGTGCATGATTTTTTCTTTTAACTTTTCAATCTCTTTTGTTTTAATTTTTTGACCACACCATGCAGTTTGTGGGAGGATAAAGAATGGGGAAGAGAAGCCGAGAGCAGCCTGTTACTTCCTGACCTGGGGTTCAACCAAAGACCTCCGCAGTAAGAGCTTAGCATCTTAACCACTAGACCACCAGGGAGTTACCTGCATGATTTTTTTTCAAGGTTTGTTTTTAGGGTTTGAATGAGACAATGCATGTAACGCATTAGGCCTAGCACCTGGACAATAACAAGAGCTTAAGAAATATTAGCTAGTGATACTATTTCTAGGTAGGCATACTTAGTACACAAGAAGAATTCAGTCCATGTTCTGTTCCTAAAATCAACAAAATGCATTTGATATTCACTTAACAAACATTTATTGCAAATCTACTCTGTAGAAGGCCCTGTCTTCTGCGCTGCAGATTCAGAAATAAATAAAACACTGCTCTGAACTGAAGTAATAGTATAGACAATGTCTTTGGGTATAGACCACGGACACATTGGGTATAGACAATGGCCACTTTGGGTATAGACACAGCTATGCCTGGACTAGGAGACTCAGGTCAAGTTGAATGAGTGAACAAAGTACACTGCAGCTCTTAAAGTTCAAGGAAAATACATTTCATCCAATTCCTACTCAATGTAAGAGTCCATTTAAATTAAATTCTTATGTCATATTAGGACTTCCCTGATAGCCTGCAATGTAGGAGACCCTGGTTTGACTCCTGGATCAGGAACATCCCCTGGAGAAGGGATAGGCTACCCATTCCAGTATTCTTGGGCTTCCCTTGTGGCTCAGCTGGTAAAAAATCTGCCTGCAATGCAGGAGACCTAGGTTGAGAAGATCCCCTGGAGAAGGGAAAGGCTACCCACTCCAGTATTCTGGCCTAAAGAATTCCATGGACTGTATAGTCCATGGGTGGTGAAGAGTCAGACATGACAGAGCAACTTTCACTTCATTTTCACTTTCACTTTATGTCATATTAGACAAATTTTGATGTACCCTCTTCCATGAAGTGACAACCTGTTTTTAAATATATCCACGAACAGATAACTTTGTGAAGCAGCTGCTTTCATTGTCCAATAGCTTCAAAGTTCTTCCACCAAGTGATTATACTGAAACCTCATCTCTTTGGAATGCCCACCCCTGGTCACTGTCTTTTTCTGAATCTGGGCAGAGTAAGTGTAACCCCTTTCCAACCAATAGGTCTTTCCCACAGTCTGCGGCAACTTCTGAGTCTCTGCTTCCTAAAGTGAAACTTGCAGATGTGCTGTGATGAAATGCCAAGAGATATGAAAATCTCAGTCAGGTGAGGGCCTCCCAGATGGCCAGGAGCCATGAGCAGGACTGTGCCCTGGTACTCAGCACCCCACAGCTTAGTGGCAGCATCTCTTCTCCCTGAATGCCCATGTCAGTCCTGCCTGCACTTGTGAACTGGGGCAACTCTACCAGAGTCTCCACGCCTTAGTCCTTACTGGTGGACTACCTTGTGTTCACGTATTCATTAAACAGTGACTCATTGAATTTCCTCTACACCTGGAAGTGTGGGTAATGGATAACCTGTCCAGTTCACATGCATGACTAATTTTTGATATCAGTGAACTGTTCTCCCTCTCCTGAGAGAGCAAAGTTCAATGATGTAGATAATATGATAAGCATAATTAGAGACATAAGGATTCAGGTAGATTTTCAGAACTGTTAATATTCCCAGAAAAATCCATTAAACTTCTTACCCAAATGAGAAATCCCTAACTCCATATTCCTGACACAATATTCTTGAACATCTCTGGAAAAGGAGGGTTTCTTACTTCTTACCCAATTGAGAAATCCCTAATTCTATATTCCTGACAAAATATTCTTGAACATCTCTGAAAAAAGGGGGGTTTATGAAGCAACTGTTCCTACTGCTTAAAAATTTTAGTGTTCTTCCATATGGGGGTAATTTGAAATTTGCCCCTTTATCACTTCTACCCCTGGTAATTGTCTTTCTCTCTCAAGCTAGAGAGACTGAACACAATCCCACTTCCACAAAAAGATTTCTGCATACTTGAAGATTTCTCATGCTTCCATTTGCATTTCTGGTTCTTTGTTTCTTCAGCCTAAAACTCTATAGTTTTAGAGTTCCTCTCTAAAAAAAATTCAGATTATTGAGCACATGAATGTGTTCTCCTGAATGTACTCCACAGTTCTTTGGTGTTTCTCTTAGGCTATGGCATCTAAATCTGGACAAACCTAACAGTGTAGGCGTGCATGCTAAGTCACTTCAGCCGTGTGCAACTCTTTGGATTCCATGGACCTACCAGGTTCCTCTGTCCATGGGATTCTCCAGGCAAGAATACTGGAGTGGGTTGCCATGCCCTCCTCCAGGGGATCTTCCTGACCCAGAGATCGAACCTGCATCTCATGTCTCTGCATTGGCAGGTGAATTCTTTACCACTAGCGCCACCTGGGAAGCCCCAATTCTAACAGTGCTAAGCTTTTAAAGAAAGGGTAGATAACTCCACAATCTTGCAGTGGAATTTTCAGTACAAAGTCTTCTGTGCCATTCCTCTGGGAATCCACTTAGTGGATTCTTTGCTATTATGGAAAAATAAAACAATGGCCCTGTGAATATGTTGCTATGTTAATTGATGCTAAAGGATGCTAGTATCATTTTGATTCTGCACATGAAAAGGATATTCACCCATACCTCATTCCCTGAAGAGTCAACTCCCCAAATCTGCCATAAGGTTAATTCCTGAAACATATTCTTCATCAACTACCTCATGTGCCAGTCCCAATCCAGATGGCATTTGGCTTAATACTTTATTAGCTGACAGGATGGAGATCCCTGAACATGAGACTTGTCTGGCTTCTCTTTTATATACATTTGACTAATTTTAAGTAGCCTAATTAAATGCTTCTGTGATTGACAGAAGCTGGTGACAAGCAGATCTGCTGCTAGAACTAAATATTTTCAGTTTTCTCTTCAAGATATTAGATATCCAGAACAATTTTAGAGATCAGAAATTTGGTGAAAGTAGGACATCACTTATAAAAAGGCTATGAATGTGAAGACAGCATCAGAAGAGGCCCCTGACTGGGTAGAGGAAGAAGCCCAGAAAAAAAAAAAAAAGGACAGAAATGGTCCTCTATTTACTCTGCAGGAAATAAAATTCCCCCAAACAAATGCACAAATACATCCTTGAGTAAATACCTTTACTCCTGCAGTCAGTCAGACTCAGCACTCTTTTCAGAGCCCTACAACACAGCATGGAATGATGCAGTGAGCCCTGACCCCAGAATCCATAGATGTGGGTGTCTGGTCTTATTCTCCCTCTTATTGGCAAAGCATGTCAGCCTCCTCTTTGAACTTCAGATAATGTGGCTAGCTGGTTACCAGTCTCAAGAATTATTGAATGAGCTCCAAGTTTTATGGGTGGGTGAAGAGGCTGTGAAATGTTATAGAAAGGTGAGACATTAACAACATCAAATTCTGCCTCATACAGTTATTTGTACACACTACCCACTTGAAGGTAAATGCTAAACAGCAGGACTTGCTGTCATTTCAACCTCCTTCGTATCCCGCATAGTATCTGACATGTAGTAGGAACTTGATAAATGTTTGCTGAATTGAATTCCATGGAATTGAATTACTAAGTTGCATCGTCTTTGAGGGCAATTGTAGAATCTCGCTTTACATCATCACCATTGCCTTGCTGAAAGCTGACATGAAAAAGTGTGCAGTAAATGGTGAGTGAATGAATGAATAAATGGAGAGGACCTAGAAAGATGGTTCTCAAATCTGAGTGCACTTTAAAATTACCTGGGGTGCTTTTAAAACTCAGTCTCTGGGACTCTGCCCCACAAATTGATTTAAAAGTTCCCCAGGATATTCTAATGCACAGTCAAGGTTGAGAAATAATGACTTTAAACAATAAGAAAATATAAGGAAGACATCACCTTCCCTTTTATAATCACTGTAGGATTTAGATTCTTAAGTGGAATAAAGCATCGTGAAAGCCTATGGCACTCTAAAATGGAAGCATGGTGTTGTTACTGCTTTTTAGAAAATACTGTCAAGAAGCAGTTTTCGCGACTATTGGCTGGTGGACCTCTTGGCAGCTATCGCCTTGGCAGATGTTGGCCTCGCTATAGCAGAGCTATGAATGCAAGATCAGCCATCAAGGCAGTTGCTTGGGACTTCTGCTTGGCCCCAATGTCCTAGGAGGCTGTCACCTTATGGTCACTTCTGCAGGGACCATTACAGCAGCTTCCAGAAAGCAGACTCATCTCAGACATCCATAGGTGTTTTTCTCCTGCTCAAATTACATGCAAAATCCTAGTGGTATATATTCTGATATTTCTAGAAAATTAAGGAGGAGAGGATTATGGATGCTCCTTAGTGAAGAGAATGCTATAGATACAGTATTAACACCAGGCATGATATAGAGGTTATATAAGCAAGTAATATATCTATCACTGTTGAATAGCAAGTGACAGACATCAAGAGAAAACAATGTACTCAATAAGAAACCAAGATTCATATCAAGGGGGGAAGTATTGGCTCTGTTAAACCCATTATAAACCTTATTTCCATGAAGGAAAAAAAGTAAATCAGTAACATGACCATAATTCCCATTTCTCAGGTAAAAAGACCGAGGCTTCAGGAGCTAACTGTCTTTGTCAGCATGGGCAACAACTAGATGAATTTAAACTGGGAACTGACTTTATAAGCCAATATGCCTTGAGAATGAGATTTCTTTTGATTCTAAAAGGAAAAATTCAAGGAAAAAAATCAAATTTCAGGATTGGACTAAAGTGTGTGTTTGTGAGAAACAAAACACACACAAACACACATTTTCTAAAGCCTCATAAAAGGACTAGTTGGATGATAGAAAGTTTTACTTCATGAAAAATCGTACTTTGTGAGATGCAAACTAATGCAGATAAACATCTATTTTTTTTCATATCTTGTCAAACCTGCTAAATGAATAGACAAGACTCCCTGGTAAACACATTTGGAATCTAAGTATGAAATATGAGTTATATACTGCACATTAGCCTGATGTTTCAAGCAGATTAAATGCATGAGAAGTGAAAAAGCTGTCCCTGGGAACATACAGACCTGAGTTTGTGTGTCAGCTCTTTCACTGTGAATTGTGAACTCTTGCAGAATTTTCTTTAACACTCTAAGTTTCAGTTTCCTCATCTGCAAGTAAGAATGAGAATGACAACTTACTAGTAATTCTTATTGCTGTTAAATGAAAGAATGTGCACAGACTGAGGTCCTAAAATAGGAAGCACCAAAATATTAAATGAATGAATAAAGAAGAGTTTCCCTTCTTCTGTGATTTTTCTTAGACTGTTGGCTAATTGATCACTTTGCTAATGAGTGGGGGTACAAATTACTTTGATATTGCACCACTCTAGATGTCCATGATTTTACAAGGTTTCAAAAAACAAACCATTTGCATCATCAGAAAGAAAATATAAAGGGATATTTTGCAACTAAGAGGAGTTGGAAAGTTTGCTAAATGGGTCACTATAATCATCATAGAGGATTAAATTTCACATTGGGACTCAGTTTTAGGAAGTAATTTATTGGAACAACAGCTTTAGAGAGCAGGCTGGTTCTTGGCCACCAAGAAGGCTCTGCTTTTTGATTTCCACCTGACTGGTCCACAAGTTAGCTTGGACCCAGAAAGGAGAAACTGGGCTTCAGTAACCACAGGTCATGCACTCAGAAATCATTGTTGATTTCAAAAGCTTAGAGACAAAGTCTTCCCAAAACATCTCCACTCCAAACACCAGACATGAGACACTGAAGAGGAAAATTTCTATTGAAACTACCTATGAAATGTTTTTTCTGTCTTCCATCTTTGAACATAAATGCTTGGTTCATCATTTTGGTTCATTTTTTTCCCCCTCCAGCACCTAGTAGAATGAAGGAAGCATTGTGTTCATGCAATGAATAAGATTTAAAGAAACTATTGTAACCTTAGTAGTATCTCTATTTACACAACACATGGGAATGGGAGGACTAGAGATAGATGAGCAAAGTCTTTAAAAATGAAATCATTATCTGTTTTAAGAATGGAATCTAAACTCCATGACTTAGAGTAGTAAAAACTATTGGTAATCAATTCTAATATGTAAAACAGAACGTAGTGTAAGTTTGATGCATAAAGCAAGGCACTCAAAGCTGGTGCTCTAGGACAGCCTCAATTCAGTTCAGTCGCTCAGTCGTGTCCAATTCTTTGCGACCCCATGGATCACAGCACGCCAGGCCTCCCTGTCCATCACCATCTCCCGGAGTTCACTCAGATTCACATCCATCGAGTCAGTGATGCCATCGAGCCATCTCATCCTCTGTCATCCCCTTCTCCTCCTGCCCCCAATCCCTCCCAGCATCAAAGTCTTTTCCAATGAGTCAACTCTTTGCATGAGGTGGCCAAAGTACTGGAGTTTCACCTTTAGCATCATTCCTTCCAAAGAAATCCCAGGGCTGATCTCCTTCAGAATGGACTGGTTGGATTTCCTTGCAGTCCAAGGGACTCTCAAGAGTCTTCTCCAACACCACAGTTCAAAAGCATCAATTCTTCGGCACTCAGCCTTCTTCACAGTCCAACTCTCACATCCATGCATGACCACAGGAAAAACCATAGCCTTGACTAGATGGACCTTTGTTGGCAAAGTAATGTCTCTGCTTTTGAATATGATATCTAGGTTGGTCATAACCCTCCTTCCAAGGAGTAAGCGTCTTTTAATTTCATGGCTGCAGTCACCATCTGCAGTGATTTTGGAGCCTAGAAAAATAAAGTCTGACACTGTTTCCACTGTTTCCCCATCTAGTTCCCATAAAGTGATGGGACCGGATGCCATGATCTTAGTTTTGTGAATGTTGAGCTTTAAGCCAACTTTTTCACTCTCCTCTTTCACTTTCATCAAGAGGCTTTTTAGCTCCTCTTCACTTTCTGCCATAAAGGTGGTGTCATCTGCATATCTGAGGTTATTGATATTTCTCCCAGCAATCTTGATTCCAGCCTGTGTTTCTTCCAGTCCAGTGTTTCTCATGATGTACTCTGCATATAAGTTAATAAGCAGGGTGACAATATACTGCCTTGACGTACTCCTTTTCCTATTTGGAACCAGTCTGTTGTTCCATGTCCAGTTCTAACTGCTGCTTCCTGACCTGCATACAGATTTCTCAAGAAGCAGGTCGGGTGGTCTGGTATTCCATCTCTTTCAGAATTTTCCACAGTTTCTTGTGATCCACACAGTCAAAGGCTTTGGCATAGTCAATAAAGCAGAAATAGATGTTTTTCTGGAACTCTCTTGCTTTTTCCATGATCCAGCGGATGTTGGTAATTTGATCTCTGGTTCCTCTGCCTTTTCTAAAACCAGCCTGAACATCTGGAAGTTCACGGTTCACGTATTGCTGAAGCCTGGCTTGGAGAATTTTGAGCATTACTTTTCTAGCATATGAGATGAGTGCAATTGTGTGGTAGTTTGAGCATTCTTTGTCATTGCCTTTCTTTGAGATTGGAATGAAAACTGACCTTTTCCAGTCCTGTGGCCACTGCTGAGTTTTCCAAATTTGCTGGCATATTGAGTGCAGGACTTTCACAGCATCATCTTTCAGAATTTGAAAAAGCTCAACTGGAATGCCATCACTTCCACTAGCTTTGTTTGTAGTGATACTTTCTAAGGTCCCCTTGACTTCAAATTCAGGATGTCTGGCTCTAGATGAGTGATCACACCATCGTGATTATCTGGGTCATGAAGATCTTTTTTGTACAGTTCTTCTGTGTATTCTTGCAACCTCTTCTTAATATCTTCTGCTTCTGTTAGGTTCATACCATTTCTGTCCTTTATCGAACCCATCTTTGCATGAAATGTTCCCTTGGTATCTCTAATTTTCTTGATGAGATCTCTAGTCTTTCCCATTCTGTTCTTTTCTCTATTTCTTTGCATTGATCGCTGAAGAAGGCTTTCTTATCTCTTCTTGCTATTCTTTGGAACTCTGCATTCAGATGCTTATATCTTTCCTTTTCTCCTTTACTTTTTGCCTCTCTTTTTTTCACAGCTATTTGTAAGGCCTCCCCAGACAGCCATTTTGCTTTTTTGCATTTCTTTTCCATGGGGATGGTCTTGATCTCTGTCTCCTGTACAATGTCATGAACCTCAGTCCATAGTTCATCAGGCACTCTATCTATCAGATCTAGGCCCTTAAATCTATTTCTCACTTCCACTGTATAATCATAAGGGATTTGATTTAGGTCATACCTGAATGGTCTAGCGGTTTTCCCTACTTTCTTCAATTTAAGTCTGAATTTGGTAATAAGGAGTTCATGATCTGAGCCAGTCAGCTCCTGGTCTTGTTTTTGTTGACTGTATAGAGCTTCTCCATCTTTGGCTGCAAAGAATATAATCAATCTGATTTCAGTGTTGACCATCTGGTGATGTCCATGTGTAGAGTCTTCTCTTGTGTTGTTGGAAGAGGGTGTTTGCTATGACCAGTGCATTTTCTGGGCAAAACTTTATTAGTCTTTGCCCTGCTTCATTCCGTATTCCAAGGCCAAATTTGCATGTTACTCCTGGTGTTTCTTGACTTCCTACTTTTGCATTCCAGTCCCCCTATAACGAAAAGGACATCTTTTTTGGGTGTTAGTTCTAAAAGGTCTTGTAGGTCTTCATAGAACCGTTCAACTTTAGCTTCTTCAATGTTACTGGTTGGGGCATAGACTTGGATAACTGTGATATTGAATGGTTTGCCTTGGAGACAAACAGAGATCATTCTGTCGTTTTTGAGATTGCATCCAAGTACTGCATTTAGGCTCTTTTGTTGACCATGATGGCTACTCCATTTCTTCTGAGGGATTCCTGCCCTCAGTAGTAGATATAATGGTTATCTGAGTTAAATTCACTCATTCCAGTCCATTTTAGTTCGCTGATTCTTAGAATGTCGACGTTCACCCTTGCCATCTCTTGTTTGACCACTTCCAATTTGCCTTGATTCATGGACCTGACATTCCAGGTTCCTATGCAATATTGCCCTTTACAGCATCGGATCTTGCTTCTATCACCAGTCACATCCACAGCTGGGTATTGTTTTTGCTTTGGCTCCATCCCTTCATTCTTTCCGGAGTTATTTCTCCACTGATCTCCAGTAACATATTGGGTGCCTAATGACCTGTGGAGTTCCTCTTTTGGTATCCTATCATTTTGCCTTTTCATACTGTTCATGGGGTTCTCAAGGCAAGAATACTGAAGTGGTTTGCCATTCCCTTTTCCAGTGGACCACATTCTGGGACAGCCTAGAGGGATGCAATGGAGAGGGAGGTGGGAAGGGGGGCCCAGGATAGAGAGTCATATGGGCACCTGTGGGTGAGTCATGTCAATGTATGGCAAAAATCACCACAATATTGTAAAGAAATTATCCTCCAATTAAAATAAACTAATTAATACAAAAAACTATTGGTAATCAATTCTGTATCAGGTTATTTTAAAGGTTATAAAACATTGCTGCAGTATATCAGGGGGCTTCCCACGTGGTGCTAGTGGTAAAGAATTTGCTTGCCAGTGCAGGAGACATAAGAGACATGGGTTTGATCCCTGGGTCAGGAAGATCCCCTGGGGGAGGGCATGACAACCCACTCCAGTATTCTTGCCTGGAGAATCCCATGGGCAGAGGAGCTTGGCAGGCTGCAGTCCATGGGGTCACACAGAGTCAGCTATGACCAAAGCGACTTAGCACACATGCAAAGCATATCAGAAAACACCAGTGTCAGCAATGCAAAAGGTGTTCAGCTATGCCTTCTGCTCTAAACTGGCAGAGTGGATATTACCTGTAAGAGGTAGTTTGAGTAGCACAGAATAACCACAAAACTCCTTAACCTCAAAGGATTCCCTACCAGAATTCCACAAAGTCTGACATACTTATTTTTTTCCAGTTTAAATGTTGTCCCCAAGAGGATTCTATTAAAAAGCAAATACATTTCCTTGGGAGAAGCCCTATTTGGCCTGGGTTACTTTATCATGTAATTATTACATGTAATCATGTATATATTACTATATCATATAATATATATTAATATGTTAATATAAATATATAAATTTATATAAAATATAAATATATAAACTGGGAAAAAAAGAGTTGAGGAAAGTGGGGGAAAAGGAAGGAAAGAGAAGAAAGGAGAGAAGGAAGCAGAGAAGCAGGCTCCCAATGTCTATTAATCCAGCCTCTAGACCAACCTGTCCAACAGGGTAGCCTCCACTTACATCTGGCCATTTCAATTTAAAGTTTGCATTAACTATATTAAGTAAAATAAAATATTCAGCTATTCCATCATGTTAGTCTTGTTTCAAGTGCTCAGTAGGCCCATGAGGATACCACATTGGTAGTGTAGACAGAAAACATTTTCATCACTGCAGAAGTTTCCATAGGTCAGCACTGCCCTAATGAGTGACTTCCAGAGAGACCTTATCCCCTACTTAAAAAGTAATGGACTTTATTTTTCAAAGCTGAGCACACTGTGCCAGAGAGAGAGCTACAGTGTCTTGCAGTCCTTCTTGGCTTTGACATATAAAGAACAAAGAAGCAGATATTTTGTTGCAGACTGACCTATATGGACCAACTCAATGGACATGAGTTTGAGCAAACTCTGGGAAATAGCGAAAGACAGGGGAGCCTGGCATGCTGCAGTTCATGGGATTGCAGAGTTGGATACAACTTAGTGACTGAACAACCACAACCTATATGGGAAAAGGACAGGGTGTGTGCGTGCATGCTAGGTCACTTCAGTCATGTCTGACTCTTTGCAACTCTCTGGACCGTAGCCTGCCAGGCTTCTCTGTCCATGGAATTTGCCAGACAAGAATACTGGAGTGGGTTGCATTTCCTTCTCCAAGGGATCTTCCCGACTCAAGAATCAAACCCACATCTCTTCCATCTCCTGCACTGGGAGGCAGGTTCTTTACCACTAGCACCACCTGGGAAGTCCAGAGGACAGGATAGGTCACAGAAAAAAGATTCAGACATGACAAGCCTCTTCCTTAGCAACTCCAAATGAGAATAGTTTACCACTGGGCACTAAATGGAAACTGATATTGAAACAAGCTTTGTTCTATAGAGCTAGTTGATTCTAACCATGTGTTATACATATGTGCAGCCCTCATGGCAGAGTGGGATCAGCCTCTCACAAATTTCCTTTATCATCTTCATACTTTCCAGGTTATAGAACCCCTCCATGTATTCTATTGCTGGGGCAACTGCTGCCTGACCATAACAATTATATAAGAATCAAGATGATGGGGGCTAGAGTTGTTTTTAAAAAGGTAAGTAATTGAATTTGAACCCTGAGCTGTATGACTCAGCAGTCCAAACTTTTAAATCATGCCATACTATCTCTATGAGATGGAAAGTGTATCATGAAAGGCTGTTTTAGGCAGAAATAAATGCAGAGAAAACCACAGTAACAAGACTTTCTATATTGCTTTGGTGACATTGGGGAACTCATGACCTGATGGTTGTTACAACAGGCTCAGCACGTTTATGGTTTCTGTGAATTTTAGTATCCCTCTTCTGTAAAAGAAAGAGGTTGGGCCAAATGATCTTAGAGCCCTTTCAATTCTACATAATTGCTTAATACCCAAGATTTCTAAAAAAGTATTCAGTGTAGAATAGGGATTATCTAGTAAAAATGGCTTTATGGGCATATATTATTTTAGTGCTAAGAAAGGACATCACCACACATTAGCTAGCCAAAAAATTGATAGTTCACAAATTCTCTTGGTAGCCAGTTTCTCCAGTACCTGTGGAACCTTAAAAGGATTTTTTAATTAAGAAATTATTTTGAAAAATAAGACTATTGTCAGTTTCTTCACGATTCATCACTGGAAAAAATTTTGCATAAAGATGCCTTCATGTGCATGTGTGTTGATTTCTACCCCTCCCTTTCCCCTAAGCTAAACATGTTTATGCTTGAAGCTGCTTTGTGAATCCCAAGAAAGCATTTGAAGAAAATTAAAAATCTCTGCCAGAAACTATAACCATCACTGAGCTTGGTCATAAACTGTAATTGGAAAACTGATATTAAGTATGTATCTTTATTACATTTTGAAAGCATGAATAATATATGTAATCATCCAAAGACTGAGCTATGAACCTTTCTTTAGTATTCAAACATAAATGAAAGTGTACTGTGTTATCAATTAGTGTCCAGCTCCTTTGGAAGGGTGAGAATAATATCTGTTAGACCTCAGCTGGTGATTTACATTCTCAAACATCTTTATTCACAAGCCTAAAAAGCAGGCTGGTAACAGTCGCCAAAGCAGTTGCCAAGACAACTTATCTCTGGATTTAGTATTACTGCATCACGAAAGACGCCTACAGGGAATTTAATTAACTAATGCCTCATCCTCCTTGGCCAAAAAAGGATGGATTTTCCTTTGACTCAATATCCCTAAAGAACGAGATTCAGTAGAATGAGGGTAGACACAGACATACAAGATAGACATGCACACACATTCACAGACCCTGGGATTTAATTATAATATAACAAGGCTGGTTTTCAAGCGGGGTTTAAATAGGAGATGCTGCAATAGTTCATACATGTTTATTGAATGAACATGAATAGATATATTTTCTTTATTCATTCGTTCATTTTCCTTCTTTCTTCCTCTTTCCAAAAAAGGAGTAGGCATTTAGAGAAAGTTAATTGAAGCAGAAAACTAATGCCAAAGGAAAGATAAATCTGATAAAAAATTGATAGGAATCTTAGAATTGTGAGAACTATGTTTCATAATTGATTCTGAGCTTCCAGGTAACCATGGCAATAATGGAAATGGAACAAAATGCTTGCCTTACAATATTCCTCACAGAAAGAAATTCTTTTACTCTCTTAAATTCTAATTTTTTTTTTTTTTGGATGGGGCTGTTATTTGAAAACCACATATATTTCTGAAATTATATTCCTAAATTAAGTGCCATAGTTTATATGTCATGCTCTGCATGTGCTTTTGTTTCATTTAATCCTCACCAGTCACTAGTAAAGCCCAATATCTACTGAGCTAGTAGAAAGTACTCGGAGAAGGCAATGGCACCCCACTCCAGTACTCTTGCCTGGAAAATCCCGTGGACCGAGGAGCCTGGTGGGCTGCAATCCATGGGGTCACTAAGAGTCAGACACGGCTTCACTTCCACTTTTCGCTTTCATGCATTGGAGAATGAAATGGCAACCCACTCCAGTGTTCTTTCTTGGAGAATCCCAGGGACGGGGGAGCCTGGTGGGCTGCCGTCTATGGGGTGGCACAGAGTTAGACAAGACTGAAGCGACTTAGCAGCAGCAGCAGCAGTAGAAAGTACTATAAAAGTCTTGTTTAATTGTATTAATTAGTATGTACCTATTCCCTGGTGGCTCAGATGGTAAAGTGTCTGTCTACAATGCAGAAGCCCTGGGTTCGATCCCTGGGTTGGGAAGATCCTCTGGAGAAGGAAATGGTGATCCACTCCAGTGCTATTGCCTGGAAAATCCCATGGACAGAGGAGCCTGATAGGTTATAGGCCATGGGGTCGCAAAGAGTCGGACACGACTGAGCGACTTCACTTTCACTTTCACTTATATTATGCTTTCATTTTTCCCCCATGCTGCTCCTCTGAATTAATGTTCAACCCAAGGAGATGTGGAGTTGAGCACCAAGCTTTTGCACCCTACTGGTGTTCCAGACTTTGAGCATCTTTTGGGCATTTTTTCCTCAGGATGGACAATAATTTGAGTATTTTCTCCTTCCCAAATACCCATTATGAAAGATCTACATTGGCATGCTCACAATTCTAGAGCGGCTTGGTATTTTGTTCTGTTTAAACATATTTAGGGGCTTTACTCCTTACAATGAATAAGGGAAAGCAGGTAAATATGGTTTCTCCATATGTGTACTTTAAGATGTGTGGGCTCTGCTAGAACAAGAGTTCCTTGATCCTTACTCTCATGCCTCGTACTTCACATGATCTGGTAACTAAGCCATAACTCATACACTTCCAGCACATTGTTTAGTTCATCAAACTAGTCGTTTGCCAAATAGGAAAACAATGATTTAATACAGTTTCAGAATACTCCTAGTCGTCTGCTCAGAATATAATTTCGAGCTAGCCAAGTCTTCATCTACCCATCAGGTAGAGTTAGCTCTCTGACTTTGTTCTTCATTTCTGGTCTGTTGCTATTGTTTGCTAGAATTAGATCCTTTTGCATTTCCATAAGAACTTTAAAATCAGCTTGTTAGAGATTTAATGATGAAGCAGGGCACCCAATGCCAGTGCTCTGGGACAACCCAGAAGGATAGGCTGGGGAAGGAGCTGGGAGGGCGGTCTGGATGGGAGGACATATGGACACCCATGGCCAATTCACATTGATTTTTGGCAAAACAAAACACATATTGTAAAGTAATTATCCTCAAGTTAAACAAATAAAATTTTTAATAAGGCAAAACAACAGAAATCTGAAAATTGTAGGATTTAATCAATATTCTGTACTGAATAAAAATTCTCATTGCAAAAACAAGAAAATCAGCTTTCTAGTTTCAATCAAAAAGCCTGCTGGAATTTTGACTGGAATTCTGTTAAATCTTTAGATCAAGTTGGGGGTAATTGACATCTCATAGTATTGAATCTCTCAACCCATAGACAAGGTATAAGCAGTATATCTCTCCATTTACTTAGGTCTTTTAAAAATTATCTCAGAAATATTTCATAGTTCAATGTACAAATTTTATCTACCTTTTGTTAGATCTATCCCTAAGTACTTTCTATTTTTATGCTACTGTAAATGATATTTATTGCAGCTTCCAAATATTCAGTGCTAATGTATCTAAATCAATTTAGTTTTGTATGTTAATCTTATATCCCATAATTTTTCTAAACTCATTTATTGGTTCTTTTTTTTTTTTTGTAAATTCCATCAAGTTTTCTACATAGACAATAAGACCACCTACAAATAAAGACAATTTTATTTCACTCTTTCCAATCTGGATGTAATTATTTTCATTTTTCTAAATTAATTGCATCAGCTAGAACCACTAATACAAAGCTGAATAGAAATAGGAGCAAATATCCCTGTCTTGGCTCTGATCGTAAGGGGAAATAATTCTTTCACCATTAATTATAATGTTAAGTGCAAGATTTTTTTCACACATGTTCTTTACCAGGTTAAGTTCCCCTTTCCACTAGTTTGCTGAGGGATTTTTATCAGGATTTAATGTTGCCTTTTCTCCCTGCCCTTGTGTGGTTTTTTCACACGCATGCACTGGTCAGAACTCAGCTGAAGACTAACGGGCATTCCCTCTGCAGTTTTTCAGAGATCTTTCTATATGTTTTTTCTCTGTAGCACTTTACTGTGCAAACTCTAGCCACTTTGGCTTTCTTGGATTTCCAAGTTCATTTCTCCAACACAGGGAGACCAACACTGGGCCCCTCCTTCCAGAAACATAACCTGAAAACTCTTTCAAGGCAGTAGTCTGGGATAATATCAAGACTTACTTCATTTGTCTCCTATCTCATAGGGATTATTAAACTTTGTTGTCTGATGTCCAGTGTCTTAAAAATCATTTTTCATATGTTGTATCAAGTTTTTTAGGTAATGGCAACCCGCTCCAGTATTCTTGCCTGGAGAATCCCATGGACAGAGGAGCTTGGCGGGCTACAGTCTATAGCATCACAAATAGCTGGACACAACTGAAGCGACTTAGCAAACATGTACAGTTTTTTAGAGTTCCTTCAAGAGAGTTAGCACAGTCCCTCAGTCCCTGTTATTCCATCTTAGTTGAAAGCAGAGATTTTTCTGGTGAGTTTTCCTTCACACTTGCACTTTCTTAGACCTCACTCTATACATAAATTACAGGCTAGGTCTTCAGAATCTGTATATTTACAAAGCCCCTCACTAAATAGATTGACATTCCTGGTTTATAATGTACTAATTTATCCTTATTTTATATCTAATGAAACCTGAGCTCTGTGAGGTAAGTTTCACAGCATGACTAGGACCTTGAACCCAGGTTTTCTGCCCCTTTGGCCTTGACCTCTTCTAAACTTTCCTTGTATGTACAACCAGTGTCAGTGTCCGCTATATTAGTGCTAATGCTGGGAATGCTAATTTAATTTTATGTATTTCAGTAATGCCTAAACATTAACATCTAAATATCCCTAGGACTAACTGTAATATAAATTGGGTTGCTCAGTAGAAATTGGATGTTTCTTGCATTGTGTTAAATATTACATGCTTATACCAGTTGAGGAAGATACTATGATAGTTCCATTATATATATAATCATCTTCACAAAAAGGAATCCATCAGAATTTGGATGCAGTGAATATTCACCAAGATAGCTATCATCTATTGTCCTTCATGTGTTACTGGACACATTTCCAAGGTAACATCTCCACAGTAATAGTATTGGTCACTCTTAGGCACATTTTAGAACACAGCTGGATAGTCATTTCCTCATTATGTCGTCTCATAAAATTCTAGGCAGCTTTAATTGCTCCCACTCCTGAATGCTTATTGGGCAGGGTACATAGCAATATTCTTGCCTTCTTCACAGTGTAGAAAAATGTGTATTTATATGAATAACACTTGTATCAGTATATTCTCATGTTAACTTTCCTAGGTAACCAATTTCATGGAAATTATTAATTTGCCATATCCACCCCTCCTACTCAGTTATTCTAGAAATATTCAGAAATCTAGAATATATGACAATTTACATTACATAATATGAATACATAATTATAAATACATGTATGATCATATAATTTAAATTCTACAAATACTACAAATTCAGTGTTATTTCTTTTCCTATGGTATTCTGCTTGGGAATATCTAAAAAACAGACAACTGAGTTATATTAAGTTTAATTAATATTAGACAGCATTAGGTTGGCAAATCTCATTTCCTGTGCTGCCAAACTTCTGATTTCATGGGTATCTAAACTAGCTTCCAAATGGCTGAATATAAGAGTTGTTTCCATTTGGGATACTTTGATAATGAGCACACCTAATAATACAGTTACAACTCCTTAGGATTGTATGCATACCCTCTGATTTTATACCACTGATGTTTTGGGAGACAAAGAAGATCACCCTTGGCAGGACCTAATCCCTCTGCAGAAATGTTAACTCAATGAAATTTCATCCTTTTGTTCTTCAGATCATTTCCTAAATCATTCATAGCCTGTCAAACAATGCAAAAGCAAAAAAAAAAAAAATGGAATTTTGTTTTAGTTTAAAGGCTTATTTTTAAACCTAAATGCTATGTTTCAACTGTGAGGCTTGACTGAGGAGGACTTAAAAGGATGGGTGGGCTTTGTGTACATACACAGCGAAGACAAACACTTTTCTACCAATATCAATAAAAACCAGTTAATGATGAATTCAACTCCCTATAACTGAGGTTTAAAATAGAAAAAAAAAACTGGGTAGGGGGTGTGAAGAATGTCTTCATATAAAATTCAGCCCAATCCACTGATCAGAATTCTACCATAGCAAAGGGTAATCCTGGGTGTATTTTGCCTGAAAGAGGCATTAGAAATTCCCCAGTCGGTAGAGAGGGGATGATAGGATTGCCCGGGGCTGAGGCCGTGAGGAGGAGAATAGAGAGGCACTGAGCATTTATAGTTTGCTTGCTCAGTTGCTCAGTCATGCCCAGCTCTTTGCAGCCACATGTACTGTAACCGGCCAGGCTCCTCTGTCTTTGGAATTTTCCAGGCAAGAATACTGGAGTGGCTTACCATTTCCTCTTCCAGGGGAAATAGAAATCCCAACCCAGGGATGGAAGCTGCATCTCTTGTGTCTCCGGCATTGGCAGTTGAATCCTTTACCACTATTGCCACCTGGAAAGCCCATATTATAGTTTGACAAACCTCCGAAGAGAATCTTTTTAACCTTTCATAATTTAACAATCACTGATCCAAACAATGCTTTATAGATCTGGCTATAATTCAAACCATCTGGGGATCTTTTAGAAATCCTATTATCCAGGTCACTTACAAACCAAATTAGAATCTGTGGATTGGACCCCAGCGTGAATGCTTTTAAGAATTATATATGAGAGGTTAGGAATCCAAAGGCCCACAGGTAGGGGGAAGCTTGCTAACACTGGAACCAGGATAAGTCCCCAGCTCACATTTGAGTAGCTACAAAGAGTTACTTCACTTCTCTCCAGACTCCTCCCCAACTAAGGATTACCGTGCCCTCCAGGGAAAATGTTATCTTTAAATTAGCAATTTTTCTTTAATCATAGTGTAAAACACATATAAAATTTACTATCTTCACTATTTTACAGGTACAGTTCAGTAGTTTTAGGTACATTCACAGTGCTCTAAAACTTTTTCATTTTGCAAAACTGAAGCTCTATACCCAATTCCCATTCCCTGATGTTTCCAGACCCTGACAACCACCATTTTCCTTTCTGCTTCTGTGAGTTGAACTACTTTAGATTCCTTGTATAAGTAGAACATATAGCATTTATCTTTGGGAAACTGGCTTATTTCTTTTTTTTTAATTTCCCTTATTTTTCCTTATTTTTTTAATTTAAATTTATTTATTTCAATTGGAGGCTAATTACTTTACAATATTGTATTGGTTTTGCCATATATCAACATGAATCGGCCATGGTATATACGTGTTCCCAATCCTGAAACCCCATCCCACCTCCATCCTCATACTATCCGTCTGGGTCATCCCAGTGCACCAGTCCCAAGCATCCTGTATTCTGCATCGAATCTAGACTGGCGATTCGTTTCTTATATGATATCATACATGTTTCAATGGCTTATTTCACTTAGCATAATGACCTCACGTTTCATCCATGTTGTAGCATGTAACAGGATTTCTATTTTTTTCCAAGCTGAATAATATTTAATTGCATTGAATATACCATGTTTTCTTTATCAATTCATCTGTCCATGGATATTGGGTTGCATTTACCTCTTATACATGGTGAATAATGCTACAAAGAACTTGAGTATGCAAATAACTATTTGAGACCCTGTGTTGAATTCTCTTGTCTATACATCCAGAAATGGGGTCACTGGATCATGTAATATTTTAATTTTTGAGGAATCTCCATTCTGTTTTCCATAGTGGCTGTATCACTTTTCATTCCTTCCAACAGCACACAAGAGATTTCACAAACATGGAATACATCATGAATTTGCATGTCATACTTACACAAGGGCATGCTAGTCGCCTCTGTATTGTTTTAATTTTAGCATACAGGCTGCTGAAGCAAACAGCTTCAAAATTTTTGAGATAATATTCAGAGCTTATTAACAAACCCCATAGAGATGTCAGGCTGAGTCTCCCAGATTTATTTTTAAAAATGCATGGTTGAATAATTAATTTTATTTTAAAAGGAGTCAGATCAATGTCTAAGAAAGGTTACTAATGAGGGGCCCTCAAAGTGTAGCCAGAAACTTGCTAGAAATGCAGATTCTCAGCCCCAACCCCCAAAAACTTCCTGAATCAGAAAATTCTGCAAATTGGGTCCAGCAATCTGTATTTTAGGAACTTTGTAGAGGCTATTAATGCATACTAAAGTTGGAAATGCTCTCTACATTTTGATTTTATGGATCTTAGAAAGAACATTCTAAGCAGTAATACTTTTCCTATTAATGCTTGAAATGCCAATACATTCATTCCTTTTTGTTTTGCTTTGCTTTCTGTTAGTTGTTTGGTTGCCTGGTTGGTGAAACAGCCTTGCTCTAAGCATCAGTGACTTCAGGATAAAAACAGGCTTAGGCAGCATTTCACACTATAATTCGTAACTACGGTAACTTCTCAGTCATGATGTAAAATGACTAAGTCTGTAAAATGAGAAGACTAGGTCAAGGTTGGCAGATCTCTGCCTTACATGCCACTTTTCCAAAACCCAAGGCAGACGTTGCTAATTGATCAAGAGACTCTATACCTCCCATTCAGAGTCTCAGAATCCTTCTTGACATAGCCCTATCAAAAATTAGTTATATCCTGAAATGAAATCCTTTTGCTACCAGATAACCTTAATGAGATTATCTTGATGAGCCCCTTAATGAGGGTGAAAGAGGAAAGTGAAAAATCTGGCTTGAAACTCAGCATTAAAAAAAAACTAAGATCATGTCATCTGTTCTCATCACTTCATGGCAAATAGAAAAGGAAAAAGTGGAAGCAGTGACAGATTTTATTTTCTTGGAGTCCAGAATCACTGCAGACAGTGACTGCAGCCATGAAATTGAGATGCTTGCTCATTGGAAGATGTCAGAGTTGGACCACAAACAAGGCTGAGAGCTGAAGAATTGATGCTTTCAAACTATGGTGCTGGAGAAGATTCTTGAGAGTCCCTTGGACTGCAAGGAGATCAAATCAGTCAATCCTGAAACAAATTAACCTCGAATATTCACTGGAAGGACTGTTGCTGAAGCTTAAGCTCCAATTCTTTGGCCACCTGATGTGAAGAGCCAGCTCATTGGAAACGACCCTGATGCTGGGAAAGATTGAAGGCAGGAGGAGAAGGGGACGACAGAAGATGAGTTCGTTGGATGGCATCACCAACTTGAAGGACATGAATTTGAGCAAACTCCAGGAGATCGGGGATAGTAGAGGAGCCTGGTGTGCTACAGTCCACGACTTAGTGACTGGACAACAACAAATCATCATTGCCCTGTTTATCTCTGTCCTTGAATAGTATGGGCTCCAAATACTATCAATTCTAGGCTGTCCTCCAGAACTGTTAATATTCTGTGAGCTTAGTTTTCTCATCTATAAGATGCCAGTGGTGTCATCTACCTCATGGGGTTCTTAGGAAGATAAATGAAATAATGCATTTGAATCAGCTGGATCAGCACTAGACACAAAGTTATTAAAAGCTCATTAAATCTTAGTTCTTTTTCTTTCTTTAGTTGTGTCTTTTTTGATTAATTTATTTATTTTAATTGGAGGATAATTATATTACGATATTGTGATGGTTTTTGCTGTACATTGGAATGAATCAGCCACAGGCACATAGCTCTTCTTTACCTTTGTTTCTGGCTGCTCACTTACCATTGGCTGGCAAGTATAGCTGGCCAAGCTCAGTGTTTCCCTGAGAAGTGTAAGTGCTCCTGGTATTGGCTTGGCCGTGATGAGAACTGACTCACTTCTTAGCCTTTGCCTCTGTTGCAGTATTATCGTCACCACTCTGCTTGCCAAGTTTGCACATTGATTCAGATGTGTAGACTTTGGGTGAAAAGGGAGCATTCTTACTTATTTAAACTAATCTCACAAGAGCAAAATATAAATAATAATCATCTCCAGCACAAAAACTGAGAAGGCAATGGCAACCCACTTCAGTACCCTTGCCTGGAAAATCCCATGGATAGAGGAGCCTGGTAGGCTGCAGTCCATGGGGTCGCAAAGGGTCAGACATGACTAAGCAACTCCACTTTCACATTTCACTTTCATGAATTGGAGAAGGAAATGGCAACCCACTCCAGCATTCTTGCCTAGAGAATCCTAGGGACAGAGGAGCCTGGTAGGCTGCCGTCTATGGGGTTGCATAGAGTCGGACACAACTGAATCGACTTAGCAGCAGCAGCAGCCAGCACAAAAATAAACTTTGCACACATATAACCAATGTTCTAGTGCTGACTTAATATGATGTTAATGAGAATGTTTCCCTCTTGGATTAGATGCAAGGAAGTTAAGATTTATTAGGGACCATGCATGTGTGATCAATGCAAAGAAATAGAGGAAAAAACAGAATGGGAAAGACTAGAGATCTCTTCAAGAAAATTAGAGATACCAAGGGAACATTTCATGCAAAGATGAGCAAATAAAGGACAGAAATGGCATGGACCCAACAGAAGCAGAAGATATCAAGAAGAGGTGGCACGAATACACACAAGAACTGTACAAAAAAGATCTTCATGACCCAGATAACCATGATGGTGTGATTACTCACCTAGAGCCAGACATCCTGGAATGTGAAGTCAAGCGTGCCATAGGAAGCATCACTACGAACAAAGCCAATGGAGGTGATGGAATTCCAGTTTAGCTAGTGCAAATCCTAAAAGATGATGCTGTGAAATTGCTGCACTCAATATGCCAGCAAATCTGGAAAACTTGGCGTGGCCACAGGACTGGAAATTTCAGTTTTCATTCCAATGCCAAAGAAAGGCAATGTCAAAGAATGTTCAAACTACTGCACAATTGCACTCATCTCCCACACTAGTGAAGAAATGCTCAAAATTCTGTAAGCCAGGCTTCAACAGTATGTGAATCATGAACTTCCAGATGTTCAAGCTGGATTTAGAAAAGGCAGAGGAACCAGAGATCAAATTGCCAACATCTGCTGGGTCATGGAAAAAGCAAAAGAGTTCCAGAAAAACATCCACTTCTGCTTTATTGATTATGCCAAAGCCTTTGACTGTGCGGATCACAACAAACTGTGGAAAATCCTTAAAGAGGTGGGAATATCAGACCACCTGACCTGCCTCCTGAGAAATCTGTATGCAGGTCAAGAAGCAGCAGTTAGAACTGGACATGCAACAACAGACTGGTTCTAAATCAAGAAAGGAGTAGTACATCAGGGCTGTATACTGTCACCCTGCTTATTTAACTTATATGCAGAGTACATCATGCAAAATGCCAGGCTGGATGAAGCACAAGCTGGAATCAAGATTGCTGGGAGAAATATCAGTAATCTCAGATACACAGATGACACCACCCTTATGGCAGAAAGTGAAGAACTAAAAAGCCTCTTGATGAAAGTGAAAGAAGAGAGTGAAAAAGTTGGCTTAAGGCTCAACATTCAGAAATTAAGACTCAACATTATGGCATCTGGTCCCATCACTTCATGGCAAATAGATGGGGAAAAAGTAACAGACTTTATTTGGGGGGCTCCAAAATCACTGCAGATGGTGACTGCAGCCATCAAATTAAAAGATGCTTGCTCCTTGGAAGAAAAGCTATGACCAGCATAGACAAAATTTTAAAAAGCAGAGACATTACTTTACTAACAAAGGTCTGTCTAGTCAAGGCTATGGTTTTTCCAGTAGTCATGTATGGATGTTAGAGTTGGACTATAAAGAAAGCTGAGTGCTGAATAATTGATGCTTTTGAACAATGGTGTTGGAGAAGACTCTTGAGAGTCCCTTGGACTGCAAGAAGATCCAACCAGTACATCCTAATGGAAATCAGTCCTGAATATTCATCGGAAGGACTGATGCTGAAGCTGAAACGCCAATACTTTGGCCACCTGATGCAAGGAACCGACTCATTGGAAAAGAGCCTGATGCTGGGAAAGATTGAAGACGGGAGGAGACAGGGACAACTGAGGATTAAATGGTTGGATGGCATCACCAACATAATGGACATGAGTTTGAGTAGGCTCCAGGAGTTAGTGATGGACAGGGAGGCCTGGCAAGCTGCAGTCCATGGGGTCTCAAAGTGTCAGACACCACTGAGTGACTGAACTGAACTGATGCATGTGCAAAAGCTTTGTTAGCCAATTTGCTGTATCTGATTGTATCTGATTTATTTTGCTCAAAAACACTGTGTGATATATATAACTACGCTGTTTCCAATTTACAGATAAGAAAACTGAAGTTCAGGCAAGAAACATAACTAATCATAAGCTTGAAAGACGAGTCAGCTACCTTATTTGGAGGGGCCAGTTAAAAGTGAAGGTGCAAGGCCTCTTTTGTCAAGTTTATTAAGAATCCAAGACAAATACTGTAGAACATTAAGCAAAGCCCAGGACCTGAGTGTGAGTTGTGAGCTACTGCAAGGGTTGTATGCCCATGAAGCCACCCCTGCTTTTGTCAGAACTCATTCCAAAACCTATATCACCTTTCTATTTCATCATATAGGAGGGCCAAGTGACTTTATGGAATCTGAAAGTTAGAATAGAAAACAATGCTTCTGGGTGCAGTATGGAAAATATTTCTTAAAGCAGTCACAAGCAAGCCTCTGTGGCTGTGTACATATAAACCAAACCGTAAAATCTTGGGACTCAAGCCAATGTCAGAGATCCCTTTTCAGTAGGTGCAACCTAGTGGATAAAAATAAATGATAAAATCCATTGTTTCACTTTCTTTTCCTCCACTTTATAATAATTCCAAGATGCCCAGCATGGTTACCTTAGACCAAATGGGATCTTGGATGAATGGATTCATCCAGCAATTCATTAAGAGATGATGAAAAGGAGGGAGAACCTTGAAAGTAGGAACCATGTAGACCCCACATAGAGAAGCTATAACAGTGTTACAGTTAAAAGCCCAGAGGGTGCTAAAGGCAAGAGCTTAGAAAAGAAGAAATTACAATAGGTATAATGACCCAAGGGAAGTAATGAGAGTGGAAATTCAAGGCAGATGCAGGGCAAATGGACATGAGTTCATGGGAGAACCTTCCCCCGCATTCTACCTCTGTGAGACCTGCAGGGAACCAGACAAGAAGAAAAGAAAGACAGTACCCTGGGCTTTGCAACTCTGCAGGCCATGGTTGGGGCCCAAGTTGTCATTCTGAATTTCATCCTCCCAGGACTTTAGTGCAACAATTATTTATGAAGCCACAATTATCTTCTGATGCATCCCTTAAAAATCTAGGCGCTTCTGCCCCTGCGATTCTGAGAATGGTAGAAATTGACTGAATCATTAGCACTCGCCCCAGTTCACAGGTGTTTCTGTCACCCTCTTCACCATATCACTCCACATTTTGCTCTGCTTCGTGCCTCGGGGGTGAGCTGTAACTGACAGAAGAATCTAAATTGCCCTCTTATCAAACATAAGTTTAAAGTAGGTCTGCGTGACTTCGTTGGGTTAGGGCAAGGGTGAATAAATGTCTGATTGTATCAGATGCAAATTTGCAGAAGTGATGAGAGTCAAAAAATTCTTATTATTCAACAAAGGATCTTGCTGAGACATTCAAAACACATCAGGTTTTAACACCTTTTTAAAATCACTTTTCTTCAAGTCTGCACACTGCCTGGTCTTACTGTATCAGACAGACTGAAGCTAGCATCTCAGTTTTACCACTAGCTGTGTGACCTTGGTCTAATTACTCATCTTTTTTGGATCTCAAATTTCTCAATGAAGATAATAATAAGTACCATTCAAACCTGGTGTAAAAATTAAATGCAAAGTACAAGTGCAAGTGTTTAATAGAGTCTATGTTCTAGCATAGTTTATCAAGTAATATTTGCTTAATGATAAATGATAGAATGAATGGCCAATCAATACATGGAAATATTGTGGAAAAAATTTTTCCCTTTTCTTGCACGTCCTCATTCCAGCCTCAACTGAGACATAAACATGAAACAAAAATATTGTATTTATTTTACATAGAAATTTACAGTTTATAAAATGAGAATTATTTAATCTTTGTAAAAGTTCTTGAGTGACAGTTTAAGAAGGGTTGTCACTTCCATTTTATAGAAAAAGAAAGGAAGGTTAAGGACAGTAATTTTAATTTAATTAACAAATCCACATAGTTAAAAGAAGAAAAGAAGGAAGTAAGGAAGGGAGAAGGGGCTCAAGGACAGGTTCCTCTAAATTTAAATTTTTTCCATTTTAGAAAACCACCATCCCATATATCCATGAACACTGAAGCAACCCATCTGTAATCACTGGACCAAGTGTTAACATAATCAAAATAGACATTTCCTTCCTGGCTAAACCTGATTAATGGTTTAATCTGTCTATGGTATCATTTCTGGAAAACACAAAGGAGATTTTTCATATAAGGCTGTCAGAAAAGATCCAGGCTCAGAAGAAGCAATCTTTTAATTACCTTCGGTTGTGCTGTCTCCAAGATGGCTGCTAGTGGAGCAGAGATTAGGACACATAGTCATTTCAAATGTGTCATTCCCAGTGTTCTCACCTGCCAGTCAGAAGCTAGAACAATTTCAGATGAAGCCATGGACAGTTTTATGATAAAGGAGAGCTTTGAGATTAGACAACAAAGAGGGGGACTAACTCAGAAACTCCAAGGCACTTGGCTCCCTAAATAGAATGATGTCCTGAAATCCAATAGAAAAATAAAGAGGTGGAGGGATGCATTAATGTTTATTAACTGTCTGTTACATGTTAGGGTAAACACTGAAGTGAAACCTCTAAATACACTATCCCATTTAATCTCCCCATATATCTGAAAAGTAGACATTTTTATCACCACTGTATAAATAAGAATCTGTAGCTCATAGAATTTAGGTAGCATGTCCAAAATTAGTGGCCAAGCTTCAACTTAAGCCCTGACTTGTCTGAATCTAAAACCCTTGTTTTATCATCTGACTAAAAGTTCTCAACTAGCAGTGGGCTGACAAGAAAGGAAAAATACAGATATTCATGTTCCATTCTAGAACAATATTCTGACTCAGTACATCTGTGATGTACTGCCTAATTCTCTGTCCTTAGCAAATGTTTTGAGTAATTACAAGGGACGGCTAGGTTTTGAAAAGCACATACCATGTTGTCTCCTCAGGAGACAAATATGTTTCTTAGACCAATGGTACTCAGCACACTCAGCACTTAGCTAGTATCAGGAGTATAAATTGCTCCTTGACACCCAAGGTGCATGAATGATCCTATGTCTCTATATTTGCAAATCAAATTGTGTCCTTTCAACCTATCACTATGCCACTGGGAGTAGGTTTCACTAGCTCAAGAAAAACCAAGAAAACCGGAAGTGCAATCATCCTTCCTGATCTCAGAAGAGCTCCTCTCATCTTTCCCTAAGCTATCAAGCAAAGTAGCCCTCACTCTCAACTCTAGGGCCACTGTCCACTTGTCTTTCTCTACATTTTTTTTTCTTTAGCAAGGAAATTTAATAGTTAACTAGGATGCATAAAACATTTTAGGCTGCAGAGTCAACAGATAGCATTTTTCTCTTTTATGGGAATAAGATTAGTCTGAAAATACATGAAAATGAGGCTTCTATCCCCAAGGATGAAGAGCTACATCTTCAAAGTGATGGGAAACAAAACAGAAGTTTGAGTCTTTACTCTTGCTTGGAGAATTCCATGGACGGAGGAGCCTGGGGGCTACAGTCCATGGGATCGCAAAGAGTCGGGCACGGTTGTGTGACTAACTTTACTTTTATTCTGCTACCTTTAATTGTCATTAACCCACCTTGCCGAGCTGTTTACAGACTTCAGTGCAAAATAAGATGATATTGAAATCAATGTGTATGCTTGATCATAACAGATGCCTGACACTGAGTGAGAAAAATAGAAACAAAACAAACTATGGCCCCTTCCCCACAGAGACTTTATCATTCTATTGTGAAATGGAGAAAAAAAAAAAAGAGCGACCCTGAACTTTTACACATTGGACTCATTCCTTTGTTCAATTATGACTGTATTGGGGCATTTTGAGTTGAGGCTTTACATGCCCTACCACCCAAAATTGAAACATTGATATTATGGTTATTCTCTCTACACTACAAAATAAGGTATAGCAATATACTTTGCAAACTGTAATTTATTATACTGATGTACCAGAAATCTTAAAAATTCGTAAAAGTAAGGAAAAAAGTAGACAGTTTTATCACTGCAGTAAGTATGCAGTGATAAACGATGTCACCCCACTTCTGGCTTCATCTTATCTTTTCTACCATAATTTCTTCTTTGCTCCACTGTCATCCTCTTGGGCTTATCTTTATTCACAGGTGACATTGTTTTTATATACATACATAAAAAAAAAAACCTAAGTATTGACTTAAAACAATAAAACAGCCAGTTATTTTACCATCAAAATGAGTTTATTTGTGTACCACAAAATTGCAATTCAGGACACACAGTCTATGGCAAACCACAGGCAAGTCGGGAATACAAAGGAGAGGGCAGTTCTGTTATAGAGAAGAAGGGAGAGTTGGAAGGGGCTGCTATGACAGAGTCTGTTGGAGAAAACAGGGAATTTGCAGTGAGGTGGCTTTTCATTGGCTGAGTATTACAGTCTCTCCTTAGCTAGCTTGTTGCCAGGCAAGAAGAAATTCTTCCTTTCTCCTGCTGGGTAGTACAGTAGTAACCTTCTGGAGTGTTTCTTTTTCAAGTTATACAGATTTCATGAATTGGTGTAAAGTTCATTAAGCATTCCACCCCCAAACCCTAGCAGAAATAGTTATAACAATAAAATCTCTAATGCTGGCTCTCACACACTGCGCTCCTAACAGGCACCCTCCACTTTGCCTGTGTTATCTCATTCAACCCTCACAATAATGCTATGAAGTCAAAATAGCACACATGCTCTCGAGATTGAACAAAAGTGTACTTCCAAGAGGCTAGACAATTTGCCAAAGTCACACAGGTGAACTGGAACCTGGGCATATTGATTCAGAAAATCATAGCATCTTTTTCACTCTGCAGCTACAGACATCTATAATTTTATCTGTTTTTCAAATACTCTATGGTACTTATCATGTGCTTGTCACAATTCAAAACACTTTACAGATATCAATTGATTTAATAGTCATAACCTCTTAGGTAGGCATTATTAATATCCCCATTTTAAAAATAAAAGAGCTGATTTCATTTTCAGAGCCTCTGACTCATTTTCTAAAAACAATTTCTAAGAGTCCCTGACAGCTCTAGCAGCTACTGATTCAATAACAGACAAGATACCTCCAAGGTCAGACTCACCAGCCCCATGTTTGAGACAAGGCCATCTTGAAGATGGGGCAAAATCTTTTGAAGTGACGTCTATAAAATTCTGTCTGAAACAATAAAGCAAAAGCAAATCAAATTTATTTTTTCTTGGAAAAATTATGACAATGAGATGACATTAGCTGACAGTTGTGCAGGTTTCTATTTTAATATGTATTCATTTGAAAGGGTGCTTGAAAGTATAATTAAGTGAGAGGATCTAAGAAGCTTCTGTCAAAAGTACTCAGTCCAGTTTTCACTTAACAAATAAATGGAAAAGAAAAAAGGAGGGAAGGAGTGAGGGAAAGAGAAAGAAAAAGAGAGAGAAAGAAGGGAAGGAAGAAAGGAAGAGAGGGAGGGAAGGAGGAACAAAAAAATAGAAAAAATAAAGAAAGGAGTAAAACAATATCCTTCCCAGAAGCTAAAAATACATGAAACAAGCAAAGTAGCAAGAAGTGTAATATCACAGACTTAATGTCAGCTAAGATCAAGTCTTTCTTCCATCCCTCAAGAACTCAATGACCGCTGACAAGTTACTTAACCTCTTCAAGTACCAGTTTCTTTACTTGAAAAATCAGAACAGTACCTTTTTGTGTAATTAAATGAAACAATGTATGTGAAGAGTCTAATACTATGAGAATTGACTGTACCTACTCTAACATGTAAGGTTTGAGGACATTAAAAAAATGCAAATGGAAAACCTTACTTTCAACTATCACCACAGAAGTAGTATTTTGGGTGCCTGTTCTTAAAACTAGGTGGAATCAGATGATCTCTAGAATCATTACTGCACTGAGCGAAATATTGACAACTCCCAGCTAACCTACTCTAACCATTTCATATTTCTTAAAACAACGAGCAGAGTAAAAGGTAGTCAAAACAGGTAAATCCTAGGTATTTTAAGCATTGTCAATACATTAAAAAATAATAAGTAAGTCTTGAGAGTTTCTTTGGTAACATTGTCCTCCAAATAAAATATCAACATCACAGTCAATAAATTACATTCTTTTTTCCATTTAGAAGGCATGGCCTGTCTCCTAAATGCCACAGACTTCCACAGAGAGGAAACCTATAATTAGCCTATTTATTCAAAAACAGTCTTTTCACTTACCTCCTTCAGTCAACATTTCTTTTTTATCAAACAGACTTCACTACTTAAGATTCTGCCTTCAAATTCCAGCTCTTTTAGTTACTAACTTTGGGCACATTAAATAATCTTTCTTGGCTTCAGTGTTCCCATTTAAAACATGGAGACTTGTCTTTATGAGGAACTGAATGTCAAAATGCCCATCAAATTGTCTCCACACACATTCATTACTCAATATGTGGCAGCTACTGACTTGTTTATTCATGCTATTATTTATTGTTATCTCTGAGTTGTGTTCCTCATTAATGCTCTCAAACAACTTCATTCTGAACTCATAATGTCTCCATGCCCAAAATACTGTATCTAAAATCCTGCCCTTCTGAGATAGTTTATGATAACTAATCTAGATGACTTCTGATCAGGTCCTTCAACTAGAGCTACTGAGGAAACTGTTCAGTCAGATTTCGATATCCACAAGTTCTGCATCTGCGGATTCAACCAACCATAGATATTAAACATAGTGCATGATCTGTGGTTGGCTGAATCTGCAGAACCTGTGAAATAGATGGTGGACTAAGGAACTTAAACATCAGGGGATTTGGTATGAAGGCAGGGGTGGGGCATGGGGATTAGGGTGTCCCAGAACCTGTCCCAGGCAGAGGATACTGAGGGGTGACAGTACTTGGAAATTTGTTCAGAAGAAAAGATCCTGTCTTGAATTTAAGCAAGGTTGTTGCTCAGTCACTAAGTCATGTCTGACTCTCTGCATTGCAGCCCACCAGGCTTCCCTGTCTTTTACTACCTCCTGGAGCTTGCTCAAACTCATGTCCATCAAGTCGGTGATGCCACCCAACCATCTCATATTCTGTCATCCCCCCTCTCCTCCTGCCTTCAGTCTTTCCCAGCATCAGGGTCTTTTCCAAAGAGAAAAGACCTTTGGCTCTTCACATCAGATGGCCAAAGTGTTGGAGCTTCAGCTTCAGCATCAATCCTTCCAATGAATACTCAAGGTTGATTTCCTTTAGGATTGACTGGTTTGATCTCCTTGCCATCCAAGGGATTCTTGAGAGTCTTCTTCAGCACCACAGTTCGAAAGCATAAATTCTTCAGCTTTCAGCCTTCTTCATGACCCAACTCTCACATCCATACATGACTACTAGAATAACCATAGCTTTGACTCTACGGACCTTTGTCAGCAAAGTAATGTCTTTGCTTTTTAATATGTTGTCTAGGTTTATCATAGCTTTTCTTCCAAGGAGCAAGCATCTTTTAATTTCATGGCTTCAGTCACTGTCCTTAGTGATGATAGAGCCCAAGAAAATAAAATCTGTCACTTTTTCCTCATCTATTTGCCATAAAGTGATGGGACCAGGATACCATGATCTTAGTTTTTTGAATGCTGAGTTTTAAGCCAGCCTTTTCACTCTTCTCTTCACCTTCATCAAGAGGCTCTTTAATTCCTCTTCACTTCTGCCATTAGGGTAGTATTATCTGCCTATCTGAGGTTGTTGATATTTCTCCCAGAAATCTTGATTCCAGCTTGTGATTCATCCAGCCTAGCATTTCACATGATGTACTCTGCATAAAAGTTAAATAAGCAGTGTGACAATATACAGCCTTGATGTACTCCTGTCCCAATTTTGAACCAGTCTATTATTTCATGTCCAGTTCTAACTGTTGCTTCTTGACCTGCATACAAACAAGATTAGAAGCTAGAAATAAATGTACTCTCACTAACCTTGAAAAGGGAGACATAACTGTTCAACTCATTGGTTAGTAATCAGGTAGAAAGTGCCAGTGACTAAGATGACTGATTTGCAGATTACTGGATTCCTCAGGTTAACTAGGAAGAAGGATAGCTACAAGAAGAACTAAGAAAACTAAGACATTAAACAGCACAGAAATGAATACTAAGGTCACTCACAGTGTCAAGAATAACATAAATGACATGAACACAACATGAGCATTCTGGATTTTGAAGAATTTATAATTCTGTTCATGCATTCTAATGGCATCCTTGAGATAATTAAAATGTCTCTGAAACTAGTGAGTGAGGTGTCAAAGCAGATAACTCAATAAAGATGTCAGCTTTCTGTGTAACAGCTGTCAAAACAGAGACTAAGATTTAAGACTAGCAATGATTTTCTTTTTCCCTGGCCAATTGATGAAATGACTGTAACTTCTCACTAGTATATACTTGATAAAGTGTAGGCTTTGGAAAACAGGGAGGGGCAGGGCTGGGCTGTTTGAAGGGCAGTATCCCAGTAAATTCTACCCTAAACTACTGCAAAAACCTGGTTTTTAACCTCTTCTTCTTATGACAGAAACAACTTCCAAAAATGCTAAAGTAATTCATGTTCTTCCCCCCATTAGAACTCTTCAGAAAGGTCACCTTTTATGGGATGGATGATCTTTTGTGACCTATCTTTCAATCATTAGATGTGCAGGTTTTCATGAACCTTGCAGACAAGGTTAATTGTCCCTGTCTTGTCCTTTCATCCATATCTGCCCTGTGTGTTTCTCCAGGATATTCTTAAAATTTTTGTGTCCTCGTTCAAGGTACCATTAGGCTCACTCCTACACGTTAAACCATGATGATGAAGCATTTCAGAGCATAGGCAGTGAAATCAGATCACGTGAATATGAATACCAGTCTGCCAGTTACTAGCAGTGGGACTCTGGTATAATGAATTAGCATTCATTCCTGAGATTCCTAATCAGCAAATCAGATATAGTTCCTCACTCCTAGATTGTTATGAGCATTTAATTGGCTAATACATGTAAAGGTTATAGTAAAATAAATGTTATTATTTCAGGTTTAATAAACACTTTGATCATACAGTCAGGTTGTTGTGATTCTGGGAAAGAATGAGCCCTGGTGCCATGAAGACCCGAATCTGAAACAACATCCTTAGTATCACTGCACCATTTCATTTATACACTGGAGATGAAAATATCTGAAATACCAAGTTTGGGAAGATAATTAGATCAAAACCACAATGAGGTAGCACTTCTCACTTGTTAAAATACAGCTATCAAAACAAAAGATATTGTTGGCCAGGATGTGGAAAGAAGAGAACTTTTATGCATTGTTGGTGGGAAAGTAAGTTGCTGAAGTCTCTGTGGAAAACAGTATTGTGTTTCCTCAACAAACCAAACTATTACATGAAACAGCAACTTCACTTTTTCTTTTTTTAATTTAATTTTTATTTTATATTGGAGTACAGTTGCTTTACAGCAACCTGACTTTTGAGTATATATATATTAAAGGAATTGAAATCAGGATTTTAAAGAGATATCTTCATACCCATGTTTATTGCATCAGTATTCATAATAGCCAAGTCATGGAAGCAACCTAAATGTCCATCAGTGGATGAATAGCTAAGGAAAATGCATGCATACATACAGTGTAGTATTAGTGAGCCTTTAAAAAGGAAGGAAAGGCTACCACTTGTGACAACATGAATGTAGCTTGAGGACATCATGCCAAATGAAATAAACACAGAAGAACAAACACTATGTGAACCCACTAGTATGAGGAATCTAAAATATTTAAACACATAGAAGCAGAGTAGAATAGTAGTTAGCAGGGGGTGGGGGAGGGAAAAACAGAGATGTTGGTCAAAGGGTACAAAGTTTCATTTGTGCAAGATGAATGAGTTCTAGAGACTACTGCACAGCTTAGTGCCTGTCATCAACAATCCCGTGTCATGTACTTAAAATTTTGCTAAGAAAACAGATCTCATGTTAAAAGGAAAAGGTTTTTTGCTCAGAACATGACCCTGCAATGGACAAAGACCACGAGTCAATTGTTGTTGTTGTTGTTGTTGTTCATGTCCACTCTTTGCAGCACCATGGACTGCAGCATGCCAGGCTTCCTTGTCCTTCACTATCTCGAATTTGCTCAAACTCATGTCCATTGAGACATCGAAGCCATCTCATCCTTTGTCACCTCCTTCTCCTCCTGCCTTCAATTCAATCTTTCCCAGCTTC
This sequence comes from Capricornis sumatraensis, assembly GCF_032405125.1. Taxonomy (NCBI): domain Eukaryota; kingdom Metazoa; phylum Chordata; class Mammalia; order Artiodactyla; family Bovidae; genus Capricornis; species Capricornis sumatraensis. The sequence goes on from NC_091079.1 coordinate 33,713,057, forward strand.
AAGGTCTTTTCAATTGAGTCAGTTCTTTGCATCAGGTGGCCAAATATTAGAGCTTTAGCTTCAGTATCAGTCCTTCCAATGAATATTCAGGATTGATTTCGTTTAGGATTGACTGGTTTGATCTCTTTGCAGTCCAAGGACTCTCGAGAGTCTTCTCCAGCACCATAATTCGAAAGCATCATTTCTTTAGTGCTCAGCCTTCTTTATGGTCCAAGTCTCACATTTGTACATGATTACTGGAATAACTTTGGCCACCTGATGCAAATAATTGACTCATTTGAAAAGATCCTGATGCTGGGAAAGATTGAAGGCGGGAGGCAAGGGGGATGACAAAAGATGAGATGATTGGATGGCATCAGCAAATCAATGGATGTGAGTCTGAGTAAACTCTGAGAGTTGGTGATGGACAGGGAGGTCTGGTGTGCTGCAGTCCATGGGGTTGCAAAGAGTCAGACACAACTGAGCAACTGAACTGAACTGAACTGAACTGGAATAACCATAGCTTTGATTTTATTGACCTTTGTCAGCAAAGTAAATAAATTAGTCTGGTGAATTAGTCTTCTTATGAGATGCAATTCTGAATAATTTATATATAAGCCTTGGCAGGTGAAAGTTCACGCATGAACTTTGAGCAGACCTCTGGTCAACCAGCAGATAACCACTGCAAGGTGGTCTTCTTTCAAGGTTTGTGGCTGTATGCAGTAGGAAAAGAGGAGAAAAGGGTGAAAGACAGAATTCCTCACTCAGCTTCCTTCTCTGCAACACTTTGCACTTCTGTGTCAGGGCGGTAGCGGTTAAAGCACTTCCTAGGTGACTGAGTCAACCGTCAAAAGCCAAAGGCACTTTGTCTTATGATACTGAATAGCCAATTGATCTAATATCAATATGTGTTATAATTGATTCCGATTTATCACTTCCTCATTGTGAGGTGTTATGCTGACTCAAGAACCAGTTAGGGAATATGTAAAATTTTTATTTTACCTGACCCACTCCCCTAACTTATCTCACAAGTTAGTAACAGCTCTAGGTAGAAAATTTAGCTACTTAGGGGAGGTGGCAGTGAGTCCATTTGAGGAACAATAACAAGTGTCGGGAAGTAGGGTGAACTCAGAAGTATGTGTGTGTGTGTCTGTCTGTCTGTGTGTGTGCATGCCCTCAGTGGTGTCTGACTCTTTGTGACCCCATGGACTGTAGTATCTTTCAGGCAATAATACTGGACTGGGTTGCCATTTCCTCCTCTAGAGGATCTTCCCAACCCAGGGATCAAGCTCAAATCTTGCCTCTCCTGCATTGGCACCTGAAGAAGTAGAGTTAAGAACAAAGACAATGAGTAGTAAAGTGCTCTCTGTCTAGCCTGGCACATTCTAGGGAAGCTAGAGAGAAGTAGAATATTTAAGATGCTACAGATACAAGGTTTTGATTCATGTCGTTGCATTCTCAGCAGCGTTTTGCCTGGGTAGGTTATCTCTCTCCAAACTTCCTCTGTTTATGTGTACAAACGATACCAAATTAATATCTAGTGTTCCAACAACTGTTACCCCTTCCATTAAAGGGATATTGTTAATATAAGCTGTATGACCCTCTCACATTTGTGCTACTCCTCTGGAATTCTCAGATACGGTTGCTCTGAGCCTCAGATATGAAGGTACTAAAGTTTCATGGTGGACTTTACAGTAGAGCAGAAACACAGGTATTGATGAAACTATCCTTTCTATTAGAGTAATAAAAATTTAAGTATCTCTTGCCGTCACATGAGTCAAATCCGTGTTCATAAACATTGAACTTAGAAACAAATGCAGAATATGGATGTCATGTCATGCTTTAGATTCCTCTTCCCTTCTTATACGCAAGACGTCGTTCAAATTTATCTACCTGTTTCTTCCCTCAGGCTCTTCCCTCAATTTTCTCCCAAACATTCCTATTCTCTAATGCAAGCCTAGCCCCATGGTTTTCTAGTCTTGCTTTAATTTCAAGAGTCAACAGAACTTAGTCAGAAAATAGAAATCTATTTCTAAAAATAGAACTCTTACTCTGCTATTTTTTAACAAATGGAAGTGTCAATAAATAAAAGCAATTTAGGAAGACTCCAAGTAATACTTATATGAAGACAAAATTTAACACAGAAAAATAGTTTTAAACACCGTTCAAGAGATTACTTGTGGCTGAGCTTTTTGGCTATGCAAAACGTGGAGGACAATACATTTTTGTTTTCAAATAGTCTCTGAATATTTCCACATCTAATGTATGCATACAGTTTGAAAACTTCTGAGGAAAAATCTTAAATGCAGCTCATTTTATTAGATATTTCAGACAAAGTCATCTAAGGAGAGTGATACTATTTCCTATATACAGGGGAAAAAATGCTGTAGGTGATGGAGAAGACGCTGAACACCATTTCCTGTGTCTCTAAATGCACCTTCAGAAGAAATTTATGTTTATGAAGGGAAAGTGATGAAGCCAGGTGAGACTCTAATGGACACCAAATCTTTTCCACTCTGAATCGGACACCAGATAAATTTTAGAAAATCATTTCAAAAGCCCTCCACATAGCCTAACATACTGGCACTCACTCACAGTGCTTGGCAAAACCCTGGTCTGGATGTCAGCTCTGCCAAGGGTCTTCCTGACAGCAGTGTGGCATCTTGTGTTAGGATGGGGGAGTTTTATCAAGTGCATTTGAGAAATCAATGAGAATTCTGGTCCAACCCTGCCCGTCCTACATCAGAAGGGCTTTGGGTTTCCAAGTGACATTTGGTGACTCTCTTTCACCTGGCCCTATTTAAGGACTTTTACCAGTTATGATTCAATGACTTCTCAAACTCTTTGCCAAAGAATAAGAAAGGATTTTCAAGTTCTCTTTTACAATGAACACATTGTAAAGGTTAAAAGGAGGAGGCTGAGAGAAAATGTCCATGTGATGTCCCTTTACCAATGATACTAAAGTCTCACTTCTTGCACCATCAAGCTTGTGCCAAGTTGTGCCATCCATTCTCTGAGCATCCAAATTCAAACTGTTAGTTGAGAACGAGCTTTTAACTGCTGTGGCCATGAAGCCTCTCTGATCATTCCACCACCATTAACTTCATCTTTCCTTGGAAAAACTTGAGCAGACAGGGCAATGCTTAGCACCTAACTCTAGAATATTGTACTGCTCTTTTCTGTGAGTTCGTCTTTCTTTATGTCTGTATTGAATACCCTTGATTGAGGAGTTACATAATATGAAAAGGGAATATGGCAAAATAGAAATAAGGTATTTGAAGTCAAGGAGACATAGATTTGTGAAAGAATATGGAAAATTAGCCTAAATGTTTTTTTTTTAGAAAATATGTACACATTAAAATGTAATACATTGGACAAAGTAACATATATAAAAATTTTTCTTTTGCATTCCTCTGAGTCAACAATATTGGTTTTCTGTAATTATCTAAACATACATATAGTAAAAGAATTTCTACCTTGTATTCATTCAACTACTATTTAAAATTTATCCATTCTGCCACTCCAGGCACCATGAGTATTAAAAGTCTTTCAAAAATAGCTCCTTCTTTAGAGCAACAAATAATCCAGCAGGGAAAATAATAAATTACTCCAATTGACCACATTAGTAGTTTCGTAGTATAGGTTCTCTGTGAGAGGTACAGGGTATTAGGGATACAGTTGTCATGGATGGGTTCTCTGGGGTGCAGACAATGCTAGGGAGTTTGGTACACAGGCTGTGTCTTGAGCATCACCCTTGCAATCAAGTCCTCTGGAGAAAGAAGGAAGCAGGAATGGCGAGAGGGAGGAATCAAGATGTAATATTGATCCTACAACAGTCTCACTGAACACTGTGAGAAGCTGTAGAGCCCCACAGAAGCCATGCAGCCCCATGTTGGAAAGAGGTGGCCAAGCCTATAAACTCGGCTTCAATCATTCATTGAATATGGGCAGACCAGAATGGATTTGGACTTAGGTGAGTCGGCTCTCTCTCCAGCTGACACAAGCCTGAAAGGCCAATAGCAGAATGCTATCTGCCAGCAGCACTCCCAATAATTAGGAAAACATGCCCTTCCTTGAAAGGAGCTCTGGGCATTACAGAGTCCATCAAAGATGGGGTGAAGGGACAGAGTGTGTGGACAATGCATTTGCAAGCTTGACTGGGCAGGGAAGGAGAAAGGGCAGTGATTAGAAGATGCAGGCTTGAAGGGGTGTTTCCTTCTTGTAGCATTGCTCTATTTTTTTTGTTTGTTTGGCTGTGCACCATGTCTTTGCTGGGATTCCCTTGTGGCTCAGACAGTAAAGAATCTGCCTGCACACTGTTTATAATAGCCAGGACATGGAAGCAACCTAGATATCCATCAGCACATGAATGGTTAAGAAAGCTGTGGTACATATACACAATGGAGTATTACTCACCCGTTAAAAAGAATACATTTGAATCAGTTCTAATGAGGTGGATGAAACTGGAGCCTATTATACAGAGTGAAGTAAGCCAGAAAGAAAAACACCAAAACAGTATACTAACACATACATATGGAATTTAGAAAGATGGTAACGATAACCCTGTATATGAGACAGCAAAAGAGACACAGATGTATAGAACAGTCTTTTGGACTCTGTGGGAGAGGGTGAGGGTAGGATTATCTGAGAGCATAGCATTGAAACATGTATATTATCATATATGAAACAGATCGCCAGTCCAGGTTCGATGCACGAGACAGGGTGCTCAGGGCTGGTGCGCTGGGATGACTCAGAGGGATGGGATGGGCAGGGAGGTGGGAGGGGGGTTCAGGATGGGGAACACTTGTACACCCATGGCTGATTCAGGTCAATGTATGGCAAAAACCACTACAATATTGTAAAGTAATTAGCATCCAACTAAAATAAATAAATTAAAAAGCAAACAAACAAAAAAAGAATCCACCTGCAATGCGAGACAGCTGAGTCTGATCCCTGGGTTAGGAATATCCCCTGGAGGAGGGCATGGCAACCCACTCCAGTATTTTTGCCTGGAGAATCCCCATGGACAGAGGAGTCTGGTGGGCTGCAGTCCATGGGGTAGCAAAGAGTTGGACACAACTGAGCAACAAAGCACAACACAGCGTGTCTTTGCTGGATTTTAGTTCCCCAGGCAGGGATTGAACTCACACCCTCAGCAGTGAAAGCATGGACTGCCAGAGAGTCGCCTTCATTTGTCTATCATAAGAGAAGCAAGTACAGAGGAAGAAGCTGACAATATATGAAAGAAGAATATAATTAGCAAAATGAAGCAGATTAATATTTCTTTCCTCCATATCTGTGTAGAACCTTTTACACCTCAGTTATACCACTTAATCCATTATAACACACTTAACCTCTTTCTACTGTGATCTACACAGGAGGAGAAACCCAAACAATTTTCAAACTGTATGCTCTACACGTAGAGTGAGAGAGAGCACATAGTTAGTATGTAACTACTGAGTCACTGAACTGAACATTAAAAAAATAGAAAAACCTAAACCCCTTGAAAATTATTTTTTAGTTAAATAAAAAGTATCTAAACATATTCATTTTTAAGATAACAATAATATTTCCCACCCAGTGTGTAAATGCAACTTTTAGCCAGGGTGGAACAGAGGAAAACACACAGATAGACAGGTATATCTTGCCATAATTATGTTAGATAATTAAGAGGCTTAGATTCTGGTGCTCCCCCCCGCCCCGGGACCTATCAGCTTGTCAACTCAATATATGAATTTAGAAATCCAAATGAATACATACACAACCCAGGAGTTGATATATACAATGAGATTTTGAAACATCTTGAATTATCTTAATGCCTTTCTTCTTTATAATATCTTTTTCCTTCTTTGAAGTATCTGCTGTGAAAGATGATTAACACACAGCTTGTTCGATTGGAAACCAAATAAATCAATGTTTTTTTTTTAACCTAGAAGGCTCACAAGGAAAATTTTTATAATATTTATTTATCTCTAGTAATCTCCAATGGATAGCTCTTTATAACTTGTCTATCAAGGGTCAGCCAAGAACTAGGGAAATTCTTCTTATGGTTAACCTTCATGAGGTCTTTATTTCTTGTTGGCATTTGCATTGTCTGCTTCCTCTGCAGCTAAAATGAAAAGCAGTGTTACAAGACGGGTTTGTCAATGGCTTTTGTTCCTGGAGCACTGGAGGAATGTAAAAGAAGGCATTATTAATGGAAGAGCATCATTCCAGATTCTCGTAATTCTCCATAGAGGCATCTGATTCAGTCAAGTATGCGACAGAAGAATACTGATTAGTGAAGAGAATCTTTCATATGAGCCTGCGCAGCATTCACCCTTTGGGGAGTTCATGATTATGTAAATCTCTGATTCCGTATCGAGGGCTTTGGATATGTGCCGAACAACAGTGAAATGCCATGTGGACTACTTCACTCCAAGTACTAGACCCCCAGCATTCACATTTCAAGAAGGAGAAATTGCAATAAATAACTGCAGGGTATTGGGGGAAGTGTTGGATGCCGGTCCTAAACACAACTTAGGATTTATCTGTTAAAATGGAGGGGACAGTTGAATCTTCTCCAAGACTGCTGCAAGGTAGAATATCATTGTTTAATCAGCCCATTAGAAATGGCCAACTTGGGGCTTCCCTGGTGGCTCAGCAGCAAAGAGTCTGCCTACCAATGCAGAAGACATGAGTTTGATCCCTGGGCTGGGAAGATCCCCTGGAGAAGGAAATGGCAACCCTTGCCTGGGAAATCTCATGGACAGAGGAGCCTGATGGGCTACAGTCCATGGGATTGCAAAGAGCCAGATGGGACTTAGCAACTAAACAATAACTGGTCAAGTTAAAGTGGTCCCTTTGAGAAGCTTAATCCCACAAAGTTGACATTACTAAGGACAATTTGGGTACCACTTTTCTGGAATTCTTTTGGGGGAGCATGAAACACATTTTTAAAAATAGCTTCTGGGACAGTAACTAGATCTTTATGCTCAAAAAGTGAATTTCTTTTTTGAAAGTTTTTCTGTCAATTTGAAACTATCAAAAGTCACTCACTCAGAGCTGAGCTTGAACAAAAAGTTGGGTGACCAAAGTGGGTTACAATTCCTATCTGAGTTCAGTTTTACGGGCTGAGTTACTTAGAACCTGGCCAAGAAGGTAACAGTCAAAAAGGGAATCACAGAAATAGCCTGAGCAAGAGAATGTCAAACGATGTGGTCTGTTCAACGCAAGTCCTTGGAAAGATGGGAAAAAGCTTATTTATGAATGAAGTCATGCTTGTTGAAAAGCACTCTCATTCATTCATTCACTAATTTAGCAGTGTGTTCAGCAAGCAGTAGCACCATCTACCAAGCTTTGAGCACAGTGCTAGGAGCTGGGGACTTTCAAACAAATTGGACCAAGATAAATAAGTCACAGATTCTAGCTTCAAGGAGCTAAAGTAAATGTAATAATATACTTATTTTATATATAAATATTTGAATTAATAAATGTTATTTAATTTTAGAATTTGAAACATTATAAGAATTACCAAAACATGACACAGAAACACTAAATGTTGACTGACAATATTTCATACATGTTGTGACCTATCTTTGCCAGGAGAGTTAAGTGCTATCCACGTGACTCCACCAATGAGAGGACATCTGGAATCCTGCACCTGGTCTTTCCTGGACTCCACCATATGTGCCTTTTTCCTTGACTCATTTAGATCCATATCCCTCACTGTAACTGTAATGCATGAGTGTAACAACTTTTCTGAGTTCTGTGAGTCATTCTAGGGAATCATTAAACCTGAGAGTGGTCTTGGGGAACCCCAGTGCAAGCAAATAGCTCTTTCACAAAAGTTCTTCAGTCCAAGTTGTTCTCTGCTTGCAAGCTACTCTAGAACTTATAGCATAGTCTGTGACACACATGTGAATTTAAACCAATGTCCAGTTCTTTAACTGGGTACTTTGTTTATCAACCAGACTCTTAATTCGGCAAGGACTTGCTTCTATCTTCAGTTCAGTTCAGTCTCTCAGTCATGTCCGACTCTTTGCGACCCAAGAACGGCAGCACACCGGGCTTCCCTGTCCATCACCAACTCCCAGAGTCCATCCAAACCCATGTCCGTTGAGTCGGTGATGCCATCCAACCTTATACTTCCATAAATCCCATGCAACCAGGGCTGGACACACAGTACATGCTCAGTATATTCAGTTCAGTTCAGTCACTCAGTCATGTCCAACTCTTTGTGACCCCATGGACTGCAGTATGACAGGCTTCCCTGTCCATCACCAACTCCCAGAGCTAGCTCAAACTCGTGCCTATCGAGTCAGTGATGCCATCCAACCATCTCATCCTCTGTTGTCCCCTTCTCCTCCTGCCTTCAATCTTGCCCAGCATCAGGGTCTTCGGCAATGAGTCAGTTCTTCGCATCAGGTGGCCAGTGTATATACTTGCTTCAAGAAAATGAAAGGTCTGGATGTATATGAGAGAGTCACCTGGGGAAAAAAAATAACTGGAATTCTGGCAGCTGACCAACCAGGCATGTCAAGAATGAATAAATCAGGACCTTTGCCTTGGCACAGAAGGCAAGCAAGTTGGAAAGTAAAAGGATCAAGGGAGATTAGACATGTGTGAGAAGGAGTTGTATGCCTAGAACAACAGGGAAAACAAATAGGGAATCTGTAGCAAAGAGATTACACAAAGATTATATTTGCAATTGCAGGATGAAAGGAGAGGCAAGAGGAACAAAGTCACATAGCAATAAGCCAGGTCCTCGGAGAGGCTGTTTGCACTGAGGGAGGACAAAGAAGGTCTCTGTTTTTATAGATTAGGAGAGGAGACAGAAGTGATGCAGAGAAGTGTAATCAACATGAACTGTCTTGGGCCTCAGCTGGCTCTGGTGCTCTTGGGCATTCTAACACTGTGAATGGGATGAGAATTTATTAACTGGAGCCAGAAGGAAAAAAGGAGGTCTCTGTTACATGCTTTAGTGAAAAGAAGTCTGAACTGAATCCTGACTTCAGGGCAACCTGAAGCATCCCCAACCACAGGCTGAGAGAGGATCTTCCTGCAAACATGACGTTCTCCCCAAGCTCCCATGTATGTGTTGTATCTGACCCTGCCAGCCTGACAGCATCCCCAGAAGTCAAGGGTCCAAGGGACCAGTGTTCTTTTTCTTTACTGAAGGGTCTCATCCTAATCTAGGATTGATGTCCCGTTTCTATTTGGTTCAGCAAGAACCTACTGCACATCGGGCACCGTAGCTTATAAATAAAATTTTTATTTTTATATTTTATTTTATATTATTTATTGAAAAATATTATTCAGATAAGACAAACTCCTAGATCTTCCTGGAAACATATGGCTTTCCTAGACCAGCTCTGCCTGAGGATATTGTCCAGCAGGGGGGTGTATTTGGCCAGCTTCTGGCACAGGCTAAGCATACAGGGGACTAACTCCCAGGGGCCATCCTTAACCAATGAGAGGGTTCAAGTTACTGGACAAATACTCCAGCTTCCTAGACCCTCAGTGAGATAGGTAAGAAGTGGATTCTGTAGAGTTTGTCAAAGAGTCTCTAGAGGGATTCTTTCTTTATTGCTCTCACACTCTTCCCTATCTCATTCTGCATCCCAAACAGTGCTTTCTGGGATTACTTCCCCCCAAAACCTATCTGCACTTCAATTCTTGTGTCAAGGGCTGATTTTAGGAGAAACACAAGCTGAGACACCATGTCAGGCATGAATGAGAATATAAAGAAAACTTAATGTGATTTGAGTGCTTGTAGCAGCAAAAGACTTCATAGATATTATCCCCATTTAATCTTCACAGCAACCTGTCAAGGCAAGTATTGTTATTATCCTTATTTTGTAAAGTAGGGCACTAAGGTTAAGAGAAATTAAATAGCTTGGCCCAAAACACTAGTTAGGAGATGGCAGAGCTGGGGGTGGGAGTGGCCAAATGCAGTCTTGTTTAATTATAAGTCACATCTCTTTCTACTGCTTCACACAGCATTCCTGGTCAGTGGGGTCACTGCAAGACTGGTGGTTATTCAGGGTGGTCTGCAGGGTGGATTAGAGGGAAGGACATTGCAGGCCAGAGACTATTTCAGAAGCTTCTTCAATCAGCCAGCCTATAGACTCTGGGAAGCTGACTTGACTTTGTCCTGAAGGTGTTCAGGGAAGAGGTGAATACAAGACTGGGAGTCAGGAGTGTCAGCAAATGGTCCTACACAGATGTGGGAGGGAACAGACAGAAATAGATGAGATGCCCCTACAGATAACAGGTGCTCTGTTCCCAGGAAGGGCACTATCTCCCCTACTTCTGACCCTGACCCTGAGGAATCTCTGGGCACTACAGGGAAGAGGTGTGCAGATGAACATGGGGAGCAGTGTTATCAGATGACTGAATGCTCTTTTGCTGGATTGCTCAGGCATACTGTTAGTCTCTGCCTAAAGTACATTCTTAATAAAGCAAAGGCGGGGCTGGGGTCGGGGGCGTGGATTCAGATCTCAGCTCTGGAAATCTGCAGGGTTGGGACTCCAATGGGACATTGACCCCAAGAGCCCCTTTGGTTTCCTTGTGGATTGAGCAGAGATCAGGGATATGCAATGTCTATTGCAAAATGACTCTGGCAAGAGAGGTATGCATTTTCCCACTAACCAAATAAATCTTGAATTCTCAGTCTTGAAAACAGCCCAGTATGCTATACCCAACAAGTGAAACAAGCTGCGATTGATTCAGGCTCATATTAATATCCACACAAAATCCAAAAGAGACGGCAGACGTGAGATGTTATCCTGGTTCTTTCATGAATGAACTTTGGAGTCTCAAACAGGCCCTTTAACCACTTATGACTTCAGCTTCCTCACTGAAATGACTTTGGGTTAAATCATCCAATCTCAAAAGTCTCTACCACATGCTGGCCCCTACAAGTTCTGCTGGACAAGTAGAGGAGTCTCTCAGACAATGATTAATTGAAACAATAACCACAGGTGTAAAAATAAGAACTATGTTATTTATTGTCCAACTAAGGGACAACTACATATAAGACACTGGAGGGAAAAATCTGTCTCTGCCAACACAGGCCGTGTTTCACTCAGATAGTAAAATGAAAGCCCTCTTGGTAAGACAGAGCCCAAGTATCAGGCAGCATGTGGCAGTTGTACCCCAGCCCTGGAAACCAACATTGTTGACACCCTGAGGAAGGGTCTTAGACACTGCAGAGTGTGGAGTAATGAGAAACCGGAAGTGGAGGAGAATTAGTGCTGAGCAGCAGTTACATCCATATTATGGAGAAATAGTTCAGACCTTAACGTAGGTCTGTGAAGGTTTTTATTCATTTGGAATTTTTGCCTGGCATTCAGTTTATAGCCCTCTGCAAAATGGAAACAATATGTCAGTAATCCAAAAGGTTCTGTGTCAAGACTTGCTGGATACTGTCCGGGGAACCAGAGATCAGGAGGGAGCTGCTCTGGAGAGGAATTCTGTGGAGGAACTTATCAGCTGCTGGGCTGTTCTTGGTGGGGGCAGGGTGTCAGCTGGTAAATATATGTATAGAAATTCCCTCAACATGGTTGTGGACCATGCAATTATTGGAATACATGCTTCACAGGACCTGTCCAAGGAGTGGGAGAAAGATGCAGATGTTCAGCTGGTCAATATGTGTGTGTGTTTTAGTCACTCAGTCGTATCCGACTCTTTGTGACCCTATGAACTGTAGCCCTCCAGGCTCTTCTGTCCATGGGATTCTCCAAGCAAGAATACTGGAGTGGCTTGCCATTCCCTCCTCCAGGGGATCTTCCTGACCTAGGAATCCAGTCTCCTGCATTGCAGGCAGATTCTCTACCAACTGGGCCACAAGGGAAGCTAGTCGTGAATCAAATAATAATACTGGAATACATGCTTCATAAGGACCTGTCCAGTGAGTGCGAAAAGGATGCAGATGTCCACGGAGACTATTCTAGGTCATGATTTTCTATTACCCCTGAATAGTATGTCAGCTTCAGAACAAGACCCAAGCCAGCAGTAGAGAAATAAGAGGGCTCTTAGGAAGGGGCCTGAAGAAAATTTGTAGGCAAAATATCAAGAATAGTGCCATGTACACAAGGTGAAAAGAAAAAGCTTCAATCCCAATAGTGTAATTGGAGTAAAGCCAAAACTCAAGGCTTAGCAAAGAGTGCAAATGGACCATGACTTAGGTAAAGGATGACTCCTAAATTAAGCTCATGGCAGCAAGATCTTCCTGATACCCTACCAGGGTTGCCGGAACCAGTTACATACAAGTAACGGAGAATGAGGGGTGAAAAATGAGATGGTCACCCACTCTTCACTTTAAGTACTTAATTCTCAGTAGGGTGACATGGCATTACCTCTCAACTCTATAGTGCCCATTTTTCTATAAAGGGTGTGATATCATAGCATGGGTTATAAATATAAGAAATCTATTCTACCAGTAAAATGGAAGTCCATTATAGTTCAGTATGCTCTCATGTGAGATTGAATAATTCGTTCATTCATTCCTTCAGCCTTATATAGTTTTGATCATCTCTTGTCTCCCATTAAGGGTGCTAGATACCTCATCATAACATAACACTGCAGATGGAATAGGCTTATAAAAATAGTAGCTATTATTTACTGAGTGCAATCTATATGCTAGATTCTGTGCTGAGTGGGTTTTTTTTTTTCCTTTTCAAGCTTCACAAACTCTAAAATAGAGAACATTATTTCCGTTTTACTTATAAAGAAACTGAGATCTGGGTTGTGTAAGTAATTTACTTGACATTAGAAAGATACTAAGCATCAGAGTGACATATAAACCCCAACCATTTGACCACATGGCAATTTTTACCTCCCTATTGTGCTATTTTATGCAAATTATCAGCCCACTATCAGCTACTGAGATTTTGAGGTGGTTTTATGGTGATGGTTTAGTTCCTTAGTCGTCTCCAACTTGTGCAATCCTAGGGACTATAACCTACCAGGCCCCTCTGCCCATGGGATTTCTGAGGCAAGAATACTGGAGTGGGTAGCCAGTTCCTTCTTCAGAGGATCGAACCTGCGTCTCTTGCCTTGCAAGCAGATTCTTTACCACTGAACCACCAGGGAAGTCCTCAGCCCACTATCAACGAAGGGAGAGAGTCCTTAAGGAAGAATATAAAATAGGATTTCCCAATCAAAATTCTCACCTACGACTTTTATTAGAGAAAGCTAACATGATTTCACTGAAGTGGAACCATTAGGAATGTAAAATGGACTTGTGGGATTTCAGGGGACAAGAAGCAGAGCATTCTAAATGGGCTTCCCTGGTGGCTCAGTGGTGAAGAGTTTGCCTATCAAAGCAAGAAATACTGAATGTATATTTAATGTCAAAGAACAAATTGTCAATCAGAGTTCAATTCCAAAAACATGTGAAAGAGCTGAAATGCCATCTCAACAAATCTGCAGAAACTGACACATCCTTTTGAGAACAATCATCACAGCACAAATATCAGAGGATATAAGTGCCTAGAAACATAAATCTGAATGTCACAGGAACATCCATACTTTTCAAAAGTCAGTTCTAAAAAACTGCCCAGAAAATGACAGAGTGATACTTGGAGAAGTAAAGGTCAAACTTTCTCTCTCCATCCTGGATATCTCTAAGACCCAAGAGGAAAATAAAGCAGACCACAAGATCTTCAAGAAGGGGGCAAGAGTTTTCTCCCAATCTACTTGTTTTTTTAGCTACACAGCTCAGGAGGCTCATGGTCATAGGATGATACTCAGGAATTTAGCCAAAGAAAAATTCAGACCAGCATATTCCAAAGACCAAGTGGTTTGGGAACCACTGATAAACAGAAATTAGGACAAGATTGAAACACATGATTTAGGCCATGGCATTCACACTTCCATGTCCATGTGATATTGAGCAAATCAGTCGTCTTTTCTGTACTTGAGTTTTCTACTCTTAAATGACCTAATGGCCTTGGTATTCCAAGGCTGCCAAACTCACAAAATCTCCATGAGGATCAAATGAAATAAAAGGTAAGCTGTAAAATAATATGGTTCAGACATAAAATGCTGTTAATATCTCCCTTAAGATTGAACTCTTTGCCAATTTTTGGTTAATTTTTAATGTATTTTAGTTAGAATTATAGAGACACCATCAGGAGAACCAAATATGCATATAATTGCAAGAGGTTAAGAGCAGGTCCTTCTGGGAAGGAAGCTGGGAGTGAGGAAAGTGGGCTGGGGCTGCTGTATTTCACTACTGCTCTTCGGTACCTTTGATTCATTTCACAATGCACATTTAATACCAAGTAAACCAGATATGTATGTATCGATTCATACCACTCCAATTTCCCAATATACTGTTAATTTTGTTTACCTGTCGACTAACCTTTAAATTTAGACACTGTATTTGACCCTTTATTTTTTTATTCATCAAATATTGGCATTATCTCTTAAGCAACTGTTAAAATGAATATGTTAGCAAACTTGTCTCTCTTTTCATTCTCCTTTTTCCCCCCGACTCTGCTTCTACTCGTAAATTTTATAGTTTACATTTTCAAGATTGATAGCATTTACGTTTTGTGTCAACACTGTTCCAAGCATTACCTACTACAGAAATGACATCCTTAAGACTTAAGTTTGGGGTTCCTAGGTATCTTTTAGCTTTTAAACATATGATCAAAAGATAAAACAAAAGTGTGGGTGAGATTTGTGTTTGCCATCCAGGGAATATAAAATTTCTTGACCTCCCCCTCCCCCAAAACCATGGTATTATAGATGTAACACTAAAGGGAAAATTAAGTGACAAAAATATTTTTTCCCAAGAGTTTTAGGAGAAAGATATGTGAGGTAGTGTCCAGGAACAAGTAAACTATTTTTTCCCCAGCCCAGGTTGCCTGCAATGAACTTGTCGTGAGTGCAGAGTGGGTACTGAGGCAGTCAGAAGACATTTATCTGCTTTCCCAACATGTTCCTATTTACAGAATGATGACAAGTAAATTGCATACATTGGTTAAGCATCTTTGAAGTTTCCAATCACTGTCTAATCCTTCCTGTAGAACTGGTGCATCTAAAAACAGTCACCCTGGACACTTAGTCCTTCAAACCTTTTGGGGTTCCCTTAGCCATTGCTAAGACTTGTCTAGGAACAGCACCAATGTAGAGTTGTTTCACCAGCTTTTGCAAATTTGTTAAGGATTAAGGTTTTCATCAGACATAATCTTAGCAAATTTATCCATGTAATTCTCAGCTGCTTCATGACAGCTGTTTCACCACAGATTTTCAAATATTTTACACCATGACACTTAGGGATGCCTTAAATTTCTGCCTCCAACTTTCTGGATGTTCACACTCACCTTCAATGTTCACTTTGTCATGGAGTAGTCCGACTGGTTTCATGGTGAATAACCCAGTTACTGGCATAGAGCTAACTTTGTTTTCAAATCTAACCAATGCAAAATCAAAATCTTCATGTTTTTGCCCAGTGCGATGTTTCACTCACTTTTCTTTGTTGTTGTCACCATAAAACATCAGCAACTTGTCTTCCTGTTTCACTGAGTTGTTTATGGTGGCTGTTCCCACATTACATTCTTTGGTAACATGCCTCAGACTCAATCACTTAACCTTCCTCCTCAGTATATTCCTGTTATTTTAAGTTTCACTATTGAGTAATTTTATTGAAATAGAGTTGAATTACAATATTTTATTAGTTTCAGGTATACAATGGAGTGATTCACTATTTTTATAGGTTATACTCCATTCAAAGTTACTAGAAAATAATGGCTATATTCCCTGTGCTGTATACTATATCCTTGTACTTTTAATTCCTATCTAATAGTTTGTATCTCTTAATCTCCTTTCCTCATCTTGCCCCTGCCCCTACCCCCTCCCCACTGGTAACCACTAGCTTGTTCTTCCTATCTGAGAGTCCATTTTTAACTGTAACTTGTATTATTCCTTTATTTCTCTCTCTGCGATTCATAACTATCTTGATATTGCATCTTCCAAACTGATCTTCCACGCCCATGCCTTTCTCATATTCTCTCTTTCTCTCTTGCACGCACACACACACAAACACACACACACACACACAAACACACACACTCACTTCCTTTCCCTTTTTATTTTAGTGATCTTATCCTTAACTTCCAAGTCCTCCATATTTTTCACAAATATTGTTTCCTTTTTCTGACAGTCTATGTTTCTTTATAGATAGGATAGCTTGTTAAATCTCTAACCCTAATACAAATTAGGGTTCTGTGGTTATTTTACATTTATAAGGTTATCTTTTAATCCCTGCATCATATATATATATATTTTTTTTTTTTTTGAACTATGCTTTCTATTTCTCTACTATGGTCTTTCTCTTGTATCTTATGAGTTTTTTTCAAGTATCTGATGATCCTGTTTCCCAATTTGTATTTAAGGTTGGGGCACTGTAACAGCTGTCTGGGAGCTTTGTGTACACCAGGGAGGCTTACAGAAGACAAGACAGGCAGCCCTTTCTTCAGGATGAGCTGGTAGGCAGTTGGTTACCACATTAGTGCACCTCTGAATACCAGAATATGGAGGTTTTGCTCTGAGATGCCAATGCATTTAGAGGTTTGTTTGTTTTTCCTTAGGAGTAAATGCACGACCTCTGAGTCTTCCACTTGTGGAAAAAATAGTGTCGCTATGTCAACTATTCTACACACAGACTTTCACAGAACATCCCAGCCTTCAGCCACGTGCTTGGTTCCTTTCGTCCCCTGTAACATTTCCAGAGTCTCTCTAGAGTTCATCAGATCGGCTCCATTCTTGGCTGGCGCTTACCCTGTCCTTAGTCTAGGCATGGATCTTTAGCCCGACTGCATTAGTTATCACTTTTCTATTGATTCTCATCTTCAAAAAAAAATATCATGTCTTTTAATGGCCTATTTTCTGTTCTCTTCATTGTTGAGAACTTATACCTTTTTGTTCCTTTATTCTTATTCTACTGAGGTTTCAGAAGGCAAAGTTAAACATACTAATTAATTAGGAGTTTTATTTCTGAATTTAAAAATGCATATACATAAAGGGAAAATGGAGGTAAACGGTGTCGAAATGTATTAAATTGGAAAATAAAGATCTACCATAGAGAACCTTGCTCCCTCACTCAATCTCATTTTCCAAAAGTAACTGAATGTGTCTTAAGGTCACCTGAAGATTTCTATTATAATTCTTAGTAACACATTTCTGCATCCATTTCTTGATTTGAAAACCTTGCTTAGTATTTATTGACACTTCTTCACCTGTACAGATCTAGGAATTTAGCTCAGCAAATTAGATGGGTGTAATATCTTCTCAAATCTCAGGCAACCACTTTTGTTAAAGATATTATTTTTGTTTGTTTTTTAATTGGTTAACTGCATTACTTTAAATATACTTTAGACTTAAATTTGTATTTCAAAAAGCTTTGACATTATCTATTGCATCCATGGTGATGTGTATATGTGTGTGTGCATATATATTCAAAAACCAATAAACAGCATTGCGGTATTGTGGTTAGTAATAATACATATTTTTGAAACTGTGATATGGTTGATTTTTAGAGCAAACAATGTAATCCAATGTAAGCACATAGATTTTCATTTCTTTTACTTCATAAATGTGATTCAAATCTTACCGTATGATAGTATATTTCACATTTGGACCATGACTTGCTTATACAGAATTTTGTTGTGCTTGCAATGTCTAATGGTGTTTCTTTTTCTTATTGACAAAGAGAATACAAGCTTTACTCACCATGTCACTAAAGTCATGCTGTTTGGACTAAATTGAACTATTCTCTATGCCTCCTATAGAGCTGTCATCCTGGGATGTCTTTTCATTAGCTTAGTGAACTCAGCTATTTTTCAGATTCCATGTCTTGCTCCTTTTAGGGTGCCTTTTATTTTGTGTGCTTTGAGAATAAATTCTCATGAAATTTTTAAAGAAAGATCAAATGTTTAAGATCATGAATATTTGAATTAATTTTCCTTTTCTCTCAGACCTGAACAATAGTTTATTTGGGCATAGAATTCTCAACAGTTTTACTTGGAGAATGTAACTTAACCTTTGTACCTCAGTTTCATCATCTAAAAATTATCCAACTTCAAAGGATTGTTGAGAGGATTAAATAAGTTAATTTATGTAGAGCATTTTGAACAATGCCTAGCTCCTAGCATTCAATAGATGTGGTTCTTAGTGTTATATTTCTTCTCAGAACTTTGAGGCCTCTTCTTCATTGTCTTCTAGTGTCTATTTAGTATTGCTGCTCTGATTCCAGTATAATTTTTGTTCTTTTGTAAATGATTTATTTACTTTGGAAGCTAAAGAATTATCTTTATCTTAGGATCTATGAAGTTTTATGAGCGTTTATCAAGGTCTGGGTCTCTCTTAATTCTCCATACTTGGACATGTGTATTTCTTTAACTCTAAAATTAACACATCTATTTTAAAAATTATTTTCTGCTTTCCATTTTTCTTAATCTATTTTAAAGTTTTACTAATCAAGTATTAGATGTCTACTTGACTCTATATATCTCTAACCTTATTCTGAATGTTTTCTCTCTTTATCCTTTTGTTCTTTGCCTTGGGAGATTTTCTCAATATTATATTCCAATTCGTCCATTGAATACTGTAGTCTGAAAATAAGATTTAAATTTCTAAACATATTTTTGGTCCCTGAAAGTTCCATTTTCCCAGGAGCATATTCTTTTTTTATGAAAGTGATACATCCAACATCCTCTCTGCAAATAGCATTTGGGATATTTTCTGTTGTGTGGTTCCCTCCTGTATGAATCCGCCCTAACAAAACACCACAGATGAGGGGATTTGCACAATTAAAATCGACTTGCTCACAGTTCTGGAGGCTTGACTTCAAGGTTAAGGTGCCCTTGGGAGTAGCTTCTGGGAAGACCTCTCTTCCTGTCATGTGGAAGACTGCCTTCTCTGCACATGTGTGTGGAAAGAGCATTCTCTGGTGTCTCTTCCCTTTCCTGTAAAGGTATCAGTCCTATCAGATTAGGACCCCACCCTTTTGATCTCATTTGACTGGACCTCCCTAGAGGCCCTATATCCAAATAGAGTCATAACAAGGGTTAAGGCTTGAACTTGAGTTTGGGGGGGACACATTTCAGTCCACAACACCTCCTATTCCTTAATTTTTCTCTTTTCCTGTGCTACCAGTTGGTTGTCTTTATTGGCCCATTCGCCTTGTGCTATTGGTTTTCCTCAAATGTTTAGTGATCCTCTGTTGTCTCTTCACCTTGTCAATAAAGGCCTGGGTTGATCAATATCATTAATTAGTCCTGGTTTCCCTCTTGTTGCATGAAAGGGTTTCCTTATCTTGTCCTTTGCATGGGAGAGCTAACATAAAGTTTTAGAAACTTCAGAGTTTGTGGACGGAGAGTTTATAGATGTGTAAATTGCCGTCCCCATCTGTTGCACCCCCCTCCTATCTTCCTGTACAATGTCAAAGCAAATGAAAAGAGCCAACTTGTGTCCCCCAAAATACATGTCCACCTCCCAGACAGAGGCTTAAATTTAGCCTTAATGTGATTCTAAGAAAACAAGTATTGACAGTGAATTTTAAGGGTAACAATAAAAAGAACTGTACAAAAATATGATACTCTAGTTAGTAGAGTGTTTTAATAGGAATATGGGTTGACTTGAGTATAGTTTTGACAAAATAATAATTGAACTATGTATTCTAAGGCTAAATACAAAAAAGAACTATGCACAAATATTATACTCTAGCTAGTAGGCTCATTTTTCACAGGGGTTTGGTTGGCAATTTTGAAACTACTTATGTGTATTCTGGGATTGAGCAAATAAGTTAATATATCATAGATAATGAGAACCAGGCTTACTGCTAGAGAAAGGAGCTATAAATAAGGAAAGGGAAAAGGCTAGCATGAATCCTGTGGTGTCAGGCTGGATATATCAATATAAACTCATGGTTTATAAATACATATATATAGATAGATACAGAATAGATAAAACTGTGTCTGCTGAGAGGGTAAGAAACAATTGAAACACTAATAGCAACGAGAGGCTCTTGATTTCTAGATGTCATTCTCTAAGCTTTAGAGAAATCGTTGATTCAAGGGACAAGAGAAGGAAAGTGCACGATGTGACTTGAATAGCTTATGATATGAAAAAAGTAAGAAAGTGCTCAAAAAATGACAAGGACAATTTAAAAAATTCACAGAAGTCAAATTGATGGGGCTCCCTATGGCCAAATCTGGGGCAATTTGAAGATCACATACAAAGTGATCTTCAAGGTTAAGGTGCCCTTGGGAGTAGGTTCTGGGAAGACCTCTCTTCCTGTCGTGTGGAAGGCTGCCATCTCTGTGCCTCTTCTCTGCACATGTGTGTGGAAAGAGCATTCTCTGGTGTCTCTTCCCTTTCCTGTAAAGGTAATGGGATGGATTGTAATCCACAGCATGAAGTAAGAGTTTGTGAGTACACAATAATATATATATATATATGTAATGGAATAAATAGAGAAGGAAAAGGTCTTCCTTACAGTACTACTCCAACTAATAAACATAGAAGGAATAAAAGAAATAGAAAGTTACCACGTGGCCAATATCACAGTAATAATTATTTTAGACCAGGATCATCTATTAATGCTAATAATTAGTGGGCAAATACAGGATGGAAAAAAATTCTGTGGACAGACTTTATTTGGGGGGCTCCAAAATCACTGGTGACTGCAGCCATGAAATTAAAAGATGCTTACTCCTTGGAAGAAAAGTTATTACCAATCTAGATAGCATATTCAAAAGCAGAGGCATTATTTTGCCAACAAAGGTCCGTCTAGTCAAGGCTATGGTTTTTCCAGTAGTCATGTATGGATGTAAGAGTTGGACTGTGAAGAAAGCTGAGTGCCAAAGAACTGATGCTTTTGAACTGTGGTGTTGGAGAAGACTCTTGAGAGTCCCTTGGACTGCAAGGAGATCCAACCAGTCCATTCTGAAGGAGATCAGCCCTGGGATTTCCTTGGAGGGAATGATGCTGAAGCTGAAACTCCAGTACTTTGGCCACCTCATGTGAAGAGATGACTCATTGGAAAAGACTCTGATGCTGGGAGGGATTGGGGGCAAGAGAAGAAGGGGACGACAGAGGATGAGATGGCCGGATGGCATCACTGACTCGATGGAGGTGAGTCTGAGTGAACTCCAGGAGTTGGTGATGGACAGGGAGGCCTGGTGTGCTGTGATTAATGGGGTCGCAAAGAGTTGGACACAACTGAGCGACTGAACTGAACTGAACTGAACTGAAAATCACTGCAGATGGTGACTGCAGCCATGAAATTAAAAGATGCCTGCTCCTTGGAAGAAAAGCTATGACCAACCTAGACAGCATATTAAAAAGCAGAGTCAGTACTGTACTAACAAAGGTCCATCTAGTCAAAGCTATGGTTTTTCCAGTAGTCATGAATGGATGTGAGAGTTGGACCATAAAGAAAGCTGAGCACCAAAGAATTGATGCTTTTGAACTGTGGTGTTTGAGAAGACTCTTGAGAGTCCCTGGACTTCAAGGAGATCTAACCAGTCCATCCTAAAGCTTTTGAATATGCTATCTAGAATATTCATTGGAAGGACTAATGCTGAAGCTGAAACTCCAAACCTTTGGCCACCTGATCCAAAGAACTGACTCACTGGAAAAGACCCTGATGCAGGGAAAGATTGAAGGTGGGAGGAGAAAGGAACGACAGAGGATGAGATGGTTGGATGGCATCACCGACGTGATGGACATGAGTTTTAGTAGGCTCTGGGAGTTGGTAATGAGCAGGGAAGCCTGGCATGCTGCAGTCCATGGGGTTGCAAAGAGTTGGACACGACTGAGCGACTGACCTGAACTGAAACACATGGTGAGAAACAAGATAGCAATACAGTCTTAAATTATTTCTAAGAAAGATACTTATCAATTACAAAGAGAAAATAGTGACTATGCAGTGAAGAAATTTGCAGTCACCACCATAATAAGGGGCTTCCCTGATAGCTCAGTTGTTAAAGAATCTGCCTGCAATGAAGGAGATCCTGGTTCGATTCCTGGGTTGGGGAGATCTGCTGGAGAAGGGATAAACTACCCACTCCAGTATTCTTGGACTTCCCTTGTGGCTCAGCTGGTAAAGAATCCACCTACAATGCAGTAGACCTGGGTTCAATCCCTGGGTTGGGAATATTCCCTGCAGAAGGGAAAGGTTGCCCACTCCAGTATTTTGGCCTAGAGAATTCCATGGATTGTATAGTCCATGGAGGAGTCACAAAGAGTTGGACACAACTGAGCGCCTTCCACTTTCACCATAACAAAGGGATCAAAGTTACCATTTTGGAAACATATTGACATTATTTGCCTCCAGATTCAATGCACTGAGGAAGACATAATATTAATATTTATATCCCTATGGGCTATAACTTCACATGGACTCTTACTTCATACTATGGATTATAATCCATTCCATCAGTGTGTATCCTGCTGCTACTGCTAAATTGCTTCAGTCGTGTCTGACTCTGTGCAACCCCATAGATGGCATCCCATGAGGCTCCCCCATCCCTGGGATTCTCCAGGCAAGAACACTGGAGTGGGTTGCCATTTCCTTCTCCCATGCATGAAAGTGAAAAGTGAAAGTGAAGCTGCTCAGTCGTGTCCGACTCAGTGACAATCCTCAAATTGTCCCAGATTTGGCCGTAGGTGGCCCTATTAACTTGAATTCTGTGAATTTTTTAATTCTCCCTGTTAATTTTTGAGCACTTTCTTACTTTTCCACATGACAAGCTATTCGAGAGGTTTACAGTATAGAAACCTAGCAAACATCACCACGGTCCAGTGATCAAAGTGAACATCATCAATACTGAGAAAAACTGGTATCATATGGTTCCTGGTAGAGTCACCAAGGACACAGCATTGCTTCTGTTATTCCACCCAAATGTATATAACCCAGTCTAATCATGAAGAACCATCAGACATCTTCAAATCAAAGGACATTCTACAAAACAATTAGCCTGAACTCTTTAAAAGTATCTGTTCAATCCCAAGACTATCCAAATCATTGTCACCTGTCCTAAATGATGACAATGACATCTATGATTCTTTTGTACTGTGCTAATCTATCTGAGGACAAATTGTGTTTCTCCAGTTTCCTTTCTCTGCCTTGTTCTAGGTTAGGGTTGACTACCAGGGAAATAAACAATATTTAGAAGACAGAAGGAAATCAGCAGTCATTGTGCCCTAAGAGTTCATGTGGAAAGATAGGTGTTGGTGCATCTTAGGCATCTTGTTGCTAATCTGCTAGCCTTGCAGGACATGTCGTCCTCTCCAAAATGTCCGTAGGACATTTAATTGACATCAAAAGTCCTTGATATTTGCAAGGCCATTGGTTTCTATCCAAAATACCCGTGGAGATATTCAGTCCATGCTACAAGGTCCCTGATATTCTATCCTGCCCAAAACCATTTGGCGTGGACTGAATACACTCATGCACATTTGGACAGGACCACATTTCAAAGACCATTCGGCATGGACCAAATGTCTTATGGCCTTCTTGGAGGGGACTGAATGTCTGCCAGCCATCTGCTGGCTCACATGTTGGTGTGGAGCAGGAGCCAGATCGGCCAGATCTCTCCTGGATCTCTTCCTTTACTACCTCCAGGTCCTGAGCCAGGTGTGTGAGCATCTGCCTAGGGGAGGACGCTAGCTTCCTCTGCAGCTCACCAGGCATCACGACAGAGGGTGAGAAAAAGACACAAGTTCCAGTTTGCCCTCAGTTTCTGAGCTTTTCCTCCAGATTGCTCCCCTCTCTAGTCCATGCCTGGGCCACTAGATTGCTCCTATTTCATCCTATACCTGCCCACAGCTTTCTCTCTCCTTCTCTCTCTCTCTGTTGCTCCATCCCCTGTTTCCTCTCTCTCTTCAGCCACATGGACCTCATTTGGTTCCTCATTCTCCTCATAATCTATCTGTCCAGCCATATAGCCTTTTCCTTGGAAATATTCTTCTTTCCTTTTCCATCTGGTTACCCCCTCACTTTTTAGATCTCAGCTGAAGTGCCTCCTCTTCAAGAAAGGCTTTCTTGACCTATTGACAAAGTTAAATAACATGGCCATAAGCGTTCCCCTGCCAGTGTGCCTCTCCTGATTCTCAGTTCACTTGTGTGCCTGTTTGATTTATGTTTGACCTCAGTCACTGGGGCGGGGCTAAGGGACTTGGCAGGTGAGAAACACCATTTCATACCTGGTCATTAGCACAGCACCTGCCTCTAGTAAAGAGTCAATAAATATTTGTAGGTGAAATCAGTGAATTTTAAGCCATACTCAACACAAGATTTGATTAATACATCTATGCCTATTGATGTGCCTAAATTTCCCTTCTTTTGCACAATAATGAGTAATATAAAAAGACTAATTTAACCTCTTCATAGGAGCCATGTCTCTAGCTTATAAATGTACCTTGGTCACCTCCCTTATGTTCCCTCCAAGAAATAAGAGTCCTGACACTGAGGAGAACTCCACTATGAATCAGCAAGTTGATGGTCATTAACATTGAACTCAGGCATTTCCCCATTTTATTATTTGTTGCAAGACGTGTGTTTTCACAGGGCTATCAAAGTAAGCTGCAGGAAAGCTGCCAGTGTGTTTCTGAAGTGATTTTTGGCAATCTATTTCCATCAGCTTCATGCAGTTCTGCACCTATTAACACATTCCTTTGAGATTCAATTTCATTCTGAACATCAGTTCTAAACCACATGAATCAAATTAAACACCAAGACATTTCATCAAAATATTCCAATTAATTTTAACTAATTTCATTCAGTTCGACAATTCCAAGCACTGAAATTAATGTCCTTCTTGCCAGAGCATATACGAACTGATCTTGCTTCCGTCAGATCCTTTGCTGTTTGCTTCTCTACAAAGTATTTTTAAACATGTTTACTACCAAATCTTTTTAGCTGCTGAAAATCTTCTCAATTCCCAATAATTTGAAGCGATCAGTGTGTTGCTATGATCATCTTAATTTCCCTCCTCTTGATAGCCATGACCTCTCTGGTGTCAAATAATAGAACAGAGAGGCCAGAGTGGTCTTAGGGAATGCTATGGACGACAGAATTCCCCTGACCACGCCCCTCAAGCCTGGCTTAGTATAGCTGACACAAACTTTTCCCCATTTACATATTTCTCCATATATAATATATATATACATATACATATATATATATATATATATATAGTCATCAGTCTCCTCACATTTTAGCCTAACCCTCTGCTATTGAAACATTCTACATTCCATGAGGCAAAGCTAGAGTTAATAATGGACATTTTTTATGATCTTTGCTTCACTGAATGGAGGCCTTCTCACCTTTTGAATTCCTCTGTCCCCAAAGAAGGAGGCGCATGCTCACATGTCACGCCTTCCCTATGGCAAGGCTCAAAGTAACATCAAGTCCATCACTCAGGTGCATCTGGATGACCTTGTGGTTAAAAGGAGAGGAGAAAAGAAAACATCACACCAAATCCACCATGAGTGACATGCAGCCTTCCAAGGAGGCAGCAGGACATCCCAGGGGCTTTGCCCCTGCCCAGCATCGCCCATAAAAGCTGGGATGTCTGTATCCATTGGCAACAGTAACAGGATCTCAATTAGAACAGTCAGGAAGAGTCATCCAGATATTTTTCTGACTATGTAGCCTCCAGTCACTATTTTCTGAACTTCCTAGTGATTTTATAAGCATATATCCTTTAATAATGAATGGTAGCCCACAAGGTTCCTCTGTCCATGGAATTCTCCAGGCCAGAATACCACAGTGAGTGGCCATTTCCTTCTGCAGGGAATCTGCCCGACCCAGTAATCAAACCCAGGTCTGCACTGCAGGCAGATTCTTTACTGTCCGAATCACCAGAGAAGGCTTGAGTTCTATTCTACACAGTAATTAGCTGAGTGATTTTATCCATTCACCTAACTTCTAACAGCAACCAATTCTGACACCAACTGCATGTTCTACAATTCAATTCTGACACTAACTATACCTGGAGTCAGACTAAGATGTTGTTGCAGAAACTAGTAATCAAGAAACCAAGCTCCACACTCGGAGAGTTGCAGAACTCAGGTTTATTATGCTGGCAGGCCCAGAGGAGTTAACACTCCAAACTCTGAGCCCTGAACAAAGAGGTTAACAGAGATTTTACAGACCTACTATAGGGTGCAACACTATTTGCTAATAAGCTAGTTTAAACTAAGGGGTTTTGCCTGCATGGGAACAGCAGTCAAGATGGGGAGGGGAATGCCTGACCTTTACATAGACAGGCATGATTAAGCAGGTTTGCAGGGGCTGGGCAACTGCAAAGAGCAGGACAAGGGTGAGTGAGATAAGCTCCAGTTCCTAGTATTGTAAGTCTCCACTTTCTGAGACTACGTGACCTACATGATCCAGACTTTGCAAGGAGCAAGATGAATTGCAGAGGCAGAAAGAGCAGGAGGTTATGTAAAATTTTAACTTTTCATCTTCAATGTGACACTCCAGTTTTAAAGGCTCTATCACATAGAACGCTCTCACTTCAGACACCAGATTCAAGAATCAAGTCCTAAGTTATCCAAACTTCTGTTCAGCTTGCCTTCAAAGTTGAGGCTATGGAAGCATGTTCCTGTTAATAAGTTACTTAATACCAGTTTATGATAAAGGACAATTCAATTCAAGAACAGCTGGAGGGAGGAGATGCATAGGGGAAGGTATGATGAAGGGATTGGTCATCTCCATGACCTTTCCAGGCATGCCATCTTCCCAATATCTCACTGTGTTCACCAACCCCAAGGTCTCTAAACTCTGTTGTTTAGGGATCCTTGTGGAAGACTCATTGTGTGTGCTAAGTCGCTTCAGTCATGTCCGACTCTTTATGACCTTATGGATGGTAGCCAGTCAGATTCCTCTGTCCATGGAATTCTCCAGACAAGAATACTGGAGTGGGTTGCTATTCCCTCCTCCAGGGGATCTTCCCAACCCAGGAATCTAACCCATGTCTCTTATGTCTCCTGCATTGGCAGGTGATGTCTTTACTACTAATGCCACCTGGGAAGCCTGAAAGTTTCATTACATAGGCCAATGAATTTTTATATCATTGGCCATTGATGATTAATTTCCCAGAGGTTGGAGATGGGGAGCTTAAAAAAAAAAAAAAAAAACCCTTAAAAGTTGCTCATAGCAGAAAAAGCAATAAAAGGAATCCAAATTGGAAAAGAAGTAAAACTCTCACTGTTTGCAGATGACATGATCCTCTACATAGGAAACCCTAAAGACTCCACCAGAAAATTACTAGAGCTAATCAATGAATATAGTAAAGTTGCAGGATATAAAATCAACACACAGAAATCCCTTGCATTCCTATACACTAATAATGAGAAAGCAGAAAAAGAAATTAAGGAAACAATTCCATTCACCATTATAATGAAAAGAATAAAATACTTAGGAATATATCTAAAGAAACTAAAGACCTATATATAGAAAACTATAAAACACTGATGAAAGAAATCAAAGAGGACAGTAACAGATGGAGAAATATACCATGTTCATGGATCAGAAGAATCAATATAGTGAAAATGAGTATACTACCCAATGCAATCTACAGGTTCAATGCAATCCCTATCAAGCTACCAGCAGTATTTTTCACAGAACTAGAACAAATAATTTCAAGATTTGTATGGAAATACAAAAAACCTCGAATAGCCAAAGCAATCTTGAGAAAGAAGAATGGAACTGGAGGAATCAGCTTGCCTGACTTCAGGCTCTACTACAAAGCCACAGTCATCAAGACAGTATGGTACTGGCACAAAGACAGAAATATAGATCAATGAACTAAATCGAAAGCCCAGAGATGATAAATCCACACACATATGGACACCTTATCTTTGACAAAGGAGGCAAGAATATACAATGGAGGAAAGACAATCTCTTTAACAAGTGGTGCTGGGAAAACTGGTCAACCACTTGTAAAAGAATGAAACTAGATCACTTTCTAACACCACACGCAAAAATAAACTCAAAATGGATTAATGATCTAAACATAAGACCAGAAACTATAAAACTTCTAGAGGAGAACATAGGCAAAACACTCTCCGACATAAATCACAGCAGGATCCTCTGTGATCCACCTCCCAGAATTCTGGAAATAAAAGCAAAACTAAACAAATGGGATCTAATTAAAATTAAAAGCTTCTGCACAACAAAGGAAAATATAAGCAAGGTGAAAAGACAGCCTTCTGAATGGGAGAAAACAATAGCAAATGAAGCAACTGACAAACAACTAATCTCAAAAATATACAAGCAACTTATGCAGCTCAATTCCAGAAAAATAAATGACCCAATCAAAAAATGGGCCAAAGAACTAAACAGACATTTCTCCAAAGAAGACGTACAGATGGCTAACAAACACATGAAAAGATGCTCAACATCACTCATTATTAGAGAAATGCAAATCAAGACCACAATGAGGTACCACTTCACACCAGTCAGAATGGTTGCAATCCAAAAGTCTACAAGCAATAAACACTGGAGAAGGTGTGGAGAAAAGGGAACCCTCTTGCACTGTTGGTGGGAATGCAAACTAGTACAGCCACTATGGAGAACAGTGTGGAGATTCCTTAAAAAATTGCAAATAGAACTACCTTATGACCCAGCAATCCCACTGCTGGGCATACACACCGAGGAAACCAGAATTGAAAGAGACATATGTACCCCGATGTTCATCACAGTACTGTTTATAATAGTCAGGACATGGAAACAACCTAGACGTCCATCAGCAGATGAATGGATAAGAAAGCTGTGGTACATATACACAATGGAGTATTACTCAGCCATTAAAAAGAATACATTTGAATCAGTTCTGATGAGATGGATGAAACTGGAGCCGATTATACAGAGTGAAGTAAGCCAGAAAGAAAAACACCAATACAGTATACTAACACATATATATGGAATTTAGAAAGATGGTAATGATGACCCTGTATGCGAGACAGCAAAAGAGACACAGATGTGTAGAGCGGACTTTTGGACTCTGAGGGAGAGGGAGAGGGTGGGATGATATGGGAGAATGGCATTGAAACATGTATACTATCATGTAAGAAATGAATCACCAGTCTATGTTTGATGCAGGATACAGGATGCTTGGGGCTGGTGCATGGGGATGATCCAGAGAGATGATATGGGGTGGGAGTTGGGAGGGGGTTCATGTTTGGGAACTCATGCACACCTGTGGTGGATTCATGTCAATGTATGGCAAAACCAATATAGTATTGTAAAGTAAAATAAAGTAAAAATAAAAATTAAGAAAAAAAAAGAATAAATTTCAGACTTAAAAAAAAAGTTGCTCATAGAAAGATGATAATGAAAATTATGGTACTATAACTCAATGGATTTTTATGCAGCCACTAAAAATGAAAATTATGAAGAAACAATTCATCATAGAAAATGCTCAAGATAGAATATAAACCAAGTATGTCAGTTTGTACACTCTTTCTTAAAATTGGTCTTTGTGAAAATGTCTTGCAAAGGAATATAGGGGAAAATAACATTAAAAGGTGTTGAGGATGAATTTTTTTAAGTTTTCCAAAAATTTTATAGGCTACTGATTTTGATTTTGGCTTTTGAGAGGTTTTGTGCTCACTTAACAGTGGTTCCAGACCAAAGAAATCAAATTGCTCTCTAGTAAGAAAAACATAAACTCCCAATAAACTGAACCATAATACTACATGGATCAGAGGGAACTGCTCCTTTTTGGAACTAACCCTTTCTGCAGAGCTCCAGACCAGGGATGGGAAGATGCAAATATGAGCAGATTCTAATCTAGAAGCTTATGTGTCATTTTAATGTCTTGGAACAAAGAGTGCACTCTTCTAATGCCTTTCTCTTCCCTTCTGTAATCCCTGCTTCTCGATGGAGCAAAAAAACGCCTCCAGGAAAGGACTAACATTTCTTCAATCTTCCCTGGTGGCTTAGACGGTAAAGCGTCTGCCTATAATGCAGAAGACCTGGGTTCAATCCCTGGGTTGGGAAGATCTCCTGGAGAAGGAAATGGCAACTCACTCCAGTTTTCTTGCCCGGAAAATCCCATGGATGGAGGAACCTGGTTAGGCTACAGTTTATGGAGTCGCAAAGAGTCGGACACGACTGAGCGACTTCACTCACTCACTTCTATTAACAGCAGCCTTCTATGCACACACCGTGGGCTTTCCTGGTGGCTCAGTTTGTGAAGAATCCACCTGCAGTGTGAGAGACCTGGTTCAATTACTGGGTTGGGAAGACCCCTGGAGAAGAAAACAGCTACCCACTGGAGTATTCTGGCCTGGAGAAGTCCATGGACAGAGGAGCTTGGCAGGATTCAGTCCATGTGGTCGCAAAGAGTCAGACACGACTGAGTGGCTTTCATTCTGTCCACACACCAAGGAGCAGCCTATCCTTGTAATAATATCAATCCACTCCCAAGAATTTGGCTCACTAGAACACCCCTTCTCATTCTTCATTGGTGCATGACTGACTCTAAAATGGCATAACTAAAATTTCAAAAATAAGTCATTAAGCTCTGTTGAATATCTTGTCCCATGTAAATCTGAATGTAAGATCTCCTGTGGACCACCAACTTCTCAATTATGAAATGACCAAACATATAAGATAAAATAATAGAACTATGAAGTAAGAGCATATTACACAGACTGATTGCAAACAGAATTTGGATGTCCTTAAAATAAAATCAAGAAGGGACTTGACAAGAGTTAATCTTACACGATTGTTCCCCCAGGTCTGAATGGCTTTATCAATTATAAGCCCTTCCCTCCTTTAATTTCATGACCCAAGCAAGGCAAGTATTTATCAAGTATATGGTGCTAAAAGAAATCCAGAAGTAGAAAGGATGTTCTTTGAATTCATGGAATTTCTTATTTCATGGGTGAAAGAGATTTCAACATCAACTAGAGAAAAAACCCAACATACATAATGAAATGCTAAACTTAATGGTCAAGCTACATGACACAAGGGACAGAACTGCATTTGGAGTTGGCTTTAAATTACAATTCTACCACTTACTAATTAAGTGACCGTGATGAGTCATTTTAGTGTTTTGGGGTCTTTGGAGGTTTTTTCTCTGTAAATATAAAAACAACAATAATCAAGTCTCATATGTGTAAGAAAG
Source organism: Capricornis sumatraensis (assembly GCF_032405125.1). Lineage (NCBI taxonomy): Eukaryota > Metazoa > Chordata > Mammalia > Artiodactyla > Bovidae > Capricornis > Capricornis sumatraensis. The sequence goes on from NC_091079.1 coordinate 33,744,178, forward strand.
CGTTCCCTAATGCAGTGAGGTTCAGGCTTAAGAAAAATATTTAAAAAGGATCTTTGTGGTATCAATTTTCAGGCAGAGACAGTAAAGCACAATTTCAAAAGTAGGTGGCATATCCAATATTTTGTAATTACTGTAAGTGGAAAGTAACCCTTAAATGTTATATTAAAAAATTTAAATTTTTAATTTAAATAAAATTTTTAAAAGTAGATGGCATATCCTGTGGGTTACAATCACACACACACATATACACACATGTGTGTATATAAATATGAAGTAGGCATAATGAAGCAGTTTGGAGGAGGTGCTAAGCTGGCCACTATTGCATAAGTTGATATTTATTCCCTTTGGAGGAGCATAGGATGAAAGAATTTACCTGTAGACACAACCTAGTGTCACAGAACCAGGGAATTCCCTGCTCTTCTGGATAAATGCTATGGTCCCTCCATAGGTGGATGATATATCCAATCCCAAAGAAACGCAATGTCAAAGAATTTTCAAACTCCTGCACAACTGCACTCATCTCACACACTAGCAAAATAATGCTCAAAATTCTCCAAGCCAGGCTCCAACAGTACTTGAACCATGAACTTCCAGATGTTCAAGCTGGATTTAGAAAAGGCAGAGGAACCAGAGATCAAATTGCCAACATCCACTGGATCAACAAAAAAGCAAGAGAAATCCAGAAAAATATCTACATTTTCTTTACTGACTACACCAAACCCTTTGACTGTGTGGATCACAAAAAAACTGTGGAAAATTCTTAGAAATGGGAATACCAGACCATCAGACCTGTCTCCTGAGAAATCTGTATGCAAGTCAAGAAGCAATAGTTAGAACTGGACATGGAACAACAGACTGGTTCCAAATCAGGAAAAGAGTACGTCAAGGCTGTATATTGTCACCCTGCTTATTTAACTTATATGCAGAGTACATCATGCAAAATGCCGGGCTAGATGAAGCACAAGCTGTAATCAAGATTGCCAGGAGAAATATCATTAACCTCAGATGCGCAGATGACACCACCCCTATGGCAGAAAGCAAAGAAGAACTAAAAAGCCTCTTGATGAAAATGAAAGAGGAGAATGAAAATGTTGGCTTAAAACTCAACATTCAGAAAACTAACATCATGGCATCCGGTCCCATCACTTCATGGCAAATAGATGGGGAAACAATGGAAACAGTGACAGACATTTGGGGGGAGGGGGCGGGGCTCCAAAATCACTACAGATGGTGACAGCAGCCATGAAATTAAAAGAGCCTTGCTCCTTGGAAGAAAAGCTATAACCAACCTAGACAGCATATTAAAAAGCAGGGACATTATTTTACCAACAAAGGCCCGTCTAGTCAAAGCTATGGTTTTTCCAGTAGTCATGAATGGATGTGAGAGTTGGACTATAAAGAAAGCTGAGCGCCAAAGCATTGATGCTTTTGAACCGTGGTGTTGGAGAATGGTGTGGTCTTGAGAGTCCCTTGGACTGTAAGGAGATCCAACCAGTCCATCCTAAAGGAAATCAGTCCTGAATATTCATTGGAAGAACTGATGTTGAAGCTGAAACTCCAATACTTTGGCCACCTGATGCCTGCAAAGATTGAAGGCGGGAGGAGAAGGGGATGACAGAGGATGAGATGGTTGGATGGCATCACTGACATGATGGACATGAATGTGAGTAGGCTCTGGGAGTTGGTGATGGACAGGGAAGCCTGGCGTGCTGCAGTCGATGGGGTCGCAAACACTCGAAAACAACTGAGCAACTGAATTGAACTCTACAAAATCTTGCCTCATACCAATACAGTATTGTAAAGTAAAATAAAGTAAAAATAAAAATTTAAAAAAATAAAAATAAAAATTGAGTATTAAAAAAAAAGAGCCATCTTGCTTAAAAATACAGGGTTTACTATATAAAATAGAAGAAAGAATGAAAATAACCTAAATAGCAAAAGTACTGATCAGGAAAATCTGACCCTGAAAATTATAATGGCAGATGAAAGCTGTAATCAAAATTAGCACCATAAAAATTAACCAATTTCTTTTTTTAAAATAGGGGGTATAAAGGTTCAGTAATACAAGATGAATAAGTTTTAGAGATGTGCTGTATGACATTGATACTATAGTTAACATTACCATATTGTACCTTTAACAATCTGTCAAGAGACTAAGTTTCATGCTTAATATTCTTAGCACAATGAAATAAAAATAAAATTTAAACACACATAAATGTTCAAAGTAGAGAAAAATGCTTAAAAATACTATGGCCATACAACAATAACAAAAAGATGAATCATCAGCTGTAGAATTCAGGGAAAACATAGTAGGGAAAATAATCATGAATGAAGATCACACTCCATTTGATAAGTGCATTTGTGGTAAGAGTGCAAGTTCATATATACTCTATGGAAAAGAACTTGAAAATATTTATTCAATATAAAAATGTACACCCAGCATTCCAGTCCTCACATTTTATCCTACAGGTTTTCTTGCATTTTAAATAAATGATATATGTAGACTGCAGAATTATTTATAGAAGCAAAAGTTAGGCAGCAACCTACATTTCCATCAGTAGGGAATTTGTTAAGTAAATCATGACAGCTAATAGCAATTAAATAATACATAGCTAACAGAAGAATGAGAAATTTCTCTATGTACAGATATGAAATAAATCTCCAAGATATATTGTTAAATAGTAAAAGCAAGGTGCAATGTGTATACAGTATTACAGTATGATTTGTGTGTATGTGTGTGTGTGTGTGTGTGTGTGTGAATATGCACTTAAAAGCTCACAAACTATCCCAGGAGGAATACACTAAAAAAATAAACTAGCAACAGTATGTATCTTTGGAGAGGAGAAATGGAAGTCTGGGAGATAGAAATAGGGAAAAAATAATAACAATACTTTTAACTCCACCTCTCTAATTCTGCCGAATTTTGTATTATCCTGCTAAATTTTGCATTATCTGGTCAAAGAAATTTATATCTTAAACTACTGTCTCAGGAAATTAGGACCAGAATTGAGAAAAAAAAGAATGGGAAGTTTTGTTTTCTAAGTTCACTTCTGTATTATTTGACTTAATGTGTGCTATATTTATCTTGTCTTAAAAATTCAAAAATTAAGCATAAAAATAATTTAAAATACTCTGTTCTGTTTAAAATACTCTATCCCACTATTCGGCTGTTAGGAATTTATTTTAGGAGTAGAAAATATGTCACCGTAGCTATAACAGAGACAGAATGTTCAGTGTATTATAGGAACGCAAATGAGAGATCAATTTATCTCTGAGGAAACTCAGAGATGGAAGGTGCAAGTTAAACGGGCCCTTTAAAAATTGTTAAATTCCCTGGACACTTCTGCAAAAGTCTTTTAGGCACAGGGTACAACATTAACAAAAGCATGCGGTTGCGCAGAAACTGTCATGTTTGGGGAGCTACAGGGATCTGGTGGGCAGAAAGGCGGAAGTGACAGTGGAAGAATGGCTATAAATAAGCTGGAAATTAGAGGGGTTGAAGAGAATATCACAAAGGGCCTTGAACACCATGCTAAGAAATGACATCAATTACCTCATCAGGGTGGGCATTAAATTCACCTTATTGCTTAGCAAAGATGAAGAAATTAGAGAAAATTTGAGTTACTGGCACAGGGGATGTATTGAGTCACAGCAGGGAGATTACATAACTTGAGTTTACTCACATGCCTAATTTCTACAACAGTTATTGAGTACATATGATCATTGATAAATAATACAGATAAAGTCCCAACTTTCTGACTTGAATATCCCCAATTATCCCACTTAAGATCTATGAGAGTGAATGAACATGGCCAGTTCATGCTTGTTCTTATCTGTGCTACCTCCAAACCTATAGTCTGCCTTTCTTCCTTTCTCAAGTTTGACTCTCAAGGCATTAAGCAGAAATGTTAAATACACAGCGTGCATGTCACCTCCGTCCTGGTTGCTGTCCTTCGCAGACATCACTGATCAACAAAGCACTCTATGCACTGAATTGTAAGGAGACCTTAAAATCCTCCCCCGCACCACTCTAGAAAATTACTGCCAGTCTAAGATGACCTATAAATGTAAGGTGCATGAATTTTGCTCATTTTTCCCTACATAATCCCAGTCTAAATCAAAACCTAAAATAGAATTGCTTGAGGGATAAAGTACAAGAGAAAAAGCAAAAGAAGCATTCTAATGGGTAACAAACAAGCAAAACTGGTTGGAGGTCTGCCTAGAATCAAATCAAGTGATTCAATAAATATTGAGTGTCAGCACTAAGCTGGATAAGGGGTAAACTGACACGGCTAGACATAATTTTCATCTTCAAAAGTTTCCACATCAGATGGGAAAGACTTCTATAAACAGATAATTCTACTGGGTGAACTCTATGCCTTCAGGGGGATCGTGACTGCATTTTTCACTATTGTATACCCAGCACCCACCACCACACCAGGCATAGATCTGGAACACAATAATATTTGCTAAATGACCAAGGCAGATGTCAAAGTACTTATTTTTTTCTGGAATAAATGGGCAAAGGCCTTAAGTAAAAATCAGAGTTTTCCTGAATTTTGAGAAATCAGTGAGAATTTTTCAAATGAAGAGGCATACATAGAGAGAGGAAATCCTCTTTATAGTTTTGCTCCAAAATTATGATGAAAAACAATATAAACCACTTATCCTTCATTTGTTCATAGTAATAATTACCCACATCCCAACTGACTTAAAAGAGTGTTAATGAACATATGATAAAGTGAAAGACATGACTATGTTTTCATCAAAGCTGTTGTAGTCCATCTTTGTTAGAGATACCCTGCTAAGTCGCTTCAGTCATGTCCGACTCTGTGTGACCCCATAGACGGCAGCCCACTAGGGTTACCCCTGTCCCTGGGATTCTCCAGGCAAGAACATTGGAGTGGGTTGCCATTTCCTTCTCCAATGCATGAAAGTGAAGAAATCATAAATTCAACAGTGCTCACAGATTCCACCTGGGTATATGCTCTCAAAATGATCTTTATCTGTTTTTTTTTAATGGAACACTAATTAAAATCAATTAAGGTAGCATGTCATTGACTGGCCTGCTTTTGCCAGTGCATAATAAAAGAGGCAGAAGGAAAGACATGAAGGGTAATAATGTGCTACTTGTTTTTACTTCCTAAATTGCAGATACCTGTTTCTAATGGATGAACAACTGAAATTTCAAAGCGCTTACTTCAACCATAACTAAAGGTCTTCCTTCAAGCCAGCTATATTAGAGATTTGATTAACATTATTTCTTCTTCAAATGTGCTTGAAAGAATTTATTCCTGAATATTTTCATGAAGAATGTCTTCAATCTTCCCTATCTTTGAGCTTTGATAAGCCTTAGAGCCTATGTCTTCCTCTTTTGTACTTGATTTAACATTCTTTTGTGTGGTGCAGTAACTGTTTTATCCATGCTAAATCATGTGTCTCCAGTGAGCTTGTAGGTCCAAGACAAAGAGATCAGGCCTTCTATTTCTCTTATATCACACATACTGTAAAATAAGCACCTTTTTCCCTACTGAAGATAAGGGAAGTGAAACACAAATTGGTTACCAGTTGAACGGCAGAAGCAGAAGGACAAACCCAGGTTTGTCCTTCATGTTTACTTCCCCTTCTAAAGGAAGTGCCTTGTCAAGGCCCTTTCTCAAGTGACAGAGATGGGCAGCTATGTCTTATGTCAACAGCTCTGACTCTCTCCCCATCGCTTGGGCACAAGTGATTGAATAGGATTTCAGTATCTGAGGCATGTCTGTGTCCTATGTAAATAGATTCCCCTGTAGCTCAGTCAGTAAAGAATCTGCCTGCAGTTCAGGAGACCCTGGGTCGAATTCCTGAGTCAGGAAGATCCCCTGGAGAAGGGAAATGGCTACCCACTGCAGTATTCTTGCCTGGAGAATCGCCATGGATAGAGGAGCCTGGCAGGCTACAGTCCATGAGGTCACAAGAGTCGGACACAGCTTAGCAACTAAACCACCACCAAGTCATTCGGACTATTTTTATTATTTGAATTAGAAAATAACTGAGAGACTAAATTAGTTAGATGTATGATACAAAACCAAAAACAGTAAATTAAGAAATTTCCTGTCGGGTCACAGGGTAGAATATACTTACAATACTTGTAACCAACAAAGGAATTACAGATGGGTTATATTAATAGTTTATATATATCTATGAGGAAAATAGCTGACATTATAATAATAGAATAATGGTCAGAAGACTTGAACAAGTACCTCACAAAAGAACTTATCCTATATAGGGTAGCCATCTAATTAATATAGCATCCAAACTGGGACCACTTTTGAAAATGAAAGGGACCCTGCTCCTAATTTTATCAAGATAATAGAGTAAGCCAGGACTGACCCAAGCCAAATACAATGTATGGGTCATTCTACCCAAATAGCATCAAACATATGAAAAGGTATTTCACTTTATTGGTCATTCAGGAAATACAAATTAAAACTTCAGTGAGATACTTCCATATAGCTATCAGAATAGCAGAAAAGAAAAAGAATGATAATACCAACAGTCAATGAGGATACAGAGCACACAGAACTCTCTCACACTGCTGGGCGAAGGTCAGGGTGGGAGGGTTTCCCTGGCGGCTCAGCTGGTAAAGAATCTGCCTGCAATGTGGGAGACCTGGGTTTGATCCCTGGGTTGGGAAGATTCCCTGGAGAAGGGAATGGCTACCACTCCAGTATTCTGGCCTGGAGAATTCCATGGACTGTATAGTCTATGAGGTCACAAAGAGTCGGACACAACTGAGAAATTTTTACTTTTTCACTTTCACACTGCTAGGGGAGTATGAATTGGGGCAATCACTCTAAAAAACTCAGAGTATCTATCAAAGTAAAACATATATGATGTATGATTCATCAATTCAACGCTCAAGTACAGATACATATGCACAACAATATGCACATAAATACGCCAAAAAAGACATTTACATAGCAGCATTATGCAAAATAGCCCCAAATGGTTATCAGCAGTAGAATGGATAAATATGGTGTACTATACTCATACACTGGATGACTATACCATGATTTTAAATGAATGAACCACTGCTATACAGAGCAACCTGATTAAATACCATGAATATAGCCATAAGTACTAAGATGGTAGACTCAGAAGAGCAAGTGCTGTAGAATTACAGTTTGACAACCATCAGAAAAGGCAAAACTAATCTGTGGTGTTAGAAGACAGGTAACTAATTACCTTTGGGGAAGGATTAGTGACTGCGGTGGGGATGGGGAAGTTTCTAGAATGCTGGTAATGTCTCATTTTTTCATCTAGGTACTTGTAATGCAAGGGTGTTCACTTTGGGAAAACCATTGAGCTGCATGCTGAAAAGTTGTGCAATGGTTTGCATATGTACTTTACTTTAATAAACAACTTATTAGTAAAGAAAGAAAAATGTCCCCAGAAAAGAGAGGGAAATTCCTTGAAGCAAAATAGGGTTGCATGCAAGCTAGAGCAAAAGCAGAAGTAAACAGGGGAAGCTGTTCAGTAGAGAGAATGGAATGGAGCAGATGTTCAGGTAAAAGCCTAGAGACCATCAGAGAAAGACCATGAGTTAAAGATGGAGAAACAAGTAGAACAGTCAGTACCTTGCTCTGCCTCCAGTCCTGGTGATTTGCCCGTTCCTTGTCCCATTCATGTGTATCTTTACAATAAGTACCCCTTTTCTTGAGGCAGTGTAAATAAATTCCTCTTCCATAAAAACAAACAAAACCAACTAAAATGCCAAAGTGCTTTCTTTCTCATACCTTCTAAAAGTAGTCTTGGCAGTTAGGGAACTTATCTTCATCAAAAGCTATTTCTATGAGATAATGGAAGCCAAAAATAAACTGAGCCAAGTGAATGATGAACTCTCATGTCTTCCGTGACAAGGGCTAGAAGACTTAGAAAATGTAGTACAAACAGAGAAATATTCTCTTGGTTCAAACCCATCTCTCCTGCATGTATAAACCATGAGTGGTGCTGAAATAACAAATCTTATGATATTTCATGTTGGCACATTTATTGAGCTGTATGATGTGCCAGATGCTAAGCATAGGGTGATAGAGCTGAGTATAACATGACTTCTCTTTTTGACCTCGTACGTTTTGCCTGTTTTGTTTAGCACTGAATCTCTAGCTCTCGGAATAGCATTCAGCACATAAGAGGTGCTTAATTAATATTTATGGAATGAACCAGTGAATAAATCGGTAGAATAGATATACAAACAATCACCATACAATGGAACATAATATCTGTATAACAAGATTCAATGATAAAAGGGAAGCAGTTATTTCTCCAGTCGTGGTGAGGGAAAGCTACACAGAAAGGACTATTGGGTTGAACTCTGAAGAATTTTCTCTAATTTATAGAGAGACAATGAAAGACATTGAAGAGGAGACAGGGAGAAAGCCACGGGGAAAATTCGGGGTGTGTAAGTGTGTGCATAGTTGGTTCAACTCTTCTTTTCCACAATCCAATCAATGAAAAGTGTGGCAATGTTGTGGTTCACAGACCACAAAGTACATACTCCAGTGGTCTCCTGAATCAACTGATCAGTTCTGTCTACATAGAATAGAGGGATAAAGAATTATTCAGATGACTCATGCTATTAAAAGAGAGAGAGAGAGAATACTTGAGGATTTAGTTCTCCAGCTTACTGATCTTCCATGGTGGTTTTCAAATTGAATTTCATAGAACCCTAGGGTATGTCTGAGAGATATAGCTTCATAAACCACCCAGGAGTGAGAGATGGAGAGACACGGCCCTAGGGCTTCCACCCCTGATTTAACAGCAGCAGCTCCTCTTTCATCTGCTTTCTGTGAGATTTACCAGGAAAGAAATACTCTACATAATTAGATAATTATTCTACTTTTTTAAAAAATAAAGTTTAAAACAGCTGACCTATAAAGTGAAAATTCACAGAATGATTGTACAGTGACTTACTGTACTTTTGGTAAATACAACTTAATCACTGTAAATAAAAGAAAATGTATTGATTTTTATTTTTTTGAAATTACGATCTACCCTGACATTCCCAGTCTACAAGGGAGTAATATCTAGCTGTGATTTTTAACACCATAAGAGAGAAGACATCTATCACAATTGTCTCAAAGATGAAAGAGCTGTCAAAGTACTGATTTTGATCACCTCTCCCCATCCTCATATTTTGAACCATGCCATTTTTGGGTATACTTTGCTCTGGGAACTTTGAGCCTCTTCAAACATGTCTCTTGGTTGCCATGCTATTTGGTAACTGAGAGTGAGAAATAAAATATTATCTCATGCTCCTCTCTTAGATTTCCCCATTTAGTTTAGTTCGTGACTTTATTTGCATGCATTTACATTCTTCATTTCATTTATAAAAGAAGTCAAGAGATTTTATAGGTCTGTTTAATGTGCTAACATACAGGATGCCCATGCCATTTCCAGATAATTTATATATTCAAATGATTCACTTCCTTCTTTCTTTCCTCCAACTCTCCTAGTGTCACTATTCCTCCTTTAGAAAATGGAATATTATAATTTTTAACAAAGCAATTTTATAAGTTCCTGAACCAACAGATGTATCTGTGTATACATAATGGAAACTGACCAAATACATATATACATATATGTATGTGTGTATATAAAATTTAATCATTTATATCATGTCTACCTAAAAGATAGCAACAGTCAATTTCTGCCCCCTCACTAATCCTAAGAGCTTCCCAGGTGGCACAGTGGTAAAGAATCCACCTGCCAATGCAGGAGATGCAAGATATGCAGGCTTGATCCTTGGGTAGAGAGGATCCCCTGGAGAAGGAAATGGCAACCTACTCCAGTATTCTTGCCTGGGAAATCCAATGGACAGAGGAGCCTCTTTTCTTCCTAAAATGAAAAGCAAAATTTATTCAAGGCATTTGCTTGCAGCAGAGTTTTAGGAAGCGAACTGGTCTGACAGTCACCTGGCTCTTCCAGCCATTCCTTTCAGCAACTTTCGGAACTTCTGATGATAGACTGGACGTACTCTCCTCAAGTCACTGAAGCTTAGAACCACCTTTGTGCTCTTCCCTCTTCTCTTTGGCTGCCCCTTGGTCTTGCTGAAGTCACATTTGCTCACAACACAGTTCCACCCGCCAGTTCAAATGAGCTATTTCTGGGCTTCCACTTTCACGTGGCACGTGTTCTCAACTCATTGCCAGGAAACAGTCTGAAAAATTTGTAACAGAAGAGAAAGAGGTGATTGGAACCCTAGACCTACTGTACTTGCTATCACATGTCACAGTTCAGGACCAGATATTTTTATGCAAACTAAATTCATTCTTCCTATTCCTCCATAACTTTACTCTTAAAAGATTCTGCTCTATTTGTAAAAACCTTAATTGGTTCAACCGGACCAAGACTAGAAGATCAAGCATTGTGAAATAGAGGAAGAGCATGAGCTTTGGATTTAGACATGAACTCTGATGGCTGGTAGAGTCCGATTGTGCGTGTGTGTGTGTGTGTGTGTGTGTGTGTGTGTGTGTGTGTGTGTGTGTTGCTCAATCGCTTTGCAACCTTATGGACTGTTAGCCCCCAGGCTCCTCTGTCCATGGAGTTCTCCCAGCAAGAATACTGGAGTGGGTTGCATGCCCTCCTCCAGGGGATCTTCCTGACCCAGGGATCAAACCCAGGTTTCCTGCATTGCAGGTAGATTCTTTACTGTCTGAGCCACCAGGGAAGCCTAGAGTCAGATGACCTGTTTTGAATTTTAGTTCCACCACATGGTAGTTTCTAGAGAAAGTTACTTTTCAATGCCTCAATTTCTTCATGTATAAAATGGGGTGATATTCTTAATCCCACCAAATCTGAGCCTCAGTTTCCCCAGCTGTCACAGAGGTACAAAATTAATGTTCATTCCTTTTGCATCTTTTATCCCAGGCTATAGCAGAGATTTTACAGTTGTTTTGCCATTCTCATGCAACATCTTCCAAGGGAGAATGTTCTTCCTCTTGATTTGATCAAGAAATAAGAAAGCAGAGGAAAGCGTTATTGAAGCACCTGCATATTTCCCACTTCTTCTTTGCTAACATCAGCCTGAGTACCTCTTACACTGCCACTTCCATCTAAAGATGGGAGACCAGCACCTGAGCTGCAGCCTGCCTCTCCTCCTAAAGGAGACTGCAGAAGAAAGACACGTTGCACTCAAAAACCTTCCCTAGAGTCTAGGGCCTTTCACGTCTCTGGTCTTTCCTTTTAAATAGATAATTTTTTCCAAACCATTGTCAGTGTGAATACCAAAAGAAAAATGACAGACTGTTTTGAAAATCCAAAAATTATACATTCCTAGGACTGTGACCATCATAGGCACCTAGTATGCAATGAATGAAAATGGATGCAGAAAAGGATGCCTCATTTCATTTTTATTATCTTTGTATTTCAAAAATCTCTGTTTCTCAAAGAACATTTGTGTAAACATCACATCACATTCACCAGAGTGCTCACTAAAAATGCAGATTCCAGAAATCTATTGAATCAGAACATTTTGGAGAAAAAGCTGGGAATTTATATTTTTAACGAGAACACCTGATTATTGTGAACACTAAAATTCAAGAACCACGCTTTAAGTTCCCATGTTTCTTTCCATGTTTTATTTGGGAGCTATTTAAATGGCTAAGATAGAGCAAAGAGACCGAAACAATATAAATTCTGGTGCTTTGTATACCCTCTTTATAGAATTAATCATGTCTATGGACTTCTGCTCTTAAGGGAATAAACACTACAGATGGTTCATTGATTTTTTTAAATCTGTTTTTGCTTAATCTATCTAAATGTAAAACAAAAATGAGAATACCATATAATATCCAAGGCTTCATAAAATGTTTCTTTAAAGTCACAGAGAGAATGCAATGGTAAAGATGATTACTTCTTTTCCATGTAAAACAGCATGAGAACTCCTTTCAGTTGACAAGATTTTCTACGTGAAAGAGGATAGCATTTAGAGGACAACCCTGACTAAATCAATTAACCTGATTTTCTATGTCTGTGAGGATTGCATAGGATCTCCATACAGCACAACTCAACTGTAGTCTCTGTGCAGTGCACGACTCGAACATCTGTACATAGGAATACTATGAATGAGTAAAGAAACCTTGCCGTATAGAATAGTGATAGTAAGGAATTCTTACATGAAGTGGTAATAGGATGGAAAAATAAAGCTTTATTTGGATCTATAAAACAAGAACCTAAGAAAGACACAGTGTAGATATGGTTGAAGCTATTGCTCAGGTTCATTAATAGTTGCTCAGCCTATAAAACATACATGTGGGCACATTCGGACCTCCACAAACACACACACTGTAGAGGACACTTAACGGTCGCTGCCCATATCTTGAATGCATTCTATTTCCTTCCGGAAAATTTCTGATTTCCTTTTTTGGACACTGCTCCTCCAGTCTCTGGATATGTGGTGTATTCAGCTACAAGGATGGAAAACATAACCCATGGCTTAGCCAATCAGCACACCATCTTTCCTTGGGGAGAAGGGGAGGAGTGTATGACCCAAGCTGGACCAGTCTGAGTCAACCTCAGGACTTGTATAAGTACTCCTGGGTAAGGCTCTACCTCTCCTCAACTGCACTTGAACTGAAATGTCACTGTCATTAGATGCTAGGAAATGTGAACCAGGAAATGCTCAGGAATAAGGGAAGCAACACAGCAGATTTTTAAACGACATAAACCTGTCAATGCCCCTTTATGTTTTTGCTTCAGTCACCCTAAATGATTTCACTATCACTTGCAATAACAAAATGAATACTAGGCACAGCAACCAGATCCATTGTTTGACTGACATATACCAGGGTTTTACTTTGTCTGCTGTTTGTCTTTCTGCTGGTTTTTATTACACTGATACAATAAGTTCAATTATGGCAAATACATAATTTATCATCCAAACCAGGACACTTTGGAGAGTGAAAGGGGCACCGTTTATGCTCATGTCAGGACAAAAGCATCATCCAAGACAAACCAGGCTATATGATCATCCTAATTTTGACCAAACGGTCAGACTGCTGATAATCTGAAGACACAAGTCAGCATTTTAAAAGTAGTTTGCTTTACAATGTGTGACATTCCTGATACTTGGAATAATGTCCAGCACAAAGTCAATCAGTTCAATTCAGTTTAGTCACTCAGTCATGTCCAACTCTTTGCGACCCCATGGACTGCAGCACGCCAGGCTGCCTGACCATCACCAACTCCCAGGGTTTACCCAAACTCATGTCCATTGAGTCAGTGATGCCATCCAGCCATCTCATCCTCTGTCGTCCCCTTCTCCTCCCACCTTCACTCTTTCCCAGTATCAGGGTCTTTTCCAATGAGTCAGTTCTTCACATCAGGTGGCCAAAGTATTGGAGTTTCAGCTTCAGCATCAGTCCTTCCAATGAATATTCAGGACTGATTTCCTTTAGGATTGACTGATTGGATATCCTTGTGGTCCAAGGGACTCTCAAGAGTCTTCTCCAACACCACAGTTCAAAAGCATCAATTCTCAGCTTTCTTTATAGTCCAACTCTCACATCCATACATGACTACTGGAAAAACTATAGTCTTGACTAGACGGACCATTGTTGGCAAAGTAATGTCTCTGCTTTTTAATATGCTGTCTAGATTGATCATAACTTTCCTTCAAAGGAGCAAGCATCTTTTAATTTTATGGCTGCAGTCACCATATGCAGTGATTTTGGAGCCCCCGAAATAAATCCTGCCACTGTTTCCACTGTTTCCCCATCTATTTGCCATGAAGTGATGAGACCAGATGCCATGGTCTTAGTTTTCTGAATGTTGAGCTTTAAGCCAACTTTTTCACTCTCCTCTTTCATTTTCAAGAGGCTTTTTAGTTCCTCTTCACTTTCTCCCATAAGGGCGGTGTCATCTGCATATCTGAGGTTATTGATATTTCTCCCGGCAATCTTGATTCCAGCTTGTGCTTCTTCCAGCCCAGCGTTTCTTATGATGTACTCTGCATATAAGTTAAATAAGCAGGGTGACAATATACAGCCTTGATGTACTCCTTTTCTTATTTGGAACCAGTCTGTTGTTCCATGTCCAGTTCTAACTGTTCTAACAAAGTCAATACTCACTATTTATTTATTTCAAAAACAAACATGTCAGCATATTCATTCTTTCATTTCTTCAACAAATACTTGAGTAAACATTACATATTATCATTGTTCCAGGTACTGAAGATACTAATGTGAGAAAGATATTTAAGGACCTTGCCCTCCTAGGGGTTTTATTCTTGGAAGGAGGGACCAAGCAATAGACAAATAAGTAAACAAGTATTTTCTGGTATGGGGTATGTGCCATGGGACAGAGGAAACAAGAGTGGCATCAGGGAAAAGAGAGAGATTTTAAGGTATTATGATCAAGAAAGTATCTCTCTGAAAGTTGACATTTGAATGGAAACCAAGTCAAAAGTAAAGAGTGAGATGACCTCCCTACAGCAAAAATCATGTCTCTATCTGCTCTTCTGCACTGTTCTCCACTCACAGCAGGACTCACGTGATCATATACCGCTTGGTATTCCAGGAAGTGCTAAACTGGCTGAGGATAGAAAGCATAGACTCAGAGTGAGTGCCATAATCATCTCTGGATGGGAGAATTTAGAGCATCCCAGAACTGAGGGCGGGCATGGGGAGAAAATGAGATTTAGGTTCAGGGAGAAGAACAGTTGTTCAAGGTTCTGGGATCAGGCTCAGGGGTCAGGTCATAGGTTTGAATACTGGTTCTTCCATTTATCAGCTGTGTGACCTTGAGCAGTTCATCTTTGGGAGCTTCACTATCTCATCTCTAAGACTGGGATAGTAATAATAGTATCCTATAATCCCATCTTAATATGTGCTCATGGGTTAGCACCACATCTGAGAAACAGTAAGTGTTTAGTAAATATTAGCTATTATTATTAAATAGTGAAGAGAGAATAACAATTTAAATATGTTTCGGAAGACAAAAAGAAATAAGATGTTGGCCTTTCCCTTCAGGAATCTCATTAAGTACTGACAGTAATAGGAGTTCTCATAGCCCATACTGAATGTCAGGTCTCTGAAGTGTTAATAGGGGTGTTCTGCCATGAAACCAAATAATCGTATTTCTTCCAATTATCAGGGGGGAAAAAAGTATCACAATTTTCTCAGTTTCAAGTTTTATTCTCATATATATTTTTCTGAAATGTTAGACATCTGCTACCTAAAGAACTGGCAGATGAAAAAATAAGTGAACAAGCAGCAGGCAAATATTACCAGAACAACTCAGAAACAGCCAATCATGTTTAGACCAACAGCTTGTTCCTTTCATGGACATGTGTACTCAAGGTGGTAGTTTTTAAATCATGCACAGATTGTCATATTGTCTGGAAGTAAAACTGTTCCTATTGCATATCCCAGAATTAAATATATCAATCAGTATTTCACGGTGTTCTTCAAAAAGTGCCATGCCTTCCAGATGCTTTGTCTCCTAAATAAGTTTGAGAATCACTCTGTAGAATAGTTCAAAGCCCTTGAAAGAAAGTTTCTAATTCACCCTCCCACTCTCCTGAAAGCTGGAAATATGGCAGCAGTATAAGAATGATCCAAAAAAATGTAAAAGAAGGAGACTAGTCTACTGTTATCTTCTTGAAGAAGAAAGCAACCCAGGAGATGGCTGATGATTTGCCCGAGGTCACTCAGGAAGTTGACAAAAGTAAGACCAAATTCATGCAAGTCTCTGTTGTGTGTATAAAAATCACTGTGCCTTCCAAGAGCACTGATAATGAACAATGTGATTTAGGAATTACTACTGCAACATATATTGAGGTTTCTAGTCCCAGAGGCACAGTAACTAAAATGATCTCAAAGCAGTGGGCAGAAAGTGTCTGGTTCTTTTGATGAATGACACCCCAGATGGTCGCCAATCCCCCCATTGCACTCTGCATATACATTGAGGCCACTGTGTCTTTGACTCCACTAGAGAGTCCTCTCCATCAGTTATATCTAGTGCCAAGCCCAAATGCTACTTATTTCGTGAAGTCTGTGGTTGGACTCTCTTGCTATTCCAGACTTCTTTGCCATAGTGATGGCTTTTACCTGTTTTCTAGAAAGATTCACATGAGAAATACTTTTATATGCCTGCATTCAGTTTTTGTTGCTGTTGTTGAAAATCACTACAAATTTAGTGGCTTAAAACAGCACAAATGTATCATCTTATAGTTCTGGAGGTTCAGAAGCCCAAAATGGGTTTCCCTGGATTAAAATCAAGGTGTCAGCAGGCTGTTCTTTCTGGAGGCTCTGGGAAAGATCCTGTTTCCTTGACTTTTCCATCTTCTAGAGGCTGCATGCATTCCTCAGCTTATGGATCCTTTCCTCCATCTTCAAAGTCAGCCAGGTAGCATCTCTCTGACTCTGCTTCAAACTTCACATCTTATTTTCTGATTAAAGTTAGAAAATAGTCTTTGTTTTTAAAGACCTACATGATTATATTGGGCCTACCATCACTTCATGGGAAATAGATGGGGAAACAGTGAAAATAGTGTCAGACTTTATTTTGGGGGGCTCCAAAATCACTGCAGATGGTAATTGCAGCCATGAAACTAAAAGACGCTTACTCCTTGGAAGGAAAGTTATGACCAACCTAGATAGCATATTCAAAAGCAGAGACATTACCTTGCCAACAAAGGTCCATCTACTCAAGGCTATGGTTTTTCCAGTGGTCATGTATGGATGTGAGAGTTGGACTGTGAAGAAAGCTGAGTGCCAAAGAATTGATGCCTTTGAACTGTGGTGTTGGAGAAGACTCTTGAAAGTCCCTTGGACTGCAAGGAGATCCAACCAGTCCATTCTAAAGGAGATCAGTCCTGGGTGTTCATTAGAAGGAATGATGCTAAAGCTGAAACTCCAGTACTTTGGCCACCTCATGTGAAGAGTTGACTCATTGGAAAAGACTTTGATGTTGGGAGGGATTGGGGGCAGGAGGAGAAGGGGACGACAGAGGATGAGATGGTTGGATGACATTACCAACTCAATGGACATGAGTTTGAGTAAACTCCGGGAGTTGGTGATGGACAGGGAGTCCTGTCGTACTGTGATTCATGGGGTTGCAAAGAGTCAGACACGACTGAGCAACTGAACTGAACTGACTGACTGTCCAGGATAATATCTCAATCTCAGTATCTTTAACTTAGTTACATTTGCAACATCCTCTCATGTGTAAAGTAACATTTTACTACTTTGAGACTAGGGATGTCAACATCTTTGAGAAGTCATTATTCAACCTATCACACAGTCTGCCTTTAGCCGAAAAGAGTCATATTTGCGCCCCCATGCAAAGCACATTCATTTCATCCCAAATTCTCCAAAATCATCAACACATTACAGGATCAACTTAAAATCTGAAACCTCATATAAATCAAATCAGCTCAAAGGTCCCAAATCTCAGTATCTAAATTACAAAAATTAGGCAAGAGTGAGGGTATAATTCATCCTAGGGCACAATTCTTCTCCATCTATAAACCTGTGAAACTCAAGAAATAAGTTAGCTACTTGCAAATGAAATGTTGGGAAAGACATCAAATAACAGTTATAGGCATTCTTGTTCAAAAAAAGAAGAAATTGAAAGGTAAAAAATAGTCAAGCAATTCTGAATTCAGCTAGGAAAATTCCATTAGGTTTCAAGGCCTGTGAACAGTTCTCCAAGGCATAGGACTCCTCCATTAGGGCTCAAGACTCCCTCCTCTACCCTCCCTCATTCCTACCCTCTGGACGTGACTCCATCCCCTGAGTTTTCCTTGCTTGCAGCTGGGTAGTTTCACCAGCTTGTTTCTTGCCAGTAGACTGTAGCAGGCTGACAGCCTTCTTTCATTTAGTACTCTCTTTTAGTCAAAGCTGACAGTGTTTAAGATGGTAAAAATTCTCAGGAACTTTGTAGATCCTCTGTGGATGTCATGGGGATTCACACACGAGTTTCATCTGTTCTCAGCCCCTCTGAAACCTTCTCAAGTTCTACCCCAAGGATAGGGTTCAAAGTCTCCTCAAGAGTGTCTCCCACTGTCCAGATCTTTTGTTTTCCTTTGGGATGTATATTATGGCAGGAGAGAAAAATGATTTTTATACCAAATTTCATTCATAACATGCTGTAATCTATGGTATAAAGATCTATACTTCATGAGCCTTCTGGGACTCTTTGATTTTTGATATTCAAAGCCAGGGTTTTAACCTGGAAGAAAATCACTGCTCTTTCCAAAAGTATGGCTCCTGCAACTAAAAGCCTCATCATGTGTGTTTAAAAGTCCATTTAGCTGCTCACCTGACTTCATCATTCCAGTCAGTGTATTTGGAGAATTTTCATTGACTTGCCTTGAAGAATAATACTGAGCAAAGAGAGCTCAGCAAAATGACTATTATATCTGTCAATAGTCATACACTGAAATATGTTATATAAGTCAATTCTTTTGATAATTCTCAAGATGGGAGTTATTATTCTTGTTTTGCATTAAATGGATTCACAAAGCATTAACTACTTGCCTAAGTCACACTGCTTAAAAGTGTCTAAGTCTACATTCAAATCTTAGTCTAACTTCAAAATGGAACTAGGCAAGTAATTCTTACAAATGCCCAAGGAAAAGAATCCTGCCAGCCTTCATTTTCCACATTTGTCAAGTGAAAATGTTTCCTAATTCCTCATCCTCAATTCCAGGATCTAAAAAGCTTTAAAAACCAGAAGTATTGTTGGTAGTGGTTCACAAGTGTGGTGCCAAAATAAGACTTGAGCTGCCACTTGATACCAGTTTTGTCTCAGTGCTTCTATCAGCTCCATATGCCTCTGCTGCCTACTGATTATTTCTGCTGCATTTTGGGAATGTGTGTGTCTTCACTATATGTCATGGAGCAATCATCACATGTAACACAATTCAATAACTCATTGTGAGCAATGGGAAACAGTGATTTCTGTCCTGAAGATTTTTCATTCAGAATTCAACTAATTGGTTATAATTAGCAGAAATGTAGCTCTCTACTGCTCACTTGGGAGCAACCTAACTAGAATACTATAGATAGCTACTCCAGCCCAATGCCATACACATGTAAGTCCGGCCAGCATCTTTATTGGCATGTGGCTTCTGTTAGTTATACGAAAGCCGTACCTTTTTAAGCCTCACTTCAGTTTCATAGAAATTTCCTATGAGCCCCAGGTTAAGCCCTAATAGCTGCAGAAAGGCCCAAAATATGAACCTGCTATTGAGGAGACCCCAGGAGAGCAGAGTCTCCATCTATTTTCTAAACCATATCCTCTTTGTATAAAAATAAATCATTCTTTCCCTTCCTAATCCAACATCTTGAATTAAATTATAGAGTAGATAAAGCCAATGGTAAGATATTACTTGTTTTGTTTTGTTTTGTTTTTCATAAAATAAAATCAGAGAAACTACATGCTTTTTCAAACTTGACTATCTTCATATTCCCCCTGCATGGCTGAGAATCACCAAGCTGGAAGGACAGGATTCTATCAAGTCTCTCAGCTTTTTCAACCTGGTTGCACAGAGGAACCATAAGGCAGGGAGACAATTCAAGCTTTGGTGGTGGACAGACCTGGGTCTAAACTCCAACATCTCCGCTCTTGAGAACACATATCATCTAAAGAAAATCTTCCAACCTCTCTGACCCCAATTTTCATGTTTCCAAAATGAAGAAAATGTCCAACATTCACTTTTGGTTTGTTATGAAGATTAAAGGGGCATGTGAATTGTCATCTGAGATAGCTAATATCATGAGGCTTTTCTATGTATAGGGGCTGCATCAAGTGTTCACCTACTGCTCACAATAACCCTGTGAAGTACATACTGCTTTCCCATTTTATTAACACCTGGAGGGAAACTGGGGCTTCAAGAAATTAAGTCCCTTACCCAAGTTCTCCAGTCATTAAACAACCAAGTGTGTGCATGCGCTCTAAGTCACTTCAGTCATGTCTGACTTTTTGAGACCCTGTGGACTGTAGACTCCTCTGTCTACAGAGGAGTCCGTGGGGTTCTCCAGGCAAGAATACTGGAGTGGGTTGCCGTGCCTGCCTCCAGGGGATCTTCCCAACCCAGGGATCGAACCCATGTCTCTTATGTCTCCTGCACTGTTAGGCAGGTTTTTTTACCACTAGCGCCAGATGGAAAGCCCTAAATGACCAAGAAGGGATTTAAACCCAGAGCTGTCAGACCCCATGGAAAACGCTTTGCATCGTTATGATATATGCCTCCCGACAGGAATGTTTGTTCCTTTCCCTTTGTCAGCAATACTATTACTTCTATTAAGAGCCATCACACTACTATTATTTCTACAGGGACAAACGTCTTAGTCTGCTTGGGCTGCCATGAAATACCATAGGTGACTTATACATAGATAATTGTATCCATGTATACAAAAAGGCTGGCAGGAAATACCATGGGTGACATACAACAGAAGTTTATTCTCTCAAGTTCTGAAGGCTATGAGTCTAAGATAAAGATTCTAATCCATTTGGTTTCTGGTGAGAGCTCTCTCCTTGACTTGCAGACAGCTGGCCTCTTGTTCTGGTTTCACATGGCCTTTGCTTGCTGTATGTATGTGAAGAGAGAGAGAATGCGCCTACACTGGTGTCTTTTCTTATATTGGCACTAGTCCAGTTAGATCAACACAGCCCCCCACAACCAACTATAACCTCATCTAACCTTCCCTTAGATGCCCCACCTCTAAGTACAGCTATAGTGGATGTTAGGGCTCCAACATATGGATTTGCAGTGGACACAAACATTCACTCCATAGCAGCAAGGATATTGGATATGTTCACTATTCTATGCCCTGTGCTTAGGACTACCTGGCAGAGTTGGCACTCAGCAAATATGATTGAATGTGAGTTAAAAAGTGAATAAACACAAAATGAACTTGAGTTAATATAGGACACTGATTCTAAACCTTTTCACCAGAAGGGATTCATTTTATTAGTTTCTTCCCGTGAGCCTTGTGCTTTGATAAATTTCATCTTCCAAGTTGAGACTAGTAACAAATTGGCTTTTCCCCTGTTTAATTAATCAAAGACAGATAATTGCTAACCAGTACTTCTAATCAGCATGAAATATGTAAGCACTGTAACCAGACTGAGTTTCATTCTAGGCTAAAACAGACAGTGACCTGTTGGCTTAGGTACCCTGACTGCAAGCAAATGAACAATTACTTCCAAGATCGCAAAATTCCTAAACTAGCTTGTAAACCTGTAGAAATTTGGAGATCTCAATTTGGGAAACACTTCTTTAGTGTGATCCGTGTCATTCAACAAAGTAGCATCAAAGTAGCATCTTATCAAAAGTTTGGTTTCCAACATGAGCGATTAAGTAAACTTGTGCATTTAATCAAAATTATCTTTGAAGATACATTAAATCACCCAGATTCAAGGTTTTGTAGATAGCTTTTGCAGTAAGAAGTGTCTACAATTTTGCAGTGTGTGCAGTAATACACAGCACAAAATCAAGTATTTTTGTGCAAACCATAATTGAATGTATGTGTATATAATTATGTATAATTGAATAATATCCAATATACATATAATAGCTTTTAAGCATTTGCTTGCTTGCTTGTTTTTGACTGTGCTGGTTCTTCATTGCTCATCACGGGCTTTCCCTAGTTGCGGCAGGCTAGGTTTACTCTCTAGTTGCAGTGTGTGAGCTTCTAAATTGTGGTGTGCGTTGTGGAGCACAGGCTCCAGAGCATGGGCTCAGTAGTTGTGGCACATGGGCTGAGGTGCTTCACAACATATGGGATCTTCCCGAACCAGAGATCCAACCCCTGTCCTTGCATTGACAGGAGGATTCTTTACCACTAGACCACTAGGGAAGTCCCTACATATGTGATTGAATTGAAAAGTTAGATGTGACACCATCTAACATGGTTTGACACCATCATAATATTTTCATATGTACAAAATAATATGTATATATATACATATTATAGAGACAAAATAAATACTTCCAACCAAATTTAAGAAACTGAATACTGCTCAGAGTTTCAAATTCCTCTGTTACCCTTTCACCTAAAATTCCTCTGCCTACTCTCTCCTAGCTTAATACCGTCCTGCATTTTGCTTTGTTTTTCAAATTGCCCATGTTTGTATTACTAAACAATACATTGCTTAGTCTTGTATATATTTGTGCTTTACATAAGTGGCATCATATGGTATGTATTCATGTGTAATTTACATTATGTAAATGTTTTGCCCAACATTATGTTTCTGTTTCTATACATGTGGCTTTAGTTCATTCACTTCTACTGCTCTGTAGAAATTAATTTTTCAATGTAAGGTGTTCCTTTTCCTGAATTTGATTGTTTTTATCTAATTAGTCATGTAATACAAATGCATCAACATAGAAAACTAACACTATTGTTACCACAAACAACCCCCAATCTGAGTGGCATTAACAAAATAAAATTTCATTTTCTGTTCATATCACAGTCCAAAGTGACTGGGCAACACTGCTGGACTTACTTTCTCCTAAAAGTAACTCAGGGATCCAGGTTTCTTTCATTCATAACATCAAGATCTTCACCATTGGCCTTCTGGTATTCATGGGAAAAGAGAGAACAAGAAAGATCTCTTTGGGTTCAGGAGAGGCTGAGAAATGCCATCTGTATGCCTAGAAAAGAAACGAATGTGCTATAAAAGTGTTCACTGAGCTTAGGATCAGAGAATTGGCTTGAATAAAATTTGGAAGTTCTCTAATCTAACTCCTTTGGTTTTATCATTCAGTGAGTATTTATTCGCACCAACTATAGGCCAAGTGACATTTCTAGCATCTTTGATGAGGAACTGCCTACCCCCTGCTTCAACACTCCCCAAGACAGGGTGCTCACTGGGCCCCAGGAAGCACTCCCGTATTTGCACAGCTTGGCCTGATTATTATTCATCCTGCACATATCAAGCAGTTCTAAGTAATGACAAGGACCAAGGTGTGTCTGTCCTTAAGAACAGATGTAGGGGATTCAAGATGATCCACAGGTCAGATTTGTTCAAAAGGTCACCAATGCTGAGGTCATCCATAACGATGACAGTAATTCTACTTTGAACATAATATCCCACTGTGAATTTTCTCTCTTTTTCACGTTCCAACAAATTGTCATACAGTGTTCAAAGTTTGGATGTATTAGATGTCTCCAATTCCCAAAATAGTTAAGCCAGCTGGGTTTTGCCTTTACCCAACTGTTCCCCAGTTTTTCCCTGTACCCTGCCACACACACACACACACACACACACACACACACACACACACACGCACACACACACACACATTCATAGTGAGACCAATGTATCATTTTGTAATTGATGATATCTTCAGCTCTATTCTTTTAAGGTTTCATATTTTCAATACTTAGCAATCTAGCACAAACATATCATGTCTCTAACACAGATACTTCAAAGGAGTATGTTTGAAACTGTAAACAAACTCTGTAGAGGAGGACCTTTGTAGGAATACAGGTGTACATATTAAGATAGAGCCCAGATTCTCAAAAAGAGCACCAGCACAAATAAATCTCATTCCCAGAAAGTAATGCTGTAACTTTCCTCCACTCAAAAATACTTAGAACTCAGTGAATTCTAACTCCTGTGTCTTGTCTCTTCTGTTGAACTTGAGTTTGTAGTTTGACTATGAAATCAAATAACCATTCTGTGTGTGTGTGTATGTATAAGCAAAAATATATATGTATATTTATATACACACACATATCTCTTGGAAAATTTTTAGGGTAAACAGCTTGAATTCAGATGTACTAGTTATGCTTAGGTAAGAGATTGGCAAACTTCTGAAAAGGAAGGACCAGATAGTAAATATGTTTGCCTTTTGCAAGCCATATGTTCCCTGTTGCAGGAAAGGGCTCTTCTGTCTTTCTTTGAACTTCACTTGCTTGCATCTCAAATTGAAGATTGTAGGCTTGCTGGTGGGTGAACTATGAGAGGGAAATGATGGCCTCTGCATTGCCCTGGGAGGCCCTTGCAGACAAAAAGGTGACCTTGAACTTCCCTCCAAACTGAAAAGAGGGTGAACCCTATGTCATGAAGCGCTTTACCTAGCACCCTACCATTCAGCTTTGCTCCCTCACAACTGCCCTCTGCATCTTCTGAGGAAGGAGGAATCACAGGGGGGAAGGAATTACACACAGCTGCCACCCCCACCCTAAAGAAAAGGAAATCAAATTTCTGATCGTCTCCCACACCTGCTCCTCCTCTCATCAGCCCCAGCTCAATACCTGTCAACTCCTTTCTTCCACTTCATTCACTGAAAAACCTGAGTCAACTCCAGCACTTTTTTCTCCCCACCATTAACTCTGGTTGTAATTCAACCTCTTCTTACACTGCTTCTCCCCGACTCAGAGTCAGCACCACCTCTCTCTCATCCCCAGTCCCTCAGAGATCGTATCAAGTCTCATGACTTTGAGAAATGAAAGTGAAGTCACTCAGTCATGTCCGACTCTTTGCCACCCCATGGACTGTAGCCTATCAGGGTCCTCTGTCCATGGGATTCTCCAGGCAAGAATACTGGCGTGAGTTGCCATTTCCTCCTCCAGGGGATCTTCCCAACCCAGGAATCGAACCTGGGTCTCCCTCATTGTGGGCAAACACTTTACCATCTGAGCCACCAGGGAAACATCGTCTAACTATATGTGACAACCTCCAAAAATGCACCTCCAACCAAATCTGCCCCTGAGAGCCAGACTCGCCTTTTCCACTTACTGTTGAACATGAGCATTAACAGGCATCTCAACTTGACATGGACAAATTTGAACTCCTTATCTTCCTCTTAAATTCAGCTTTCCAGTTTTCCCCATTTCAGCAAACAGGACCTCTGTCCTTCCACCAGCTCCAACCAAAATCTAAAATACCTCTCTGTCTCTCTCTCTCTTCCTTCCTGTTTCTTATCCTTTCCCCACCCACATCCCCATCTAATTCAGCAGCAAATCTCACTGGCTCTACCATTAAACCGAGTCTAAATTCCAACTCTCACTCCCTCTTCTATACCACGTTAGACCATCACTTTCTTGGACAAGCATAATAACCTTCTGCCTCCCTGTTTTCCACTTTGCCTCCCCACAGTCTATTCTCAACCCAAACAGCAAAGTGTTATTTTAAGACTCAAGTCAGACTATGTCACTCCTCTGCTTATAACCCTTCTCCCTCCAGATGAACTTCTGCTGTCATAGCTAGCTACAAACTAGAGAGGAAAAGAACTCGTAGACTCTGGTGCTCATGGTCATTAGAAAGCTCCAACATGTTCATTCTGGTTTGGTGCCTAACCAGATCAAAATCTTTTTATATTTTTGCTTATGAAATGTTCCTGGGAATCATTTTAGGTCTCTCAAGGATGCAATTAGGGTATCAGCCGGAGCTGCCATCTTATCTGAGGCTCAACTGGGAGAGATCCGTTTTCCTAGCTTGTGTAGACTGTTGGCACAATTCAAGCCTTGTTTGTAGGACTGAGAACTTCAGTTTCTTGCTGATTGTTGGTGGGGATTACCCTCAGCTCCTCGAGGCTGTTCCTAGCTCTTTGCCATATTGGGGTTCTTCAACATGGTGGTTGCTTCTTCAAAGCCAGTAAGGGAGACAGAGACTCCAGCAAGACGGGCCCTACAATCTTAAATAATTGATCGCATAATTGCATCATCTAAGCCATATGTGATTTAGAAGCAAGTCACAGGTTCTACCCACATTCAAGGGGAAGGAATCACACAAGGGCATCCCCAGGAGATAAAGATCTTGGGCATCTTAAGAGTCTGTCCAGTGCACAGGGGATGGTGACAGAATCCCATAGGGGGAAATAGAGTGATGTTATGTGGTTGTAGCAAACAGCAGGAGGCAATTTTTTAAAAATCAGCTCACAGCTTGCCATAGAGTATCTACTTTTGTCACTGACCTGAGAAACTGGTGAGGGAAGTGAAAGATTCAAGCCAGGGGTTTGGAAGTCCTAAAGTTCTACACTTCAGATTGTGAATGTTGGCTATGCTATAACTCAATGAAATAGTTATGGAGATTTTATTCTTTGTTACAATTGCCCTTTATGTAGACATAATTTATTTCTTCTTATGAGTTGTACGCTGGCTGTGAATCCTAATTTTTAACACTATTAGAGTCCTGGTTGTTTTTCTTGTTGTCTTAAATAACAAAAGAAATTCTAATTTAGTTCTTATTCAACCAAAACAAAGCAAAAATCCTAATTTTAACATAGTGTTATCCCCTGGAGAGACTGTAAACGTCAAGCATTGTTGTTTCACTTTAATACTTGATCTCTTAAATAAGCTGACAAGGAAGAGACATGTTTCAAATGAATTTATCAAATGTTTATTATTTTTTGCTACCATGATTTGGGGGCAATTATGGCTCTACAATTCCATAAACATATTCTGATGTAAACAACTGTGAAAAGTGCATTGTTGAATGCTCCAACTGTGCCCACAACATAATCAGAAGCAGTAATTTATTACTCAGACTAATAATTAGAAGTAATTAACTACTAGATGCAATTAGAAATAGTAATTTGTTTCTTAACATAATGTAATGAGCTGCTTTTTCAATGCACGTTTGAATATTTAGCAGCCAGTAATTGCTCTTAGAGGAAAGGAAGAAATGTAGCTCTTTAGTTAACAATGCTAGATGCCTGGCACACGTGTCAGTCTGGCCCATTAACACGGAGGTTTGACAAGCCACTGGGTAGAACCCTGCTGAAAATGAGAGATCTGTGACAAACAGAAAGAAATGGCCTCAGGGTTTCATTTTTATGCAATCATTGAATGCATATTGACTATCTGTTGGATATTATGTCCTCTGTGCTAGGCACTGGTGACATGAAAGTGAATGGAATAGATACAGTTTCCCTACACACAAAAAAGAGGTCACAGATATAGATAAACATGGTATGATAGGGAAGTATAGGATACTAAGGGACTTTAGCCTAGAGAAGGGTTTTCGGTTTAATACCTCGCCAGAATTCTCTGATTGGCTAGATGAAGAGGAAAAAGAAGAGTCTCTGGCAGCAGAAGAAACACAGATGAAACACCCCTGAGATGGGAATGAGCTGGGCACCTCCGCACAACTAAAGAAAGACCCTGCTGGCTGGAGCAGCAGAGTTGACATGGTCCCCCCCTGCATGGCTACATCAGCTATGTTAACAAGCATAGTCTTCACCTTCAAATCAGTGCTGGAGCATTGAAGAGGTTTAAGCTACACAATGACACCTAAGATGTACCTCTTTAAAAAATCTTTCTGGCAACTATTCAACATAGAGGCAGAATGAGGAACGCAAGAGGAGATATGGGGAACCCAAGGAGTATGCCGATGAGACATTCAGTTGAAAGACACAGTAGTAGCTTTAACTATAGTAATGGATGGGATGGAGAAATATAGACTGAATCATGAATATTTAGAAGCAAAACTGACAGTGTTTGATTATGGATGGGATAAAAATGGTGACAGAAGAAGGGAGCTGACTGGTACAGCTGAGTGGTGGCAGGACCATAAACTGACCTAAGAAATACAAGGGTAGCATCAAGTTGCATTGTTGATGGATGACGCTTTTGGAGACAGGAGTTTGAGATCCCCGGAGAGACATCAAGAGGAGCTGCTGAGCAGCAGAGTATATACCCATCTGTGGAGCTTGGATGACAGACCTCAGCCGAGTCATGTATTTTGGAATCTCACCAGCGTATAGGAAGAGATCTACTTGAGAGAGATTTAGATTAGGGAGAAAATCCAAGCTAGAACTGAGCCTGGAGAAACTCATCTACACAACCCCAGTAATGAGGACTACGCATCTCTCCCCATGTCTCCCCAGTTATTTCTCAGGATCCTTAAAGGTGACTCATATGTGTGGACATTTCTCCCCCTTCACTCTTTTCCTCTGCCCACAGGTCTTTCAAGGGCAGCAGCTCTGCTTCTATGGCTTCCGGTGAAAATAACTAAGTCCTGCTTTACTTCCAAGGTCTTTTCTTGTTTCCAAAGCTACAGTTCCCGAGGTAACCAGCTCAGTCTTCAATGTGTTAATCCATTCACACTAACCTCACTGCACAAATGAGGACGTCCCCTCTAAAACTCTGGAGTGTGCCTATCTCCATCTAGAACACACTGCCTGCTCTCTGCCCAAGGACCAGACACAGTCCACACAGCAGGCTTAGGGCAGGCACCATGCTAGTCTCTTCAGTGCTTCTTCTCCTATCTGTCCTGAAACCATCCGCTCACTGGGCTTGTGAATATAGAAACCTGAGTGGGGCAGGGAGGGGTTGGGGGGCTGCATCGAGGGCATATTGATCAGGTCATTGGACAAAATCAGTCTCTGCAACCCAGTTTTGTTTAGGCCACTCAACTCCAGTAACTGCCATGTTACCCTTCTGAAAAAAGTCAATGACAGATAATACTCTGGTTTGCAGCCAATACCCAGGAAATCAGCAGGCAAGTCTACAGTGTTTGCAGTATATAAACTCAATATACTTTATCTGTTCAAATTTCCATAAGAATCCTGTGAGACAGATGTCATTATCCTCATGACACAGATGAGGAAACCAAGGCTCTGAGAAATTAACTACTAGATTCCCACAGCTAAAGTGGTAGAGCAGTTGTTGAAAACCGTACTGTATAATTCTAAATTTTGAATACTTACACCCCAGGCTCAAGACTGCTCAGACTAGAAGTCGTTGTTAAAAAATTGTTAAAAGATTTCTTAGATCTGTGCCATCACAATATGTGAAACCTGAACCCTGCATGATGGGATGGCCCAGGGCAAATGAGACTAAGAAGACTTTTGATCACATCCAGTTGTTTTCAAAAAGCTGCAAAATTCAGTGGCAGAGCCTTCATTTCAGGAAGAACCATTTGGGGCTATTGAGAGATGATAAAGTATTATGAATGCAGGGACGAAGACAAGTGAAAAGCAAATTATCTAGATCTCCACTTATTACTGCAGCATTAAGGAGAAAAATAAGTAGGACTGCATATGTGGCCCATCACTGGAAAAGAAGCATCTTCAGTGCTTATTAAAATGCAGATTCCCTGGCCTTTCTCCAGACCTACCATCTCAGAAGTTCCGGAGATGAGACCCAGTAATTTGCATTTTTAAAAGATGTTCGGTGATTCTTTTGCCTTTTCAAGTTAGAAAATTACTGAAACAGATCCTTCAAGACTGTTTACT
Source organism: Capricornis sumatraensis (assembly GCF_032405125.1). Lineage (NCBI taxonomy): Eukaryota > Metazoa > Chordata > Mammalia > Artiodactyla > Bovidae > Capricornis > Capricornis sumatraensis. Next base: position 33,773,360 of record NC_091079.1, read on the forward strand.
GGCCTGGTAGCAGAAAATGAGAAGAGCAGCTGGGTGCGGGACAAACTCAGTTTTCTCAATATAATGATTTTCCCAGTAAGTGTAAGCCTTAAAGCCCTTGGAGAAGTTCTAATCAATAGGGGCAGGTGTTGTGGGAGAAGAAAACTGAATTTGGCTGTGGACATTTTAAGTTCCTACTTAGCCAGATCACTTGGAGAAACTCACTTACATTCTGGGCCTCTGTTTCTTCATCTAAAGATGGTGAAATTAACTTCTGCCTTGCAAGGTTATTTTAAGCATTAAATAGGATTCAGAGGGGGACACTTTGAAGAAGGTAAAACTCTATGCATAGAAAAGCATGAGTCTTTTTTTCAATATATGTTTTCGTGCGCTCTCATCCATGCATCACCACTAGTCCGACCTCAACTATTTGTAAAAGTCAAAATCAAGTCCATGACTACGAGGTCTTGACAAGGTGAGTCCTCATTGCCATGAGAGGCCAGTTTCCTATTTAACTTTGTTGCAAAAGATGAATGACTGCTGGATATGAAGCTAATTGCTGCCAAGGAGAGGAAACAGGTAAGAGCCATGTAAATTTTATCTCTACACTATTCAGTTTCCCCCGTATATTTTCTCCTGTGGTTTCCAAAATTGGGACCATCACCAACCCTTCCTCCAAAATATGCAGATTATTTCATGAAAAGCAGAAACTATCTTTATGTATTTTCTGAGTGATAATGCTAAGGCATAGTTCTCGTGAAGTGTTTTTTAATTATTTTGCCCTAGAACATTTTACTGTTGAAACTTTTACTGCACTCCTAAACACACAACACAATGAGATTGATTCTACTATAAGATCACCCTGAATTAAATGAAAAATGTCATTATTTCATCTTAGCTTAGACTGGCTAAGACTGGCTTAGACTTCCTTTTCCCCGACATGGTATTTCATGTGTCCTCAAACTACCTGTGGATTCTGTTTTCTGTATCAGTAAGCAAGCATTTCCTAATAAGGAATCCTGCTTCTGAAAGTGCTTGAATTATTCTACCCCAAATCCCCTTTATCCTGCTTCATTGTGTTTTCTTGGCACTGGAAAGGAATGAGTTTAATTCATCTAGGAATGAGTTTCGCTGCTTTCTTAGGGAGACTGTTTAAACCACCCAGCATGTGCAAAGAGTCTTAGAAAACTAAAGATGGATGAAAATGGAAGGGGAAAAGAGCTTGGCTGTACCAAGCACTTTTTACACAAAAAGCTTTAGATTCACGTTATATGCCATGTGCTCAGTCATGTCCGGCTCTTTGTGACTCCATAGACTATAGCCCACCAGGCTCCTCTGTCCATGGAATTCTCCAGGCAAGAATACTGGAGTGGGCTGCCATTTCCTCCTCCAGAGTATCTTCCACACCCAGGGATTGAACCTGTGTCTCCTGCGTCTCCTGCATTGCCAGCAGATTCTTTAACTGCTGAGCCATCGGGAAAGCCCTTTTTATTTAGTGCCTCCCCTCCACTCCCCATCACAGGTTTTAATTTTAATCTCTTCTAATCTCAATAACCTCAGATACGCAGATGACACCACCCTTACGGCAGAAAGCGAAGAAGAACTAAAGAGCCTCTTGATAAAAGTGAAAGAGGAGAGTGAAAAAGTTGGCTTAAAACTCAACATTCAGAAAACTAAGATAATGGCATCCGGTCCCACCACTTCATGGCAAATAGTTGGGGAAACAGTGGGAACAGTGAGAGACTTTATTTTGAGGGGCTCTAAAATGACTGCAGGTGGTGACTGCAGCCATGGAATTAAAAGACGCTTGCTCTTCGGAAGAAAAGCTATGACCAATCTAGACAGCATATTGAAAAGCACAGACATTACTTTACCAACAAAGGTCCGTCTAGTCAAAGCTATTGTTTTTCCAGTAGTCACGTATGGATGTGAGAGTTGGACTGTAAAGAGAGCTGAGCACCAAACAAAAACCAAACAATCGATGCTTTTGAACTGTGGTGTTGGAGAAGACTCTTGAGAGTCCCTTGGACTGCAAGGAGATCCACCCAGTCAATCCTAAAGGAAATCAGCCATGAGTATTCATTGGAAGGACTGAGGCTAAAGCTGAAACCAATACTTTGGCCACCTGATGCAAAGAACTAACTCATTGGAAAAGACCCTGATGCTGGGAAGATTGAAGACAGGAAGAGAATGGGATGACAGAGGATGGGATGGTTGGATGACATCACCAACACGACGGACATGAGTTGGCTCCAGAAGTTGGTGATGGACAGGGAAGCCTGGCATGCTGCAGTCCATAGGGTCACAAAGAGTTGGACATGACTGAGCCACTGAACTGACCGACTGAGCAAGTCCCCACAGCTGGCTGTACCCACAATGGAAATTTTATTTTGTTGGAAAATCCATCCAAGAAATGACAGAATGAATTTTTTCACCCAAACTGAATTTCTCCATAACAACCACGTATGCATTATCATTTACTGGCCCCCTTGGGCAGATCCCACATATGCAGAAAGATCTATTACATCACACCTTTGTGGGCACTTAAACTGCTGACTTTGCTATGATGACTCTGACGCCACTCATAGTCAGGCATAATGCTGAAAGGACCCTTACAGATCATCTAATCCATTACCCATTCCCCCACATTAGAGATGAGATAACTGAGGGCAGCCTAGCAAACAGGGAGCCCCTAAAACCTTTTCATTTTTCTGTGCATCAGCAAGTACTTTAAAAGGGTAGAGAAATTCCCAAAACACACCCAGAAAGAAGGGGTGACTCCATCTGATATTTCTAGGGCTTCTGTTTAACCTTCTATTAAAACTATTTTAATTGTCTATATTGATTTTCCCACTTGTTTATATCAATTCTGGAGGACAGTCAATACCTTAGCCCTGAGCAGAATCGGGATACATCCAAATCATAACCAATGAGCAAAATTGGCAGGTCCTGCCCCATAGCTGAAACCACAGGATAGGACTTCTCAATGTTATTTCCATCTTTCTCACTCTTCAGAGACAGTGACAAATATCTCTACACAGTGCTCAGGAGCAAAAAGAAAGCAAAGATAGTGGTGATCTATGTTTTCACAAGGAGAAGTGGAGACATGATGAACATGTGAGCCAACAACAGCATGGAACCAACCTCCTGATTCTCGGGTTCAAGAATCTTGTTTCCCAGAGTTTTCTCACTGAAGGAAACGAGTCACTTCCTATCTATGCCAAAGGTCATTTTGTGTCTGGGAGGAAAAGAAACTATTTTGAAAGTACCTGAGATTTTTCTTGGGAAGATGTAACAAGGAATCTCAAGAAAACCCAAGACTTAAACAAACGGAGGTAGATCTCACAGAGGTGGGGCTGGGAAGGTGGAAATTTCAGCTACTTTTTCTATCTCTGAGACCACGTAGTGTCCCTGAACTGCTTCTCTCTGGCACCAGCTCCTTACTTTCTTGGCTACCTTGTCTGATGGGGACCCAGCCCAATATCTGAGGCTCAATTCTGTATCACTTTCAGGTAAGCATCTTTGGTATACAGCACCTCTGTGTCTCTTCATTCACTTGTACAGTGATTCACGTGGGGTTCTGTGTCTTTCTCTGATCCAATCAGCAATGGCTAGGGATAGGTTATAAATCACACAAGGAAAACAATTTGGAATTGAGTATATCAAACTAGAAGGGGAAGTTAGCATGTCAAAGTGATTGTCACCTGCAGTGCAACATTCAACTATGTAAGTGGATTTTATGAGTTCAATTATTCATGGTTTCCTCTCCCCTTCTTGCTTCTACTTTTCCTTTTTTAAAAAATATCTGAGGATAAAAGAATCAAGGGATAAGCCAAAAGCAAAATTTGGGATTCCCTAAATAAACAATATGGAGAAGGCAATGGCAACCCACTCCAGTACTCTTGCCTGGAAAATCCCATGGATGGAGGAGGCTGGTTGGCTGCAGTCCATGGGGTCTCCAAGATTCGGACACGACTGAGCGACTTCACTTTCACTTTTCACTTTCATGCATTGGAGAAGGAAATGGCAACCCACTCCAGTGTTCTTGCCTGGAGAATCCCAGGGACTGGAGAGCCTGGTGGGCTGCCGTCTACGGGGTCGCACAGAGTCGGACACGACAGAAGCAACTTAGCAGCAGCAGCAAATAAACAATAAGTTCTTGACTCCAGAACAGAGGAAATATACCTGCTTCCTCTAACACACATGCACAACAGACACACACAACACTTCTGTCCCACGTACTTAACATACACTCAACAAATACATCATACTTAGAATAATACTCAGCAAATATTCACTGGTTGATGAATGAATGATTGAACGAATGAACAAATGTGTATTTTTGTGTAGATGTAAGTTCCTGTAACCAGTAGTACTACAAATTTCTGCAGAAATGTTTTGCACACATGTGATTAACTTCTCTTCCCTTCCATTAATGTAAAACACAGGAGCAACCTAGAATAGAGGTGAAGAGCATGGACGCTGGAGACAGACTTCCTGGGTTAGTGTGACCATGGACAATTTACTTAACCTCTCTGTGCCTCTGATTCTTCATCTTGAGGATAGGGGTGAAAATAATAGTATTAACCTTAGAGGGCTGGTGTGAGGATTCAAACTGTTAATACACAAAAGATTCTTGGAAGAGTTTCTGGCATAGTAAGTGCTGAATAAGAATTTGTTACAAAAAATAATAATTTGTTATTACAATTAGATGAGCTGTTTCCATAAATTTTATGTAAGTCAACAAATATTTATTGGTGTATGTACATCACAGACAATATACATGTATATATGTATACACATATGTATATATGTGTATACACATATATGTATATCTATCTATCTATATCATTGTTGTTCAGTTGCTAAGTCATATACAACTCTTTGCAACCCCATGGACTGCAGAACACCAGGCTTCCCTTTCCTTCACTGTCTCCTAGAGTTTGCTCAAACTCATGTCCATTGAATCAGAGATGCCATCCAACCATCTCATCCTCTGTCACCCCCTTCTCCTCTTGCCCTCAGTCTTTCCCATACTCTATATCTATCTATGTAGTATGACCTTATGGAATATGAATATTAATCAGGGAATCTGGTGAGGGAGATACCTGTATAAAAATATAACCCAAGAGGCTGAATTAGAAAAGTGTGGCGACTTCTCTGGCAGTCCAGTGGTTAAGACTCTGCACTTCCAATGTATGGAGCGTGGGCTCAATCCCTGGTCAGGAAACTAAGATCTGACATACCACGTGGTATGGCCAAAATAAATAAATATGGGGAGCGTGGTGGGAAGGGTGTTCAGGGTTGGGAACTCATGTACACCTGTGGTGGATTCATGTCAATGTATGGCAAAACCAATACAGTATTGTAAAGTAAAAGAAAAAATTAAAAAATAACAAATAAATAAATAAGAAAAATGCTCCATAAAAGTACTCATAAGACTATGAGAAGTAAGGATAGGAGATAGGGGTTTCCCTGGTGGTCTAGTTGTTAAGAATCCACCCTGCAATGCAAGGAACACAGGTTTGATCCTTGGTCTGGGAAGATCCCACAGGCCACGAAACAACTAAGCCTGTGTGCCACAACTAATGAGCCAGCGCTCTAGCACCTGCGAGCCACAACTACTGAAGCCTGCGCACCTAGAACCCATGTTCTGTAACAGGAAAAGCCACCAAAGTGAGCAATGAGGAGTAGCCCCACTGACCACAATACGCAAGCCTGCATACATATGCACATGTATGCAAGCTTGCATGTGGCAATGAAGACCCAGCAGAGCCAAAAAATAAAATAAATCTTTTTAAAAAAAAAGAATAGGAGATAAATTCTGCCTGGAAATTATCTCATGTATGGCTCAGAAATGGTAAGGAAAGTTTGCCAGTTGGTACAAGAACTGAAATCAAACCTGGATTGACAAGGGCCCACCCACAGAGAAAGCAAGGAAGAGAAGCAAACTAGGAGTAGCAAGGCTGTTTTTAAGGCTTGGGGGATGATTTGGAACCAAATCCTGACCTGAGAATCACAGGGCCCTCTCTAAGAGGATCAAGTTGAATCTGATCCAAAGAAAATAATGCATTCTTCTCCAATTAGCATCCTAGGTAGAGCTAATTTTGGCTGAAACAAGCCTGAAATGTGGCCAGGTCCTAAAATCAATGAATTGCACTTCCTGGCCAAGGATAATAAGCTGGCATTGCCCCTACCCAATGTTCCATCTCTTACAACCTCCCACAGTCTTTCCTCACCCCATCTGTTCAAACTCAAGTGAAGCTCTTGGCTGTCAAGAGAAATACTGATCTGGGAGGTGACACCTGCAGAAGAGCCCTTTCTTCTCTCCTCGGCCATGGACTCTAGAAGAAATTATCTTCCTTAGACTGTGCAAACTCTGTAAGAAATCTTTGTAAGGTCTGGAGAGAAGTCTACGTAAATTTAAAAAACCCTATTTTCCAGCTGATTCTCAAGGTCATTTCAGGACTGCTAAATCCTCATTTAGAATTGATCTGCCATGAGCATTCATTCTGAGTGTCTCTGTCTCAATCGTTAAAGCTCTGTCAGTCTGAAAGAAGAAATCCTATTGTGTTTAAGGACTCCATATTTTTAAATGTCTCCATCCCATTTAATAGAGTCAGGACAGAAAAGAGCTGGCCTAGGGCTAGAGAAAAAGTTGTAAAAATTGTTACAAAGCCTGATACAAAAACAAATATCATATATTGAAAACAGCATGGCTTCTAGAAATCAACACACCCATCTCTGCCAATTACCACCTGTGTGAGCCTGGATGTGCGGCCTAACAAATACCTGCCCCAAAGGACTAAAATGAAAATTCAATTGCACAATGTTTGTAATTACCTAGCTCAGTGGTGCTCCAAAGTTTGTCTCTTCCTCCTTAAACTTCTTACGATAAATGAAATATTCAGCAGAAACAAAGGACCCAGAGAAAAGAGAAATGGCTATGATGTGACCAAGGCAAGTGTGATAAATTTCCACTCAATACTCATTCAGAAGTGCTTTATTGAGTTCCGTCTTGGAGTGGTTTTCAAGCCCAGTGTGGGATGTTGTAGGATGTACAAAATTGAGAAATAGACATGAATTCTACCCTCAAGAAGCTGGCAATCTAATGCATGATGAAAGATGTATATGCAAAACATTAAGGTATCAGTCAGATCATAATCTGTAAAGTATATCAGATTAGACCTAGAAGAGGTAGCTATAATCACTTTGAGATTGCCAAAGATAAGAGATGGTATATAGTTACTACAGGGGAAGAAGGAATTAATGGTGGGACATAAAAACACACAGATGGTCAGACAAAGCATTTAAACTATCCTTGAAGGACTGAGTTAGGATCACTAATAGGAGATTCCATCTAAAAGAAATGCATGAAATCATAGCTAAACTTCCAGGTATTGAGAGCATACCGTGAATCAGCTGCTGTGCTAAATAAACACTTTTCAAACATTTTTTCATGAAACCTCACCTTGATACTGCCAGGAAGATACCACAGCTCCTGTTTACAGAAGAAACCACCTCTGAAAGACTGAATGATTTTCTCATTGTTTTACAGCACTGAAGAGAGCTGTGAGCTGAAATTTGAATTTGAACCCAATGTGTCTGACTCTGAGAAGCCAGTTCCAGATCACTCCATTGCACACAGAAGAAAGGAAAGGCAGAACATGCCTTTCAAACAGTGAGAAGCCCAACTTGACTGGAGGTTAAAGTAGGTAAACATAAGCAAGAAGAGGCACACAGGAAAAAAGAATGGGGGAAAACCTGAGAAAACCCCAAATGTTAGCTTCAGAGTTTGGGCCTTTGTTTTGTATTACAGAAGTAATTCAGGAAAGTAGACACCAGAAAGATCGCCTGTATGTTTCCATTAAAAAAGCCTTTAAACACAAACATGAGAAAGAACAAGTAGGGAGTCTGTAACAGGAGTTTTCTCTTCTCACAATAAATAGATCAATCAAGATAAGCTAGGGGATGCTCCCATCACAAATAATCCCAGTATATCAGTCATTCAAATCAGTACTACCATAAACATTCTACAAAAGTTAAATTAACTCACGTGCCCTCTCAGAAGACTAAGCTTAGCTCTTCCCAGGCACATCCTTGGAAAACAGCCGATGGTCAATCCACGGGAGAAATGAAAAGGATAATGCCTGGTCACTCTGGTAAACATTCTCAGAAATAAATGATCAAAATCACTGTTTTGATCATCTCTTGTTTCATGCATTTAAGGATGGATCTGATTTAATCCAAAATGAAGAATAAGAAAACAGTAATGAGAGCTCTGAAGTGGGAGGGAACACAAATTTCCTGCAGCAGAGGGGCCAAATAGTTCCCAATTGCCACATCCCAAGGAGAGTAACCAAAACAGGATAAAGAAGGGAGAAGCCAAAAAAAAGAAAAAGAAGAGGCCACCACCTCTAGGCGGGATTTGAACTTGGACGTGACAAAGCAAAGCAATAGAACTGGAGATGGCAGAGAGAAGTTAAGATTATTTGATGGTGCTGTTTTGCAAATAAGTCCAATTAAACATTTTAGTGGATTGTCCTGATCATCTCATTTTAGAAACTAGTTATCCCTTATCTTCAACCTGTGAGATCTTAATGGCACTCTGCTTTCCTATCTGAAGAGTTAAGATTAAAAACTACTATTGAGCTGTAAAGTCTAAAATTGAAAGAATCCTGCTGTGTTTTTAATCTTTCATTTCAGAATCAGAGTGATTACGTGGATGCTCAGAAACTGGTTATTCAATGTATTAAAGTTCATCCAGTGTTTCCAGGAGTAGAGGGAGGCACCTGCCTCCTCATTTATCAGAACCTCATCTGACAGCACAGGAGTCCTATCTGTTCTTAAGCTGAGAACTCAAGCCTTGACGGCAGGAATGCACACGTACACCCCTGATTCATGTCAATGTATGGCAAAAACCATCACAATACTGTAAAGTAATTAGCCTCCAGTTAAAATAAATAAATAAAAATTTTAAAAAATAGAATAAAACTTATGGCCAAAAAAAAAAAAAAATGTTGTGTCAGTTAGGGTCCCTACAGGAAACAAAATTCCACTCAAAATGATTTGAGTAAAGAGACTGTATGAACTTTGATCAAATTAAGAGAACCCACTAATGACGTGGAGGCACTCAGAGGTGTATTTCAATGGAGCCTTTAATACAGTTGAAACAAATCAGTCCCCAGAAATATACAGAGATGAGTAGGAAGGGGAAAAAATGAATTAGCCACATGGGGAGATAAGCATCAATGGAAATAACCAGCACAATTTTAAGAAATGAGATGGGATGGAGGGTAATTACAATGAGTCACAGCCACGGTGATAGGAGTGTAATCAACTCTTAAAATTATATTCAATGATTCACAGAGGAAAACACTGAATATGATTTTATTCACTCCATATTACAGATTTATTACATATTACAGAAGAAATTATGGGTGGAGCTAAGAGTCATTTTGGAACACTACTTAAAAGGCAAAAGATTCTAACTATAATATCTAGCACCACCAAGCTGTGAAAATTTCACCATCAAAAATAATTATGATAATCTGATGGTTAATTGAAGTGAGTTGTACCTATGAAAGCCTGTTAGCTCAAAGTAGTACTCCAGAGAGGAAATGAAACATTAAATATAAATATTTACAGATGTAAAATTTAAAAATTATGAATACAATAAGAAATGTTTAATTTTTTTAGGAAGTTTAGAATATAAATATATATGAGGATTTTGTTTCTCCTATTCAGTATATATTTATTTATAGTAATGGCAACCCACTCCAGTACTCTTGCCTGGAAAATCCCATGGACAGAGGAACATGGTAGGCTGCAGTCCATGGGGTCACGAAGAGTCAGACACGACTGAGCGACTTCACTTTCACTTCTCACTTTCATGTATTGGAGAAGGAAATGGCAACCCACTGCAGCGTTTTTGCCTGGAGAATCCCAGGGATGGGAGAGCCTGGTGGGCTGCTGTCTCTGGGTTCGCATAGAGTCGGACACGACTGAAGCGACTTAGCAGCAGCAGCAGCAGCAATATATATTTCTGTCTTTGTTAGTGGAGAAAGTGAATCCAAAGAATGTGAGTGAGACAAACACTCTTAGATTATATACAATAAATACAAAGATAGCTTAAAGTATATTCCAAAATTATAAGTAAGATTTGTGTTCTTAAAGTGGAAAGTTAACTAGGCAAACTCATTCCCTCATATCCAAGGAGAAGAAACCTTTCGTGGCTAATTAAATAAAATAAAACACATATTAGTAATACATATGTTTAATAATACAGGCTGATCATGTTGATATACGCCAATACTTTCTTTGCATAGTTAATGTACCTACAACACAGTACCTGGCATCTAAAAGTTGGTCATTGTCAGATCTTTTCAATTTACTCTTTACATAAAATATAACATGCAGTTGAGAATGGTAACTCAAGCTGATTTCTGTTTTAGAAACACACTAAGAAAGTTTTGTGACTGTTAAAACCCTTGTTCATGCTTAATGAACTTGTATTGCCCAGAAGCACATAGCAATGAGTGGTAGAGGTTTTTAATAATCTAAAAATCCCAAGGACACAGCACAGTGCCCATATCATAGCAAATGTTCCATAGATGTTTGCTGAATGCAAAGATATGGCACTGGGCACCAGTTATATTAATAAAATCAGTAAATGCTAACACATCCTTTAAATACTTCCAAAAGGATTTTCTCAGATCTCTTAGCATTTTTTTTTCTTCCTTTTAAAATCTTTAGTTAACAAGATTATTTCTGATTGACAAGAGAGATGATGAAAGTATAAACTAAGCATCCCTGAGGCTCCAAATATTACTGAGAGGGTACATCTTTCACATGAGCTCAGTGCCAAAGTCTGTCACTTAAAAAAACACCTATGGAGCACCTTCAATGTCCTGTGCTGTTTACTAAATTCTAGGAGGCCAGGATGGATGAGATATAAGCTCCTTGGGAAAGAATATCTCAAAGTCAACAGCACTGACTACCATGAGTCCAAGGGGGACATGATCCAATAGAAGAGGCAAAACGCACACCAATGAAGACACCCATACAAGGAATATCTAGGTGACCAGAGCGCAGTACGACTGAAAGCACTGCAGGGACCTCCATGGTGGTTCAACGGTTAGGAATCCGCACTCTCAATGCAAGGGGCACAGTTTCGGGTTGCTTTCTGGTCGAGGAACTAAGATCCCACCGCATGCCAAGTGGTGAGGCCAAAAAGAAAGAAAGCATTACAAGCAACCAGAGGAGGGTGGGATTAAATAAGCCAAAACACTTGAAAGCAAATACCAAACTGTGCAGAGGAAAAGTTCATTCCAATTCTGATGTGGCTGTGTTTTGTGTTTCCCATTTCAAAGCTACTGTGAAATAAGTCAGCAAGAACAAATTCTGCCCTAGACCCTAATGAAAGCCTCAGACTACTGAAATCCTTCTTTGGTGTTTGACATTTGTCCCAGGGAAAGCCTGCCATGTGTCAAGTCTGATAGAACACAACAGCCAATGTTTAAGCATTCCACCTCCTCAAGTTGTCTTTCCAGAATGCACCCAATTCATCTTGTGTGAGGTGAAAGATGTGGTCAGATTCCTGAGTGATGAAATCATTCAGAAGGGATCCAGCTACCACATGCAAGATATTGCTATATTAATATTTGATTCGAGGAAATGTGGGACCGGTTATCAATAATTCAGCCATCATTTAGTATCGGAGATGTGGAATGCGCCCGGCTGTTGTATTAGTTTACACACCAGACTGGCTAAGATGAAACGTGTTACTGCCTCTGTCACATATCTTATGTTACACGATGACAGCCTGGCTTATGAGGACTGAAATGATATACTTATTCTGCCACCCAGATCCGTAAAACAATGGAAACAGCTAAGCCAGCCCTACTGGAGGAGCTGTAGACAGAAATGTAGGTTTGGATTCTGTTTTAGCTTGGATTCTTCTAGAAGAATCAGTCCCTGAGATAGTGATTCAAACGCAAGTAGTTTATCTGTGAGGTAAAGAAAATACTGGCAGGGGAGCGGGAAAGATGAGAGGGAGAAAGCGGCCGAACGGGAGGCACGTGATCTGAATGTCTGAAGTTCAATCCCGTGGGGTCACTCTGACAGCCAGTGTCAGATACACCCAAGGGATGAAGAAGCTAGGGTGTTTATACAGCTGTCCCCACTAGCCATTGGTTGAAGGCTGCCCCTAGAAATTCCTAAGTAAGGAAGTGTTTGTCGCTAAGTTGTGTCTGACTCTTTGCGACCCCATGGACTGTAGCCTGCCAGACTCCTCTGTCCATGGAATTCTCCAGGCAAGAATACTGAAGCGGGTTGCCATTCCCTTCTCCAAGGGATCTTCCTGACCCAGGGATCGAACCCGGATCTCCTGCATTGCAAACACCTTCTTTGCCATCTGAGCCACCAATTCTTGGGCACTTTCAATCCACCCACAGGAAAGAAAACCGTGCCTCAGAGAGAAAGTTCTCACGCACAGGGATGTAGGGATTGGTGGTTGGAAATGGGGGGTGTGGCAAGGCATCGGTGGATCTATCACCATGTCACAACTGGCTCCTCGTCTTGTCCCCGTCGCCCCTCATCTTGTATTCATCACAGAAGGGGAAAGAACCAGTATCAAGTACCCACTACCTTATACACACATTGTGTGTGTCATGACATCTAATCCCTAGATAAAGGCAGAGCCTACTTTCTGCAGGTGAATGACTTGATGTCAGAAGAATAAGTGACTTACCCAAGCTAGCCCAACCCAACCCTAGGAATTAAGAGAGGATGGGGACTCAATCCTCTCCAACCTCAAAACTAACATTTTCCAATGAAGGACAGGCTAACTCCCCCGTGAGGCCATACCAGGCAGTGCTAAGTCACTTAGATACAATCTGCACACCTAAATTTTGACTGGTGGTTTCTAATCAGTCCCAGTTTTTCACTTTGTTTTCCCCCACCTAGAACACCTTTCTCCTTTCATATCCACTTATCTACTACTAAATTGAGCTGGTGGTGAATCAAAAGCCAGCCTTTCGAGAAAACAACGGTTTATTTAGATAAGCAGATTGAGGTGCAAAGAGACATCCCACCTGGAAGAACAGAATGAAGGTGGTGCTGGTACTTTTGATGGACTTCTTAAGTAATTCCCATATACTCTAGGCTTTGGCAACCACACCCACAAACAAAATCAAAAGGTTGTGCGTGAGATGCTCAGGACAAACAGCATGATTCCTGACTGTAGCTGTGGAGGAGGAGTCTCACAGGTGGGCAGACACCAGCACAAGATGGCATTGGAAAGCCAGGCTATTGACTCCGGTCTCCTTCAGGAGACCAAAAAAAAAACCACTACTTTTGTGGGTTTCTGTGCATGGAAGTGTCATACACAAAGTTGTTAGGAAGATTAACCTGGCAGCCATAACCCAAATGGATTAGAAAAGACAGGAATGGAACTAGGAGTGCAATCACAGAATGTAAGGAACATTTTAGAAATTTCCCTCGGGTCCCCAGGGTTTAAATTTTTACCGATTCCTATTTCGCTTTTCTATCCTAAATTAAGGATAAGCCAAGCCAGCTTTGCTCAAATCTTGAGCTGGCTTTCAAGGACTTACTCCTGGCAAAGGACACTCAGAAAATTCCTTCTCCTGGCTTTGTGGAATATAAAACCCCAGCCAGCCTCATCTCCCTCACTTTTCACTCATTGCTCTAATTTGTAAGAGACTTTTGAGAAGTCTTTTCTCCTTATGATCAGAAAGTGTCTTCTTTTTTTCAGTCTCTATAGTGATAAGCTCTTAAGTCAGAGCTAAAAGTTCTGGTGTCTGGAGAGCTAAGATGCTAAATGTAGAAACCCATTATCTCATCTTGCCGGGTGAGTCTCAAAACTTTCTCAGGTATAGTGGCCCACGAGGCACGCTTCAGTTGCTAATGCACACACAGGCACAACAAAGGCCTGGCTGCTTCATCTGTCAACACCCTGATGACATGTCAGCCCTGCCCTTTATCCAGATAACGAGTTTGGTTCTCAGGTTCTAATGGCCATTAGGAAGACAATTCAGCAATGTGAAAGAACAGAACTGTGTTGTTAGACTGGAACTTTCTAGACTTTTCATGAAACTCTAATTTGAAATCCTATATTTACTTGGATGCCAAACAATGGGGCAACAGCCAGGAGCCAATATTATTCTTTCACTACTGCTGGAAGTCCAGCTTTTTGCTGACTAGTGATTGGAAGAACCATTTAAGCATGGAGAAAGTGACTATCAAAGAAAGACTAAGAGTCATTTTGGGGGCTTCTCTGGTGGCTCAGAGGTAAAGAATACAGCTGCCAATGCAGGAGACACAGACTCAATCCCTGATGCAGGAAGATACCACATGGCAAGGAGCAACGAAGGCCGTGGGCCACAGCTACTGAGCCTGTGCTGTAGAGCTGGGAGCTGCAACTGCTGAGCCTGTGTGCCACGAGCACTGAAGCCAGAGCACCCTAATGCCTGTGCTCTGCAACAAGAGGAGCCACAGCTAGGGAGTAGCCCTCACTCACTGCAACTAGAGAAAGCCTGCACACAGCAGTGAAGGCCCAGGATGTCCACGTGTGTATGCTTAGTTGCTCAGTTCTGTCTGGCTCTTTGTGGCCCCGTGGACTGTAGCTTGCCAGGCTCCTCTGTCCATGGAATGATCCAGGCAAGAATACTGGAATGGGTAGCCTTTCCCTTCTCTAAGGAATCTTTTGGACCCAGGGATCAAACCCAGCTCTCCTGCATTGCAGGTGTATTCTTTACCATCTGAGCCATGAAGGAAGCCCCCCAAAAAATAAATAAATGATAATTTTGAGTGGCGATTTTCCAATTTAGCTAAAACTGGAGGAAAAAATGTTGAAACTGGAGAAGTGCCTAGTGTTTGGGAAATTAGATCAAAATTATTGGGAATTTACAGGGTGCGTTTAACCTTCTTTTCCACAACTGGTTCTGAACAAATTCAAAAGTAAGATTATGAGCAGTTGGTCAAGTATCAAAATATCACCTTGTCCATCATACCACACATGTCACCTCATCATCAAGGTCCTGGCAATAGAAATCAGCAGTGGTATAGAAACAAGATAGGGACTTAACAGAGCCTTGTGATTGGAATTGTTTCCATCGTTGGTGAGTGTGAAAGGTGGAGAAGTACATCCAAGTGGTCTGGAAGAGCAAGAAATATGTCAGACTGTGGAAAATTCCTAAAGAGATGGGAATACTGAACCACCTTACCTGCCTCCTGAAAAATCTGTATGCAAGTCAAGAAGCAACAGTTATAATCAGACCTAGAACAATGGACTGGTTCCAAATTGGGAAAGGAGTACATCAAGGCTGCATATTGTCACCCTGCTTATTTAACGTATATGCAGAGTACATCATGCAAAATGTCGGGCTGGATGAAGCACAAGCTGGAATTAGTTTTGCTGGGAGAAACATCAATGACCTCAGATATGCAAACACCACCACCCTTATGGCAGAAAGTGAAGAGGAATTGAAGAGCTTCTTGATGACAGTGAAAAAGGAGAGCAAAAAAGCTGCCTTGAAACTCCACATTCAAAAAACTAAGATCATAGCATCTGATCCCATCACTTCATGGCAAATAGATAGGAAACAGTGAAAACAGTGACAGAATTTATTTGGGGGGTGCTCCAAAATCACTGCAGATGGTGACTGCAGCCATCAAATTAAAAGATGCTTGCTTCTTGGAAGAAAAGCTATGACCAACCTAGACAGCATATTGAAAAGCAGAGACATTACTTTACATCACAAAGGTCTGTCCAGTCAAAGCTATGGTTTTTCCAGTAGTCATGTTTGGATGTAAGAGTTGGACCATAAAGAAAGCTGAGCACTGGAAAATTGATGCTTTTGAACTGTGGTGTTGGAGAAGACTCTTGAGAGTTCCTTGGACTGCAAGGAGATCCAATCAGTCAATCCTAAAGGAAACCAATCCTGAATATTTATTGGAAGGACTGATGCTAAAGCTGAAACTCCAATACTTTGGCCACCTGATGCAAAGAGCTGATTCATTAGAAAAGATAGATGCTGGGAAAAGATTGAAAGCAGGAGGAAAGGGGGATGACAGAGGATCAGATGGTTGGATGACATCACTGACTCAGTGGACATGAGTTTGAGCAAGCTCTAGGAGATGGTGAAGGACAGGGAAGTCTGGTGTGCTGCAGTCCATGGGGTTGCAAAGAGTTGGACACAACTGAGTGAACAACAACAACAATGACAAGACCAAATCCCAGTGCAGCAGACAGCAAGTGCAAGGAGGCCTAGCGAAAAGTGACTTCCCCAGAGGGCATCAGTGGCTGGTACAGGCTTCTTTATTTTTAATTTGTATTTATTTATTTGGTTGCACTGGGTCTTTGTTGCAACATGCAGGATCTTTAGTTGTAGCATGTGGGTTCTAGTGCCCCAGCCAGGGGTTGAACCCGAGCTCCCTGCACTGGGGGCTCACAGTCTTAGCCACTGGACCACCAGGGAAGTCCCCATGACACAGGCTTCTGAAAGACTGAAAAAGCTCAAGTTGAGTGGTTAGCAGAGGATATAGACATAGCATTAGGATACACTAATACTTCAAGCTTGCTTACTCCTGCCACTTTCTTCACTCAGCCTTCAACAGTGATTTTGCCTAAATAAGCAACTCCAGAATATTTAGAAAGCAAAAGGATTGTGATACATTTATTTTAAGGACACACCCCATTCTAGTCCATTGTTACCTCCAACAGATGTACAAGAAGGGTGGATTTGTTACTAGACTTTTCTTTATAGCCTACACACGTGCGTGGTTAATTATATAACCACCTGCAGTCATACAGATGGAAACATCTCAGCTCCAGCTGGAGCTTGCACCAAGACTAAAAGATACTTGGCAGCAGCAGTTACAGTCTGATGGCGGAGAACTGGAATGACTTGGCCTATTTTCCCTTTTCGGGTTCCAAACTACAGCTTGGGTGAGCAGAGGTTGTCCATGCTTTAAAATATTTCTGCAAGGATGAGGCTGGCAGGCACAAGTGGACTATTTTAGTTCTGGGGAAATGGTTCATCTCTTTATGATTCAGTATTTCTTCGGATTTGACCAAAGGAAGCAAATTTTTTTTAATTTTATTCTATTTTATTGAGTCCTAAAAAATATGAAAAAATAATTATTAAAAAATCAGATGAAGGAAGTAAAAACGTCACACTTCCAGTTATAAAATAAATCAGTATGAGGGATGCAATGCCTTTGGGCTTCCCCCATTGGTTCAGATGGTAAAGAATCTGCCTGCAACACAGAGACCCACATTCGATCCCTGAGTCAGGAAGATCCCCTGGAGAAGGAAATGGCTACCACTCCAGTATTCTTGCCTGGAAAATCCCGTGGACAAAGAAGCCTGGCGGGCTACAGTCTATGTGGTCACAAGAGTCAGCCACCACCGAGCAACTAACACTTTCATTTCACTGTCAAATTTCAGGGATGTAATATACAGCATAATCAATATAACTAACACTGCTGTATGTTATGTATGTTATTAAGAGTGTATATCCTGAGTTCTCATAACAAGGAAAAATTTTTTTTCTTTTCTTTTATATCTATATGAGATGATGGATTTTCCCTAAATTATTGTGGCAATTATTTCATTATGTGTGTAAATCAAATCACTGTGCTGTACACCTTAAACTTCTCCAGTGCTGTGAGTCAATTATATTGTAATAAATCTGGAAGGAGAAAGGGGGAAATTTTTTAAAGCAATTATTAAAATTAGGTATGTAATATATTAGTTAAGCCAACATTAATGGCTAATAAACTTGTTCTCTTTTGAGAGAGGAGGAAATGAACTCACAGGCACACTTGGCCGGGAACAACCTAGAATTAAGTCCAGACACTGGGTCTATTCAGAGGTTTTCCACCACATCCCAAGCTGCTCTCTACCTGTCAAAAGCTTGTTCTCAACACCTAGGAAATTTCATAGTTCTTTAATGTTGGAGAACATCTTCTAGATTATTTTATGGAGACAACAAGTTTCAGGCAATGTAAAACTCCTGAAAATCTGAATGTCATTACAGAGCAGAGTTTTCCTATTCCTAAGGAGGGTCTTCTCAAGGCTTATACATCTACAGTGCAAACCAGAATAATAACCTCCCTCGTGTCTGGCTGTGAAAGAGAATGAAGGTGATAATTTTGTGTGACCCTAAGGTCTGTGTTCTTCTTTTGAGATATTGAAAACCAGCTTGTGTTCTATTGTTTCTCTTTGAAATGGTTATTCCACAGGGCACACCACTTTCTGAAAACCATTAGGAAGTTTTGCAAATACAGTGAGGTCAGACATCTGCTCATGCCATCCTAGTGATATAAAAGATGGAGAATATCCTGCCCTGAACGCCCTTTGAAAGCTGATTCTGGGAGAAATGTATGGTTTACCATTCAGGGTACATTTAAGTCTTGCCAATTTCATTCACTTCAGGCTTAGCTGTTCATCACATTCCTTGGGGAAAATGAGACATTATTCCTATTAACATTATTATACTAGGATTAGGGCTTCCCAGGTGGTGCCAGTGGTAAAGAATCTGCCTGCCAATGCAAGAGACAATTCAAGTTCAATCCCTGGGTAGGGGGGAGGTCCCCTGGAGGAGGAAATGGCAACCCACTCTGGCATTCTTGCCTAGAAAATTCCATGGACAGGGGAGCCTGACAGGCTACAGTCCAAGGGGACACAAAGAGTCAGATACTACTGAGCACACACGCCATCCATACTAGGATTATAATTCCCATTGATAAGATACAAAGTGTGGGGGCTTGCCTGGTGGCTCAGTGGTAAAGAATCCACCTGCCAACGCAGGAGACACAGGTTCAATCCCTGATCCAGGAAGATGCCGCCTGCCCTGGAGCAGCTAAGCCCGTGGGCCACAACTACTGAGCCTGTGCTCTAGAGCCTGGGAGCAGCAGCTGCTGCAGCTCGCACGCCGTGGAGCCCGTGCTCTACAGCAGGCGAAGCTGCTCCAATTGCAGAGGAGCCTGAGCACCGCAGCCAAGGGTCTTGCCGTTCCGACAGCTACAGAAAGCCCACATGCAGCTACAGAACCCAGCATAACCGAACAGAAACAAGAACCTAAAAAAAAGATACAGAATTGAAATCCCCCAAAAGCCACTTGATTTATCTACACTTCCAAGGCACGTGTTTAATTAATTGAACATAAAGGCCTAAAGGAGATCAGTCCTGGGTGTTCATTGGAAGGACTGATGTTGGAGCTGAAACTCCAATATTTCAGCCACCTGATGCGAAGAGCTGACTCATTTGAAAAGACCCTGATGCTGGGAAAGATTGAGGACAGGAGGAGAAGGGGACAACAGAGGATCAGATGGTTGGATAGCATCACTGACTCAATGGACATGAGTTTGGGTAAACTCTGGGAGTTGGTGATAGACAGGGAGACCTGGCATGCTGCGGTTCATGGAGTCGCAAAGTCTGACATGACTGAGCAACTGAACTGAAACTGAAATGAAAGGCCATTAGACTGAAGTGGCCCTAATACCAAGGTGGTTCTATGTAAGCAAAGCCAAAACCTAAGCCTACAAATGGCTCAAGGTTACAAATCAACAGCTAAGGACAGCCAATGGCAAACAGCCAACTAGTCTTTAAGACACAATCAAACAAGTCAGTGCTTTTCTTTGTTTCTGCACTTTCTAGAAGTCTTTCCCCTGAATCAGGTCATAGTGGGCTCCTAACCACTTCTGGTTTGCCACTGCCTTATTCAAACAAGTTGTTGTTCAAGTAACCTGTTTTTCCCTGGAGATAACTCACATACCGCACTGTATAAATTTAAGGTATGTGGTGGTGTAGTTGCTAAGTCACGTCCAACTCTTACGACCCCATGGACTGTAGCTTGCCAGGCTCCTCTGACCATTGGATTCTCCAGGTAAGAATACTGGAGTGGGTTGCCATTTCCTTCTCCAGAAATTTAAGGTATATAACATAATAATTTGACTTGTATTTATTATAACATGGTTACCACAATAAATTTAGTTAACATCTATCATCTCACACAGGTACAAAATAAAATATTTTTTCCTTGTGATGAAAACTCTTAGGAGCTACTCTCTTAACAACTTTCAAACATAGCACATAGCAGTTTTAAGTACAGTCATGCTGTATGTCATATCCCTATTACTTATAACTGAAAGTTTGCACTCAAACTCTTAAAATTTTTACTGTGCCTCAGTTTATCTTTTAACATGAGTTAGAAGCAAGTTTGGAATTTCAAGCCTCAGAATTACCATTCTGTTTAAATCAAGCTGACAGAAGTATATTAAACTGCTACCACAGGTCTAGTGGTAGTTTAAACATTGAGATATATATATATATTTAAATATTAAAGTCAACCTCTATCCTTGATACAAGTTCTAATCTGAGAGATGACAAAATTTTATTGCAAACTGCTGGTAGAAAATGTAAGATGATTATCAAGTACAAAGCAATTTGAATGTCGTTGGAAAAGGGACATTCCTAATGTCTACTGATTATGCTGCAGAGGTGCTCCTTAATCCCCTCCTGGACTTCACTCTGGCTCTTCAGGCATCCAGCCTTCTTCAGCCTTTCCTGGATTGTCAAAACTTTCCTCTCTACCTTCAACATCCATTTGTCCTCCAGAACAGGAGCCTGACATCTGGTCTTGGTTCTTCTCTAATCTACTACCGTCAAAATATTATTTCTAAAACATATTCTCACCATGTCACTCCTCTAATTAAAACTGTCTGGGTACTTTCAGCTATAGTATTATGAAGAGCTCAGCAAATCTGAGCTCTGTGTGTGTGTGTGTGTGTGTGTGGGTGTGTGTGTGTGTGTGCGTCCCTCCTGCTTATAAGGATATTCGTAGGACTTCCCGGGTGGTTCCATGGTTAAGAGTTTGCCTTCCAATTCAGGGTATCCAGGTTTAATCCTTCGTTCAGGAGATAAGATCCCATATGCCTTGCAGCCAAAAAAAAAAAAAAAAAAAAAAAACACAAAACAGAAATTATACCGTAACAAATTCAGTAAAGATTGTAAAAATGGTCTGCACAATTTCCAGGCATTAGAACATAAATATCATTTGGAGGATCATTTTTCAGCCTACCACACTACACAATTTCAACATATACTCTAAAGCTGCAATAATCAAGATAGTGTGACATTGTTATAAGGATAGACTTAGAGAGTAAGAAGCACAATAGAGTCCAGAAATTACCCCTACGTTCAAGGTCAGCTAATTTTAACAATGTCTCCATGGAAATTCAATGGTAAAAGATAGTCTTGTTAACAAATTGGTGTTTGGAATAATTGAATAGCCATAAGAAATAAAAGAATAAAAACCCTAAGGCTTATCTCATGCATAAGCAAAAATTAACTTTAAAAAATGGGTAATAGGCCTAAATGCTAAAATTATAAAAAGACTTCCTAGACTGAGTCTTCCTAGGAGTACTTTACCAGGAAGTCAGTGTGTTTTTCACCTAAATTAAAGGGGCTTTCCTAAAGGACCCAGAGAGTCTTTTTTTAAAAAATTGTGGCGAAGCAAAAGAAGGGATGTAGAATGCCTCTACTGCAGATTTCAGCCCTGTAAAGAGGTGAGCTTCCTGGCAGAGTGAAATAGGGAGATAAGGAACTGCATTTAGGGGGAAAAGGGAAAAAAGAAAAACTGGCAGGCTATTTTGGAGGGTCAAACACCCTGAGGAACACAGGACAAAGAAGCTACCTGGGTGGTGGGGGCAGGGAGGGAGAGAAGTAATTATGCCTGCTTCTGAGGATTTGCAGCCAGGATGACAAAACCCTTCCAGTAGAATACCTGGACCCTGGAACATTGCAGAGGAGTCCCTCAAGGTCGCTACAAACAACACTGAAGAGGACAGACAGGCGGAGAAAGCAGATCAAAACACAACAGACAGGAGGACAGGAACAAGTCACTGACCTAGAGGACAGTCAACAGCCTCTGGCATCATTCGGACTTCCCTGGGGGCTCAGACGGTAAAGCGTCTGCCTACAGTGCAGGAGACCAGGGTTCAGTCCCTGGGTCGGGAAGATCTCCTGGAGAAGGGAATGGCACCCTACTCCAGTATTCTTGCCTGGGAAATCCCATGGATGGAGGAACCTTGTAGGCCACAGTCCATGGGGTCACAGAGAGTCGGACACAACTGAGTGACTTCACTTTCTTTCTGGCATAATTAAGTTGTAAGATTTCATCTAACTCTTTGCAGACCTGTATGCATGTATCCAGTCATTAAAGTCATCCAGCTGTTAAAGACCAAATGAGCACTAATTAAGATAGCAACAGAAATGAGCACATGAGCTGCTGAGGAGGAAACAGGAATGAACCCAGTGCCTCTGCCTGGAAAGTCTGAAGGATCAGACAGCTGGTGGCTGAACAACAGTGGTTACTTATCAACTTCCAAAACTAGTACTAACAAATGTTTATGTCGTATTAATAAGAACTAATGCCCACTGAACACCTACTGTGTGCTTTGCCTGAGTTATTTATTTATTATTCACCATCTTCTGAGATGTCACAATTATCCTTACCGTCATATGAGGAAATTGAAACCAAGAGGTTTAGCAACTTGGAATTCAATGTGAGAATTGGTCCTATTTGATCTTAAAAATAAAGCCACTTATCATAGCTCTATATACATCCTCTCTTCCCCAAAAGTGGTCTAATAACACATCTTTCCACTCTCCTCCTCCCCAAAAACCAGGCAGTAGTGGTGATTTATAAATAATCAAAACATCTTTCTTACTTTTCCAGCATTTCCTTAGGGGATCTGCTTTTAGAATATCCCAATTTCACTCTCCCAAAGTGCATTAGTCACTATGGAAACAGTTGATTCATTGATAAGAATGGAGATCTTTCATTAATAAGGATACAACTGCATCTGTGACCCATAGCTGGCAACTCGGTATAGAAAGGCATCCCAGAAAAAAATGTATAGCATGATAGGATTGTGGCCTTACTAGAACCTGCTACAAGACGTAACTATAGGGCAATCACTCATGGCGAGCCCATTTGGTAAATCCTCTGAGGACTGTTAATTGTCGGTCTCCCCACAGCTCGTTTCCCAAATGCCCCACTGACGCAGCAGTAGCAAGCTGCCCGCTGAGCACAAAGTGGTCTCCATCCTTGCCACCCCATGGTCTCAGAGGGCTTTCAAGTGACTTGTGAGGTGGCCCAACAGTTACTGGGCCTAATTAGCTCCCCCACTGACTGGTGCGCTCCCTCCCAAACCCCTCGGCCTTCCACACAAAAGCTGCAAATTGCTTTCCGACCTTTGAAGCCATCCCAGGAAGTCCTGGGCAGCCCTAAGGAAGCACTTTCTGGCCGTGCCTTTAGTGCTCGGCACCCTCTGATCAAAAGCCTGGGCAAAGAGCAAGAGAACCAGCCCCTGGTGGGCAGCGACTGTGGAGAAGCGCTGAGGCCTGGAGCTAATCCAGGACAGCAGGGGGAGGACCAGGGCCCGTGTATAAAAGCCCAGCTTCTGATGCCCACTGAGTGGATTTGGCCATTCAGACAAAAGTCACAGCGAAGTCAAAGCTGGAGCCTCCCCTCTTCCATTTCCTCCCCCTCCTCCTCATTCTCTTCCTCCTTCCCTGGGCAACATTGGCCTGGCTTCCACGCTTCAAGGGCAGCAAAATCAGGACAAAAAAAAAAAGCTTTCTGCATCCAAAGCACTGCTTCACTTCCTTACCTGCAGTCCTCTGCTTTCAGACAGCCTGCATCTGACACCAACACCCACGAGCAATATGACTTTGGACAGGGTCCTCGACTCTCCAAGCCTCAGTTTCCTTGTCAGACTGCCTGCGTGGCATTCTGGCACCATCATTCACTATCTAGTGATCTTGGGGAAGTTACTTCTCTCTGTACCTTGGTGCTCACACATCAAATGAGGATGATAATAGCATCTTTGCAGAGGCGGGAGCTGGAACCACAAGGGGGCTGCCCGTGAGTCTGGAACCACAGTAAGAGGGGCTGGAGCCATGAGGCAGACACAGCCACTACGGGTGGCTTCTCGCTTTGGCCTAACCAGCAGCTGGTAAGCTTTTCTTCAGTTTTAGTATTTACTCTCTTCCTTCTGCATTCAAGTGATTTCTCTCCATACTTGTACATAATCAACTCAAGAAAAATACATATAAGAAACACCAGGAAATGTCCCTTACTACTGAAGAAATTACACTGAAACAATTCCAAACATCTACTTTATATGTACCAAAATCATGAGAACAAATTCATTCATTCACTCTTTTCTTCAAATGGCCAAACACCATGAGGAAAGCAGAGGAAAATCAAGTTTTGTGGAGACCTTATAAATGACAGTCTTTGCAGAAAGCAATTAGACAAGTGGTGGCAAGAGGCATAGAAATGTTTACACTCTGACCCAGTGATGTCAATTTGTAAAATTTATCCCAAGAAATTAATTCTAAAGGGAACAAGTGAGTTCTGCAGAGATGTGTATAGCTGCCCTAAATAGTATCACTTGAAACTAGAAACAGCTAATCCTAAGAGACTGACTAACCTGCTCAGATACTGCATACCCTGAGACAGGATGTGGTCCTGAGGTGTGGCAATTATGAGGGAAGAAGAGGAAGAGTGCTGTACTCCATTGTTACCATAACTGCTTCCAAGAACTCTATACAGACCTGAAACGGACCACAGGGTGATGTAAGGAAAAGGAAGTTCGAATGAAACAGCCATAACAAATAACAAACAATAGAAACTTTGTCTCTTAAAGCCACAAAATAGAAATGGGCAGCAGAATTTTGAAATAATTCATGCTACAAATGGCTAAGTGTTCTTTGCTTTTACATCATTCAGCCTGATAGAAAATTACTGCCATCTTATTAGGTGGCAGACTAAAAAACAGCAGCAAAATACAATGTCTCTGCTAAAAAACCTCAGAATCTAGACAGCTGCTCACCAGACAATCACTCTGTTAGCAGAGAGGAAAGGACGGATTGCTCTGAAGATATCAAGATGACTGGGACCGGAAAAGGTTTTCCGGAGGAGGCATCACCTGAGATAAGAGGAGTACTTAATCCAAGCAGAAAGAGGGTGGGAAAGGATGTTTCAGGCATAGAGAACAGCATTGAAAGGCCCAGATAATTAGTGTAGAAGTGTGTGGAGCTTTCCAGAAACTGCAGGTGGTACAACGTAGCTGGATCATGGCATGCTGGAAGGCAGATGGAGATAAGGCCACCAACGGAAGCAAGAACCAACTCAAGAAGGACCAACATGTCATCAACTGTGAATGCCATACAGAAGGTTCTGGAAAGTTCTGAAAGACTTGAAGATGAAAAGTGATATAATGACAACTATGGTTCATGGGGTCGCAAAGAGTCAAACATGACTAAGTGACTGAACTGAACTGAGCTGATTAAAAATAAGATGTCTAGGTGACTGGTTAATAGAATGAATTTATAATCAAAGAGAAAAAGTCAGTCTATCCTAAAAGAAGAATAATTTCCCTTCCCCTCTGCCTAGTAATATTCTTAAGCCACCTATCCTTTATCTTAAAACAGGAAAAACACATTTATTCAACCATGCCGCCCTCTTTAGCTTCCCCTGCCCAGTTTTTTGGATATGTGAGCTGACGCTTCCTACTTCTACATTTCCATTTCTTTTTTGAGTTTGAAAAGTTTATAACTCAACAACTATATGTTAACCTGGAGTTAAACCCAACTTGTAAAGAAACTATCTCATTTATAACTCCCATGCAAATTAATTGTTCAAAGATATAGAAAATTCCTGCAAAAGAGGATTAGATAGAAAAGCTCAGGGTTGGCCACAAAAAAATGATGAAATCATTGTATACTAATACATCTGTTTTTCTCTGCCATATTCTTACCACATCACTTGACCCAAGCTCTTTGTTATCTTTCCTACTCTAAACATAGCTAGATTCATGTTTTAACTTTTATGAGCACTGTTAGAGCCTTAGCTTGCTCTCTCTGATGTTGACATATTAATGCCTGCCTATGTGTGTGCACGTTAAGTTGGTTCAGTCATGTCCAACTGTTTGCAACACTATGGGCTATAGCCCGCCAGGTTCCTCTGTCAATGATTAATGCTTAGCATTGTCTAATTCACTTGCTGCCTTAGAATCTATACAGTCAACTATCATTTTGCACGCCTCCCACAAGCAAGGTCCCATGTACCTATTCGAAGTCACTGGTCCGAGAGGCATAACTATATTTTCTCAGGATTTTTACAATATCCTCAGCCTGGTGCTAAAAAGACACTTCAACAGATCCTATAATCATATCCATTCATTTCTTACAAGAACATCAAAGCATCAGACACTAGGCTGCATCTGGTGATTAGAGAGGTTGCCTCAGGAAAAGGAAGAGATACCCAGAGATGGCTCCTAAGAGCCTTGAGTTGAGAGTCTGGCAGGTGAGGCAGACTGGGCCCAAATTAAATAGAATCCTGTAGGTTATATGCCAAAGGCAATCCTGCCATGGTGTACAGGAACCCTGAGAAAGGAAGAACTAACCTAGAGGAGGCACTGGGAAAGGCAAGAGTCTCTGGTATGAGCTTTAAATCATCCATCTCCTTTTTCATCTGGTCTTAGCAAGGAGACTTCTAGAATCACAAGATCATAGATTCACTAACCCTGGAAGTAGAAAACTGGAAGTGACCTGAATAATGTTTCAGGCCTACCCAGGGTCCACATTTCTTCTACTACCCTGTCTTTCCCCAGAGGATCCCACAATGGGGACCTTACTGAGTTACAAGTGAATAGGGTGGCAGGATTGAGAAATCAAAGGGTTTGGAGACAGTAGATCCAGGCTTGAAACCCAACATGTTCTAGTTGTTGACTGCAGACTAGACACGCAGCCACTTTGTGACTCAGATTTCTTGCCAGTTACATGTCATCATCTTACTTACCATACTGGGTTGTTGGAGGTGCTGACTTTAACTTTACTCCTTGAGGTAGCCCATTCTATTGTGGGACAAATGGAATCAATAAGAAGCTCATTGCTGGATTAAGATGAAGTCTGCTTTCTGTGCGCTTTGTATACATTGGTCCTGATATGTGCTTTGCACAGGAGAAAGAGAGAAGCCTTTTCACTTCTGTGTCTAAGAGGACCTCAGACTGAACTATACTAATATACCAATGCCCCCTTTCCAGAGTCTTCCTCTCCCCACCACAGAGAATTCGCCTGACTTGTTGCATCCCTGCTAAATCTCTGTGTTTTTTCAAATTCAACCATCTCG
Organism: Capricornis sumatraensis; assembly: GCF_032405125.1. Taxonomy (NCBI): domain Eukaryota; kingdom Metazoa; phylum Chordata; class Mammalia; order Artiodactyla; family Bovidae; genus Capricornis; species Capricornis sumatraensis. The sequence continues at coordinate 33,800,569 of NC_091079.1, forward strand.
CCCTCAGCGATTCAGATTAGTGGCTCTCGAAGCATCTGCTTATTACAATAAACAGGCTTTAAATTAAATCTCGGGCCCCACAATTCCCTTTCAATAGAATCACATAAAATGGAAATGTCAAAAGCTGGAGAAAGTATAGCTGTTTGACAATTGAAGATGGAACTGTGAGCTGGAAGAATTCAAACCAGCTCACTGGGTCACACAATAGATGTTTCTTTTACAAGAGAAATGGTGTATAGGATCTCCCACGTCTCTGAAATCAAATTCATTGTGTTCTTATAAGATGCCAAAAGGAATCCCATTGACAGATGTAAAATATTCCAACCTCAGGCTCCATGGCTGAATGCCAAGCTTTTGGTTCTCATACACACCATCTTTAGCAATGCAAAGCAAAGAAGATGAGGTCTCTTTCATAAGAGAATGACAAATTTCTTACTGATCCCTGTATAATGCAAACTCTTCCACCCAATGGTGGACTAACAGCACAATTATTTTAATGCATTTGCAAACTACACACAAAAATAGCATGCCATATTATATATACAGTCAAATTTCACTTCTTGTCCAGAATATGTTCTGTGAGGCTGTGGAAAAGGGGAATCAGGTAGCACACATTTACATGATTTTTTTTTTCTTTTTAAATTTATTTTTACATTGCTTTTAAAATACAGTAATTTAGAAATAATGGCAAACTTCCAGATTTTCCATTTTGCTATTTGCCTGCCATTGTTGTATATCCCAGCAGGTGAAAAAGTTAACAAATATCATATAGCAAAATTGGGAGCCATAGAAAAGACACAATTACAAGTTACACTGCACCTTAATTTTAAGATGCTTCTTTCAAAATTATACGTTCATTTGACATTTCCCCTGGAAAATAGTGGACAGGGGAGGAGATTTTTCAAAGGTCTTGGGGCAGCTATTCAAAAACCAAAACATTAAGCAGGACTGCATATACAGAGCGGAGAAGGCAATGGCAACCCACTCCGGTACTCTTACCTGGAAAATCCCATGGATGGAGGAGCCTGGAGGGCTGCAGTCCATGGGGTCACTAAGGGTTGGACACGACTGAGCACCTTCACTTTCACTTTTCACTTTTCACTTTCCACTTTCATGCATTGGAGAAGGAAATGGCAACCCACTCCAGTGTTCTTGCCTGGAGAATCCCAGGGACGGGGAGCCTGGTGGGCTGCCGTCTATGGGGTCGCACAGAGTCGGACACGACTGAAGCGACTTAGCAGCAGCAGGAGCAGCGGCATATAGAGAGAGACAGCCTTTGTAGCGGAATGTGACCCTATTGGTTTGTACTATTCTCTGAGTCAGCCCATAGAAATGAAACACACTCTACAATAAAGTTTGTTTAAAATGCTTTTTTTTAATCTTTTAAAAAAAATTTTATTGGAGTATAATTGCTTTACAGTGTTTTGTTGGTTTCTACTATACAGAAAGACGAATCAGCTATACTATACATATACATAAGTGAAGAGAAGTCACTCAGCCGTGTCCGACTCTGCAACACCATGGACTGTAGCCTACCAGGCTCCTTCATCCACGGAATTTTCCAGGAAAGAGTATTGGAGTGGGTTGCCATTTCCTTCTTCAAAGGATCATCCCAATCAAACCGGGTCTCCTACATTGCAGGCAGACCCTTTACCTTCTGAGCCACCAGGAAAGTCCAGCATACATACACATACATAGGTCCGTCCAGTCAAGGCTATGGTTTTCCCAGTGGTCATGTATGGATGTGAGAGTCGGGCTGTGAAGAAGGCTGAGCGCCGAAGAATTGACGCTTTTGAACTGCGGTGTTGGAGAAGACTCTTGAGAGTCCCTTGGACTGCAAGGAGATCCAACCAGTCCATTCTGAAGGAGATCAGCCCTGGGTGTTCTTTGGAAGAAATGATGCTGAAGCTGAACCTCCAGTACTTTGGCCACCTTATGCAAAGAGTTGACTCATTGGAAAAGACTCTGATGCTGGGAGGGATTGGGGGCAGGAGGAGAAGGGGACGACAGAGGATGAGATGGCTGGATGGCATCACCGACTCGATGGATGTGAGTCTGAGTGAACTCTAGGAGATGGTGATGGACAGGGAGGCCTGGCGTGCTGCGATTCATGGGGTCTCAAAGAGTCGGACACGACTGAGCGACTGAACTGAACTGAACCGAACCCCTTCTTTTTTAGATTTCCGTTCCATTTAGGCCTTCACAGAGCTTTGAGTCAAGTTCCTTGTACTATAGAGCAGGTTCTCATTAGTTTCCTATCTTATACATAGTGTCACCAGTGTATAGATGCCAGTCTCAGCCTCCCAACTCATCCCACTGCCCCCTTTCCCCTTTGGTATCCATTCATTTTTTTCTCTACATCTGTGTCTCTATTTCTGCTTTGTAAATACGATCACCTGTACCAATTTTTTTCAGATTCCACATATATGGGTTAATATGAGATATTTGTTTTCCACTTTCTGGCTTACTTCATTCTGTAACACTCTCTAGGTCCATCCACGTCTCTACAAATAAGCCAATGTTATTCCTTTTTATGGCTGAGCAATATTCCAGTACGTGCCACATTTTCTTTATCCGTTCCTCTGTTGATAGACATTGAGGTTGTCTCCATCTTCTGGCTATTGTAAACAGTGCTGCAATGAATATTAGGGTGCATATGCCTTTCTGAATTGTGGTTTTCTCTGGATGTATACCCAGTAGTGGGATTGGTACTTCTCTTTTTAATATTTTACGGAACTTCCATACTGTTCTCCATAGTGGCTCTATCAAGTTACATTTTCACCAACAGTGCAAGCGAGTTCTCTTTTCTCCACAACCACTATCTTTTTAAGATATTTATAACATGAAACACCATCAAAGAAAGGGGCTGGTATAAGAATCATTAAAGAGTTAGGTAGTGTTGGGTACAAGCCCAAGTCATACACCTAATAGGAAAAAGCAGGTATGAGAACCCTTGGAAGTGAAAGAGATTCAAACACAAACAGACAGAAGAGGGAAGGGCCTTCACTCTGAAGCTAAGGCGCTGAGCAGAGCTGCTCAGAGCACAGGGTCATCAGGCTGCCTGAGCAAGCCAGTCTGCTAGCATCTAAGCACCACTTCTGAGTCTGTAAAATGGGAGAATAGCGATATCTAGCTCAGTTGAAAACACGCTCATGGGACCTTGTATATGAGAAAAGCACAGTTGAAATTAGCTACTAGTATGCATGTACATTAGTCGCTCAGTCGTATCAGACTCTTTGGGACCCCATGGACTATAGACCCCCAGGCCCCTCTATCCACGGAATTCTCCAGGCAAGAACACTGGAGTGGGTGCCATTCCCTTTTCTAGAGGATCTTCCCCACTCAGGGATCGAATCCAGGTTTCCTGTGCTGCAGGCAGATTCTTTACTGTCTGAGGCTCCAAGAAAGCCCAGCTATTTAGCATAGTGATATCAATAAATACTCCTTCAACTCAGGCAAGGAAGACCATGTGAATTAAAGCGCTCTCCTTCTGATTTTCTAAAGACACTTCTGGTACCTAAAATGACTCTGGGGCAGGCAATGCCATCAGTCAGGGTGTACCAAGCCTGGACCACGAATAGATCCTCAGGTCTGTTTCTCCTATATAGGATGTTCTTCAGCTCTCTGTTTCCACTCCTACTATGGAGTTGACCAAATGTCCCATGGAGCTCCAGGGCTTGTGCCTATTAAACGCTCCAGGAACCTAATGGCTGGTTCTAGAAGGGTTATCTGGCAAGAGTATTGCTCCTGCTGGCAAGTTTGGTATTTCCTTTGCCAGGTTTTCCTTTGTGTAAGGTTTGGCCATCAAATGGTGCTGTCATGTTGACTAGAGCTGACTCAAGTTGTTTATGTAAACAGGGGACTTGTAAAGCTTTATCTCCTGGCGCTTCTATACACCTTAGGGGCAGCGTTGGTAATAAGATACTATTCTTAGTGCTGGCTACTATTTTTCTCTTTCCACTCAGGAAAAAGACTCAAAAAGTTCAAGTGAAACATAGCCAGGAAATTCTACATGATGCAAGACACAACAAAGGCAAATCATTTCACACCATTTAATTAGTTCAAACCAGAAAACCACTGTCAATTACTGGGGACGTGGGGAAGCTCTCCTTCCAGGCTCCCATAGCCCCTCCTAGTGAGCACTCCTGAACTCCAGCCAGCCCCAGATTTCTGATGCTTAGATAAGAACTTTAAAAGTTACTACTAGTCAAAGAAATGAAACTAAAATGATGATTTTACATTTTTCCTCCCAGAAAAAAAATCATTCTATATAGTAATTCCAAATACTGACCAAGATGAGGTTAAAAAAAAAAAGTGTTTCCCAATATTGCTGATTGCTGTATGGAATGTTTCAACCTTTGGGACAGCAGTTTAATAATATGTGTGAATAGAATTTAAAATGCTTGTGCCCAGTTATATCACTTCCAGGAATCTAGCCTCAGGAAATTATCATAAATATAGAAAAAGCTGTCAACTTTTTCCTACATAGCAGCTGGCCTCCCTCTCCTTTATTTTTCTATCTTGTAAGAACTTCTGGAGAATCAAGTAAAACATGAATTACATTTTAGGCTATGCCTGGTGACAGATACAATGAATTTAGCCATATTTTTTATTAGGGCTAGCATTTATTGTCTCTTCACTAAATGCCAAGCAGTGTGTGAAGTGTTTTATATAGGCTAATTCACTTAATATTCACCACAACACAAGCAATGAATATATCTTATAATTCCTTAAACCCTAAGGAACAGAAATCCCAGCTTCACTGGCTTAAACAATGAGGAAAGGTTTAATAAGAAGAAATCCAGAGGCAGATGAGTCCACGACCAATAAATTCAGTAATGTCACTAAGAAGGCACCATCCTTCTCTCTAACATCCTCAGGCAGCCACTGAGCATTTGTGACCACAGATGGTCACCATAGCTCCCGGTCTCACATCCACACCTAAGTCTCTAACAGAAATATCTCCATGTCTCCTTGACCAGAAATGCATCCTCTGCCCATTTCTAAACCAACTCCCAGCGACTGGCATAGAGAAGAAACACACAATCATGCAAGGGAGGAATCACATAAACAAATTTGGATTTTGGTCAGAAAGCATCAAAAGACAGATGGGCATTGGGTAGCAACCAGCAATCTCAGCTGGGAGTGAGATATTTATTATATCCATTTAGCAGGAAAGGAAGTTGATGACTGGGGAGGTTAAGTAACTTGCTTGATATCACTAGTAAGTGGCAAAGCTAGGACTCAGATCTAGCTGTGTCTCTGTCTAGAGTGCACGCATTAGCATTACGCTGCAGTGAAAGTGAAAGTCACTCTGTCGTGTCCGACTCTTCATGACCCCAAGGACTATACAGTCCATGGAATTCTCTCAGTCAGAATACTGGAGTGGTAGTCTTTTCCCCTCTCCAGGGGATCTTCCCAACCCAGGGACTGAGCTCAGGTCTCCCACACTGCAGGCAAATTCTTTCCCAGCTGAGCCACCTGGGAAGCTCATGGTACAGTAGTGGTCCACACCTAAATCTGAAGACCTGAGAAGCAGGAGAGCCAGCAGTGGAAGTTCCAGTCCTCGTGCAAGAAAGGAACAATTTCCCAGCTCAAGAACAGTCAGGCAGGGATCATTCTCGCTTATCCCGCCTTTTGTTTTATTCAGGCCCACAGTGGGTGGATAAGGTCCACCCACACTGGGGAGGGCAATCTGCTTTAGTCAGTCTACCCATTCAAATATTAATCTCATCCAGAAACACCTTCACAGATACACCCAGAATAAAGCTTACCCAATTGTCTGGGCATTCCATGGCCAGTCAGGTTTACACATGAAACTCACCATCACAGTTTCACAGTGGAAATCATTTGCCCTCTTACTGTGTCTTTTGATATGAACTTCTTTGATGTTAGCAAACAAAAACTTATCAGTCATAGTATTGAGAATACATGAGGAAGAAAACTGAGTTGTTTTCTTTTTGCTTTTGACTGGGAGGTGTTAATAAACTGGGCAAAGATACCCATTTCACCCCTTTTCTCACTCATTCATTCAACAAATTGTCTAAAATTAAAAATGGAAGGTTTGCCTTTGTGAGATGTGGGTTCCCATTAAATCCCAGCTATCAAAGTTCTTTATGAAATAAAAAATAGAATACAAGTGATAATGACTGTCAATGGTTCCAGTACAAACAGAAATAAAATCAGTTTGACAAGGACAAATATTAAGAACAAAGGAAAGTTCCCAGTCCTTTATTCTCCTCCTGAAACTAAAGAAAACTTTCATGTTGCCCATTCTTCCTTTACCTCCCTCCCTGTTCTGTCTTTGCCTGCTTCTGGGAATTTTTTAACGCAGAATAGAAAGACTAGGAAGAGAGAAGCCATAGAAGCTAAAAGAAGAAAGAGAAAAAAGGCAAAAGGTACCTGACCAGGTGGAGAGAGAAGAGGCTTTGAGAAGGCGAATGTTGTGGGTCACCTGCAGGGAATGAGAAGATGAGAAGTTCAGAAAGGGAAGGTGGTGTTTTAAATTGGAGTTACACTCATGTTCTTCAAGGGCTATTGGTAAAGTTTGTAAGTGCTTTGTAAATATTTTTCCTGTTGAAGTGTTTCTCTTGGAATGTGGCAGTGTATCAGGGAGGAATGACACACAGCCCCGGGATTCAGGTAATGGGAATAGGAAGGAGTAGGCTGAGGAGTAATAGTAACCGTGGCTCACAGGTGCAGAAACAGAGAAATAATAGCAACTGGACCAATTACTCTGACTCAGGACCTCGGGCTCCTCGTTTGCAAGATCAGAGCATTAGATGTCACTCCTATCCTCTAATCATTTATAGTTCTCTTCATGCCTGCAAAGTCCCCAGTCCTGAGTTGAGTGCTGTAGAGAGGAACACAGGAAATATGACACGTGTTACTATCCCTCTGGGATTTGACAGGGAGGATGGGGTTTTTTTGTTTCTTTTTTTTCTTTTTTTGGCTTATTTCTGTGTACGGTGTTAGGAAGTATCCTTTTTTGGTTTCTTTTTGATACTTTTTACATTTCAAACATTTTGTGTTGGATATCAGTATATTAGTATAGCTGATTAACAATATCGTGATAGTTTCAAGTGTACAGTGAAGGGACTCAGTCATCCATATACATGTTCCATGTGATGGACTCTCTTGCTGATTCTTCACGCTCATGACTGAGCTCTGCCTCAGGGCCTTTGCACTTGCTCTTTCTTCTGCATCGAATGCCCTTGCCCCAGATATTTATATGAGTCCTTCCCTCATTTACTTCAGGTGTTTGCTCTAATGTCACCTTCGTGAGTTCTTCCTTGACCACCTTACTTAAAATTGCAACTCCCTATGAATTCCAGGGAGATCCAAACATTCAGCCCACAGCAGTGTTTGAGATCTCCATAAGTAAGAGGAAAAGGAAAGAATGCTTGTCTCTGACTATGTAACATGAGACTCTCAGGTAAGATGAGGTGATCACTTTTAAGTCTCAAAACTGGCTTGTGAGGCTTTTTTGGTGAAGCTCAGCTTTATGGCTTATAGTTAACAGCTTATAAAAATTAACAACCATCCCCAAAATTTGCAACCCCCTTCTATCTGCTTTCCTTAGTTAATTTTCCTCTATAGTTGTCATCACCTAAAATATTATATAACATATTTATGTGTTTAACATCTGTTATTCCACACAAGCATTTGTCACGTTAAGACAGGATTTTTTTCAATCTTATTCATTGCTGTATCCCCAGCAACTAGAACAGTGCCTGGCATGTGGTCAGGCTTAATAAATACGCATTGAGTGAATGAACAGGAGACGTGGCATGACTTGGTAAAGTAACAGAAGGGAGAGAGGCATGTGCCCAGAGTGCCCAGGAAGAAGCTCAGCTCAAAGGGATGGGGCGGCAGACTGAGGAGGGAGAGGTGACACAGCATGAGAATGGGGGGAGCCCTTCTCTGTTTGACAGAAAAGGCAGCATGGGAAGAAGGAACTTCTAAAGAGGACAGGAAAGGCCCATGAGCATCCACATGATGGTCTGGGCTAACTCAGGGTGCGGGTCTGCCCACAGAGGAGGAAACGACCACGTTAGGAAGCAGAGGGAGGTCAGGATGGGGACGCAGCTGAGAACAGCCAGAGTCAGGTTCAAGGCCCCAGACACGCCATGTGCTACCCTCGAAGTTTTCATGTATTCTGGAGGCTGAGCTGATAGACAGCTCAGCAGGCATGTATGGAACAGCACTGAAGCTGACTCTAGGAAGAGAGAAAAGGATAAAACCAAAGCTGGCCTAGCAGAACTGTTCAGTAAATAAGTTCAGGTTAGATTTGAGCTGATTTGTCTTAGGAATACAGAGCAAAGATGACCTTCCTCTCAGCCCTCCTTCAGTTATGTATTAATAAGTGGACACAAAGTGGTTTTGTCTCAGAAACCCTTGCCCATCCATTCCACCCACCTCATGCAAATACCTCTTACAAAGCGTTGTCAAACAGACCTAGGTTGGCATTCCACTTCAAACCCTTACTAACTGAATAGCTTTGAACTATTTAGTAGTTCTAAGTCTCCATTTCTTCTTGAGTAAAATAAGGGTAATAATAATATATTTATCACATAGAGTGGTTCTGTAGATTAAATGAGATAAACGCATATAAAGCCCTTAGTGCAGTTCCCAGGACAAAACACAGCTCACTATCATTTTTATTGTCTGTGGATCACGGCCTGCCCCTCCCAACCCCAGCCTACCTTACATCTCTGAATCCCAGCAGTGGGCACAAACTACACAACCGTAATAAAATGAATTTTCTCTGACTTTGAACAATGTCAAAGGGACTGTAGGTAGAAAAGAAAAGATGAATATGTTTCTCCTCTTCAGTAACACAATCCTTGCATCAGGACACTTTCAGAAAGTCAAAAAGGACATCCTGTGATTTCTTCTGAGCTCAAGACATGAGGATCCTGCTGGTGTGCAAACACTCAGGAGGGAAACCAGTCCCAGATGGTGCAGGCTGGTATATCTCTCTGCATAACCCGCATCTGCTCTTTCATTTTCTGGCTTTACCACCTAAATGTTCCAACTGACACAATAAATGGCTCTGCAAGATATAAAGGAGAACCTACTGGAGCCCAGATTGTTCCTGGGCTGGAGTAAAAGCACTGCAAAGGAGCTGTTACAACACCTGTCAGCCGGGAGTTAAGCTGGTCATTGAGATGCAAGTCTGGCTCTCTCTCTCCTGACCTGGAGACTTAATTACAATCCACGACCACGGCCTTCTGTCCCAAAGACTGATTAGGTCTTCCCCCTGGGACTCAGCTCTGTGAAACCTGGAAAAGCTGCTACCCTACAAAAGCCATTGAAATGGATACCCCCAATGGTGGAATCCTCCGATTTAAAAGGTCTACTTGATGCCCAGAAAAGTAAATGGGGAATACAGACAAGCGAATATGACTGGATTCCTTTGAGAATTGTGAAACAAGGAGGAAAATTCTGAAAGCTTTTATTTAGAAATTGAAGTCCCCTTCTGCAAAACACTATCTGTGGTTTAAAATGAGCCTGAGAACATGTTCTGAGGAAGACTGCTGGATGTGAGGATTATGCTGTAAATTCAGAGGATAACACACACGCATGTGCACACACACACACACACACACTCATTAGCCATCAGTTAAAACATTTTGCTTCTTTTTCAGGTATAACATCTATTTAGAGCCTGTTAATTCTATACTCTTCCCGGTTTTACACAGTCTCAAAGATTTACAAAAAGCTGTGCTATGAATGAAACAAAGCAATTCCCAATATTTGAGCACCAAAGTATTTTTGTATACATGGTGAGTGGTGCCATATAAACACTACAGCTTAAATTGCAAACCACCCCCTTTGCAAAACTCCCACACCTCTGTCTTGGTTTATTTTCTTTATACGTGTGTTTAGGTTTTCTTCTGTTTTATGGGAACAGAATGTAAGCTCCATAAGGCCGTGGAGGTGGGGTATTTCCCTATTCTGTTTACTGCTCTTTCCACAGAGCCCAAAATAGTGCCTGGTCCCTGCTTGGCACTGGTATAAATCGGGGTCCAATCAGAAACCGCAGCAGCTATTGAAACAGAGAGAATGAAAATTAAACATTATTAACTAGCCAAAAAGTTACTAAGTTGATAACTAAAAGAATAAAAAGATAATTCTAAAGTAATCACCTAGGTTCAGTTAACCAAGGGAAGAGGTTGGAATGATTAATTATTAAAAGTTGGAAACTTAGAAAAGGGGCTCCATGGACGTGAAACTCTGAGACGGGAACACCGCTGCCCTGACGCTGGCACCTCTGAGCTCAGAGGAAGACCCCATGGGCCTGTGACTCAGGTCAGAGGAGGGGCACTGCCCGACCCTTGTCTTTGAGGCAGCGCGTGCATTGGAAAAGACCCCAATGCTGGGGAAGATTGTCGGCAGGAGGATAAGGGGGCGACAGAGGATGAGATGGTTGGATGGCATCACTGACTCGATGGACATGAATTTGAGCAAACTCTGAGAGATAGTAAAGGACAAGGAAGCCTGGCCTGCTGCAGTTCATGGGGTGGCAAAGAGTCGGACATGACTTAGCGACTGAACAACGATGAGGCTGAATCCAACTGCACACTGGATTCAGATGCTGCCACCTGGGGGCGCTGTTGCGTCCAGGAGCTGCTCACAGAACCGGAAGCCATAGGAAACCCCAGGGACATCACAGCCAGAAGCAGTCCCTCTCTGCCCACCCAGCCTTGCAGAGTCGCAGTCCCAGAATTTCAAGGCTAAGTGTAGAAGGGAGGTGTTTCTGTTTAGACTAATCACTTATTAGCAATAACGTTTTCAGTAAACAAAGAAGTGAAAAAAGGAAGAAAGGACCGATTGCTAGACATTGCTGATGATTAAAAGGCCTGTGGTATTTAAAGTAAGAGTAATCAAAATACCTACCAGTTACTTTTCTCTTACATTGTACTAAGCTCTGTACACCTTTACTCTTATCCTCTGACAACTCTGTGAAAAAGGGCTTATTTTATAGATGAGAAAACCAAGAACCAGAGAGGTTTAAGTATTTACTCAAGATCACAGAGCTAATAAATCCTGGAGTGGGGATTTGAAACTACAGATATTTATATGAAAGCCCATCTTCCTCCCTGCTCCTTCCTCATGCTTATTGGCTAGCATATATTTAGAAAGTAGGCATTTCAAAGACTCAGGGCTACCTAGAGACAGAAAGGACTCGGACTTTGCAGGTATGTGTGTGTGTGTATGTAAATTCCAGGTTCAACTGTTAATGTTACCTGATTTATACTCATGAGCCTGTGAGGCCTGGGAACAGTAAGTTACTATTATTTCCATCAAAGTCTTTAGCCAAGAACAGAAAGAAGCAAAGAATGAAAGACGGAAAGGAAGGAAAAGAAGAGGCAAGATTAGGAAAGGGGGGAAAGGAGATGGTAGGAGAGAGGGGTGAAGAGAAGAGATGGGGAAGAAAGGAGGGATGGGAAGGTGGAGTTGGGGGCAGGTGGGGAGGGTTTGCAGGTAGTCATGGGCACCAGCCCCTCCCCACGCAAACAACTGCCTGAGAGAGTCAACTTTTCCTCCTTTCTCTCAACCAGAGCAAAAGAAGCTGTAGTGAGGTTATTTATTCCCCACAAGAAGCTCCATGGTAATAAGCCCCTTAGCTGACGCCTCGTAGGCTAAGCTCCCTCACCAACGCACGAAATACCCAAACCCAGCAATCAGCACAACTCATTGAAATGCCAGGGTGAAGTTCACAGGATGAGCGCCGCCGGGTTGCAGTCATTACCAGCGATTAAATGTTATGCGAAAAGATCCATGAGGAGACACAGGTTTAGCAATAGACTTTAACCCTACACACACCGTGGGAAAAACAAGGGAAAGAAAGGCTGGGTGGGAAAGCTGGAGTGGAACCAGGCCAGAGATTGGCTCTGCGCAAGGATAGGGAGTGGGGAGGGGGGTTATCGGGACATAGACGGATCACAGAAGGATGTAGGCCAGCTGTCAGGATGGTAAGAGTGTGGAGGGATCCATCTTTCCTTCCTAAAGGGTCTCTAGGAGTAGCAGAGTAGACTCAGGATTAGATCTAGGTGCCAATCATAGTTTCACCTTTGTTTTCTAACCTGGAAAGCAATGATAATACTATGTCTTAGAATTTCCATGAGGATTAAATTAATGCTTTAAGCATGGATATGAATGCATGGCATACAGCTGTTACTCTATAAATAGGTATGTCTACCATCAGTCAACAACCAACCAACAGCAAATATTTATTGCAAATGTATTATTTCCAGAAACTCTTTTTTTCTTTTATTTTCCAGCTCTTTAAAAAAAAAATTGATTGAAATATAGTTGGTTTACAATGTTGTGTTAGTTTAGGGTATTTAGCAAAGTGGTTCAGTTTTGTGTGTGTGTGTGTGTATACATGTATCCTTTTTTAGCTTCTTTTACCTTATAGGTAAGATATTATAGGTAAGATAGTCTCCTGTGCTATACAGTAGGTCTTTGTTGGGTATCTATTTTATATATAATAGTGTGTATATTTTAATCCCAAACTACTAGTTTATCCTGCCTCCCTTAAGGAACTCTTAAAGGAATGCAAAGATGAATCTGACCCAATTTCTGAACTTTTGTTGTTGCTTAGTTGTTAAGTCGTGCCCAACTCTTTGTGACCCCATGGACTGTAGCCCACCAGGCTCCTCTGCCGTGGGATTTCCCAGGCCAGAACACTGGAGTGGGTCGCCACCTGCTTCTCCACAGTCTGACCTTTAGACTAAGTCAAGTAAAGAGGCATTAGTGGAACACATACCGGTCCCAAGACCAGTGTTCAGGACTCTACATAAATTAAAACCTCCAGTCCCCAAGAAACCTGAAATCAACTGAGACTCAGCAACCAAACAGCAAGGGAACCAGGAAGCCAGGTTTCAAAGCCTGGTATGTCTGTCTCCCAGGACCATGCCATTTCCCTCTCCCAAGATGCAAACATTGAAAATTTAAAACCAGTGGGAAGAGGAACAGAGCCCATAATAAAGCAGGTATTCCAGGCAGTGCATGTTCCCCGGACAAGTGAGAACCCTGGCTTTTAGCAGAAACAGATGTCGCTTTAGGTTGATCATGCCTGTGTTAACCTCCTAGGGCTACAAATTCTCACAAACTCAGGGAACCAAAATAACAGAAATTTATTCTGTCACAGTTCTGAAGGCTAAAAGTACTAAATCAAAGTATCAGTAGGGCTGTGCTGTCTTTGGGGCCTCTGGAATATATACATATATAATATATAATATGTTATATATGTTAACATATTATATATAATTAATGTATTATATAGATATTCCTTTTCAGATTATTTTCTATTATAGGTTATTATAAGATACTGAATATAGTCCTTTGTGCTATATAGTAGGTCCTTGTTGGTTATCTACTTTATAGATAATAATATGTATCTTATAAAGCCCTCCTCCACTATCCCCTTTGGTAACCATAGTTCATTTTCTATGTCTGTGTCAATTTCTATTTCTATGTCTGTGTCAAATTCTATGTCAATTTCTATCTTGTAAATAAGTTCCTTTGTACCATTTTGTCTTTCTCTGTCTGACTTACCTCACGTAGTATGATGATCTCTAGGTCCATCCATATTTACTGCAAATGGCAATATTTCATTATTTTTTATGGCTGAGTGGTATTCCATTGTGCATATGGACCACATCTTTATCCATTCATCCATTGATGGTCTAAGCCCACCAGGTTGGGACTTCCCTGGCAGTCCACTGCAGGGGGCATGGCCTCCATCCCTGGCCAGGGAACTAAGATCCCAAATGCTACATAGGAAGACCAAAAAATAGAAGAAAAAAAAAAAGGCCCACCAATTTAAAGGTTAATCTCAGCCAAAATCATCCTTATGCAAACATCCAGAATTTTGACCACATATCTAGACGCTGTGGCCCAGCCAAGTTGACATGCAATTAACCCTCACACACCCTGACTCCATCACTTGCATAGCGGATGCCTCAGCATTCTGGTATCACCATTTCAAAGGCCATTCCCTTACCCTGCAATCTAAAGCAGTTTCCCGTTTTGTTTTCTTTGTAGCAGGTTTCATTGTCTAAATTGAGCACATTCACTCCTTTGCTTTCTTATTTCTCCTCTGTTGTCTCGACCACTCCTGCCACTAGCTACATGGCATTAAAGACCATAGCACTCCCAAGGCCGTGCATAAAACAGCGCATGACATGTGTTAGGTGCCACCTTAGTGTATTAGTTTGGATCCTCAGGGAAGTCAAAACAGAGAAGCAGCTAGAAGTGCAAGAGCTCTCTAGGTGTGCTGAGTTCTGTCTGACTCTTTGCAACCCCGTGGACTGTAGTCCGTCAGACTCCTCTGTCGGTGGGATCTCCCAGGCAAGTGTCCTGGAGCGGGTTGCCCTGCCCTCCTCTGGGGGATCGTCCCCACCCAGGGATCAAACCTGAGTCTCCTTTGTCTTCTGCATTTGAGACACCCCACTGCGTGTCAAAGTCGCTCTGTCGAGTCCAACCCTTTGCGACTCCATGGACTATACAGTCCAAGGAATTCTCTAGGCCAAAATAGTGGAGTGGGTAGCCTTCCCTTTCCCAAGGGATCTTCCCAACCCAGGGATCAAACCCAGGTCTCCCGCATTGCAGGCAGATTCTTTACCAGCTGAGCCACAAGGGAAGCCCAAGAATACTGGAGTGGGTAGCCTATCCCTTCTCCAGCGGATCTTCCCGACCCAGGAATTGAACCAGGGTCTCCTGCATTGCAGCTGGATTCTTCACCTGCTGAGCCATCTGAAGGGGCGACAAGCAGAGGAGTCCTCCACCCCAAGGGGATAGCCTGCCGTCTGCAATCACTGGCAGGTAACAGCCCAGGAGAAACATACCCTCAGCACCTATATATGGGTGACCTGAGGGTCGGGGGAGGGTGGGAGCCGGGCAGGGGAGAGGCTGGGCAGTCAGTCTGGCGCCTCTCGGGAGGAGATCTGAGTGGGGCATTCTCGTGGCCAGCCAGGCACTCAGGAGCCAGTGGGTGACTAAGTGAGTGAATGTGCTCCCCCTGTATCCTGCCCCGCCTCTTGTCCGCTGGCTCACTGCTTCCTTCCCCCGCACCGCGCTCACCACTCTCCTTCGGCCCCTACACGCTCGCATCCTCCTGGTGTTCCTCCTCCCCCCTCTGCTCCCTCGTCTCACCACTGAAATAAAGACAGCCCCAAAGCGGCTCTCTCTGTCAGGTGTCTTTCCTCGGCCACACTGCCCTGTAACCTGCACCAGGCTTGGGGTGAGAGATGTGCACGAAGACACTGGCCTGGGTGACATCAGTAGAAACTGGAGTTCGTGGAGCACTCACTGGGTGCCAGGCGGCACAGTGGTAAAGGATCTGCGTGCCATTGCAGGAGACACAAGAGACTCAGGTTCAATGTCTGGGTAGGAGAGATCCCCTGGAGGAGAAAATGGCAACCCACTCCAGTGGAAATCCCATGGACAGACTCTTAACCTGGGACAGAGTCGGTCTATGGGGTCGCACGGAGCCCGACACGACTGAGCAAACCACCATCACAGGATGCCAGGCCTTTCCCTGCACCTTTTATGTGCATTATGTTGCTTATCTTCACTTTGCCCCTAAAGAGGTAACAGTCTCCCATTTTACAGACAAGGAAACCAGTTCACAGGGGCTCCTTAGCCCAGGGCCACACAGCTTATAAATTGCCAGGGTTCAGACTCAGGATCACATGACTACAGAGCCTGTGTTCTACTAGATGCGGGTCCTGGCGGTCAGAAGACATGTTTCACAGCTTCTATCCCCATGGCACCCAGGATGGCTAGCTGAGCACACAGTAGGTGCTTTGCCACCAACAAGTGCCTGATAGGTTCTGACCCTGGTACACACTTGCCTGCAGAGCCCCTGTCAGCCAGGAAAGGGTTAACAGCTCCAGCAGAGGGAGCCTGGCTCTGGGCAACCTATTCTAAATAATGAGCCTCTGGTCTGCTGGCTAATGACATTCTCCTTTCACTGCTGCAGGTTTGACTCACAGGAGTAATGAATTAATTAGTGAATGTGGGTGAGAAGCTCTTTGAAGTTGTAAAAAGCCTCCGGTACAAATGCTGAAAAAAGGGACCTGGTAGATTAAATCGGATACCCTGTGAGTGCTGAGGGGCTCCTGGGGGCCAGGCCACCTGCCCTCTGAGGACAGCGCAGACAGAACACAGGAAGGAAGAAGGGGCACCCACTGGCATCATAAAATAGCCAACACCCAGGGCCACCTTCAGAGGCTCCAGCACCTCCTGGGAGTCTGGGGAACAATCTGCTGATTCCCGAGGACTAATAGTGGAGCGATCTGAGGCCACTAAGAGGCTCAGCAGGAAACAGTGCCCTGTTATCAGTGTCATGGGGATTATATTCCTTTAACTACTGCTGCAAAATCGCTGCATAACCACCCACCCCAAAGCCCAGGGACTTACAACAGTCATCTTTTATTTTCATGACCTGCAGGTCAGTGGAGGGTCAGCTGGTCGAGGATGGGTTTGGCTGCTGTGGTCCAGCTCTTGTGCCCCCTTCTCCCACTCCCCTCCCGGGACGGGGGTAGCTCAGGAAGGGTCTCCTCCTGGGTACGGCAGAGGTGCAAGAGAACAAACTCTCTCAAGCCTCCATTTGTGTGTCAGCCGCTAATATACCATTGGGCCCAAACAAGTCATAGCAGTGAGATGAGCCCAGGAATAAGAAAACATCCCAACTGCAATGAGAGGACACTGTAAATTATATGGAAAAGGGCTGGATACAGAGAGGAGTAAAGAATTAGGGCCATTAGTACAGGGTACCATGGGGATGGAAGCGTGGTGTTGTGGCGGCCATCAATCTAAGTGTCTGCCACTCACGCCCATCACCCATCCATCTAAACTCCCTCCCCTGCAGTTTCTGCAAGACAACAGGCCAGAGCTGAAATAAGGCCTCAGCTCTCTGTTCCATCAGGCCCAGCTAGGCTTGCCTCCCTCACTTCTGCCCCCTGTCTGTCTCCTTCAAGCACTGAAGTTTGAAGCCATCATCATAAAACACACTTTAGCCTCAATACTACATGCAGGACACATACATAACAGTACCTAAACTGAGGAATCTGCCACTGAGAAAAAGAAGGATTGTGGTCCGTGTGGTTGTATGTGTGATAAGAGACTAAATAAGAAGGATGGCCAGTGTTCGAACAGGCTAAACCTGGTGAAGTATAAGCAGAAAGCCTTTCTTCCCTCTGAGCCCTACCTTCAATGTACCATATCCTCTCTCCTTTTCCATCCCTCAGGGATAGTCTGTAGCTTTTCATGCCCTTTTAACTGTTAAAAAATGCAGCCCAGTGCAGTGGAACGTGTAGCATCATGTTTCACTTGGCATTCACACCTCCCCCTCCTCGGTGCTCACCCTCAGTCTGCAGGACTTGGCGGGGGAGAGGAGGCTCTGTGCTCAATCCTATCTTCCCTGCCCTCTTCCGTCTCCACTCCCAGCTCCTTCAGGGAAGAAGAGGGATTTAGGGGGAAGAGGAGGACAGTCTTTTCAATAAACAGAAGCTTTTGCAATTGCTATCTAACATCTCAAGGCTCTGGATTTCCTATCTAAGCAATGGTGATAGATAACATTCAATATGCATCTCCTGGACTTTGGTGATGTCGAAGTAAGATAATCCATATGAAGCTGCTCTAAAAAACCAGAAATATTACACATAGAAAAGGCATTATTATTACTTCAACCCAAAATAATTCTATTTGCCATCATTCAAATCACCTCGCTATTTCTGAGTAAGAGCATTGCTCCTCTGGCTTTTCATAGAGTATGTGCAGTAGGAACCATTTCCATAAAGTTTGTATGGAGTGAAAAAAAGAAAAAAAAAGGAGATTTGCAGAATTACCGGATACCCTAACACCTGGGAATATTCTTGTATGACTGTTTCACCATGGCCAGAAGGTTGGCACCCAAATGTGCTCTTGAGTGGTTGACACAGGATTCCAGGAAGAAAAGAGAATTATTATCGAAGGACTGTGGAAATACTAGGCGTCTTTTAAAGAGATTTGCTGAACCAAGGTGATGAAAACTAAACCAAAGGAAAATATCACCAGAATCTAGGACCACATGAGTCCCCCGTTCAAGGGGGATATTAATAATTATCTCATATTTCTTAAAGTGCAAATAAATATACCAATGGCAAGACATGAAATGACATACATACAACAGAAGCCAAAAGCCAAGCATCCAAACATTTGTATATATGTATATAGATAGATAGATAAGTAAATGAAAATATGTGCATATATAAAATAATAATATATTCATTTTATATAAAATATAACAATGTGTAAATATTTTATATATTATACAACAGGCTGGTGTGACCAGGTTCCTCAGATTCAGGTTCCTCAGCTGGGCTTCAGGGAAAAATGGTACCCTCGGGGCCGGGCGTCTGGTGGGTGTGGGCAGCTCCTAAAGGAAACGGAGGCTGACAGTCCCAGGACCTGAGCCGAGAAGAACAGACTCCCCTGGGACCCTGTCCCTGCATGAGGATACTGCCTGGTTTCATCACAGTCATTCAGAAGCCTTGGTCTTTGCAAGACAGCTCCAGGTCCACCCTCATCAACAGTCCGTGTCCGAGAGGATGTGACGCTGATTGGCACCGATGGGTGTCAGCTGGCCTGCCGCATCCAGGCCTCACCCCTCATGTTGTTGGTGGACAGGACATCAATGCTGCCCCCAGGCCTCACTTCTGATAGACACAATCAACACACAAACCATCCACCCCACCAAAACCAGGTGATGGGGGCTCTTGGCCGCAGCCTGAAGCCTGAAGCTTCCAGCTGGACCTGGAGAGCCAGACCTGAGGGTTCCAACAGTGAGGTATTAGCAGGCGGCAGGGGGAAGGGGTGTGGGGACTTGAGTCTGAGATGAGGGACCAGGAATGGCCTGGTGAGTCCTGGTCAGACCAAACACTCTTACTGCCAAGGCCCTCAGCCAGTCTGATCTCAGTGTAACCTGCACCAGCCATCACCGTGGGGGCCAGGTCTCAGAACTCCGGCATCCCCATGCTCTGGATGCTCATAGAACCCAGGCTGGTGGCCAGGAGTCCAGGGACAACGCAGATCGGCACTTTGACGCTTGAGAAGGGACGAACCGGATGGCAGCCTGGGTCAGAAGGGCAGAGAAGAGGGCGAAGAGTAGCCAAAACCTACAAAGAGACCCCCTGCAACCAAAAGTTTACATTCAAAGCATCTGAGGCTCCAACTCGGGTGTCCCAGAACTTGAAGCAAATGAAGAGCTGTTTGTACTGCTAAAGAACTCAATACTGCCACCTTCTGGCAAAAAGAAAACGTGTAAGCAGCAGAATTTGAAACGTGTTAACAGACCCACCTTAATCAGTTCAGTTCAGTCGCTCAGTCCTATCTGACTCTTTGAGACCCCATGGACTGCAGCGTGCGAGGCTTCCCTCTCCATCACCAACTCACAGAGCTTACTCAAACTCATGTCCATCACATCGGTGATGCCATCCAGCCATCTCATCCTCTGTTGTCCCCTTCTTCTCCTGCCTTCAATTTTTCCCAGCATCAGGGTCTTTTCCAATGAATCAGTTCTTCGCATCAGGTGGCCAAAGGTTGGAGTTTCAGCTTCAGTATCAGTCCTTCCAATGAATATTCAGGACTGATTTCCTTTAGGATTGACTGGTTGGATCTCCTTGCAAGGAACTCTCAAGAGTCTTCTCCAACACCACAATTAAAAAGCATCATTTCTTTGGCACTCAGCTTTCTTTATAGTCCAACTCTCACATCCATTCATGACTCCTGGAAAAACCATAGTTTTGACTAGACGGACCTTTGTTGGCAAAGTAATGTCTCTGCTTTTGAATATGCTGTCTAGGTTGGTTATAACTTTCCTTCCAAGGAGTAAGTGTCTTTTAATTTCATGGCTGCAGTCACCATCCACAGTGATTTTGGAGCCCAGAAAAATAAAGTCAGCCACTGTTTCCACTGTTTCCCCATCTATTTGCCATGAAGCGATGGGACCAGATGCCATGATCTTAGCTTTCTGAATGTTGAGCTTTAAGCCAACTTTTTCACTCTCCTCTTTGACTTCCATCAAGAGGCTGTTTAGTTCTTCTTCCCTTTCAGCCATAAGGGTGGTGTCATCTGCATATCTAAGGTTATTGATATTTCTCCCCACAATCTTAATTCCAACTTGTGCTTCATCCAGCCCATTTCTCATGATGTACTCTGCATATAAGTTAAGTAAGCAGGGTGACAATATACAGCTTTGACGTACTCAAAGGAGTACGGAATCAGTCTGTTGTTCTATGTCCAGTTCTAACTGTTGCTTCCTGACCTGAATACAGATTTCTGAAGAGGCAGGTCAGGTGCTCTCGTACTCTCATCTCTTTAAGAATTTTCCACAGCTTATTGTGACCTACACAGTCAAAGGCTTTGGCATACACAGTCAATAAAGCAGAAGTAGATGTTTTTCCAGAACTCTCTTGGTTTTTCGATGATCCAACGGATGTTGGCAATTTGATCTCTGGTTCCTCTGCCTTTTCTAAATCCAGCTTGAATGTCTGGAAATTCACAGTTCTTCCATTAATAGAAGACATCAAACCAGTCAATCATAAAGGAAATAAGTCCTGAATATTCATTGGAAGGACTAATGCTGAAGCTAAAGCTCCAATATTTTGGCTACCTGATCAAAGAGCTGACTCATTGGAAAAGACCCTGATGCTGGGAAAGAGTGAAGGCAGGAGGAGAAGGGGACAATAGAGGATGAGATGGTTGGATGGCATCACCGACTCGATGGATAAGAGTTTGAGCAAGCTCCAGGAGTTGGTGATGGACAGGGTGGCCTGGCATGCTGCAGTCCATGGGGTCACAAGGAGTCAGACACGACTGAGCAACTGAAATGAATAGGAGACAACAAGCAGATCAAATCAAAAGAAACTTCAGAAGCCATATTCGAGGTCAAATCCTATTTTACAAAGGGAGAAACTGAAGCCATGAAAGACGAGGTGACTTGCACAAAATCAGATTGCTGGGAAGGTTGAATATCGAACTTAAATGTTGAAGCTTGACACTGAAGAAGTTCCGCATAAAGATTCTAGAAAACAAACTTGTTTCTTCAGTTAGGAAGAAAGAGGAGATGAGACAACGCCCCCATGGTCATGGTGCCAAGTAGCATTTGATGTAGGTTGCTACTGTCCCCGCTTCGCAAGGGAGCCCTGTCACTGGGCTTGCTCAGGTGTGCTGCCCCGCAGCTGGGTCCTCCGATGCTGACCTTGTGCTGCCTCCTGGCAGACTCCAAACTGAATCCTGAAAGATTCCTGTTGCAGCCACCTCCCTTCCAGCTATGTCATCAGACTCCTGTTCTACATCAAGAAGTGAAAGAGGCAAGGGTGCGCCATAAAGGAGGAAGATTAACCTTCCTAAAAACTGTGTCTAACCGTGTCACTCCCCTGCTTCTAGTCACCTAGAGGAAAAAGAGCCTTTTGGCCCCTCATGGCATGCAGACCTGACCCTTATTGTGCCCAAAGCACCTCAGCTCCACCCACTCCAGCCCTCATCTCCTGTGTTCCAGCCAAGCCAGTCTTCCCAGCCTTCCCTGGACACACACTCCCTTTCTTACCTCCTCCACTCTTTACTTGCTACTCCCTCAGCCTGAACTAAATGTCCCCCATTTTTCTGCCTCCCACATATAATCCTGTCCATTCTTTAAGACTAAGCAAAGCTCCTCTCCTCCTAAAGCCTTCTCCTTCTCTCCAGAGCAGGGAGTACGTATTTGATGTCCAATAATTATCAGGAATACAACAGTCGCTATTCTTGAATGAATATGTGGCTGAAAGAGTAAAAAAAACTTTTCTACCCGACTAGATTGTAAATTTCTTGCAGACAGGAGCCATGATTATGCTTGTCCAAACCTTGCCACAAACAAAAATGATGGTGGTGGTGGTGGTGGTGGGACAGTAAGAATGACCACCATTGAATCAGCAGCTTTCTTGGCCTTCATCTTCCTCTCTAACGTACAGCACCTCCAATCTCACTGATCTGTTGGCAGAAGTAAATGGTAACATGTCGGAGCAATATTTTGCACATATAAAATGCTCTCCAAGTGGTTTCATCCCCTGGAGCAGTCCCTGGCTTTGAAGCGAAGTGGCTGTCTAACCACGTTAGCAAAGACTTGTGTTCTGGAATACACCTGGGGCAATGCCTTGTCATACACTAAAAGGTTTCAGAGCAAGAAAACATCCCAGCTGAAAGAAACATGAGTAACTTCAGAATTGCTGCCGGTAGTTAGACTCTGACTGACACTGTCTCCCAGGACACAGTATCTGGCTGAATCTTATTCTCCCTTTTGTTCAGGTCAGAACAGAAGAATGTGGTTTTGTAAGACACCGAGGTCTTTTGTCTCTGTAACAGGGTGCTGGGCTCTCTGGGGGCTTGAGCCCACTTTGGGAGGGTCTGGGCAGTGTCCTCTGTGGCAGAGATTGGTTTCTTGCCCCACGGACTCCGATCTGACACTAACCAGCTATACTATCAGTTCAGTTCAGTTCAGTTCAGTCGCTCAGTCATGTCCGACTCTGCGACCCCATGAATCGCAGCACACCAGGCCTCCCTGTCCATCACCAACTCCCGGAGTTCACTCAGACTCACGTCCATCGAGTCAGTGATGCCATCCAGCCATCTCGTCTTCTGTCGTCCCCTTCTCCTCCTGCCCCCAATCCCTCCCAGCATCAGAGTCTTTTCCAATGAGTCAACTCTTATGACTTATGCAAAAATCGCTCACCCCTCTGAGCCTCAGTTTCCCTTTCTGTCTCCATGTCTCCAGAAGTCATCTAGTCACCCTCATCTTTCAAATCAATGCAGTAAAACTCATTTCTTTCCCTTGCTCACTCAGGTCTGGCCACACTGGTCTCTGTGCTATTTCCAGGGCATTCCAGACATACAACCCACCTCAAAACTTTTATACTTGCTTTCCTTCTCCCAGAAAATACTTCTTCCAGGTAGCAGCGTGACTCTCTCTTCACCACCTCAGTCTTTCCCCACCATCCTATTTATAATGACAGTCCCACCCCTACCCCTCAGCAGCCCCTACCGCCTTCTTTCTGCTTTGCTTCTCTTCGTGGTGCTCACCACCTTCTAACCACTGCATGTTCACTGACTTAGCTTCTCTCTCTCCCACCCCATGACAACAGAATCTCTAGGAGGTAAGAATTTCTGTTTGTTTCTTTCACTGTTCAGAACAAGGTCTGGCACATAGTAGGGGCTCAGAAATATTTGTTACCTGAGTACATGAGTTCAGCACCTGTTAAATGAGAACCCACTGTGTATCAGGTTCTGGCATGTAGAAATGAATGTGGCAGCTTCTCAAGATGCTAAGTGTCTAGCAGGGTAGACAAATGAGAGGGAAATAAGTTTATTAATCAATAAAACAGAGGCAGAAATGGAAAGACGATAGATTCAGGGGTAACTCAGAGGAAGAACTAGCTCACTCTCTTGGGAGGCGGGAAAACTCAGAGATTTCCTTAGGTAATGACTCCTGTTCTGAACCTAAAAATTTCTGAGGGTCGGAGAGGGTCAGAGAAACTGAGAAGACCCACCAAGGTGGAAGGTTTGACTTGTCATTTGCTAAAAATTCTCTACTATGAGCAAGGATGTAGATCTCCTAGGTTACTTAATAGATGTTGAGTGGATGAATAAATCCATGATTTAACAGAAAGGGATCATCTAAGGAATCTTCTAGCTCTAATACTCTTAATGTGTCTCTCATTCTATGTTACATTACTAAAGCTCTCTTCCAGAAAAAAGAGGGGGAAAAAGACAGCTCAGTCGCTCAGTCATGTCTGCGACCTAATGGACTGTAGCCCACCAGGCTCCCCTGTCCATGCGATGTTTCAGGCAAGAATACTGGAGCAGACTGCCGCTGCCTTCTCCGTGGGCTCTTCCCAACCCGGAGATCAAACCCACGTTTCCTGCGTCTTCCGCATTGGCAGGTGGACTCTTTACTACTTGAGCCACCAGGGAAGCCTCACTACTGTATTTTAAATGGATAACCAACAAGGACTGCCTGTATAGCACAGGAATCTCTGGTCAATATTCTGTAATAAGCTAAATGGGAAAAAAAACTTGAAAAAGAATATATGTATGTATATGTATAATGAACCACTTTGCTATATACCTGAAACTAACATAACATTGTAAATCAACTATGTTCCAATATACATTTTAAAATAAATAAATAATAAATAAACAACATTTTTAAATTTAAAAATCCCCAAAACCCCAAAAGGATATTTTACCATTATAACTTTACCATTATAGCTTCTTTGAGGAAGAAATTCTCCCCAGAAGCCGCAATTAAAAAGCATGTTTTCATTATATCTTTAGCTGCCAGACTGTTTTATTGAATACCTTAGGTGACACCCAAATATAAGTAGGACGTGAAAATGAGAGAGGGCAAGGTGAATTTTCATGAAGACAGCAATCAGATAGAGCAAAGATGGCAAACTACCCTTTCCCAGCCCCTGTTTCATATCACCTGAGAGCTACTGATGCTTTTGCTATTGTTAGATGGTTGAGAGGAGCGGCAGGAGGAGGAATAGGAAGAACCCATGAAAATTACATAAAATTCAAATGTCCATTTCCATCAGTAAGGTTTATTGACACAGAGCAGGCTAATTGGTTTACATGTAACCTACAGCTACTTTCATATATCATGATGGAGTTGAGTAATTGTGTCAGAGATGGTAGGGCTACAAGGTCCGAGATATTTATTATCTGACAGCTCGGAAGTGCACGACTTTTAGGTTCTTTGGGGGAAATGATAGTAGCTCAGAAGCTACCATAGGTTAAAGATCAGGGTGGAGTAAGCCATTCCCTTACAGGCTCACTATCAGATCATATGAAAGCAGGACTCAGACCAAACAGTGCTTGCAATGGTTAATTTTAAGTGTTGACTTAGCTAGGCCATATAGCACTCAGGTATTTGCTCAAATATCAATCTAGATGTTGCTATGAAGGTATTTTTTAGATGAGATTAACATTTAAATCTTCCCTGGTGGCTCAGATGGTAAAGAATCTGCCTGCAACGTGAGAGACCTGGGTTCGATACCTGGCTTGGGATGATTCCCTGGAGAAGGAAATGGCAACCACTCCAGTATTCTTGCCTGGAGAATCCCATGGACAGAGGAGCCTGGCTGGCTGCAGTCTATGAGTCTGCAAAAAGTCGGACATGGCTGAGCGATTAGCACTTTCACTTCCATCATTTAAATCAGTAGGCTTTAAAGAAATCACATTACCCTCCAAAATGCAGGTGGGCCTCGTCTAATCAGCTGAAGGCCTTAAGAGAAAGCAGACTGGGGTCCCCCAAAGGAAGGGGGAATTCTGCCTGCAGATGGCCGCCAGACTTGAGCTACAACATCACCTCTTCCCTGGGTATCCAGCTTTCCAATATACATCTTCCTTACTAGATTTGCAGACCATGCAATTATTGGAATATTCTCTAAAATATTTAAACCAACCCACATAGCTCAGTCAGAAAAGAATATGCCTACAGTTCAGGAGACCCGGATTTGATCCCTGGGTCAGGAAGATCCCCTGGAGAAAGAAATGGCAACCCACTCCAGTATTCTTGCCTGGAAAACCCCATGGACAGAGGAGCCTGGTGGGCTGCAGTCCATAGGGTCGCAAAGAGTCGGGCACAACTGAACAACTAACACTTCACTTCACTTCACACATTGTCAGTAGCACTAATTTTGCCAGTAAGAGCCCCTTTCTAATATTCATTACATTCATTAAGCTAATTAATATCCCACATACGTCACCAGTGAAATCTATTTCTAAACTCATTGAGATAATTAGCAAAGTCCCTGATATTGATCAAAGGGAAAACACAACAAAAGTGATTGTCATGGTCATTTCTGGACTGTGAGCTTTCTGATTAGATTACTTGATGCCCACTTCTCAGAGATGGACTTCTGATTTATGGAACTGACTGCACCCAGGATGTGGTTTAAACTAATTGGCACATGTATGAAACCACACTGAGATACAGAAGTATTTAAAAGCAAATTACAGACATTCTGTTGATGGGGTATAAGAAATGTCACCTTTCTATATTAAATTTTAATCTGCTTTAAGCCATCATCCTACCGATATGGCAGGAAATTCAGTCCCACTGGGACCCTCCACCCACACCCCCAGCTTAGGCCCCATGAGGGTCCCAGGAGTCTTATGCAGTTTGTATCTTCCCAGGAGGACCCTCTTAGTCTCTCCTCCATGTGGCTCCTCTCATGTGCTCCCCACCACAAGCCTGGTCTCAGGGATCTTTGCCAAGGTTGAAAGGCGAGGGCCTTAGTCCCATCTCTACAGGACCCCCTCCGTCCAATCTCTAGGCCCCTCCTTCAGTCTGAACTCTGGCCCCACACAGCCACACTCACTGCAGGGATGAAACACAAAGCCCGCGGGAGATTGCAGGGCTGAAAGCCAGGAGTGCCCTCCCACCCTACACACATGTGTGTACACACACACACACACACACACTGCTCCCTGGCCATGGTACCCAGGTATTCAGTCAAAAAGAGTCTAGATGTTCCTGTGAAAGCATTGTTAGATGAGATTAACATTTATATCAGAGGAATTTACATAAATTACTCTCCATAATGGAGACGAGTTTTATCCATTCAGTTGGCAGTCTTAAGAAAAAAGACTGAGATCCTCAAGAGGGAGAAGGAACTTGTCTCCTCACAGCCTTTGAATTCTAGCTACAACATCAACTCTTCCCTGGGGCTCCAGCCTGCCAGCCTGCTCCGCGGATCTTGGACTTGCCAGCTTCAATAACTGCATCAGGCAATTCCTTAAATCCCTCTCTCATATACACACACACACACACACAGTGTGTATATATATAGGATTTGTGTGTATACACACTCACACATATATCACATCCCACTTATTCTGTTTCGCTAGAGAACACTAACTAATACAGCTTCCAGGATGACATTTCTGAGTATCCTCTCTCTGTTCTCACAAGATCAATTATTCCATTTTATGTATGTCAGAGGTAGAAGAACAGAGAATCAGAGAATGAAGGAAAGTGACATGAAAGTCTCTCAGTTGTGTCCAACTCTTGCGAACCCATGGACTGTAGCCCACCAAACTCCTCTCTCCATGGAATTCTCTAGGCAACAGTACTGGAGTGAAAAAGGAAAGGGAAGGGTTTTTTCGACAGATGCACAAGAAAAGGAAAAGGAAGCAAGCACTGGCAGCCAAGGAAGGCCCGTGTTAGTTCGGGTCCCCAGGAAGCAGACACCAATACAGGGTCTGCAGTGGGAGAGATTTTTTTCCAGCAAGAATAGTAAACAAGGAAATTGGCATTTTTAAAAAACAAGGAAGTCTAAACCAGCAATTATAAGTCCATAATAAATCAATTATTCAGTGAAGCCCTGGTGATTAATTTGGTATAAAAACAAGGCTAAATGTAAATAATGGACAATAATATGTGAGATTAAAGAGGAAGACCAAGGCTACAGTAATCCAAGAGCCTTGCATTTCTCAGCAATTCAGAGATATATTTAACTCTAGAGCTGTTTAATGAAGATGCGTGTTAAAATTAAGGGTAAGCAGGGTCTTTCCTGGTGGTCCAGTGGCTAAAACTCCACACTCCCAATGAAGGGGGCCCAGATTCAATCCCTGGTCAGGGAACTACATTCCACATGTCACAACAATGACCTGATACAGGCAAATAAGTAACAAATATTTCTTTTTTAAAAATTAAGGGTATGCATTAAAAGATTAGAAATATAAAACATAACTCCCAAATGGGAAGTAAGGGGAAGAGGAGGGTAAAGAAAACTAAATTAAAACACAGGCAAAGGAATGTAGGAAAGAAGCATTAAAAAAATGCCAAATAGAAAATACAGAATAGGGAATTCTCTGGTGTCCAGTGGTAAAGATTCTGTGCTTTCACTGCAAAGGGCCCAGGTTCAATCTCTGGTTGGGGAATTAAGACCACACAAGCCATGCTGCATGGCCAAAAATAAAGGAAAACAAAGTAAGAAAAAATTAATAAAACACAAAATAAAGTGATAGATCTAAGTAAGTACAAATATATCATTAACCAAAGTAAATGTAGAATGCATGCTGAGTTGCTCAGTCATGTCCAACTCTTCGCAGCCCCACAGACTGTAGCCTGCCAGGCTCCTCTGTCCATGGAATTTTCCAGGCAAGAATACTGGCGTGGGATGCCATCGTCTACTCAAGGGGTAATGTAGAGTAAGCCTGCCAGTAAGAGTCAAAATGTTTATCAGTTCTGGGGCAGGAAATATATTAGGTAAGCCTGGGGCATCTTGTTACATTAGAGAGCAAAGAAGTTGCCAAAGATGACAAGGGTCACATAAAAAGATTCAGGAGCGCAGTCCAAGACCCTCCTATTGTCCAAAGATGGGACCATTTGAGCAACGGTAAGAATTATTATAACTGCAAGAACAGAAAATATATTTGCAATATCCAAACACATAAACTACAATAGCAAATATATTAGCAAATAATTGCAACAGAGTGAAACTCTTCTAATATATCACAATGGTAACCTTTAAATGGTCATAATGAAGGAAATAAATTCATTTCTAAAAAGCTAGTAAATAAAGGGGGAAAAAAATAAGCATTTATCCTGCCTTTCCTGTACAAACAATACCCCAAGACAACCCAACAGTTGAGTAGAGAAAACTCCTTGTAGAAGGACACCAGCTATCAAATGAAAAACATTTATAGAACTAGAGGCCTCCCAGGTGGCTCAGACAGTAAAGGCTCTGCCTGCAATGCAGGAGACCTGGGTACAATCCCTGGGTCAGGAAGATTCCCTGGAGAAGGGAATGGCAATTCACTCCAGTATTCTTGCTTTGAGAAATCCACGGACAGAGGAGCTTGACAGGCTACAATTCATGGGGTGGCAAAGAGTCAGACATGACTGAGTGACCAACACTCTCACTATAGAACTAGAATTATTTTAAAAGCAATATAGAACCATCATTTCGCAATCCTACTAAAATAATGAATCTAGTCCAAAGGTTGGCAAAACTTGTCTTAGAAAGCCAGCTAGTATTTTTTAGGTTTCACAGACCACACAGTCTTTGTCAGGACTACTTAATTAAGCTGTTCTGGCTCAAAAGTAGACATAAACAATATGTCAACGAATAAGCATGGCTGCCTTCTAATAAAACTTTATTTGCAAGAACAGGCATGATCAGGATTTGGCTCACAGTTTGCTGATCCCTGACCTAGACAGTGATCAGCAGTATTTCCTAACATCATAGAGGCAATCATACTATGTTTTCAAGCACAATGCAACTAACTGAAAAAAAATAGCAAAAAGAAAATTATAGTCAGAAATTATAAAATATACTTCTTAAATACTCAAAGAGCAAAGAAGGAATCAAGATGGAAACTAGAAAACATTTACAACTAAATGATAACAAAAATGCTATCCATCCAACTTGTGGAATTTACCTAAAATGGCACTTAAAGGGACACTGTAGCCTTAAATGTTATAATAGAAAAGAAGAAAAATGGGAGATTAAGGAGCTAAGCTTGCAAACATTTGGGCAAAAGACAACAGGACAAATCTGAAGAAAAGAGAGGAAAATATATAATAAAACAAGAAAAGTTAATAAACTGGAAACAAAAACATACCACAGAAGACAAGGAAAGCCTAAAGCTGATTATTTGAAAAGAACAATAAAATAGACACAGCAGGAAAACCAGTTAACACCCACGCTTCAAACAGGCTAGATAGAAAGGAATCGAGAAATTTCACATTAAAATGCTACAAATGACAGGTTAGAAAGAGAGCTAGTGTTTTAACTCTTGACTGCAAGCAATCAGGACTTTTTCCTAGAAGTTCTCAATCTTCTTCCTAGGGATTTATAATTCTTTCTTATATTCAGAATCCATTATTTTCTGCCTGATTCTCTCCCTCCGACTCCACGGAGCCTTCCCCTCACTCTGAGCAGAGAAATATCTCACCTCCAAGGTCACTGAGAAAATAGAAACCATTAGATGCAGCTCCTTAGCCCACTTGTCTGGATTCACTAACGCACCTGGCCACAGTAAGTGCATTACTATTTTCCAAGCTCAACTATTTCAATATGCCTTTCCCTGGCCTTCTTCTTGGTAACTAGTATTTTAAGTATTTCTTCTCAATGTTTCTCCCAGCAGGTCTTTTCTATCCACGACAACTTCGTTAGCACACAGCTCAACTATTTCAGCGACCTCTCACCCTGGCTCCCTGATTCCTGTGTTTTTTCCCCAACCCACCATGGCAACCATGGACAAAGTAATTTCCCTTAATAAAAATTAAAGAGAAAAAATAAACTGACCATGCTCTCAAGCTTCAAAGTCATGCGGGACTCCCTCCTGCCCAGCAGATGAAGACCAAGCATTGATGCTGGGCATTCAAGCCTTCATCTTCCCACCCTGTTCCCACTCCTCCCTTCAAGACCTTTCAATGGACTCACTCACTGTGGAGCCTCCTCTTTTGTCCCTTAAGGATTTCCCTCCCAGGAATCCTCTTATATATCCAACTTCTCCCCCAAACCCCATGAACTGCCCGCTAGCAGATTTAGGGGCTTCGGTTATAAAATACTTTGCATGATTTCTCATGCAGCAAGTAATTATTTTTTCACCAAATATTCAGTAAGCATTGTCACCTAGAGACCTATATTGGAATATTTATACCAGCCCTATTTGTAATCACCAAAGATTAGAAACCACCTAAAGTCTTTCCACAGCAGAATGGGCAAGGAAATGGCGCTATGTTCATAGAATGGAATGCTACATACATAGTATTAAGAATGGAGGAACATTCATAATATGAGGTGTATGTATGATTTTATCCACATCAATTTCAACAAAAAGCAAAACCAAATGATAGCGTTAGAATCAGGATGATGGTGACCATTGATAGAGATGAGGGGAGGGGGTGGGGACTGGAACAGAACACCGTGGGGGCTTTTGGGGCAACAGTAGTTCTGGTTCTTAATCCTGGTCCCAAGGTGTGTTGTGAGGATTCATCAAGCTATTATAGTGTGTATACATAGTTATGCAATATGTAGTTACAATATATACACTTTTCTCTATACATTAAACTCTGACAAATAGTCAATTGAAAAACAGCAGTGAGCACCTACTGTGTACCAAACACAGGGTTAGAGGCACTGGGAACATAGTCCATCCCTCAAGGACTGGAAGCCGAGTGCAGAGGCAGGTGAGGAAGCGTGGCAGGACTTACAGCACAAAAAAGGAGTGATGATGGAGGTAAGCATGGCATGCAGCCCATTCAATTCAGTGGGCCTCAGTTTCCTCATCTGTGAAATGGGGAACATATTTCCTACTTCAGTGCATTAAATAAGGACCCAAAAGATAGTATAGATGGACGTGTTCCACAGAGTCCCTGGGGTACAATAGACACCCCACAAATGGTTCTTGACTGGAAATTTGATTCTCAGCATGAACATTCCTGGAAATTTCCCCAGATAGCATCCTCTCCCACTCTGCCTCCTTTCCCCCTTCACACTCTCGCACACACACTCAGACACACATAAACACCACATGCACACAGGCCATCAGTCGTGACTTCTTGGATTAAGACAACAGTGGAAAATGCCCATGAAACGTCAAAGGTGTTCGTGGTCACTCTCTCATTTCTGAAGATGTCCAGGATCCCATACACACCCCACTGCCCAGTCCTGAGCTGCTCCCACCCAGATTTCCTCTGCTGCCTGAAGCCCAGCAGCAAGCCAAAGGGCCATCAACATGCTCTCTTAGAGGTACACGCCCCAAGCCCTGAAGAATCTGGATAAGGAGCAAATGGCGTCATCTCCAGTCTCTTTCCTTCTCATCAGGATTGAGGAGCTTTCCAACCTGAATGAAAACAGTTCTCTGAAGTCTGCTCATGTGTAGAAATGGGCGTGTAGAAGTGTGAATGCACTCTGCTGGGTTTGGAGGCTGTGGCTCCAGCTGGTTTCATCTGACAACAGTCTCATGAGGTCTGACAGTTAACGCAGACAGTGACATCAGTCCGCAGATTGCAGAGTTGCTGCAGGATCCTGAACAGGTCCCAGAGTTGTGTTTGGGGCACAGGGCCCTCCTTCTTGATGCCATCTGCAGTGACTCATCTGAGTATGCAAAAGTGAGCAAACAAGCCACGGATGGGAAGGGGATTTGCTAATGCAGGTGCAAGCCCACACGTCTGTGCAAAGAGCCAAGAAGGCACCTTCACCCACTGGTTCCCATCCGAAGTCTCTCTCGCACCCTACTGCTTCTCCCCATCTCCCTCTTCAAAACATCGGCTCCCATTCACTCTCAGCAATACTTCTAAAGTCACCTCCTCAACCCAGCTCCCTGGTTCCCTTCTTGCCCTGCCAGCTCCACCACTTCCCCTCACCCCCTCAAGCCCACCAAGCTCCCTCCAAACTTGGAAGTTTGCCCTGCCTGGAACATTCCACACCTCCTCTTCACTGGGTTGAGTCCTGCTCATGCTTCAGATCTCTATTCCCAAGTCACCTTCCCCTCCTGCTCACTGATCCCCATGCCAGTCTAAAGTAGATCTCTACCTGGCACCTTTCCCCCGATAGCCATCACAAAGTGTAAGTAATTAGTGATCTGTGTACTTGTTTGCATATCTGTCTCATCTGCTGCTGGATTACAGAAGTTCATTCATCACTCTGTCCTTGGAGTCCAGAGTAGGTGATCAATATTTTTGGTTTGACTGGGTTATTGATTGATCGATGGATCTCTGGACAGGGAACATTGCCAACCAAATTTAAGCTGAAAAATAAGGCTTTTTCCTTCATTAGTGGAAGAGGTTTAGAGAAGCAATGGAAAAATCATGCTGCTTTCTATAGTGAAAAGTTATGGCCAGTCATATGGTCTGAGCGCACAACCAGACAAACTTTTCTGCCATGCGTCAGCTGTGTGATCTGCAGAAATTCTCTTAACCTCTCTGAAACTTCATTTCTTTCTGACAATGGGGTAAAAATAATGCATTTGGGGGTTATTGACAGGATTGGATGAACTGAAGAATATAAATGTATTTTATAAAATCCTGAAGCACAGGAGCTGGAGAAGGACATGGCAACCCACTCCAGTATTCTTGCCTGGGAAATCCCATGGAGAGAGGAGCCTGGTAGGCTACAGTCCATGGGGGTTGCAGAGTCGGACACAACTGAAGCAACTGAGCACAAAGCACAGGGGAATTCATGGGGTCTAAGTTGAGGCAGCAACAGAGAGGCTGACCATAATGGAAATGTGCCAAGCCTGTCTGAGAGGCAGTCCACACGCATACTGTGCTGTGTTGAAGAGTCTTCTCCAAAAATTTACAACCACCTGGAACCTGTGGATGTGACCTTATTTAGAAATAGCGTCTTTGCAGGTATAATCGAGTTGAGACAAGGCTCTACTGGATGAGGGTGGATCTAATTCAGTAATGGGTGGATTTATAAAGAGAGAAATTTAGCCATCGGAGTGTCAAGGAAGGCTGCTTCCCTAAAGCCTTCAGAGGGTGCAGGGCTGTGTTCAACCCTTCACTTTGAACCTCTAGCCTCCAGACCTGTGGGAGAATAGATTTCTGCTGTTTTAAACCACCTACCTTTCGGTGCTTTGTTACAACAGTGCTAAGATACTAATAAACACACACTAGCAATTGGCCATTTTGGATGCCTACAAGTGGCCCACGTGGCCCCTTTGCCCCAGGGAGTGAATCTTTGTAACCAAGGAAACAGCCAGCCCTTCTGTATAGCCTGGAAAAAGCTTTCAGGAAAATTTCACTTCAAAAGATAAAGCACAGAGATGAACTGTTCCTCTTGAGCTGCCCACTCCAGTACTCTTGCCTGGAGAATCTCATGGACATAGGAGCCTGGTGGGCTACAGTCGATGGGGTAGCAAGGAGTCAGACACGACTGAGCAACTAACACTTTAACTTTCAGGCCAATGTGTCCTGAACATGTGTAAAGAAGGCTGTGATGGTCAGTATTAAATGCATTTTTGGCTTAGGATAATTTCAACCTGCAATGGTTTATCTTATCCATCATAACTTGATAAAGACCTGCAGATATGGAAAATGGGCCAGAGGAGGGATATACTAGAAATAAAATCCAACTGACTGTCCCCCATACTGGCCACCCTAACACCCGTCATAGACTCAGCACCTAGAATTCATTACTATTTCTATAAAGCACTGGGCACTGTGTTATTCCATTACCCATACAAGCAAATATTAAGGAACTGCTGCTCTGTCAAAGCAGAGAAACCATAAGGTGAGCCCACTCACTCGCAGTTATGCAACAAGGCCGGACAGAACCAGAATTCAGAACAGTCATCCCTACACTGAGCAACTGCCGTCCCGGAGAATATGCAGATTCTCCAACCCAATGGGCATGAACTGCACTGCTCCCACCCTTGCTTACCCATTGCCTCCTGACGTAGAGGATGTGACTACATGGACTCCGTACAAGGTCACAGTATCTGCTTCCACCTGCTCACTTCACATAGAAGGCAAACGGCATCCAGGCAAAGGGGATGGGGGGGTCAGCCACACCACCCAGTGGAGAGAAGATCCCAGAATTTCCAAGTCTCTCCAGGGTTACCTTATGGAGAGAGGCCTGGATTTCAAGACTCTTGCTTGTGCTGTGGCGGTCTTGTTTACCAAGCATCTATTACGCTCCCTCATTGTCTCCATCCCTGTGAACATGGTCCCTGTGAACAGGGGGTGGAGATACAGCCCTCTCTGAACTCACTGCTTCAAAGCCTTCCCAGATGTGGCTCAGAAGTGTAGCTGCAGGATACCTCGGTTTGGTTCTAAATCCACAGAAGTAAGAGCACAGCCTTTCCCTGCTGTGTGCGAACTCGTGAGTTTTTTTCTTATGTTGGTGAGGTCAATTACTCTCCTGCAGTTCTGCAGGAAAGCTTTCCAAGACTCTCAAGTCACTGCTCTTATTAATTACTGTATCAGCTGTTCTACATACCCTAATTATCTCCCTGTGGCACAGACAATGGCCTTTTTTAAGTTTTTCTTTTTTTCTTGCTCTTTCTGGTAAAAATAGAAAATATGAATATGTATGTAAAGCTTTTTCAAAATTTAAACACAGCGTGAGCGCCATCTGCTGCTTAAAATGAGGAATAGCTGCCTTGATTCCTAGTTTCAACTTTGAAAATCCTCCTAGTAAAACTAACGGTAATAAAAATAAAGTAATAATATTTTTCAAAATTAAAGATAAGGTACTTCTCTAGCTGTCCAGCAGTTAAGACTCTGTACTTCCACTGCGTGGGTTCGATCCCTGGTGAAGAAACTAAGATTCCCACATGCCCCACAGTGTGGCCAAAAGAATTTTTAATTTAATAATAGATAAAAATACATTTAGGCACATAATTCCTTCCTCTGCTAAGTGACTTAATCCTCAGAGCATAATTAGTTGTTCTGAAATATTCATCATGAATATCACAGCTAACACTTGGTAAGAACTTGTTATGTGCCTGATTTCATAAAATGTTCACAACTGTGTTTATTGGATTCTGTCACTCTCCACATTTTAAAGATTAAGAAATGAAAGCACAGAGAGGGGAAATGACTTGCCCAGGAAGTCGATGGCACAGCCAAGATTTGAGCTCCCACGCACCCGCCTTCTCCTCCACACCCGCGCTCTATAATAAGCTTAGTGAAAGACAGAGGTGCATGTAAGGACACAGAATGAGTCACGGTTTGCAAAGCTCACGAAAGTGCATCACCTGGGTCATTCTGCACTGCCCCGTCACACGTGAGAGAGGTTAAGAGTCCCACCCAGACGTCACACTCAGAGGGGGCACAGCACCGGAACCTGGGTCTGCCGACTCTGGGTTCCAGGTTGTACCTCACCGTGGTACGGCTGTCCAGCCCTCACAAGTGATAGAGAAGGAAGGCATCTTAATCAGATTCCAGCCTCCCTCAGGTCCAGCAGGGCAAGTAGGA
Source organism: Capricornis sumatraensis (assembly GCF_032405125.1). Taxonomy (NCBI): domain Eukaryota; kingdom Metazoa; phylum Chordata; class Mammalia; order Artiodactyla; family Bovidae; genus Capricornis; species Capricornis sumatraensis. The sequence goes on from NC_091079.1 coordinate 33,836,546, forward strand.
GAATGCATCTTCACTTTCTTAAGGCTCCCCGAGGCAAGAGACCCAACAACAGGGCCTGCCCTCCTCCAGAGAGAGGGCCCACTCCCATCCTCCCCGCCCTACCCTGTGTGCCTTCCACACCCATGCCTGCTAGGGTAGGAAGTGCTCGGACCCTCCACCTACAGGCGGGCCACCCTCTTCACACCCTCACACACACACACACACTCTCACACACTCACACACGCCCCAGCGCTGGCTGATTCAGCAGGTAGCTTCTCCTGAGGCTCTAACAACAACAGGTGTCACATTGACGTCTCCCGAACAGTGCTTACCCACACTGTTGGTGATTTGTTGATATCTAAGGAGTGATTCTGATGGAGAAATCCCAATAATTTTTTATGGTGACAGGCGGTAACCAGACTGGCTGATTATTTGCAATATATAAACGTAGCAAATCACTATGTCATACACCCAGAGCTAACATAGTGCGTAGGTCAATTATATTTCCATTTTTAAAAAGGTTTTCAAAAGTAAACCCATGTATAGGTTAAAATAAATAGAGGAATCCCAATACCATGGCCATTCAGAGTCAGGTAGGTAGGGTCGGGGCACAGTTTCGCCCTTTACAGAAAGTATGAAGCCTCTCTACACTTCAGTTTTCTCATCTCTAAAATGAGGATAATAATCCCAAACTCTACGAAATTCATTGAGGGTTAAAGGGACATCACGCTCAAAAATGCTTCATCAAGTATTCTATCCTTTGTGTATGCTAAAGAGGGCTTCCCTGGTGGCTCAGAGGTAAAGAATCCATCTGCCAATGCAGGAGATGCAGGTTCAATCCCTGAGTCAGGAAGATTCCCTGGAGAAGGAAATGGCAACCCGCTTTAGCATTCCTGCCTGGGAAATACCATGGACAGAGGAGCCTGATGGGCTACAGTCCATGGGGTCACAAAAGAGTCAGTCATGACTGAGTGACTAAGCAAAAACAACCAAATATGCCAAAGAAAGCCCTTCCTGAGGAATGTGGCTTTGTGAACTGTAGATTACTCCAAAGCTATGAAGCTAGCTGGAAACCACAGTGATGGAAAGACTAAAATTGTAAGGTGCCATGAGAATACAGGCTGTTATCATTATTAGACCAGAAGAGTTGAGGTTCCACAATGAGTCATCAAGTCCACAGTTTACTGAATGCTTCTGAGTCCCAGATACCATGCTGGGGGAGGGGAGGGGATTCACAATACTCAAAATACCCCTAGGCCCTGGGGCTTAAGGCACTCACTCCTCAGCAGGGAAGACTGGACTACTCAGGAGGGAAGACTGGACTCGCCCCTCCTCTATGACACAAGGAGGACCACTGGGTATTTGCACAGAAGGCAGCTCCAGCTCTAGCCCAGCATGGGCACAGCATCAAACCCCTCTCAGCTCCTCTGACTCTGCCACTTACATGCAGTCTGTCCTGGGACAAGCTACTTATCCTGTCTACCATAGGAGCACCAGCCCAGATAATAGATTTTAAAATGGTATCTAAATAGCAAAGTGCCAAGCCAATGTTGTGGCAAAGGCCATTCTTATTCCTCAATATCATTCTCCCTTGCCTCCTTAGCTGAAAACATGGCTGTTCAGCCACAAAACTACATCTCCCAGATGTCCTTGCAGTTAAGCATGGTCATGTGACTAAGTTCTTGCCAATAGGACGTCAGCAAAGTATCATGTGGTAACTTCTTCCCACCTTCCTCTATTCCGTATCTGGGATGTGGAAGCTGTGACTATTGAAAATCCAAATTGGGCCATGAGAATAGTGGCTAAACCCCAGGGAGAGCTGAGTAGAAGGATGGTCGTGGTTTCAAAGACTTTGTGGAGAGAGCCATCCCAGCTGTCCTGGGCTGGAAGGCCTGTAGATGTTCACATGAGAGAGAAATAAATATATATTCAAGCCACTGTCAGTTTGAATTTTCTGTCACTTAACAGCTGAACCTCATTCTACTGAATATAAATATAGTTTGCTATCATGACTTGACATGACACAGTGGCCTTTCTAACAAAGGCTTTGTGCAACAGAATCAGTTCAGTTCAATCAGTTCCGTTGCTCAGTCACGTCCGACTCTTTGAGACCCAGTGGACTGCAGCACGCCAGGCTTTCCTGTCCATTGCCAACTCCCAAAGCTTGCTCAGACTCATGTCCATTGAGTCAGTGATGCCATCCAACCGTCTCATCCTCCGTCATCCCTTTCTTCTCCCATCTTCAATCTTTCCCAGCATCAGGGTCTTTTCCAATGAGTCAGTTCTTTGCATCACGTGGCCAAATGATTGGAATTTCAGCTTCAGCATCAGTCCTTCCAATGAATATTCAGGACTGATTTCCTTTAGGAAATCCTGGTTGGATCTCCTTGGAGTCTTCTCCAACACCACAGTTCAAAAGCATCGATTCTTCTGTGCTCAGCTTTCCTTATAGTCCAACTCTCACATCCATACATGACTACTGGAAAAACCATAGCTTTGACTAGATGGACCTTTGTTGGTAAAGCAATGTCTCTGCTTTTTAATATGCTGTCTAGATTGATCATAGCTTTTCTTCCAAAAAAGAAGCAAGCGTCTTTTAATTTCATGGCTGCAGTCACCATTTGCAGTGATTTTGGAGCCCTAAAAAATAAATGGTATGGCCCTAACAGTACAATAGAATGGGTTGGACAAATAAAGAAAGTCACCTTTCACCACAAATGAGACTCAAGGAAATACTATACAAACTTCTTTGAAGGTTAGTATAGAACAGAATCTTTCATCAGTTGGATTCCAAGAACCAGCAATCCAACAGGCATGAGACCCATGTGCGTAACAGGAGTCACGATAGAAACCAACCATTTTGTGAAAAATTCGTGTAAAATATGTTCCTGAAGCACCTACCAGGCCAGGCCAGAGGCTCTGGCTACAAGGGTGTTAAGATATGGTCCCTGCCCACGAGTGGCTCTCCATCTCAGGGCAGACAAATGACGACAATGCCTGGAGCCTGTACAATTACAGAGGTGTGTGCAGGGCTGTGGGAACTCAAGAGGGAAGAAACATGGACAGCCCGGTAAGAAAGCAAAGGAAGAACTAGGAAAAGTTTCTTTCTTTCAAATGGTTATTTATTTATTGAAGAATTGTTTATTTAAATATTGCGTTGTTTTTAAGTGTATAGTGGAGTGCTTTGGTTACACATATTCCTTTTCAGATTCTTTTGCATATACATTAATGAATATAAAGTATGATAAGATACTGAATATAGTTTGCTGTGCTATACAGTAGGACCTCGTTGGTCATCTGTTTCATATATAGTAGTTTATATCTGCTAATCTCAAACTTCTAATTTATCCCTCATCCCTCCCTTCCCCTTTGGTAACTGTAAGTTCGTTTTCTTTGTCTGTGAGTCTTAGCCATAAAAGCAAATGAAATAATGCCATTTTCAGCAGCATGGACAGACCTAGACATTATCATATTAAATGAAGTAAGTACAACAGGGAAGAACAAATATCGTATGCTATCACTTATATGTGGAATCTAAAAAATAATACTGATGAACTTAGTTACAAAACAGAACAGACTCACAGACATAGGCAAGGTTTCTTAAAGGCGACCTTGGAGCTCGGTCTTAATGGATAAATGGAAGTTATCCAGAAAGGGAAGAGTGGAGAAAACCTCCCAGGCAGAGCACCAGTGCAGAGGCCAGAAGGCGTTGGTGGAAACCCAGAGCAGGCGTCCAGCAGTGTCCACCTGCCCCGGGACACAGAGCGACACCTGGGAGCAGCAGCCACACCGGTGAGCCCCACCAGCCCTCGGAACGCAGCTGCACCCCCAGGTTTCACTTTCCAGGGTGACTCAGAGGATGACGTGGAGCGGCTGTGGGCTCCCTGGGGCAGCCTCTGCATGTGGGGTCATCGCTGGTGAGTAATGAGACAGACAGGCTTTACAGATGGAAAGTGAGAAAATACCAAAGTGCTCGAAGCAGGAAGAAGATGTGGGATGAGCAAAGGAGAAGCGAGCATTATTGATTCCCTTTTTGGAGACAAGACAGGAGCTGGTCCTGCTGCCTCGTTGCCTGCCCCCCCCCACCCCTCAACAAAAGGAGAATCTCAATCCCATGGATCCGTCAACACCAGAGGTCAGGTAGAATGTTCTCAGGGCCTCCCCAGACCATCTCTCCCTTTCTTCTACGTCAGAACTGAGGCAACCCTTTCTACAAAGTGCAATGGGTGTGTGCTCAGTCATGTCCAACTCTTTGCAACCCCATGGACTGTAGGGCATCTAAGCCATGCCCACCATGTGCCAGGCACTGCACTGCTCCCTAATATGAGCCATCTTGGACAGATGGTCGCTTTCAACAACCACGATGAGGTCTGCATTATCACACAGACAAGGAAACAGAGACTGTTCTACAAACAAGGAAACAGAGACTCCCAGAAGCTGAAAGTGATCTGCCAAAGATCCAAGAACAAGTAAATAGAATATTTGGCCCCAAAAGTGCCAACGATCATCTGAGCCTTCAGCAAGTCGTCATCTTTTTGCTGGTGGAGGGTCTTGGCTCAGTGTTGATCAAGGTGGTAGTCACTGAAGACTGGGGTGGCTGTGACAATTACTTAAAATGAGGCAATAAAGTTGGCCACACTGATTGACTCTTTCTTTTACAAATACTTTCTCTGTATTATGCAAAGCTGTTTGATAGCATTTTACCCACAGCAGAACTTCTTACCACAGAACTTTACCACGGCAAGACTGGAGTCAGTCTTTTCAAACCCTGCTGTTGCTTTACATGCTCTTTTGACTCCAAGAGAGATCACCATTGTGAACAAGGCAGATTCCTGGACCCTACTGGGTGAATCAGAATCTGAGGGTGGGATCCCAGTCATGGTTTTTTGTTTTGTTTTTTCTTTTTAATGTTACTTATGTTGCCACTCTGGGCATTGTTAAGGCAAACTTCGTTGCCTTATTTTAAGTAATTGTCAAAGTGCAAGAGCCAGGATCCTACTTATTTTTTTTTAGTTTTAGCATCCAGGTTTTTAGTTGCAGCATGGGGGAATCTAGTTCCCTGACCAGGGATAGAACTCAGGCCCCTGCATTGGGAACTTGGAGTTCTTAGCCATTGGACCACCAGGGAAGTCCTCCTCAGTCGTGTGATTTTTTTGAATTTTTTATTTGAAGAATTGCAACATTGAATTGAAGCTTTACAACATTGTGTTGGTTTCTACCATATACTGACGTGATTCAGCCAGAGGTATACATATGTCCCCTCCTTCCTGAACTTCCCTCCCACCAGTCACGTGCTTTTAAAGCCATTTCTCTCCATGATTTTCTGATCGGTGAAGTGTGAGAACACTGGCGTCTACCAGGGCCCCCCAGCTGGGGACTCAAGGTCCTTACACCTCAAAGGTCCAGCAATAGGCGACAGTGAGCCAGGATGGTTTGTCACCAGGAGGCTGTGACATGGGAGGCTGTAGTCACACAGCTGTTAGAGCACAGTCTCTGGAGCCAGGTCACTTGAGTCTGAATTCCAGTTCTGCCAAACACCAGCTGTATCACCTTGGGTAAGTCCCATTCCTCCCTGTGCCTCGGTTTCCTCAGCTGAAAAATTGCAGTCAAAATAGCACACATCTAGGAAGTTGTTTGGAGGACTGGATGAGTTCGACGTGTAGAGAGCTCAGAACAGTGCCTGCCACAGAGTAACCATCCAATATGCTGTTGTCATTGTTCCATGATGCAACTGCTCCTAAATGACACAAGAAAGAAGAGGGTATTTGACACTGTGGCTCCTGAAGATGGAGGTCAAAGGGCGTCATTTCAAAGGATGTGGAAGGATAGAGGGAAGAGAATAAATAGTTCCTGGGCTCATTCGATGTCACTGTTTGTTATTCCTCTGGAAATGTCACCAAAAGCAAGTCACTGCCGTCGAGACAAGTCATGAATCAGTCTGTGAGGCTGAATCACAGAGACTGCTCCAGGGTCTTCTGGCCAAGATGACGCCTGGTTCTCCGTTGTGTATGCTTTTGATGGCCACCAGGGGGAGACAAAGGGAACTTAATCAACCTTACAAAATGTGAAGGGTATTCTTAAATTCCTTGAACATCTGGGCTTTTTCCACTGATTTGTTTTCCCTCTTGCTATTTCCCCTCCTTAAAATGCCCCCTTCTTTAACCCTTCAACCTGTTGTCAACCTCCCAGCCAAATTCTTCATAAGCAAACGAACCACGGGCCAGCCACTGTGCTAGGGGCCGGGAGATTAAAAAAAAATTACTTAGGTGTTATCATCACCACTTAAGGAACGCTTGCTGTGTACCAGGTAAGGATTCACTGGAATCCTTACAGCTATTAATAGAATGAGGTTTTATGTATTCATTTTTTAAGACTCAGTTCATCAGAAGTAGGATTCAGGGCACTAAGTGCTAAGAGCACTGTGATAAGCTCTTCCTGTGAATTAGCTCATTTAATTCCCAGAACTACCCAGTGTAACTTCGGTCATACCCATTTTACAGTAGAATAGACAGAGGCTCGATGAAATTTAAAAACATCCTTGCCCAAGAACACAGAGCCAATAAGGGAGATGGAGTTCAGATATGAGCCCACGGAGTCTAATTACAGAACCAAAGCCACATCCTGGCCACCTATGTGGTCCTTCCGCAAAGCCTTCATGCATGCCGGTACTGTGCTCTCTCTTCTCGGAATTCTGACCTTATTTACAAGCTCTCCAATAAAGGCATTTGTACCTTTTTCCTCTCTCACATACACAGGTAAATTCCACTCTCCCATCCTATTCTCACCCCACTCTTGACAGATAGAGTAAGCTCCCTGAAGCCAGTAACCCTGACTCATCCTCTTCCATGTAGCTGCCATTTTTTGAGCACCTCTGTGTCTGGCATTATCAAGGGCACATTTATTCTTTAGATTTGTTGCTTATTAGTCTTCACAGTAACCCTGGGACATAAGTAATACTATCCACATTTTATAGATGGAAGATTAAATCTTGAAAATTACCTGACTCTAGACCGTTGTCAGCTAAATGACAAGCAGAATATGCAGGACCCCAAAGCCTGTGATCCCTCCATGACCCTAAACTGCCATCTCCCCCTCTGCCTGGCATAGAGCGGCACACGGGGTGAAGGGAAGCCTCAGAACCGGAACTTAAAGACTTTAAGTCCCTGGTCAATGACTGACTAGTTGAACAGGTCACTTCATCTCACTGGGATGCAGGGCGAAAGCATCAGCTATTAATTTCTCTTCTGGAACAGTTCCCAGACCCAGGCTCTCTCCTGGTCTCAACCATGCCCCTTCTTTGGGGAGATTCCATGTTTGGATCCCAAACATTAGTTTAAGAACCATGTCATATTCACCATCAGGTCCCTAGAACCCAGCACAGAGCCTCACACAGAGTAAACTCAATATATGCTCAGTGAACATATGGACAAATAAACGCACAAATTAATACATCTGTGCTTGTGGCCTCATCCCAGCTGTGGTGCCAAGGGCTGACCTCGGCTGTGGTTGTTTCCGCCCAGCCCTCTGGATTCCCAGCCTGGTTCTCCAACCCTCTCCCACCCATTCTGTAAACTGCTCAGTATACTCCAGTGACTTCTCAACTGAGGCAGAGCCCACTTCTGTAGCTTAAAAACCACTGCAGAAGCTGGCCAGATGCTCACCAACCCTACTTCCTCTGTTCCTAAGCACAAGACCATTTCTCTCAGCCTCCCTTGCAGTTAGGTAGTGGAGTTCCAGCCAATGGGGTGGTCATTACAGAACCCTTTGAGGCATCACCACGCTTTTTTCCCTTGTGCAGGGACATCAGTGGCTAAGCTGAGAGCGCCCCAAGATAGAAGGAGCTATATCCCTAAATCATCATTTGGAGAAGAGATACCCCAGACACAGCCAGCATCAAACCATGAAATATATCTTTTAGCTGTTCCATAACCAGTGTCCAGGGTAGTTTGTGACATGACATAGAGTCTATCACTCTTGCTAATACCATCATTAGCCCAGACTAGTTCAATCTCTATTATCAAGTAAGGGTTGCTATTATTAACATGACTCTTCTTAATACAGTGGGTATTCAAATAGGTACTTTATTGGTAGGGAATTGTGCCCTTTTCAGGTCCTCAATAACTTGTTCTTGGTTTTCTATGAGGTGCCTTAACTTATACTGGGTATTAGAGGACTCAGCAACTAAGATGTGAGAGCTTTAAAGGGAATGTGGGTGTGAATTGTCTCATACCCAGCACATAGCACATGCGCAATCAAGAGTAATATTCTCAGGAGGTGGGAAAGCATCGCAGTAACGGCGATGATCCCTAGTGAGACACACATAAATCCTGGCTCCCCCACCCAACTGTGGGAACCACGCCACCCTGCTTCCCTGATATGCCTTTTCCTCCTCTGTTGAAGGGAGAAATTCGTGATTTCTGCACTAAACACTAACTGTTTTACTAAAAACTATCATCTTGGAGGATTAAGAAAGACAAAATATGTACATCACAAATACAGCTCCTAGCACAGAGTAATTATTAGAAAATAGAATGTTCTCTATTAAAAGCTATTGTAATATTTAAATGATACTCAGAAGCAAAAATCTAAAGGGGATTTGTTTCCACAGACCTTTTTATCTCTTACATAGACTCCACAACTGCTTAAGCTTGGATAAAGTGTTAACTGTGCTTACACTTTCTCGATTTAGCATTTCTAGTTTGTCTATCTACTTCAGGTTTCTCTGTCCTCATCGGGTGCTGTAGCATTAGCGTGTTTGTGGGGGCAAGTCCAGCGGATACCCCTGGAGTTTTCTCCTTAAACCCCCTTGCCCAGCAGTTGGGAGGGCAGTTTTACCTCTCAAAATAAGGAGAATATCAACAATCCCAATAAGCAAACACTACTCTGAGGAAAAACAAAGTCTTCGCCCAGTGAAGACATTCTATTTATTTGTCGATTCTGGGATGTCCTCAGCCAGGTGGCAAGTCTTCATGGAACCACCAGCATTCCATCTTCGTGCAATACCAGCAACTATCTAGTGAGTATCAGGCATTCAACACGCACCATCCCACTTAATGCCAAGATGAACCATCAGAGGCTGACTCCATGATGATCCCCACTGGACAGCTGAGGGCGATAAGGTTTAGAGATTCTTGTAGCACGTTAGAGTAACGGGTTCAAAATTGACCTCCAGTGGAGGACACTGACTCCCCTCCAGCCCGTATCCTCAGCTTCTCATCCAACACTGAGTGCACACAGAAGCAGACACCACTCTCTGACTTGCATGTTGCCTCTTCTTACTTTCAGTTTGAACCCTAAGTGCTGGAAACACCTATTAGTGCCATTATCTGAATGCAAGCTCATTTCCCTGCCTCGGGCCTCTTCCAGGGGGTCCGCAGGATGCACTGAGCCTGAAGATCTGGCCTCAGTGGGCACTGATTAAACACCTCACGTGCCCAGGTCTGACTCTTGGTCCCACCATTTATTAAGTTACTTCACCTCTACAGTTTCAGTTTCCTCATCTACAAAATGGGTATATTCCCACCATACATTAAGCTCTGGGGATAAGGTGCATAACACACGCTCCCTGAACGATAGCTCTCTGTCACTTTACTTTCTCCCAAACTTTAGGCCAAAAGATGCACAGCCTGGTGGAGCTCCCAGCCGACCCACAGGCATGACTGTCGTTGTTACTTTCGTCATTTTCTAGACCTGGGTAGGAACTGGGCTGTGAGCAAGAGGTGTGTCAGAGCCTCATCATAGGTAGAAACGCCCTGAGGAATCTGTTATAAACAAAGAACCATGGACTCCACCCACAGAGACTGATTCAATAAATCTGGATTTTTCACCTGTAGCAGGGGCTGGCCGACACAGATGGTCAGCAGACCACCCTCGGTGGAACTCTGCCATTCCAACATCACAAGGTTCGCCCTATCCTCAAACCATCTCAATACTTTTTTATTCACTGTATTTATTCCCACCAATGTGCTTTTCTAGTGCAAAACATATTTTATATCAGCCTCTGGAACACAAATTTATTGCAAGGAAAGACAGCGAGTGGTTACCAGGGGCCCCAAAGCCAAATTGCTTGATTGAAATCCCATTTCTGCTGCTCACCAGTTTGGACAAGCTACCTTAAGCCTGTCTCAATATGCCATGTGTTCAAAGGGATAATAAGAGCTGATACATGATGAGACTTCCTTGGTGGTCCCGTGGTTAAGATTCCATGCTTCCAATGCAGGGGGTATGAGTTTGAGCCCTGGTCAGGGAACTAAAACTCCGCATGCCTCACAGTGTGGCAAAAACAAACAAAGAGTGGATACATCACAACACTGTTGTGATAATGTTTTACTATAAGGCTCTTACAGCCGTACCCAGCAATGCTAAGTGCCCACAGAATGTTGTTATTCTTATAATAAGAAATGAAAAAAGTATCCCTTGCTACACATAGAAAATAATCACCACAAATACATGCATAACCACGAAATGTTATTAAAAGTTCATCCATAAACTATCTAAAGTCATCTGTGTAGCAGCAGTGGTACACATCCCAGGTTTAGACTAGCATTACTCCAGAAAGTGCCAAAGAGCATGTGGGGTTGGGGTGGGGGTTGGGTGCATCACGGGACAGACTGACTTGGGGGCTATCTTGGTTCTGTTTCAGACATAATTTTGCATTTCCAGTTTACCTGGGAGCTGCATGTGTCTAAGAAAGCTTCCCTTTGGAATCCACTGCTTTGACTCATCCGGAAGCAGCTGGAAGACACCGTGTCCCAGGGATTAGGAGCTGCTCTCCACTCAGTAGGAAACAAAGCCGTCTCTCAGAGCAGGTTGCTCCACACCAGGCTCATTAGGGCTCCGGGCTTCGTGAGGCTCATTTATCTACAGATCTCAACTCACCTCAAAACATTCATTAGTCTAGCTCACACCACCACCCTGTCGGCCCAGAAGTGCGGTCCCCATTCTGCAGATGGGAAGATGGATAGAATGGGCTATTAAGTGACGCCACTCATAAGTGACTGAGTGATTAAGTGGTTGTTGAGCAAACAAGGAGCTGTGGCAAGAAGGAAAATAATGACTCTTAAAGATCCAGGCCTGCTCTGCACTCCACAAATCCGGGACAGAGACACACACTCAGCAGGAAGCTACACGGTTCCTTCTGTGGTTCCCTGATGGGGTAGGGGGAGGGGATGGGACAGGGTCTCTGGAGAGCATTGCGGGAGCTGGCCTTGCAGTGGGCATTTCATAAGGCTTTTGGGGCGGGGGGATTAAACGGTAGAGGAGATGTCCCAAAAGGAGTCCAAGATCTCCTTCTCATCCAATTTCTCAGAGGAGGGGTGATAAACTCGTCAGGGTACAGAGGGTAGGGCAGATTGGGCTGAAAGTTTTATGATCAGAATGATGAAGAGGTGTGTAGAAAGTAATGAGGACAGACGCCAAGACATGCAGGCATCAGACCCAAGGAGAAAGATGAGGGCTTGGATACAGGAGACACAAACAAGGTTCACAGCGAATGCTGGGGACTCACAGGCGTAGAGAACACACTCGTGGTTGCCAAGGGAAACGGGAGTGGGGAGTGGATGGAGTGGGAGTTTGGGACTAGCAAATGCAAGCTATTGTATATAAAACGGTTCCCTGTGGGAACTGTATTCACTATCTTGTGATAAAACATCAGTTGAATTCAGTTCAGTCGCTCAGTCATGTCCAACTCTTTGGGACCCCATGGACTGTGGTATGCCAGGCTTCCCTGTCCATCACCAACACCTGGAGCCTACTCAAGCTCATGTCCATTGTGTCAGTGATGCCACCCAATTATCTCATCCTCTGTCGTCCCCTCTCCTCCCGCCTTCAATCTTTCCCAGCATCAGGGTCTTTTCCAGTGAGTCAGTTCTTCACATCAGGTGGCCAAAGGATTGGAGTTTCAGTTCAGCATCAGTCCTTCCAATGAATATTCAGGACTGATTTCCTTTAGGATTGACTGAGTGGATCTCCTTGCAGTCCAAGGGACTCTCAAGAGTCTTCTCCAACACCACAGTTCAAAACATCGATTCTTCTGTGCTCAACTTTCTTTATAGTCCAACTCTCACATCCATACATGACCACAGGAAAAACCATATCTTCAACTAGGTGGACCTTTGTTGGTAAAGCAATGTCTCTGCTTTTTAATATGCTGTCTAGGTTGGTCATAGCTTTTCTTCCAAGGAGCAAGGCTCTTTTAATTTCATGGCTGCAGTCACAATCTGCAGTGATTTTGGGGCCCCCCAAAATAAAGTCTGTCACTGTTTCCATTGTTTCCCCATCTATTTCCCATGAAGTGATGGGACCAGATGCCATGATCTTAGTTTTCTGAAAGTTGGGTTTTAAGCCAACTTTTTCACTCTCCTCTTTCACTTTCATCAAGAGGCTCTTTAGTTCTTCCCTTTCGGCCATAAGGGTGGTGTCATCTGCATATCTGAGGTTATTGATACTTCTCCCAGCAATCCTGATTCCAGCTTGTGCTTCATCCAGCCCAGCATTTCACATGATGTACTCTGCATAGAAGTTAAATAAGCAGGGTGACAATATACATAAACCATAATGGAAAGAATATTAAAAAGAATATATATATGTATAACTGAATAACGTTATGGTAGAAATTAATACAACTTTGTAAATCAACTATACTTCCATAAAAATAAAAACAAGTGTACACTGTGAAAATGCTCATTTCAGGAATTTATCCAAAGCAAGCAATATGACAACTATTTAAAGATTTCTGTAAAAATATTTTAAGGGATTTTTTTCCAACAGTGTAATTTATATTAACAAAAATATAATAATAATCTAAATATCCAAAATTGGGAGTCACTTTACAGGGTTTATGGTTCACTTACACTATGCAACTATTAAAAATATATTTAAGGAGATTTAATTCTATGAAGAAAAGATCTTTGTAAATAAGTGAAATTTCAGGAAACAAAATAGTAAGCATATTCGTAAAGTTATCAAGGGAAACAGAGTTCTCTATCAAAGAAAAAATATCAGACGGAAATACTGGAAAAGTATGTGGATAATCTGGGTGGCGAAATTAAGTCAAATTTTATATGTGTGCTTCTGTATTTGCCAAAATTCCAACAGTAAGTATGTATCACAGTAATTTTTAAGTTGCTAAATTTTTTTAATTTTACTATGAATGTAGTTGGGGCTTTAGTTTGGAACTTACTTCACTGGGAAATAGCTATGTGATTCTAACACAGATCCACAAACTTTAAAAAGTCAATGTCTATTGCTGGATACTTAAAGGGATCCAAATGACCAAGGTGATTCCAGCCCCCTGTGTTTATGAAAGGCTCCACCGAGTATGTGAGTGAGCCTGGGATAAGGAGTATAAGGTCCTGCTGGAAGTCCCAGACAGGCTGCTCACCCACTCTGTGATCTTGAGCAAAGCACTTCCCCTCCAATTCCTCACCTAAAATGGGAATAACAGTGCCTGTCCTGACAACTTCACGGTGGTATAGTTTGTAAAAGGCATTCCCACATGGGTCTTGTCATCCCAATGAAGATATAATAAATAGCATCCTAGACCTTGACCCAAAGAATGACCTCAGAACTCACCCCTGGTGAGGTCTGCCACCTGTGGTTCACCCTCTTCCTCTATCAGCCACCCACTAAGAATTCATGTTCACACTCGTGACCCTGAAGTCATGATCAGCTCCTGGAGGACCTTCTGAATCACATCACTGGATCGAATCACACCACTCCCTCTCTCGTATATTGGCCACGGCATCCCATTGCTTGAAATTCATACTCTCCGGCATGGCGTTCAGGGCTCCTCATCTTTTAACCCCAAACCTCCTCCCAGTCTCATTTTCCACAGCAGTACATTCTTCCTTTCCTTCTTTACCCAGGCCATTGATTAAGCTGCTGAAGGATGCGGAGCAGGGAGTATGGTCTTCGTATTCTCCCTGACGGCTTCCCTGGTGGCTCAGTGGAAAAGAAACCACCCGCCAAGGCAGGAGACCCAGGTTCAGTCCCTGCGTCAGGAAGACCCCCTGGAGAAGGAACTGGCAACCCACTCCAGTTTTCCTGCCTGGGAGATCCCCTGGACAGAGGAGACTGACGGGCTACAGTCTATGCAGTCGCAAAAGTCAGACATGACTTAGCAACAAACACCACCACCACCACCACTCCTCTCTTAAGGCTCATTTGATTTGCTAATAAGCACATTTAGGAAATAAATGCTCACCACCCGCTAGCAGGAAATAGTCCTGTGGCTCCAACTCAAGTCTAGGACACCTGTGAAATGTTGTGGAGACAATGTCTGGTGGCATCGACCAGCTCTGCCATGGCTGGGTATGTCTCTCTGTGTGATCCCATGGTCATGTTTTCCCTCTTCTGTGCCAGGAAACCTTGATCATCCACTTGAACACAGTTAACAGTTCTAGAATCCTCCACACTGAAGTCTTGGGACAGTGTCCATTAGCATCAACCACAACAGTCATGAATGCCAGCACAATAACTTGGATGTTCCAAAATATTGCTTAAGAGCTCCCTTTCATGTCATTGAAACACACACACATACACACACACACACGCACGCACACACACACACAACCATCCAATCCTCTGGCCCCTGGAGCAAAAGAACTCTCAGTTCCAAACAGTGAGCCTGACTAAGTCTGATTAATGAATTTCTGAAGTTATTTTTGTTGATCCTCCCACCCTTGATGCCATAATTTGCCTGTGGCAGTGTGTGTGTAGATTAATGAGGCTTTCCGCCGCTAGTGGAAAAGTGTTCATTAGCTTAATTATCCACACCTTCAGAATGAGGGCAGCTAGGGGCTGTCGGGACCCAGTCGAGCATCTGAGCCGGAGAAGAACGCCTGCTCCATGCTGCTCAACCAGGACGATCTTCCTTGGAGAGCAGGGTGAGAAAAGGGGGAAACAAGGATGAAGAGGGACAGAAAACAAAAGGGCGGAATTTGGTGTGATTGCCCAATCGAATGCTGAGCACGCCCTGTGCACCTAGCATGGGTGATCCTTGGTAAGCAAGCAACTATTTATGCATCTAGCCTGCTTGGTCCACACGCATATGACAAGCCCTCACCTCAGAGACCAACCTCTACTAAGTCAGCTGAAATGGAATGTATGGAGTATCACCAAGATCAAATGGTCACATGCCAAGTCCTCCTAATTCTGGACTGATCTGACTTTATGTCTCACCTGTGGTCAGCTTCCACCTTGGACCTGGGACTTAATGACTCAGAGCTGTTCAGTGCACCTGGGTGCCATGCTTTGCCTTCAAAGTCTCCCACTCTGCCCCTCCCCCCTCCCCCACCAAGAACCTAGTCCTGCTTCTGAGCCCCATGTCGAGAAGCGAAGTTTCTTCTGCTTCTTCATGCTGCCCTTCTCCTGCTGAGTTCTCAGCCTGTTGCCTCTCCCAGTCTCCCTGTTTCTGTGCTCTGCCAACTAGGACCCGTCTTTTGCTTATCATCCCAGATGTGGAATTTCATGTTGACTTCCACAACCAGTGGCCTACAGAGCTCTCTGTTAGACCCTGGGTAGGACAGGGATGGTCCTACGGGAGTTCATGGCTCTTAGGAGATAAGACATGGAAAATGATCACTAAAGGAGAGAGAGCTTCAGCACCTTGTATACCAGTCTTGCTCAAACTTCCTTGACCATAGGAATCATCTTCTAAAGAGCCAACTTCCAAGACCCTACCTGTGAAGACTAATTCAGAACATCTGAGGTTTAGACATTTTGTTAAAATGTCTAACAACAACTTTTAAATTATTAGAACATTTTTAGCTAGCACCCAGGAGATCTTTATTATGAAACTAGTTTGGAAAATTCTAGTAAACAACTTTTTGACAGCAGAAGCGACTATTGATTAAACCTCCATCAGCCAGCCAAGGGACTAAGAAATGTACAAATATTGACTCATTTTAATTATCCCAACAAACTTTTCCACAAAGGTGTTAAATTCCCATTCTGCTAATGAGAAAACCCAAATCCAGATATCAATACACTGGACTAATCACTCAAAATCATACAATTATTAAGAGGCAGATTCAAAACTTCATCTTCTTGACTTCTGACCCACATCAACTAAAATAACTTGTTTATAAAGGGTAAATGCTGGTGTAGACCAGAGGTCTCTGAGCTTTTTTGATCTACTATCACATCAATAAAAAAATTTCAAACATGCACCTCCAACACATATATATGTATTTTTAATTTGTATGTACATGCATGCATGCATGCTGAGTCACTTCATTGTGTCCAACTCTGTGCAACCCTATCATCTGTAGCCCACCAGGCTCTTGTGTCCATGGAGATTCTCCAGGCAAGAATACTGAAGTGGGTTGGCATGCCCTCCTCCGAGGAATCTTCCCAACCCAGAGACTGAACCCACATCTGCCTGCGTCTCCTACATTGCAGGAGCATTCTTTACCACTAGCGCCACTTGGGAAGCCCTAATATGTACATACCATTATTCTAATATATTACCGACATTATAAAATATAGAGAGCCATTAAGAAGATTGGAATCAAGAGAATTAAACAATTTTAGTAGTTCTTATTTTATTTAGCAACACCTAAGAACAATTTTGATTTCTTGAAAAATTGCTGACAATATTCAAAAATCTTTTAGGGAGATCAATGTGATTTTACGTTCCAATTTTTTTTTTTTCAGTCTTGGTGAATCTTTATGACATAGTGATTGATGGTTTGGTATTAAATTCAGTTTGTTCTGATACCTGCTTTTAGTGTCTGTCATTTCTGGAAAGGAAGCCTCACAAAAATATGTAGATCCAAGTGCAAGAAATGTAGCATTATAGCCTTACTCAGTCATAATACTTAGTTTTCATTTCACCTACCAATTTTGGCAAAGGTATTTGGTGAAATTTGGCAACTAAATTTCCAACTTCCCTGATGACAATCCATTATTCCCGCAATTTATTGGAATTTAAAAAAAAAAAAGCTTCCCTGATAGCTCATTTGGTAAAGAATCTGCCTGCAGTGCAGGAGACCCTGGTTCAATTCCTGGGTCGGGAAGATCCACTGGAAAAGGGATAGGCTACCCGCTCCAGTATTTTTGGGCTTCCCTGTGGTTCAGCTGGTAGAGAATCGCCCTCAATGCTCAATTCCAGAAAAATAAATGGCCCAATCAAAAAATGGGCTGAAGAACTAAACAGACATTTCTCCAAAGGAGACATACAGATGGCTAACAAACACATGAAAAGATGCTCAACATCACTCATTATCAGAGAAATGCAAATCCAAACCACAATGAGGTACCATTTCATTCCAGTCAAAATAGCTGCTATCAAAAAGTCTACAAGCAGTAAATGCTGGAGAAGGTGTGGAGAAAAAGGACCCCTCTTACACTGTTGGTGAGAATGCAAACTAGTACAGCCACTATGGAGAACAGTGTGGAGATTCCTTGAAAAACTGGAAATAGAACTGCCATACGACCCAGCAATCCCACTGCTGGGCATACACACCGAGGAAATCAGAATTTAAAGAGACAGTGTACCCCAATGTTCATCGCAGCCAGGACATGGAAGCAACCTAGATGTCCAAAGGCAGACAAATAGATAAGAAAGCTGTGGTACATATACACAATGGAATATTACTCAAAGAATGCATTTGAATCAGTTCTAATGAGGTGGATGAAACTGGAGCCTATTATATAGAGTGAAGTAAGTTGGAAAGAAAAACACCAACACAGTTTATTAACACATATATATGGAATTTAGAAAGATGGTAACAATGACCCTATATGCAAGACAACAAAAGAGACACAGATGTAAAGAACAGACTTTTGGACTCTGTAGGAGAAAGCGAGGGTAGGATGATTTGAGAGAATAGCATTGAAACGTGTATATTACCATATGTGAAATAGATCACCAGTCCAGGTTTGATGCGTGAGACAGGGCACCAAGGACCAGTGTGCAGGGATGACCCTGAGGGATGGGACAGGGAACACATGTACACCTATGGCTGATTCATGTCAATGTATGGCAAAAACCACTATAATATTTTAAAGTAATCAGCCTCCAATTAAAATAAATTAATTAATTTAAAAAAAAAAAAGAATCGCCTGCAATGCAGGAGACCTGGGTTTGATCTCTGGATTGGGAAGATTCTCTGGAGAAGGGAAAGGCTGCCCATTCCAGTATTCTGGCCTGGAGAATTCCATGGACTGTACAGTCCATGGGGTCACAAAGAGTTGGACATGACTGAGGGATTTTCACTTGCACACACACCAAAAAAAAAAAAAACACTAGTTCAAGGGAATTCCCTGGTGGTCCAATGGTTAGGACTCAGCACTTTTTCACTGCCAAGTGCTTGGGTTGAATCCCTGATCAAGAAGTAAAATCCTACAAGCCATGCAGTGCAGTGAGGCTAAAACAAGCAAACAAACAAAAAATTACCTTAATAGAGAATCATTAATAATAATTCATTTAGAAACTTAAAACAGGCTAGAATATTCTGTTTCAATTTTTTCAAGAATGGAGGCATAGATTATATATGTTACTTTTAACAAGATTAGCATTGGAAAAGCCTTTGACTGTATGGATCACAATAAACTGTGGAAAATTATTCAAGACATGGGAATACCAGACCACCTGATCTGCCTCTTGAGAAACCTATATGCAGGTCAGGAAGCAACAGTTAGAACTGGACATGGAATAACAGACTGGTTCCAAATAGAAAAAGGAGTACGTCAAGGCTGTATATTGTCACCCTGCTTATTTAACTTCTATGCAGAGTACATCATGAGAAACGCTGGACTGGAAGAAACACAAGCTGGAATCAAGATTGCCGGGAGAAATATCCATAACCTCAGATATGCAGATGACACCACCCTTATGGCAGAAAGTGAAGAGGAGCTAAAAAGCCTCTTGATGAAAGTGAAAGAGGAGAGCGAAAAAGTTGGCTTAAAGCTCAACATTCAGAAAACGAAGATCATGGCATCTGGTCCCATCACTTCATGGGAAATAGATGGGGAAACAGTGGAAACAGTGTCAGACTTATTTTGGGGGGCTCCAAAATCACTGCAGATGGTGACTGCAGCCATGAAATTAAAAGATGCTCCCTCCTTGGAAGAAAAGTGATGACCAACCTAGACAGCATATTCAAAAGCAGACATAACCTTGCCAACAAAGGTCCATCTAGCCAAGGCTATGGTTTTTCCAGTGGTCATGGATGTGAGAGTTGGACTGTGAAGAAAGCTGAGTGCTGAAGAATTGATGCTTTTGAACTGTGGTGTTGGAGAAGATTCTTGAGAGTCCCTTGGACTGCAAGGAGATCCAACCAGTCCATTCTAAAGGAGATCAGTCCTGAGTGTTCATTGGAAGGACTGATGCTAAAGCTGAAACTCCAGTACTTTGGCCACCTCATGTGAAGAGTTGACTCATTGGAAAAGACTCTGATGCTGGGAAGGACTGGGGGCAGGAGGAGAAGGGGAAGACAGAGGATGAGATGGCTGGATGGCATCACTGACTTGATGAACATTGAGTTTGAGTGAACTCCGGGAGTTGGTGATGGACAGGGAGGCCTGCTGCTGCTGCAGCTGCTGCTAAGTCGCTTCAGTCATGTCTAACTCTGTGTGACCCCATAGACAGCAGCCCACCAGGCTCCCCCATCCCTGGGATTCTCCTGGCGTGCTGCAATTCATGGGGTCACAAAGAGTCGGATACGACTGAGCGACTGAACTGGAACTGGAACTGAACACTGGAAATGATTCATATCTTCAGTGTTCAAGCACTGTCTTCATATTAAAAGTATCTTCTTTTTTTATTCAAAAATAATATACATACAGGAAAATGTACATAAGTGTCCAGATCAAGGTAGTTTTACAAAGTGAGCACAGCCAGTTACCGACAGAGATCAAGAAACAAGACATTATCTGCAGCCCTCTTTGTGCATTTTCCAGTTATTTTCTCCCACCCTCAAGGGTAACCACTCTCTTAACTTTCAGGTTAGTTTTGTGTGTGTTTTATTTAACCTCTTATTAGTGGAATCCACTAGGAGGCACGCTTCTATGTGTCTGGCACCTTTTGCTCAAAATCTCATATGTGAGATTCAGCCATGTAACTGAAGTTGTCTCGGTCATTCTATTTTATCACATGTAGTATTGTCTTGTGTGAATACACAACCATGAGTCTATTCACATCGTTCTTGGTGG
The DNA here is from genome assembly GCF_032405125.1 of Capricornis sumatraensis. Classification (NCBI taxonomy): domain Eukaryota; kingdom Metazoa; phylum Chordata; class Mammalia; order Artiodactyla; family Bovidae; genus Capricornis; species Capricornis sumatraensis. Next base: position 33,856,682 of record NC_091079.1, read on the forward strand.
GCCCTGGGGTCAATCCCAGTGTTTGACTATTAGGGGAAATGCTGCTGTTTACACTCGGAGCCATCTTTTGGTAAACACTTGTTTGCATTTCTGTTGGGTATGTCCTTAGAGCGGAATTTCTGGGTCACTGGGTTTACTTTGCTTCTGGTTTTTGTTCTGTCAAATATCAGATACTGCCAAACAGTTGCTGGAACAGGCTGCATAAATTTGCATTCCCTGCCCTGTGGGAGTTCTGGGTGTTCTATTCCCACCCATTCTTGGTACTGTCTCTTTCATTTCAGCCATTTTGATGCACGTATGATGGCATCTCGTTGTGGTTTATAAGGATTTTCTTGAACGGCATTTACTATCTCATTCATTATTAAATCATATACTTACCCTGCAGGGACAACTTATGTGCCTGCTTCAGTTTCTTCAAATGTATCTATTATAGCTTACTCCTGACAGTCACTTGTCAACCTTGAAAAGATCAAATAATTTGGAACCCTTGATTTTATGTTCACTCACTGTTTCAAATGACTTTGCCAAAAGAGAGTGAGAGAATCTCTGCTTGAACAAAATATTTTCAGGTGCACTTCCTATCTTATTGCAAAGCATTTCAAAGACTCTGCCATGCTTTAAACACCTTGCCTCTGTACAATCATCTGCTGCTGTCGCTGTTTAGTCGCTCAGTCGTGTCTGACTCTTTGCAACCCCACAGACTGTAGCCCCCAAGGCTCCTCTGTCCATGGAATTCTCCAGGCAAGCATACTGGAGTGGGTTGCCACTCCCTTCTCCAGGGGATCTTCCCGACTCAAGGATAGAATCCACGTTTCCAGCTTGGCAGGTGGATTCTTTACCACTGAGCCGCCAGGGAAGCCCAACAATGATTCACACCAGTGAAGCCCCACTGTGCTCTGTGCTTTGCCACTTTAACCTCCTGGTTTCAACAGCTCACTATGGACAATGCTGCTGGAAACTTCACATTCAGTACTAGCTGCTGAAACTTACCTGTTTGTTTTTATTCCACTCAACATATATACCAAAAACACTGCTTTTGTTAAGAAATTCATACTATTGAGACTGTATTTTTTCCTCTGATACCTCTTTAAGAGCTCATGAAAAAGAGTCCTCCAATGTCTTTCATTACTGAATTGAAGAAACAACATATGTTGGAAACATTCGCACTTTCCAAATTACAATGTGTATAGTCAGGAAGCAGCAGTTAGAACTGGACATGGAACAACAGACTGGTTCCAAATAGGAAAAGGAGTACGTCAAGGCTGTATATTGTCACCCTGCTTATTTAACTTCTATGCAGAGTACATCATGAGAAACGCTGGACTGGAAGAAACACAAGCTGGAATCAAGATTGCCGGGAGAAATATCAGTAACCTCAGATATGCAGATGACACCACCCTTATGGCAGAAAGTGAAGAGGAGCTAAAAAGCCTCTTGATGAAAGTGAAAGAGGAGAGCGAAAAAGTTGGCTTAAAGCTCAACATTCAGAAAACGAAGATCATGGGATCCGGTCCCATCACTTCATGGGAAATAGATGGGGAAACAGTGGAAACAGTGTCAGACTTTATTTTGGGGGGCTCCAAAATCACTGCAGATGGTGACTGCAGCCATGAAATTAAAAGACGCTTACTCCTTGGAAGAAAAGTGATGACCAACCTAGACAGCATATTCAAAAGCAGAGACATTACTTTGCCGACTAAGGTCCGTCTAGTCAAGGCTATGGTTTTTCCTGTGGTCATGTATAGATGTGAGAGTTGGACTATGAAGAAGGCTGAGTGCCGAAGAATTGATGCTTTTGAACTGTGGTGTTGGAGAAGATTCTTGAGAGTCCCTTGGACTGCAAGGAGATCCAACCAGTCCATTCTGAAGGAGATCAGCCCTGGGTGTTCTTTGGAAGGAATGATGCTAAAGCTGAAACTCCAGTACTTTGGCCACCTCATGCGAAGAGTTGACTCATTGGAAAAGACTCTGATGCTGGGAGGGATTGGGGGCAGGAGGAGAAGGGGACGACCGAGGATGAGATGGCTGGATGGCATCATGGACTCAATGGACGTGAGTCTGAGTGAACTCTGGGAGACAGTGATGAACAGGGAGGCCTGGCGTGCTACGATTCATGGGGTCGCAAAGAGTCGGACACAACTGAGCGACTGAACTGAACTGAAATGAACTGAACTGAACTGATAGCAAACCTCACACACTGAATTATTTAAGTTTTCTTCAGCTCTTCAGCAACAGGTCTTATGCATCTTCCAGTAAAATTTAATGACCAAGAATCCATTATAATGTGTAACTCTATAGTTTTCAGATATTTCTTCAGCCATTTCACCATAGCAAGATGACCAAGGCTTTGACCAACAGATGATGACATTTTACGTTCACTATTAAGCAACGAATTTTAAATTATCACATCTAACCAAATTTTGTAAAGAGCTGGGTTTCATGTATCATGGCTTTAACCAGCTGGAAAAAGTTTTTAGATGTTTCACCACTAGCAATGGCTTCACATTCTCATTAGGTACGTCAACACACAATATTCACGCAAGGACATCATCATTAATGGTAGTGAATTCATTCATTTGGATGAATATTTCAAATATTATTCTTAATCGCTTTAAAATAATTTTTAATTATTTATATATGTACTTTTGGCTGTGCTGGTCTTCATTACTGCACAGACTTTAGTCGTGCAGAGAGCGGAGTGTGGAGACGACTCTCTAGTTGCAGAGTACAGGCTTCTCACTGCGGTGGTTTCTCTTGTTGTGGAGCTCGGGCTCCAGAGTGTGTGGGCTCAACAGCTGTGGCTCACAGACTTAGCTGCTCTGAGGCATGTGGGATCTTCCTAGACCAGGGATCGAGCCCTTGTCTCCTGCATTGGCAGGCAGACTTTTTACAACTGAGCTGCCAAGGAAGCCTGCAATTTTTTTTAAGTCTCTTGACAAACTTTGCGCTTGATAGACAGCCCTTATTTTTCTCCTGTAATTAGCTGGGAAGCAGTGAGCACGAGCAGGTGCAGAGGGATTGGGTCAGCCATTCTCATGCTGATCCCAGAGCACCGTTATTAACAGGGTCGTCTGCTTGCAGTTTCTCCACAGGAGTCGTTTCAATCACTTGTCTATTTCGTGAGGATTAGTTGAATGGAAATGAGATCTCCTAAGCTGTAAATCCACTTAACAGGGCACAAGACACAGATAGGCGACGCTAACAGGAGGCACAGAAATTTCCATTTCAGGAAGTCTCCTCTGAACGAGGAGTGTTCCCTTCCGCCTCACCATGGGAGTTTCCAAGGTCAGAGCTCTCAGAGCAGCTAGAAAGCATCTTGTCAGCCTCCTCATGCAAGGAGTTGGAATCACCCTGTGGAAGAGTTACCTGGTGGCTCTGGTAGGCTTCCCTCCTGGCTCAGCAGTCAAGAACCCACCTGCCAATGCAGGAGATGTGGGTGGATCCCTGAGGCAGGAAGACCCCCTGGAGAAAGGAATGGCAACCCACTCCAGTGTTCTTGCCTGGGAAATCCCATGGACAGAGGAGCCTGGCAGGTTATAGTCCATGGGTCACAAAGAGTTGGATACAACTTAGCAACTAAACAACAAGAACAAAGGGGAAAAAGTAGAGACCATGGAGACTGATGCAGACTCTGATGGTAGAGAACATAGGTTCAAGCCCCAGCCTCTGCCATCTCTTCTCTGTGTACACTGGAGGGAATTGTGTTACTGTTCTGAGCCTATTTCCCCAGCTGTTTACCTACACAGGGCAAAGGTTACCGTCTGTAAATTATATCTTCATAAACTCATCTTTAAAAGGAAAGAAGGAAGGGAGGGAGGGAGCAGAAGAGGGAGGAAAGCATAAAATCTAAGGCCTCAAATTCAGCAGAGATTGTCAAAGGAGCCTAGAAGCTCTTGGGGGATAGCATTTCTGTCTTAATTATCTCTGTATCCTTGGCATGCTTAGCACATAGTAGATGCTTAAAAGTTATTACTGATTGCAGTGGGTTCAGTGGTGGTCCCAAAAAGATAAGTCCATCTCTAAATCCCTGGGAACCCTGAATATGACTGTATTTGGGCAAAAGGTCTTTGCAGATATAAGTAGAGCATCTTGAATTGAGGACACCCTGGAATATATCCAGGTGGAGTCTAAATCCAACAATGTGTCCTTGTAAGAGACAGAAGACACAGAACACAGAGGAGGAGTCCATGTGAGGATGGAAAGCAAGATTGGAGTTACACAGCCACAAGTCAAGGAGGGTCAGAGCCACAGAAGTTTAAGAAGAGACAAGGGAAGTTTCTTCCCCAGAGCCTGTGGAGTGACTTTAACTCTGCCGACACTTTGATCTTGACCTCCTAGTTTAGAATTCTCAGAGAATAAATTTTTGTTGCTTTAAGTCATCAAATTTGCGGTCATTTGTTGCCACAGTCCTAGGAAATGATTACACTCATCCTGTTGGTTTCATGTAATCGTGCAAACTTGATATTTCCTGATCTAGTGATTTCCAGACTTATGCTCTGCAGAGCCCTCCATAGCCCCTGTGATGCAATTTTGTATTTAGAGCAACTTTTAGTGTTCTTTATTATTTAAATATTCTTCAGCTTAAAAGAAAAAAACTAAATTAGGGAATTCCTTGGTGGTCCAGTGGTTAGAACTCAGCACTTTTACTGCTGTGAGCCTCGGTTCTATCCCTGGTCTGGGAACTAAGATCCTATAAGCCCCACACTTGGTAAAATAATAATAATAATAATAGTAATTAATTTTAAAAATCTAATCAACCAATCCTAAATCTTAGCCAATTCTAAAAGCTAACACTGAAGATCAGAGAAATTAAGTAACTTGTCCAACTTGCCCTGCAAACCAGAGGCAGACTTGTGGTCAGCACCACCACCTTCTTCCTAACTTCTGCAGGGCTCTTCCTGTTCCTCAAGGAGCTACCAGTACATCAATGTCCTTGGGAAACCGAGAGGAAGATATCAGCAATACTCCGGTTACAGTGAATGGCATGGCAAAGATGCTCTTGACTATCAGCACCACTGTCCAAGGTTCAACTGTCGGTTCCACTGTGACAAGTGGAAATAAGAAAGAAAATGGAAAAAGAAAACGGAGAATTCGAACAGCAGGAGTTCCTGGCCGTTCACAGGACATGTAAGGAAAGCATCTATGGTATCAGCACCTATGAGGGTTGAACATTCTTCCTCCATAGACTGAGCCATCAGTTCAGCCTGCGATCACTTTGGAATCAGACAAAAGTGAATTCCCACTGTAGCTCTGTCACTTATATTTGAGCGACCTTGAGCCAAGTTAACTTCTCCGAGCCTCAGTGTCCTCTGAGGAAGTTACCTGCAGCATGGTTGCAGACTTACATGAGGACTGCAAGAATTAAATGAAATGACACAGCCTAGGGATATAATGCAGATTCTGGAGCCAAGCTAATAGACCCTTGACTCTGTGATAGCAGCTGTGGGTTTTGAACAATTAATTACCTCTCTGTGCCTTGGTTTTCTCATCTATAAAATAGGGACATGCTACCTGCCTCCATAGGTCTTTTGAAGGTTCATTTCAGTTCAGTTCAGTCGCTCAGTCGTGTCCGACTCTTTGCGACCCCATGAACCGCAGCACGCCAGGCCTCCCTGTCCATCACCATCTCCCGGAGTTCACTCAGACTCACATCCATCGAGTCAGTGATGCCATCCAACCATCTCATCCTCTGTCGTCCCCTTCTCCTCATGCCCCCAGTCCCTCCCAGCATCAGAGTCTTTTCCAATGAGTCAACTCTTCGCATGAGGTGGCCAAAGTACTGGAGTTTCAGCTTTAGCATCATTCCTTCCAAAGAAATCCCAGGGCTGATCTCCTTCAGAATAGACTGGTTGGATCTCCTTGCAGTCCAAGGGACTCTCAGGAGTCTTCTCCAACACCACAGTTCAAAAGCATCAATTCTTCGGCACTCAGCCTTCTTCACAGTCCAACTCTCACATCCTGAGCTAATAGCTATAAACTACTTACAGCGCCTGGCAGAACAGTGCCATATGAGCATTTGCCAAATTAAAACTTAATATGAAAATGTGCCTATAGAAGGAGGGGCAGTTTCTCACCTTCTCGAAAGAAGGGACTCCTCAGTGACTTTCAGTTGAGTCAGATCAGTCGCTCAGTCGTGTCCGACTCTCTGCAACCCTGTGAACCGCAGCACGCCAGGCCTCCCTGTCCATCACCAACTGCTGGAGTCTACCCAAACCCATGTCCATTGAGTCGGTGATGCCATCCAGCCATCATCCTCTGTCATCCCCTCCTCAGTGACTTAGAATTTGGTTTAAAAAAAAAAAAAAGACACTATTTCAATTGCATAAAATGCATTAATGCCAGTTTTGGCAAGAGGAAATCTTGTTTTTCTGACAGATGCTCCACTCTGCGAGTCTGGAAGCTTCCTCTCTGCCTGACTCAGCGTGGACAGAAAGAGAGTTTGATGAGAGTCATAAAAGTCTGAGGGTTCAGTGACTGACTGGCAATGAGAATGCTTTCTTTCTGATGATGAATTATCACCCGCCCATCTTTCCAACACCATGGGCATGAATGAAGAGTGTACACATATTTGGCCCCTGGCACAGCACAAATGGTAAGTAATTCTCCCCCACTGATGCAATTTGGGTGACTCCAGGCCTAGGATCAGGCATTCCTGGACTGACCATAGGGCTTGCTGACTCGGATCTAATTCCTGTGACACTGGTCTGCAAGCATCTAGCTCATGTCAGCTCATCACTGAGCACTCTCATCCTTCCTAATGAAAATAATAATATCAATAAATACCAAGTACGTATCCAGCCCTCTGCTGCTAGGCACTGGGAACACAGAGATGGTCTCATGGGGAAACGAGATTAACAAACAAAACATTGCAAGTCCCATTACGTGGGCTCACGAAAGACACATTTCAGCTAACCAGGGGGTGAGTGTAGAACAATTGCAGAGCCCTTGCCCTGTGCTAAGCTTGACTCCACGTATTTCCATGTATTAACTCATTCCACCCTTACAGCCACTCAATAGGGGAGGTAGTTTGGCTTCAATTTACAGTCAGAGAAAATGAAGAACAGAGAGGTTAAACCACTTGCCTAAAGTCACACAGCTAGTAAGGGTAGAATCAATGTGCATCCAGGCAGGAGAGCTCCAGAACCTGTGCTCTTGACCTCCCAGACAGGGCTGAGGTGTCCCTGATCAGTGCCCCATTGCATTTCACCTTTGGGTTCTCAATTCCCTCCACATTAGAAAAGACAGTGGGATCTGCCTAGGATGTCAACCCTGGACTCTTGCCAGGAAAGAACCCATCTTACCCTCAGGGCCCTGCTGCTCAAGGTTATGGCTGTGGATGACCAATGTCTCCTGTCATTCAGTAAATAAAGGATTCTGCAGCCAGCCAGCAGCCACTGTAGCTGCTCTCAACTGGCATACCTGGAGGGGATTCAGGGCGGAGAAAAGCAGGACACCGGCCCTAGATGGCCAAGGTGCCTATGAAAGGAATGATTTCAATGAGCCCAGACTCTTGCATCTTCCCCATACAAGGAAAAATGCCAAATTCATTAACTTGAGAGATATGGTTTCCTTTAATTAGTAGTAATTTTTTGATGTTCCGGTCACCTGGTTTTTATTGCCAAACTCTTATGTACCCTGGCTCCTCCCTTGCCTCTTTGGAGCAGTCCCTCAGAGTGATCTGAGAGGCTATATATCAGACTTCAGCCTCAGAAAAATCCACCGATAAAACACAATTCTCCACTTTTAGATTGTGCTTTTTAGTCGACGTTGCTATATATAGGGTGACAGTTCAAGGACACAATTTGATAGCATACACATTTGATAGAATGTGATAGAATGACTCACAGTCTAACAAGATCAGACTGGTTAAGGCCTATTATAATCAGGCCTTGTACCTGACCTCACATCCCATATTTTCCCCAACTCTGGAGATGGGTGTTCAGGTCCCCATTTCACAAATAAGGAACACAAAGGATTAGAGAGGCCCTGTGGCCTATTTAATCACACTACTTGTCGGTGCAATGGTTAAGAATCCGCCCTCCAATGCAGGGGACGCTCCTGGTTTGACCCTTGGTCAGAGACCTGGGTCCCACGTGTGGCATGGCAACTATGCCTGAGCACCGCAACCAGAGAAGAAGCCCGGTGCCTCAGTGAAGACCCAGTGCAGCCTAAATAAGCAAGTAAATGCATAATAAGATGAATCACACAACAAACCAGAGAACTCTAAACCTTGTGCCTTTTTCAGAGTGCCACGTCGGCCATCTAACCTCTAGAGAAAAAGCCTGGAACCAGACAATTCAGAGCTTCTGTTGCTTAAAGGGCCAAAAATTGAGGGTGAGGAATAATAAATAACCATGATAATAGTAGCAGGTAACATTTACTAGGTGCTCAGCATGCCATGCTGAACAATTACCTCATTTAATCTTCTTAACATCACCATGACATAAGTTCTTTCTTATCCTTGTTTTACACATAAGGAAAATGAAGCTCAGGTGATGAATGATCTGCCCAGTTTGGATGCTGTGCAACAGGAATCAGACCCAGACAAGCCTGCATCCAGAGCCCATTCCCCCGATTCCTCTTGCCTTTGCAGCCAGCAATGTCAGACCCAGACAAGCCTGCATCCAGAGCCCGTCCCCCTCGATTCCTCTTGCCTTTGCAGCCAGCAATGTACCCATCCAGCAGTCCCAGCCATGCGACTGGGAGACTGGGAGTCCACAGGCACCCTGTAAGTCGCTGAGATTTGGATTCTTGGGTTGCAGATGTAGGACCAATAAAACCTACCTTCCAGGTGGTAGCAAAGAGGTATGGAATCAAGATCCCAGTAGGCCTGGGGGCTGGGCCTTGTCGCTGTATAAACTCCCCAGGAGATTCTGAGAAGCGGTCAAGGTTGGGCTCCATCCGCTGGGCCCACGTAGGTCATAGGGGCCTCTCACACTTTAATGTGATATGGATGCAGCTTCTGGTTCATCAGGTCTGTAGTGGGCCCTGAGATTCTGTATTTCTACCCAGGCCTCCCCTCCCACCTTCCACCCCAAGGCTGGGGGACCACTTTGTCTCCCAAGACTGTAGGTCATGGTGATGAAATGGATTTTATTTTACATGCCAGGGAAGTCCCTGCAGACTTTTAAACAGGGGTGTGTTGTGATCTGTTCTACCACATGGGACGGTCACTCTGGCTGCTGTGTAAAGAACAAAGCCCTGGGTGATGGGAGGGTGGTGGGCTGCCATGGAAGCAGGAGGCCCAGTGTCTGCCGTGGTCCAAAATATCAAAAGACTCCTCCACTCTCTTCCAAGCAGGAACAGATGAGGAACCAAGCACAGCATCCATATCTAGCCCAGGAGGCCAACACTGTGTAGGCATGGATGTTATTGAGCCTGAGAAGGGCAAAGAGTGGGCGCTCCAATGGCCCTTCCTGCTTCTCGCCTTGGCTGCCTCTCTAGAGGAAGATGCTTCTTAGGGTGTGGGGTAAAGAGCTTTCTCTCCTCCGCTTCTAAAGGGCCCAGTCCCGGAATGACACGCCCTCTAGAAAGACCCAACAGGCAGGTTGGAGAGTGGGAGGGAGATTTTCGAGAAGGCTGCCTGGACCCAGCCCAGAGTCTGGCACCCTGACCAGTTCGGTTCAGTTCAGTTTAGTTACTCAGCTATGTCTGACTCTTTGTGATCCCATGGACTGCAGCACACCAGGCCTCCTTGTCCATCACCAACTCCCAGAGCTTGCTCAAACTGATGTCCATCGCATCAGTGATGCCATCCAACCATCTTATCCTCTCTTGTCCCCTTTTCCTCCCACCTTCAATCTTTCCCAGCATCAGGGTCTTTTTCAATGAGTTGGTTTTTCACATCAGGTGATCAAAATATTGGAGTTTCAGCTTCAGCATCAGTCCTTCCAATGAGAATTCAGGACTGATTTCCTTTAGGATTGACTGGTTGGCCCTTCCAAAAGGTCCAAAAGCCCTTGAGGCCACTTTTTTGGGGTGCTCAGATGGAAGTTCAAAGCAAAAGGGTTTTGCTTCCAGAGGAGTGGCCGTGAGGGTTTGACAAAAGACTCACCTCTCCAGGCTCTGCATTTTCCTCTCTGCCGGGTGAGTCACACTGCCCGAAAATGAAAAACACAGGCAAATAAGATAAAAAGAATGACACAGGTGACTCAGCAGACATGGACACCCATCCGGCAGGTCTCAGAGGCCCCACAGGGGGCAGGGGACTCAGTGGAAAAGGGGGGTGATTGCACTAAGGCATCCACTGAAGACATGGTTTTTTCTTGTCCTGGTTATGGACAGAATTTCTGAACTGCTTCTTTCCACGGCAGCTGCCTGAGTCTGGCGGATCCTGGCCTTATTCACAGGAAAGGGAGGCCATAGTTCAGAATCAAGACAGGATGGATGCATGTGTGCGACTCTTCCTTTGACTGTGGCAGAAAAAAGGCAGCGCCCTCCCCACAGAGGGCTGGTCTAGGCCTTACTTCTGCCCCCAAAATCCACCACCAAAATGAATTTGGATACTGGGATGTTTATGTGTAGAATAAGAGGATTCTGGGATTTATTTAAAAAATTCTGCTCCCCACTTTAAAATCACTGGGAGGTGATAGATGAAATAAGATTGGCAAAATGTTGACAATCGTTCAACTGAGTGGAGGATACATGGGTCCATGAAACCATGCTCTCTACTTTGGGATACACTGGGTCACATCTAAGCTGAAGCAACTTGAGGTTAATATGCCTCTTCCATCTCTCTCTTCCTCAGCAGCAGCTGCCCCACGGGCTGTGTATTCCAGATGGTGTGGATGCCATGTACAAAACTAAAAGGAACTCACCATCTGCTTTGCCCTTTAGCAGAGCAAGAGATGAACTGTGATTGTATTAAGCCAGTGTGATCTTTGAGGCTTCTTTTGTCGTCTATCCTGGTCTAGCCTGACACACAGTGTGCAGCCCTCGAGGCCACACTGACTCTTTGCGACTCCAGGGACTGTAGCCTCCTCTGTCCAGAGGACAGGCTTCCCTGTCCATGAGATTTCCCAGGCAAGAATACTGGAGTGAGTTGCCATTCTCTTCTCCAGGGGATCTTCCTAGCCTAGGAATTGAACCCAGGTCTTCCACACTGCAGGCAGATTCCTTACCTCTGAGCCACCAGGGAAACCCCATAAGTTCAGTTCAGTTGCTCAGTCATGTCTGACTCTTTGCGACTGCATGGACGGCAGCACACCAGGCTTCCCTGTCCATCGCCAACCCTCCGAGCTTGCTCAAACTCATGTCCATTGAGTCAGTGATGCCATCCAACCCTCTCATCTTCTGTCGTCCCCTTCTCCTCCTGCCTTCAATCTTTCCCAGCATCAGGGTTTTTTCCAATGAGTCAGTTCTTCGCATCAGGTGGCCAAAGTATTGGAGCTTCAGCTTCAACATTAGTCCTTCCAATGAATATTCAGGACTGATTTCCTTTAAGATGGACCCCATGAAGAATATATCTATTGCCTTTTCCCAAGTCCCTTCCAAGTTATACAAACTTTCTTAGTTTTATTTCTTTTCGTTTTCCTATACTGTCTCAAATCCCTCTGCTATGTCAGAGTGCCATCTCTGAGTACCTTCAGTCTTCATGCTGCTCTCTAAGCCAGCACCCAGGATTGATGATGACCCCCACATGGCCTGACTTTCAGTAGAACAGGACCACTTACGGGAATACACACTCGGGTCACATCAGGTGTGTGTGCAAGAGGGAGGTCAGATCTTATTGCTGGTACATATAGAGTTTCCAGTGAATCAAACCCCTAAGTATAGGGATTTCCCTGGTGGCCTAGTGGCTAAGACCATGCTCCCAATGCAGGGGGGCTGGGTTCAATCCCTGGGCAGGAAATTAGGACTCACATGTCACAGTTAAGATCCCACGGGCCGCAATGAAGACCAAAGAGCCCATGTGCCACAGCCGAGACCCAGGACAGCCAAACAAATAAAATAAACACAAATAAATATTTTTTTAAAAAGCCTAAGTGTATATCATCATGCCTCTGTGAAACCTATCTTATTGTACCGTTTTTGTAAAATTGGCCTTTAATGGAGACCGAGAGGCTTTGCTCCATTTCCTCCTAAGCGGCCATGCCAGCCTCTCAACAGCTGTCACCCAGCTGAAAAGAATAGGACGAACTGGGGGGAAGAGTCAGGAAGTATTGCAGAGAGTCCCCAGTCCTGTTTCTTACACACAGTAGTCCCAGGTTCTTGGAGGGATGCTGAGAAATGAGTTCAGTGGGAGCTGTAGTTATGGGGACTTTTTTCTGAGCTGAAAATTAAGATACATATCAGATCAAAAATGTGATGCCACTCATGTGTGGGTCAGGCTTGGAGATTAATATGGAGGCTGACTTCGGGGAGTTTTAGCAATATCAGATGGTCCTTTGGTTAAGAGGAAAGGACCCATGGTCACAAGGTTTGCCCAGGCTGCAACTATAATAGATCCTGTTGTTCAGAGGCGTCAGAGTAGGAGGGGTTCTAAACTGACATCATAGGGGCTGAAAGGGCCACTAGTTGTGACCCATAGGTAGAGAGCAAAGGAATTGGCCTTTGGGGCCAAGTAGGCCTGCATTCAACTCCTGGTTCTACCCTTATCTACCACGTAAGCCTCAGGCATGTCCCTAAATTTCTCTGAACCACAGTCTCTTCACTGAATTCCATTTGAATGGTGGCACCTATTTAAGGATTGGCAAGAGGATTAATAGATGAAGGCTTATAGAAACCTCTTAGGAGGTATTGGAGCTGAAAGAACCATTTCTCATCCCTTCTCCTCCCACCAGGTACAAGGGTGCTTCTCCCACTAAGTACTTCCCTCTCTAGGTACTAAGATGCTTCTTGACCTTTTGGCTAAGATCAGGTATAGTATGGGGCTTTCCAGGTGGAAAAGTGGTAAAGAACCCACCTGCCAGTGCAGAAGACTCAAGAGATGCATGTTCTATCCCTGGGTTGGGAAGATCCCCTGGAGTTGAACATCGCAACCCACTCCAGGATTCTTGCCTGAAAAATTCCATGGACAGAGCAGACTGGTGAACCACAGTTCATGGGGTCACAGAGTCTGACACGACTGAGCAACTGAGCACACCACCGGGTACTAGTTACTTCTCTAAGTACCAAGGTTCTTCTCCCTCTTGGTACTAGGTACTTCTCTCTCTGAGTACTAAGGTGCTTCTCCCTCTTGGTACTAGGTATTTCTCTAAGTACTAAGGTGCTTCTCCCTCTTGGTACTAGGTACTTCTCTCTAGGTACCAGGTTGCTTTTCCTACTAGGTACCTATTCCCACTAGACAATAGAAGGAACTGTCTGCAGAAATGAAAATTTTCACTTCATTTAAATGTCACAATCTTTAGCAATGCAGACTGCCTTGCAGCAGTGGTTCACACTGCATGCTAGAACACGGATATATCATCCATATCCGTATTCTAAACAGAGTTTTTTTTTAAGTCCAATGTGTGGGCCTATCTCCAGGGAACTCTGATTCAAGCAGTCAGAGTAACTCTCATGCACCACTGGGTTTGAGAACTATAGCCCCAGTGCTTTCTACATCCCAAGAAAGGGCACTCACCCGCATAGCACCCATGGGTCAAGGAAGGAACTCTCTCCAGCATACAGCTGAGAAGGCAGTACGGGTAACACCTGCTCTGATTTCAACTTTATCTTGCACAGAAAATGGAAAAAAAATCTTGTTGAAAAACCCATTTGCTGATATATGTCTCTTGGAATTCTAAACCTTGTACACCAACTTGATTGAGGCAATTTTTTTTTAATTAATTAAGAGATTGGCAAACAAATAAAGGAATCATCTCTGTTCTTTGGCCAAAACTTTTCCTAAAACACCTGCAGGGGAGGGAAGGCAGTTTAAAGCATGAAGACTCAAAGTGCAAGGAACAGCATCAGAATCCAGACAGGTCCAGCAGGAGAAAGAGAAGCGAAGATTCGGTATTAACTCTGCTCCATAGACTACTGTGACCCAGTATTCATCAGTCTTTCCTAGCATTCCCAACATGACAACAGAACTGCCCTTCCCATGAGGAAACAGGAGTAAAGCAGTAAAGAGAAGGACGGTCTGCCTTCAGCACTCTCATGGAAGATGAACATGTTGATGGAATTTTACATGTCTCTGAGCCAAGGCAGGAAGGTTAGCAGAATCTGTGGAATATTCCAGAAATCATACCAGCCCCATAAATCCCAGGGCAAACCCTTATATCCTTTTCATTCTTTATGTGCTCCTTCAGTCTTTATTTAAGCAGCCAACACGTAGATGTCCCAGGCACACAATGGATGTTCCAAGTACCTAAAGTAGAAAAAGGAATCAGCTTCCTCTCTTGCATCCCAGGTGGCACTAGAGGTAAGGAACCTGCCTGTCAATGCAGGAGACAAAAGCTGCAGGTGTGATCCTTGGGTCCAGAAGGTCCTCTGGGGCTGAGCACGGCAACCCACTCCAATATTCTTGCCTGGAGAATCCCACGGACAGAGGAGCCTGGTAGGCTGCAGTCCAGCGGTTCTCAAAGAGTCAGACACGACTGAAGTGACTTAGCACACGTGCATGATGCTTTAAAAAAAATTCCTCAGACACCATTATATTAAGGGGAAGCAGAGCTGTTCTCTGTTTCAAACAATTGTCTCCAGGCTTCAAACCACTTGAGACCCAGCCCCAGCCCTGTCTGATCCCCACTTCTCTCCCAGCTCACGCCATGACCTGGGCAAGTCACTCGACTCCTCTGTACCAAGATTTCTCTCTAATTAAGATGATGGCAGTTGTTCAACCTGCCTCCCAGGATTGTAGTAAGAATTGAGTTTGCACAAACTCAGGATGGTGACTTAATGAGGCTCTGTCTGCACCCATGCAGATGGAGGCTACAGAGAATGGTAGAGGGAGTGAGGAAGTGGAGGTCCGCCCAGCCCCCACACAAAGGGCAGTGACGAGGGAGGGGGAGGAGGGTCCTGCTGCTGCTGACGGTGGTAATGTCACAGACACCAGAGCCGTGACGATGACCCTTGTCATCTCTGAGCACAGCCTCTGTACACAGGCTGAGCAGCGACCAGGTAGAAAAGGGAAAGACAGGGGCAGAGAGCAGTTCCTCCTCTCCCTGGAAGCCCACCTCAGATGCGTGCATAATCTACCCAAGGAAACTCACGTAATTTAATTTTTTTTTTTTGAAATTTCTTTCCACCATTTTCTTTTTGTTTAAATTAAGGGTGAGTGTTCCATGGAAGGTGTCAAAAAAAAAAAAAAAAGATCAGATTAGAATGGGTGGTGTTGACTGCCACTGATAACCAAGTATCCACGCAGTAATGTTGGTAGCCCGCCTTTCTGCCCAGGTGCTCAGGAAACCAATACAGATGGGATCTGACATCTGGACCCATGGGAATAGTGGGGTACCCCTCCCTCAGGGATGCTCTCCCAGGATGTTACAGCAATCTTTATGAGCCAGAGAGCAGAGGAGGGAGGAGGGCAACTAATGTTTGCCTAGTGCTAACCAGGTAATCCTCCCAATTATCCTCTGCAATAAAAATCATTATCCCCATTTTACAGATGAGACAACTCGAGGTTGTAGAGATAAAGTGACTTGTCCAAGATCACATGGCCAATAAGCAGAGAAACTGGAGCTTGAGAAAAGCCTGGCTCATTGTATACTAAGTGCTGTGGGAAATGAGAAATAAATATTCCAGAGTTAATATGCTCTTTAATGAACTTTCAGTCCAGTGAGGGAGATGAACAGGTGCAACTGACATAAAAGATATGGTGGAATACAATAAATGGTAACACACAATAAAAGGACTTTAAGGGCCCAGAGGAAGGAACAATGAATATTGACCCCAGATCTAGATGGCATTTGAAGGGGTCCGTGAAACATGAGAAGCACAGCAAGGGGAGAATAGGGAGAGGCGGGGATGGAAGGAAGGGCAGGGGGGAGAAAGGCTGGCCCCAGTAAAGGCCGGGGGTCCGAGAGCACCTGCCAGGCTGCCCAGAGTCACCAGGGCAGACACCACGTGGCTTTCCTGCTTCCAGTTCCTTTCCTTCCAGGGTAGGATCCAGGCAAGGCTCACCAGGGCTTTCGGAAACTTCGCTCCTCCACAAAACATGAATTACCACAGTCTTGTCAGGGCTCCCTGGTAAATCAGTTGGTAAAGAATCCGCCTGCAATGCAGAAGACCCCGGTTCAATTCCTGGGTGGGGAAGAACCGCTGAAGAAGGGATAGGCTACCCACTCCAGTATTCTTGGACTTCCCTTGTGGCTCAGATGGTTAAGAATCCACCTGCAATGAGGGAGACCTGGGTTCAATCCCTGGGTTGGGAAGATCCCCTGGAGATGGAAAAGGCTACCCACTCCAGTATTTTAGCCTGGAGAATTCCATGGACTGTATAGTCCATGGGGTCGCAAACAGTGGGGACAGACATGGGGTGGCAAATAGTGGGGACGCCACTGAGCAACTTTCACTTCATTTCACTTCACTGTCGGTCTCCCCGATGTCCTGTTCCCTCTTTCAGGCTGAACTCACTCTTGACGGGACTCACTTTCCACTCCCACCATCCACCTCTTACTCTGGCAGGCCACACCCTAATCAATTAGAGGGCTGGACGTGGTACCCTTACCCTAGGCAGATCAGTCTCCCTTCCAATGGGCTCCCGTCAAGCTTTCATTCCCATGGCGCTTACTCAACTCACCAGTGTATGTGTCCTTATCTCCTGTGAGGCTGTGAGCCTCATGAGAACCGGGCTCTTATTTAGTTTCCCAGACTATAACACAGCTCCTGGCACACAGAAGATGATTAGCAAATAAAGTAGAATGGCAAGCTGAGCCAATGAAATGACAATGGGGAGGCACGAGAAATGAGGAGAGAGAGGAAATGGGGGCCAGATTTTGAGTTAGAGCAGGGTTTTTAAGCCAGGTTCATTTGTTCCCCTTTTACCGTGTGGCCACTGGGGAAGGACTGATGGGTTTTGGGGAAAGAAGCAATACATCTTGTGCATCAGGGTCTAGCATGACTACAGAGAGAGAGCAGGGCTGGGGGCAGAGAAAGTCTTTAGGAAGCTTTTGTGATGGCTCAGACAAGAAATGAGAAGGTGGACATATGACTCATTCGAAGAAGCCTTTTGAAAACTGGAACCTTACCAAGGGGGAAAGGGGGTGGGATGAACTGGGAGATTGGGATTGGCATGTATACACTGTGGATGTTCTGTATACAATAGATAGGGCTTCTCTGGTTCTCACCAGTAAAGAATCCGCCTGCAATGCAGGAGTTGCAGGAGACACAGGTTCGACCCCTGGGTCTGGAAGATCTCCCAGAGGATGGCATGAAACCCACTTCAGTGTTCTTGCCTGGAGAATCCCATGGACAGAGGAGCCTGGCGGGCTACAGTCCATAGGGTCGAAAAGAGTCTGACATGACTTAGCACACACACGTACACATGCATAAAATAGAGTACTAATACTACCAGTGCCCTGTGGTGACCTAAATGGGAAGAAAATCCAAGGAAGAAGGGATATATGCACATATAGCTGATTCATTTTGCTGTGCAGCAGAAACTAACACAGCATTATAAAACAACTGTACTCCAATTAAAAAATTTTTAAAAACCACTGAAACCAGAGGACACAGAGCACATTCAAGCTCTAGCTAAAGTGGCCAAGAGCTGTCCTGGAGGACTGGCAGGATTCCATGACACCAGGCAAGACTGCTGTTCACAAGTCTGGGGAGGGGTGAGAAATCGCCATGTGTACATCAGAGCTCTTAAGAAATATTACATGAATAAGTGGAAGCTTTGGCAAGCACTTCCCTGGGAAACCGCCTATTACATGACTAAGGCCCTGAGAAATCTCTGTTGATGGCCTGGCAGAACCTTCGCCGGCCGAATCTTTCACTGAAAACCTCAGAGGGCTTCTGGGAGCATGTGGATTATGGGCTGTGGGAATCTCGGGTCATAAAACTTTCGCCCAGCTGCTCGAGTGCCCAGCCGGGCAATTAAGGAGGATGCTTTCAAGCAGATCAAAAGACTCTAGTGAGGTGATCTCAGGAAGCTTCCTGCCCTCCCTGTGAGGAAGGCAGGAGTCAGGACTCATTATCCTCATTTTACAGATGAGAAAAGTAGGTTCCCTGGTGAGTAAGTCCCTTGCCTGAAGTCAAACAATCAGCAAAGGGTGGAACCCAAAATAAGCATCACAGTCACCCAATTCCCAGGACATCATCACTTCAGAGCCTTCCATTCCTTGGAAGCTGGATTGCTTCTTGGGAAGTCTGGAACCACGTTTGGGATGTTAGGGCCTGGAGTGGTCCACAGGGTCTTTTCCAACCATCTAGCACCCACAGACACTTCCATGCACACACAGTGACTTGCATCTGTCCTTTGCAACACTGAGATGTCTTGATAGCATATCCAGGCCCCCAACCTAACAATAACAACCCAGTTACTCCTTGGCCAACCTATATGCAAGCCATTTAAGAGGACACACTTGATCTTAGCCATCATCTTACAGAACTCCTCACGTTCATAAAGTCATACCTGATTTCAGATCCCAGTTCTGCCCTTGCTCTTCCCAGGACCTAGTCAAGTTACTGAACCTAAGTCCCACTTCCCACATCTAGGAACTGGAGATATTCAGAATAGCTCTCTAACTGGGATATTGTGAGGCGTCAGTGAAGTCAGGCACATAAAAAGCACAGCAGAAAGCCCAGCGTGGAGTAACCATTCAATAAATGTCAGCAATTATGAATAGCTTTGCTCATATGAGTGATCTGAGTTTGAAAAGTAACTCTCTGTTCTCTGTCTGTTCATAGTCTGGTTATTAAAGAGTTAAGTTCAAATCTTAGTATCTGACCAACTCCTTCCCTTCCGGACAAGGAAGTTTATTTTTGCTCTTAATAATCTCAGCTACTTGCCATGTTTTAAACAAGAGGTGATTCATTTCTCTTCATTCAGAGGATACCTGTTAGAGCAAGAATGCTGTGTCTGGCTGGTCAGGGCCTTAAAATTCTCTCTGGGGTCCTGCCTTGTACCTCCCTTGTCATTGTCACCTGGTCATCAACAAGTCCAGTGTCCTACCAATTCAAGGCAGCTGACAAGGATAGGTCAGAGGCTGGGATTCTGATGCAAGATGGTACAGGCAGCTGTGGTCCCTGACTCCAACAGCATCTTCACCTGGGTCGATTTTATCGTGTCTTCTGACCTGGAAGATGGTCTCTCCATATGAACCCTGGTTATTTAATGCACTTGAAAAGTCAAGTCCTTTTATAGGCTATTGTTCTTTTTCAATATTATGGTTGCACTTCATACACACCAATGTCCCATCCTAATCCCATCAGACCATCCCGCAGATCATCAGCAGATTGGTGACAGTCCCCATAAACTCCACTGCCTTCTTGCCCCAGATCCCTACATCTCCTGGTCTGAGCTCTTTCTATGCCATAGTAGTGCCTTCAGCCCTCTCTGGGGGCAGGCCAGGGAGATAATGCCTCCGTGAGTGACCCTCAACTGATACAGAACAAGAACTAGTAGATAAATACCCCAGTGAGCTTACCCCTCCATGGGGCAACTTCGAGATCAGCCAGTACTGCCTCTTAAAGGGCCCGTAGCACACCTCAGGCCCAGGTGCCCACGGTAACAAGTGACTCATTTGCGCACATTCACTGGCTTCCTCCTTTCCCTGGATCAGTTCCTCACTCCCCAAATGAAGCTTCCTCAGATCACCTCCATTCTGACTGCTGGCACTCAAAATCTCTGCCTGGGGTCTGCTTTGGGGAGAACCCAAACTAAGATGGGTTCTTCAAAGAAAGTTGCGGTTATACTAAAAGAGCACAAAGGATTTTACATTAGGCAGACAGTGTGAAGTATGATATAGAGCAAGTCTGAAATGAATAAAACCCCTGGTTACAAAGTCTCTGTCTCAACAGACTCCTGCAACACTGTTCTTGTTGCTCAGGAGCCGTCATCTCTGACTTTTTGTGACCCCGTGGACTGCAGCACACCAGGCTCCCCTGTCCCTCACCATCTCCTGGAGTCTGCCCAAGTTCATGTCCATTAAATCAGTGATGCCCTCCAACCATCTCATCCTCTGCCCCCTTCTCCTCCTGCCCTCAATTTTTCCCAGCATCAGGGTCTTTTCTGATGAGCCGGCTCTTCACTTCGCATCAGGTGGCCAAAGTATTGGAGCTTCAGTTTCAGTATCAGCCCTTCCAATGAGTATTCAGGGTTGGTTTCCTTTAGGCCTGACTAGCTTGATCTCCTTACTGTCCAAGGGACTCTCAAGAGTCTTCTCCAGCACCACAGTTTGAAAGCATCAGTTCTTTAGTGTTGACTACCAGTTAACTCAAGGTCAGGGCCTCGTTCACTAGTCATGCCTACCCTGACCATGAATATGATGTGAATGCTTCCAGAGTCTGTAGCCAGCCAGTGCCGAGCTCTCAGAAATAAATGAATTAGAGTCTCCGAGACCAAGAGGATCAGCTTGAGTGCAGTGGCTCAGAAGTTTTTCAGTAGCCTCTTTACATCTTGGAACTTGACTCAGAATCTGCAAGCATAGAGGTTAAAACCAAAGAAAACAAAAATTAGAAATATTCCATTTAAATCTCCTTGTCTATTGAGAGCAAGGTGGCATTATCTTACACACCAGATGCAAACAGAGGCAGGCATTTTTCCCGGATCATCAGGGAACACAGTGACACGCTGGACAGAGACAGTGGCCCTGACGCAGACACACCAGCCTTGGCAAGAGCCTCCAAAGCCTGGCCGTAGACATCAGAGCAGAAAGTTGGAGCTGAAGAAGGGAAAAGTAAACACTACATGGGAGCCAGAAGGACAGAGTTCACAGGTACACACAAGTGATCCCCTGGGACTTCCAGAAATAACAGGCGAAAGTCTTGGCAAGGACTCCAAGGCCGTGGAGGAAGAGACTAGCCCCGGGGGAGCGTGGGTAAATAACTATATATGTTTGTATTGATGATGATAAAGGTGATGGATGTGACGGATATGGTGACCCTGACTCTTGCCCAAACATGTGGTCCCTGGGGACTTAGGAATATAAAATCATGTTTTTCCTAATGGTATTGTAAGTCCCTACAGTACAGCAACTCACCTCACCTTCTAGTGTGTTGTTAAACACTCAACACTGGGTGAAGAATATAGATGAAGAGAAAGAAACAATTTTCTTTTCTATTTAATGAAAGAAGTGAAAGTGTTAGTCACGTCTGACTCTTTGCAACCCCATGGACTGCAGCCTGCCAGCCGCCTCTGTCCTTGGAATTCACCGGACAGAGGCAAGACACTGGAGTGTGTAGCCATTCCGTTCTCCAGGGGATCAACCCAAGATCCAGAGGTGGAACCCGGGTCTCTCACACTGCAGAAAGACTCTTTACCATCTGAGCCACCAGAGAAGTCCTTGTTTAATGAGCTTAACACAAAAAGTTTAAGCTTCATCCCCTTGCTCTTGTCCCTTGGTTAGAGGCTGCTTTTTCGCTGAGTCTGCTGAAGACAGAAGCCTGTGTATTCAGTGCTTCACACCGGCCTACTTATCATCACATCACAGCCAGACCCACCTCAAACTGGAAAGTATAATCTCAAAGCCCTCCCAGGTTGGCCCAGCTCTAAGAACAATCAACTCAGAAAACGTGGAATGGAGAAAGCATCTTTGCAGGCATGGACCATTTCCAAAATAATAAATGATGCTGCTATGAAGCACAAAGTGTGGGGGTCCCTTGTTACACAGCAACAGGTAATTAACACATCCTCGACTGAAGGGCTGTGTCCCACACTTTAGATAACACCATTCTAAAGGACCGACATTAAGTCACCATTCCAGTGGGGTGAGTGGGATAATGATGAAAAGCAGAGAGGCAGAAAGCTAGATGAGAAGTCAAAAGCTTCAAGTTCTGGTTCCAACTCTATCAAGACTCCCCAGCTGTGTGAGCTCCGTGAGATCATTTCCTCTTCTGTAAAGTGGAATTCATGATAAATACCCATCTTACGTCACACTGTCATTATTAGACTCAGATGACAGAACCCAAGCAAAGCTTTGTTAATACGTGAGATTATATCCCAAGTAAGGGGTTATAATCATCCACGTTATCAAAATCATCCTTATGGATGGCTGTTACAAAGTAAAGCCGGCAAAAGTTAAAGTTACTCAGTCAAAGTAAACAGAACCCACTGAGTAATTGGAACAAGGTGAAGTTAACATGGGAAATGGGCTACGCAGCTGATGGAAAGGCTGGAAACCCCACCAAGAAGTAATGGGGCCACCCAACGATTAATAAGAGCAGCAAGTCCCTCAGCTGGAGGGACAGAGAGAAGCGGCAGGATCATAGGAACCCAAGGCCTGGGGTCGCCCTATAAGAAGCTGGAACCGTGGTGGGAGCCAGAGCCAAGAACGAAATGTAACCTCTGCCTCGTGCTCCTGAAGGCGGCGGGGAGAGGAAATGCCCTTTCCGATTTCTGCCTTCCCGATGCCCTTCAACAATGGTCCAGTGCCTCCCATGTGCCAGACCCAGCCAGAAACCAGCTGACATGGGAGTGACAAGTGGACCTGGAGCCAACAAGCCCTGGGCCAAAGAAGCAGTCTGTTCAAGCAGAAATGCGGTAACACACTGGAAATGGAAGTGACGCACTGCAAAGCCCCAGAGACTCAGACTCCAAAAGAGCCCAGCAATTCATCCGGCGCAATCCCTCATTCTCCAGGTGAGGCTTCGAAGAGGAAAATGATACGACTTGCCCCAAATCAGCTGGCTAGGGGCAGCCTGGATCCAGGGCCTCTGAATTCCCAGTTCATAGCGTTTTCTTCACAGCGTTAACTTTAGCAGAGGCACTTCAGCTTCACAACAGGAGGTATTCCAATGGTTGATTTCTAAGGTGGCTATTTGAACCTGAGAACTCACTTTCCCCTGAAACAAGGTTATCTTGGCTGACTGACAGTGGTCCCAGTCTGGCTGTTGAGCCCACAACATGAGATGAAAAGAGGGCTTCCCAGGTGGCTCAGTGGTAAAGAACCCACCTGACAATGCAGGAGACTCAAGAGATGTGGGTTTGATCCCTGGGTTAGGAAGATCCCCTGGAGTAGGAAATGGCAACCTGGTCTAGTATTCTTGCCTGGAGAATCCCACAGACAAGGGAGCCTGGCAGGCTGAATTCCATGGGGTCACAGAGAGTCAGACATGACTGAGCAAGTAAACACACACACACACAACAGGCTGATGAGCATCTTTCTCCCAGGGCAGAAGAGAAGAGCGTCTCCTCCATGTCCTTGCTCTGCCATCCAAGGTGTGATGGGCGTGGGGACCCCCGCCACCCCTACTGCTGTTCTTCCCCACAGTGGTCATTCCTGTGGCTGCAGGGCTAGCAATGGAGGAAGAGCACCTGGAAGGCTGAAAGCAGGTTCTTTTTTTTTTTTTTTAACACCTTTGTACCCTCAGCACCCTTCCAGTAACCAGCCCAGCCCAGTCCTGTGATTGCCAGCATGCCCTCCCTCGAGGGGTCTGAAATAGCAACTTCAAAGAATAGGCATTATTATGAAATCCTTTTATATTAGGAAAATGAAAAAAAAGTCTTTTGTTTTTCTGCTACAAGTGAAACAGTAAAATTTGCGTGCACACACATAAAGTGCTCTTAGATGGTGAGGAGAGTGAGGGGAGATGCTGAGAGATGGGGGCCAGTTATCTGTGAGTTGAAGGCTCCATTCTCTGGGGCTGCAGTGGGTTCATTCTCCTGCGATTTGGGCAGAGAAGTCTTTAACTGCTGCAAGGCTGCCCACACTAGATCTTCTGGTTTTGGACGTGGTTCTTGCGATTCGTGAGCTCCAATTTCAATAACCAACCACCCAAAAAGAAAGAAATGACCCATCCACCCAAAAATGAGAATGAGGGCAAATTCCCCAGGAACTTAAAATGCAACTTTGGTGCTAATGCAGAAATGGAAACCGAAATACACTTTCTGCTCTGCAGGTCAAAACGCAGAGACGTATTTCCTCAAAACTTGACCCTACCTCCCAGCTGCAGAAAACAGGAAATCCAAGTCTGTAGAGCTTTGAGGCATTCACACTCCAGTGGCCTCGGCCGTGAAGCTTCCCTGCCCTGCAGGGTGGAAGCGATTGGTCCCCATCCCTCACCCCGTGCCCCTCTTTCTTGTTCCCATCCCACTGGGCCAAGGACACCAAATACAGTCCCACAAGTAGAGCACTGGCCAATTCAGGAGATGCCATTTCCGTCAGCTGCGGTGTGAATGGCACCCCCCGGAGTTGTGCCATGCTTCTATTAGAACATCTTGCCGATGGCGGTGTTAAGACTGACACCTACAAGGTCACAAGCTCTGGCTGAGCTACAGTCATCTCTGTGACTCTAGCACCCAACACAGTGCCTGGTACAGAGACTCTCAATGTAAACTTGAAGGGATTTCAGAAGCAATGAATTTGAGAGGAGAGTCAGCACCCCCACTTAGACAGGAAATAAGTAGTTATTTTAAATAGCAGTAGCATCCTAATTAGAGTATGGATTCTTCTTCACATAACCTTGGAACCTTTAAAGAGTAACTATAACAGAGTGATTAAGATCTCTGGCTCTGAGATCAAAAGGATTTGGTTTTGAATCCTTGCTCCACAACTACTAAACCAAAGCTCTCTAAGCCTTAGTTTCCTCATCTGTGAAGATCTACTGAGATCACGCCTTAGCCTAGTGTCTGATACACAGTAATGTACAGTATGTCTTGGGAGTAATGATGAAGTAGATGGTTAATGGCAATTAAGCAACAATTAAATGTTAATCCTAAAAGGCGCATTTTAGTTATCAATATTTATGTCCCACAAGGATGAATATGCCCAGGGCATACTGAGTGCTTGTATGTATGTGTGTGCTCTGTCATGTCTGACTCTTTGCAGCCCCACGGACTGTAGCCCGCCAGGTTTTCTTCTGTCCATGGAATTTTCCAGGCAAGAATACTGGATGGGTTATGGGTTACTGTTTCCTACTCCGAGGGGGATCTTCCCTACCCAGGGATCGAACCCAAGTCTCTTGAGTCTCCTGCATAGGCAGGTGGATTCTTTACAGCCTCGCCATCTGGGAAGCCTCTATTGAGTGCTTAGTTAATGCTTACTGAATGAGAGAGAAAGGAGAGACCTAGTGAGAGAATGAGAATCAAGGGTGGAGGGGAGTGAGTAGGGAGAGGGAAGACGGGAGGGTGGAAGGGAAGAGGGCACTGAACCAGGAGTCTGGAGAGATACAGTTTCAAATTTGACACCACTAACACTGTGACCTTAAGTCCCTTTCTTGGTCTCAATCTGCTCCTTTTTTAAGATCAAAGGTCATTAGACGGTATCTCAGGTTCCTTCGCCACATCCCCTCCCTCCTCTCTCCTGAACCTTTTTTGCAGCTTTCCTTCATATCCTGCAGGTGGTGCTGCTGAGTTAAGAAGAAAACCTGTTTTTCTGCAGCCTGGTTCCCAGCTGCCAAGTCTCTGCTTGAATAGCAGACTGGGAACTAGAGAAATCACTTACTTGTTGCTGAAAATGCCCCGGGGCAGTAAACGAATCATTCCGTTTCCTTTCTTGCCTACTTGGCCTCTCCTGGTGCCATGAAAGCTCTCTGGGTGTGGGGAGGCAGCTGGTCCTGAAATTCCAAGTCCAGTTCCACTACTTCCTGGCCAGTGACCTTGAGCAAAGGCATTTGCCTTCTTGAAGTGTCAATACGGACACCCCTGGAAACAGGGGGAAAATTTGTTAAGTAGTGTTCATCAATTGAAGAGCCCAGTGCCTGGCCCATAGTAGATATTCAAGAAATTTATCTGCCTTTCCTTCCCTGCTTTTCACTCACTAAGGACTACAGCTAGTGCTTGAGAAGAAATGAACTGTGCAGTGCCAGAGCGATGAGGAGGTGGGCTTTCCAAGGGGATTCACTGAGGATAGGACATGTCATCTGAGGCTGGAAAGATGAGAAGGAGAGATGTCCCAGGCAAAAGGGCCACCCCGTGCAAAGACAGCCAGTCTTACCCAGCTCCCCTGCCCCATACTTTACAGACTGATCCTGAGTCCAGCGGCTGTGTCTCCTGAGCCAGAGCCCACCTTGTTCACGCCTCTAAGAAGGTAGTTATCTGCCTGTGTTGTAAGTTATATATATCCAATCATGTCTCTTTAAGGACTAGGAGTGAATTTAATTCATCTTTGCCTCCCTGGAGCCTGGCACAACAAATGCCTTAATGAATAGATGAGCCGATGAATGTACCACCTTGGCATCATCCTGGCTCTTTTTCTCTGCATGCTAAGTTGATTCAGTCATGTCTGACTCTTTGCGACCCCATGGACCATAGCCTGCCAGGCTCCTCTGTCCAAGGGATTCTCCAGGCAAGAATGCTGGAGTGGGTTGCCACTCCCTGCTTCAAGGCATCTTCCCGACCCAGGGAATGAACTCATGTCTATTATGTCTCCTGCATTGCAGGTAGGTTCTTTACCACTAGCGTCACCTGGGAAGCCCTCTCTTTTTTCTCTAAGCCTTTTTTTTTTTTAATGTGGACCATTTTTAAAGTCGGTATTGAATTTGTTACAATATTGTTTCCATTTCACATTTTGGTTTTTTGGCCTCCTGGCATGTAGAATCTTAGCTCCCTGACCAGGAATCAAATCAACAACCCCTGCATTGGAAGGTGAAGTCTTAACCACTGGACTGCCAGGGAAGTCCCCTCATCCAGTCACTCATTGGTTATCTCGATACACAGGCATCCTGACCTTTAGCTTCACCTCCCCCAACACGTATCTAGCCCTTGCTACCTGGTGGGTCCTCAATACATGCTCACATTGTTGAAATTAAGTTGCATTTTCATTTACTGAGTACCTGGAGTGTGCTGGGCACTGGAGATGCAAAGATATGCAAGGAAGAGCTCATTTTAGAAGAATAAAAGAACAGGAACACATACGAAACATTCGCTATGTTCATATCCCATGGCTAAGCGCTCTGTACATACTCTTAACGCTCACCAAACCCTATGAAATGGGTACTAAGATTAGCACCATTTCACAGATGGGGAAAGTGAGGCTCAGCTGGGGAGACTTGTACAGGATGGCAGAGCCAGACTGAAAGCCAGGAGTCTGGCATGAAAGGCCTTGCCACTCACCACTGTGTTGTGAACATGCACAGGTGTGTGTTTACAAATCACGTGTTCAGTGTAGGAGAGCTCAGTGTGCGATGGCAGTTGGGAAAGATTTCCCAGAGAAGAGTCAGGAAGGGCTTTCCAGAAGGATCATGGTGCCAGTGGGGAAGGTGCTGGAGAGGGAGAGGAAGGAACATTCTGGAAGGAGAGAAGAGGTGTGCAGTCTGCAGGGAACATGGCAGAGAGACAGAGCCTGTCTGGGAGACGTCGCCTGCTCCTCCCCTCTGGAAGGTCAAGTGCTGGGTCTAGAACAGGGCATCTCAGGAAAAGACACACAGTACTAGAGACTCTAGAAACACATTCTCTAGGGATAAGTCTAACAAATAGAAAGCCCCCCACCCCACCCCACCCCTTTTGGAGAGCTGATCTGTGTGACTTGACTGCTTTAGTCTGGGCAATCAAAACATACAAAGGCCTCAAACACTTATTCAACATTCACTAAACACCTACCAAGTGCCAGGCATTTACCAATGAGCACCCAATCTGGGCTGTATATGTTGTACTATGAGAGCTGATGGAACAATAAGGTTTGATTCTGTCCAGGTTTGAATCTCAGCTCTGGTAAACACTCACCTTGCACAAGTTACTTCTCCCGTCCGTGTCATGTTTCCGCGTGTGTTAAAAGAATACTGATAAATAGCAATCATACAGGACTGTTGTTTTAAATGAGTTCTTTCATGTAAAGGGCTTAGAACACAGCCTGGAAGATACTAAGCACTTAGTAGATGCTGGATATT
Source organism: Capricornis sumatraensis (assembly GCF_032405125.1). Lineage (NCBI taxonomy): Eukaryota > Metazoa > Chordata > Mammalia > Artiodactyla > Bovidae > Capricornis > Capricornis sumatraensis. Next base: position 33,884,540 of record NC_091079.1, read on the forward strand.
TACATGTGTGCTCCCATTGAAAATTTACTCTTGATTGAACACCTACTAAGTGCTGGGCACTGGGCTAGAAGCAGGTTTAGAGATATTAAGGAGAGAACCAGGGGGCCGAAATGGCATCACTTGTGCTAAACCCCATGATATCAAAACTGGATTTAAAACCTGACTTACCTGCAATTTCAACCTTCCCCCAAAATGTAATCTTAATCACCCAGTCTGGAATTTTCTGGTTGGCACCAACGAGGTAATCTGTCACAGGGGTGTGTCCCTCCCCACCCCCTTCCTTTGACAGGCAATTCGCATGACAAAGATGCCTGCTGGTCCTTTCCCCAAAAGAAGAATTTCTGGCCTGAAATGATGTTTTCCTTTGCAACATTTTCCTTTGCTGAAATGATGTTTTCCTTTGCCCGTCCTGCCCATAAACACCTTCCATTTGGTCCAGCCCCTCCACGTACCTATCTACGTGATGTGTGTGTGTGTGTGTGTGTGAGTCACTCAGTTGTGTCTGACTCTTTGCGACCCCAAGGACTGTAGCCCGCCTGGAATTCTCCTGGCAAGAATACTAGTCGAGTGGGCAGCCATTTCCTTCTGCAGGGGATCTTCTGACCCAGGGATCAAACCTGGGTCTCCTGCATTGCAGGTGGATTCTTGCCCTCTGAGCCACCAGGGAAGCCCACTTACTCCGTGGTACGCTGCCTGATCCATGAGTCGTTGAGTAAGGCCAATTAGATCTTCACATTTACTCACTGAATTTTGCTTTTTAACAGAGATGAGTAAGACTCCAGCCACTGTACTCCAGCAGGGTAGAGTCTAGTAAGACTGAAGCTTATGATGGAAGTGATTACACCACAGAGGAATAGTCCTATATTGATAATAATGAGGAATTCTCATCTGCGGGGTGATTCTTGGGTGTGAAGCTCTGTGTAAAACTGCCTGTGTATCCGATCCTCCCCACAGAGCTTTAGAGAGAGACCATCATTGTCTCTAGTTCTGCTTGAAGAAACAAGACTTCTCAGGAAAGGATGCAGCTGGTGGCTTGGTTCAGGGCAGATGCCAGGCTGCTCAATAGGATGAGCAGAGCTTGGGGATAGAGGATGGGCACCAGGAAGGAGCAAGTTCACCCTCCGGTGGGTGAGAGGGGAGGCCACACAGAGGAGGTGATGTCTGAGCCCTGCCTTAAAGGGTGCTGATGCTGAGAAAAACGGGGGGGGGGACAGGGGCGCAGAGCACGTGCCGCAGAGGTCAGAAGGTAAAAACCGTGAAGGAAGCTGGGGTGTGGGATGCCTTTAGTGCGTAGCTATGGGGTTCAAACTGTTCCTGCAGAAGACGGAGACTTTTTGCAGGTTTCCAATCAGGGACATGCTGCTCTCCACTAGCCCCTCGGCCCGCCAAGCCTCCGGAATCTGGGCCAAGCCAGGATCCTCCGGCTTCTCATTAACGCGCGGGTCAAGAAGCCCGTCCGGCCTCCATATGGCGCGTAAATAATTGACAGTGATGGAGCGTGTTTATGTGGGATGCCCGCCAGTCGCCTGGCTCTTCAGCCTCAGTGCTTCCTCTCGCTCCGCTGGCCAACAAGGTCCCCGGGGACCCGCAGGGTGGCTCGGAGGCTTGGGAGCACCCGAGGACTCCGTCCAGCCCGGCCGAGCCGTGGGAGGCAGGGATTTCACGGTCCGGGAACGCCCGGAGCCCTCGGTTCTGGTTCCCAGGGAAATCACATCCACTCCAACCCCGTGAAAGCCTGAAGGGGCCTTTCCAGTTCTCAGCACATTTCTCAGAAAACAAGTTAGAAAGGGCTGAGGCAGCCTGGGGGACGGGGCCTAGGCTGGGCCTGGAAGTGAGGAGCTGGATGGGGAAGGCCGGGTGGGTGGGAGGTTCCTGCCTGAGCCTGCAGGCACTCGGGCTGTAAGATCCTCACCCCCGTGTTCTACCTATCCTCCGTTGAAAATATTTAATCCATCTGCCAAGGGCAAAAATTAAATGGCACAAGTGTGACTGTGATTATTAAGAAGAAATATACATATTTGCTCTTCATCCTGGTTCCTTACATAGAATTCCTAAAACTCTTGGAATTTCCGAGGTGAAGAGAGTGATCAAGGTGTCTTTTGTTATTTAAGTGAGGTAACTTTTGGAAAGCCCCGACTTCACCTAAGAATGGGGGCGGGTTGCCAGGGAGACCAGCCAAGTGATTACAGGGTGGGAAATTTCAGCCCTACCCTCTAACCTCTGGGGAGGGGAGAAAGTCTGGTGACTGAGTTCAGTTGCCTAAGGCCAATGATTTAGTCAATTGTTCTGACTTCCTGAAACCTCCATAAAAATCCCAAGAGATGGGCTTTCGGAGAGCTTCCAGGTGGAAAAACCAAATTTCTCCACAAGCCAGAGTGATGGTCCTCAAACTCCGCAGGGGCAGAAGCCCCTGTGTTTGGGATCTCATCCTATATATCTCTTCACCCGGCTGTTGACTCATAGCCTTTCATATTCGTTGTAATAAACCAGAAGTCTAGTGAGTGAACTGATTTCCTGAGTTCTGTGTGTCGCTCTGGCAAATTAATCCAACCCAAGGAGAGAAACATGGGAATCTCCAATTTATTGCTAGTCAGTCAGAAGCATAGGTAATGATCTTGACTTGCAATAAACATCTCAAGTGGGGGTAGCCTTGTGAGACTGAGCACTTAGGCTGTGAGATATGATACTACTTCGGATAGTAGTGACAGAATTCAGGTAAGCTGTAGGACACCCAGATAATGTCTCGAATTTCTTGGCACTGTGGGAAAAAAACACATGTCCGTATTAGTGTCAGTCATATGGGTAAAATGAAAATAATATCCAATTTAATATGGTCGTGTGACATGGAACAACAGACTGATTTCAAATAGGAAAAGGAGTATGTCAAGGCTGTATATTGTCACCCTGCTTATTTGACTTATATGCAGAGTACATCATGAGAAACGCTGGGCTGGAAGAAGCACAAGCTGGAATCAAGATTGCCAGGAGAAATATCAATCACCTCAGATATGCAGATGACACCACCCTTATGGCAGAAAGTGAAGAGGAACTAAAAAGCCTCTTGATGGAAGTGAAAGAGGAGAGGGAAAAAGTTGGCTTAAAGCTCAACATTCAGAAAACGAAGATTATGGCATCCGGTCCCATCACTTCATGGGAAAAGATGGGGAAACAGTAGAAACAGTGTCAGACTTTATTTTGGGGGGGTTCCAAAATCACTGCAGATGGTGACTGCAGCCATGAAATTAAAAGATGCTTACTCTTTGGAAGAAAAGTTATGACCAACCTAGATAGCATATTGAAAAGCAGAGACATTAATTTGCCATCAAAGGTCCGTCTAGTCAAGGCTGTGGTTTTTCCTGTGGTCATGTATGGATGTGAGAGTTGGACTGTGAAGAAGGCTGAGTGCTAAAGAATTGATGCTTTTGAACTGTGGTGTTGGCAAAGACTCTTGAGAGTCCCTTGGACTGCAAGGAAATCCAACCAGTCCATTCTAAAGGAGATCAGTCCTGGGTGTTCTTTGGAAGGACTGATGCTGAGGCTGAAATTCCAATATTTTGGCCACCTAATGTGAAGAGTTGACTCATTGGAAAAGACTCTGATGCTGGGAGGGGTTGGGGGCAGGAGGAGAAGGGGACGACAAAGAAGGAGATGGCTGGATGGCATCACTGACTCGATGGACGTGAGTCTGAGTGAACTCTGGGAGTTGGTGATGGACAGGGAGGCCTGGCGTGGGGCAATTCATGGGGTCACAAAGAGTCAGACACGACTGAGCAACTTAAATGAACTGTGACCTCTATTGAAGTTGCATTCAGCTACATTGTGACACCAACAACTGTTATACACAAATTTGCATCTAAACCAAGTCAGTGAGATGTTGTGAATTTAGTTGGGTATGGAAGCTGAAGATAAGTTCAGGCTGAATAGAAAGATGCCTTTGCTCAAATCTAGGCAGAAGAGGAGATGGCTAAATTGTTTAAGGACTGCCACCAGTTAAAATTAGTAAGAAAGCTTCCAAAATTTACTGAGATATTCCGATTTTATTAAATTCTTGCTGCAACTCTGAATTATCTTATTAAATATACTAAGTTGTAATACTAAGCTAAAGAAAACATGGCAATGGCTTCATCACGAGTGTGCACACACACACAGATTCTCATTATTCATGGTAGTTATGTCTCATAAAGTTGCCATGAGCACTATATTAATGCTGTACCACTGTTCCTAGGGGAAATATAAGATTAGGTTCCTGTGAGCCCCTGGTCACAACATTTTCATCAATCCATCAATTCATAACCTTGTTTTATATGTGTTTCTGTTTAAAGGTGCTGGTTTAGTCACTAAGTCATGTCCAACTTTGCAACCCCATGGACTATAGCCCACGAGGCCCCTCTGTCCATGGGATTTCCCAGGCAAAAATACTGGAGTGGGTTGCCATTTCCTTCTTCAGGGGATCTTCCCAACCCAGGGATCGAACTTGGGTCTGGTGCACTGCAGGCAGATTCTTTACCAACTGAGCCACCAGGGAAGTCCATATTTAATTTATGTTGTTGATTCATCAAAACTGAACTCGCAGTTAACAACGCTATAACCCATGTCTGAAAGAAGCTTAGTTCATACACCTATATTCCCCATAAGATACGTCATAACCATCTATGCTTAGGGCACTGCACAATATAAGACACTTTGCTTGGGGGCAATTTTAAACAGCCAAATCACCCAAAAGCAGCCCCAAAATACTCAAAAGGTGGCACTAAATAGAGTATAGAAAGGACCCTTGTTTACAATACAAGAGCTTAAGAAAGAAGACTGTGCACTGTTCAGGTGGGAACATGAGTGCTGGGTGAGTCAAATGTTTTCACTGTTCTACACATGACCACAAATGCTTGTGAAAGAACCGCGAATACAAGTTTAGGGGCTACAAGCAAATATTAGCAAGTACGCAAATTTGCAAAAGCAGACTTCACAAATAATGAGCATCAGTGGTGAGTGGTGTACGTATTATACTAGAGTGTGGTCCCCAGGGATGCTGGCCCATTGGGAACCCTGTCCTCTGGTTTCAGGCCCTCCAAGCAGATACGGAACAGCTGCAGCTGTGGTTGGTGGCTTCTCATGGTTCTGAGCAGCACTCACATGCAAAGAACGCTTAGCCAATGCTTTCTCTGTGGACTATTTAAAACAGCCTGCACTGCTCTCTGCCCAGGAGTCGTCTCCTAATACCTCCTCCCAGTTAGTGGCAACTTTGGTCCAAAGTCTCACCCAGCACCCTCCTTCTTGAGCCCCCACCTGACTCCCACACAGGCAGCTGAACACTCTCATCTCTCCCTGGCCCCTTGGACCTTGTGTGATAACAGGATCCATTGTCCTCTCTGTATCCCCACCTAGGGTTCTAGACCCAGAAAGCAGAAACCACATCTAGTTCATTTTTTTTTTTCATTCCCCATACCTGGCACAGTTCCAATGACCAGGAGATGCTGAATGTTTGAATCACTGAACAGTAGAAATGACAGGGTCATTCCAGGCCTGAGGACGCTCAAAGTGGGGAGCATGACCAATCAGCAGCCCCACTGGGGAGCCTGTCAGCAATGCAGATTCCCTGGCCCCTCCCCAGACCCTTGGAATCAGAATTTTTGGAGAGGGGTCTAGCAAACTATATTGTAACAAATGTTCCAGAATATTCTTGTGCCCACTAGATTTCAGAAGCTCTGAGTTTGTTTGACTCCCCTCCACCCCATTCCTTTACAGTGGAGGATTGGTAAAGAGACATGTTTCCCCAAAGGCACACACTGGGTTAAGGGCAGAGGTAGAGAAAGAGCCCACAGTTCTAACTCTTGATCCTGAGCGTTCCACAGTGGGGAGACCAGCTGCCCTTGCTGAAACCAACCTTCCGCAGTGTTTGTCCACAAGACAAGCATGGTTCTCATCCTGGTCCTCATTCATGGCTCTCCTCTTCCTCTTCTTCCTCCCCCTCCTTTTTCTTTTTCGTTTCCCCTCCTCTTCTTCCTCTCTCTCCCTCTCTTCCCCTGTCCTTCAACTTGGGGAAATAGCTTAAGCTCTTGGGCACCTACTTCCTTTGCATGCCAAATGGGAACAACTACCCGTCCCCTGGCCAATTCAGGTCAACCCAAAGAACACAAGTTACCTCCAAGTGGATGCTCTGGTGCTGACTGGAATGACAAAATTTAGGGGAAAGGCCTTGAAAAATTAAAAACGTCCACTCAGAGGGCAAGACTTAGCTTTAAAACCTTCCTCCATTAGGATGTCACCCGGATTCCCACCGCCAACCCTCCCTGCCCCCACCATCCTCTCCCTCAGCTGTGAGAACAGGATTTGTTTTTTTCTGCAGTGGGCTCTGGGTTATACATACAGGCAACTAGGTGAATGTTCTGGGAGGCCGTTAGGGTTTCTCAGAATGAGTCATTTTTTCAAAAATAACAAAACCTCTCGACATCACTTGATTTCAGCATTCTCGCCAGGCTCTTGTAACCTATTTTGCAATTGCATTCCAAACACGCCTGACTTTTTTCTCAGGCTTGATGGCAAGTCCCCCTCTCCTTCCAGCAGAAGGCCTGAGAGACAAAGAAACCAAGCCCCAGGATCTGCCTATTCTGGTCCAGAATATGTGTAGATTTCAGAGGGAGGGAAATGTTTTGGAGGCTCTGGATGTTGGCAGGGGGTGGGGGTGCATAAGATCAAGGAGGCTGCCCTGGCTTCCAGCCTGCAGTTATGCACTGGACTTTGACAAACCACCCTGCTGCATCTCCTTCTTGACCCTCATTAGGACTGAATAAGGATCCCAAGGAGCTTCCCAGGTGGCACAGCGGTAAAAGAATCCACCTGCCAATGCAGGAGATGCAGGAGACTTGGGTTCCATCACTGGGTTGGGAAGATCCCCTGGAGGAGGAATTAGCAACCCACTCCAGTATTCTTGCCTGGAGAAACCCATGGACAGAAGAGCCTGGCCAGCTACACTCCCCGGGGTCGCACAGAGTCAGACATGACTGAGCGACTGAGCATGCACACACACACACACTACAAGGATCCCAAGAGTGATAACCAACCACTGCTCAATGTGTCATGGTTTTACAAAGCACAGTTCACCTCCATCACCTCCTGTGCTGATGAGAACACTAGAAGTTCCTGGAGAAGCTTGGAGAAAGTGAACGTCTTGCCTGAGTTCTGACAGTTGATGGTGGTGATAGTCTCCACGCACTGAGTGAGCCAGGCACTTTATCGCTTGCATCCACCCATGCCCAGATAGGTTGTTACTCTTCCCATTTTCTAGATAGAGAAACTGAGGCTCAGAGAGGTTAAGTAACTTTTCCAGTGCCCCACAGCAAGTGGCAGAGCTGGAACTGAAACCCAGATGTGCCTGGCTTCAAAGCCTGTATCTTTTCCAACCTCTCAGAGGCAAATCCTGCTCTCCAAACACTTTGCACACTATTCCACTAACACTTGTTGTGGATTTGAATTTTCACTCTGTGTACCTCCATCCTATGAGCTCCTCAAAGCAAAGACGGTGCTTCATTCATCTCTTTACCCTCAGCACACAGCTTGCTAATTGACACAGAGGTACAAACCCACCATTGGATGAAATCCCTGACAGACTCAACCTCTGGTCCTCAAAGGGCAGAACTGGGTGTGTCCCCTACACTCACTGCTACCCCCATTCCAGAGCACTCAGAGCCTATGGTCTCCAGGAAGTGTCACATCTAAACCTGCTCCTTGGACCTCCTGACCTTGGTAAAGACATCTCACCTCCCCAAGTTCCCAGGTTTCTCATCTGAGCAAATATGTTACTGGACAGGAGACCTCAGAGGATCTCCAGGCTCTCACAAGTGATGCTTCTGAAAGGGCATTGAGATTTCTCAAGAAGACAGGGCCTAGCACATTTGTTGGTTGAATAATAGTTGTTTGCAAAAAGGGCACCGCAAAACTCATTAAGAGAATCCATAACATTGATCCAGTAGTATACTTTGCATTTGCTCTTGTTTCTATAAGATCCTTGCACAAAAGGGAAAGTAAAACCTCAGAAGTCTTAACTCTGTGTGACTAAAATCCTGTGTGAATGAAATGCAGATATCGGTATCACTATTGTGTCTGCCTCGCATTAGGACTCAAGGTGGATGTCACGTTCCCACAGCCCCCACTCTCTCCAGCTGCCCCATCACCAGGTTGAGTGGGCTGACCTTCTGCCACATTTAGGTCAAGGCACACATCACTTTTGTATTAAAATTGCCCGCTTATTTCTCTCTTCTCCAGGAGGCTGTGCACCCATATTAATCTATTTCCTACTACACTTCGTACCCAGTGGCTCTTTGTATCTTCAGCATTTAGCCAGAGTGCAAGCAGGAGATGCCACTTAAGAAATGTTTGATGATGGCATAACTTCCCCAGTTCCAGACTCCTGCAGAATCCTGTTCTGAGGGCACATCCACAGGATAACCCTGGGAACTAGGCAGCGTATCTCTCCTTGTGCCCATTTTAAAGATAAAGGAACTAAGACTCAGAATGCTGACAGACTCATCCAACACTGCACAGCCCAGAAGGGGTAGCTCCCACACACGTTAGAAGACCGCAGACCGTGCGATCTCGGGTGGGAGGGGGTCCTTGATAGCCATGCAAAACAGAGCTCATCCAACCTGGTTTCAACAAAGGAATCTTATTTCTTTTTTCCCCCAGTGAAATCTTACTCAGAATCACAATACAAATAGTTTGGGGGGAGAATCTACCCTTGATAATAAAAAAGTAGAAAAATTGAACACTCATCATTTCAGCCCCCGAGCTGGCCCTCAGGAGGAGGGAAGGGGTTCAGCAACAACATTGGAAAGCCACTGATCCAAACAGATGTCTAGAACATTTGCGTTTATGTTCTAATCTTGTGTTCCTTCAACTGCGGCACCTGCTCCCCTAAAGTTGCCTTCCTCATTCAAAATCTCCCTTGCGGCCAGCTCTGTGTGAAGCCCTGTGCTCAAGGCTGCTGAGGAGGCCCCAGGTAGGTTGGACCTGGGGTCCAAGGATCTGCTTTGGTCCCCAGTCCTACTGTTTCCTGGCTGGGAATCTTGGAAAAGGCGATCTCTTCCCTGGAGTCTTGGCTACTTCACCTCCAAACTGACCCCAAGGCTTGGACTGAATCAGAATCCATTGTCCCATGACTGTCAACACACTAAGGATGGATCTTGACATCTGCACGTGTTCCAGAAGTGTCGATAGCATCTGCTGATGCAGGGCTCTCCAAGGTGAATCCCCAGGAAGGACCTGAGATCACGTTCGTTAGGATGTCCATGATTTCATTTCAATGGCCACAGCTCATCCTACAAGTGAATGGGGTTTATGTTTACGGCAGCAATGTTTGTGCTTAAGACATGGATTTAAATGAATGAAATGTGGGTTGGCTTCATCTCAAATGCCAAGTTAGCAGAATTACAGGCAGAAAACAGGTGTGGCCAGCATGGAGCAAGAACACCTGAATGGCTGGGGCTCGGGAGCTTGAGTGCACAGGTTAAAGAGGAGGGCGGGGCGGAGAGCCACACTTCGTGTGCTTGGCTTCTGTTTCCTAACCCCAGCCGGCTGTCTCTCGGAGGTGATGACAGGTGCCTCGCAGCACACGCTATTCCATCAGGTAGCGCTAAGTTGGAAGCCTCCCAGATCCCCTGCAGGTCTCGGAGGGAAGAAGGCAACGAGGGCTCAGGAAAGAAGCCTCCAGGAGCAGCTTTTCCTCTCTGCCTCTTGTATCTCCATCTCGATCTGAAAGCCTGGCTGGCAGCAACCAGCTTCTGTGGAAGCCTCCGGATTCCAACTTCGAAGCTGTTTGTTATTTTTAACAATAATAATAATCCTTTAACACATGTATTATGGACCCAGTCTTTACTTCATTGCGTCACTGGCTTTGAAATCCTCGTGTCTCGTGGAACGAGAAAGCTGGACAGGGGCCATAAGCCCTTCTTGGGAGATGAGGAAACAAGTCTCCCGGTTGCTGTAGGTCACGGAGCACGTAGATGGCAGCATGCACTGGATTGGAACCTGGGGTCTTCACTCCAATTCCAGTCCTCTTTCTAAAGGCTGTTCCTTCCAGAAACTTCCAGTAACCCACAAGCAAGGAAGGGAAGGACCAGTGCCCCTGCCTTGCAGCCTGGTCAGCCAAAGGTCTCTGGCAGGCGTGGGGGCCTCCCTGCATGACGACATGACCCAGGGCATCAGAACAGCAACGTTCGGCCAGCAGCATCCTTGTAAATTCCTGGCCCGACGCTCTGAGGCTTCGCCAGCACTTCCAGGTCTCTCTCGTCTTCCTTCTGTGCTTGAGTCAAGGGAAGCAGGTTCCCCTGGGGCATCAACTGACTTGCCCTTTCTCCCAGTCCCAGAGCCCTTGGACAGACTAGATTCAGAGTTTTCAAGGCCAGAGAAGAAACATCCCCACACAAGGGTTTCAGAGTGGTGTGTGCGTGCTAAGTCGCTTCAGTCCTCTCTGACTCTTTGTGACCCTGTGGACTGTAGCCCACCAGTTTCCTCTGTCCATGAGGCTTCTCCAGGCAAGAATACTGGAGTGGGTTGCCATGCCCTCCTCCGTGGGATCTTCCCAACTCAATGATCGAACCTGCATCTCTTATGTCTCCTGCCTTGGCAGACGGGTTCTTTACTACTAGTGCCACCTGGGAAGCCCAGAGTGGCAGAGGCTGCAATCCAGCGTGACCTGAGAAGCTTGTTCAAAGCACGTGTACCCACCATGCTTCTCTCCAGGTATGTCACAGTTTGTGTTGAGCTGGGCAGGTGTATTTTCAACAAGCTCTCCAGCTAACTCCTACTTGCTTCACCAACAAACCCAGAGCCAAAGAAGGCACCTCATCTTACGAACAGGGAAACTGAGTGCCAGAGAGGAGAAGTTTCTAGAAATTATCAGAGGAAACTGGGGACTCTGTGACTCAGAACCAGGCATTCTGAGCCTCAGTTGCCTCAGCAGTGAAAAGCCACCTTTAAGTCCCTTCTCACTGACACTCTGCTTCTATGAGGTATAACTCCAGCTCAGTCTCCCAAAGCCGAGCAGAGTCTCATGTGGAGGAGACAGTGCTCCCGGAGGAACAGTTCTTCAGAGTTCTTCTTTAGCACAACAAAGACCAAGCTCTTGCACTTGCATCCCAAAGCTCAACTTAAGATCCTTCATTATTAAAAGAGGCTTAGAGAGGGGAGAAGGCAATGGCACCCCACTCCAGTACTCTTGCCTGGAGAATCCCATGGACAGAGGAGCCTGGCGGGTTACATAGGGTCACAAAAAATTGGACACAATTGGAGTTAGCACACACACACACATCCTCACAATCACCCCATGAGTTGAAGTTATTTGAATGTCTCTGCAACCCAAAGAGGATGCCAACACACCAAGCCTTTAGGATCTGAACCCTGTTGGCTTTTGAAGCCCACCTCCTCTATGCGTTTCTCAGGTTCTCCCTGAGCACCAGCCACCTTTGCTGGATTCATCCAGCCCTCTCAGAGCTCTAAGCTTGGTGGTTCTTGCTTTAGCTCAGGAATGCCCTTCCCACTGTTTCATTTGTTAAAAGTCCGTTCATCCTTCAAACCTCAGCTCGAGGCCAGCCTTTCCTGAGGTTGCCGGTTTCTCAAGGTAGAATTAATCACTTCCTTTTCTTCTCTTCCATGGTACTCAAACTCTGAGATTTTGTTTTTCACTCGTAAGACAGGTATAATAATAATTCATACTTCACTGGCTGGCTGAGAAGGTCAAAGGAAACCATGTGTGGGAAATCTCTTAGAAAAATAAAACAGACTGTCAAAAAAAAAGAAAAATATTAGAGACTATGTCAACATGAATTTGTATTGTGATAGTGCTTCCCTCCAGGAGAGCATATTTCATTCCAGCTAATGCTGTGATTTGCTTTGTACTCTCCTCCCTTCTCTGTTATTAATTAGGGTATTTTTTGGTTGTGTAAAGAAATTCTGTCTACTGCAAGCACCCTCCCTATTTTAAAAAAAATGCAAATGAGATTTATAGATTCCACATTAGTTAAGAGGTATGTTTGGCTATGAGTAACCAAACCTCTAAACCTAGTGGTTTAAAATGATAAGGGTTTCTCTGCAAGAGGTCCAAAGGGGAGTTGGGGCCTGATGTCACTAAACAGTCTGTGCAGTGCTCCTAGCCTTTTCCTCAGGCTCATAACTTATCTGCTGCAGCTGCAACCATCATGTCCTTCCTTATCCCAGTAGGAGATAGGAGAAGGAGAAGAAGGAGAAAAGGGAGACACATCCCCAGCAGACAATACACTTGCATTTACTGGCTAAGCCACATGATCCATCCCAAACTGCAAGGCAGCGTTGAGCTTTCCACCTTCTAGAACAGAGAAAGCGCAGCAGGGATATGTGCTGAGTGAACCAGTCTATATTATCTGCCACAGCAAGCTCTCAGAAAAGGAAAAGCTGAACAGCCAGATGTCAGAAACTAAGATACAGTTATCTTCAGGGTGTTACTAACCAGATCAGTTATAGCCATTTGACATTCTTGAGTCCTGATTTATTTTCCCATAGCCTGGTTTTTCCAGTTGGAGACAAATGTCTACCCCTTGGCTAGAGGAGTGCAGGAGCCTCGATGAGCAAGCCCCCCAGTGTGGCATGCATGCACTGAGGGAAAGGGAGATCCCAAAAGGAAAATGAGACAGCGAGGCAGATGAGAAACGAGAAAGTCCTTACATTGCCCTTATTAGGATGTGCTCTCCCTGGAAACAGAATTCCTGACTTTCTCTTCTGTACATCTGCTGCTCTACCCGGCAAAATGCTGCAGTCAACCAGTCCATGATTTTATTCTTCAGCCAGGAGCCAGAATTTGTTTTCTCCTCTTTGTTTTGATTTGTGTCATTGTCATTTGTATCCTCATGGAATGAGTGGATCTTGAAGTCAGATAGATCAGGAATAGAATTCCAGCTTCACTACCCCTCTCTCTGTAGCTTTGGTCAAGATACTTTACTCTCTATCCCTCAGTTTTCCTATCTGCAAAATATGGAGGCTGAAACCAATCCCATGAGGTTGCTAAACAAATGAAATAATACAGGGCATGTAAAGCACTTTGCAAGTGCCTAGCACATAGTAGTCACTCTAAAATCAATGGCCTATTATTATTTGCATGTGGGAATTTTAAGCAACAGGAGGGCAATGAATAACTGTGTGCCTGCTGAGTCGTTTAAGTCATGTCTGCTCTTTGCCACCCTATAGGGTGTAGCCCGCCAGGCTCCTCTGTCCACAGGATTCTCCAAGCAAGAATACTGGAGTGGGTTGCCATGCCCTCCTCCTGGGGATCTTCCTGACCCAGGGATCGAACTCGCATTTCCTGCAGCTCCTGCACTGCAGGCAGATTCTTTACCGCTGAGCCACCGGGGGAAGCCCAGTGAACAACTCCTTACATCCAATTCCCTAATAACTCCTGTTTGGAGACCTACAGATTGTAGCTTTGATATTTGAGGAGAGAGCAAAGTTCTAATCTTTCTAGTTCATCCTAAAAATAGTTAGCTCTTCTCTGTGCATTCTGTCAGCTCAGCAAGTCCCATCTAGGGAACTGGGAGATTGTGTAAGGCAATCTTTCTAAACCGGGGTCAAATGTTCTTCTTTACCCGAGAGTAACTCACAGAAGATGCACAGGATGATAAAGGGTCTGTCCAGTAGTGGGGGGTGTGGGAGAGGACATGTATGTAGGGGAGGGGGTCACCCCACCTAGGCTGGAGTCTGATGTCTAGAGCCTCAAGGATGAAAGGCAACTGAATCCTAGAAAGAAGGAATATTTTTCTCATGTTTATGCATTCAGCTATTCAAGTCGTCTGACAGACATTTACTGAAATCTACCAGCTCAGAAACTGGCAAACGCAGAAGATGCAGAAGTGATTGTGTCCCCACCCAGAGAGGTCTCATGGCCAAGCTATTTATTGAAATCTTTAAGCATTCGATAAAAGTAACAGTAACAATGATGACAGTAATTAAAATTCATGGAGCACTTATTAGGTGCTAAATAAAATAATTCTAAAACTTCACTTGCATCATTCACTCAATTCTTATCTTAAGCTCGTGAGATAAGGACTTCCTCCTCATCTGCCAATGAAACATTAAGGTCCCCAGAGATTCAATAACCTATCTGGGCTTTTCAGAAACTATCTTATCTGAAAAGCTTTCAATTGTTGCCCTCAATGCGGGGAGCTTTTAATATATAGCAGTCACTGGTTGTCATAGAGACTGCAAAGAACATAGATCTGGTGCACTTTGTGGTTGGTAAACTAATGATGCCCTCTCTGGACTTTTTCAAGTTCTCTGGGCTCAGGCCATTCCCTCCCCCGAGAAGGTGTTCCCCACCACTGTCTCCATTTAGCTACACTCTGCTCACCTTTCAAACCTCAAGTCCTCTGCCACCTCTATCAAGAAAGTGTTCCAGAATGCCCCCACTGTACCACCTAGGTATGATCTCTCACACCCCTGTGTTTGTCCAACTCCATTGGCACTTCCCTTCTGCCAAAACTTACGGCCAACTGAGTATCTGGCTTATTTGCCTATTAAATGAGTTTTCCTCCAAAGCAGAGAGCTTATTTAGTCAATTGTCTTATCTCCAGGGTCTGGCATTCATGCATGGGTTAACGGGCACTAAATCCATATGCCCGGCTCATAGCAAGCCCACCTAGGTGTTGGCAACCATTTACTCTTTGAATGTGGAAATGGACAAAATGAGACAACACAAGGAGACACCCTTGCATCCCAGAGTTAAAGCATGAGGGCATCAGCAGATACTGCAAGCGAGAATAGCCAGCAGGTTGGACAACCAAGATTTTCTAAGATTTAACAGTTCGACTGCCCTCCAGTTTAATCAACTCTGCCCTCTCAAGCAAGCTGCTAGATTCCCCAGCTGCCACCCAGAGTAGACGAAAAGCAGAAGTCATATTATTATTTTGTGCAACTTTGGGGGAAAACCACAGCTTCTACTCCTTTGACTTCCACGCCCTGAGCTGCATTTCCCTGCTCCTCCAACTTTTTCCTTCTGCACAAGAAAATCCAAAGGTGCCTCGTTTTAAGAACCTGTGCCATAAAAATCCAGCTTTACCAAGAGTGGAAATCAGTTAGGAACAAGGATCTGCTCTACAAGAAATTATTTATTAAAAAAGAAAAAAAACAGATTCTTTAAGTGGCAAATTGCCGATGTGCACTGAAAGTAAACTTTAATTTTCAGAAACTCAATACAGACATTTGTTGTGTTTTTTTTCCTGGACACATGTTCGATGCACTGATGCATAAATGCAGTAGGTGGTGACGTGATGGTGGGATGCTTGAGGGAGAACTAGAATGTGGTAGGGCTGGTAAGAATCTGGAACTTGACTCCTCCCTGCAAATCTTCCTATCTGCAATGCCTTTAAAGTTGATTTTCACAAAATATGTGTCTTGAGCTGATCCACCAGAAGTAAAAAGTCTCCGTCATCAAATGAGTTTCACAATCATGCCTGCTCTGTCCTGCTTTTAAAGAGCCTTGACTGCCACTTGGGATGCAAGACTCTGAGGAATTCAAAAGTAAAGCCACTCGTTTCATTTTATTTAACCTAGTTTTATCAATGTATTTGGCTATGGAAATTTTTATGATAGAATTTCTTGAACTGTTCCATAGAATTCCTTTCCAGAGGAGGCTATCTTGAGAAAGACAGTAAGACGAAGTGGGTGTGAGTCATGTCTGCAGTCAGACAGCCTGGGTTTATACCCCAGGAATGCCTAGCACCCTCTCTGTAATAGAGGTTTGCTACTCCTCCTGTGCCCAGTGCTTCACTTCCTCATCTGCAAAATGAAATGACGACCCACCTCATCAGATAGAGTATGTACAGTTATTGGAATTGATTCTACATAGTCATTGCTGTTGTTCAGTTGTTATGTCTGATTCACTGTGACCTCATGGACTGCAGCACACCAGGCTCCTCTGTCCCCCACTAGCTCCTGAAGTTTGCTCAAACTCGTGTCCATTGAGTCGGTGATGCTATCTAACCACCTCAACTTCTGCCACCCCTTTCTCCATTTGCCTTCAAACTTTCCCAGCATCAGGGTCTTTTCCAGTGAGTTGGCTCTTTGCATTAGGTGGCCAGAGTGTTGGAGCTTTAGGTTTAGCATCAGTCTTTCCAATAAATATTCAGAGTTGATTTCCTTTAGTATAGTCAGTGCTCAATAAATATCACCTATGATTACAACTGTGTTTCCTAGGTGGCTCAGTGGGTAACGAATCTGCCTACAATGCAGAAGACACCAGAGGCACAGATTCAATCCCTGGGTTGGGGAGATCCCCTTGAGAAGGGTATGGCAACTGACTCCAGTATTCTTGCCTGGATAATCCCATGGACAGAGATGCCTGATGGCCTACAGTTCGTAGGGTTGCAAAGAGTTGGACATGACTGAAGTGACAGAGCACGCAAGCATAATTACAATTATTTAGAATGTGAGACTCATATGTCATCCAACAATGTGAAGACCCAGGTATTAAACATCTCAGAATATTCTTCCAGCCCAGCCCCAAATTTCTGGGAAACAATAGAGTGTAATTAACTTGACAATACTAACAGAATAGAATTCCAGCCTAGATGGGGTGTGAGAAAGATACAACCGGCTCTTGGCGGTGTTTCACACTGACTTTAAAACAATAGAGTAGAGAATGGAAGTGATCCAAGGCTCTGGGTTACTAGTGTGGCCTGTGGTGGGCAGTGGCTGAGGATAAACTCAGTCCCACCATGTGCATGCTGTGTGACCTGAGGCAAGAAACCCAACCTCTCTGTGCCTGAGAACCAGAACAACACAGACATTTTAGAATGCTTGTGAGAATTAAATGAGCAATGAAACAAACAGTGTCTGACTTCTAGCTGGTAAAGGAAGTCTTAAGTGGTGGTGTCAATTTTTTATTTAGGTTATTTTTTCGTAAAGATACATAGACTTACAGATGCAGAATTAAGGGGTTCCTGAGAGATCAGCCAGCACAATATCTTTATTTTTTCTGACATGGAAACAGGGCCCAGAAAGGGAAAGTCGTTTCCCCTAGGTCACATGGCCAGTGAGAGGTAAGGGGAAGAAGCAATCTTCCTTCCATGACACAGAAAAAAACCGGTACGCTTTCCCTGAGTGAGCAGGCTCCAGGGGAGGAAGTGAGTCTTTAGAGACGTGAGGATGGCCTGTGTTCTAGGAGAGCAGAGGACAGCTGTTTGGGAAAACGATTCCAAAATCAAACGGTGTTCCGCTGGGCCATTTCATGACGGCTGCACAATGCGCTTGCCTGTGGGCAATGAAAAGAATAACTATGATTCAGTTTTCTTCACTCCTGGGCAGACTTTGAAGAATGTTTACAACCAACAGCTCACTTAATTTTCTTCTCCTATCCAGCTCACGTGGTAAGCATCATTATCCCTGTCTTTAACAGTATTTAGAGAAGTTAATGACAAGCAGGTAAGCAGCTCAGAAAGGATCCAGGCAGTGTTTCCTGACACCGAGCCCCTGACCTAGAGTCAGGTGTCCCACAGCCACGGGATGGTAAGCCTAATACTTGGATTTAACAGACTTTAATTTCTTAGAGCCACAGAATGATTCTCTCATGATGTCCCTCCAATTCATGTCTTCAGTCCCACCTTCTCTGAGGAAGTTTCTCTGACCCGCCCAACCCACCAATCCTGGCTTCTCTGAACATCTCCAGGGTTTGCCGTCTACACTCTGATGGACACCTGTCCACCACAGGCTGGTTTCAGAGCGAAAGTCTCAACATCCTGTCATCCAAATGATAACAGTGTCCCTATGCTCCCACTAGGTACCAAGCTCCAAGTCTGATGACATCCAGAGTCACAGCGGATGAAGACAAGTTACAGCCTCAGTTACAGGTTTTGGGAAGAACAGTCATGACATCACTTCTGTGAGGATAATATATGCAAGCGATTTAAATCCTCATAGCAACCCTTAAAGGTAGATTTTATTATCTCTATTTTAGGGATGGGGAAACTGAATCTCAGATAGAAAAAATAATTCCCATAAGCTTACACAGCAGGCGGGGTAATAACAATGCTGTTGACTGTGAGAACAATAGCAATCAGTACCTCGAAAGGACCTTGGGCAGCTTACAGAAACGAACTGGGCTCCAGTGGATACAGTGGGGGGTGGCCGTAGGGGGTGGGGTTTATTGTCTCCGTGATGGTCCCTTTCTGGTTCCCTGCTTCCTCTCTGCCTCCTGTGTTCTCCTCTGAACAGCCAGAAGAGGGGATGGGAGGGGAGAGGCTC
This sequence comes from Capricornis sumatraensis, assembly GCF_032405125.1. Taxonomy (NCBI): domain Eukaryota; kingdom Metazoa; phylum Chordata; class Mammalia; order Artiodactyla; family Bovidae; genus Capricornis; species Capricornis sumatraensis. The sequence continues at coordinate 33,902,795 of NC_091079.1, forward strand.
AAGAGGGAAGGCATACGGATACGTATTTAGGGCTGACTCGCGTTGTTGCACAGCAGAAAGTAACACAACATTGTAAAGCAATTATCCTCCAACTTAAAAAAAAAAAAAAAAACAAACCACAGCCAGAGGCATCCTTCACTCTCCATCCCTTCCCTGTTCCTTCCCAGGCTTCCCATTGCCCTCAGCGCAGAATCTGGAGCCACCTGCAGTGGCGTCTGAGGCCTTACAGGATGTGTTGTGCAGCCTCCCAGACCTCACCCCCTGCTCCCCCACCCCTCATTCCCTGCACGCCCCCCAGTCACTCTCCCTGAAATACACCTAGCTGCACGTTCCCTCCTCCACACTTTCACCCCTATTGGCCTCTCTGCCTAGGGCACTCTTCCTGGTCTGGTGCATCTGCAAGGACCCCCTCCCTCTCCTTCTTGGTAACACCCTCCATGACCACTCGTTGTGAAATAGCTCCCATACCTTATTCCATCATCTTCCTAACCTCCTTATCCCACTTTACATCTAAACACCACCCAACCAATTAGGGCTGCCCATCTCCTTGTTTACTGTCTCTCTCTCCCATTAGAACAGAAGCTCCCTGTGGGCAGGGGCATGGCTTGTCTCATTCATGCTGTGTCCTCATCGCTTTGACCAGGACCAGGGGCACAGTAGGTGCTCTCTGCAGACCTATTGTATAAGAGAATGAACTATAAGGCTCCTTGGGTGTCGTGGGCAACGGGAGGGAGAAGGCGGAAAGCAGTGGGCTGAGTAATGTGGGGAGGGGAGGGGAGGCAAGGGCGGTTCTGAAGAAGGAACCGTGGGCTGCTGTCAGTCGTCAGTGGGTGCCCCTGGCAGGGCACAGCTGGGTTCACTTTCTGATCTTCCCTCTTCTCCTCCCCAAAGTGGAGAGCACCCTGAAACCACCCAGAGCTGAGCCCCACCCCAGAGTAGGGAAGGAGGACTAAAAGCCAAACCTAGAATCTTCCGAGGTGGAGCAAACCTCGTTAGCCTGCTGATCCGCTGACTCTTTAATGCCCAAGGGATAGAATAATGGTGGGGGCTGGGAGTTCATCTTAAGAAAAGGAAACTCCAGCTTAATAGAGCATTGATAATAACAGAAATAAAAACCAGTAGGTGTACCCATCAGGGTCCCAGCAGAAAACGGAATTAACCCCAGATGGGGCAAATGGAGAACATTCGACAGAGGGATCTTTTACAGATTGGGGCTGGGGCTGAGGCTCCTGGGCCGGCAGCAGCGTGAAGCCACGACACCCCCGAACAAGCCGAGGTTGGGGTGGTGGTCCAGAAGGCTTCAAAGAGCATGATGGGAACCTCCATGTTGGAGAAGCACAGCTGTCACGAAAGACACAAACCTCTCTCTCCTTCTGCCCTCTGGTGTCTTGCCAGGGCCTCTGGAAGACAGGTGGGGAGAGAACTGGAGGGCATCGTTGGCAGAGTTGGCCTCCGGGGCATGGAGCAAGGCAGAGAATGGATATGGTGGCCCACATGGAAGAACCAGCAAAGGTGACTGTTGAATAACCAGAGTTTTTCCACTGCTTGGTGCAGAGCCCAGCACAGACTAGCCATGAATACATACTTGCCAGGCATCCTACAGCCCCAACTCCCACTGCCCTCCACAATCACACACACACACACAGGCACGCGCACACACATATATACGCACACCCTCCTATTGAACTCTTACTATGTGCCAAGCCTGTCTTAAGCCCATGGTATCATTTACTCCCTATGGGGTAAGTTTGGGTGTCCCTACATTTTTTTTCAGATATGGAAACGGAGGCTTTAAAAGGTTCCTAATTTTCCCAAGGTGACTCAACTAGTGAGGCGCAGAGCCATGGCTCCACCCTGAATGAGCCTAACTCAATGGCCCATGCCTTCATCCACCAAGTTCTCCATCCCAGAGCCTAGCACAGGGCCTGCTGGGTGATGGGAGGTTATTGTGGCCCAAGGAACATCTCCTACAGCCCAGCTCTGCACAGCAGGCTTTTCCAACTCAGGTTACTAGATGCAAAGTGGAACTGTTCTTGGCTGGTTTGAAGTGGTCCTCACAAACCTGGAGGAATGGTCGGGGGAGGAATGGAGCACAGGACCTCCAATGTCCCAGGTCACTAAAATAACGAGGGAAGCACTTGCCTGCCTCCTCGCTGCCTATACATGAATCATCAGTTACGCTCATCAATGCCAGCTCAAGCTGATCAGCTGGAAGTTCCAACTCCTGTGGCTAGCATTTGATGGGAATTGGTGATAGGGGAGCAGAATGCTCAATTTATAGAAACCAACCTACTCAAAACTCAAAAAATGACCCCAGAAGAAGGCTGCGTTGATGGTGCAACTCTTGTTTGCCTAGCATTTGACTTCTAGCAGGAAGTATTTTTAAAGGGTATTTTTCTCCCTTGCTGACCAGTTCCTCATTGAGAAATTCTCTTTTGTGACACTTGGACATCTCAGCTCCCAGAGTGATGAAGGGACTTTTTTTTTTAATTGCCACTTCCAGGTTTGGATTCACTTCTTCATTCATCTGGAAGAACAGAAAGGATTTCCAAATGCTTACCAGACATCTCTGAGCGCTGAAGACTGGCCTTGTCCCTAGACCTTGACTGTCACCTCTGGGAACCACACGGCACAGGATGGGATGTCCCCACCTCCTCTTCCTCTCCTCCATCCCCAACTCACGCACTCAACACGTTTATCAGTCCCCTCCATGTCCCTCATACGTTATGAAGCAATGTGATAAAATCTCCTCTTAGGTTTAGTAAGAAATAGCGTGTAACCCGATGGTGAAACTGTAGTGGGCTTCAAGGCCGAATGGACCCAAGGTGATGCTGGAAACTTCCTTACTCCCTCCCCTTCTTGGGGCCTGAGAATAGGGAAACCATCACCCATTCTGGTGGCTCATGGACAGGGTCTGTGAGATCCCTTAACATGCATACTTACCGCATGACCCAGGTCCCTCCATGCCTCGTCTTCTCAGTGACTATGAGATGTAAGTTCCGTTTACTCTGCTCACCTCACCTTATCTCCCGTTACTCAGACTCCATGTCAGGCAACCCTTGCGCCATGCCCTGTTCAGACTGTGCTGATCCATTGCTCTACTTTTGCTTGTGTTCTTTCTTCTGCCTGAGATGCCTTTCTCCCTCAGTGGCTCCCTAGCAAGCTTCTACTTTTGCTGGAAGACCCAGCTCAGGTCAACACTGAGCATCACTGCCTGAGCCTCAGGCTAAGCTATGCTCCCCTTGGAGCCCCGGGCTTCCCTCTGCCTCGACATTCAGCACCTCATGCTGGAAACATCTGCTCTCTGGTCCACCTCCCTGAGATCACAGACTCAGTTCTGGGAAGACCCTCTCTGGCTCCTCCCTGCTTCCCAGGGCCCAGCACAGGGCCTGACATGTGAGATCGCTGAGAGGCGCTCTCTCTGGAATTTAGCTCAAAACCCTTTGCTTGCCCTCATCTAAATGGGTGTGTGAATGGGCTCAGCCCCTGCCCAGAGAAACAGAAACTCTCATGCATCAGTCGTGTCTGACTCTGCGTGACCCTTGGACTCTGTGTAGCCTGCCAGGCTCCTCTGTCCATGAGATTCTCCAGGCAAGAACACTGGAGTGGGTTGTCATGCCCTCCTCCAGGGGAATCTTTCCAACCCAGGGATCAAACCTGTGTCTTTTATGTCTCCTGCACTGGCAGGCAGGTTCTTTACCACTAGAACCACCTGGGAAGCCCAAACAGGAACTTAAAGATAAATAAACAGTGACTGGATCTCCTGAGCCCACAGGCTCTTCCATTTGTGGTGGGCTGTGAAACAGAAAGAAGGCAACCCAGAATGGGGGCCTCAAGAAGCTGTTGGTGGTAGGAGTCCTCAGGCAGTCCCAAGTGGTATAGGTTCCGTGTGTCCCAAACCATCCACCCCTCCCCCAGAAATTCCAACCCTAGAGCAACTTGCCTTTAGCTGAAATCTCTCACCCTGGTTAAAAGGGAAAGCCTCGTGACAAGGACTTCTAAGCTGCCGTTCTTTCTGCAGCTTTCTTTTCAATCGTAAAATGATATACTTGTGCCCACCATCTCATTTAATTTCACAACAGCTCTGTGAGACTAGTATTGTTTTCCCCATTTTATGGAGGAGGAAACTAAGGCACAGAGAAGTCAAGGTGCCTGAGATCACAGATCTCAGAAATGGGCAAGCTAGACCAGTTCTGTCTGGCCCCATGGTGCTTCCTCTTACCCAAAATGTTAAACTGCCTGCTTGAACAAGTCAGGAAAAGTCCCTGAACAGGAACCAGGAGACCTGCCACGTGACTGGCCTGGTCACAATCATTCTGACCTTTGATTTCCTCATCATTTCCCTCTAAGTCCAAGGTTACACTTGACTCAGGACACATGTATCATCACTTCCTTTACACAGCCTCTCCCAACCACTCCAAGTCATAGCCAGTGGAGAACTAATAATTCTTCCTTTGTGTTCCCACCAGCCCCTTTGTTTCAGCACAAAGCCTATGTATCAGTTAGTTATCACTGTGTAACAAAGCACTTACAAGCTTTTCAAACAAGTAGTCAGAAAACACTGTTTTAAAGGGACTGATAGCAAATATTTTAGGCTTCATAGATCACACGGTCTCTCATTTAGTCTGATTTAGTCTGATTTTGTAGCACACATACACAAACTAAACAATAAATAAATGGGAATGACTATATTCTAATAAAGTTTCTTTACAAAAACAGACAGTTGACTGGTCCACAGGTGGTAGTTTGCCGATCCTGGTTTTGAATAGTAGGCATTTGTTATTGCTCATGAATCTCTGAGTTGGCTGAACCAGTCTGTTCATCTGGGTCAGGCTCTGCTGATCTGGATGAGCTCACTCGTGCAACTGTGGTCAGCTGGCCAGATGCCTAAACATTAGCTCGTCTGAGATGTATATTTGCATACTTGGTAGTTGACCTTTACCTTTGTAGTGAAGGTGACAAGAGAGAACTGGGCTACATGTCTCTCATCATCAAGGAAGCTAACCCGGGTTTCTTCTCCTAGAGTCAGCAAGCTTCCTGTAGATAGTGGAAGCACACAAGGCCAGCTGAGACCTAGGCTCAAAACTGGTACATCACCTCCATCACATCTTATTGACCAAGCACCTCACAAGACCAGCCCAGATCCAAGGGGTAGGGAATTAACCTCAGCCTTTTGCTAGGAGGAGTTAAGAAGTCACATCTCAAAGAGTGTGAAGAGAGCACAGGCCAAAGAACTGTGGCCGTGTCTGCAGTCATTTCATGGGAGCCGGCTGCACTCAAGTGTCTGTATTTGTTACATATACATCTCCCTATATTTTTAGACTGTAAGACCTTTAAAGACTGGCTTAATATTTGTATCTCCAGTGCCAATCACAGTGCCTGGAGCAGTCTATTTTCACCTCCTAAAAGCAAAGGTCGTCAAACCCATCCACCTCTATAACCACCATCTACACCCTGGTTCAAGGTATTGTCAGCTCTTGCTCTGAAATAGCCTCCTGACTGCTGGGAGGGTGGTTGATATTCCCTTGCATTGGGAACCCGTTCACATCCATGGGTGCAGAAGAACAGCCTAGTGGAGAAGAAAAAAGTACCTGGGAGGAGAGGTCAGAGGCTTCCTCTAACACAGGAACTGGGCAGAAAGTCCGGGGACAGTGGTGCCCTGGCTGTGATTCTACTCAGTGTTGGTCCTGGTGTGGCTCCTAACAAGACCCCTGGGATCCGTAAAGGCAAGAAAGCTCAAGAACTTTGGTTCAGGGAACCAACAGGGCAAGCCAGGAGCGATGCAGGTTTAGCATCAAAATCAACCCCAGTTCTGCTTCTTTACAAATAACCTCTCTATGCTTCATTTCATAATCTGTAAAATAGAAATAAAAATAGAGAATTCCTTCTCATCATAACACCCAAAACAAAAGAGCTTCTGTTACAGGATATTATAATACACCTAACACTCGTGGTGTCTCAGAGTGGTTCTAATCGTTTCACCTGCTTTGGCTCATTCAGTCCCCTGCACGGCCTCATAAGGCAGGTCCTACTATTGTCCCATTTACAGATGAGGAAGCAGAGGCTCAGAGGTGTTTAGTAACTTGTCCGAGGTCACATTGCTAGGAGGCCAGGTATCTGGAATTTGAGTTCTCGCTCTTCTGTTCCAGAGCCTGAGCCTGATATCACTGACACATTCAACGAACTCCGGGTGATGTTATTTCTAAAGCTCCCTGCCCTCCCCAAGGTCAGGCACACCTGCCTCTTCCTGTCCCCTCTGCACTTCCCTGCCAGGATGGCAAAACAGAGGCCTGTGTTCTGCGCTTGCCTCTGCCAATTCCTTACCCCCTGACCTTGAGCAAGCAAGGACTCCTTTCTGAAACTCAGTGTTACCCTTTCTACAACGTGGATCTAATAATTCATGACACCCTGACAAGAATCATGAGACCTACGTGACAGCACAAAATAAGTTACCCCTTGAGATTTATTTCCCTGGTGGTCCAGTGGTTAAGACTTCACCTTCCAATGCAGGAGGTACAGGGTCAACCCCTGGTTAGGGAGCTAAGATCTCATATGCCTTGTAGCCGAAAAAACAAAACATAAGACAGAGGCAATATTGTAAAAAATTCAACAAGGACTTTAAAATTGGTCCACATTTTAAAAAAAAAAATAGTAAGTTACCCAGCAAGGCCCAGAGTGAAGGGGCTAAGGGACAGGGGGTGGCTCTTATGGAGCAGGCCACCCCCACCTGGAAGTCACCTTGTTTACGCAAAGATTGACTGAAGCTGAAACCTAAGAGGCTGCCACCTGCCCTCTGAGCAGCCCAGCCACCTCTTTCTGTTTGTTTCTATGGCTTCAGGTTGGCTTGTTTCTTTACAAAAAAGTTTGGCAAGAGATAATGTCCCCAAAATTTTAAGCGGTTTGGTTTTGTTTCTCTTTCTTCCCCCTGCCCTTTTCTCTTTCTTTGATTGCCTGTAACTTCAAACAATGGTGCCCTTTAGAGACTCCAGGCACAGGTCCCACGCTGAGCTCCACTTTCTAAATCATTGGCTGCTGCCACTCTGACCCTAAAACCACAGCTCTCCTTTGAGGTCGAGTCACATGGCATCTGAGAGCTCCGCACCCTTCAAGCGGCAGTCTGGGCTGGCCAGGATTCTGATTTTTTTTGTTGTTGTTGTTAATTTGAAGCTCATCACTGTTATTCAATGCCCAGTGGTATGTGTTTCCTCTCTCCTTTCAATGTGTCTACAGGACTCTCAGCGTAAAGCTCTGTGAGTCTAACCCTCCTGTTCTTGACCCCGTATTCTGGGAGACATGACAAATAAGCCTGGCCAAGATCTGCTGCACTTAGACATGTAGGCCTTGTGTAACATGCACTTCCGGCCCTCCTGGGCCCCTGAAATCAGAGCACTTCAAGTTAAGACAGTAATTTTGAACAGGAGACACATTAAAGCCCAGAAGTCATTTACACTGGAGTACGAATTGGCCTTTTAGCAGATCTGAAAGCAGTTGCCCGATGGAGAAGGTGAAAAAGATGAGATGTCTGGAAGTTACAAGCAGGACTAGACACAGCGGGTCCAAAAGGGGTCGGTACAGGATTGTCCCATGCTGAAAATGAACTTGACCTCTGCCGTTAATCTGCCTTGTGCTGGACCAAGCCAAAACTTTCCTCTGAGAGGAGGTTATCATCTAACTGACTTCTATATTGTTTATGAGATTTATTCTTTACTTACATTATCACATTTCATATAGTACATCTATCAACTCTGTGTTAGGGGTTGTTCTAAGCTCTTTACAAATATAATCTAATTGAATCTTCATAGTCTTACTAGTTAAGCATTACTAGGATTCCCATCTTACGGATGAGGAAACTGGGGTACAGAAAAATTAAGCAATTTGCTAGATGTCAAACAGCTTCTAAATGGGGAGTGGAAGTTCAAATCCAGGCACGTCTGGCTCTAAAGTCCACACTATTAACTTCTATGGTGCAAAAGTGAAAGAGCACCAAACCATTAGTGTAACTTTATCTTTTTTGGACAAGTCAATGAATAAACTCTGGTGATGAGTAAGTCATTTACACATTCAACTTTAAAAGCATTATCAAGATTCTCAGAACCAGCAATTAAAGATGGGCTTATGAACCTGATGACAACATCCATCCATTCATTCACCTTTTTGACTCATTCAGCAAGTATCACCAAGCACCCTCTGAGCCTCAGACTGGACACTGAGTAGACAGCAGTGTGGCCGTCACGGCCCCGCCTGCCTGGAGCACACAGTCTGGCCAGCAGTCGGGGTCTCAGCAGGGAGATGCAATACATCAGCTCACTGTGGGAGTCCTGGGGTGGAGGCAGGGGGGAGGCGGAGAGGAGGGATGTCTGAGCCGAGGCCTCACAAAGAAGTAGGAGTTGGCCAGATGACAAGGCTGGGCCAGAATGAGCCAGGAGACAGCAAAGGCGCATGAAGAGTCCCGGGGTGGCAGAGAGCTGGATGGTTAGGGAGACAGAAAATTGTGTAAGGCTGTTCGCCAGAGGGTAGGAAGGTGAGCTGTGGGAGCCGCAGGCAGACACAGTGGGGTTGGACACCAGCGGGCCATGTGGACCCTGATGCAACATTCAGTTCACCCTGAGGTCAAAGAGGGATGAACCAGGGAAGGCGCTGAAGCCAGGGTGGGCCAGGCTGAGATTTGAGGCGGAGCAGACTAGAACAGAGGTAACTTCCAATAACCACAGTTAGCAAAAGACACATCCCTCTCCCCAGTGGGCCTCTAGGTCTGTGGGTTGATTAAAGGAGACTGAACCTGATCGCCTTCGACTGATACAACAGTTTAGGCCTTAGGGGTCTGGACCCATTTCTCCTTGAAACAATGCAGACTTGGCAAAGAACACACACCTATGAAAGAAAGACTCCCCAGGGATGAGAGAAACCAAATAAAGAATCTTTCAGGTTACAGACCTTGAAAGATATTTGAGGGACTTCCCTGGAAGTCCAGTGGTTAAGACTCTATGCTTCCACTGCAGGGGGCATGGGTTCAATCCCCGGTTGGGGAACTAAAATCTAATACATTTGTAAGGTGCATCCATGCCAAGTCACTTCAGTTGTGTCCAACTCTTTGCGATCCTACGGACTGTAGCCCACTAGGCTCCTCTATCCATGGGATTGCAACAGAGTTGCCATGCCTTCCTCCAAGGGATCTTCCCGACCCAGGGATCAAACCCCCATCTCTTATGTCTCCTGCGTTGGTAGGCAGGTTCTTTACCACTAGCGCCACCTCGGAAGCCCCATGTCATGCACTGCAGCTATTTTTTAAAAAGCAAGTAAAATAAAATAGATTCTGTTTCATTTTCATTTCCCCAGTCCCTATCGGTACAGGTCAAAAATGGAGATGGAGACAAAGGGGGACAGACGAATGGAGACTCTGTAACGGGAATGAAATGATGCTCGTGGCTTGCTTCCCCACCCTTCACCAGCGGTGTGTTGAAACCTGTCCATCCACCTTCTTTTTGCCTCTCACCTGGCTTTCGGGTCACTTCCCTAGTGTTCACCATCATTCAGGAAGGCCGGTCATCCTGCAGGTATTTCTGGAGCGCATGCCTCCTGGCTGCCCACCTGGGCCTGCTTCTGAGCTGCTCTCTCATCTGCCCTGTAAGTCATGTGGTATGGAACCCTCTGATGTGGCCACAAGGCTGAGTCAATGTGCTGTCCTGGAAACCTTTAGGCACAGCTCCTTCATTCTCCAGCCCACTTCATTCTCCAGCAAAGTCATTTTGAGTGTTTGCCAGGCACCAGGCACTTGGAACACAGGGATGAATAAAACACAGTCTGGCCCTTGAAGAGAGTCTGGCCTCATGGAGGAGGGGAGGGCTCTTACGTTGGGTTCTCCCATTTGGAGGTGTCTTAAATTCTGGTGCCCAGGCATTGCTGCCGCTGCTGTTGCTAAGTCGCTTCAGTCATGTCCGACTCTGTGCGACCCCATAGATGGCAGCCCACCAGGCTCCCCAGTCCCTGGGATTCTCCAGGCAAGAACACTGGAGTGGGTTGCCATTTCCTTCTCCAGTGCGTGAAAGTGAAAAGTGAAAGTGAAGTCACTCGGTCGTGTCCAACTCTTAGCGACCCCATGGACTGCAGCCCTCCAGGCTCCTCCACCCGTGGGACTTTCCAGGCGAGAGTACTGGATTGGGGTGCCACTGCCTTCTCCCAGGCATTAGCACAAGTGAAATGTCACCAGGTGGAGAGCATGGGGAAGGCATCCCAGGAAGAAGCAACATGCAGGGTGAGGCCTCAGACTGGCCTTCCAGGAGGGCTGACCTCCTCCTTCAGGGCTGGAGAGAGCCCTGGTAATTTGCTCCACCTTGAGCTGAGAGAGAGAAACCATGACAATAAGAATAGTAGTAGCTTACTATGTTCTAGACCACCTCTGTCCAATAGAACTTTCTGTGATGCTGTAAGTACTCTGTATCTGTGATGTCCAGTAGAGTAGCCACTAGCCACGTGTGGTTATTGTGCACTTGAAAGATGGCTGGTGCAGTAGATGAACTGAATTTTTAATTTTAGTTTATTTAAATCAGGTGGTACTTGGTGGCTTCCCTGGTAGCTCAGATGGTAAAGAATCTGCCTGCGTTGCAGGAGACCTGGGTTCTATTTCTGGGTCAGGAAGATCCTCTGGAGAAGGGAATGGCAACCTATTCCTGTATTCTTGTCTGGGAAATCCCACGGACAGAGGAGCCTGGTGGGCTACAGTCCATGGGATCGCAAAAAGTTGAACATGAATGAGTGACTAACTTTTTCACTTTTCACTTATTTAAATAGCCCCACGTGACAAGTGGCTCTAGCTTAGGCAACACAGTACAAGATCTTGTGGTCAGTACTTTATGGGTAATATATCAATTCTAGCAGTCAACAATGAGACAAGTGTGATTATCACTTCCACTTTACAGATGCAGAACTGAGGACCAGCGAGGACAGTTTGTCCGACTTGCTCAGTTAAAAGTGTCAATCCAAGATTCAATCCCAGCAGACTAAACCCCGAGGGGAGATAGGGCTCCCTCACCATTCATTCACTGATTCATTTATTCATTCCAGACATGCATAGTCATTGAGTGTCTGTTGTGAATCAAGAGCCGAACCATGTGATGGAGATATAAACATAAAAGGGTTAGGGGCCCTGGCGGGAGGGAGCAGATGACTATAAAAGGAGACGGACAAGCCAAAGGAAGCCCCGTCACTAAGTCACAACTGCCACGTTCAAGCTCAGCTCACAGTGCCAAGGAGCCCTCAGCTGGGGCCATTAACCCAGCACAGCGATACTGGAGAGGCCTGCACAATGCACCCAATTTCGTTCCATTCTGGGCGAACACCCCAATTCTTCCTCCTTCCTAAGGCCTGGTGGGTGCTCCAACTCTCCCCTCTAGGTGCCCTCCTCCCTGTACTGGGGAACTCCTGAGAGGGAAGGGCAGGGCAGTCCCAGGGAGAGGGTCAGCCGCCCCTCTCCCATGATGCCCGCGGAACATGCAGCTACTCAGAATCTCCCCTCACGGGCCCTCAACTCTCCAAACTGGCCATTGGTAATCCACTCAGACTGTGGTTTCCAGAACTTTCTGAGATTTGCATCTTCCAGAGCCTAACCTGGTGCTTAATTCATAACAGTCCTGCACCAAGGCTGTGGAGCTTAAGGTTGACTAGGCCACAAGTTCAAGGTCCTGCTCCACCACACAGTGGCCTGGTGGCCTTAGGCAAACTTGTTTTAACCTTTCTGAGCCTCAGTGTCCTCATCTGGAAAACTGGGATATAATATTTACTTTCCAGGGTTTTTATGAGAATTGTTAGTCGTTCAGTCGTGTCTGACTCTTTGTGACCCCAAGGATTGTAGTCTGCCAGGCTCCTCTGTCCATGGGATTTCCCAGGCAAGAATGCTGGAGTGGGAAGCCATTCCTTTCTCCCGGGGATCTTTCCAACCCAGGGATCTAACCCATGTCTCCTGCATTGCAGGCAGATTCTTTACCACTGAGCCATCAGGGAAGCCCCATAAGCTTTTACGAAGATTAAATGTGTGCACAACTTCTAAAACTTCACAGAATTTTAATGAACAGTGGCTATTGTTATAAAAATTGTTATCATATTATTAAAGCTAAGAGTAGACCATGTTCCCTTACACCTCTCCTGGTCCTTTCCCCTAGAACACTGAGGCGAAGGAAGAAAACCAGAGGTGTGGAATGCACGCCTGGGGTTAGGAGCGCCGAGGCCCCATCCAAGCTTGATCATCGTCATAAAATTGCAGGGCCCGTCCCCACTCTGAATCTCAGGCTCCCCATCTGTAAAATGATGCTATTGGCTTTAGACTTGGTGATCTGACATCCGAACGCCTACTGTGAGCACAGGCAATGAAAATGGACCAAGGAGACGTAATGTGGGGGCATCTACCATTCGATTCTCACTGAGAGCCGTCACACGGGAATGCTGGCCTACTGTTCCCAGACATTCTGACTTTCACCAAAGCTGGACTTGCCATTTACCACCCCATGGCTGAACCTTGCAGGCATTATGCTGAGTGAAATAATTCAGACACAGAAAGACAGATGCCATAGAATCTCACTTATAGGGCGACTCTGGAACAAAACAGAACAGAAAACCGTGCTTCTGCATACAGAGAAGAGAGCAGGGGTTGCCAGAGGCTGGGAGGAGGGAGGGAGAAATAGTTGAAAGGAGTCAAAATGAAGTTTTTGTGAAAGGATTCTCAAGTTAAAAGAAACTGGTAATAATTTGCATCTTTTAATCTTTTCAAACACTGTAAAGTGAAACAAGCAGGTCTTCAAGCAGGGCTTCTCAGCCCTGATGGGAGGCAAAGCTGCCCCTTGGAGCCTCCAAAATACTGCCCTCCGCCCCGTTGCTCCCTCTGCCTGTTTCTGAGAAGCATCTTTCAGGTCCCCTTTTCGGTTCCTTCCCCCACACACGTCACAGACCTATGAGGCCGCAGAGGGTGTCCTGTTTTGAGGGCCAGGTCTCCTGGAACCCCACAGCGATGCATCTTAGCAAGTTCTCCTTGCCTTTCCAGCAGCCTCTGCACCTCTCAGTTCCCGGTTCCCGTTTGTGATGATTGATTTCCTACACTGACCTCACTCCCCACTGCACCGAGCGGAAAAGGTTGATGAAATCACCATTTCAGCCACGACGTAGGAGAGCAGGTGTGAAACCCAAGGCTGAGCTGAGAAGCCAGAGGGTATGAAGAGCCGTCCCCATGCCAGACACTGTTCAGAGGATGTTGTACGTGTTTAATCGACTTCATCCTTGTAGCACTTCTGCAAGGGAGGTATGATGATCACCATCATTTTGCAGGGGAGAATGCTGGGGGTCCCAGGGGTTGAGTAACCACCCTCGGGTCACCCAGCCAGCATGGCTGAGACCCAGGTGGTCTGGCTCCTGGGCCCTGAGCTTGCAAGTCACACTCCCTCTGATGTGGAAAGGCAGAGTCAACCCCTCCTACCCCTCTCCAGGCTCCCTGGCTGCGTCAGCATGAAACCCAGCCCCCACTGGTTGGCCTGTCTGATCCAGCCCAGGCCAGCATCATATCTGACTCCCCTGGTAGAATTACATGTGCCTCTGTGCCTTTGCACACACGACCCCTCTGCCTGAGATGCTCTTCCCTCCATTCTCTGCTTGGTGGGCTCCACGGCAGACCCTTCAAAGCATGTCTTGCGTGAAGTCATCCCGGGCAGTGGATTCTTCTCTCTTCGGGCCTGCGTTTGCCTGGTGTGTATGTTTCATCACTGGAGGACTCCCACTGGACAAGTGTACATTTGTCTCCTCATGGGATCAGGAGCTCCTCGAGGGCAGGGCTAGCCTCAGTCATCCAAGCCTGAAAACACAGCAGGTCCAACACACGCTGTCCAAGGTGACCTACACCGAGCCCTTCCCCTCATCGCCTGAACTCCTGGCATGTTTGGCTTTGCCTGACCCCACAGGGACCCAGATACCGTGGTGGGGGACAGAGCTGTTGAGTCAGCCAGTGGTGTCACCCAGGATCAGTTTGCTAAGATTGTCACAGCAAAGGACCACAGACTGAATGGCTTCAGCAACAGAGTTTTATTTTCTCACCATTCTGGAAGCTGGAAGTCCAAGATCAAGGTCTTGTCAGCAGGTGGGTTTCTTTGGAAGCCTCTCCTCTTGGCTTCTAGATGACTGTCTTCTTCTGGTGTCTTCACGTGGTCATCCGTCTGTGTGTATGTGTCTGGGTCCCAGAATCCCTTTCTTATGAGGACACTAGCTAGGTTGGGTTAGAGTTTATCCCAATGACCTTAATTACCTCTTTGGATCCTGTCTCCCAGTTCAGTCACATTCTGAGTTCTGGGGGGTTAAGACTTCAACATGAGGGTCTGGGGAAGACAACAGCACACCCCTGTTCCCCTCTTTCCTCCTGCTCACCTAGGTGACCCGTAGACCACTAGAATCACTAGAGATCAGGCTGGGAAAGCCTTCCACGTGTATCCAGCTCAACACTGGCATTTCAAAGCTAGGAGGACTGAGGCCTATGGAGGAGAAGCGACATGCCACTCAAATCACCCCACAAACCAAGTCAAAGCTCCGGGCTGCTGCTCCAGGAGTTCCCTGTGACCCCCACATCCATTTGCAAACATCATTTTTTTGCTACTTTAAGCACCTACCCACCTGCCCAGGCAGAACAGCAGGGAGACTGCTGTTGGGGAGCCAGGAGCTGATTTCCCACCAGGAACT